>NC_140589.1:1568567086-1570967086 GCF_964204655.1 Triturus cristatus
ACAGGTAGCAGCCACTGCTTTCAAGCAACCAGGCAAAGCTATAGCTACGGGATCTAGTACAGCCGAAAAGTATGCAACCGGTCATCTTAGTTTTCCATGCCTTTGTACCAACAGAGAGAGTGCACATCCATCTCTTTCACTGCATTAGAGCTCAAATTCCTTTTCGTAATCAGGCATTCCAAGAGCTGGTGCTTCATAAAAACTGTCTCTCAGTTGTCTAAAAGCCTTCATCTCCTCTTTATTCAGTTCAAGAGGATCTTTCACATCACTTTTTGTCAAGTGTACCAAAGGTTTCGCAATCAGCGAAAAGTTGCTGAACCACTGGCGACAATATCCCAACATGCCAAGAAACATTCTCACTTCTCTTTGAGTCATTGGTGCTCTCATTCCTTTTATTATTCTGATCCTGTCTGCAGTCACTTTCCTCATGCCTTTCTCAATCTTATGACCTAAGTATTGTATTTTCTTCTTACAAAATTGTAATTTTGATGGGGATACCTTGAGTCCTCCATCCGCCAAATGATTCAACAGTGCAACTGTGTCCACCACACATGCCTCTTGCGTCTTCAATGAAACCAATAGGTCATCGATGTATTGCATGAGCATTGAACTTTCGGGCATCTTCAAATCTTCTAGGGACTTCTTTAGAATCTGATTAAATATTGATGGACTTTCTGTATACCCCTGTGGGATACGGCACCATGCCAAAGTACGTTCGCCCGAACCGGAACGCAAACATTTGTTGGCTATCGGGGTGCAATGGGATAGAAAAGAAAGCATGACACAGGTCGATGACTGTGTACCATTCAGCATCATGGGGAATCTGATATAGGATTACCGAAGGGTTCGGTACAATGGGGAAGCAGGGAACAACAATTTTATTCACTTTTCTCAAATCTTACACTATCCTGAAAGTTCCATTAGGCATCTGTAATCCCATGATTGGAGAATTACATGGACTACTCATTATTTCCCTCAAAATTCCTTGTTCAATCATCTTGTCTATTACAGGCGTTACTCCTGCAATTATTTCTGGTGTCAGTTTATACTGAGGAATATTCAGGTAGTTTACTCCTTCTTTTACAGTTATTTTCACAGGATCTACTCTTTTCATCAATCCCATATCTTCTCCTGTGAAATCCCATACCTCGGGTTTCACTGTTTTTTCAATTCCTGAGGCAATTTCTCTGGATCAAATACAACAAATGCCTCAGTAGTTTCAGATTCCAAATTTGCCATTGTCATTCTATACAGTACATCCTCATCAGGAGTTTTAAAAGCTATGCCATCAGGGGTACAGAAGATAGTGCAATTCATTTTGCACAACAAATCTCTCCCTAACAAATTCACGGGGCTAATGTCACATACGACAAATCGATGCATATCGGTTAAATTCCCTATTTTAACTTTAACAGGATCAGTAAGATAAGTTTTTATCTGTCTATTTGAGATTCCAACTACTTGGATTGTATCACCAGAGAGAGGAAGATTTTTAACGTCAGCTGATCTAACAGTTGAATGAGTAGCACCAGTATCCACTAGGAAAGTAATATTTTCATCATTTACCTTTCCATCCACAAGGGTCCTGTCTGGCTACCTCTAGAGTTGCACCAAGTACGTACTCCTCTTCCTCTCCTAGGCACCGTCAATAACTCTCTTCTGACTCACTCTCATTGCCCTGCAGCCAATACTGCGAAACAACACTAGCGCGCGGTAGCTTCATTACCTGTTCCTTGGTGTAGAATCCTGTCTCATTACTGTATCTCTGAGGATTTACACTCTGTGGAAAAGGTGGCTTTGGCACCTGACACTGTTGGGTAGCAACCTGCTGCTGTCACGGCGGTTGACAAGTCACCTCATTCTGCACCTGTGGATTCAATGATGCATTATCACCATTAGCACTCAGGGGCAATTTACACTCAGATTTCCAATGCCCAATTATGACATGGCCATTTCTTTTTTGCTTCCTCTAAGCTGATTTGTCCCTTTCCTTTTCCAATATTAGGTTTTTGTCTAGCTTGGCCCATGCCATTAGCTTGCTCAATCAGCTGGGCTTCTTGTCTCTCTGCTACCTTGACTTGTGACCACATTGCCTTCTCTTTCAGTTTGCGTTGTTTAGCTTCGATTTCATCACTAAAATATTTTGCATGTCATAACACTTCATCAATCTTTTTATTCTGCCAATCCACTGTATGCTGTTTGATCATTTTGCTTACCTCAGGTCTTAAACCATAGACAAATCGATATACAAAATGACTTAAATCCTTCTCACTTAATTTCTCATCTCTCACTGTATTGCTTAAAGGCTAACAGTAGCATTTCATAGTAAGCATGAACAGATTATTTAACCTCTTGGTGAGGTCTGTAAATTTTTACCCAATCAGTTTCGTTTGGCGGCACTTTATTTTTCAAAAAGGTCATTACCTGTTCATATTTCCTCATTACCTCCGGATCAGGGGCTCCCGTCTTAGGATCCCTAGGGTACTCTTGAGTTGGCCAACTTATTGTAATTTTACATTCTGCCCATAAATCTGGAGGTACAATTATATCAAAAAGACCATTCAGATCTATCCACAACACTTTCGACAGTTTAGCAAACCTTTCTACCTGTCGGTACCATTCAACTGGTTTTTCTCTTAACCTCGGGAAATCATTGGTAAATGACAAAATATCCTGCCTAGTCCAGGGAACATGTACATAACCCCCTCCTGGGATCTCCCTCATGGGACATTCAGTTACTACTGGCTCCTTTTCTCTTACCGGAAATGCCGAAAAAGCCTTATCTATCGTATCCTCTCTCTTTTGGAACAATCTACTTTTCCACCTATCTACATCACCCCATTTCCTTAACAAGGCAATCAGTTCTTTAATTTGAGTCAATCTCCCCGCAGTATTCAGATTTTCAATATCCTTTTCAGTGAAATCTACTCTATATGGTTTCTGTAATGATCTTATTTTCTCAAAGTCAATACCCATTTCACTCGCTGTCTCTTCCAGTGTCTCATGCAAACTCCTCGCTCTCCAAGTTATACTTTTTCAGAGAAACATTAGCTCCTCATCCTGATATGCTTTTATTTTTCAGTTGGAATAGTCCCTACTATTAATTCTTCCAAGGTTACCTTTAATTTAGCCACATCTAAAGGTTGAGGTTCTGTTTCTTTTCGCTGTAAATTTCTTAACCAATCACTTAATTCTTCTGAAGTGGGACCTACAGGGGTTGTTTCACTTCTTATTCTATCCGTATTTCTCTCTGGGGTTTCTATTGCAGATTCTGTGGTCATCACTGTTTTACTTGCTGGACTTTGATTTACAGTCACATTTTTAGGAGTACTTAAACCTGATGTTCCTGCCATCTTTTTCCATGCATTTCCTCCAGTTCCACTTCCTTCTGTCTCGATTTGTTTACCGCAATTGTAGGGAACTGTTAAAAAATGCACACTATCTTTCTGTTTATCAAAGACAGGCATTACCGGCCCTATAGTTACAGGTACGGTCACATTCTCTAATTTTCTCAGTTAATTCCAGAGTAGTTCTAGCAAGTTCAACCGAATTTTCATTTCCAGTCCTAACAGGTTGTGGCATTTCGGAGTCTCTAAATGGATTAATTTTTCCCAAATCGGGTGGAGTTTGCTTGAGATTTTTATTTAGCATGGGTTCCTTTACCGGCGCACTCGGCATCAGCAACGTAGAATTTGGTTGATACGGGGGAGGATTTTTATAAAACATGTCCTCTAGCACTTCATCCTCCAATTCACTCACACCATATTTATAACCTTCTGACCCTGTATTGTTTCTCTTTTCAGTACACTTTCTGCCACTTGTCTCTTCAGTATTTCTCAAAGGAAACATACCATCAGTCATATTTGCATTCCGCCATCTTCTCATTCTGTCATCATGACTTTCCTGCCCACACTGTCTACCAAACATGTAACTATACCTTCTTCCACTCTGATGCCGTTCCCTTTCATACATCTCTTCTTCCCACTCCGTCAAAGCCTCAAACTGAGTAGGTCTCTGTTCTAACCTCATCATTCTTTCTCTTAAGTTTCTTAATACAGCCAAACTAAACGAACCACTTTTTGGAAACGCTAGAACTCCATCCTCTTTTGTATACTTTGCCCAATTCTCTAGCCAAATACATGTATGGTGCCCATATTTCGCTACCATAAAAGATGCAGGCGATTTCGGTGGAGGAAGTATCTGTCCTTCCCTAGTCACAATCAGCTTATCCCTTTTAAATAGATATTAAATTTTCCCAAACCATGATTTGTTCTCTTTCTCAGGTGGATCATAGTACATAATTTTAAATTTTTCTAGTCCTGAATCACTAGACTTTTCAAATCACTTCCCTTACATATATTCCATATACTCTCCAATCCCAGCGCTAATCACACTAACGCACCAATCCTGTACGTCTAAGTCACTCCTGCAGTTCTCCAATCCCAGCGCGACTCACACTAACGCACCAATCCTGTGTGTCTACGTCACACTGGCAAATTCTCCACTCCTAGTGCGGCTCACACCAATGCACCAATCCGTGAAAGCTTAGTCTCTTTACGGCTGGCCAATCCGAGCGCGGTCTTTCTGACGTCAGCTTTTCTCGCTACTCCTCCTTCTGCTGACCCCTCCTTTACAAAATGTTATTGCCAATGTTTTCTTACGTTTTCTTTAATCAAAATCTGTTAGTGTAGGAGAGTAGGATCTGCACTTATGTTGCCCCCACTTTTTTTTATGATGTTAACACTGGTTTCTGGCTATAGTCTGGCTGGGTCCCTGATAATCAGGGCCCCAGTCTCTCTGTTCTCTCTAAACAACTTGGAGTGCATATTAGATGCACTAGTGATTGGATACTGTGGTACCTTATGAGCCCCTAGTATATGGTACCCTAAGGGCATAGGTACTTCACAGGCCTACCAGGGGCTGAAGCATGTATTATGCCACCCCTGGGAAGCAGATTAAATCCGACACCACAGGCCTGCTACTGCAGCCTGGGTGAGGTAGTTTTAGCACTCCTCACTGAGGCATAGGTTCCCTATAGCTCACCATACACACACATATAAACCTATCAGTCACTCCTAAGGCAGGCCCTGTCAATCCTGAGGGCAGGGTGCTTGGTTTACAATGTGAGGGGGTGCCTCTGCATGAACAGGGCCCCTCTGCAGCTGGCAGAGTCTAGTCTCTGTGGCTGTTTGTGGATGTGGTTAAACCATATACTCTTAAGTGCATTATAACCTACCGGTAAATGCTATCTTTGGAATGACTGCATCAAAACATGTTGTGTTTGGTGTCACACAACTTGGAATCATACCCCCATACCAGTAACTGGTGTGGGAATATGATCCCACCCTTCTAGAGGGGACAACATGTACCCACTGTGGAAACATGGTAGAAATCTGACAGAGCCCTGGCATCACAAAATGGATGCCACCAGCACAGACACTGGGCTGCCCTCCTGCTGCTGACTGAAACTCACAGTGGAGGAGGCCCAACAATAGGCATCCTGTCACAGGGAGGTGTAACCACCTTCCAGACAGGATTTAGTGTATTGGGGCTGGGTGGGTGCACTCCTAGAGTGCTTTGAAGTCCTGCACTGGGGGAGCAGTAGGATCCTCTGTGCATATGCCAGCTCAAACCGGCTCAGGGGCTACTGGTCTGGCATGAAACTGGACAAAGGGAAGTGGGTGTAACCAACCCCTACCCTGACCCTCCCAGAGGAGTGGTCATAAAGCTAGTCCCTCCCTTTCTTTTAGTATAAGATAGGGAACCCTTGCCATTGCAAACTAGATATCCCTGGATGACTCTTTACAAGAAGAATCCTGGCCCTTCGATGTTCCACTACCTTTGGAAGACAGAAGAATCTCCCTTGGAGTCAAGGAGTGACTCCCCTGCTTGGCAGGCACCAAAAACTCTAATCAACGGTTGCAAACTTTCCCGCTCCCGCTGGAGTGCGAAGTCCCTGCAGCCCCAGAAGTCAATTTCCTGACTTCCTGACGGCCATTGTGAGTCCCCAGCAGAGCTGAGGCAAGTGGACCCCACGAGTGACGAGGAACAGCAATACCCGGGTACTGTGCACTCTTGTCAAGTGCAACCCCTTCACGACATTCTATGAACTTGTGCATTGGACCACGTGTGGTCCAAGCCTCCAGCAGGATTTAATAAGAGGCCTACCTCATCCCAAGTGACCGTGGGCTCCTGTGAAGTGAATCCTCATGAGGCATCTTTGCGATCCCTTGCCCGCTGGCTTTTGGGTCCCCTGAAGACTTTCTCATCAAACCAAAGAGCTCTCCTGGTTGCTCCAGGCCTGCCCTCACTTACATTCACTGGGTGAGTCCCTCAGACCTTGCTGGTCTGCACCGCTGACTTTCTTCATTTTCCACAAGACTTGCTGTTGCCAAGGCTTGTTGGCTCTAATCTGGTTGCCGGCACCTCAGTAAGCTGCAGACTATGTGGGACACTCCGAATCCAGCTCCTGGTTGTCGTCGACACCTCCTGGACCTCATGGCTGAAGAGTCAAAACACCCTTGATCACCTGAAATCACCCGACTTACGTGGGCATCCATCTTCCTGGCCCCGGGTCACTGGCAAGGGACTGTGAACACTGTCCCTTCTGCTTTCAGGTCTTCTTCATCTTGAATCCAGCCTTGGATTTCACCGGACACTTCTTTAGTCTTCACAAGCAGCAAAACTTCTTCAGCTTCCATTGAAAACGACGACGCGATCCGACACCAAAAGACACCTATGCACCCGGCTTCCCTGGGTGAGGTAACTCGTGCACTCTGGTGCTCCTGTGGGTGTTGGCCCTCTAACTACTTACCTTGTAAGTGGCTTGCTTGTAGACTTCCTAGAAGTACCCTAAAACTTTAAAAATCCAACCGCGACTTGCTCCATTGAAATCAAAAGGGAACCCGCGTCTGTGTTCTCACACTGCACGCGTCTCCCGTGGGTCTTTTACTTACCTGCCTTGGGTGTATTAGTGAAGCCCCAGCGATTCTACAGGCTCTAGGCCTTGTCCCCTTGCAAGTCGACTTTCCTAAACCTCTTTTTTAGTATATGGTCTGGTATGCCCCTTGGGCCCCAGCCATATTTGTGCTTAACTTATTGTGAAACGTTGATATTTGAATGTGTTCCTGACTTCTAATCTCATAAAGAGATTAGTAGAGTGTGTCTAGAAATAAATACATATATATTTGATATATATATATACCTGTGTGGTGTCCTTTCATTTGGTAATTCAAGAGATTATAGGGTAAAACAAGCTGCTTTACATTCCTCTGAGACTTAGCCTGAAGGCTGCTCTCCACAGCTACCACTAGGATAGCTTTCTTTAAAAGGTTGTCTTAAACCTATCTACCATAAGAGTCGAATTAGACTGGTGCAAGGTGGCCACTATAACTAGTGACCAGCATATGCCAGGCCAACTTCTCACAGTTAGTAACAACATAAAAACACCACCATTGTCTGTTTCGCTTAACCAAAGAGATAGTTTTGTTCATTTCCACAAGAATTCTGTATTTTCAGTAGGCAGCGCTTACCTCTTCGCTACCACAGAATTATTTTGTTTCGCCGATCAAGTAGCACTTCCCTCTACCTTACCCTTCTAACAAGCAAAAAGGCTAACCATTTCTCTGGGGATAAAACACATGTGGATACTACAATGCTCCTGAGAATTAAGGCCAGAGTTTCACGAGAGACCCTGTTGCTATTTCACCCACACACATTCATACGGAAAATGTCCCTAACGATAACACACGACGATGTTATCCACTTGAAACCAGACAATGCGTTGTGCGACTTCACTTGTCACACATTTCCCCGTCTACATACAGGGTAACCAAACAATGCGCTGTGCGACTTCACTTGGCACACATTTCCCCGTCTACATACAGGGCAACCAACTTCCTACGTCCCGGAAGTATTTAAACCAATTGACAACATAAAACGCAACACGACTCAACACAAAGTGTTAAAACGTAAATCAATAATCACCAAACCAATGCAATAAACCCATTACTAATCACCAAACTAGCCAAAAAAAACATCCTCCGCTACCAGAAAAACTGATCCAGCGGAAAAGGGCAAATTTACATATCCTCCCTATGTCACAGACTCGTCATCACATTTACTCATTCATAGCTTCATTCATTGGTGGGGCCCATAACACCAACACTCACACGTCTCACTCTAGTCTGCAAACTGGAGGAAAAGAAGCGCTGGACATGTGGGGGTACCTTGTTACCTATCGGGAGTAATTCCTTTACATTGTATACATTATATACATCTGTACCTATAGAATCCTAACTTTGACATTAAGGCACTCCACCACTTGGTCGATGGACCAATTAGTTGGACTGGTTGATAGTGATTTAGAACCAGCAAAAACACATTTAAAGCTTCGGAAACATTTGGTTAATTTTCAATACCTTATAAAAGAATCACAAACTCATTTCTTATTAATCAATTTTAGTTTATCTAATTTAGTTCACTCTGCATTAGCATATACAGGGTTTCAGTTCAAATAATTCCTCTATTTAAGAGACCTCCAATCTTTTGATCTTTAACATAAAATTTACATAACATTTATATTTACCGAATTTTGAACATTGGCGACCTTCCGACCACCCCGAACATTATACCAGTCTCTGCGACAATCTCCAGAAGAACCAGTCAACCCACAACAAAAATCAGAACCCTTCAGATGGAATCGTCCTCTTGCAATCAAAGAAAACCCAGGTAAACCAGGAAATCTCCTTCAGCTCGGCGCAGTCCTCACGAATAAACCAAAATGAACGAACGATCGAACGAACCTCCGTCTTGCAGATCATGGACTTTTTATACCTTTTTTCTCCTTGCTTTTAGGTCAATGTGCAACAATTTAGGGGCAGAAAGTGTTCTGATTGGCTAAACCAATTTCAACTTGCAAGTCTCCCGAATGTTCCCAGGTTTGCCTGTTTCTCATGAGACCGGGCATGACATTTCTCAATTGTATTCTTTTTGGTAATTCACAGGCAAAAGTTCCGAAGTAACAACATGGAAGCCTTCTTGTACAGGTCCTTCATTGTCCCCTCGGTCATTCGCACCATTCTCCTTTTTGGCAGTCCTCCATATTCCTATCCTTAACAAGGAACACTCTGGTTCATGTTGGAGGTCGCTTGGCGATCTCCAGAGCCATCCGATTCTGCGCAGTAGCCATTGCGCTCACATGACGGTGGCATCTTCATAACTCCATCTTAAGTACTGCGGCCTAGTAGGCCCGAATGCCAACTTAAGCAAAAACAAACATAACAGTAATTAATATATAGAAATGAAGATTCTAATGTTTAAACCCATGCTAATCCCAATATATATTAGTATTTTCCTAGCTTGTAGTAACATTTAAAGTGATAATACTCACCATTCTGCAGCACTGGCAGCACAAACCATCACAAAAGCAACATTAATCGTGCAATTCTCTATTTCACCACATTCTAAGGTTAGTTTGCGTATTACAGTTAATCATGTAATTGTTTACCATGCAATTAGCATTTTAGTTCCACATGAATCTTGTGTTTATTAAGGTGCAAAGGTTGATTAGTTATGCCATTTCACACTAATTAGTACAAGTTTACTTAATTACATTTCATGCAAAATAGAGGAGCTATACAACATTTTGCTTTACCTGCTCCATCAGATGCATGGGAAAACCCACCCTCCATCCATCTTCTAAATACAGAATAATGCAAGGCAGGTGGCCCTGCATGGCATATTAGGTCTGATTTAATGGCTTGGATTGTCTTGCGTCACCTTGCAAAACGCAAGGTTAACACAGGCCCTTTGTCAATCTAGCCCTATGTGTGGTGGACTTTTGCATGCTTGAGGATGTGGTGGCATTATCCATGGTGATCATCTCGTAGGAACTTGAGCCTACAATGAAAGAGATGAAGTCAACCTATGGAAGCAAGCAGAAAAAAGTTGAACGTCAACAAGTGTAGGGGAATGAGAAAAACATTTTCCAATGAGCAGGTGGGCTACGAGAGATGCAGTCGACATACAAAAAGAATGCAGAACACCAACAGTGGGAAAATAATAGGAGAGACTCGAACAGAAAGAGAGGTAATGGTGAGAAAACAGCAAGATGTGTCGACCAGATGGCAAATGGAGTCAGGTGAAGGAGGTCCTCTGTGAGGAGCTGGAACAGTCATGGACATCTAAGATAACAGCAAGGACCCAGATAGCTGTTACATGTTGTGGATACTTGGAGTGCCATGAGGACACCCACAGCCCATTTGTGGTCTAAAGAGGGACAACACAAAGCATGAAATGGAAAGGAGAAGCAGACAGGAGGGAGGAAGGTTGGGCTGAAAGATAGGAGCATGTTTAGCATAGGATTGTGCTTAGACTCAAAAATTTCTGTATTTCTATATCAAGTGATTTAATAAAGTCAAATTAGATTGAAATAAAGAAAAGAAAAAACTTCCTAGAGACAGTACTAGGAGGAACAAAAGAAGAAAACTAGAAAATAAATGCACCAGTAAAAAGAGAGAAAGAAGAGGGGAATAACAGGTGAATAAGAACAAAATGACAGAGAAAGAGATGAAAAGGAAACATAACCATATGTATAATCAAATTACCTTATTTTCATATGTGTTCTCCTGAGGTATGGTCCTGGCATCAAAGGGAGAAGAGAGACTAACAATGCCCCCAGGGGGGAGGACTGCCCTATTGTTGAGGTTGACAGACTGGCATGGGGAGCACAGAGGGAAACAAGTTGCCAAACCGGTTTTTCCAAGGGCGTATAGCCCTGAGGTAGCCACACCCAGGAGTGGGCTAGGGAAGTGTGTACACCGAGAGAGGGGGTCTGACCATTTTGGCAGGGAGCAGAATGGTGCATCTTGCAATGTTCAGATGCCACTGTTGGGCCTGGCTCTTTTTATAGGTTTATCCCCAATTTTTTGCCTTTTCCCTCCTGTTTTGCTGATTTATTTGTGTTGGCTTTAGGACTCTGGGCACCTTACCACAGATGATCAGTGCTAAAGTGCATATGCTCTCAGTGTAAATTGTGCTTCTGATGGTTTAACCATGATTGGCATATTTGATTTACTGGTAAGTCCCTAGTAAAGAGCACTGTGTGTGCCCAGGGCCCGTAAATCAAATGATAATAGTGGGCCTGCAGCACTGTTTGTGTCACCCATATGAGTAGTCCTGTAGATTTGTCTCAGGCCTGCCATTGTATCATCTGTGAGTGCAGTTTTAAACTGCCATGTCAACCTGGCACATACAACCCCTTGCCAGGCCCTAATCTTGCCTTTTTCTCAACATGTAGGGCACCCCTAAGGTAGACCCAAGATGCCCCATGGGCAGGGTGCAGTGTCTGTTGATGGTAGGACATGTACTGCAGGACTTGCTCTCCCATAGGATATCATTGGAGCAGCCTTGTAACATTTTACAAGTTTAACTTTCAATTGAGATAGCTAGAGATGCGGAGTTTGGGTTCTCTGAGCTCAGAATTTAAAAACACATATTATAGTAATATTGGTTTTTGAAATTGTTTGTTTGAAAATGCCACTTTTAGAAAGTGAGCTTTTTTTTGTTTAACCATCCTGTGCTTCTGCGTGCCGGTGGAATCAACATCTTGTTTAGACTGACAGGGGGCTGTTTGTGCATTCACTCTAGACAGTAACACAAAGGAGTTGAGGTGTGTCCTGCATATGCTGATGACCCACCACCAGTGGGATGGGACTTCCTGAGCTAGAGAGATCGGAGGAGCTGTCACCTGCACCTGAACAGGACTGTGCCTGTCCTCTCACAATGCTGTCTCCACCCCACTAGAGTGTGTCTGGAGCCAAGGCTAGGCAAGGCAGGAACTTGTAAACTACAAAGACGTCAAAGGCCAAAGGGGGTATCATTATTGGACCTAAAACCCCAGACTGTTAGAACACTTCTGAAACAAGAAGAAACTCTGCCAAGGAGAAGAGCAGAAGAGCTGTGAGGTGGAGTACTACCCTTTGCTGTGTGCTGCTTTGCTGGGTTGGCCTGCAGTTCCTGATTCTGCTTTGGAGATGGAAAGGACTGGACCTTTATAGCGTGTCATGCGTGTGAAGGGCTTGTGTGTGCCTGCCTCCTGTTGAAAGTTTCAGGGCATCAAATACTTCATCCGCAGCATCCCTGAACTCCACTGCTGGGAGTTCTGACCTGCCATGTAGTGACAATTCCAGTTCTGGGCCACTGGAGGTGTTTGCTGGGCTGCAAACCTCAAGAAAAGGATTGCCAATGCCATCACCAATGTCACTGCCTGCACTAAAGCCATGGTCATTGCTTGCTGGGTGAGCGCAGCACCAACCACAATGACAACGTGCCCCGACGCTGGCCCCGTATTGACTCCGACTTCATCACCGAGACTTCATCACCGAGACAGCTGCTGACACCCGGACTGAGGGCACCACTCATGGAACACACGAAACACTGCCCTGATGCCTATTGACGCCTGTGCCTCCCTCGCATCATTACGGAGTAGATCAAGGATGTGGGTGAATTCCTGAACTAATTTTCACTGCACTGAACCACTTTCTCAGTGCTGATGCCACCTCACTTTCTCCGCACTGCCAGGACTCAATGCCTCACCTCCCCTGTATGGACTCAATGCCTTGCCTTCCCTGTGGCAGTAAGGAACCGACATTGCCTCGGCACATCAAAATCTCAACTTAGTAACGCAATGTCTTTTGACTTCATCAATTTCCAAGGTACTTTTTTGAGGGTCCGTGTGACTCCGTGGCTGGCCTGCGCACCTCTCGGTCAGCACTGTTTTATGGATTTGTGCCTGTCCCAACGTCTGAGTTATTATTCTAAGAGATATATTTTACAGAAAACACTTTCAAAGTGATATCTTGAGTTATTATTATTATTATTATTGGCACTTGTATAGCGCATGGCAACCCGGAAGAATCCCAGCGCTGCTGTTATGTGTGAAGGATTTTTGTTCTTTTGGTCTTGTTTGGTTTAGATAAAGATACTTTATTTTTTTAACTGGTGTGGTGTGCATTTGTAGTGTTTTCACTTTGTTACTGTGAGTTATGTACAAATGCTTTACGCATTGCCTCTGAGATGAGCCTAACTGCTTGTGCCAAACTACCAAGGGGGGGTGAGCAGGGGTTATCTGGTGTGTAACTTCCTTATCCTGAATAGAAGGAAGGGTCCCTACTTGGACAGGGTGCATACCACTGTCAACTAGAGACCCCATTTCTAATTGCCACACTTCAAAGGAAGTGGTTACTAGGTGGAAGGGAACCTGGTAGCCCATTGGCCGCCAACAGCATCCTGCCCTGAGGGCATATTCTGAGCATAAGATGGGAACTACTTGCAACCAGATCTCAGATCTCAACAGGTGTGGAAGAAGAACCAAAGAAAGACTGCCCTACTGCACATAGGGACCAGCAAAGAGAGGCTGCACTGACGAAGGCTGTATCTGGACAATCTTCTTCACCATCGAACTAGTTACTGCTCGACGATCTCACTTTGAAGGACTGTGCGACTCAACAATGATGAGTTGCGCAGCTTGATGACAACGCATCACCTGAATTGTCAAGGGGTTAGTTGACGAAGCCTCGCTGACTGCGCAGATCAGGACCGAGTCCTCGCCTACATCTAATGAATCAAAGACAGTGTATTGCCTTCTCTGCTCCGCGATTCCTCCATCCAAGGCACTTTTTGTGATGGACCTGCGTGAGTCCTGTAGCTGGCCTGCACTTCATCGCGGTTGGCCTGAACTTTGGATTTACCCCAGTCTAGCACAACCAGATATCCCAGGTTGGTGCTTTAAGAGCCTAAGCACTATATTTTGAAACAATCTTTAAAAATGCATAACTCTGATTCTACTTTTTGGATTTTTGCCACTTTGGTCTTGTTTTTTTCTGAAACAAATATAATCTATGTTTCTAAGCCTGTGTAGAGTATTTTTGTGATGTTTTCTTTTTGTTGCTGTGTGTTGTGTTGCATAAATACTTTACACATTTCCTCTTTAGGTAAGCCTGGCTGCTCTGTGCCAAACAACCATGGGGTGAGCATAGGTTATCTTTTAGCTTATATCTAGCTTACCCTGACTAGAGTGTGGGTCCCTAACTGGATAGGGTGCATACCTCTTCCAACTAGAGACCCCATTTCTAAGAAAACCCACTTCAAAGGGCTCAGGATTTCATGTATTGGATATATGTTGTGATTTTATGAGTCTGCTGGGTGCCACAGAGCCTTAGGGCATATTCTTGATTAAGCCACACTTGAGCAGCAGGTGTGCAGTGCAAAATCATGGTCACCAATGCACCAATTTCACTGATGCTTGAAACCTTTTTTCTCCATGTGGCCTACTTCACCACCAATTGAGGGAGCATACTTAACCAAGGGTAACCACTGCGCCTATCCTTCTATTTATCATTCCACAGTTGGAACGTTTCCTTCAGCCAATCACAGCTTCTGTACCATTGTTTCTTCCTTTTGGCAACAGAAATTTTCCTGTCAAGGCTCTGGTCATTCCTAGCCCGGTTGTTCTCATGATCACATGAGTTGGGGGCATTTCAATTCCCCAGCTGCATCCCAAAAGTCCTTGGCAGAGAACTTGACTTTGCCCTGGCCCTCTGTAGCCACCCACACTTTCAGCCTCTTGAATGGTGGCAGTGCATAGCAGTAAAAGCCTATAGGGTCCACTTCTCTAGGCCGGCTAGATTTCATTGGTGGCTGACTCAAAGGAATATATTTCTACGGAAGAGGATCAAAGTATAAAGCTATGATAAAAATCATGGGTCAATCAAAAGTTAGAATTTCATGCAGTGTAAGCATAGCGCTCATAAATTTTGGGAAAAAACACAGATTATACACTTTACCAAAAAAGATAAGGTCATTCCTTTTCAGTAACCGAATAAATGATTGGGCCACTTACTAACACTAAAACTAGTATGAGGATTTGGGTGTATCATATGGTATAGCTGTGTGGTCTTAACATGTCATAAACTCACAAAAAGTGCCTGGGGTCTGGTCAGGCTCATTTGAAAAACCTTAAACTCAACACTGGGTAGCTATGGCTTTGACCAGCAAGGCTTAAACAAAGGAACTGGTGTGAAGAATGGAACAAGAAGCAGCAAAATAAGAAAGCCACGCAATATGAAAGAAAGCCGACTCCAATTTATAAAAGTACATTATATTTTTATAACTTTTTAGAGTCCAAGATTAGCAAAATCCACTGGAAGGTTCCAGTGATACAGATTTTTAAAGAAGTTTGTAAACTTTTGAAAAGTTTGTAAGAGTTTAATTTGACTACTCCAGTCCGACTTGGGTGACCATATTTGTCAGGGATAAGTTCCAAGGGGACCAATAAGTAGTATATGAACATTTACCTGGCCACCAAAGCATTTTCCAGTCCTATTCCAAACTTTACAGCACGCCCGCCGTAGGCTTCAATGGAGTGGTCCTAAAGCTGCAGATGCAGGAAATGGAAGATGCTTAGGGTTGCTCTGATTGTTGTGCGTTTGACATGGTGCCTTTGTGGTTATTCCTCAGCCCACAGGTATGGTGGGGCAACTTTGGCCAGAGAGGGCAGGGTCCCTCAAAGTCCTCTTTAAGACAGATGATGGCCAGCTGATGCTGGGCTACCATTCTCCATACAGAGTAGTCCCAGCGATATCATTTAGCAGAGGCTGGTGTCCCTCTTGGGTGACCAATCTAAACTGAGATTGCACTCCCAGTTCTGGCTTGCTCGGGTGCAACTTTGGCCCATCGAAGGTTGGCCTCTTGGGGTGGCAAGCGGCAGTCAGTGGTGTTTCTCCTGAAGTGGCTACTGACTTACTGAGTTGGGCTTCTTCATCATCATCATCATATACTTTATTTCATTCGATGACCATAAAAGTAGGAGTACATACAATTCATAAGAACAAGATTGATGAATTTGTACAGAAAGTACAATGATGATCAGTTAAAATTAATGCTAAAATACAAATGTCACAAAACAGTGGGGCACAGAATGCAATGGGGGCCAACCTCGAGAGAATAGTAAATAACAAGGCCCACCATAAAAAAATTAGTTGATTATTAACATAGTACCAAAATGATAAAACCTTTAAAACACAGCTTACACATTTGAACAGGAAATAGGTATATGGGATTTTAAAAACAGTTTAAAAAGTACGTTAAAAAGTATTTCTTCGTTGTGCAGAATCTAAAAATTATAATTTCATCGCAGACCTTTGAATAGCCCATATAATGTCAAGGAACTTTGCTACTGCACAGACTACTACTGAGCTACCGTCAGATTTTAAGATTCTCAGTGCCTCAAGATGGCACCGGACATCAAGACATATACAAACAAGGGCTAGCCATTTGCCTCACGGACGTTTATGCAGTGGGCAAGCAAAAAATATATGACCAATTGATTCCACTGTACAAGGACAGCTTGAGCAATATTTTGTATCAGTTGATGGTGAAAGCCAGGAAACTGTAAGAGCGTTCGCTGGGAGTGATCAGCTCTAAATTGCATAAACAGCTTCCTATCCTGGGGGATCGTGATTGCATCCAAGTAATATTCGTATGTGGCAATCTGCTTAAACTCCATCAACTCTGTGGTTAAACGGCCCCAAGACAAATATGGGAGGGACGACTGGGTCGCCCAGTGCCAGTAATGTTTCTTTAGAGATTCCTTGGTAGGCAGCGCTTCGCACTCCTTAGATTCCCACAAATCCAATCAAATCAGGAGCATTTGTTTAGCACACAAATCAACCGAAAGTCTCATGGCGCTTGAGGACAACTCAAGATTATCGGCTAGAAAAAGAGAAGTAACCAAACTAATGATCGAACATCCATGTTTTTAACTCCCTATGAAAACAGTTGTGATCAGAGATGATGCGCAAGTATAAAGGCAGTTTATTCCAGAGGGAGGGAGCGAGAAAGGAAAAAGATCTTCCCCTGTTTTTGACAGTGCGCACTCTGAGAGGAGTGAGTAGAGAACTATTACTAGATCTTAAGGTCCTGCAAGGCAGATACCAGCTGAGCTTTTTTGCCCAATAGCTTGGACCTCTACCATACATGTTCTTATGTGTTAGGCATAATGTCTTAAAACGGGTACGCTTCCTCACTGGTAGCCAATGAAGATGTATTAGGCTGGGTGCCGAGGGAGATCCAAATGGGAGATTCAGCACCAATCTGGCTGCTGTATTTTGCAGGACCTGAAACCTGGAAGAAAGATATTCATTTATTTGTGTCAACAGGGCATTTCCGTATTCCATTCGGCTGATGATCAATCCCTGTACTAATGGTTTCCTGGCTTCTAACGGAATTAACTTAAACACTTTGCACAAATTGAGCATGATGCCAAAACAGGTGCCAATTATATTGTTAACCTGATTTTTCATTGATAATTGATTATCAATTTGGATTCCTAAGTTCCTCACCGACTGACTTGGAGCAGGGCATGGACCGAGGTTTTGAGGCCACCAGTCATATGACCAGTGCTCATGAGCCTTACCAAAGAGTACTATTTCGGTTTTACTTCCATTTAATTGTAGGTGGTTGCTGTTTATCCACCTATCTACTAGGGCCTTGCAATTCTTGAAACAAGATTTTGTGTCCATGGGGTCGGAGCCAAGAGTGATCAGAATCTGAGTATCGTCGGCATATGACACTACATCAAAGCCGTAGGATCTGATCACCCTGGCTAGAGGGGTCATATAAAGGTTAACCACCGTAGGGCTCAAGATGGAGCCCTGCGGTACTCCCATCTTGACTGGCCTGCTGCATGATACCAGGTCACCAATCTGTACTGTAGTGACTCGGTCTGTTAGATAACTCTTGAGCCACCTCAGGACCTTCCGCCCTCACACCCATCTCCCAGAGCCGCTGTTCTAGAATGCTGTGGGAGATGGTGTCAAACGCAGGTGATAGGTCTAGCAGGACGAGAATAGATGACTGTCCTCTATCTAATGCTAATCTGATGTTATCTGTAACTTCTACCAGTGCTGTTTCGGTGCTATGGGCGGCCCTGAAGCCTGACTGTGAAGGATCCAATAAACCGTGGCTCTAGAGATGAAATGTGAGCTGTCGGTTCACCAGTGACTCAAGTACCTTCCCGAAGTAGGGGAGCAGCGAGATTGGATGATAGTTGGTTGGAAGTTTGGGATCCTCCGTGGATTTTTTTAGAATTGGCCTAACTCTAGCAGCCTTCCATATCTTTGGGACCGTTGATAGTGACAGTAACCTATTAAATACATTGGTGAGACTGTCAAGGAACATCGGAACAATGGTAGGGAGGAAACGTGGTGGCATGGGATCCACAGGTGTGTCTGATTTAATGTTTAGCATTGCTCTAGCCACGTCATCAGGATAGCACTGAGAGAATTCCTCTAGAATGGGAGGTGCACCTTTGGGAACAGTGGGAGATCTTGCCAAAGTGCTTATGTTTTCATACAGTAGAAAGGAGACATGAATTGCGGCAATTTTATCTTAAAAAAATTTGGAAAGGGAGTCTGTCCAGCCCTGTGAAACAGGGATGCCTATCTGGGCGGGAGGTGTCGCAAATTCTTTTAGAATTTTGTGGAGCTCTTCGTTTGAGTTTTACGCCTTTTCAATCTGGTTTAAGAAGAATCGTTTTTTTTTGTTTGTCTGATATTCTCCAAATATTTTCAATGAATACTTTTGTATTTTTCACAGTCCATTGGGTTTTTACTTTTCCTCCATTTACGTTCCGCAGTCCGACAGGAAAGCTTTGTTATTTCTAATTGCTCTGTAAACCAGGGAGCGGTTCTTGGTTTAATTTTAATCCTGGTAAAAGGAGCAACCTGGTTTAATGAAGTTGATATTGCTCTCTCAAAGGAAGTGGCTTCCTGATCAATGTTATCCTCTTGCCACTGTGGAGGGAGAGTAAAGTGAGCTGCGAAGGAGGTGGGGTTAACTTTCCACGTTGACCTTCTTCTTATAAATTCACTCTGTGTCTCGTTTTTAATAATATGGACTGGAATTGTGAATTTCAGTAGATCATGGTCTGACCATAGTAGCGGAGATGGAGGTTTGACTATAATACCTAAGGAATTAGTGAATAGAAGATCAAGCGTGTGTGCCGCAGCATGGGTAGGACCTGTCACCATTTGGATTAACCCCAAAAGTGCCCATATTAGAGATCAACTGATTTGTGTCTTGGTCAGTGTGTATCTCTCTGTGATAATTGAAGTCTCCTATTAGGAGAATATTTTCTGCGGCCAGCAAGTGAGGGGCAATGGCCTCAAGCAGCTTATGTACAAAGTCGTTTTTCCAGTCAGGGGGTCTGTAAACTAAGGCTCCTCTCAAGGTGCTTTGAAGTAGGCCATCTATTATAAAAATACATAATTCTAGTTGGTCGACACTTATAGATTCTAAGAGGATGATTACCACACCATCAATGGTAGCTATGAGCAGTCCTCCACCTCTTTTCCCCTTCCTGTCCACTCTTTATTCTGTTGCATTGAGGTGGAAAAGCCATTACTAGGCCAGCAGAAGCATGCTCATGTAACCAGGTTTCTGTTATAAAACAGATATCTGGAATTTCCATATCCAAAAGATTCCATAGTTCTATTGTGTGCTTTGGAATTGAACGAGCATTTAGGTACATTCCCTTTAGCTGTTTGGGGAGTTTGATATCATCCTAATTATAATTTACTTGGGGATTACATATTGGTGCAAAATCATTGTGACAGTGGTAGCCAGGTGCACGAATGCTGACTGCTTCTCTCAACCCGACAGTGTGTTCAGGATGATGTTGAATTAACTTTTTAAGCTCTTGACTGGAGTAATGCAGTCTTGCCATGTTTGACAACTCACCTATTTTACCGCAGGGGCCTGGGCAAACAAAGATGAAGGAGTCCTGGTACCTGGTGATGGCCTGGCGCTGACGGGCGCGGACGGGCGCAGACGGGCTTGCCTTTGTCACGCTGCTACACGCGTACATGCTCTGCACTGCCTTGAGTAGGTCTGGGAGATATCAGCATGAAGCTGTAGTGCTGACTGCAGTTCCGGTCAGAGCGCAGGAAGTTTGAATTTAGAGCCCCACGTACCTCCGCTCAATTGGCACAAACCGTGACGGACCAGAGACTGCCGGGTGCTGAATGAAGGTTGGTGAATAAAATCAAATGCTAACTAGCGAGCGGTGCAGTCTAAAAAGAAATCTAAAACAAGAGTGTAATACTGTTTCAAGCAGCGAGTGAAATAACCATCAGCATTTTACATCAAAATTAATGGCACAGCTGGTAGCAATCATTATCAGGAAACTAACCCTGAAGCCAACACTCTAAGCCAATGGCGGTATGCAAGGATTTCACATCCTGCAACCAAGAAATCTTTTTACATCGATCAAGTGCCTGGACTTCATAAAGGGCTGCCACATATGAAGACAGCTCTGGTGTTGATTTTGAGCAGAGCCAGAATAGTAAAGGGCATAACCTGGCCTTCTTGGCAATGCAAGCTCGTCCCATATCCAACCTTATTGTGTGGAGGGGGGTGCTCTGCGGGAGCGAGACTATGGTCAGCAAACCATCCATCTTCTCAAATCCCCACTGTTCCGCTCCATACAATTCTGAACTTATTGCCTTACAGTCATAAATGTGGAGAGGGGCTGCTACCGGTTTACTATGAGAGGATCTCTTTTCGTTCATCAAGGTCCCTGTTATCTGACTGTGCTGCAGAGTTCGCTTTAATATCTGGGGCTTCCAGGACATGTTGTCGTAGAGAGTGATCCCTAGATAATCATTGGTGCTCACTCTCTCCAGCAAAACTCCTCCCAGTGTTAGCTTCCCTTTATATGACTTATGTGGGTTCAGCATTGAAAGATTTGTCTTAGAGGTGTTGACCTGGGTATACAACCTTTACAACGCAACTTTTACAACGCACTACACTTACAACGCATTTTTTACAACGCAACATCCACTACAACGCATTCCATTACAACGCAGGACACTACAACGCATTTTTAAAAACTACCTTTACAACGCATTCCATTACAACGCATACTACCTTTACAACGCATACCATTACAACGCATAATATTACATTAAAACCCCTACACTATCCAACACTTACCCTACTGTTGCACCCCCTGGAGTTAGAATAGTAATTTTTACCCCTATACTATCCAACACTTGCCCTACTGTTGCACCCCGTGGAGTTAGAATAGTAATTTTTACCCCTATACTATCCAACACTTGCCCTACTGTTGCACCCCCTGGAGTTAGAATAGTAATTTTTACCCCTATACTATCCAACACTTGCCCTACTGTTGCACCCCCTGGAGTTAGAATAGTAATTTTTACCTCTATACTATCCAACACTTGCCCTACTGTTGCACCCCCTGGAGTTAGAATAGTAATTTTTACCCCTATACTATCCAACACTTACCCTACTGTTGCACCCCCTGGAGTTAGAATAGTAATTTTTACCCCTATACTATCCAACACTTACCCTACTGTTGCACCACCTGGAGTTAGAATAGTAATTTTTACCCCTATACTATCCAACACTTACCCTACTGTTGCACCCCCTGGAGTTAGAATAGCAATTTTTACCCCTATACTATCCAACACTTACCCTACTGTTGCACCCCCTGGAGTTAGAATAGTAATTTTTACCCCTATACTATCCAACACTTGCCCTACTGTTGCACCCCCTGGAGTTAGAAATAGTAATTTTTACCCCTATACTATCCAACACTTGCCCTACTGTTGCACCCCCTGGAGTTAGAATAGTAATTTTTACCCCTATACTATCCAACACTTACCCTACTGTTGCACCCCCTGGAGTAAGAATAGTAATTTTTACCCCTATACTATCCAATACTTACCTTAAATCCAATGTAATATTATGCGTTGTAATGGTATGCGTTGTAAAGGTAGTATGCGTTGTAATGGAATGCGTTGTAAAGGTAGTTTTTAAAAATGCGTTGTAGTGTCCTGCGTTGTAATGGAATGCGTTGTAGTGGATGTTGCGTTGTAAAAAATGCGTTGTAAGTGCATGCGTTGTAAAAGTGTGCGTTGTAACGACATACATCCGTTGACCTGCAGGCCCTGAGAGTCGCAAAATGCCTTAAATCAGTCTAAAAGCAATTGTAGACCTCTGGGGATCTCAAAGACTAACAAAGTATTGTCCACAAAGAGCAAGGTGACCACTTTGTCACCTCTTAGAGTTGGTGCATCCGCTGGGACCTCAGAGAGGTACTTAACTACCCCATTTATGAATAATGCAAAAAGTGTGGGCACCAGTACACAACCTTGCTGGACCCCCTTATTGACTTTAATTTGATCAGTACGTTTCCCTTGATTTCCCCAGTGGACCCTCGCATAGGTAGAATCATGGAGACGGATGACAAATGCTAAAATCCAAGGAGGAAGGCCCATCTCTTTGAGTGTAGTCCAGAGCTTTTCCCTAGCAACTAGGTTGAATGCAGACCTTATATCAATGAAGGCTACATAGAGACTTCCTTGCCCAATGGTCACCGTTTCCATGACAGTAAAAGAAATCGAAATACCTGATCAATAGTACTTGTTTTTTTCCTGAACCCAGCTTGATATACAGACAAAATGTTCAGTTTGCTAATCCAGGCCTGTATTTTCAAGAGGAGTGCTTGTGCAAAGACCTTCTGTACACAATCAATGAGGCTGATAGACCTGTAATTGGAGGGTACGAATCTATCTCTCTTCTTGTGTACAGAAATTACCTCCGCTCCCTTCCACGAAGATGGAACTTGGGCCCCTGCTGCAATCTTGTTGGCTAAGGCCAAGATGTAGGATGCCAGTAAAGTGACGAGAAATGTTTAACACATGCTGATGTTGAGAAGTTGTTTGTTGGTGGCAGGGGTCTACTAGCGCCCCCCCTGGTTACTAGGAGCCAAAAGTGTGTAGAGTTGTTTTTTAGCACAGGTCTCACTAATTTGCTCCCATCTACTCTGTTCCCAATCCCTCTTTGCTCTAGACTAAGCATGCTTGTATGCTTTCCTCACTTCCTGTGTCAGCATCACATCATTGGTTCTAATGACGTTGGCTAGTTGTTTACAAAGGGTCCTGCAATCTTTATTAAACCAGGCAAACTGTGGCATGGGCTTCTTGCCTTTAAGCTGATGATGTCTTGGATCTATAAAGCAAGCGCCCAATTTATTAAATAAGCGGTCATTGTAGGCCGTGATCTCGTCCAACCCTCCCTGGTGGGTAGATAATCTGTATAAGTCCACAGTGCTTTCCAAGAGATTGGACCTAATTATTTTGAGTTTGTCATCATCCATATCAACTTCTGGCCATTTTAGCCGCCTATTATCATTCGTAGAGTGAACCTCCCTCGACGTGAGGATAACATTTAAAGAATTCTGATGGCTAACCAATGGGGAGACCAAAAGTAATTCCAGGGGGTTGTGGTCACTGTCATTGGTATGGCCCACAATCATATCGACCACTCTTGGCTACATTCTCAAGTCCAGAAGAAAATAGTCTATACGTCTTAAGTTGGTAGTTCGATTGAATGTGTTAGCCCCTTTTCTATCAGATATTGTACGGCCATTAGCTGCCCTAAGGCAGAACTCAACAGTGAGTGCCTTGGCCCTGGAGGGCTACCTGCGACCATTTTTTGATTGGTGGTAAATCATGATGAGGGACAAGTCATGTCTCTTCTTCCTCTCCACCTCACATATATCCTTCTTCTCAAGAGGTTCAAAGGTGGCGTTAAAATCACCAGGTACAACCAATATGGGTTGAGGGGCCCTGTTGTCCAGTAATTCCTCCAGCTCTTGAAGGGTAACTGACCTTCTGCCTGGTCTAGTTCTCAAGCATAAACATAAAAAAAATCAATTGTAGTGCCATTCAAACCCCTGACTTGACTAGCTAAAATATCAGGACTGTTAGTTGTAAGCTCCCGTACTGTGCATTGGAGCGCAATTTTGACCCAAATCAAGACCCCCCCAATGGCGATCTAAGTTGTTACGCCATGCAGGACAGTGGAGGGTAAGGTAGCTAGGAATGTATGCAGGGGTGGTGGTCCAGGTTTCTTGCAAGATAAAAACGTCGAACATCTTGATGAATTCGATCCAGTGCCTAAGGGACATTTTTGGCCTCACCCCTACCACATTCCATGAAACCAAATTAAGGCTCCTATGATTTGCTGATTCATTAGTGTGGGTAAAATGGATACGAGTGTTTACCAACCCTCGTTGGCCCTTATTCCGAAATAATGGTGCGAGCAGAGTCCCTTCCCCAGGCTTCTCGTTGGCAGACAATAACTCATTGTTGTTTACAATAGTGTTAGTTTGGGGGCTTGCGCGGAGGGGTCTATATGGTGGCTGTCATGGGTTATTGCTCTAGCAGTGCAATTTGAACTTGCCGTATGTGACTGAATACATACAGAAATATCATGCAAATTGAGTCAATCATTTCTTGCTAAGGTGGAATCGGATCCTAGGCGGATGTGTGTAGAATGTGTTGAGAGCAACAGTGGAGGTTGGAGGGGTCGATATTTGAGCTGAATGCCAGTGGGATTCGGGGAGCTCGCTCTGGCTTCCAGGGCTATGAGATTGTGGGCCACATTTCCATCAGCCAAGAGTAATTCTATGCAGTCTGTTTGAGCGTTAGGGTGAATTAGCCTTTTAACTCGCAATATATCTTCCAATATAACTTAGCGGCAACCCCTTATGTAGCGGATGCAGTGTATTGGTTTTATTAACTAACGGATGTTCGCCTTCGTGTTACCATGACAAGGAATTTTTGGCATGCAGGTTAGGTCAAAGCATTTAGGGGGCAACCGAGTCTGTTCACACCAGTTTATGGAATCTGTTGTGACTTGATTGATTCTAGAAGGTGACAGAGAACGGTCAGTGGTTGGTGCAAAACCCTGATGAGATAATCTACTATTGGTAACTTGTGTCGGTGTCTTATACATCACCTTTCGGACTGCGTGGGATTCTAGTGTCCCTGAAGTACACTTGTCAACGGATGTTGACATGATTGTTGATCTTGGTCTATGCCAAAAGAATGTGGGTTAATGGTGTGCGAGGTTGGCTGGGGGTGTGGAGTACAGGTCCGCTTCAGAGAGTGGGCTTCTTGATCACCTTTGGCTAGAAGAGTAGTAATCTGTTCGGTAAGGGCCTGGACAGTGGATTTCAATAATTTGACTTCAGTCATTAGGTCTGCTATAATTCTAGATGTAGCAACATTGATGATAGCTAGATGTTCTAAGGGGACCACATCACCCAACACCGCACTATCACCAGCCCTTGGCTCCTTGTCTCCCTCTATGCCCAAAGCAACTACACCCTTCTCCAGCCCGTGTCTCCTAATTGAGCAGAATCTAAGTTCAATAATGGTGAAAATCAATTAGGTAAAGTGAGATCATTATCTGGAGGACTGAGTCTACACAACTACCAACCACTGGTATTCCGGAGACCTAACTGGCCCAGGCCCCACCTCCCCCCCCACCACCAGTAGCCTAAACGCTAACCATTGAGTTGGCAGCAAGGCCTAATTGCAAGGAATTAAGACAATGTTAAATGAAAGCGGCAACGACATTAGGAGGCACAGAGCTTAGCGTCCTCAAAAGTTACAGGATGAGCGGGCGCAAACAGTCAAACCAAGCATCACAGCCAAAAAAGTTCAATAAGACTTGAAGTAACTCACAGATCGGTGTCTTGGGATCAGTTAGTTCCAAAATTTGCTGGAATAAAGAGCCGAGAGTGATGGCTCTGCCCTGCCTCTTCCTGGCAATGGCGGGCAAGGACGGCCCCCCCTTGGCTGGGGCTTCACGTGCGTGCCGCGCAGTGGGAGCACGTTGGCACTTTTGAGCGTGCTGGATAGCCCCTCCTCCTGGGCAGCAATGCAAAGGTTTTTGGGGCCTGAAGTCCCCTCAGCTCCTGCTGCGATAGTAGCAGTGTCCCGTGCCGCAGGAGGATGTTGGTGCTTTTGAGCGTGCTGGATAGCCCCTCCTCCTGGGCAGCAATACAAAGGTTTCTGGGGCTTGAAGTCCCCTCAGCTCCTGCTGTGGTAGTAGCAGTGTCCTGTGCCACAGGAGGATATTGGTGCTTTTGAGCGTGCTGGATAGCCCCTCCTCTTGGGCAGCAATACCAAGGTTTCTGGGGCTTGAAATCCCCTCAGCTCCTGCTGCGGTAGTAGCAGTGTCCCGTGTCGCAGTAGGACGTTGGTGTTTTTGAGCATGCTGGGCAGCAATGCAAAGGTTTCTGGGGCTTGAAGCCCCCTCCGCTCCCGCCGTGGTAGTAGCAGTGGGCTACATCAGCTTTGTTGACTCTGGTGCTGGTTCAACAGTGTTTGCCGACTGACCCTTGGAGTTACTTCTTTGGTGTGGGGCTTAAGAATGACATTTTCCCAAGCCAGGATCCACAGGCACAGTCTTCTCTTCGCTAGCCCAAGGTGCATAAGGTGGAGCCTAGAAGATGATGCAGGCTCTCTTGACCATGACGAGAAACCAGCAGGTTATTCTTCGATTCTTTCTCTAGTTCCAGTGTGATCTGAGGCTCAGGGTGCCAGGGGTGCCATTTGTCTTACCAGAAAGTGCCCTGGGGGGATGATGTGGTTTCTAGCCAATAGGCTACCAGGTTCCTTCCCTCTTGGTGATAACTTTCCAGCTATGTGTGGCATCTAGCAATCACAGAGTGCACTATTCTGCACACTCTCAAGATGTCAGGACTCTTTATCGAATGGTAGGAGCTTGGTAACCCGCCTTAGAAGTGGGCTACCTGCCCATTGTAAGACCAGTTTAGATTCTGGCCGCCCCTCTCTGTTCCCATCACCAGCCTGTCAACCCGAACAAAAGTCAGCCCCTCAGGAGTGTGATAGCCATTTCACAACCATAGGTGTCTCCGCCTTTGAAGCTCACATTTTCGGCCAACATCCTGAGTGGCTTCCTGCGAAGGCGAGGTAACACCTCACCCTGTAGCAGGCTACAATGGTTCCTAAGCCTGGTAATCTTTCACACAACTCCCCAGGAGGTCAGAAAGCTATCTAGTGGCCAGTGACCATGTGAGGCCACTGGACAAACTGTGTCATAGAGTGGCAATGTTCTAAAAGTTTCATTTCTTTCATACTGACATTGAATTTGGGCATTAAGTCAGGATTAATGCCATGATTAATTTCATACCTTACAGTACTCATCTAAGTAGTTCAATCCAGACTTTAGACATGCTGAGTGGTCAGCCAGTAACTCTGTGTTAACCAATGGGGCTACTAACTCTCCCACAGCAAAATGAGAATTTGGAAGTGTTGCTGTCAGGACATATTTACATGATGCATGTCCATAATATACAGCTCCCTGCCTTAGGGCTCGATAGGCTTTCCTTAGGGGAGACATATATATTGTTAAGGAAAGTGGGGGCTTTGACATTAGTTTGAATCGCAAATTTGAACTTGCAGTGTTACTACTGCCCTCCCAGTCTGCAGTGGCAGGATAGGAGCCATTTTCTACTCTGTTACACACAGGGTGGCACAATCAGTGCTGCAGCCCTGGGTGGACAATCTGCATGTCCTAGGCATCCTGGATACCATATATTAGTATCTTATAAGTAAGCCAGTCTCTGGCAATTGGGGATAACAGATTTGACATACACTTTGTAAGGAGTCATACAGCAGTCTTCCTATCTCTCCTTCATGTGTGTATGTATTTTAACATGCATAATGGGCAGAATGCTTGATGAGTCAGACAACAGTTTACCTCACTGAGCCTAAGTGTGTGCATATGTGTTAATGTGCAGAGGGCACAGCTTGGAGAGAGCTACTTGCCCAAGATATCTATAGGCAGGTGAACATTGTTAAAAGGTGAGCACTGGAGATTGCAGCTGATAGTGAATCTGCCTCGAGCATTACAATGAGTGGAGTGAGATGCCATTTGAGAGCCTCTCACCAGAGCAGCAGTCAAATATCAGAGCACCACATATGAGAAGTTGTGAATTTTCACAGGTAGGACACACTTAGCTACACATGTCTGCACTGAAAACACATTGAAATGATACATCTAAAATAGACCATGACATATTTATTATTCAGTATCTTTAGCTCCAACCACTGTTCCTTTTTGCGTTTCCACCATTTCATTGATGTTCTATTTAGAGTACACTCTACATTTACATTCTAATACTCCTATATATGTTCTAATGTAGCGTTTGTTACATTTGCTATAGCTATGAGATTGTATGAGTTCAAGTGTTGAAAAGCATTCCTAAATCTGATTGTGCAGTTTGGATGATGTTGCTGGACTTGGTGGTGAGGTCACTGAAGGCTGAGAAGGCAGAGAGGCTGAGAAGGCAGAATGGTTTGAGACAGAGCTGCTGGTCTGACTGCAACCACATGTAATTGAATTGACTGTTGGTTGTCGCTAAACTAATACAGTGGTGCCGCATCACTGCCGGCATCATTCTTTGCAGATGTTTGAAGGAGAGTGCATCCCCATTTCTCTGCCCTTGTTGGTAAACCTTTCGGTTTCATCTACTGAATCTCGGGTCCCAATCCACCAGACTCTTCAGAGCACCCTACTTTTGCATAATTGGTTTCATTAACTCATAACTCGTCTTTTAGACCTCTCCTGGAGTTGGCTCATTCTGCTTTCCTTTCTGGCCGGCTGACTAATCTCATCTGGATGCTTGTGTCTAAGCACGCTCTTTTCACGTCTCTTTGCATCTGCCACAAAACCATCTTTCTAACGTTCTCGTTTTTAGGTCTCGGCTAGCGAAGGCTGCGCTTGCGCAGTCTCGCTCGCGAGATTTAATGATTTGGAGAAGAGGGGCTTGAACCCGCCCCTCTTCTCTCCTCTTCTCCATTGGCTGGCCTCCTGAATGCTGGCCAGCCATTGGAAAAGAGGCTTGTCTCGCAAAACAGGCCCCGTCCTTTTCGGATTCGGGGGCGTGTTTTTTCGTTGCATTTTGCTGGGCGTGTTTTTCTCTCCTCCAGCCAATGGCAAGAGGAGAGAAAAAGAAACACGCCCCGAATCCGAAACCGCCGCTGCCTTTCTCCGAGGCATTTCTGCTTCGCCTCGGAGAAAGGCAGTGGTGTGCTCGTCCTCTCCCCCTGCTCTCGGGCAACCCTGCTCACCTCTGGTGCTGATCGTGGTAAGACTGTTCTTATCTTCTTCACCCCACCGACATCTTCACTCGGCGCTGATCACACCACGCTTGCCGCACCTCTAGCATGCTTTTCAACCCTCAGCATTGATGTGATCTGGAACCCACTATTCTCCACTGGGGGGTACCCGTGGTCCGTCTGCTGGGTGCACTGAACTCTGGGAAGTGTTCCAGATTGTCACCCACAACACCCTGCCCTCCTTATCTCCCACTCGGAGGTATGTACCCTGTAGGGACGTCTGTCACGGTGGACTGCACTCTAGAGAGGCCGAGCTCTTCTCGAGTGTGATCTAGAACACCCCCCTCCCCCCCTCCACATCATCGCCCGCTGAGGTGAGTAATCCCGAACTAAGGACGACTGTCACCGTGTGCTGCCCTTAGAAAGTCGGCGCCGTTTGGTACCGGATAAAATGCACAGTACAGCCCCGGTATCTGACTGTGACACACACACACAGAGCCTTGGGCCGCTGTATGTCTGGAGCCGGGAGAAATCACGGGAAACAACGGTACAACTGCCTCTATATGGGACACCGACTCTGTTTGGAATCGCGAGTTCCATTCAAGTGACAGTCAGTATTACCCCGTTTGTTCCGCAGAGCAGGCTGCGCCTGGGGACTGGGGGGCCCTTTAAAGCACCCCCTGAGCAGTGCCTGGCATGCACATGCAACGTGCTGGAGACTCGCCTGAATACAAGAGACCGCTTGTGTACTGGAGGCCCGTCCGATGTGATGTCGAGAAGCACACGTGTATACCTGTCATGGACATGCACAGTGCCGGAGACTCCTCACAAATTTAGGAGATTTGTGTTACATGATGCAGAGGTGCAGCATCTGGCATACACATGCACAGTACTGGGGACTCCCTGAATACAGGAGTCCCTTCCCATGTGATGCCGAGGTGCACACGTGTATGTGTAATGAACATACACAGTGCCCGAGACTCGTATAGTTAGGAGATTCGTGTTACATGATGCAAAGATGCAAAATCTGGCATATACATGCACAGTACTAGGGACTCCCTGAATACAGGAGACCCTTCCCATGTGATGCCGAGGTGCACATGTGTATGTGTAATGAACATGCACAGTGCCCGAGACTCGTATAGTTAGGAGACTCGTGTTACATGATGCAGAGGTGCAAAATCTGGCATATACATGCACAGTACTGGGGACTCCCTGAATACAGGAGACCCTTCCCATGTGATGCCGAGGCGCACACGTGTATGTGTAATGAACATGCACAGTGCCCGAAACTCTTAGTGAATTTAGGAGATTCGTGTTTGTTACATGATGCAGAGGTGCAGAATCTCTCATACACATTCACAGTACTGAGGACTCCCTGAATACAGGGGCCCACTTGAATACGGAGATCCCTCCGATGTGATGCCCAGGAGCTCACATGTATATCTGAAAGAACATGCACGGTACCAGAGACTCTAAAACCTGGAGACTCGAGCTCCGTGGTTCTGCGGTGCAGAATCTGACATGCCCCCCCCCCTTGCAACCTCCAGAATTCTCGAGACTCCTGGGACCAGTTGTTGGGGGACACGTTACAAAACCTAATGGTAATGTGCACATGACCGGACCTTCCGCACCCCGAGTCAGGAGACGGATATGGCACTGGGATACACATTAAAAGTTATATATCTGATGTAAACAGGCAGTCATTGAGAGTGCTCACGTGCCCGGGAGGCACCTTGGATGTTCTGCTGAGGGGTGCATGTGTTTGATACCCGGCATGAACACGCACAGTGGTATTATTTGTGGGCCAGAGGGCAGGCGACTCTTTCTGAATTCAGGAGACCCTTTGTGATGATGCCAGTCACACTCGTCGCTCTGCATTGCTTCGGCCCGGTCTAGGGCCCCCTGCAGGCTCTGGGAGCCGAACTTGCGCAGCGCCTCTTGGTGCTGCTGGGAGCCGGGGAACCCTCCGGGCAGGGAGGCCATGAGGGTGGAGGTGAGCGCCATGCCCTGCGCCAGGCTGGAGCAGAAGCCCGCTGCCAGGCTGGGCATCTGGTGGTGCGGGTGTCCGGCCTGGGGCAGGCTGGGTGAGGGAGGAGGAGGCGGGGGCAGCACCACCGGCCGGTAGGGCATGAACATGGGGTACCCTGTGTAGAAGAAGTGCAAGGGGCTGTGCTGTGGAGGGCTCCCTATGAGAGAGTCTATGCTGAAGGCAGAGCTGCTTCCAAGGGGGCGATGCATCATCGTCAGGGGAGGGGGGAAGGATGCACTCATAGGGGGCCTGGGGCCTGGGGCAAGGGTAGCTCGGAGAACAACCGGAGAGAAGCGGGACCACTGCTTCAGTCTCTGCGGCGGACCATCGGGGGCAGGAGCGCAGGCAGCAGTCAGGCAAGGGTCACAGGAGGCATCGAGAGCGAGCAGGCAGAAGCAGGGTCTGAGGCAGGGCAGGTGCAGCAGGGTGATGCTGGCTCGGGTTGCAGGGGCTCCACGGGGAACAGAGCTTTAGAGCAGTGCAGCAGGCAGGACGGGTTCGCGAGTTTCCCTGCCTGTCTTCTTTCTCCAGGTGCCTGCTGTGGCCACAGGGTTCACTGTTCCTTTCTGCCTCGATCCTCACGGGCTCCTGTTCTCAGGCACAAGTCACTGCTCTGTGTCCGTGCAGGCAAGCACCTCTCAGCCCCTAGGAGCAGGCGGCTGCGTCCCCTCGCTCCTCTGCAGGCAAGGCTCTCCTTTGAACCGTCTGTGAGGGCAGACAGCGATCTTCACTTCTTAAAGCCTGTCTGCCAAGCCCCCGGCAGCAACCCCTCAGTGCAGGCAGAATTCCTTTCAGTCTTGGGTGCAGGCAGTGCCTCTTCTTTTTGTCAACTCGCACAGGCAGTCGGTGTCTCCCTGCTTCAGTCTCGCCTGTAAGCCTTGCTCCTTCTCAGCCTCCGCGTACAGCACTTAGTGGTCAGCTTATCAATGCTCTTCCTCTCCTGCCTCCTCTGGGTGCGAGAGATCCGTGTTCTCAGCCTCCTGCGTGCACAGGCAGTAAATGGTCAGTTTGTGTGTGCATGCTGTCGCTGCCCTCCCTCGTTTCTCTCTGAGATCTTATTGTATCCAGATATATACCACAACAAATGACATACACCTAAAACCTGTCAGTATGATTGACTTGCTCTGTGTGGGTGGCTTTTTTTGTAGGTGGCTCTATGCGTGGTGGCTCTGTCTGTGTGCGGGGAACTCTGTGTGTGTGTGTGTAGGTGGCTCTATTTGTGTGTGTGTTGCTCTATGTGAGTGGCTCTGTGTGGGTGGCTCTGTGTGTGTGGGTGGATTTGTGTGTGTGGCTCTGTGTGTGGGTGCAAATGCAATAGGTCTCGCATTTGAGAGTGATTAAGCTATTGACATTGTAAATAACAATGCTGTTTCTTTAAAAACATAAACAAAAATAATGTCATGAGCAATGCCAATAGCTCTGACTTTAATAATGCCGAGACCTTTGCATTGTAAATGCTTGTTAGCCATACGTTTAGTAACCCTTACTAAGCATGAAAAATATCATGAATTCAGGACAGCGCGTGTAACCCACTCCCAAGAGTGAAATCTCATTGAAACAAGGGTCTAAATCGCATCTGTGTTTGTCTGCAGTAGCCAAACGAACCTCTTACTCGATTTAGAACCATTGGTAACTAAGTTGTCACACTGCACAACTATCACAATCGACGTTCTCGCGTGACTCTACTGCTTTTTGTAATGTCTACTAAATTGTATTTCCGTTTTGTCAACATCAGACCACCGTGTTGGTTTCAAAATAAAGTTGCTTATTGAGCTGGGTCTGGGTTGGGTCCCTCTTCGGTTCCGACGACTTGTACGTTCTAGTGACCTTTAGAAAATACCCCCCCCCCCCCCCAGCGCCTTGAGACCCTCACGGGTGAGTAGTGCACTTTACAAACCCCTGATTGATTGATTGATTGATTGATTGATTGATTGATCGATTGGCTCTTTGGCTAAAGGAGCATCAGTGCAAATATTTCGGCTTGGGTTTTGTGTTATATGTCTCACTCCTAGTAATAGTCCCCTTCAGGGCTGGCTTTAGGGCTGTGCCACCGGTGCAGCCACACTGGATGCTGACCTGTGGAGGGAGTGCTGACCTCAGGGGGGCACTGTGTTTAGCAATAACTTATGCTTGGAGAGATGAGGGGTTCTTTTGCCAGGTGGTAGTGAGAGAATCCGAGGAGGCGGTCATGGGGTGTAGGGCGTCAAAAACGATTGTCGCACCAGGTGCCACCAGAGCTAGGGCCGGCTCTGGTCCCCTTCGTGCATGATCTGCACTGATTACCAGGGCCCCACTGACTATTCTGCCACTTCGGCCATTCCTCGCTAAACTGGAGACTAAGGGGCTGCTTAACTAGTAGGGGTGCATGCCATGACCCCAGTATCCCCCTGGACGCATTTTAGTCGCAGTGTGACGTTATTTTGGCCAATTTGATGAAGACAAACTTTAGTTTGGAGTCCGGCCTTGCTGGTTATTGTATGATGTTGCACATATTGTTGAAGTTGGCCTAAACATTGTGGGGCTTATTTACAAGCTCCTTGCGCCACCCTTACGTCACTTTTCCCATGTTAAAAATGACGCAAAATTGGCGCAAGGGGCTTGTAAATAAGCCCCTGTGAATGTTTGGGGCCGCACTAATTGAAGAATCCTTGAATGCGGCATTCCTTCCCTCTGACTTTGGTTGTGTTTTACGTTGTTTTTACGTCTTGAGGGCATCTAACTCAAGTCCTCGCGGGAGTGAAACTTTAGGACTGCCTTTGTTTTTTTATGAAGGGGCGCATTTGCAATGCAGTAATTGGTTCACGTTCACTCAGTTCTCATTCTTTCCATGGCCTCATCTTTACATTGAATTAGGAAAGCTGCAATACTCCGCGCTCCACGGCTGATGCTCTCTGGGCAGATGGTGGATGCTTCTAACACTTACGTTCATCGAGTGATTCAGAGGCTCATTTTGAAACGGAGCAGTAGATTATTTTGCATGACTCCACCAAGCTGTTCCGTGGTTTTTCTGCTTCTTCCATTTTACCCTGCCAGAGCTAGCACTCTTTATTAATATTCTTTTTTCAAGCCAACCATATGGGCTTCCAGCTGCAGATAGGTCCATTTTTAGATTCACCTCCTTCAGATCTAGTGTTGTGTTAAAATATCTGATTCTTTTAAATGTCTTACTAAGATTCAACAACGTGTGTTTTAAAAAAAAATAATTTACACACATACCTCTGAGACAGAAACACTCTCACAACAGCAGTTAAACTGTCTCTCCTGAGTTCCAGGGCTTCCATCTCTGAAGATTTAATTTTAGTTTTTTTCCCTACAACAGACTTCTGTGCGCTGTGTAGCTGAACTCCATTTTGAAGCAATATGTGCTGTTCAAACCGTGCCTCGCCTTTTACAATTCAGAAGTTGCTCTTTTTGAAGCACTCACAAGTGTTGAGAGTTACAGGAGTGGTTCTAGAAGAAGAATGCGCCCTGGCATTGGCCACGTATGGCATGTTGAGGTCACCTGAGAGGAAGGTGGGGTTCCCTGATATTACCACAAACATTGCTTGCAGCAGGCACAAATGTGAGCAATCTCCATTTGCCATATTAACGTGTGACCGTATTTACGGTGTGCATTGCTAAAGATTGTCTGCAAAACATTTAGCAACATTAACCAATGGCCACATTACATTTTGGCAACCTAAACTTCGAAGTGTGACAGTACCAAATCATTAGCAGCATTGGAGTTCTCACTATTCACAGGATGCTAAAGTGTACAAGTTCAACATCACCTTACCTTGTCCATGGTGTACAGAGGACATCACATCTATCATTTCTGGAAGTTGATCTCTTCAAGAGCCCTATAGAGATACCGATTAAACAACTAACGGTAGTGTCAGGAGGTCCTTTATCCAGTGACCTTGATTTCCTGGGCTGGACAATAATAACATTGTCAAAGGTGAATCAAATGTCCCAATTACTTTTCATATGGCATATTGATTTAAGAAAGCAGGTTCTACCTGTGTCCCCACACCCAGTGTTTTTTTGCTTTAGGACCTCTGTTGTGAAATGGGTCCCCTTATGGAGTCTCAGCCACTCTAATTGTATCGTATTTTACTTGCATTTATACAGTGCTTGCTACCCCTGACGAAGCATCAAAGTGCTTTTTCGGCGAGTAGCACTCTACTCCGGAACCCTTAAAGAATTTGTGGCGAACTAGTATAGTGAAATATGAAAGTAATTTGAGTGGTGGATGTGTTAGTCAGTTATTTGGATTGAGAAGGATAGACGAGAGATAGAAGAGGGAAAAGGTTTTCATTTATATAGCGCTTGCTATCCCCGATGAGGTGTTGAAGCGCTTTTCGATGAGTAGCACAATACGCTGGAACCCAAACAGGAATAGCGGTAATTAGTATAGGGAAATATGCAATTGATTTGAGTGGTGACATGTTAGTCTATTTGGATTGAAAAGGAATAGTGTAGGAAAAGAAGAGGGAAGACGGGAGAGGGAGGGTCTAGAATCTTTTTTTTTAGTTCATAGCAGTAGGAACGGGTTTGGGACTAGTAAAAGCGAGGGGGAAGAGTCAGAGGTAAGGGTTTAGAAAGGCTTGTTTCAGAGATCTGAATAGTAAAAGACGTATGAGATTATGCAGTGAGGGGTAGAGGAAGTAAGAGTCTAGAAAGGGTTTTTTTAGGGATCATAGAAATGAGAGAGTGGAGGTAGAGGATATATTGGTGAGGTATAGGGTGACAAATAGGGTAGTGCATTGGAAACAGTAGTAGAATGAGGTTTGAGATGAGTCAGAGAGTAGAAGTGAAGGGTACATTGAGAGTGGTATAGTGTGAGAAATAGGGTAGGCATTGGATATGCTGAATTAGAAGAAAAGTAATAAATATATAGATACATAAGTATATGAAAGGTATGTATAGGCATAAGGAAAGTAGTATATATAGATTAAAGATGCATTCAATAAACTCAGGCTTTCATGTGTTTTTGTACTTTAAATTAATGTATTTGTATTTTTATTTTTTGTAATTCAGTAGTGAAGCAATTGTAGATATAGTTATGATGAAAGATTTACTTATTTATGCAGTCACTTATAGGCATGTTAAAAACATAGGATAATGTAACTATAGGTAATATGTACATCTGTTAAGCAGAACTACTGAATATCTTTATTTTTAAAAACATAATTATTATACACATATATACAAAGCAATATACATATACAGGTACATATCTGTAGTCCAAATAAATGGTTCTATAAAGAGGGAAATGCGGTATATTTCAGTTTGCGTATGGGGTTTATGTGGGTAAGAGCCAATTCTTGAGTAGTTTTCTGAATATATAAGGTGGTTATCCTTGGGTCATATGTTGGGGGGGTAAAGAGATCCATAGTTTTGCTGCTTGAACAGAGAAGGATGTGTCATCCATGTTTTTTTCTTGTACATTGGGATTTTCCTGAAATTGAAAAGCAATGTTCCTCTACCCGTGATTGCATAATTTTCACCTGTTTTGCTTGTGGTTGTTACATTTCATAAATAGAAGTTTTTAGCTACCCGTAATTCCATAATTTTTTTACCTGTTTTGTTTAGAACTTTGACATATTTACTTGCCCAAGACTGTTTAATTTTTCCTGTTGAATTGTGGGCTTTGCAGTCCAAAATCTGTTGCATTTTCAAATTACCCGTGGCTACCTTATTTTCCCTCCTAGTTTCTCCCTTGATCTGTGCTCAGACCTGTGTTAAGCAATCCACCCCCAGCCAGCTCATATTTTGTCTTAGCAAGTGAGTGAAACCAGATCTCCCCCTTAGCAACAGAGAGATTATACATCAGACACTAAACAGAGGGTGTGCTGAGACTCTAACAGCAGTAATCTGCTGTTAGTTGTTTAAGGTGTATTTCTTTGGGATTTTACATGCGTTTTTCAGCAAGGAGAGTGAGTAAAGTTTTGACAAACGGTATTGTTAGAGGGCAAAGTGGTTAGGCCCTTACCTGCAGAACTCCGGAGTGTGGATTGAGCTTGTCTGTCTCCTAGGAGATACTGAATTGAGGAGCAGCTTCCAGCCTCCTGCTCAGCAGCCTAAGCTTGCTGATTGACTCCGTTGCTCTCAAGCAACCTTGAGCCCTCCTCTCACGCCTGCCCAGGCCCATTAAGGGTTTGTTGAGTGAACCCCAAAACATTCACCTCCATTTTGTGAGCTGCAGTTTCCCTGTGCCCAAGATTGTAGTGAACCAAGGACCAGGAGGTGGTAAAAAGGCAGACATGTGCTGTCTCTTTCCTGAAATTTAAAATGATTTTCCTCTACCCCTGATTGCACGATTTTACCTGTTTTGCTTGTTGTTGTTACAGTTTAAAAATTTAAGTTTTTCCCTGCCGGTGATTGCATCATTTTTTACCTGTTTTGTTTAGAAATTTAAATTTAAAATTGGCTGTGACTGTTTAATTTTCCATGTTAAATTGTAGGCTTTGCAGTCCAAAATCTGTTGTATTTTCAAATTGCTCGTGATGACCAGATGTTCCCTCCTAGTTTCTTCCTTGATCTGTGCTCCGACCTGGGTTTTAAGCAATCCACCCTTAGCACCCATTTTTTCTTAGTAAGTGAGTGAAACCAGATTACCCCCTTCGCCCTTAGCAACATAGATATTATAATTCAGAGACTGAACTGTTTTGGGGTTCACCCAACAAACCTTTAAGTGGCCTGGACAGGTAATGCTCCTGGTAAAATTGTTTGAAGTGTCCTCCTCTTAAATGCATGGGAACTGGGAGAAAGAGGTGCGCCAGAGTGCCTGACTCCAAGATGGCCTCACTACAGTTTAGTTTCTTTTGCTGGGGCACTCAATTGTTCATTATCTGCCACTCCCAGATCATTTACTGGCGTCATACACCCTACTGGTGAAGGGCACCAGTGTTGCTACTGCCTGTAGTGTCTCTGACCAAAATTGAGATCCACGTTGTGGTGTGTGGTGGCTAGATGCCAGCAAACATTGAGGTGAAGCGGCCAGTCTGAACTGCTGTGTAAGCGGCCTAGAGCTGGCGGAGCCCTGTTGGGGCTGAGGTGGGCCTGCAGGGTGCCTGTGAATGTCTGTGTGGGTCTCTGACCCCCAGTCCAGCCTTGGGCCATAGGTGGCTTGGAAGTGGATTACAGTGCTTGGGCTGTCCACGCCTTGGTGTTAAGGGGTCCAACTCCAGTACACCCGTGGGGGCTCATCCGTGGTGCCTGGGGGTGACGGTCTTCCGTGAACCCCCTTGAAACAGCATGGACGGGGCTTGTTGGACCTGTAGTATAACTATTGTTGGGCAGCAGATCATCACATTGTGACGTCTGAGAGCCCCCCTCTTCCACCTTGCCTCAGTCTCTCCACATGCAGTCTAAACTCGGGGTCTGTTGAGCAAAATCATTCCCAAATTGGAGAGACCAGCACCTGGCACTGATGGAGCGGTGGGCCAGTTTGTGCCCCATGAGGTGCACCCTGGGGAAGGTGCCTTGCGGGAATGGTGCCACTACATTTGCTCAAATCTGCAGATCCCGGGGTCACAGAACACCCTGCCATGACCATTCTGATCCACATCTATAAGCGATGAGCTCCATCCTTCCTACTACTGCAGCGCTACCTTCTATTGACCTACTTTTCTATTGGGTTTTCTGGAGTGCCTGGATCCATGCTTCCACGTTCCTCATCGGCACAAAAGAGGTGACGCCACTCAGGCAACCACCAGCACAACAGATGGCACAGACATTACAATTCTCCTACTGATAATGCAAAAAGCCTCCTCTCCGTTGACAGCAAATTGTGGTTAACATAAATAGGATGCAAAACACCCTAGGCAAGCATGAGAGCCACCTGTCCACTGTAGCGACATGGTTATTAGCAGTGGAGGATGATGCGAAACATGCAACAGAAAAACTGCTCGACATAGAGAAGGTTCTCAATATAATCCAGGTCAAAAATGAGGAACTTAAATCCCGGTGGCATCGCAATAATTGGCATCCCCAAATCCATCAACACCAGAGGTATGACTGTTTATGTGGAAACCATTCTCACCAACCTGTTTGTCGCAGATCACTTTGATAATCTCCTTGCAGTGGAGAGGGAACACCAGTCTCTGGGACCCGGGCCACTGTGGGTGCCCCTCCACACCCCATTATCGCATAGCTGCTCAATTTAAAGACCACAGTGTGGTCCTGTGGATGGCATGTGAGAAACTGAAGGATGCTCTCTCTCCATCTACCCTGATTTCATGGTGGCAGGTGCTCCAGGCATCCGTAAATGTATTACCTATTCTACTGTGCCATAATCTATGACTCTGTGTTACTGACTCACGCCGGCCACCACCGTGGATGACACTGGTAACATGTGCGGGAGCAACAAACCCATTGGAGACTGCCTACACTTTCTCAAGACCTCTTGGTCTGGCACCTTCTCCTGCCCCGGCAAACATCTCCTGTTCAGAGGTGTTGGCTTACAGGCACTCATGGTTACCCTCAGGGAGGGCCCTCAAAGCACACTGTATGTTTCTTTTGTTTATTTCTTGTGCTTTCATTTGGAGGTTTTGGGGGTTGGGTGGGACGGGGTATATACACTGACATGTTCGAGTTCTTGGTGTGGTTGGAAGGTGGGATGTTATCACAACACTTTCTGTTCCACAAGATTTTATCACAACTGAATCTTTTCCTGAAGAGCTTCACACACCCCAGCAAAGCCTCGTCTCCACAGCACCCAAAGATATATGTGGGCATTAGATCCTGGATGATACTACTTCTTACTACAACCTGTACCCAAAGCTATAACCACGCTAAAGTGCCTCACGTGGAATGTTCCGGGATACAACATCCCTGTAAAATGCAGTAGATACTCTTATATCTTGATAGCCATCACATAAATTTGGCCCTGTTCCAGGACACCTATCCCACTAGGCCCCAAGCAGTCACTTTTGCAGTGCAGTGGAGTAACTAATGTGCACTCATTATGTACTCCGTCTATGCCAGGGGAACTCCATGTTTATTAAGTGACGGGCCCCTTTCACCTCTCCCAGGAGGTAAACAATCCCAATGATAGATTCTCTATGGTTCAAAATATCATATATGGTAAACACATCACCCTTGTCACCGTTTGCGGCTGGAACACGGCCAACCCTGGAATCTTTTACTCAGTCTGGCACCACTGTCTACAACTGGCAGTACTCTCCTATGTGGGAGGGGCTTTAATGTCTACTGTCAGGAGATCACAACAGCAGGTTCGACTACATCCTTTGGCGACCCCAGCCTTATGCTCCCTGATGGCTAATTACAAATTGGTGGATATATGGCAGGAGCAGCAAACTACACTTAGAATGGGCACAAACACCTCCATGGTTCATGGATCAAGGTCCAGCCTAGACTTCTGACTTGGTACCCTTTTGATATGTACCTGGGTGGAGATGGTGGAACATCTTCCACAAACCTTTTGGGAACATGACCTGGTGCACCTAGCACCCTACTTTGTAGCATTGTGCATCAATTTTAGCACCTCTTTCTGCAGTCCCTTCTAGACACACCCTTCCAGGAGGAGGTCCGATTGTATTCAATATTTCACCACCACTGAAAAGTCACCTGCGCTATATTTAACTTAAACTCACTGAATTTACGGAAGTAGCCGACAGGGAAATCAAACATGTGGGCAGATGCGTCACTGCTAGTATCTACGGTAAGAGTGAATGTCTGCAGATTTTGTCCCAGGCTAATTGTGTGCGATCTCCCACTACAATAGACTATGCTTACTACACTTTAAATATATATATCAACGTTATAGCACCACAATGCTCCTTGCTAGATCGACAAACCAAACTGCCAGATGTCTCATGGCTCTATGTCAGAATATTTTCATTTAGCCTTGTCCTGACCCCCATCTACTTCTATTGGGAGGAGATATTCCGCTACCTATCACTGATGCTTGACACACAACTACAGCTGTCACCATTGATGGCTCTACTGGGCAACATTCTCCCCCTCCCTGCAGGGATCTGTCAATTGGCCTCTGGGGCGTCTGCTGGCTAAAAGACGAGCTGCATGCCTATAGGGTAGAAATCGTTTGCCAACAGCCTATGCCTGACTAAAAGACATCATATATTGCAATGAACAGTTAGACCTTTACTATTCGACCCTAGGCCCGACCAACAGGCCCAAAAATATATGGTCCCCACTACACACCTTTTTGACTGCCACAACGTTACTGCATGATGCCTCCCCCAACTGCCCACACTGAGATACGCTGCTCCGTGGAATGCTGGGATGAGATGGATGGGAGGGATTCTGAGGAACTGTGTTAGGGGATTCTCTGATGGGTATTTATAGTTGTCCATGGAACTGCTATGTTGTGGTGTCTGGTCATTGACTGTGGGTGCGAGGATGCCTCTGTGTAATTGCTTATTGCAATTGTGGATTTTTACTTGTCATGGATCAGGGATTTTCTTTTTTTCTTTCACTTTTTCTTTTTCCTTCCATTTGGATTCTCTGTCAAGACACAATGTATGTTTTTTTTAAAATTCAATAAATAAATAAAAATCCCTATAAACTACTGTGGAAAGCTTGAGTAAGCGGCTCTGAACAGGTTACTCAGCCAGACATCTGCACACAAGAACCACTGCAACAGATAGAACCTAGACTAAATTGCAATGATTTAATTAAAGATTAACGGCACAATTTCTCCCAATAAAGGGGGATATTCACAAGGAACTATCGCCGAGTTAACGGCACATTATCGCAGCCAAAGTTGCGATAAACGTATCGCCCCAATCACAAGCTGGTGTTAACAGCCCACAGCACCAGTTTACCCGCGAAAGCAGCCGCAAAAAACATCGCCACCGATGACCCTCGTAACTATCGCTAATGAGATGGAGAGTAGGCATTCCCATGCCAAAAGCCGTGACAACACCACTCGACAAAATTCACAACCACCAGCCAGAACTGCGATAAAAACACAAAACAGGCAATAAGGCGCGTTAGCAGCAGGAAAATAACAATGCTCTAACCTGGTGCAAAGTCAGAAGGCAGCCTGCACCACAAAAGGGAGCCCAGCCCAGACCCACACCTGAAGAACAACAGATGCACCCGGGCAACTGAACATGCAGCCCAGAGGGACGAAAGAGCAACAACCCCCGTTGCCACCCACCCCCCTGGAACACCCCTTACCCCGGCACCCCCCGACCAGAGACATGGCACATCAGCTACACCTAAACATGTACAAAATAATCCGCTTGATGTCGCGCAATCAAAAATGATGACATGCATATGTCGTCACAAAAATGAGCACCACCCATTCACTTTTGAAGCAACAAATGAAACTTTATTAAAATGAACACTGAAATGAAATGAAGATACATGGCGGCTCCCCTCAGGAAAATCCGTAGGTCACAGCCTGCAAGACAAACATCATGATGAGAAGGTGTGTCCTGCGCACATCAAAGGACAGAAAGAGAGCAAAGGGGAGAGAGAAGAATAGAGGGGGAGAGAGAAGAAGAGAGGGGGAGAGAGAGATAAGAAGAGAGGGGGAGAGAGAGGGAAGAAGAGAGGGGGAGAGGGGTAAGCAGCAGAGAGTGGGAAGAGACAGAAGAAGAGAGGGGGAGAGAGAGAAGAAGAGAGGGGGTGAGAGAGAGAAGAAGAGAGGGGAGAGAGAGAGAAGAAGAGAGGGAGAGAGAGAGATAAGGAGAGAGGGGGAGAGAGAGAAGAAGAGAGAGGGAGAGAGAGATAAGAAGAGAGGGGGAGAGAGAGAGAAGAAGAGGGGGAGAGAGAGATAAGAAGAGGGGGGTAAAGAGAGAGAGAGAGTGCCGCCCCTGCGCACCCAGGCCCCACTGCTCACCTGCTGCCACCGGTGTTTCTCCAACCACTTATAGCTGTACACCAGGTCACACATCTGAGACAGGCTGTCATCTGAAACAGAGTCTGATACATGATTGGCACAGTACACACACTTGCACAAGACACCATCACCTGCACACCCAAGCACACCCAGGCAGAGGCACCCCAGCCCCTCCCGCCACCCATCGGAGCATGCCCACCCATGCACACTCAGGCCTCACTGCTCACCTTCCGCCACCGGTTTGTAGACAGGAGGTCCCACTACGTGCCGCTGCAAACTGCAGGTCACAAGCCCGGGGCACACGGACATGGTACCCTCTACACCATGCAGCCCCACTCTGCAGTCCGCCAGGTCTCACGTTTGGTGCTGGGTCTTGATTACTCCATGGCATAGGACATACCAGTGTGTAGGAGAGTAGGATCTACTTCACATGTTTACCCCCACTTTTTGCTGGTGTTTCACTGTTTTTCGACTTTAGTCTGGCTGGGACCCTGCTATTCAGCCTAGCTGCTTCCTTTCTAAATTGATTGCATGTACTTTAGGTACACTCCAGATTGGATTCTGGGGTACCCTTGTGAGTCCCTAGTATATGGTATAATATGTACCCAGGGCATAGGTACCCCAGAGGCCTACCAGGGGCTGAAGCATGAATTGTGCCACCCCTGGAAAGCCATGCAACATGTCACCACATGTCTGCTACTGCAGCCTGTGAAAGGTGGTTCATGAACCCCTTACTGAGGTATAGGTTCACTATACCTCACCTAACACTGCACATAGTAACCTATCAGTCACCCCTATGGCAGGTCTTATCAATCCTGAAGGCAGAGTGCTTGGTTATATGTGAGAGGGTGCCCAGGCATGAGGTGAGCCGCTCTGCAGCCTTCGGAATCTCTTCTCCGGTGTTGTCAGTGGTGCAGCCTGACCATCTACTCTTAAGTGCATTATATCTAAAACGGTTAATGCTAACTTTGGACTGACTGCACGGAAACATGTCATTTCTTGATGTGAGGACATGATCCCACCCTTCTAGAGGGAGAGACATGACAGTACTGGTATACCCAGTAGAAATCTAATAGAGCCCTGGCATCACAAAATGGATGCTGCAGCCACAGACATGGGTCTGGCCTCCTGCTGCTGACCGAAAATCCGGCAGGGGAGGCCTGGACAATAGGTTTCCTGTCACAGGGAAGTGTAACCACCTTCCAGACAGGCTTATGTGTATTCGGGCTGGGTGGGAGCACTGTCTGAGTGCTTTGAAGTCCTGCACTGGGGGCACATTTGGTGTCCCTGTGCATAGTCCAGCTCAAACCGGTTCAGGAGCTTCCAGCCCCTGCTCTGGCGCAAAACTGGACAAAGGAAATGGGTGTAGCCACCCCTCTTTCCAAACCCTCCCATAGTTGGGTCCCTAGAGTAAGTCCAACCCCTTCCTTAGGTATAAGTAAGGAACCTCTGTAACCAGAACTTTATATATCCCTGGACAAAACTCTGAAGCTGAATCCTGGAACTTTGACGCACTACCAAAGACTAGAGGACTGAAGAAATCTCCCTTGGGGTCAAGGAGTGACTCCCCTGCTTGGCAGGCACCAACAAAGCATTTTACCGGTATGCATCTCCAAAGCTCCCGCCGAACTCCAAAGTATTTGCAGCCCAGGAAGAGGATTTCCAGACATCTCAGAGGCCGACCCGAGTCCCCAGCAAAGCTGAGACCCGCAGCCCTCGTGAGTAGCGTGGAACCAGAACTCCTGGTCACCGTGCACTTTTGCAAGTGCATTGACTTCTCGACGCCTCTTGAAGTTGTGCTTGGGGTTACTTGTAGCCCCCACCTCGAGCAGAAGATCCACTGAAGATTGTCAGCTTAGTCACCCCGAGTGACCCGTGAGCTGCCCTTTTGTGTTTCCTCTTGAGGTCCCTTCGTGATCCCTGGTCCATCGACTGGTGGGTCCCTGAGGGGTAACTTTGAATTTCCTGTGGCTTCCCTGATTGCTCCAGACGTGCCCTGACTCCCTACCAAGTGGTGAGTCCCTCAGACCTTGCTGGTCTGCACCGAAGCATCCTTCTCCTTTCTGCGTGGGTTGCTGTTGCCAAGGCTTTTTGTGTCCAATCCGGGCACCGACACTGCAGCACTCGACTTCCATTGTGGGATAGCTCGAATCAAGCTCCTGGTTGTCCTCGACGCCTCCTGGTCCTCGTGGCTGAAGAGTCAAGCTTCACCTTCTTCACCTGAAATCACCCGACATCGGTGGGCATCCGCCTATCGCCTTCCTGGTCACTGGCAAGTGACCCAGACTCTGTCCCCTCTGCTTTCAGGCTCTTCTCAACTCCGATCCAGACTTGTATCTCTTCGGACACTTTGTATCTTCCCGGCAGCAGCACTTCTTTGCCAGCTCCCATTGAAATCGATGATGCGACCCGACACCTTTTGCACCCAGCTTCCCTGGGTGAGGTAACACAAGTACTCCGGTGCTCTCGTGGGTGTTGGCCCTAGAACCTCCTAAGTCCCAAAGGATTTGGTCCTGATTCATTTCTAAGTGTCCCTAATCTTTAAAAATCTAACCGCGACTTTCCCCATAGAAGTTAATGGGACCTTGCGGCTGTGTTCCCACACTGCACACGGCTCTCGTGGGTGCCCTGTGTCACTACCTTGGGTGGTTCCTTGGGGATCAAGCAATTCTACAGGCTCTAGGCCTTGTGTCTAGTTAAGTCGTGGTTCTTATACCTCTATCTTAGTATATGGTTTGGCTCGCCCCTAGGGCCTGATGTGTATTTGTGCTATATAACTGTGATATTTGAAGTGTAACTTATGTGTTTTGACCTCTAGTCTGATAAAGAGACTAGGAGGGTGTGTTTAGAAATACATACATATATTTTATATATATACCTGGTGTGGTTATCTTTCATTTAGGCACTCAAGAGATTATAGACTGGTAAAACAAGCTGCTTTACATTCCTTTAAGACTTAGCCTGAAGGCTGCTCTCCATAGCTACCACTAGGATAGCTTTCAATAAAGGTTGTCTTTAACCTATAACCAATAAGGGGTTGTTTGGACTGGTACAGGGTGCCCACTATAACTAGTGGACAGCATATACCAGGCCAACCTCTCACACAGTGCACCCGACATCATCGCAGGCTGCACACCCGCTCAGCCCAACGGGTGCCACTAACTCTGGGATCCTGGAAGCGACACCACAATTTGGTAGGCCTGTGCTGCCCGCTGGCTCTGGCCTACATTGCGGTCCAGCAGGGCACACAAAACCTGAGCTGTCCGGACCGCCGGGACGGGGCATCATCGCAGGTTGCGCACCAGCTCAGCAGCTTAAGGTGCCACTAACTCAGAGCACCCAAAGTCCCCGTACCGTCACGGGGTGCCTGTGCCAGCCGTAATGCTCCGAGTGCCACTAACCCCGTGTAACCCCAGTCAGCACCACGTGATGGTAGGCCGTGACAGTCGCAAGGCCTCAGGTGCCACTAACCCTGTACAACCCCAGTCAGCGTCACGTGGTGGTAGGCCCATGACGGCCGAAAGGCCTTGGCTACCACTAACCTTGTGTGCAACAACCCATGGGACCTTTATCATTGAGAACCGTGGAGTTTCCGTCATCAAGTCACCACCGGCAGAGGGGAATGTGATGTCGTCGGCCCCTTATGTTGGCGGAGTCACATGGCCTGTGACGCCTGTGCCGGAGGGGTGTGGTGTGCGTGCAAACCTGCCCTCAGGGAGTGGCTGTGACATGCTGACAACTAGACCAGTGACCTGCACACGACCAGCGAGTACGCCTGCGACGGGTAGCAATGAGGGACCCCCCTTGGAGCGTAAGCAGAGTGGTCTGGCCTGGCGTACACCGGACCAGAGCAGGGATCGCAACAATGACTCGTGGGCTCTGGGCGTGGTTCAGTCCATGTCCGGATATGGAAGTGACTGATGCGTGTGTCCCTGTTGTAGTGTCCACTGGACCCGGTACACAATATGCAATGTAGCACCCTCTGACTGGCATCCCACAGGATGAGCATCATTGACGCAAGGGAAATACCTGTCCCTACATTCATCCACACATTCATACATGAATGATGAAAGAAATGACACAGCAGTGCGTCACTGGATGTTTATTGCACATCCTGTGCAGTTCTGCAGCTTGAGCGGTACAGGGCAATGCCGAGCACACTACACAATATGGGCCCGTGGAGGGCCAGCCAGAGTCCATCCAGGGATGACAAGTACTGCGGAAGAGGAAGGGTACAGTCCGCAGTCTGGTTTCTGTGTCATTGGTCATCAAACAGGATATGGCAGTCCATGTCGCTGTCCAAGGTGAGTGCATGGAAGTGTATCGGGGGTCAGTGGAAGATCATGAGGCTATGTGCAGCACCAAGCAGAAACAGGTAAGGTGGCGGAAATGAATGCTAGTGCCTGCTGATCACAAACCCATCCACATCCTCATCCCCGGATGTGTGCTCTGCCCCACCTGTGGATGTTGCAGTACCGGCTGAGGCACTGTGTGCCACTGACACATCAGGTGCCAGAGTGGATACGTCTGCCGCACTGTGAGGCAATGGCACACCAGGGGGCAGAGATGTTAATGGTGAGAGGGCATCAGCAATCGTCTGCGCCATGCCTTGTGGCAGCAATGCCATGAAGATGATCTGCAGGGCATGGTAGATCTCAGTTATATTTCGCTGATGTACAGCGATGGCTGCCATCCTTTCCACCTCCATCTGCACCATGTCCTCCATGAGCTTCCGCATGTGCGCCAGCTCACGTTTGGTATCGCTGGTGCCTTCTGGTTGGCTCTGAGTTTCTCCTTGGTCCTCCGCTTGATGTAATTCCATCGCCTCTTGACCTCGTCCATTGTCCTCTTGTGCTCTCCGACGGCATTCACCTTGTCCATGATGTCCCGCCATATCCCAGTGTTGGTGCCCAATGACACATTGGAGGTGACGAACAGTTGTTGATGGTCTTCCATCACCTCTGTGACTATGATCCTGTTCGCCTGCGGACTGAACTTCGTCTTCCTCTTCTTCTTGTCCTTGCCCTTCCCTGTCCCTGAGGTCCCGGGCTAGTCGTCCGGGGTACTTGTGGGGTTGAGCTCATCCTCTGTGCCTGCTCCGGCTGCCTCCATGGTGCTTGGGTGTTGGTCAGTTTGTGTTTGGGTGTTTTTTCTACTCTTATGGTGATTTTTCCCGCCTGCCAGGTGTGTGTTGCAGGACTGGCACTGCTTATCGCTGATTTTCTCATCGCGCTTTGGCCCATTGCAGGTCTTTTGTGTTGTGGTTTATGTTTTTATCTCCATTGAGGTGGTTGTATCGCGGACATTGTCCGCGGTTTCGGCAAACTATTGCATGGTACCGCCTTGTTGTGAATTCCCGCGATGGGCTGCGATGTTGAGAGTTGCGTTAAGCTACTCTTGCGGTAGTTATCACACATTCTTGTGAATATGCCCCAAAGTGTTTTATGTAGCATGGTCTCACTGTACATTGTATATGTTAAATTGTGTTTAAAATGGACCTCTAATTTGGAGTATGATACAGGATCAGAATCGCTGCCTTTCATGTAAATTATTTGGCCTGGAATGCAAATGTGAAGTCAGTTTGGTCATACCTGGATTTCATAACAGACTGGCATATTTCTCTGAGGCAGCCCTTCAAGAGTTCCATCTTTTGAGCTGCCTGTTTGTGTGAATTAATTTATTTGCTGCACAAACTGGCAAAGCAGAAATCCCAAAAAGGAAAATTATCATTTCATAGGGATTGAGTGTCACTTACTGTAGAAAAAGGGTGGCATTGTTATCATTACAGCCATCATTTTGCTTTCTTTGTTAATCCAGGGAAAGAATATCCCTGAGGTTTAACAATATGAGGGGCCTTTGAAGCGATAGGACAAGAACAGGCACACCAGAGTGGACTTTGTCAATAAATAAGTTATCTTATAGCCTCTTGGCGGCTTCAGTGGTAAGCTACCAGCATGTGAGCAAAAAGAGATGGGGAAACCCTCCTAGCACCTCTGTAGACTGTTTCGTCTGCTCATGCACTAGCTATGGGGCAGGTTGCACCCCATCCACTGACTTCACATCACCATGCAAATGCAATAAGTCGGGAAAGTCTCACGTTTTTTTGTAAACCTCCTCTGCCATCGTCAGGATTTTCAATGTGTTCACACAGTCCCTTGGGAGGTATGGCAATCAGTTTCACATGAAACACCCTCGTTTGTGGCACCAGTGTCCCCTCAGTAGTTGACCTCAGAAATCTTTCACACCACTTGTCCTGCAAAGCTCTTGGACAAATGGGCTTCCACAACAACATCCAGACCCCCCCCCAGGACCCATTCAACTTTCCGAAGCCAATTACATCAGCAACAACATCCTTTAGAGGTGACTCAGAAAGTCCTTCCCACCATTCAGAATAGAAGGCCTCACTCTGGGTGACCAAAATGAGGCTCAAAGGGACTGAGCCCTACACCATTTGATGGAATTACTCTGGTGGCGAACACAAGACCAGACAGGAGAAGAGCTCACTTCCTCCTGAGGTTCCCTGGTAGAGACCCATTCATGCTCATAAGGGTCTTGTTGAGTTTTTTAGGTCTCGCTGAGCCCAGCGCATGCGCTGGCTCGGAGAGACATTTTGTATGTGGGATTTTCAAAGTGCTGCTGGCTGGCCTAGCGCTTGCGTTAACGCGATCTTGCACACGCGCAGCCGGCCGCCAGCAGCACTTTGAAAACTGTGCTTTAGCGCGTCATCGCGATCACTTTCACTTTCAGAGCGATCGGGATGACTTTCGCTTTGATCCGGTTTCTTCTGGCTGCCATGCTCATATGTTTAATATGCATGGGCACGGCACCTGCTCTCTTCATTACTTTTGTATTGCCAATTACCATGGATCCGCTTCACGGGCGCCGCGCTTTGAAAGCAGCCCGTAGCTTTCAGTGTTAACATGTTTGTAGTCTCATTTCACTTATGTTTCTTTTCGTTATGTTCACCACCTCCACCCTCCCCCCTCAAGTGGAAGGTTTTAAACATTAATCTTACCTCCCGTCAGAAATAGCGTAAACAATTCTGGAAAATAAGATGGCATTAGGTGAGTTTTTGGAGATGTACCTCCTGCTACATCCTGTGATTTTTTAACCTGCAGCACCTAGAACTCTGGTATGGGCTGTTATTTTCAGTTTCCCATTACAGTCTCCAGCATGACAACGGCTAGCAGCTGAAATGCACACCACATGGCCGAATGCACACCACATGGCCGAATGCACACCACATAGCTGAAAGCGCCATGTGGCCTGGGGAAACTTTGCAGCTATTAAGACTTTATGAATGTAAAGCTAGCAAAAGCTGAAAGATAACATAAGCCAGTAAAAACATCAAGCGCCGCAAAGTCACTTTTCCAGCCGAAGGCGCCTCACGTTGCATCAAAAACCAAACCCCACTGTAATCTCTCAAAGGGCACAGTACAAAGAAATGTGTACTATCCGATTGCAAGATCGGAAATAACGCATCTGATGCAACTGAAAGCCACTGCATTAGTAAACTTCCCTTCCAGCACTTGTGGTGTGGCGACGTCATCACCACCAGTTGTCAGACGCCTCTTTTAGCTTTTGATTTACTGTCTGTGTTGTAGATGGCAGGAAATGAAAGGCAGTGAGTCACTTTCACGCACTTTGGCGCAGTCACTAACTAGGTCACAACAGTCAGGTGACGGGATAAACGAGGTACTGAATTCCATTTCAACGCGTCATATCTAGTGATGCTTTTTTATGTCCCTAAACTGTGGCATTCCAGTGTACTAATCCTAAACAACTGCAAATATATTTAGTTGCAGCAGGACTTTACGGTTTCTGGGCATGCCACTGACAGGAGAGCTCCCTTTGTCCTTGGGTAGAAGTGAATGCCTACCGAAGAAAGGTTACCCAAGCTTCCTACTGTTGCAGAGAAATGGGTAGTGACTTAGAGGAGTGTTTCAAATGTCCTCTTATCTGAAATAGCAACATAGAAATATAAAAGGAGAATAAAGCGATCTGTCAACCCAGGGGATTGACTCCTCACACCTGATGGTACTTAGAACTAACTTTGGGAATTTAGCTTACATATCTTTAATAACACCTTCAGCATAAATGCGAGACCTATTGCATTGCAAATGCTTAGGGGCATATTTACAAGCTGGCGTTAAAAATTATCGCTGCTTTGCCGCCGTTTTCGGACGAAAAGCGGCGATAATTTTATCGCCTAATTAGCAAGGCCACGCTAACGCGTGAAACCTTGCTTTAGCATGGGGATTCCTAACGCCCAGCTTTGCATCTCTAATGAGATGCAAAGTGGGCGTTCCTGACCTAACATGACAGGAGCAATGTCGCTAAGTGACATTTCTCCTATCATCAAGCCCCACGCTATGAAGCATAGCGGAAGGAAAAGTAGCGATAACCCCTGTTATCGCTACTTTCCTTACGCCTGCTTCAGGACTGACTTAGCCATGATATCCTATGGAAGGTGGATATCATTGCTAAGTTTGTGAGTCCCTATCATCAAGCTAACGCCACATTGCGTGAGATTATCGCTGGGTTTCCAGCGATAATCTCACGTTAGGCAGTTAGCATGAGGATTTTGATCGCTGAGGAGATAAGCGTTGCTAATAGCACGCTATCTCAGTGATAAAAATTCATGTTACCCGGCGATAATTATCCTCACGCTAAGAGCGCTGAGCGATAATTATCGCCTGGTGTTGCTGATATGCCCCTTGGTATTTTATTGCAAGCACTAAAAGGGCTAAAAAAATCTCGTTCTTCTAAAAGGAAGGACATTTCTAGGTGAAGGATATTTTAAACAAAACACTATTCTGTGAGTTAGGTAACAAAGAAAAATGGATTGAAATATTGTTCTGCCTTGTACTTGTCAACGTGTAAAAGCTTTTCTTGTCGAATTCAGTGGTAACCTTGTAAAAAGACGTATGCTCCTTTTATTTATATACCCTTTAGTTCCTTCACTTGTTTAATTTCTCACACTCTGGGTTACTTTTGTTCCCTCACCAACTTTTGCCTTCCTGCTTCCAGAATGTTCCTTTGCACTGGTTGCCAGATCACTGGTAGCTGCATCAGCAGATGGTTTTCCTCTGTTGCCCACCCTCTTACTGGTAAGCTGCTAGGATTACATATATAATTAAATGTTTTCTTTTTTTATTAAATGCATTTTTATGCTTCCTTTATTTATTTTTTACCATAAGGAAAGATACAAGAATATGTATCTGGCTCTTTGCTAGTTGCATTATTTTCCAGGACATGCCAGATTTGTCCAATCCTTGTTGTAATTTTCAATGCATCTCCCTCTGCAGATTCTCTGTTAAACGTCTCAAAACATCTCGCCCTCGTCGGGTAAATGACCAGATATCAGATGAGGGTGAGAATATTAAAGCCAAACCTGTCTTATTAACACTTACATTTTCTTCCCACCTAGTTTGTGGCTTTTGGGCTATCTGGGCCTGTCTGCCACTTAAAGGTAGATGCTCTAGCTGCTCCAAACTGGTGTGATAAGTCTTTAATTTATGCCCCGTTCATGTGCTTTCCCCATAATGGTTATTCCTGGAACTCCTGGTATAGGTTTTAAATGTGATCTTAATTCCTGCTGAAGTCTTGAATAGCGCAATATATACTGAACTGTGTGGTAACTCGATTTCTAGTACCACCACCTGCTGGCTTGCAAGTTATGTTGCAAGGGAAGACAGTCACTGCACTCAATGTACTACCTCTCTCTACCTCTCTCTCTCTACCTCTCTCTCCCTCTCTACCTACTTCTCTCTCTACCTCTCTCTCTCTTCCTCTCTGTCTATCTCTCTCTCTACCTCTCTCTCTCTACCTCTCTCTCTCTAACTCTCTGTCTACCTCTCTACCTCTCTCTCTACCTCTCTCTCTCTACCTCTCTCTCTACCTACCTCTCTCTCTCTCTCTCTCTCTCTCTCTCTCTCTCTCTACCTTTCTCTCTCTCCCTACCTCTCTCTCTCTACCTCTCTCTCTCTACCTCTCTCTCTACCTACCTCTCTCTACCTCTCTCCCTCTACCTCTCTCTCCCTAACTCTCTCTCTCTAGCTCTCTCTAACTTTCTCTCTCTAACTCTCTATCTCTCTAACTCTCTATCTCTCTCTCCCTACCCCTCTCTCTCTCCCTCTCTCTCTACCTCTCTCTCTACCTCTCCACCTCTCTCTCTACCTCTCTATATCTACCACTCTCTATCTACCTCTCTCTACCGCCTTTGGGACCTTATAAGTGTTTAGCCATGCAACAGTTGATGTTGTTGCACCAAGGATATTGTGCTGTATAACTAAATACTTATAAGGTCCCAAAGGCGAGACCTATTGGCTATGCCAATGCTTGTCTAACAACCCATTGGTTAGTGCGTTGTTGGACATGGAGAGGTGGTAAGTCACACCAGCATGCCCCACATCTTTCTCATGTAAGAGGAGAGGAAGTGTGTTCTACAGTTAGAAAGAAGTGTGTCTTAGGAAATTCACCCATAGAAAAGATCTATAGGGGTACCCTAGTTGTGATCCTCAGAGGTACCAGCTCTGGATACCTGGTGGCATAGTCCATCATAACTAAAATATACTTGCTGACTGAAGCTGAAAGGGAGTCCAAATGGACTAATTCTGTAAATCCCCACCCGCTCAAATGAACCACCTACAACTGGTAGTGACATTAGTGCTTCCTTGGTCCTAACTCCTGACCTACCACTCAGCAAATAGTATTGGTCCTACAGAATCTCTCTGTGTCAATGCACATCCCTGTCCAGCAGAACAAAAAATCGAACAAATTCTAGGTCTTTATGACGCCCATGTGTCCTGCCCAGGACACTTAATGGGCTAACAAAAACATGAAATTACTGTGGTTCAGATCACAGGTTGACGGGAATCAATAAATACCATCACATGCATAAAGCATGTCAATAGAAAACAGTGCAAATTTGCATCAAACCAGATCCTGTCATTACTCATACTTAAAATAAAAGTTATAGGTTAAAAAGTCCACGTATACTGAAAATTGTTACATGTCTATGTTCAAATGTCCTGCACTGGGCCTACATTTGTCTTGTGAATGAGCATACATTTTATGAAATTGTAGTTTAGTCTTGCATTTTCAGGATTCAGCACCTTCACGATTGGTTGACTGCAAGTTCAGACTGAGAGCTGATTAAAAAATAGACAAAGCATCAAGCGGTGTTCTTTTAAAAGTGCTGGACAAATAAATAAGTAATGCAGCAGTGTTTCTTCTGTTGCGCCACATAGCCTGCAACTCAGGACGTCATTGACTTTCTGCCAGGGTGGAGAGCTAGATAAGGTGGAGTGAATGCCAAACCTGTGCAATATGAATTTTCTGGTTATATGAGTTGGAATGCTACTGTCATACTATGGTTGTGGCTTTAAGATTGTATAAGTGTTTATAATTTGCAAAGCGTGGTTCCGTTTTGCTATTAGATCTTTATCTTCTAAGTAAGACTTTCTTCGTATTTGCTTGCTCAGGGCTTTTTATAACTTAATGTTGTTATTAACAGAGCTCAGAGATGATAACTAACTTACCGATTCCTCTAGGTAGTGTTTGTAAGGTAAAGCTGGGCTCACTGTAGACATTTTGTACTATAATAAGTAGTCCAACGTGTCCAGCAGGGCTGCACACATCCTGTGGTACATTTTTTTAAACCGAACTCTTATTTTCTAAATCCTGTTTGACTAGGCCAATCTCTAGCCATACCTGGGCCTCGGCTGTATATTAGGGCAATCCAAAAATGTGTCAGTAGGTTTGTACAATCAAGCATCCTAACAGAGTGGTATGCTTGCCTCTCATTATTTCTCTTTCGTAGGTGATGACAGGTATCAACTTGGCTCTCATAACCTCCAGCAAGGGACTAAGGTTTGGGCCTCATAATGACTTTTACTGTAGACAAATTTTTAAAGGCTGGCACGTAGGCACAAATTGTGATGTACTGATGAGCTATACTTTTGCAATTTGGTGCTGCACGAGATATTTTATCTTTCTAGCTGAGGTGTTTTGTGCATTGGTTATATTTTATTTTAAATTGTTATGATGTAAAATCTGCTTATTGTTTTCTTTTCGTGAATAACTTTTATGGCTGCCACTATGCTGCTGAATAAAGTTTTGAATTTAATTGAATTGGCTTTGATAGTTAAATAAATGCTGTCCCGAGTACCACTGTTTTAGATTGAATTGATTTACCCTGAGGCATATAGGAGTAACTTCTGTCTATAACGACCACCAGATATTTGTACTACGCTAATTTTTCCATTTTCTTGCCATTTATATGGCAAGATCCCTTAATGTAAGTTATTTTCTCAATTTTTAGGGTCTTTGTTTTTTTTATAGTTAACAACTAGCTTATTGTTGGTTGTATAAATGTAGATGGTATCCAGAAGCCTTTGAAGGGCTATCATTGTTCTGCCTAATAGAAGTAGATCATCTGCATATTGAGGATTTGATAACTTCTGGGCACTCAGGTTTGGGGCGTTCGCAATAGCCTTGTTTAATTGCATTGATAAATTGGAAATGTATTGATTAAATAGGAGAGCAGCAAGTACACACCCTTGTTTGCAGCCAGTGTCAAAATATACTTTCATAGACAGTCTCCTTCTATCATCGAGTTTAACTCACAGCCATGTTATTGTATATAGAAGTTGGATGGCCTTTAATATGTACTCAAAAACAACAATTCCCTTGTGTGTATTTGGACAAACCGATAATAAATCATACACCATTCATCCAAACATACCAATATCACCAAAGAGTACTGACTGTTTGCAAAAATCCCATATATGATTGTTTATTCTGTAAAATCAGTTAAAAAAGTCATATAAAGAGTGCATATAATAAAAACATGCATTGTTTCAAGATAAAATAACTTTCTAAATAGAGAGCCACATCAAAATTTCACAAACATCATAGACATTGTTACAAAAATCACAATAAATAAACATGGGAGGATATCATAGACATTAATGTTTTGTCATTGTTACACACTAATCACAAAGAAATTTATTGGTCAAACAACTATTTTATACAGTCTCTTGTTTGGCCAAGATAGGGTTGATTTAGTGCTTTTGTAGAACCAGCATGACACGTTTCGGTGAGTTAAAATGATCCATCCACCTTCTCCAGGAAAAAGATTTGGTGTCTCCCACAACTTCGGATCTATTGTAAAAACAATTTAAAAAAAAAAAAACGAATTTCAAAGATCATGAATGCTTAACATATCTTATTCACATAACATTATATTCATTCATAATCAGTTTGAACAAATCGTCTACAGGCATAAGGAACCCCTCTTTTTTCTTTGCACATCCATGTACCAATGCATTTGAAAGTTTGATCAATATCTTATACATTGCTTTATAAAACATATAAAACAAATAAAGCAAATAGTGAAACCTAATTTAAACAAAAACTTTGGTGATATTGGAATCTCGACTTATAACACCACACATTATATTGTCCATCACAACTACCATAATCAGATGTCACACCAAATCAAATAAGTTATTCTAGACCCCCATCTGCGATATCAGTTATGAAGGTTAACCCACCGGAATTGGTGATGTGTTATCATTCAATGATCATTCTTGAGAACAGACTCCTCAAGATCAAGTCCCACCCATTTAATTTTAGGGTAAGCCCATCAAATGTGGGGATCTCTCTGTGAGCCTAAAGGATAACATTTTTATTTCACTTGTAGTATTCTGCACTCAAGGAACATTATCTATGTTCTATGTCACTATAAATAACTAGCCACGATGTATTACCTTCAATGAAATGTAGTCAATATATTCTGAATTTTCTGTTACTCAAGTTCTGGGATTGAACAATCTCCAAATGATTGATCCTCCTTGCTTTGGTTACATACGTAGACTTAAAATCAATGCTGTATACGGCAAAAAACACACAGGGTCTTTTCACTAATTATTTACAAAAAGTTGTACCTCCACAGATATCTATCCTTTTTATTTTGCAAAACCTGCAAAGGGGCTTTTTAACTATTCTCTCCTTTATTTTAAAATCTATTCATTTTTAGACCAGGTGAAGAATCTAAGCTCTCCATATGCATTTTGAGGACCCCAGCTCTTCAGACCCAAAGAACCATTGCTACATAGAATTATGTAAAAATACTATAGCAAGTACTTCACCCCTCTATATGTGTGCTGTTTCATTACTTATTGTGTGCTAGTTTGCCCTGTAATGTCAATGGTCGTAGTAATTTAGGCTAAGGTCTCCATATACATATTTAAATGCAGTGCCCTTTTTCAAAATTAATAGCAGACAAAACCTCATTATGCCATACTTACATTTGTCAGTAAAGATAGTTAAACATACAGCAACCAGTATTGCCAACATACTCAGTAAATGATGTACCTTAATTAATGTTGGGCTAACCGCCACATCTACCTCCCCCTAGTTCTCTCCTTTGTGACTCACTGTCAAGGACTCACCAGGACACGTCTGCGTCTAGCCTCCCTTTGGTCGTCTTTCGTTTGTGAATGTAAACAGGGCTCTGGCAAGCCTTCAGTTTATATAGAGCGCTGCCACATGCAATGATAAATCCAGAAAAGGGATAAGAGTGTCTCCTAACACCAAACCGGCACCGCCATTTTGAAATGGTCACTAGCATCTTTGGTCATGGACCAAAATCGCTAGTCTCTCTCTATTTACAACAGTGTTGAGTGATTCCCAACTTTAAATGGACAGCGGCCACCATTCCAGACTAGACCACAAATTAACTCACATACTTAATATACTGTTGAAACCGTGTAAGATCACTCTTTCATCCACATCCCGGTTTCTTGTGTTGCCATAAAAATGCTATATCAGTCGCTTATTGATTCATGCGGGGCAATTTGGGTGGCTCTAGAAATATTGCAGGACGACTGCTATGCTGATTTCTTGAAAGAAGACTTTGATGTAAAGACCTATACTTTCCAGTCCATTCAGCAATAAGTATCTTGTATCTCAGCAAGAGACTTCAAGTGTTGCAGGGATTCTGCGTATGCACAGAACTATGCGCAGGAAACCAGGACCTCAGAGAATTGTGGTGTACCAGAAACTCCCCTCAGAACCAAGAACCCCATATCCGACTAGCTTAGTGTCCCATTCGTTAGCCTAGATCTAGCTAGGCGGTCCCAATGTATAGACAACCCAGAACATGCGACTTAGATATTTCTCAGGAGTGGTGTGCATCCGAAATACCGATTTGTACTTATTTAACAGTCCACAACAGAATAATACAGACACGGTAAAGTTTAAAGAGTTTATTTTATAAACCTCGCGTCCTAAGATGCAGTACTTTGGCTAACACTAGCAGACAAATGGTTAAGATCAAAACCATCAGCATTGTTACAATACCATACAGAATAAAAGGAGCAATCATAATAATAATGACAGTGGTATACAGCCACACTCCTTTCTCTAGCAACTAATAAATTATTATTAGACTAATAGAAGGTCTCATAGGCTAACAGGGGGGACCCCATACCGTATAGATCAGCTTAGTAGAATCACATCAAAGGATCAGCTAGCTCTCTCATGCATCAGCTCTTCTGTTCGAATGAATTCTAAAACATTCTGTACGGTAATATTAAAGGCACTTGTCCTTCAGATATTGGCAGCTGCATGTATGATATGTCTAAAAAGTGGTACGATCAATCTGAACACAACACTCTGCACCGTCTAGTGTCCTAGCCTTGTTCTTTACATGATGTACAGACGAAGGACGCAGCACACTGTTAAGAATGTTAAATAATAAACTGTTATCCTGTAAGGCAAAGTCGAGTAAGCATTTCTAAAATGAATAACATATAACAACAGTGTCGCGTGCAAAGCAGCAGAAACGGCAAGCTGGCTTTCTAACAGTTGACTCGGTTATGCTAACTTAGTGTTGTAAATAGGGAGTGGCTAACCCATATAACACAAGGACAGCTTCAAGGTGGGAGCCGAGAGATAACGAAGGCTGCTCAAAGTCTCAACGAGCTTGGTAGAGCCAACCAGCCAAGAACGATTGTGCTGTGTTTAAAGCAAAGTAAATACATTCTGCCAAGAAGCAGCATCAACTTTTTTGGAACATCTATCTAGGGGAGACCTCAGAGACTTGGAGGAAGACCTGCATATTTTGCACAGCCCCTGGGCATCCAGGACCTGCACAGCGCACTTTGTACTCGGTCCCTTGCGGAGCCCTCATTACCGGCGTCGAGGTCCCGCAGCGCGGGAGACCTCAGAGACTTGGAGGAAGACCTGCATATTTTGCACAGCCCCTGGGCATCCAGGACCTGCGCAGCGCACTTTGTACTCGGTCCCTTGCGGAGCCCTCATTACCGGCGTCGAGGTCCCGCAGCGCGGGAGACCTCAGAGACTTGGAGGAAGACCTGCATATTTTGCACAGCCCCTGGGCATCCAGGACCTGCACAGCGCACTTTGTACTCGGTCCCTTGCGGAGCCCTCATTACCGGCGTCGAGGTCCCACAGCGTGGGACGCGCGCGGGCTCGACCCGGGCGAAGTCCGGGCCAAGACGGGCCCGTCTTAGCCCGTCATAGCCAGGAGTAGGCTGGGCTGGGCCGCAGACTTTGGTTCTCCGCCCATCGCTAAATCAATTGTGACCGATAAGTGCCCGTTGCCCTTTAGGTTATTATTTGTTTGATTGCGTGTATGTTAGAAGTTTCTGCTTTGATGTGGTTTTGAGGTGCACGTCCAACTGATTGTTGTTAGTTACACACGTATCTTATTATCTACCTAAATACATTTAAATACACTTGGTCTGGTACCGTTATTCACTCAACCGCGACTCCCCTTAATGGTATCCTCTTCCTGCATTGCCTGATTTACTGCCCCTTCGCTTTTCTCCATTTATTTTGCTATAATGGTGAAAAGAAAAGCCTTAAGTTCACAGCCTAAGAAGCAGACGAAAGCAGGGGAGGGACCATGTCTTTCAATTTTAAACTATCTAACGGGTGCTATGGGAGCCTTGGAGGAGCAAATTGTGTCTGTCGAAGAAGCAATCTCCCGTGATAACACGGTTGCCACAGCTTGCTCGGGGAACCCATCTTCAAATCAAAATAAGCAACCAATAGACAACCCTATTGCCGTTAGTAACGGGTGTGTCCTAGATATCTCAGATCATATCTCTTTTACTGATCAGGATGCTGAGTTTCAGCCACCCACTAAATGACCAAAAAATCTGATTTCAACTTTAGACACAATGGCAGAACCAACATCTAGGGCTAAGGTTACCTTACAAAAATCTGGTAATAAGGGAACCTACAACCCCCCCCCAAATCGAAAAAAGCGACCCGTGGTGCGGTGCCAACCCCCACTCATGTTTTAACCCAGACTAATGTACTTGCAATACAAACTAAGATAGAGGCATTGGACATCTTCCTCAGAGACTCCCTAAGTAACATTATTACAAGGCTTGGCGCGATCGAAGAGATACTATCTAAACATTCGAAACCTTCGACAACTACCGAAGCACCATCACCTATCCCTAGTGCTCTTAAAACCAGGACAAATAAGGATCTGGTTAAGCCCTCATTAAATCCAAGGAGTACCCAGTCGAATCCTAGACATCTTGAGTACCACAAGTTAATTACACTCTAGGCAAACTGCGGCTGATTGTCACGTCGATGACAGTAATCGATATAATGTAACTCCAGCTGTAAACCAAGTCCACGTATCAACTGCCTCTTTTTTGGATCTACCACCTGCTGCTACTCCATTTACAGTAATATTAAGTAATGTCCCAAAATTGAGAGACGACCTGCATGAACCTTGGCAGGTGTTAAGAAACAAGTCTTTAGCTTGGCTTGGATCTAGGGTAGGCGAAACTGATAGGTTGTTTACGGAGTTTAAAATGGTAAGAAGGGTGAGCTGGGTGGGAAGAGACTCCAAAGTTTTTCCGGGTGATTGCGTGGTTTTGAATTTCAAGACACCGCAATTTGTTCGCTGGATATTGGGTAGAATGGATTATCACTCATTGGCCCCAGGCAACATTGGTGTGGTTCCTTCAGGCTTTTTTTATAAGCCTGGCGCCCCGGAATCAAGAGCCTTAACTAAAGATTATGGCTATAAATATTCCATACAAACACATAACCATTTTGAGCATCTACCTTCCTTAGAAGAAGTAGATTGACGCAGTAGATCGGTCAAGCCAGGGGGCAATTTGGCTGAAGATCCTGGGGAAGTGCCATTTACTATGAATAATGAAACTTGTATGGCACAACTTTTATGCGAATTGGTGCTCATAATGTGACCAGGGCGAAAAGAAGCTGTAAGGCTTGTATTAGGCCTTCTCTCCCTGTTGGTATTGGTAGATTTAGTCCTGATCTTATGACCCCCAAAATCCCTCCTAAGGATAATAACACGACCCTGGGTTTGGGGTTCACTATTGTTCCCCAAATCCCTCTGCATTCATTGTTACCTTTAACAACCCTGGGAGCTGGGTGCGGGGGGAATAAGTCAAGAACAGGCCTCGAGGGACTTCAAATTGCTTACTGGAATGTCGCAGGATTTAGATCGAAGTTGCTAAATGACATATGGTTGGATTTTATAAGGAATTTTGACATCCTTTGTCTACAAGAATCCTGGTTAGTGGAGATTGCGCATCTGGCAGGATATAGAACTTTCTTCAATCCAGCAGTTCCGTCTCCCAGTGGTAGAGCGAAGGGAGGCCTTTGTATTTACATCTCAAACCTTGTGAACTATGAGAAATGTAATTTTTTTGATGACCTTTATTATCAAGTCATTGGTTTAACTTGCGACCCACATGTGAAGCTGATTATTGTCAATTTCTATAACAATGTTCCAGAGCCTCTCTTTGCAAGTATTCTGAAATCTTTATTAGATAGATTAGAGTGGTTCCAGGATTCAACGGACAAGGACGTAGTTATATTGTGGGGGGGAGATTTTAATTGTTCTTTATGTGAACACATAGGTAAAGGGATATGTGGTCTAACCTATGACGATAATGACGAATATTGCATACCGCATTTTGCGCATACGATTCAAGGGGAACTACTTAATGATATATTATTAACATATGACATGGGTTTTTGTAATATGTTAAAAACTCCCATTACAGATTTTTCCCCAACTTTTAACGGTCGTGGCGCCTCATCCATAATTGATTTTATTTTGAAGCATAACAGGCACTCTTCTAGAGTCATGAAGTTTCACACACATGACTTAGCTTTAAGTGATCACTTTCCATTAAGCATAAGTCTGATGATACAATGTCAAACCATCAAAACGAGGGGTAGAAACATTGATGATATCAATAACACCAAACTTAGTAGGCAGAACGGTTACGCATTAAGATGGAAACGTGTGAACCATGAAGAACTCTTGAGTAAAATAGTCAGAGACTGCTATAGCAACATTATGTATTCTTTAAAAGAAGAGGGCGATCGTAGCGATATTGTGAAGAATTTTCAATAATTGCAGCAACAATTAAGATGGCCCTCTTTGTTGAAACCAATAAAAGTAAACCTATGAAGCTTGGATGGTTTGACCACTCGTGTACTCAAGCTCACTCAAAGTTGAAGCATGTGCTCCATGCCGAAATTAAAAATTCACTTAACATCAGTAATGCCAGAAGGGAGTACAAAATTGCCCTGAAAAACAGGAAATACGAGCTAAAAAAAGTTAATGTGGTTAGCACTGCAGGAGGCAGCCTTGTTGAAAGATTCGGCAGCCTTTTGGAAGGCCGTTAATGCTCCTTTCTTAATTAACTCGGATAGTGCTAATATAGAGATTTTAATTTCTGAACATGACTGGATTAGTCATTATACACATCTCCACGACTGCCCCATCGTTGCCTCGGATCCTTCAGGGCCACCAGTAACTGAGCCAATGCCACAGGAACTAGCAACTCAAAAGCACTTTGTCTTTGAGCTTCAGGAAGTAAATGAGGCCATAATGGCTAGTCAATGGGGCAAGGCACCAGGCCCGGACGGCATCCCTGCTGATTTTTTTGAATCTAATCTTGAACTATGGGGACCACTTTTAACTTCACTTTTTAATGCATCTACTGAGTATAGTCTTCATCCAACCTGGCTAGTCTCTATTTTAGTTCCCATCTTTAAGAAAGGAGATAGAGCTAATCCGGCATGCTATCGCCCCATCTCCTTGTTAGATTCCTCTATGAAAATTGCCGGTAGAGTTATTTTAAACAGGTTACAAGATTGGGCAGAGGACTTGGGAATAATATGTGACATCCAATATGGATTTCGCAAGGGAATGGGGACTGTGGACCAGAGTATCAATTTAAACCTTTTAATGAATAAATATACGGTGGCAAAAAGGGGTAACTTATATCTAACTTTTGTTGATTTATCATCAGCCTTCGATTGCGTTGTACACGCAAAGCTATGGAAAATTTTAGAAGAGCTTGGTGTGGATACTGTTTTAGTTTCTTTTCTTAGACAGCTTTATGCAGGGGCCAAGGCTAGGGTAAGATATGGGGTATAGGGCCAATGTACAGCTGATTTTAAGATAGGAAAAGGAGTGAGACAGGGTTGTGTCCTCGCTCCCTTCCTATTTAACCTATATATTAATGGCCTAGAAAAACATTTAGTACAAAACTGTAGCGACCTACCCCAAATAGACTCAAGAACCATCCCGGCACTACTTTACGCTGACGATGCCGTGCTAATGGCTCGTACCCCACTTGCCCTGCAATGAGCAATTTCTTCATTTGAGAAATATATGTCCAACTTGGGGCTCACTATCAATGTCTCTAAAACTTTTGCTATGACTAGTGGCAGTAGCAACAGCAAGGGTTTAAAGACAATGTTTGTTTATGATAAGCCTATAGAACATACCAAATCGTTTGATTATTTGGGCATTTTATTTGATAATAAATTAAGTTGGCAACAAGCCGTAAAAGCCAGGAGGGTCCTGTTTGCTAGAACTGTGACTGCCCTTCATAACTTCAGTAAGAAATTGGGTAGGAGGCCCCCGTCTGAGTTGTTAAAAATGTACAACGCAAAATGTGTCTCTGTTGCCACCTACGGAGCAGGTGTTTGGGGGATTGTTGATGTTACCTCCCTACAGACAGTGGAAAATAAATTTTTACGGTTCTTACTGGCAGTCCCAGATTCTATATCAACTTACATATGTCATGTAGAATTGGGAATTGGTTATCTAGAAGACACTATTAAAATACAACCAATACTCGAATGGCATAGGATTTGGACCTCGGAAAATCTGGCTTTGAATCGCACTATTATTATAGATCTTTTAAAGCTGGAAGGGGCGTCAAGGATTAGATGGCTAACATACATTAAATCCTTTCTCTGTAAACTAGACCACTGTGAGTTTTATGATGATCCTACCTCCTTGTCCCTGATTGCGAGAAAGGACTTGAAAAAACTGTGCTTGGACTATTTAAATGATTGCAGACTGGCAACAGAACTGAAGAAAATTTCTGTTCAGGCACATCAGTTGATTTCCACTCATCTTTCAATCCAACCGTATATAACAACTGTTGTTGGAGATTTCGATAGGTTCTTGTTAGTCCGTTTCCGCTTGGGAATTATTCATAGGTTATTAAGTTTTCCTGACCATAACGATTGGTCTAAATCTTTATGTAATTGTCCATGTGATGATATATCAACTCAATCTACATTACATGTTGTATTTTTATGTAAATTCTACACCATTCCCAGAAAAAGATGGATTCTGCCAGTTTTGAAATCCTTTGATTTTAGGCATTGTCGACCTGCACTTTTAGCCCTGCAAATGTTAGACTCATCCCATGTCGTAGCTTCTGTTAATGCATTTTTAAAATTCATTTTTAAATCAAGGAATCAATTGTTAATGGAGCTATGTTTACTGTCTTTTTATGCACCGTGTAGTTTTTTGCTTTTATGATTAATGATTTCAATCGAATAAAGCTGTATTGATTGATTGATTGATTGATTCATGCGAACATGGGCATAGTTCAATTGCACCCTCACCAATGTAGGTGTGATGAAAATGGCCACCATCTTAACACATCCACATTACAGTGAATTTTCTCCTGAATGTCCCTAATGTGGTGGAATATAAACAAGCCAGCATAGATATGATGATGACCATCAATGTTCCATTAAACCTATAGTAGTCCTATCACAAATCTGTATAAGGGCACTTGCATGAAATCATTCATCTACTATTTATTAATGGTGTTCCCAAGATACAGTTCTGTTATCTAAGTATTCGTAGATTCAAATCCCATATTTGGGCTTCGGGTTAAACAGAAATATTTTATTTTATAAAGCATCCCAGGTATATCTAGTTTATTAACTTCTCCCACTCTTCTCTTGAATTCAATCCCTGTCTTATAGTATTCAGTATAGAGATGTACCATTGTTCTCTTGCCTTCTTTTTTTCTTCAATATTGCCACCTCTCTTCCCTTCTATCACTTTTTCTAGAATTAACCACTCAAACTATGTTTCTTTATGCCCATGCTCTTGAAAATGGGAGACTAAGGGAGCATTTTGTTTCATGGTCTTTATGGCCGACTTATGCTTTTGTAATCTTATTTTGAGTTCTCTACCTGTTTCGCCCACATAGCCAAGTCCACACAGACATCTCAGCAAACAGATAACATTCTTGCTACGACAGTTATTCAGGGTATGTGCCACTATTTTTCTGCCGTTATGTGTTATCTCTTTGGCCATTAAACATTGTGTGCACATGGAGCAAATACCACATTTACTGGCACATGCATCAAGCAAAATTCCCCTCGCATAAATTGCGAATGGGTAAAATAGCCTGTAAGCGACTGCAAAACAACACTTTCCAATGCATCAACCCCAATACCGAAAAGTCAAGATAATCGCAAAAAATGCTCCCGCAAATTTAGCGATTAGCAAACTAGCGATTATATAATAGTGAAAACTAAAACTGCTCCTGCAAATAGCGAATAGCAAATAATGAATCGCAACTCAATGCATCAAAACTCGCAAATAGTGATTTTCAACATAATCGCTATTTAGCAAGAGCAGAATAAGGAGGTAAAGTTGAGAAAACACAAAAAAAAACAAAAAATTTACAGGTGCTACCAATATGAAACCCTTTAAAAATACATCAGGAGACTCCATAAGCCATTCACAATGGCAGTCCTCTACGTGCTTGCAAGGAGGATGAGGATAAATGCAGCAGCCCAGCGCAGGAGGAGGATACAGGAGAGGGTATTCTGAGTGCGCATAACATTGCTGGGCCAAAATGATGAAGAAATATACGATAAGTACCGTCTGAATCGTGGAATGATAATGCGCCTAATTGCAGATTGGAACCCCTACTGCAGCACCAGACCCGTAGGACCAAAGCCATTTCTGCACAATTCAAGGTCCTATGTAACATGCACCTACTGGCGTCAGGCAGTTTCCAGGGGGTCGTAGCGGTAGCTGGTGGGGTATCCCAAAGGGCACTCTCACGCTTCTTCCGGAAATTCCTAGACGCCATGATGACAATGATCCATACCCACATCACCATCCCCACAACCCCACAGGAGTTGAATCAGATCAAACTGGAGTTCTATCCAGGTGGCTCAATTCCCACCTGTAATTGGATGCATTGACTACACGCATGTCCCCATCTGTCCCCCCTCAGCCAACGAGTACATCTTCCGAAACAGGAAGTCTTACCACTCCATCAATGTCCAGGTAGTGTGCAATGCTAAGCATATAATAACGGACATCGTAGTACAATTTCCCGGAAGCACACATGACTTGTATATATTCTGCCATAGTGGCATCCACAGGCATCTGCTCGGCGGTGAATTTGGAGAGGGACACCTACTTGGTACATACATATACCTATTTGTTACATCATTATACCAAATGTGATTGCATTACTGCGGCTAACCCTTTGCTTCACACCCTGTAGGTGACAGCGCATACGCCTTGCGCGAATACATCCTGACCCCTTACCTCAACCCAGCAACACCACAGGAACAGTGCTACAATGCGGCACACATTAGCACAAGGAATATGGTCGAAAGCACATTCGGGATACTAAAAAGTCACTTCAGGATCCTTCAGAAGACTTGTTGTGCGTTACAGTACAACCCCGAGACCTGCTGCAGGATTGTGGCTGTATGTACCATGCTGCACAACATTGCCACAAGAAGAGGCATACCCATCGAGATGGATGAGAATGACAATGATGGTGACGACCAACCACCGGCACAACACCGACAGGCACATGTGGCAAACACAGCCAAAGGTCAGAGGAGACGTGCACACATCACACAACATCATTTCGGAGGTAGGTAAGAATGAGCCATCACAAGATATCGTTGAATGTGAATATTTTATTAACATGGGCACATGTCAAACAGACAAATTATGTTTAGAAAATTGTGACGGTGATTGCATAGGTTGATAAATTCAAAATAAACTAGTTAACAGCACTGGAGGGCAATCACAATGTTGAAATGGACCATGGTTACACCACCATGGCCAAAGAGGCGGATATGTATGGCTAGCACCTCTTGCCACGTACCCCCAGCCTCTTGTCGCATGACTCTGCAACATCAGCCTGATGTGTGCCTGTGGATGTGTAGCTGCGCAAACTGCGCCTCCTGTTAGTGGTCACTGGCACAGACACGCTACTCAGCTTGATGCCACCTCACTACCCTCGTTCCCTTCCAAGTTGCTGGCAATCACAGTCCAAGACTGGAGGTGTTCCACAGCAGTGGTCACTGGGCCTAAGGCCTTTGCAACATCCCCACAGAAATGGCCCAGATCAATCTGCAATGACACAGAGCGCCGTGCCAATACTGCAGTGGTGTTGCTGAGCTTGGTGATGGCCCTTGTATTAGCTAACATATGTAGCAAGCTCTGGGGATGCCTCCGACGCTTAGTGCGTTGTCCTGCAAGAACGCCACGGGAGAGCTCCTGTAGGCTCTGGTTTGTCTGTTGATTTCCCTCCGCAACAACTGCTGTTAGGTCACGCATACAGTCTGACATTGTGCTTATGTTTTTGGCCAGCTTGGAGACCTGCATGTTGATTGTGCCCATGTGTCTCCCCTGCAGGCGCTGCACAAGTAGCATCTGCGACTCAACGCCGCCATATACATTTGGAGCCTGTTCAACATCGGCCGCAATACTGGTCCTGGACCTGCGCCGTTGTCCTAGTCGGACCTGTGCTGGTGTTGGAGCTGGTGAAGGGACACGTGGCTGGCTGGGGACTGTTGTGGGTGCTGGAGTCGGCTCTGATTCCATTTCTTGCAGTGCGGGTACATGTGCCCTGCGTTTTGGTGGTGGGGGTGGTGTACATTCAGGGTCCACAGGAGTCTCTACATCTGTCTCTGCAGGTGTCTCAGAGATGATGAGCCGGTCACTGTCCTCGGAGTCCACCTGAGCTGCATCTGTGTGTGAAACAGTGCAGTGTTAGTCTTGTTTGGTCCTAAATCTGTTTCTCACATTACCTACTTTGTACATAATAAATCACTTATTTAAACACACTGTCTGACATGAAGTGTTGGTATGTTTTATTAAGCATTGATGATTATCCATGGCCACTTGGCTAACATGACTACAACTCCCATGATGCTTTTTGTGTATGAGGGAAAATTTGGAATGGACTTCTTCCTGCACACTGTGATTTGCCTGGGGGTATGTTCATGGATATACAGTACGCAGAGTATTAGCGCTTGCATGCATCTTACCTTGTTGTGTACTTGCTGCGCCAGATGTGTCCAATTGGGTGACTGCCACGACTGCCTCGGGCTCGATCGTCCCCTCAACAAGGTCCTCCAGGGCTGTGTTTGTGGGTGCTTTCGATGGTCCCTCTCCTGTGCCACCTGCTTCCTTCACCCTTTCGGCTATGCGCTCCTTGGCAGGTTTCCTGAGGTTGTCCCCACCTTTTCTTCAGATCATCAATGTTGCGGTGTGTGACTCCCACAGCATTCACTTTCTCCTTGATGCGCAGCCATATTTTGCGCTTCTCCACCTCTGGCACCTTCAGGGACAACTTGCCAAACAGTTTGTCGTAGCTGCTGCTCACCCCTTCAATCAGGTGTTCGAGTTCCCTCTCAGAGAACTTCATCTTCCTCTTCCTGGGCGTGGCACTCTTCCCTGCAGCATTTTTGTCCATCCTGGCTATGTGAACTGTAGCTGGACTGTGAATGTAATGTGTCTCTGCTCAGCTTCAGTACTCTACCTCCTCCTCTGAGTTTCTCAGGGCACTGAATGAAGCATGGACTGGATGACTTCCTGGTTGTGATGTCATTAGCCTGCTACTAATGCAACCCGCTTTTTGCGAATTCGCAAATACCGAAATCGCTAATACTGATTTCGGTATTAGCGGACTCGCTATTTGCTAGTTTGTGGGTTAGTGACTCGCAATCATGTATTCGGTATTTTTTTAGCTATTTTTAAGAGATCGAGAAAATTTACCGAATCTGTACATGCATACCAGTTTGCGAGTTTTTATTTGCGATTCCTTATTTTTCGCTAATAAGGAATCGCTTTAGCGATTTTTGATGCATGTGCACCAAAGTGTTTCCCTTGACCACAGTATTATTAATAGTTCTTTGCTTACTACTAAGTTCATCCCTATAAGTGTGTACTAGTTGGTTACATACATTCACTTTTCTTTTATAAGCAAACAGGGGATGCCATAGAACTGGCTCACAAATATTATCTTTGTCATCTCCTTTTTTTTCTTAGTGCCATTCAACATTGCTTCCCTATCATAAAATCTAGCACGCTTCAGTGAATGAAACACTAGTTTTTTCGGATATCACCTATATGTCAGCTTAGATTTCAGGACATCCGCATGCTTATAAAATCCTGTAGGTCTGAACAATTCCTTTGGAGACGGAGGAATTGACTAAAGGGAATGTTATCCTTTTTTGATTTTGGATTGAAACTGGAATAGTGGAGCAAGGTGTTCTTATCCATCGGTTTCGTGTATAGTTACACTTGCATTTTCCCATCAATGTCCTTGATTGTTATGTCTAATAATAATATGGCCATGGGAATATCCACGTTGCACAGTTTTATCCATAGCAGAGCTCGTAGCATGCTATCGAATGCAGCCTTGAAATCGACAAAGCAGGCAAACGTCATTGTTCTGGCAAAAGAAAGTCAATGCAGAGTTACACGGCCAAAAGATTTGAACAGCGTTCCATGTCCTTTCCAGAATCTTGTCTGATTACATAGTAGTATTTATAAAGTTGGTGGACAAGTCAGCCAGGTCTTCAAGGAGCAAACTTGCAAAGTATTTGGCCTCTACATCAAGGAGGGCTATGTGTCTGTAATTAGCTGGATCACTTTTCAAACCTTTTTTGAAAATGGGATGTATTATCAAGCTTCTCCATGATTCTGGGACCTCTGCTGTCAGCAAAGCTTAGCTATATAGTATGTTGAGTTCCTTGGCCCAGTATTCTGGGTTACCTTTAAAAATAGCCTATGGCATGTGGTTTGATCTAGGTGCCCCTGACATCCTTGCATGCTTAATTACCTTTATTAGTTTTTCCATACACAACGTCTCTGGTACTGATGTTTTTGATGGGCCAGGGGATGTGGTTTCCCTATTGACACAGTTATGTAACTGGAATTTGGATATTCCCTTTTGATGTTGAGAAATGATCCCGTAGATGTCTGACCAATACTGCTCTGGGTATATTTATATTAAACACTTTTCCAGATCCTTTCTCAAGTCACGTATCATCCTCTAGAAGTCTCTTGGTTTTTTCTTTTTACTAATGTACAATAGTTTGCTTAAGTACTGGTATTGATACAACCTTTGGCCAACCTTACCTTTTTTTCTCATAATGAAAACCTTGCACTGCTGCACTGAATTATTAGGGTTTTCCTTCATAGGTGAAATTCTCTGTTTACAGCTTGACTAGGGCTATTTAGGGATTTGGTCATCAAAGGAGATTTGTGATCTACGAACCTAGACCACTTAACTTTACTCAGATATTGAGTAAGCAATGAATGTATAAATTGTTGCCAAGCGGCAATTTTGTTTCTTAGTTTATTCTTTATGTTCTCTAATGATTTGTAACTGTTTACCAGTTCCTCTTGCAAGGTGTGTGCATTCCATGCCAGCCTATTAAGACCATCTGCCTGAACATCTTCCAGCAGAAGGTTAGTTGTTTTAAACACCTTTGAGTTTCCCCAGATCATTATCTTTTGAGGGAACTGGTCACTATCTACAGTGTTCAATGTTATAACTATCGGTATGTTTAAACAGAGAAGGCTTGCTAATGTGCAGTTGATGATAGAGTTTGTATTTGCATTGATATGTACCCATATTGAGGCTGGTGTTACTTGAATCAGCTATTTAACACTCTCAGTCCAAGCAAGGTGCAGGACTCGATCAATTCACCTCCCATCTGATCTACCTAATATCTACTTGGAGAGACCTGTGGCGGGATTTCTCACATTTCATCTTGGGCCAAAATATTTTCATCCCGGGAGTCTTTGCAGAAAATCTTTAAATTAAAGTCTCCAATAATTGAGAGGTGAATTCTTAGATTCTAAGCTAGAAGCTTGGTTATCAACTCTTCCAGTGTTGCAGTGCATTTTCTCCTTGCCACGCTCCTCGGATGTTTATAGACATTTGTTATGGTTAAGAGCACCTTAAGTAATGATGGCCAACTGTCTAGGTCCACTGCCTGGACCAATTTTTCATTGCTGATCACAGTTCAACTTTTATGTCACTTTTCACATTTAAATAATTGCAGGCCTCCTCTTAGCCTCCCCCTTGAACTTGCTCGATCTGTGGAATACAAGAAACCATGGGATAGGAAGCAGTTTTGAAGACCGAGGACCATATTTATCAAGGTTTTGGATAGCCCTTGCACCACGCAAGGGGACGCAAGGTCAATGCCAAACCTAAAAGAGATTTGCCAAGGCAAGCAACAGCACCTTGCGTGTACCTGCATATCTTGTTAAAATTAGAATAAAGCAAGGCAGTGCAAAATTCTGCCTTGCATTACTCTTCAGCAGAGAGGCGTGTCATTGGTGGAGCGTAGGTGTTCCCACAAACCCACCCATGCATTCTGACACTTTCCCAGATATAACAACATTGGTAGACCTGTGACTGCGTCAGAATTGTACAACTCACCAGAAGAGACACAATGAGGAAAAATATCTTTATTTCTCCTCGTTTCTTCTTTCTGCAGTACACTTAGAAACAGGAAAATGCCTCTGAGGATTGTTTTTGTGCCGGAAAGTGTCCCTCCTTGCACAAAAACTGTCCTGCCTACAATGCAGGCATCCTTGCACCATGTGTGGCGCTAGGCAGCAGTTTGTGCACCTGCACAGACAGATAGCAGGAATGTGCCATGTAATGTTAAATATATCTCATTCCTGCCCTCTCTCTTTCACTCAGTGCAGCACAGTGCAGCATGGCGGCTTGCAGCGGTGAGGTGCCTGAAACATTGTTAAATATGGGCCTAGGTTTCCTGCAAGGCTATCACTTCATATTGTTGTAGGTATGCCAATAAATGTATTTCCTTGATTTTAGTCATAAGTTCATGCACAGATGTTCATAATGTGTGGAGTATCAGATGTGGGACAAGTAACGGTGGGGTTGACTTCTGCTAATATCAGTCAAGTTCATGCAATCATCTCCATCTGGAGTGCTGCTGGAAGCCAAGCCAAATCTTTGTCACACAATGTTTTTTTACTGGTTGGACTTTCCCACAAGGCTAGGGTCAATTTGTTTTCTGTGTCAGCTGACCAATTATTAAAGTTTGGACTGGATGGATCGTTCCCTATTGTTTTTTTTTAACCTCTTCATTGCCCATGACGAGATAGTCTCGTCATGGAGCACGATAGCGCTGTGCCCATGACGAGACTATCTCGTCATGAACCCCACCCACTAATAAAACGCCCGGCACAGGAGGGGGAAAGGGCGTGGCACTGAAGGGGTTAAGTTCAAGTATGTAATGTTATGTTATGTTAAAGTGGATTTGTAGAGCGCACGGCTACTCAGAAGAGTGTCCCGGCGCTAAGACAGGAAAGCAAACAAGAGGGAACCAAAAGGAAGGGAAAAAGAGAAAGGAAAAAAGGAAAAGATGATTTAAGATGTTTTTTGGAACAGCCAGGTTTTCAGTTTAACATAACATAACATAACACCAGCTCAAGACGATGCCTCAAGATGGTGCCTCACACCACAAAATTATGCTGCTTGGTGCCAATTCTCTAGGTCCCTTGCAGTGCATACAAATTACTGCCTCTGATGTCAATGAACTATGACTTGGGCCATTTCCTAGAGCCCTCTAAATTCCCTGGATCCTTTTGATTCCCGCTCCAGGGTTAGGACTAGGTGTCCTTTGTTTCCTTAATGTTCTTATGTCCAATGAGATATACACTCCTGTGGCTTATTTGGTTACTGATGTTTGCCTGCTGGTGGCCTTGTCTGTTGGCAATCTTTTTGACCATTATAAAACTCTCTCTTGCATCTTTCTGGTCGATCTGCAGATGTTTACACTGCACCGCCTTGATGCTTTTCGAGAGAGATCTGGGGAGACTGGAGAGGCAGTGAGGGGCCAACCAGGCAGAGGACACAAGCCACACCAATACCTGGACCGGCCACTTCAGTGAAAGCCTTGTCTGGTCCCAGCACTACTGGATCTCAATGCATCCAAACGCATGGATGCCTACTACTCCTGTCCCCCTAAGGCTGAGTCTCCTGTTCACCCTGCTTTTCTTATTTAGTTGTTCACAGCACACTCCTTTCTTCTATTGTTCAGCTGATTGCGGAGGAATGAACGCAAGGGTGGGAGTGAGGTAGACTGGGGCTGGGGCCCAAGGGTCAAGATGACAGATGATACAGGTCAATGCTGGGCAATAACTCGGAGACTGGAGGCAGAGGAGGCAGTAGAGGCAGAGGAGGCAGGGGTTGAGGCAGAGGTTGAGGCAGAGGAGCTGGCTTCCTGTGCTGGTGCGGTTCCTACTCTTTCTACTGGCTGCTGATTCACTAACTGATTTGCAGGCTATTCATACCAGCACACGAGCTGCTGCTTCCCTTCACTGATACTCATGTTATGCATCCATCATCTATCCCGGCACTATCCCTAATGCCCACCAGCACTGCTGGACTCCGCCGCACTCACCGTTCCTGGTGCACTAGCGCATCAGCGTCAGGTGTTGATTCCACTTACTCCCCGCCCTGCTGACTGCAACCACCTTAGTCGGCATTGTCAATGCATCAGGAAATACTGTGCATTAGGGTAACTGTTAGCCTCTTGAAAGCTCCTTGCTCAGAATACATGACTCACTATAAAATAGTCCATCCTCCCTGCCAACAAAATATATTCCAACCACTCCTTTGCTGACCTGTTCCTAGGGTTCTTTTCAAAGTTCCTCAAGCATAGAGTGTGCAACTTGCACCTGGCAGAGTACATCGCAGGTAGGTCCCCAAGCACGTGACAACCCCTGCAGCTCCTTTAGTAACTCAGAGCCTGGCTACGATCTTGGAGGATGGGATACTCCTACACAAACTTGACGGGTATTCCGTCCGCACTATTACATGTTCCATAGGATATAATGGAAATTGAACTATGGCTGAAGGGATATGCATCACGTTTGTGATGAAGTATCCCATCCACCAAGATCGTAATCAGGCCCTCAGTCTCCAAGTCTTACACACACAAGGGATCTATAGAGGGAAAACAGATCAGGTAGCCCTCCACTCAAAGCAAACAACAAAAGCAAATAGACCTGGTCAACAAGAGCACTTGATTCCTTGGACTTCCTGAATGGGAGTGGGAATTCATTTTCTACCCCAACAACAAGCCTTCATATTTTTAAGGTGTTGTCCCTACTCACGGTAGCCCTGTCTTTCTATTTATTATAAAAATGACCTTCAAATTAACAGTCACTGTGTTATACACAAATACTCTCCACTTTACCAGGTGTATATAAAGCATAACATTGTGAATACATTTGTGGATTTTTAATTGAAAAAACGAGATAGCACCTCACGTGCGCAACACCAACAGAGCTTACTAGTTAATTATCACCAGTCGTGCCCATGTTTTTCATCATCGGTCGCTATCTCGCAAAAAATAATGTTGTCCAGAAAACCAGTAAAAAAATAGATATGTGCCTGCTGGCAACATAAATCATAAACCCCGAGAAGTTAAAATTGAGATAGGCCACACCGTCACCAAACCACTTTATTCTGAACTCATGGGCCTATTTAAAGTAAAACCAAACTGCATGCTTGCAGACCATTTAATGATGGGCCGACAGGTTTCATTGCCTGTATATCGTAGAGGCAATTTCTTCAGGGCATGGGGTCTTAATCCACCTTTCTGGAGCCTTGTTCTGTACACAAAGTGACTGTTAAACACAAAGAAGGTTTGTTAAAAAAGAACGTCCAAACAATCACTTATCAATATCACTTCTTCAAACACACGTATCTTGTGTATTTGAGCACAGATGTTACATTTCTTATTTGACATTTCCCAGTAAAACCCAACAACATCATTACAGACAATCTTTATTTAAGCTCACCACTTGCAGGACCAAAAAGCAGGGAATGCAGACAAAAGCAATACCAGCAAATTGGACCTTCAGCTCTGAGCAGATGGATATACAAAGGGGAGAATCATAATTCATTCCCGCAATCAGCATTCATATCCTAGTGGATAGGCTCTCTTTACCCACTTGGTCCCTTCTAGGACAAAGGACATTTTGTAGAAATAAACAGAGGAAAAAACGAGAATACAACCACTGGGGTAATTCAATTCTATAATCTCCCAGAGTAACAAGGAGTCGAGGGAGATCACAATAAGAGCAATGATGAAGAAATAGTACTGAAGGAACTTCAGTAAACAGCAATTAACAGACATGCATATGAAAGTCTTCAACAAAGGATTAGACTTAGTACCAACCGAGGACCAAAATACTTTCCAAGCTCTCAACAAATTCTTCAGGAAGATGAAACTAAGATTTTTCTTTGATGGTCAGGAGCTAGACACCAGCACCAAAAACAACACAGGTTGAGAAAGAAATTCAGGTTAATTCCACCCCTCCTAGATAACAAAGAATGAGGCAGAGCTAACTATTGTCAAACAGACCTGAATCCTCTACTTCTACTAGCCACCGATGCTCTCTAAAGCTATAATGCCTCCTCCATCATGACTATGGTGTCAGTGATTGGCTCTCTTTTAGAACCACTCTCTCAATATGTGGAATATTTCCTCAGCTCCAAAGTGATGAAAGTTTACTCTTTCATCAACAACACAAAATAAATAGTGAACTTATTAAAGGAAATCTCCATAGACCCCACCCACGAGTACCTCCTAACAATGGGCATTGACTCACTCTATACACGCATACATCAAGAAGACACCCCAAAGTAGTGGAATAAATTCAGAGAAGCAAGGAATGAGAACATGCTGTGCCTCCCCCGGAATTGCACCCTCATTCCTGCATGGTGTGGAATGTTTGGCATGATGCGTGCCACACTGTGCAGGAATATGAGCATAACAGACCACTGCCGGGGACACCGCTGCCGGTCTGGATTCAAATCGTAATCAGATGGACAGGATCACTGCGGGCTTGACTGTCTTCTTGGGAGTGCCGCAGTGGCGGTCACTTTGAAAGACCACAAAACTCAGAAAAAGGCCCTAAGGCTCATCAGTGTAAGGTAGAGTAGGATCGTTGTGTCTTAAAGGATATTGCACCATCAGCTTGGGTCCTGGTCCACATAATAGGAATGTTATCGAGAAATCTGTGCTTCAGGAAGTACTTCTGTAACAAGATGAACTCAAGCTGAAACTCAAAAACAAGTTATAGTTAAAATAATCCGCAAAGCGTTGTACAACAGTATACCTTAATGAAGATGGTAAAGCAACCATTAAAAGCTAGTAGTTTTTGTGTGAGCCCAAACGAAGGAAATATACGCGTTTAAATTGGTTAAAAGAGATCAGTTTTAGGGCTACATCTAATGAGATACATTATAATGTTGTTTGTATATCAGCAATTTGTCATAATAAAAATGCTGTACAAGTTAATGCCTGAGATTAACATGACATTAATACTAGAGCATCTTTGAAAAGCAACATCTTTAAAAATCAGGAACAGGTTGCTAGGTGATGTAATGCTAGTTAGTAAAATGTAAACCTAATCATAAAACATACCAATTTATCTGCAGTATGGGCTTATTTCGCCTCATTCTCAGTTCACCCCGAAGAAAGAACACGCATTTTACTTTTTCGACATCTCCATAGTGCGTGAAAAAATATGTTCTGAATATTTTTTTGTAATTAGACCAGCTGTCAACCTAATTTAGTAGCGTGGCTAGGTACAAGAAATTGCTCATTGTAAACTAATTAAGTTTGAAGTCTCCAGGTGTTTATTTTATAGGCAGTGTAAATTTTAGATTACGCTTGGAAAACTGCATGTATGGAAGCATCCTTATCTTTCCATCATAATCAACATTTTTATATCTTCCTTTCGTTTTTCGGTGACATGAAAATTAAATAATATTTTATTTAACCACTGTATCATCTGTGATCTCTAACTATATTATTTTGGACTTCAGCCAGTCTTTTTAAAATATGTTCTGCTAAAGTTAAATTCAACGTGATTCAAATATTTTAACTGAACATTTAATTGTGGGAAAATAGCACGTTGCACTGCCAGCCGCCTTGTTTAAATATAACAATGTACTGTGTTAATGTTCCCAAAACATTATCTCAGCTGACCATTTAGCTGTAGTCATCACTGTATGTTCTGAGTCACAGCGTCAATGTTTCAATGACTGACAACCAAAGGTGGAATTCCTCCACATGTACTAGGACACTGCTGGCCAGTGAAAAAGGTATTTGAAGGAACTCTCCTGCAGTTGTGGGCAAAAGCATCCTTGTCTGGTATGGGTGCGCAATATCGCTTGCAGGGGGTCATTCACATAGATTAAACCGCAACAAATGTTGAAGACGCCATGCTGTCCCAGGAGCTAGAGGTCAAAACCCATCTTGTGGCCTCACCTTTCATATGAGCAAAATGTCTAGTTGGGATGTCACAGTGGTAGAATAGTGTGGGATGAATGGTGAGGCCATTGTTCACTATGCAGCGATGCAACAGCTTTGTATGCCCATGTTAAAATCCAATACAAATGACAATATGTAACATACAAATAATAACTTATGTGCCTGGATTTTAATAGGATAGCACTTAATTCTGTGATAAGATTTTTGTTCTCATATACTGTGTAGAAATACAGCTGCTGCGTATATACGTACATCTAACTTGGTTTAATCCTCCAAATGTTTTCAGCATGCAGATTTTGAGAGTCAAATGTCAGTTTTTATAGGGACACGCCACAGCAACAAGGACATATCCTGTCTATATTACCAGTCTCCGGTTTATGCTAATTGTTTACAAGGTGTTTTGCATTTGTATATGCACCACAGGCAGACTAATCTGCCAACCACATGTAGCCAGAAGTAAACAACGTGGAAGTGCAAAATGTACCTTTGATCCATCCTGCTCTCTGAACAGCATCCATCTTCCATCCTTATGTTGCTGTATGATGGACTGCCCCAAAAATAGCTGAGGTTAGAAGAATAAGAGTCTCCCCAATTCTACACAGGAGAAAGTTGAGATCATTTCACTCACCGTACAAATTAACTGTGAACGTGGCACTCACAGTAAACAAATTACTGTGAATGCACAGGAACAACAGAATGTGAGCAGCTATTGTTTGAGTTCCTTTGTGTGTTTGGTCTGTTTTTTTTAGTGTATAATGCTGAAATATAGTACTAAATGATGGAATTGCATTTTGCATAAATTAGCGTACTTTTTCCAAAATTTCACATATTTACGCCTAAGCAAGTACCATGAATTTTAAACACATTTCCCCCTGACCCAACTGAGCCAGAATGCACATTTGGTAATCTAGCAATCTATCCCCAATAAGAATGCAGCAATGGGAGTTCTCACCCTAAGATCTATGGCATTCTGTAAGTGAAAGACTAAGTGTTGGTAGGTTCTCAGACAATGATCATTCATCAATGCCTAGGACATTTTGGGGAGAACCTCTGAGGACAGAACTATCGATCCCTCCCAGCCAGCTCACTCAACTGCAGATGAGAGTCCAAGAAATGGCCTGGTCTAACTTCTTAGCAAAGGTGGATGTGAGTGAACATCAACAGGGAGAGCGGTACATATATTTTATTGACATCTATATCAGTGCACATGTCACACATTGTGATAGCATTCTTTTGTTCATGGATATTTTATGTCTCTTTTGTAACACGTTTAACAGCATTCTATTAGATAGGCATACAACACTTGTGAATGCTTATCATTTCTACACATATGGAATTGAAACAACATGTTACTGTCACTAGGCCTGTGTAAGTGAAGTTATCTTGATCATCCTGCCTTGAACTGTTGTGTGCTATATAAATGTAGTGTAATATATATTCAACTATCTAATAAAAGACAATCAGGGTTACTTTATCATTACACAACTGGACCAATCTCTCTCCTTTTGTTCTCTCACTCTTTCTATCTCTCTCCCATTCTCAATAGAAGTTAGTACAATGGAAGACATGGTAGAGGAAGGCAGGTGCAGGAAATAAGATCCTCACCTGCAGGGAGAACACCCACCACTACCATGAAGTAGGAAGAGCAGGAGGAGTACGACACTTCTTCTTTCACTGAAGAAGATTGTGACCCTAATTTACAAACTGTACTTTATAGTACATTGATAGTACTATACCACATACTACAAAACGTAAAACAAAGTATACTTTTTGCCTCCGAAGACCTGTTTCATATGCTGTGCTTCCCTCTGTTGATTAACTATTGGTCAGAGATCACAACGTAGGGCCCGATTCACAGAACTAATCTGAGACAAAATCCTAAACTTACTACTTTTGGTATTCAAAGAAGGCACTTACTACTTTTGGTTAAACTTACTACTTTTGGTATTCACAGAAGGCATTTAGTAGAGCAACTGAGTTCACTACTACTAAATACCTTCTGTGAATTTGTGAAGTGAAGTTTAACAAAAAGTTGTTAGTCCATTCTGTGAATCCCAAAAGTAGGATTTTGTTTCAGATTGGTTCTGTGAACCGTGCCCCCTGTTTACACAAGTGACAGGTATTTACTCACTGCATGCTTGGAAGATTTGTGCATTGGGCTACTTCCCTCCCACCAAGAAAAACAAATCCATAACTGAATTTCTTGACCTGGTCCTATTACTTTCAAAACGTACCATTAACTGTCATTGGAAGACAGAGGCACCCCAGGTATGGTCACCTGTAGGCAATCACTCACTGAAGCTGAAGACAGGACACTATGCAAGGAAGAAATATGGGGCCTTCAAAAATATCCCGTTTCATAATAATGGGATGAACGCCTTACTTCTTTTCAATCCCTGCCTAAAGATGACATGTTGCCGCCCTGATTCCTGATTCCATTCCCTACCAAAGTAACTTAGCAAAGTACCCTAATACTATAGATACACTTCACATCCTTTCTATTATTAGTCACCTCCTAGGCTCAGGTTGTCACTGCCCCAACCCCTTTACTTTTTAGTGTTGTATATTGCTATATAATGTGACTAATTTTGATATATCTTTGTGGTTCATTCGATTCCATTATAACTGTACGCTGTTATGAATAGTAAATTGCAGAATTATGTCTCGACTGATCATTAATGTCTTTCAACAATTTTCACATCATGCAACTCTGCTAACCTGCCAAGTTCATAGTTAATGGATTAATACATTTTTTTTGTTTCTCCATGTAAACAGAAAAAAGCAATGAAGATATTTATTTATATGAGTGCACGTTTTCACTTTAGTTTGATGTGTGGAGTTCTCCATTCCAACTGCAGAGTTTCCACACATGGAAGTATATACATTTTAGTTACAAATGTGAGAGGTTCACAGGGGAGTTGGTGAGAAAAGGGACAGACTTACTATTAAATGTGGTGTTAGGAAGGAGTAAGAGGGGTTTAGGGAGGGTAAGAGAGGGATTTAGGAATGGATGTCGACCACCCAAACAAGAGTTTAATAATACCGAAAGTAGTAAACTTACTAAAAAGTGTAATAGTATTCGGAGGTGTAACTTACCTTTGTGAATCAGGCCCTCAGTGTCTACCATAGGATGCATTCCTAAAACGTTTTGCAACATGTACTTGTACAACCTCCAGAAAAAAAATTTGAGGGTGAAAATTAGGAACACGCTTATTCCTCCATACAACTGTAGAAGTGTGATCTTTTTCTTGTTATTTTTGCTAATGGTATGTCAGTCATTCCAACTCACATTTGAACCTTTATTTCCCAAAATGCCAATGCCAACCAAGGATTGTTTTTCACTGGATTCAGAATCTTTCTGAAATGTTCTTTTCTGCAAAGCTCAATATCACACACATTCCATGTATTCCAAAATGATCTATAGTGTTATATAAACTTGGTTTGAAAATGAAAGGCTTTTCCTACAACCTTCCTTTCCAAAGTTATTTGGGGTTTTTTGATAAAGGTTCTAGCTTGCTATTGGAAAGAGACTGTTGCAAAATGTTTGTAAAGATCTACAATTTTCACTTGTTTTGAATGCAAGTCCTAGCATTATACTAAAGTCTAACATCTTGTTCTGTTAATTCTTAATGAGTTTCCAAAGGCACTCTGGCATCTGATACGGATCTTTAAGAGCTGATGGGAGGCTCCTGACGTCTGCTGAAGTCCACAGGAGTCGCAATCAACTGCTAAGTAAAAAATCAGAAAGTTGCACTCAGAAGCAAGATATGAGATCCGCTGGGCTGGAAGACTCAAAGTTTAGATAGTGGCACAGCTTTGGTGCAGTTTAAATACTAATCACTAGATTCACAAAGGGCCTCCCAAATAAGTATACCATACCTTCATTTTTAAATTTTTAGTTTTAAAATATAGAAGAAGCATAAATTTGTGAATAAAATGTATTTATAAACTTATTAAAACGTATATAAGTAAATTGAACTTATGGGTCAAATTACAGTGAAAGTTCTAAAAAACCAAAGGTTACAGGAATTTTATAGTTGGGAAATAGCATTTAAAAATGTTTAAATTCACTGGAAAAAAATAAAGATTATAGGGACGTTATGGTTGGGAAATAGAATTAAACGAACCTTAGAAATTCACTGAAAAAATAAATCTTACAGGGACATTATAGTTAGGTTCCCATTTTACACACACAACCATAGAAATTTAGTAGTTATAGTTACCTGAGCTAAGTATATCTTATGCCCCATGCAATGCACTGCTTATAACCTCAGATATTACATCACTAATAATATGGTCAGTGACATCACTGATGACATCTAAAATGACATCAATTATTACATCATCTAGCACAGTAAACTTCAATTTACTTCATAAAATATAATTTACTTTGTTTTTAAATAAGAAGACAGGTGAGAGACGTATAGCAGAGATCTAACAGTAACTTTATCAACCACTGCACTCACGTATCAGCCAGGAGACAGTTCTCAGTGGATAGTCCTGTCTCATCTAAACTACTACACTAAAAATTAATGACCAGAATAAGACGTCTAACTGTATAGGCTAGACTATCAAGAACCTCAACAACACCATTCGTCAACCTGGAAAGAGATTTTAGTGCAGATGTCCGTATTTTCCACAAACCACTAAGGGCCATATGTATCAACACATTTCCCCATAGACACAGATTGGGCAAAACCCTTTGATACATCTGGCCCTTGAACACATATCCAGCAGAGAGAGCTGAGCGGACAGCCCATTATAGAGAAAGGTGTAGGTGGAGAGGTCAGTCTGTTGCAAACCACTACTACATTGAACCTTTATCCTAGAGAGCGGTCTTAGTGAACAGATGAATTTATTGCAAACTACTGCTACACTCATTCATCTTGAAGGCGAGAGGTCTAAGGAAAGTGGTCAGTATGTTGTATGTTATAGAACACAAATATACTTGTTCATCAGAGTGAAGTGAAGTCTTAGGGCCTAATTACGAGTTTGGGTCTGTGGCAGCGGACCACCACACCAGCACCCTGCTGCCACACCGCCAGACCCGTTCGGATACTGCCCGCGGGATTCCAACTGGTATCCACATTGGGAGGTCCGGCACTGGCGGCCTTACGGTGATGCCGTGCTAAAGCTCATATGTGAGCCTAAGCAAGGCATTGCCTTGAGACCGTCAAGGACTGTAAAGTCTATGCTGTGCAGGAACTGGGGGTGCATCCAGACAGAAGGGCACAACATGTGCCCCCCGAATTTATCTTCGTGCCATGAGGCAACAGGGGGCCCTGTAGGTCACCCTTAGTTTCCTCACCGCCACACTTTTTATGGCAGGTGCACCGCTATGAAAACTGTGGTGGTGAGTAAACTTGTAATATGTTTGGCAGTGCCGCAGATAACCCCTGCTCACCCCCTTGGTAGCATGGCACGAACAGACAAACTTATCTCAAATTCAATGTGTTAAGTAGTTGTACTCAAAACACACAGTAAGATAGTGAAAACACCACAAATGGACACCACACCAGTTTAGAGTTTAGAGTATCTTTATCTAAACTCAACAAGACCAAAACAATAAAAATCCAACATAAATGTAGTAAAATAGCACTTAAAACCAGTTATTTAAAAAATAAAGCTCGTCGAAAACAAATAGCTCCAACTAGGGCTATTACGACGTTGTGGCAGCAATTAATCCAAAGTACGGCACCGACTGTGATGTGCACTGCATCGGGCATAGAGTCACACGGACCCCAAACAGGTAGTACCTTGGAAAACAAAGTTTATGACAATGCACAGCATTGTGGAGGCGAGGCATCGGCGCGGAGGTCTAGGCTGGCTTCCTGGCTCCCTGGGGGAGGCGAGGCGATGTGTCCGTGAGGAGGTGATGTGTTTGAATCCAGCACAGGGGAAGTCAGTTGCGTTGGCAGTGAGTCATCGGTTCCGGTGAAGCGATGCAAAGTCGGCCAGTTCGTGGAGTCACCTTCAGGAGCTATTGTTTTCTGCAATAACTGGATGCAGACGCTGGCGGTGACGGAGTCAGTGCAAGCGCTCGTGTCGGGAAGGTCGATAACTGCAGGAGTCAAAGGGTATGAGAGTTGTGGTGCAGGCCAGGCAGTTCCTGGCCACAGTGAAGGTCACGGCATCACTGCGGCATCACTGACGGCATCAGAGTTTACTTTTCTGAGGTTTCTTCCCAACAGCAGGAACAACCTCCAGAGAGCCAAAACTGGAAAACAGGTCAGAACTCCCAGCAATGGACTTCAGGGTAGCTGGTGGTAAAGTCTTTGTGTCCCTGAGACTTCAGAACAGGAAGACAGCACACATGCACCCTTGGACATTCTTCTACAAGTAGGTTTCCCATCAAAGTTCTGGTCTTTGTCCTTTCCTTGGCAGAAGCAGCAACTGCAGACCAACCCCACACAGCACACAGAAAAGGAGCAGAACTCCTCACAGCTCTCCCTCTCTTCTCCTTGGCAAAGGTTCCTCTTGAGTCCAGAAGTGATCAAATTCTCCGGGGTTTAAGGCCCAATACTTACACCCCATTTTGTGTTTGTCCTCTTTGTTGCAAGGGTCTCTGAGCCCAGTCCAAACCAGTTTTCCTCTCTAGTACAGCATCACTACAGGAAGTGAAGACAGCATTGTGCAGAGGAGACACTGCCTATTCAGGTGTGAGTGAATCTCCTCCCACCACACTAAATGTGGCCAAGGTTTAGTCATCTCAGACAGATCTCTACCCCCTTGTGGCTGTTTACAGTGAATGCCCATCCCCAGCCCCTGTCACTCCAAAACCAGACAGTCAATACACAACCCAGCAGAGGCACACAGAATAGTTAAATAAGAAAATACCTACTTTCTAGAAGAGGGATTACGAAACCCTCATCTTAAGAACCATCTTTATTAAAAAGAAGTGTTATTAAATTCTGAATTCAGAGAGCCTAAACTCAATTTCACCATCTTGTCCCAATGGAAAGTTAAACTTTTAAGATGTTACAAAATAGCTCTGATGTTATCCTATGGGACAGATAGCCTTTCAATAGTGAAAAACAAAATACATAGGGGCATATTCTCAAGGAGCTAATGCCGAGTTATCGGCACTCTAGCACAGCCAAAGTTGCATTAAAATTATCACCCCATTCACAAGCTGGTGCCAACAGCCGATATCACCAGATTTCCGGCGATAGCATCCTTCAAAAACATCACCACAGATGACCCCGGCAACTATCGCTAATGAGATGCAGAGTAGGCGTTCCCGAGGAAAAAGCCGCGACAACACCACACCTCAACATTCTCAATGACCAGCCAGATCTGCGAAAAGATCACAAAACAGGCAATAAGGCACGGTAGCAGCAGGAATTTAACACCTGCTCTAACCTGGTGTAAAGTCGGACGACAGCCTGCACCAGAAAAGGGAGCCCAGCCCAGAGCCACACCTGAAGAACAACAGATGCCTTGGAGCCAACGATCATGCAGCTCGGAGCCCCAACAGGGCTACAACACCCGCCGCCACCACCCCCAGGACCCCCCAGACCCCCACCGCCCTTCGCCCGGACCAACACTGAGGCAGCGCAGACAAAGAAAGCGACCTACTGAAAACGCACCATCCTCACAGACCCAAAACCAGGGAATGTCATTGCCCACCACAGTCTCAAAAGGACAACCATCCTACGCATCCTGACCACCATTGCCCACAGGTGTAGTAAGGAATCCCTTAGTACGTACATACATTGTTAAGTTAGCATAACCACGTTAGAGGTTAGAAAGCCATCTTGCTGCTTTTGCGCACGACACTGCGTCTACATGTTATTGTTTAAACAAACTGCTGACTCGCGCTTTGCCTCACACGAGAGCAATCTGTTGTTACCATCCCGAGCTCTGCGCAGCGACCTTGGTCTGTACATGGTGTAAAAACAGTCTGGGTTGTTAGACAATGCATGTTTTCCACTCTAGGTTGATCGACCCACTATTTAGCCATAACACACAGGCAGCTGCGAATACCTGAAAGTTGGTGCTTTTAATATTGCAGACATCATGTTTAATATTCAGACCGAAGACGAGCCTTCCTGCGAGAAGACTTCTGATGCTCCTGTGATGTGATTTCACTAAGCTGATCTTTGAGGTATGGGGTCCCCTATTCAAGCCTAAGAGACCTTTTATTAGCATAATAATAATATTAGCTTCTTAGTAAAGGGAAGGTGGTAGTATCCACTGTCATTTATAACATGATCACTCCTTTTATATTCTATGGTATTGTAACGATGCTGATGGTTTTAATTATAATCATTTGTCTGCTTGTATTAGCCAAAGTACTGCATCTGAGGACACGTGGTCTATAAAAATAAACTCTTTTTATTTTCACCGTGTCTCCGTTTATTCTTGTTGTGGACTGATGTGAGAATAATATACGAACAGGTATTTCCGATTCCCACCATTCCTGAGAGTACACTGAGTCGCTTGTTCTGGGTTGTCTTTTCATTGGGATCGCCGAGCCAAATCTCGGATAATGAATGGGACACTTATGCTAGCCGGATACTGGGTTCTGGGTTCTGAGGTGAGTTTCTGGTACACCACTATTCACTGAGGTCCTGGGGTTCTACGCATAGTTCTGTGTATAAGCAGAATCCCTGCAACATGGCGCACCTAACGTTTGGTCTATGAGTTGAGACGCCTTAGTAGTGCTTATATTAGTCCACAACACCCTCATTCTTGCTTCCGGATAACAAGTCTGATGGATTTAAACCTACCTATTTCTGTTGATATAGGTTTCTTCAAGCTTGATCATTAAAAAGGTTATTGAACCCTTGTGCTACTGATTACTTCGAGTGTAGCTTGTCCTTATGGCGGTAGAAATAGCGGCGCATAGCCGTGCAGCTCTGAAACGTCATTTGACGCAGTATGGGGTGCCGGACACTGGTATGAACGTCATCTTTGTGGTAGGAGCCGATGCGGCTCATCCTTATGAGTTGTTCTACTCTTGGGTGACGCTTCCGGCAGTGAGTGAGGACGATAACTCCTTTCATTCTTACACTGCCACTGCCGTGCCAGCGAACTATACACCGTATAGGACACAGGAAATTCCAATATCTGCTTGGCAGCATCTTATTTGGTTTAATGGCGCCCTTCCCCATGCGGTTATACCGCCGAGAATGGGCCCTTTATCAATTGCAGGGGCCACTTGGCCGGTACTAGCCGGATTTACGCCTCATCCCCGTTACCTCACGGTGACGGTGGCTGAATTGCGTGTACTACACACTGCCCTTATTACAGTATATAGGGCGTTGGTACAGTACGTGTCACGCAATGTGCAGGCGGGGGCACCTGCTGTTGCGGGACAGCCTACTGACCACCACGCGGTGGTCATTAGTCCTGTTATGGTTAATTCTGTTATGGGCAAGCGCCCCCAAACTAGGGATGATTTTCCTTTTTTGGCTTGCTGAAAAATTTGACCAAATAGAAGCGGTATAGCCGAATACATCTCCTGTGGAGAAACACAGGATCCTTACCATTAGTTTGCCTAAAGACTTGGTCCCCGACATTGATGATTGTGTAAACTGGGGCAAGGTCTTTGCAGCGACGTACTCGCAGTGCTTTGGCACTCCGTCTATGTCGGTACTGCCCTCCGTTATTAAACGTGTTCAAGATAACCACGGTGCGGAGTCTGCGATAGAATTAGGCATGCGGCTCCTCGGACAGTTTGACCTGGTGGCTACCATGATAATGTGTAACCTTAAGGGTGATGCTATGCAGTTCCAAGTTCGTAATGAACTGAAGAAAGTTGCTGATGAGGATAAGCCGCGGGAGTTTGCGAAAATAATCTCGTCGGCGTACAGAGATTTGGGTCGTAGCTCTTTAGGAGTTAAACCTGTGATCAAAACTCCCGAAATTAAGCAGCAGGGTAAGGCGGAAGCCTCTGGTAAGGATGAGCGTCCAAGCTTTCCGAAACAGAATTGGTGGTCAAAACAACAGGGAAAGCAGCAGCAGAAACAGGGATCTAGGCCTGCCTCTCCCGTTCAGTCAGGTAGTGAGCGCACTTATGATCTGCGTGATCGTGCTACTATTAAGTCTCCTGATAGATTTCAGGTTTCTGAACAACGTTCTCCTCATTCTTCACAGGAAACATCGGCTTCACAGTCCGGTGGCGGAGGCGGTGGCAAAGGTCGGGGTGCTCCACAAACACGTGACCAGCCCTGACAGACTGAGGGTAAAGGCAAGCAGGACGAATTTGCACGACAAAGACCCCCGTTTCAGAAGAAGAAAGTGGCTGCTCTGACGGCAAGGTATGCCTCAGATAGTGCGGACACAACTTCGGAACCGGACATGGGCGCTGACGCTACTGGACAGCGCAGCGGAAATTACCATAGTCCGTCAAGCTCTGCGTCCATTTCTGGCGGCGACAGCAACTGATATATTGGTTACTGTTGAAACAGCTGACACCAGAGTGGCTCCCCCTGACAGACTTTACGAAATAGTCTTACTAATTGAGGGTGACATACAACGTACAATAAAGGGGATTTTTTGGGATAATCTGACTACCACCTATGATATCCTCCTAGCGGAGGCAGATTGGCCCCCAGCTTTCATTTTAGAAGCTCCTAGAGGGGAGGAGGTAATCCTCCCGTCCTTTGCGCACACAGTGCCTAAGGACCAGGCTGAAGTGTACGCTAAGGAGTGGGCACTGGCGCTTGCGCCGGCGGTGTATCGTACTCAAGTGGGATGGGACCGGTTGTCCCCCTGCCATGAGATTCCATTGCGGTCTATGCCCCAGCCTCAACCCCAATATCCCATGCGTCGTGAAGCTAGACCGCACGTCGCTGCAATCCTTGAACAATTGGAATATCAGGGTGTTATTGAAACTTGTGTGTCCCCTATGAATAACCCTTTATTCACTGTGACGAAGCCTGACGGGTCGTACCGTTTAGTTTTGGATTACCGGCACTTAAATTCGCATTGCCGGACCTGCGCGGTACAAAATACTCACAGCTCGGATCTAGTCGACAGTCTCGTGCGTAAGAGATTTAAAACGACACTTGACATCTCCAATGGCTTTTTTAGCCATAACCTGTCCACACTGAGTAGCCAGTGAACGGCGTTTACTTCGGGCGGCAAACAAAAACAGTTCACAAGATTAGCCATGGGCTATAAAAACAGCTCTGGCGTCTTTTCCGCTCGCGTGGTCTCTCTCTTAGAGAGAATAGACCCCGACGCATATTCCTATGTTGACGATATCTACCTCACAGATGATGAGCTGATGCCACATCTGTCTCGAGTCGACAATATTATAGTGAGTTTTGCAGACTGTGGCTACAAATTTAATTTTGCGAAGTCTCACATCGCGGAATATACAGTGTTGTTTTTGGGCTACGAGCTCAACAATGAAGGTAAGGGATTGGCTCCTCACTTTCTGGAGAAGTGCGCATGCCTGCGTGCTCCTACAACACTGAAAAAATTACAATCTTTGCTGGGCTTTCTGAATTTTGGACGTACGTATATTCCTGATTATGCCCAGCGTATCAAGCCGCTTTGCGCCTTGGTACAACCTTCTTTTTCGAAGTCTAGCTGGCAGCTAGAACATACTGCTATTCTTCAGTCTTTACAGGCTGATCTTCTTGCTTCACAATACTTATTGACGCGTGATAATCGCACTAACCTGGTAATAAGAATAGTACCAGGCGCAGTGGGTTTCACGTACTTGACGTTCAATGAGGGCGATACAGTCCCCATTGCGTATAAATCACACTTGTACACCTCTGCTGAGTTGCGTTTTTCCACTGTCGAGAAAGTTCTGACGGCAGTACAGATGGCGATCCTTAAAGAACGCGCACTGTCACATGGAAAACAGATACTGGTTGTAACACCGTATCCTGCCCTAGAGGCAGTGACCAAGGCAAGTGTACCAAATTCTAAAGCTTTGCATCCATGGTGGATACAATGGGCCACGACTCTGACATCACCAGATGTCACTTATATCTTTGACGCTTCTTTACAGACTCAGGAGTACTTACAGTATGAATTCGTTCACCCAGCTCCTCTGTCTTTGCGCCCGCTCGAAGAGTACCATTGTGTCATATACACTGACGGCTCGGCGATTGGATCGAGGCATGCTTATTCTGCAGCTTGCGCAATTGTCGTGGGTACATTCGTAAATGGTGAATTCCAATCCGATGCAGTGCATACGCAGTCATTGGGTGATTGTACCGCGCAATTGGCGGAGCTTCGGGCTCTGGTGCTTGCACTGGAGCTTGCTGATCCCCGAGTCACTACTCTTATAGTGAGTGACTCCTTTTATTGTGTCCAGTCCTACAATGACAATTTACACTTCTGGTCTCAAAACGATTATCGAGATACCAAAGGTAGCACAATTAAGCATAAACTGCTTTGGGTTCGAGTGGCAGACTTTAAAGAACGTCTCCCTCTTGTGAATGTTATTCACACTCTTGGTCACCAACGACTTGGTGTCCATGCTGTCGGTAACAGCTTGGCTAACGAGGCAGCAAAAACCGCAGTGGCTACATACTTAGTGGCAGCAGTTACAAGATCTAAAAGTAAGATTGATGATGACATCTTGGCAGCTATTGCTGCTACAGAGAAGGGATGTGATTACCCGAAGTGTTTTCCTTCTCGTTATTTTTATCACTTAAGTCCTGATAACGTCCCGTTAGTGAGGATTAACGACGTTGGTGACAGAATTATTCCCAACGCGGACTGCAGACCATCTCTGATACTAGCAGCGCACGAGGGGTTGGCGTCAGCCCACGCCGGCGTGTCAGCTACTATATCTCTGTTACAACAACGTTATTGGTGGTTTGGTTTATACAAACAAGCGCGCGCTTATGTTCTTGAGTGTGACATTTGCCAACAGATTAAACCTTCCACTGTTGCGCGCCCACCACAAACAAAGTTGTACATATCTAATAAACCATTTGGTTGTGTTTATCTAGATCACTGCGGTCCTTTTTCTTCTGATACTGCGTACAAGTATATCTTGGTTGCAGTGGATTCGTGCACACGTTTTCTTTGGGTATGGCCACAAAGGAGTGCTGACTCACGGACTGTCATCAGGGATTTGCGTGTCTTTGTGGGAACTTTTGCGTGTGGTACCTTCCATTCTGATCAGGGCCCTGCGTTCGCCTCTAAGGCTTACAAGGAGGCTATGAGAAATTTGGGTGTCCAAGTCAAATTTTCGTCCCCCTACCGACCTGAGGGTAATAGTGTGGTGGAGCGAATGAACCGTGACTTAAAGCAATCTTTGACAGCACGGGTTATAGGCACAGGCCGGAATTGGCTAGCCCATTTGTATAACGTCCAACGTGCACTTAATAATCTCCCTAGAAGGTCTCTGGGTGGGCGGACCCCATACATGATGCTCTTCGGAATCAGAATGTTTGTCCCAGACCTTGATGGTCTAGACATGGCGGCGTTGACCGCACCCTTTGACGTAGATGATCACTGCTGTTTTGCAGACCCTACAAGAAGCCAGGGACACTCTATCGAAGGAACACTTGCCCTCCACGTCTGATGCTGAGCTTCAGATTCCGGTAGTCGGCTGGCTACCCCGAGTTGGAGACCTGGTCCGTGAGAAGGTGGAGAACAAGAAGGAGTTCGGCCCCTCTTATCGTGCACCAGTTCCAGTGCTTGGAGTGCAGGGTACAAGAACAGTCATTTTACCTCCACTTCCTGGTCGCAAGGATAACAGGTACATCTCTATTGACAATGTCAAACTTCAGCGAGTGGCCGATACTTCTTAGTCTGACTCCAGCAGTTTCATGCCAGACGATGCAAATAAATTCAGTGTTGGTTCCTGCTTCTACCACCTTGTCTGATGTTGCCATCGAGATGCAGTCAGTTACTGATCCCTTGTTAATACCGCCAGCTGGTGGTCTGCCCGAAGAGACTGAGTATGCTTATCCTACAAATGGTCACTCGCCTGTTTTACAATCTACGGCGGTTGACCAGTCCCGTTTCTCCTTTGACACTAACTCATTGCCCTCCACTCCCCCTTCGAACATTGCTGTTTTTGCTAGTTGGTTAAAAAGACATTTTTTGGTTTCCCCTTGGACATACATCTGGCTGGTGCTTTTCAGTATTTTTTTGTTTATGTCCATTGGATTTGTAATAGTGTTTTTCCGTCTGGTGGATGGCCACTATCTCAAAGAGAGATCAACAATTAGACTTATCAATGGAACTTTGGCCCCCCACTCCTCGTCCCACATCATGAAAAGGGACCAGACTTTTGTGAATATTACTGCCTGGCCCGTTTTGGATGGAATTGCGTGGGATGCTGTTAAATTCCAAATTCATGGTCCTACAGAGGTCATCAATGTACCTAATGTATTTCGTGTTTCTATGGGTGATGTGGTTAAGCAGAACATACGTTCTGATGATTGGGATGTTCATGCCATTGAAGCACTGTTTTCTGATTTGAAATATTATGCCGCTTTTGATGCAGAAGATTTATATGAAAATGCGGCTAACTATGCAGAACAGTATTGTTTTCAGCATTATGGCAATCACTTCCTGCATAAAGCGAACACATTTCGTAATTTTGTAAATTTTACCCAATGGGAACACTGTCCCACCCCATCTTTCGGCAGTTCACCTACATTGGTTTATAAGTATACTTATTTTACTGATTTCAGTGTTTCCAACCCGGCATCCTTTTATTTTAAAGTGATGCCTGAGTCTGCCTCGAAGGTTAGACTGACACACACCAAATTACTCTATTCTAAGTCCTTTATGGATGAGTTGTCAATCAAAGGTTATGACCTGTGGAAGGCTACTATTGATCTTAAATCGGTTTGGGGTTCCAAACCGTGGCAGGTTCAGGGAACTGAAGCTTTACATCGTGCCTGTCTTGTACCAAATCATATGTTGTTTTTAAATTCAACCATCTTCCAGACCACCTGTTTCGGATTTGCCACTTCTAAAAAACTAAATTTCCCTTCTGTTCCAGATCTGGGCGCTTACCAAAATTGGGATAACCACACAGATCTGTCCCTTCCTGCTTTGCAGTCATTAGTTTCTAATACATCTTTCAATATTTCGAAATTTAGTAGTGAAGGATGGTTAATTTGGCAAAGCAGTTCCGATACCTGTCAACGTCGTTTTCTAGGTCTGAAACCGGGGTATACTCAGCAACGCGTAGACCCTCGGTTTGAGTCCTCTCATACAGTAACTACCTACTCTGTAGGGAAATTAGGTCAATCCTGGCTGCGACATTCCACCTTGGCATCTGTCAAAGTTCATTTATCAAAATTACATGACAAAATAGATTTGAATGATTTTGTTAAAGGTCCTGTGAGTGGCAGATCCAAGAGGTGGGCGTATGCTATTTACAACGAAGTATGGAAATTGTCGCAAATTGAAGCAGCTTCTAGATTGAGGGCTATTGATCAAGCAAATATGGAAAAGGTATTAGCCGTTATAGATAACAGCATTAACACTCTTTCTTCCAGAATTTATACATTAGACAATATTGTTTCTTCAATTGTTGATATTGTACATGATGATATGTCTGTATTGTACCATGGTCAAAACCAGTTGCGTTCTGTTATGCAGTTTGCATGGACTTTACAAACGTTAAAGGCAGGAAAGGTCCCCTGGGACTATCTGAATACAACATCATTATTCCTTCCCTTTAAGCTTACTGTAAAGCAACAGTTCATGTCCATGAAAGATGCTACATATTCATTGTTACACATTGAAAAGTTGGAGCCGTTACCTTTCTCTGTGGCGGAATTGAATTCAGCCGTGTGGTTAGTACATGGGTTAATCACGCTCCCTTTCGCGCTTTTTAAGTTTACATCATGCATGAAACACTATGCCCTGGGTAGATATGAACAGTTGGGTACCGCTTTCCTGCATGAGGTTTGGTCTCTCCCTTTTACGTATAGATGTACAAGAGACGGTACAGAGGTTTACCTGAAAGGTGAGGAGTGTACCTCGACACCTGATCATTCTGTAGTATGTAGGCACATTCAGTTACACGGTGCATGCAATGTACACGCCCCGAATTTGGCCTGCGTCCTCAAAGGTATCCCAGTGCCAGTGATTACACCGTCTTTCACGCTGCTTGCAAACGGTAGTTATTTGATTTTGAATAATGAAGCTTGCTGCGGAATGTTAGTGGGAATCCCATATATAGTAACTGTATCGCAGAGAGTAGTCTGCTGCAATAATGTTCTATTTCCTCCCCCGCATGGGCGGCTGGATGTTTCCATCTGGCCTTCGATTCCGACCTTGAAAGCAGAGTTCAACAAGATGAGCAGAAGAAGAGCTCTATTGTCCCAAAAGGAGGTGCCATTGACTTCCTCCCGAGAAACGTTTGTCCTTCACGTAGCAAATACGCGCACTGAGGTACAGGCGCTTTTGAATACTAACCTCCCCCTGCATTTTGGAGCTTTGATCCAAACAATTTTCAATGCCTCGTCCACAACCGGCCTGGCTCATTTTTTTAAACTTGTAGGCTCAGGCCTCGTGACCTCCTTCCAAACTATTTTTGGTGTGATTCCGGCATTTTTTCATTCTATTTTCTCGAGCGTCTTTGGCGGTGTCCCGCTGATTCTGGCGCTGGTGGCAGGTGTGCTACTTTTACTTTTCATACTACGAAATGGCTGCTCTTTCTGTGCCACACGACAACCTGTCCCGTCTGCATCTTCTTCGTGACAGGATGCTTGAATATTATGGTACGCTGCCATTGGCGACTTTGAGCCTGGCGTATGGATTATCCTTCCGGTATTCCTACTTCACCTGCGTGCAACCTGTCTTTCACTGCCTAGATTGTCCCTTTGAATGGCCTCTGGATTTGTGCTTAACCAACACGGTGTCTCCGGTGCCGGATTATGATCGACTGATGAGGCCCTTAGTGTCTCACGAGTTTGCCTGTTCTGGTGTTCGGATCATGGCCTGTGGTGCGGCGCATGGCATCCTGGGTAATTGGGACATCGCAAGGGCTGCCTATGACTTCTTGGATATGAGCTATCTGGAGGAACACGTCGGTTGCCCTCTGATCGTGCTAGAGGCTCCGCTTATTGAAGAACATGTATGTTCCTTTTCTTTGATTAACTGGATGGCTGAGACTTTTAGTGGCTGTGCAAACGATTTTCTGTTGGAAGCTGTTGCCACGTATGCTGCATACACGTTCATGGATTGAGTGAACTGTCGTCCACTATGTTTTTTCTCCCATGTCTTGAACATTACCTGTGACTTTGTATTGCTGGCCAAAGCAGTATTTTTCATTTTTTTTCCCTCCTGTCCCTTCTTGAGTTTTTTTTCTGGCGCAATTTTTTTGTTCTTTCTCGAACTTTTTCTGAATCGATATTTGGTTTCCAATTGAATACGCCTTGTTCTGCTCTGTCGAAACTGAACTCTGCGTTCTCTCATTTCTTCCCTACTGGTTAGTGCTTCGATCAAGGGGGCATGTAGTAAGGAATCCCTTAGTACGTATATACATTGTTAAGTTAGCATAACCACGTTAGAGGTTAGAAAGCCATCTTTCTGCTTTTGCGCACGACACTGCGTCTACATGTTATTGTTTAAACAAACTGCTGACTCGCGCTTTGCCTCACACGAGAGCAATCTGTTGTTACCATCCCGAGCTCTGCGCAGCGACCTTGGTCTGTACATGGTGTAACAAACAGTCTGGGTTGTTAGACAATGCATGTTTTCCACTCTAGGTTGATCGACCCACTATTTAGCCATAACACACAGGCAGCTGCGAATACCTGAAAGTTGGTGCTTTTAATATTGCAGACATCATGTTTAATATTCAGACCGAAGACGAGCCTTCCTGCGAGAAGACTTCTGATGCTCCTGTGATGTGATTTCACTAAGCTGATCTTTGAGGTATGGGGTCCCCTATTCAAGCCTAAGAGACCTTTTATTAGCATAATAATAATATTAGCTTCTTAGTAAAGGGAAGGTGGTAGTATCCACTGTCATTTATAACATGATCACTCCTTTTATATTCTATGGTATTGTAACGATGCTGATGGTTTTAATTATAATCATTTGTCTGCTTGTATTAGCCAAAGTACTGCATCTGAGGACACGTGGTCTATAAAAATAAACTCTTTTTATTTTCACCGTGTCTCCGTTTATTCTTGTTGTGGACTGATGTGAGAATAATATACGAACAGGTATTTCCGATTCTCACCATTCCTGAGAGTACACTGAGTCGCTTGTTCTGGGTTGTCTTTTCATTGGGATCGCCAAGCCAAATCTCGGATAACGAATGGGACACTTATGCTAGCCGGATACTGGGTTCTGGGTTCTGAGGTGAGTTTCTGGTACACCACTATTCACTGAGGTCCTGGGGTTCTACGCATAGTTCTGTGTATAAGCAGAATCCCTGCAACACAGGCTGACGGTACCAACACAGCGGGCAACCAACATCCCTCTGCAGACAAAGCTGCTGGCTCTGCTGCACCTGTTGGCCCTGGGATTTTCCAACCAACAAATGCCAGAGTCGGAGGAGTCTCACAGCCAGCACAATCCAAGGCCATGACAACTGTCCCAGATGCCATCATCAGCCTGGTACCCCAGTACCCATACTTCCCCCACCCTGTGCTTGAACAGCTGGAGACCAAGCAAGGCGTCTATGCCATAGCTGGAGTCCGGCGCGAGGAGGAAGCTGCACCCCCCAGTTACACTCTACTTGAGAAAACTCGGAGATTGGAATGAAATACTTTGAAAATCGGATATTTTATTGAAAACGGAGTGCAAACCCTTAGCAGGGTACCCTCTTGTGTCACAGGATAGTGTGACCTGGAATTATCGTCACACTTTATACCACTATTAAAGACAGTATTCAGCCATGAACAAGTCGCATGTACGATCTTAGGAAGGCAACAAAACATGTGTTGGCTTGGGAACTACTGTTAAATCAGGACTATTAAAAAGAAGAAAATCACAAGAAAGAAGCAAAGATTGATTTATTATGTTTCATGTAAAGTGACTTACTAACTCTGCAAATTGAAACTCTGCGTGTGCTTGGGTGTACTTTTGAATAGTGGACCACTGGGAAATCTCCACCAACGTCGACGCCAACGACCCATGCAGAGTGCATGAGAACTCACAACACTGGGAATGCACATGTCACAAACTCACATATGAAATGCCAAACAACATGCCCACCCACCAGACACGACATCACAACTTACTGTGGCAACTTGGGCAAGCCATGCACATAAATCATCAACAGCATGGCACCTCAGCCACTCGAGAGCAGATTGTGGGAAGAGGTGGGTACCAGGCATGTGTGAAGCAGGCAAGTGACCGATGAATGAGAATGTACACAATGCCAAGTGTGGTGTGGATGTGATGGCCAGACTACAGTATGCAGACCACACACATATTCATGTCGACATACACTGCTGGTGAATGGAGTGTAGTGGACAGTGGACACAACCATGTCACCCCAGCCAGTGGGGAAGATCCCAGAAATGTAGCTTGTTACGTCCCCCCTGTAAGTGTGAGCGGAGTGGGCCAGGCTAGCATAGGGGTGTGAATAAAAAGCATGTAGATCTGGGAGTGGTTCCCTTCTGGAGTGCCCAACGTCCCTGCCAGGGCAGTGCCCCTCACTCCGCCACGAGGCCGACGCCGTGAGCAGTGTTGCCTGTGATCCTGTGCGCCTACAGCACCCCGGGCCGCTGGTCCCTGTACCAGTCCTGCCAGGCCCTGCACACCCAGGCCTCAATGCTCACCTGCCTACACCGGGGTGTGTCAAAGACGGCCAACCATGTGCTGGTGCAAGCTCCAAGCCTGAGTGCCGCGACCCTGGCAGCCTCCTCAGACCATCAAGGCCGCTGCGACACAGGCCCTCAGTACTCCTTTCTCGTTGATGTACTTCACCGGCATACACAGCGGACTAGTAGGTCACACATTTGGAACTGAGACTTGATTACACTATGGCAGAGAACATTAATTATGGCTGCTTTTATCTCACAATACTCCCTTCAATGTGGTGACACCAAGTCAGTGTATAGCATTCCAACCACACGTGTCTTTGTGCCACGTGGACTACTGCCCTCGGGCCACACTGCACTGGAGTAGATCACACATTTGGAACTGAGTGTTGATTTTTTAATGGGCGAGTACATATCATTGCCCGTAAAGAGAGGTGTGATGTGATGGGATGACGCGTTTCAGTCAGGAGGAAAAAAAGACCATCATTACGGAGGTGATTGAACACTACCGACAACTGCCCTTGTCTCACCTTGTCCTTTTGCATTGCAAACCAAACACACGTGGCTGTGGGCCCCTGCTGACCGCTGCCTCCGGCCTACACTGCGGTCCAGCAGGCCTCACACCAATCCAATCTAGTCTGTACCAGGCTGGACACGTCATCGTCGCTGCCTGAACACCTGCTCAGCTCTGGTGCTTTTACCTCCATCATCCATAAGTCACCCCCAAATGCCTGGCTCCTGAAGTATTGGATGGTCTCTGAGACAATGGCCTTGGGGTCATCAATGCCAAGTGTATGTGGCCCTGCGCTGTCTGCTGCCCCTGGACTCAACTGCATTACACCAAGGTTCACACATCAAATCGAGTCCTGATCGGCCCGGACGACGCATCACCACAGGATGCACACGCCACCAACGCGAGGTCCACCTCCAAACGCCAACTGCAAGAGTCAAAACAGTTGTACGGGCAGACTAACAAGTTGCTCACACCTGTGGTGGATGCCATCATCTGCCTGATACCTGCTCTGCACTCCAGGTGCCCCAACCCCAGTGCACTGCAACTCACAGACACTTCTTGTTTGCATTTTGGGTAACCTCTGTACTAGCTCCGGCTACCTCCATGATGCTCCGCAGTTGTCTCTGTTATGCTGGTATTATCTGTTTACGTTTTACTGCTGTTCACTGTTCAAGATTTTGCCAGCATCAACTACTCCTTGCCGGCTGACTTACACTCACCCCCCACACATCCAGCACAGGCGTCACTGTACATGTGGTCCTGCCAATAAAGGGGCCGGGCGCAGGGGCCTGTAGCCAGTTCCACAAACTATCTGCGTGTGTCCTTGTGGTCATTATGTATAGATGAGGGCCCCTGGCCCTACAACATTACATTGTGTTGTGTACAGTGGATGCCAACATGTCACCACAGGCAGCTTGTTAGACCTTGGACATGTAGCTTTATCGTCATCCACTCAATACATTAGAGGAGTATACTGGGCAGTCGTACGCAGGTCCAGCGTTGGTGTGTGAATGATAATTGCATGCCTCTAGGCGTGGTTCAGTACTGGAAATGTGCGAATGCTTGTGTCGCAGTGTGGGTCTCCTTTGTGTGGTGTAGGTGGTCCCTGAGGGGAATTAGACACCCACGCATGTGATCCAGTTCGTATTCCATGGGTTTGGACCCCACCCACAGCTGTTTGGCATCCTGACACCTGGCATTTGAATGCCATGTGTAGCTCGATGAGGTGTTGGGAGCCAGTCGTGCTGGCGGGTGCTTCCTGCTGTGTGGTCTGTGCAGGGGCTGGGTTCTCCTCTATGTAGCTTGGTTGCCCTGATCCTGATGGTGGGTTGCCTTGGATATCCATGAGCTGTTGTGGGGCGGCGGTGTCGAAGGTATGGTGGTCCTCTCCAGCATCATTGGTGAGTTGTCTGGTCTGCTTTGCTGGAGGTGTTATTTGTCCCTCTGCAATGTGAAGGGGAGATGCATGTTGACATTGTGTTGACATGTATGTTGGTGCATTGTTCTTGTTTATAGGCAGACTGTATGGCTATGTACAGTGTGACTGTTTGGGAGGTGCTGGATTTTGATGCACGACAGTGGACATTTGGACTACATGACAGATGTGAGGTTGTACGTGTACATTTCCTTCTCACAGTTTCCTGCTCTGTTAAATGTGGTTGGCCTGTTTCAGCGCATGATTGCAGCCAGTTGTGTCCTCTGTTCTGTAGTGTGGGTGTTGCACTTTGTGCCACATTGTCATCAATGTGGATGTGCTGTTATTGCTATGTGTGTGTGCTGCAGTGTGCCACGGGGATGAGGGACGTGAACCAGGGTCATTGTGGGTGTGCAGTGTACTACACATCTTTGTGCATGTGTGCCATTGTGACCATCTCCCCCGTCCCCCAGTCCCTGGTCTTTAATCACCCTGTTGATGTTGTGTCAGGTCCTCTCGAGCTGTTTCCTGACTCCCACCTCCTTGCAGCGTCTCCACACTGATGACTGTGGCCCCCCTTTCCTCCTGTTTCTCCTGTGGTGCTGGATTCCCACCTCCTGTCGACGTTGCTGCCTTCCTGTTGGTAGTGGGTTTGTGCTTGGTTTAGCTTTTCACATCATGCCAGTGCCTCGTGGCCTCCTCCATTGCCCTCCTCGACACTCCGGCTGCATTGATCTAATCGTGTGTCAGTTGATGGTAGTGTTCTGTCATCTCCGTGACGCTGATCTGCTTTTCCTGCGGACTGCACCCCGTCTTCCTCTCACTCTTCTCCTTGGCCTTCACCCAATCCGTTGTTCCTTGCTGGTGGTCTGTGGGGCTTGTGGGGTTCGCTTTGGCCTCTGCACTGGGTCCGGGTGCATCCATGGTGCTCCGCAGTTGCTTTTTTTCTCCCTTTATTATTTCCCGTTGCTTTTATATTGCATTTTCCAGTATGACGCGTGGGATTTGCAGGCCTCTGGCTGGTTTTTGCTGGTTTTTGGATAGCGATTGGCCTCATTGCAACTTTTTTTGCGTTTGTGTTTTGCATTTTTGTGGTGTCGCGTTGACTGTAGCGCGTACATTTTACACTTTATCGTGGGCCTATCGCATGGTACCACCGGCTTGGGAATACCACGTTACCACTGTGTTATTTTCCCGCGATAGACTGCGATGTGAAGAGTTGCGTTAAGCAACTTTTGAGGTCGTTTTCACACATTCTTGAGAATATCCCCCATAGTATTTCACTATCAAGACTTGTCACACACACCATTACATGTCCTACCTTTCACATACACTGCACCCTGCCCATGGGGGTGCCTTCAGTGATAAGTTCCTAACTAGTTCACATCTTATGCCTTACCTGAAGAGTTGAAGCAATAGCTGCTACCTCTCTCAATCTTCCAAAACCTTACTGCAGGGTTTCCCAAAGGGCCTTCTTAATGGTGGTAGTCATGGGCTAGCGCTACCAGGGATGGCATCATAAAGCGAGGTCCCATTCTCACCCTAACCAAATAAGCTGAACTCTAACTGTAGGATTATTCAAAAGGATTATCCATCACAGGCAAAGAAAACACAGAGTTAGTGGGTATCAAAGACTGAGACCAGACCAGCACAATGACAAAAAACCCATATTAAAAAACTAGCAGTAGTAACTTCCAAGCAATCCGGGGAAATGGTATTTCATTTATTAAAACAATTAACACTAAACTTACAAAATTCTTGAGTCAGGGCTCAGGAGAAGGTTAAGCATTTAAGCAACACAAGGCCTGATTCAGAAAAGTAAAGTATATTACTATTTGGTGTTAGTTTACTCTTGCAGTATAAGTTTATGACTAATAACGTTTCCATCAGTAACTTTGCAAGTAGTAAGTAATACCTATCACTTCAAATGGAGTTACTATTACTAGTAGTTAGTTATTACTGGCAAGGTTACTCATAAAGTTGCTGGTAGTTCAGCTAAACAACAAGAGTGAAGTTACACCAAAAACGTAACTTTACCTTTGTGAAGCAGGCCATATAGTGCACACTAGTACTACCTATCCTGGGACTGACATTGTTCAACTTAGACTTTGCACCATGATGATGTTGTCCCTTTCATGCCTGTGGTGGTAGGTGGGGCTGGTGTGGGGTATTGTTCAGGTAGGAAGATCCAGCATGTGAGTTGGTGTCCCTTTCATTACATCCGCTCGCCAAGTGTGTAATCCATTTATGGTGTACATTTGTAAGTCACTCCTCAATATATCATGCAACCTGGGGAAAGAGGGTTAGGAGTTTGATCATCAAATCTGTTGCGGAAGGAAATGAAGAAATTACACAATTCAGTTAATAAATGCATTGAAAACAGTCTTTCAATTCAGTAGACAAATAGGTGGGATGCACACAGTTCTAAAAATGGTAAGTAAAGAAAAATTATACTGTGTTTAAATGCCAAAATAGATGGTGCGTCTGCATTCCTCTTCTTGCAATGTCTGTCTTGGGTGCATGGCTGAAGCGGTCTGGTGAGCAAGAGTACTATGAAGCTTTCATGCATATGAAGAGAAGGCCTGTGGATTACCGTTGGAATGGGTGAATACGATGTAAATGAATGACATAATATGTTCGGGCGCGACAATGGCAATTTCAGTAAATGCATTGTGAACATTTGCCACAGCTTACCCGCACAATGCCCGTCAATGCAATGTCAATGTATGCTGTCAGCTGTGCCCGCAGAAGCAGCACTGAAATCAGCAATAATGATACCAATATATTCCGTGATCTATGCTCCCACAACAATATTATTGTTGCGAATAAGAACAATGTCAATGTATATTCAGACAAGAGCAAACATAACCTTATTAATACCAGTATGATTGATATCAATGTACAAAATGACAATTGTATGCGTAATGTTGATAATGTCATTAAAAATTATACCAGTGGTTGCCATATTTTTTTTAGGAGTTCCAATGCCATCATTGCTGTTGGATTCACCCAAGTTGACCTTTTCATCAACTCCGACATACGTGGTTAGGCAGGTCTTGCGACCCATGCTCTTACCTATCAAGTAGCAGGTCACAGATGGGGTCCTCCATAAACATAAGAAAAAAGCACCTAGGGAAAACTCTAATTGATTCCACAGATAGATAGGTGTACCACAAACAAGTCTGAAATTATTGGCCCCAATGAAACCTGTTTGGCCAAAAACTCACGTTCCCCAGAAATACCACATAGCTAGATAACAGATTTAGATAGGCACACTCAACCAATCAGGAGACAACAGGCATACCACACGGAGTGATCACATGCTCCTCTTGCCAGATATCTGTTCACATACACACTAGGCCACACTACCTCTCCCTGAGGTCGAGAGCCATTTGTGTCCTTATCAGATGCCCACATTTGTTGATTTACAACTGAGATGCTTTTTTGGAATGTAGAAAATTATTTTATTGTACCGCATTAGCTGTATAAATTGACGGGCAAAACTTTGACATTAAGACATTTTGAACAGAGGCATTCTGTCCAGGCTCTCCCAGCCGCAGAGTTTAATTAAACCAGCTTGATCCTGTTTTGCCAAACGCCTCTTGTCTTTTCATTATTTAAATTAAATTCCTATCCAAGCAACATTGCAAAAGTAAAAGTCAATATTTTAGAGTCAAGAAGAAGGTGACCTTCTTGGTAGATGGGGACCAAAAGGGCAGAGCAAAAACATGAGCTGGTGCAGACATGTGCGATTAACTGAGAAGTGAGAACACTTTTACAACCAATTCCAGACAAGTAGTTGCATGTATCAGGATGCCCAATCTCGCAACTATCAAATGTCATCACATTTGGACATTTAGCAGAGTGCGTCCATCATGTGGCATGTCTCCAGTTGCAGCCCCCACAGACCAAAAACACTTGTTTGGAGGAGTTTGACATTTGAGGCAGCACACTTCTTGGCATTTGCCACACCAACATTTCTCTCTCCAGTCCTCAAGGATAAGTAGGCCTCTTTGAGTCATGTTGTTTCCTTTTGAAATACACATTTATTGTTCATAACTTCCTTCTTTTGGTTGTAGGCCCATCCTGACTCCTGACCCCTGACTCCAAGTCCCAACCAAAATGAGATAGACCTGTAGTGCTGCTGATGAACAAGATGAACAAACTATTTTAAGTATTTCTTGTAGTGTTGTTTACAAAATTGACCGGTCTGTTCTCTAAAGAACCCATATGAAAGAAATGCAGCAAAGGAGTGGACCATGTAAGAAATTCTAACGCAGTGTGAAAGGGGCAATCATTCAGACAGAATCACCCACTGGGTCCCAAACTATGCAAATCAAATTTACAAATTAGTTAAACAACAACTTCACTGCCACCAAATGGATCATCATCACTCACTCAATAATATATTACTCCTTTGTGGCAATAGTTACTTGTTCCAAGCATGGTAGTGAAACTTTTGTCTATTGCATCTCCTCTTTTCCCATGGAAGCAACAAACAACGGCAGCCTTATAAATTAATGCTTTTTACTGGCAGCCCAGCTAGGGAACAAAAAAACAGAAGGATAGGATTAGGAGGCATTGTTTTCATGTCCTTTACGCGAATGAGGAGGCTTCTTCTGTTCACACTGGTCCAACTCCAGTCCATACACGTGAATAAATGGTGTGGCTGCATAATTCAGACACCAAATACATACATGTTTCCCTATATCTTTTTTTTTTTGCAAAGCAGTTTGACGATCTTATGAAAGTTCTATTGTGGCCTACTTTGTCAGGGAAGTACAGTTCATCCTCAAACTCAGGGGGCTCGCCCAGAGGTTCAGCAGCTAATACACTTGAGTCTGACCAATTGCCCTCATCCTTCTTTGCTGTTTCGTTAACAGTGTAATATTGTTGTATGAAGTGATGGTTCATTTTAATCATGGTCAATCTCTCCATGTTTTGAGGTAAGGAACTGGTCCTTCTGACTGTGACAACTGCACCAGTTGCACTGAACAGATCAGAAGACCCACTGACTAACGGGCAAGCCAGATACTTTATTACCAGCCTGCTGTGCTCTGGCCATTGGCGCATCTTACCATACTAAAAGACCAATGGTTTTGATCTGGGTAGAGCTCTTTTGGGTTATATGAATAACCTTGGACAATCCTCTGAATGTTCATTGGTGCTGCTACTTGCTCCACCTCTGTTGCCTTCACCTCTGCACTTGACTTAAGCCCTGTCACATGAAACCACGCCATTGCAAAGGTTGAGTCCATTCTACTGTTGCTGGTGTTGGCTGCTGTGAGGCTACAACACTTTCCTCTCTGGAGGCTGAAAACAACATGCCAGAATGTCTGACTGAGCCTCTAACTTTCAGCCATTCTTCTTCCAGTTCTCTCCCTTGATCAACAATCCAAGTCCTGCATTGTTAAACATCCCCTTCTGAACAATAAATTAAAGTGCCCAGTATTTTCTTGTACTGTGGAGCAAGTACTTTGGCACAGATGTAATCTTTGATGGACACAATCTCTCTTTTAAGCCTTGTATTAACAGCCAAGCGAAGGATTAAGCTCTGAACAACTCCTATGCTTCTTTGTTTACACCAGTGAGCATTTGTGACACTTTCTTTACTGGTCGCAGATTCAGGTCAAATGACTTTTTATTGCGACCACCAGGGCCATGAAAATGCAGACAGATAAAAACAAATAATAAATACATAAGAATGCAATATTGACAAACCATAGACAGAATTCTTAAAAGCATAATTACAAGCCAAAATCGGAGCTTAACAACAATCGAAAAGATGTCATTGTTAATCACAACATTATGTGCAAAAATCCAATAACTTTACAGAGGGAAGTATTGTAAATGATACATCATGAGGATGCCTAATGGATAATACATACATCATTATTCTAATAGTGGGGAGAAGATCCTATCTCCTTAGTACCCACATAGCACCCAAGAACTTAGCAAAAGAAATGGCAAAAACCGGGTGGCACCTGCCCTAATAATGAGAAGGGAAACAGAATGGCTATGTGCACCCAACAGCCTACATATAGGAGCTTACCAGGTTCTGCCGGGGGAGTTATAGGCTGGGCACACAAAGAAAATGTTTGACACTTTCTCTTCTAGGGGGTTGCACACCGGATATGCAGTAGCTTCTCGCTAGCAAAGTTGAAAGTGAGCGCCCTCAACAGTAGGGTGCCCACTTGTAACTGGACATATAACTTTCTGTCAAGTGTAACAGATACCTGTTCACAGAAGAACTCAAACCCGCAAGTTGAAGTTGATGAAATAATTTGTTAATTTAGCACAAGTAGCTTTTCTGGATTCTTTCTATGTTAAAATTGCCCAGTATTGCTGTTTCAGAGATTCTGAAGAGACAAGGGACCTTGATAAAGTGGTCAGCTTTCATTACGTCCAGGAGACCATCAACATAATGAGTGAGTTTAGGGGTGGTCCATAAATGTCTCCAGTATAGTAATGGATGCAGCCGAATTGTGCCCGCCAACCCTCTTACACCCAAAGCCATAAAAAGTGGGTACGATGGCGTGTTGGGGGGAGAGAAGCAAGATTTCTCAGAAATTTGTTTTTGGCTCTAATTAGTTCCTCAGGATTATAAAATCCCCACAATTCTGCCCCATAAAGGGCAGATACCAATGCTTTGGCCTCATAGATTTTAAGTAAGCCTGGCGGAGTTTGTGGAGTTCTGCTAAGAGCAACTCAGCGAAGTGCAAAAACATTCTCTACCGCGCTGAGCTCCCCAAGCAGCGGAGTGCATTCGATAAATGCTGTTCGCGATGATTTTCAGTGCCAGATGCTTGTATGCACTGTAACTGTACTGTGGGCCTATCGCATGGTACCACCGGCTTGGGAATACCACGTTACCACTGTGTTATTTTCCCGCGATAGACTGCGATGTGAAGAGTTGCGTTAAGCAACTTTTGAGGTCGTTTTCACACATTCTTGAGAATATCCCCCATAGTATTTCACTATCAAGACTTGTCACACACACCATTACATGTCCTACCTTTCACATACACTGCACCCTGCCCATGGGGGTGCCTTCAGTGATAAGTTCCTAACTAGTTCACATCTTATGCCTTACCTGAAGAGTTGAAGCAATAGCTGCTACCTCTCTCAATCTTCCAAAACCTTACTGCAGGGTTTCCCAAAGGGCCTTCTTAATGGTGGTAGTCATGGGCTAGCGCTACCAGGGATGGCATCATAAAGCGAGGTCCCATTCTCACCCTAACCGAATAAGCTGAACTCTAACTGTAGGATTATTCAAAAGGATTATCCATCACAGGCAAAGAAAACACAGAGTTAGTGGGTATCAAAGACTGAGACCAGACCAGCACAATGACAAAAAACCCATATTAAAAAACTAGCAGTAGTAACTTCCAAGCAATCCGGGGAAATGGTATTTCATTTATTAAAACAATTAACACTAAACTTACAAAATTCTTGAGTCAGGGCTCAGGAGAAGGTTAAGCATTTAAGCAACACAAGGCCTGATTCAGAAAAGTAAAGTATATTACTATTTGGTGTTAGTTTACTCTTGCAGTATAAGTTTATGACTAATAACGTTTCCATCAGTAACTTTGCAAGTAGTAAGTAATACCTATCACTTCAAATGGAGTTACTATTACTAGTAGTTAGTTATTACTGGCAAGGTTACTCATAAAGTTGCTGGTAGTTCAGCTAAACAACAAGAGTGAAGTTACACCAAAAACGTAACTTTACCTTTGTGAAGCAGGCCATATAGTGCACACTAGTACTACCTATCCTGGGACTGACATTGTTCAACTTAGACTTTGCACCATGATGATGTTGTCCCTTTCATGCCTGTGGTGGTAAGTAGGGCGGGTGTGGGGTATTGTTCAGGTAGGAAGATCCAGCATGTGAGTTGGTGTCCCTTTCATTACATCCGCTCGCCAAGTGTGTAATCCATTTATGGTGTACATTTGTAAGTCACTCCTCAATATATCATGCAACCTGGGGAAAGAGGGTTAGGAGTTTGATCATCAAATCTGTTGCGGAAGGAAATGAAGAAATTACACAATTCAGTTAATAAATGCATTGAAAACAGTCTTTCAATTCAGTAGACAAATAGGTGGGATGCACACAGTTCTAAAAATGGTAAGTAAAGAAAAATTATACTGTGTTTAAATGCCAAAATAGATGGTGCGTCTGCATTCCTCTTCTTGCAATGTCTGTCTTGGGTGCATGGCTGAAGCGGTCTGGTGAGCAAGAGTACTATGAAGCTTTCATGCATATGAAGAGAAGGCCTGTGGATTACCGTTGGAATGGGTGAATACGATGTAAATGAATGACATAATATGTTCGGGCGCGACAATGGCAATTTCAGTAAATGCATTGTGAACATTTGCCACAGCTTACCCGCACAATGCCCGTCAATGCAATGTCAATGTATGCTGTCAGCTGTGCCCGCAGAAGCAGCACTGAAATCAGCAATAATGATACCAATATATTCCGTGATCTATGCTCCCACAACAATATTATTGTTGCGAATAAGAACAATGTCAATGTATATTCAGACAAGAGCAAACATAACCTTATTAATACCAGTATGATTGATATCAATGTACAAAATGACAATTGTATGCGTAATGTTGATAATGTCATTAAAAATTATACCAGTGGTTGCCATATTTTTTTTAGGAGTTCCAATGCCATCATTGCTGTTGGATTCACCCAAGTTGACCTTTTCATCAACTCCGACATACGTGGTTAGGCAGGTCTTGCGACCCATGCTCTTACCTATCAAGTAGCAGGTCACAGATGGGGTCCTCCATAAACATAAGAAAAAAGCACCTAGGGAAAACTCTAATTGATTCCACAGATAGATAGGTGTACCACAAACAAGTCTGAAATTATTGGCCCCAATGAAACCTGTTTGGCCAAAAACTCACGTTCCCCAGAAATACCACATAGCTAGATAACAGATTTAGATAGGCACACTCAACCAATCAGGAGACAACAGGCATACCACACGGAGTGATCACATGCTCCTCTTGCCAGATATCTGTTCACATACACACTAGGCCACACTACCTCTCCCTGAGGTCGAGAGCCATTTGTGTCCTTATCAGATGCCCACATTTGTTGATTTACAACTGAGATGCTTTTTTGGAATGTAGAAAATTATTTTATTGTACCGCATTAGCTGTATAAATTGACGGGCAAAACTTTGACATTAAGACATTTTGAACAGAGGCATTCTGTCCAGGCTCTCCCAGCCGCAGAGTTTAATTAAACCAGCTTGATCCTGTTTTGCCAAACGCCTCTTGTCTTTTCATTATTTAAATTAAATTCCTATCCAAGCAACATTGCAAAAGTAAAAGTCAATATTTTAGAGTCAAGAAGAAGGTGACCTTCTTGGTAGATGGGGACCAAAAGGGCAGAGCAAAAACATGAGCTGGTGCAGACATGTGCGATTAACTGAGAAGTGAGAACACTTTTACAACCAATTCCAGACAAGTAGTTGCATGTATCAGGATGCCCAATCTCGCAACTATCAAATGTCATCACATTTGGACATTTAGCAGAGTGCGTCCATCATGTGGCATGTCTCCAGTTGCAGCCCCCACAGACCAAAAACACTTGTTTGGAGGAGTTTGACATTTGAGGCAGCACACTTCTTGGCATTTGCCACACCAACATTTCTCTCTCCAGTCCTCAAGGATAAGTAGGCCTCTTTGAGTCATGTTGTTTCCTTTTGAAATACACATTTATTGTTCATAACTTCCTTCTTTTGGTTGTAGGCCCATCCTGACTCCTGACCCCTGACTCCAAGTCCCAACCAAAATGAGATAGACCTGTAGTGCTGCTGATGAACAAGATGAACAAACTATTTTAAGTATTTCTTGTAGTGTTGTTTACAAAATTGACCGGTCTGTTCTCTAAAGAACCCATATGAAAGAAATGCAGCAAAGGAGTGGACCATGTAAGAAATTCTAACGCAGTGTGAAAGGGGCAATCATTCAGACAGAATCACCCACTGGGTCCCAAACTATGCAAATCAAATTTACAAATTAGTTAAACAACAACTTCACTGCCACCAAATGGATCATCATCACTCACTCAATAATATATTACTCCTTTGTGGCAATAGTTACTTGTTCCAAGCATGGTAGTGAAACTTTTGTCTATTGCATCTCCTCTTTTCCCATGGAAGCAACAAACAACGGCAGCCTTATAAATTAATGCTTTTTACTGGCAGCCCAGCTAGGGAACAAAAAAACAGAAGGATAGGATTAGGAGGCATTGTTTTCATGTCCTTTACGCGAATGAGGAGGCTTCTTCTGTTCACACTGGTCCAACTCCAGTCCATACACGTGAATAAATGGTGTGGCTGCATAATTCAGACACCAAATACATACATGTTTCCCTATATCTTTTTTTTTTTGCAAAGCAGTTTGACGATCTTATGAAAGTTCTATTGTGGCCTACTTTGTCAGGGAAGTACAGTTCATCCTCAAACTCAGGGGGCTCGCCCAGAGGTTCAGCAGCTAATACACTTGAGTCTGACCAATTGCCCTCATCCTTCTTTGCTGTTTCGTTAACAGTGTAATATTGTTGTATGAAGTGATGGTTCATTTTAATCATGGTCAATCTCTCCATGTTTTGAGGTAAGGAACTGGTCCTTCTGACTGTGACAACTGCACCAGTTGCACTGAACAGATCAGAAGACCCACTGACTAACGGGCAAGCCAGATACTTTATTACCAGCCTGCTGTGCTCTGGCCATTGGCGCATCTTACCATACTAAAAGACCAATGGTTTTGATCTGGGTAGAGCTCTTTTGGGTTATATGAATAACCTTGGACAATCCTCTGAATGTTCATTGGTGCTGCTACTTGCTCCACCTCTGTTGCCTTCACCTCTGCACTTGACTTAAGCCCTGTCACATGAAACCACGCCATTGCAAAGGTTGAGTCCATTCTACTGTTGCTGGTGTTGGCTGCTGTGAGGCTACAACACTTTCCTCTCTGGAGGCTGAAAACAACATGCCAGAATGTCTGACTGAGCCTCTAACTTTCAGCCATTCTTCTTCCAGTTCTCTCCCTTGATCAACAATCCAAGTCCTGCATTGTTAAACATCCCCTTCTGAACAATAAATTAAAGTGCCCAGTATTTTCTTGTACTGTGGAGCAAGTACTTTGGCACAGATGTAATCTTTGATGGACACAATCTCTCTTTTAAGCCTTGTATTAACAGCCAAGCGAAGGATTAAGCTCTGAACAACTCCTATGCTTCTTTGTTTACACCAGTGAGCATTTGTGACACTTTCTTTACTGGTCGCAGATTCAGGTCAAATGACTTTTTATTGCGACCACCAGGGCCATGAAAATGCAGACAGATAAAAACAAATAATAAATACATAAGAATGCAATATTGACAAACCATAGACAGAATTCTTAAAAGCATAATTACAAGCCAAAATCGGAGCTTAACAACAATCGAAAAGATGTCATTGTTAATCACAACATTATGTGCAAAAATCCAATAACTTTACAGAGGGAAGTATTGTAAATGATACATCATGAGGATGCCTAATGGATAATACATACATCATTATTCTAATAGTGGGGAGAAGATCCTATCTCCTTAGTACCCACATAGCACCCAAGAACTTAGCAAAAGAAATGGCAAAAACCGGGTGGCACCTGCCCTAATAATGAGAAGGGAAACAGAATGGCTATGTGCACCCAACAGCCTACATATAGGAGCTTACCAGGTTCTGCCGGGGGAGTTATAGGCTGGGCACACAAAGAAAATGTTTGACACTTTCTCTTCTAGGGGGTTGCACACCGGATATGCAGTAGCTTCTCGCTAGCAAAGTTGAAAGTGAGCGCCCTCAACAGTAGGGTGCCCACTTGTAACTGGACATATAACTTTCTGTCAAGTGTAACAGATACCTGTTCACAGAAGAACTCAAACCCGCAAGTTGAAGTTGATGAAATAATTTGTTAATTTAGCACAAGTAGCTTTTCTGGATTCTTTCTATGTTAAAATTGCCCAGTATTGCTGTTTCAGAGATTCTGAAGAGACAAGGGACCTTGATAAAGTGGTCAGCTTTCATTACGTCCAGGAGACCATCAACATAATGAGTGAGTTTAGGGGTGGTCCATAAATGTCTCCAGTATAGTAATGGATGCAGCCGAATTTTGCCCGCCAACCCTCTTACACCCAAAGCCATAAAAAGTGGGTACGATGGCGTGTTGGGGGGAGAGAAGCAAGATTTCTCAGAAATTTGTTTTTGGCTCTAATTAGTTCCTCAGGATTATAAAATCCCCACAATTCTGCCCCATAAAGGGCAGATACCAATGCTTTGGCCTCATAGATTTTAAGTAAGCCTGGCGGAGTTTGTGGAGTTCTGCTAAGAGCAACTCAGCGAAGTGCAAAAACATTCTCTACCGCGCTGAGCTCCCCAAGCAGCGGAGTGCATTCGATAAATGCTGTTCGCGATGATTTTCAGTGCCAGATGCTTGTATGCACTGTAACTGTACTGTGGGCCTATCGCATGGTACCACCGGCTTGGGAATACCACGTTACCACTGTGTTATTTTCCCGCGATAGACTGCGATGTGAAGAGTTGCGTTAAGCAACTTTTGAGGTCGTTTTCACACATTCTTGAGAATATCCCCCATAGTATTTCACTATCAAGACTTGTCACACACACCATTACATGTCCTACCTTTCACATACACTGCACCCTGCCCATGGGGGTGCCTTCAGTGATAAGTTCCTAACTAGTTCACATCTTATGCCTTACCTGAAGAGTTGAAGCAATAGCTGCTACCTCTCTCAATCTTCCAAAACCTTACTGCAGGGTTTCCCAAAGGGCCTTCTTAATGGTGGTAGTCATGGGCTAGCGCTACCAGGGATGGCATCATAAAGCGAGGTCCCATTCTCACCCTAACCGAATAAGCTGAACTCTAACTGTAGGATTATTCAAAAGGATTATCCATCACAGGCAAAGAAAACACAGAGTTAGTGGGTATCAAAGACTGAGACCAGACCAGCACAATGACAAAAAACCCATATTAAAAAACTAGCAGTAGTAACTTCCAAGCAATCCGGGGAAATGGTATTTCATTTAATAAAACAATTAACACTAAACTTACAAAATTCTTGAGTCAGGGCTCAGGAGAAGGTTAAGCATTTAAGCAACACAAGGCCTGATTCAGAAAAGTAAAGTATATTACTATTTGGTGTTAGTTTACTCTTGCAGTATAAGTTTATGACTAATAACGTTTCCATCAGTAACTTTGCAAGTAGTAAGTAATACCTATCACTTCAAATGGAGTTACTATTACTAGTAGTTAGTTATTACTGGCAAGGTTACTCATAAAGTTGCTGGTAGTTCAGCTAAACAACAAGAGTGAAGTTACACCAAAAACGTAACTTTACCTTTGTGAAGCAGGCCATATAGTGCACACTAGTACTACCTATCCTGGGACTGACATTGTTCAACTTAGACTTTGCACCATGATGATGTTGTCCCTTTCATGCCTGTGGTGGTAAGTAGGGCGGGTGTGGGGTATTGTTCAGGTAGGAAGATCCAGCATGTGAGTTGGTGTCCCTTTCATTACATCCGCTCGCCAAGTGTGTAATCCATTTATGGTGTACATTTGTAAGTCACTCCTCAATATATCATGCAACCTGGGGAAAGAGGGTTAGGAGTTTGATCATCAAATCTGTTGCGGAAGGAAATGAAGAAATTACACAATTCAGTTAATAAATGCATTGAAAACAGTCTTTCAATTCAGTAGACAAATAGGTGGGATGCACACAGTTCTAAAAATGGTAAGTAAAGAAAAATTATACTGTGTTTAAATGCCAAAATAGATGGTGTGTCTGCATTCCTCTTCTTGCAATGTCTGTCTTGGGTGCATGGCTGAAGCGGTCTGGTGAGCAAGAGTACTATGAAGCTTTCATGCATATGAAGAGAAGGCCTGTGGATTACCGTTGGAATGGGTGAATACGATGTAAATGAATGACATAATATGTTCGGGCGCGACAATGGCAATTTCAGTAAATGCATTGTGAACATTTGCCACAGCTTACCCGCACAATGCCCGTCAATGCAATGTCAATGTATGCTGTCAGCTGTGCCCGCAGAAGCAGCACTGAAATCAGCAATAATGATACCAATATATTCCGTGATCTATGCTCCCACAACAATATTATTGTTGCGAATAAGAACAATGTCAATGTATATTCAGACAAGAGCAAACATAACCTTATTAATACCAGTATGATTGATATCAATGTACAAAATGACAATTGTATGCGTAATGTTGATAATGTCATTAAAAATTATACCAGTGGTTGCCATATTTTTTTTAGGAGTTCCAGTGCCATCATTGCTGTTGGATTCACCCAAGTTGACCTTTTCATCAACTCCGACATACGTGGTTAGGCAGGTCTTGCGACCCATGCTCTTACCTATCAAGTAGCAGGTCACAGATGGGGTCCTCCATAAACATAAGAAAAAAGCACCTAGGGAAAACTCTAATTGATTCCACAGATAGATAGGTGTACCACAAACAAGTCTGAAATTATTGGCCCCAATGAAACCTGTTTGGCCAAAAACTCACGTTCCCCAGAAATACCACATAGCTAGATAACAGATTTAGATAGGCACACTCAACCAATCAGGAGACAACAGGCATACCACACGGAGTGATCACATGCTCCTCTTGCCAGATATCTGTTCACATACACACTAGGCCACACTACCTCTCCCTGAGGTCGAGAGCCATTTGTGTCCTTATCAGATGCCCACATTTGTTGATTTACAACTGAGATGCTTTTTTGGAATGTAGAAAATTATTTTATTGTACCGCATTAGCTGTATAAATTGACGGGCAAAACTTTGACATTAAGACATTTTGAACAGAGGCATTCTGTCCAGGCTCTCCCAGCCGCAGAGTTTAATTAAACCAGCTTGATCCTGTTTTGCCAAACGCCTCTTGTCTTTTCATTATTTAAATTAAATTCCTATCCAAGCAACATTGCAAAAGTAAAAGTCAATATTTTAGAGTCAAGAAGAAGGTGACCTTCTTGGTAGATGGGGACCAAAAGGGCAGAGCAAAAACATGAGCTGGTGCAGACATGTGCGATTAACTGAGAAGTGAGAACACTTTTACAACCAATTCCAGACAAGTAGTTGCATGTATCAGGATGCCCAATCTCGCAACTATCAAATGTCATCACATTTGGACATTTAGCAGAGTGCGTCCATCATGTGGCATGTCTCCAGTTGCAGCCCCCACAGACCAAAAACACTTGTTTGGAGGAGTTTGACATTTGAGGCAGCACACTTCTTGGCATTTGCCACACCAACATTTCTCTCTCCAGTCCTCAAGGATAAGTAGGCCTCTTTGAGTCATGTTGTTTCCTTTTGAAATACACATTTATTGTTCATAACTTCCTTCTTTTGGTTGTAGGCCCATCCTGACTCCTGACCCCTGACTCCAAGTCCCAACCAAAATGAGATAGACCTGTAGTGCTGCTGATGAACAAGATGAACAAACTATTTTAAGTATTTCTTGTAGTGTTGTTTACAAAATTGACCGGTCTGTTCTCTAAAGAACCCATATGAAAGAAATGCAGCAAAGGAGTGGACCATGTAAGAAATTCTAACGCAGTGTGAAAGGGGCAATCATTCAGACAGAATCACCCACTGGGTCCCAAACTATGCAAATCAAATTTACAAATTAGTTAAACAACAACTTCACTGCCACCAAATGGATCATCATCACTCACTCAATAATATATTACTCCTTTGTGGCAATAGTTACTTGTTCCAAGCATGGTAGTGAAACTTTTGTCTATTGCATCTCCTCTTTTCCCATGGAAGCAACAAACAACGGCAGCCTTATAAATTAATGCTTTTTACTGGCAGCCCAGCTAGGGAACAAAAAAACAGAAGGATAGGATTAGGAGGCATTGTTTTCATGTCCTTTACGCGAATGAGGAGGCTTCTTCTGTTCACACTGGTCCAACTCCAGTCCATACACGTGAATAAATGGTGTGGCTGCATAATTCAGACACCAAATACATACATGTTTCTCTATATCTTTTTTTTTTTGCAAAGCAGTTTGACGATCTTATGAAAGTTCTATTGTGGCCTACTTTGTCAGGGAAGTACAGTTCATCCTCAAACTCAGGGGGCTCGCCCAGAGGTTCAGCAGCTAATACACTTGAGTCTGACCAATTGCCCTCATCCTTCTTTGCTGTTTCGTTAACAGTGTAATATTGTTGTATGAAGTGATGGTTCATTTTAATCATGGTCAATCTCTCCATGTTTTGAGGTAAGGAACTGGTCCTTCTGACTGTGACAACTGCACCAGTTGCACTGAACAGATCAGAAGACCCACTGACTAACGGGCAAGCCAGATACTTTATTACCAGCCTGCTGTGCTCTGGCCATTGGCGCATCTTACCATACTAAAAGACCAATGGTTTTGATCTGGGTAGAGCTCTTTTGGGTTATATGAATAACCTTGGACAATCCTCTGAATGTTCATTGGTGCTGCCACTTGCTCCACCTCTGTTGCCTTCACCTCTGCACTTGACTTAAGCCCTGTCACATGAAACCACGCCATTGCAAAGGTTGAGTCCATTCTACTGTTGCTGGTGTTGGCTGCTGTGAGGCTACAACACTTTCCTCTCTGGAGGCTGAAAACAACATGCCAGAATGTCTGACTGAGCCTCTAACTTTCAGCCATTCTTCTTCCAGTTCTCTCCCTTGATCAACAATCCAAGTCCTGCATTGTTAAACATCCCCTTCTGAACAATAAATTAAAGTGCCCAGTATTTTCTTGTACTGTGGAGCAAGTACTTTGGCACAGATGTAATCTTTGATGGACACAATCTCTCTTTTAAGCCTTGTATTAACAGCCAAGCGAAGGATTAAGCTCTGAACAACTCCTATGCTTCTTTGTTTACACCAGTGAGCATTTGTGACACTTTCTTTACTGGTCGCAGATTCAGGTCAAATGACTTTTTATTGCGACCACCAGGGCCATGAAAATGCAGACAGATAAAAACAAATAATAAATACATAAGAATGCAATATTGACAAACCATAGACAGAATTCTTAAAAGCATAATTACAAGCCAAAATCGGAGCTTAACAACAATTGAAAAGATGTCATTGTTAATCACAACATTATGTGCAAAAATCCAATAACTTTACAGAGGGAAGTATTGTAAATGATACATCATGAGGATGCCTAATGGATAATACATACATCATTATTCTAATAGTGGGGAGAAGATCCTATCTCCTTAGTACCCACATAGCACCCAAGAACTTAGCAAAAGAAATGGCAAAAACCGGGTGGCACCTGCCCTAATAATGAGAAGGGAAACAGAATGGCTATGTGCACCCAACAGCCTACATATAGGAGCTTACCAGGTTCTGCCGGGGGAGTTATAGGCTGGGCACACAAAGAAAATGTTTGACACTTTCTCTTCTAGGGGGTTGCACACCGGATATGCAGTAGCTTCTCGCTGGCAAAGTTGAAAGTGAGCGCCCTCAACAGTAGGGTGCCCACTTGTAACTGGACATATAACTTTCTGTCAAGTGTAACAGATACCTGTTCACAGAAGAACTCAAACCCGCAAGTTGAAGTTGATGAAATAATTTGTTAATTTAGCACAAGTAGCTTTTCTGGATTCTTTCTATGTTAAAATTGCCCAGTATTGCTGTTTCAGAGATTCTGAAGAGACAAGGGACCTTGATAAAGTGGTCAGCTTTCATTACGTCCTGGAGACCATCAACATAATGAGTGAGTTTAGGGGTGGTCCATAAATGTCTCCAGTATAGTAATGGATGCAGCCGAATTGTGCCCGCCAACCCTCTTACACCCAAAGCCATAAAAAGTGGGTACGATGGCGTGTTGGGGGGAGAGAAGCAAGATTTCTCAGAAATTTGTTTTTGGCTCTAATTAGTTCCTCAGGATTATAAAATCCCCACAATTCTGCCCCATAAAGGGCAGATACCAATGCTTTGGCCTCATAGATTTTAAGTAAGCCTGGCGGAGTTTGTGGAGTTCTGCTAAGAGCAACTCAGCGAAGTGCAAAAACATTCTCTACCGCGCTGAGCTCCCCAAGCAGCGGAGTGCATTCGATAAATGCTGTTCGCGATGATTTTCAGTGCCAGATGCTTGTATGCACTGTACTATCATCACAAATGGCACCATGAACAGCACAAGCCGGCGCTGCTTTCTTTCTGCCGCTCGAGTAGATTTTTACCCGAGCAGCAGCTTTCTCAATGTGAACGGACAGTTTCTCATCGTGAGTGGTCACAAGCATACGTGTCCATTCGCAATGAGAAATCTGACCCCCCGCGTTGAGAAATGTCGGTGGGAGATTGATTTTCCACACTTGCGATGAACATGAGCGAGGAAAAAAACTCCATCCGCTGAATTTTTCAGAACTCCTTGATCTCTGCATAACGCGGGTGGGGAAAACTCTGCAAACTCTGCGAGCAGAGAGGAGTTCACCGCCCAGACTTAATTTTAAGGGCAGGTGTGATGGATTTGGTGTGTGAAGAGTAGTATTCCTTGAGCAGTTGGCCTGAAATCTGATTGAGTTTTGTGTCCACCTTGTTGACATAGGATTTCCAAGTCATGCTCCCAGGGAATGTCACACCAATGTAGGTGAAAGAATCAATCTTCTTGAGGGGAACTACCATGGCTATGCTCCCTTTGTATGATTTATATGGAATAAACAACATCAGCTTCGTTTTGGAGGTGTTGATCTACAAGCCTGAGGCAACACAAAACTCATCAAAGGTGGTCAGAAGCTTCTGGAGAACGCTCAGGGTCTTAGAGATCGACAGGGTGTTGTCTGCAAACAGAAGAATCAGGATTTTAGTTTGAGCCAAGAGGGGGTCATTTGTGTCAACCTGAGAAAAAAATGTGCAATGTCATTAATGAATAACAAAAACAGGGGGGCACAAGCCCGCAGCCCTGGCGGACACCTTTGTAAACTGGTATACTGTGAGTCAACTGATCCTGTTCCCCCCACCTTATATGAGCATAGTTGTCTTCATGTAGACAGATTACTAACTATAGAATGTAGGGCAGTATTGCCAGGTCAGTAAACGCCTTCCAGACCAGTCAGGCGGACTAGGTCAGAAGTCGATTTTAAATTGACAAAGCTGGCGTAAAGGTTGCCTTTGCTGATAAAAACAGTCTCTCAATAAATCAGCATGAAGCGAAATGCCTGGTCGATGGAAGAAACCTTCCTATGGAAACCAGCTTGGAAAGGACTAAGGACGTCTTTTACAGATATCCAATCTTGGATTTTTGCCAGCCCTCATCGACAAAAGATTTTTGGGGAGGCAATGTATATGACTACTAGGCCTATAGTTACTTGCTTGGGATCTGTCTCCTTTTTTGTGAATGGGTAGAGCTGTTGTACCCTTCCAGGAATCAGGAAAGGGGGCCCCCTTGGCAATGGCATTAGTGATAGTAAGAATGTAATGGGGGCAAGCCTCCATGACAGATAAAAATTAGGCCTGGGCAGTGAAGTCCACTCCATTCACGGAGTTTGCAAAGTTCCGATAAACTTTGCAGAGTGTTTTTCTCGCTCACACTCGCCAAAGGTAAGTTGCTGTGCACAAGCGAGAAAAATACAACGCGAGACCGCTTCCCAGCAAAATTTCTCAACGCAGGCAGTCACAGGTGGTCGCTACCGCTCACATTGAGAAACCTTCCATTCACGTAGAGGAAGCTACCGCTCGCGTAGAATTTCCCTCTTGCGCAGTGCATGATGCCATTGGTGCTGATTATGCAGCATGGTACACACACCCAGCACTAAAATTCAGCGCAAACGGTGCAAGGTAATGTACTCCGCCGCTCACTTCACGTAGCTTGGCAGAATTTTTTTGTAACTTTGCCCAGGCCTAATAAAAATATATCAGCCAGGTCACCATCTGGACTTATGGTCCTTCTTCGTGTGACAGCATTCAGGGACTGGACGATATCAGAGATTGTGTGAGGCGAATACGAGAATAAGAGGAAGAGGGACCAGAGTACTATCCTGTGTTGTACTGTTGGAGTAATCAGAGTAAAAATTGTGGAAATAGTCAACTCAGTCACATTAGGCAAAATTTTTTGTTGGTCCCAGTGCGGCTAAAGAGTTACCCCATGCAGCCAGGAGCAGATTCAACAATGAGATAGTTTGCTCATTGACCTCCCTTGTGAAAACCTCAAAAGGAAGTAGAATTGTTTAAGGCATTTCACTAGCCCCCATTAGTTTATCTCCATGGTCATGCTTTTCCCAGGTGTATCCCCTCCTCTTTGAAGGGCATAGTTTGTGATTGGTCTCTACTGCTTAAACAGATATTCCAACATGTACTAGATTGAGTTCCAATGTGTTGACACCTCCTGTACTCTATTAGCACACTGAATGATCCCCAACTGCTTTTAAGCTTTTAAAGAATGACTGAAATGAGTGCAGAATCTTCTGCAGGTGGCCAATATGCTGCTTTGTCTTCTTTTTTGAGAAAGTCCTGCACAATCAGGTTGACGAATGCGCCAAACACAGGACCCTGAAATATCCAACATCTGCCATGACCTTGTCTATAGTACTGCCATTGTCAGTGGCAACAAATCCAATCCTGAGACCTCTCAGTTGATGTTATTCAAACACATTTCTCTGAAAGTCTTCCAAAATGTTTGCAGCTGTATGGGAGTTCTCCATCGTTACTGTTGAATGCTGCCAAATGCCCTTAAAGCTTTATTCAGTGCTGAGACCTGCAGGTAACTGGTTACTAATCCCCACGAAAGAGATCCAGTGTGCAGTGATCCATAAGTAATCACTTTCTTGACAATGGTCCACATGTCTATATTTAGGTGAATAGTCTGAACAGCACTGTGTTGCATAACTTGATAAACCAATTGCAGCACATCATGTTGGAGTGCACCAACTCTGGCAAAAAAGGTCTGGCTGGAAACCTTCTATTTTGGGCAGGTGACCACCACAAATTCTAAAAATCCCACTCATTCCACAAAAGAAAAAGGGAGGAGGTCCAGTGCTAACATTTTTGCCAGCTTCCCTTTGTACAAACGTGCCACTGGGGGTTGTGTATAGGGCTTATCCTGCCTAAATATGCCTGTAATAGCACCTTGGGTTCTTTTGTTTTTTGGTGCCACAGAATCAGGCGATTTCCGGAGAGAACCAGGAGATGGCAGACTTAATGTGGGTCTTGGGGGAATGGCAGCATGCGGTGGTGTCTATATATGAGTCTTGCGCCATTTGGTGGTTTCTGATGCAGGTGATGCTGGAACACTGTTATGGGACAGGACTGCTTTGTGTAAAGCTCTTATCTTCTTCCTCATAATCTCTTTCTTCAATCACTGTGATTGGAGCTCTCTCATCATCACCACCACCATACGCCATCTTTTTAAGGTGCTCCTCCCAGATTGCATGATGGTTTTCATATGGGACATTTGGCCTCCAGTACCATAGTGTGAACTTGACTTACCTCAACTGTGCAGAATTCCATGGGTTTGCATAAAACCTCAGTGAAATTCCATGGAGTTCCACTCTGTCCTACTCCTAGTCACTACCTACCCTGCACAACAACTCATCTGTGCAATACCACAACAACACCAACCACCCTGCACAACTCTTGTCCCTCCCAAGCTGCCTCGCTCACCCCAGCCCTCCCAATCCCAACTCCCTCCCCCCTCAGCTCACACCAAGCAGCAGCAGCACACCTCTCCTGTGTAGAAACCACCATCCACATGGCAGGCAGAAGTTTCTACTAGAGGAAGAACCCTAAGCAGCCACACAAGATCACATGATTGCATAATGCTGCTTGAACATCATAACAGAGGACTCATGAAGCCAGCCTCGGCAATTTTAAGTCAAAATTAGGAGTGTGCTGCCTTTGTAGGCACATATTTCAGGTAGGTAAACCTCTTTTTAGTGTATTTAATTGATTCTTTTCTAAATTACCACACCTTCATAGTGCTTGACACGCCCATTGTATATTATAAAGGTACATTAGACTGTTTCCTTTGTGTAGTAGTGTGCATTTGGTGACACACAAAAGATGTACACAGGTGCGTCAGTCATACAGGACAAAACAGCGTGAATGAGAACTCAAACAATGAAGACAGCACTAACAAACACAGCCGTTTTACTTATATGTATTGGTAAAAAACATGCCCAGTAATGAGGATGGAGAAAAAACAAATACATGTATCCATGACTGTACTCCATTCTACTACAAAACTACACACGCACAACTACAAAAGCATTCAAAACTCCATAGTAATGTGGCAATGTGGCCCGACGTGCAGGCATGAACACATTCCTCTCATGCAAATTCTTTACTTGCACTCCAAAGTATACTTTTCTCACTGCTCACAAAAGTTGGCTGCCCACCATGCCCAGCCCCCCTCCGTCCCTCCCTTCTAGTGTGCTGTGGACAGTCGCCGCATAGTTAACCTATCTGATCAACCTTGGTCTGAACATAACTTCTTTATGCAATCATGCCGCAACCAACTCACCTACCCTTTGTGTATGCATCCATCTGTAGAGCTCATATGCTTATGCCTGTGTACCATCCACAAGCTACTCACACCTCGACTACATTCACAACCTACCACAAAAGAATGCAGTCACATGCAAATCACCTGACATACGAAACACCCAGTCCTCGTTCATCTTCTGCAGCCCACCTGTGTGTGCAATCACTCCATGGCCAGATTTTCCGCTCATCACACGCAGACACTCACCAGACTGCGCATACGTGGATGCAATCTCCACACTGTCAACTTGAACATGAAATCTCAGAGTCCACTGGTAGTTAAAGTTACCAACCCCATGCAATCCACTCTCTCCAAAAAAAAAAAAAAAACACTTGAAGCAAGTTTGACTTTCTTCAGAGAACAACGCTGGGAAATGTTTGAGCACTCAGAGCAGCCCGAACTTACGACAAACCCTAAAATATCAACAGGACAACGCAGAGTCTGCAAAGGTTCCCATCAAACATCACTCTATTACAGAGTTTTTCAACCACAAGTAGTTTTTGTTTGTTACCTTTTCCCAATAGCCCAGTCCCTCTAATCCTGTCTCCAGAGAGAGCATAAAGAAGCAGGCAGGGCCCAAACAGCTCATCCATGGCCAGAGGATCTGGTCCTATCTCCCGCAGCACACGCTCTTTCTCGTCTGAAACTAGGGGTGGACTGGTGGCTGGCACCAGTAAACTCTGCTACGCTATGCAGGAGGTGGAGTTTTTAGGCAAACTCCGTGCTCTAAGAGGAACACGAAGTGGAAAAGACATTGCAAACTCCGCCAGCGGAGCGAAGTTCACCGCCCACCCCTAACCTCGATGAACACTCGTGTGATAAATGGAGCATATTTCAATGTTGTCCTCCTGCTTGCTAATCTTAAAGAAGTCACAAACGGGGAGAATCTTTTTAGTGTGCCACTACCAAAGCCTGAAAAACTGGTGGTAGGGTGGTGTTTCACTTGCCTCTCTGCAAAGTGATTTCAACAGAGGTAGTAGTGGATGCACATATGGAAGGCGGCGGCAGTGGTGGTTGAATAGGAGGGGTAATCTCAGTGTCCTCTGAGCCATCTTCCATACAGACAATGATTGCTCGTCCTCACTGCCATCACTGTCAGTTTCCATAATTTTAAGACTTTTAGGAACTTTCGATTTCCCTTGCCTCTCCTGGTGGATCTCGGACTCAGCCAGGGTTCAATTCATGTCCAGATAATCAAAAGGCGGTTTGGAGGAGATGGAGGAATAGCCTTTCCTTTCCTGCTGGAAATCATGAAGCCAATAGTTCAAGAGCTTCATCTTGCTCAGCAGGAAACTCAAACTCCTATTCTCCTGTTGTCCACTATGCTCAGTTTCCTATGATGATTGAGTACTTCACAGCGAGACAAATCCAATTCAAGCACACTGCTTATCATCATGACTGCAGTGGCTGGTTCGCTGAGAGACATGGGCTGGGGCTAAGGATGGGTGGTGCCTTTGATGAGGGGGTGCTGTCCCCAGCTTTTTGGTGCACAGAGGAGGGTGCTGTAGGCACATCACTTCCTTATCCTCCTTACTGGCCACTTTCTTGGTAGAAACACCTTTCTTTGAGGCCATTTTCAAGTTCTTAGCTCAGGCAATTGGCACTTAGCTGCACAAGTGGAACCAGAGGAGGACTCAGGTGGTGTCGCTTAGTGCCAGACTTCTGTCTGGCAGTACTGGGAGTGATGTTGTTTGTGCACCTAAAAGCAAACACAAAAGAAAAACATTCATGAAAAGTGGCATTTTCAGTTTGAATATACATACAGGCAATATAGTGAGGTGATCCCAAATTATTAACAATTGCATAGCCATTCCAATCAAAATCTCATCATATTTCAGTAACATACAGAATTAAATGTTTACTTTTTGTGCCTCTAAGGCCTATGAGACACCTATGGCAGGAAGGGGATGCCACAGAAAATTGAATATATAACCTTTATAAGAAAGAATGCTGTTGAAAGTGCTCCAATCCGATTGGATGAGGAGAACCACGCCTCCGCGTTGCCACAGGTGATGCCGCCCCTCCTTCTGCAATGGAGATCAGAGAATCCGCTGGCTTTATGACGTTTTGAACGCACGAGTGAACGCTTGTTGCTGACCGGTGCTTTTTTGAAATGCCCGGTGATTGAAGTCTGGTTTGCGGGGGCAAGACGGAGGCAAGATTGGGCCCGCTGAGACCGCGCCGAGACCGGGCTGTCATTAAGGTGGAGACAGCCCGGCTGGATATGCGATTGTGGCCCATGAGCGCTGGATGACCGGAGCGAATACAGTGTCTAAATTAGGCTGAGAGTGGTGAGGCCACGCACTGGAGGGGGAGCCATATTTTGATTGAGGTGAGCCTGCGGGGGGGAGATTGGAATTGGTTTTGGAATTAGAATTTGGATTTGGGATATGGATTGGACTTGGCAGCTGATTTATATTTCACCCTTTATCTCCTGAGATATGTATTTTCCCTCCCCATTCATGAGATAATCAGCCCTCAAGTCCTCAAGTCTTCAAGTTGGGAGCCTTTACCCCTGGGAACTGGGGTCAGCGACTTAAAAATAGAATCTTTGCTGGGTTAGTGGATGCAATTAAATCTAAAGTACCAGGATAAAGGGGAAATAGAGAAAAAAGGAGGAAAAATGGGGAAACACCTTAAACAGGTGAATGTCATTGTAAAGGTTGATTCAGCGGCTGGGCTGAAAGCAAAACCTCGTCTAGTGCAGGCTAAAGTGATATCATCAGCGGCTAGAGCTGGCCACAATATAAATCGTCCTGGTCTCAATTCTAGTTTCGAGAGCTCCAAAGAAGAACCTCCAGAGCCAGTGTTGGAAGGTGGGGCTCTTGCAATGCAGAAGCAAATAGATGGAACTGCTAACTTTGGGAAGAAATAGGCTGCTGAGTTTATAGCAGGACCTAATAAAGACAAGGTTAAAGGCCCTGAAGACTTTCCTTGGTTTTCTAAAAAAGCACATCAGGCGGCTCCCCTCAAGTCTACAGCTAAATCTCCGCAATTAATGGAGGAAGGATTAGAAGATGTCCGAAGCAGTTCGCAGCAGATCTCATCCCTATCCTTATTATCACAAGCTCAGGTGAATGGGCAGGCTTCCTCCACAGCAGCTCCGTGGCAGATATCTTCCTTATCCTTATTATCACAAGTTCAGGTGAATGGGCAGGCTGCCTCTACATCTGCTCCGGCAGCTCAAGAATCAGGTCTAGCCACAGGTCAAGCCTTGGCGGGTCAGACTTTATCTGTAATTCTAACTCCTCCTGGTCTCCACACCCAGCCTCAGCCACCTTCAGCAGAGTTAATAGAATCACAACCTGGGCCTCAGGTACAGCTGCAGACTCAGCCCTAGACGTCGGGTGGAGACAATTTTAAATCTCTGGACCAGCTCCCGGTGGGTCAAAAGGATGGGGGAAAGCTCAGCCGGACACTTCGAGACTTTCGGAATCTTTAGTAGAAGTTGCCACTACTCATCAGATTGATATCAAGACCATGCTGAACCTTATTTTGGAAGAGATAAAGGGAAATGAAGAGATCCCAAGAAAATGAGATAGCCTGTCTCCACCTGCGTCTTGGTAAAATCGAAGAGGCAGTGGCTGTTTTTCCAGCAAAATTCCAAGAAGGGGAATCAAGGATCACCCAGCTGGAAGTTCAAATGAGTACTATGTTTCTGAGAGTAAACAAAGCTACCAAAGATAAAAAGAACCTGGAGAATAAACTTGAGGAGCTCGAAAATCATTCTTGACGATCAAACTTATGATTATTAGGGGTTCCCGAGGGCAGTAAGGGTCTCAAACACTCCAATGAGTAGAGTCATTTAATAAGCAGAAGGTTTTGCCTGAACTCAATGGCCCCACATACCGTCTTGATCAATTTTGCTGACTATCGCATTAAAGAAAGGATTCTGGCCAAGGCAATTTTCCATTAACGAAGTCTCGAAATGTCAACTATTCTCTGATATGTCCGCTGTAGCCGCACACAGGCGCAAAGAGTTTGCAAAACTTCTTTTTAAGGCTCAAGGGGCACAGGCTTCAATAGCCCAACAATCTAAATTGCGTGTCATTGTTAGGGGGAAATTTCATATGTTTTCAAATTTGGAAGATGCTCAGGATCTGTTGAAAGAGATCTCTTCTCCAAAGGGAAAGCATATATATTATGTTACTGAAGTTCTTTATCGCTGGGGGAGGATGGTCACTCAGGGTGTGGCACCATGATGTACCATAGCAATGCTTAGGTTCTCCCAAGGGAGGTCTCTTCTTTAAATTGAATTGATGTATAGCATACCATTGAATTGTTTCTATTGCAGGGCTATGGGGTCACTAAGGGTGTAATCACATGATACCCAACAGAGAAGTGGGGGGTGACATGTGGTTAGTGTGGCTGTCCTCACTCGAGGGAGGGTTTGCCACATTTCCGGAGGGGGGGTTTGCTGGGTGGGGGGTTGTTTCTGGGAAGGGTACAGCAGTAAAAAGAGCAGTAGCAAATGGAGCAAGGAAAACAGGAGTGTGAGATTTTGTTTTGGAGCCCGAAATATTTTAGAAATTACTAGTAAGTGCTGTATTATCTCTGTTAATGTGAATGGAATGCTTAACAAACAAAAATATGGGGGGCTTATAAGGTGGTTGGCTTCTTTTGCACCGCAGGTGCTATTTTTTCAAGACACCCATTTGAAAACCAATTCCCCAAAGCTTTTTCTTCCTAGAGTATTTTCCCATGCATTTTATGCATCCGCTGGGCTGGCCAAAAGAGGTGTAGCTATTTACTTTTGTAGAGGTTTGCCTTGGGAATTTGGTCAAGACCTAAGAGATCCCCTTGGAAGATGGATATGGGTTGAGGCAAAACTAAACGGGACGACACTAAATTTTGTAAACTATTACGGTCCAGTAATATATGAACCCTCAGCATTAGTGAAAATCAGCGGGCTACTCAGGGGGGCACCTGGGCAGATCATCTTAGGAGGGGACTTTAACTTTATTCAAGATCTTAGGAAGGATACCTCCAATAAAAATAGGAAGTAATTGAAGCCTAAAACTAAAAAAGTCCTTGAAGCCTTTAAACAAGAATATTATTTGGTAGATCCCTGGCGCCAAACTAACCAGACAAAGAGTAAATATACATGTTACTCCAGCCAATTTCAAACTGCTTCTCGTATCAATTTCTTTCTGGTATCAGAATCATTGAATCCTATATATATCGATATAGGGGCTAATTCATTCTCCGATCACTGCTTTGTAAAATTTGAGCTGCAAATTGAGGACGGTAGGAGGACCAGATCTAGGTGGCAGATGGACCGTGTCCTCCTTCAGGACCCTAAATGGGTAGCTGATACAAGAGAATGGTTTTTGGAATACTTTAGAATTAACAAAGGAACAGCAGATTTATTTTCAGTTTGGGGAGGTTCAAGGCAGCTTAGCGTGGGCAAATGAAATGATTGCTTTCTCTACCGCCCAGTCAAGAAAATGACATGCTAAAATTGCCAAACTCCAGCAGGCGGTGGCTAGTGCCTTGAGTCTGAGAAATACCTCAGTACCGGGGGGGGGGGGGTGAATAGGGGGTCGGCTCGAAAAGGGGAAACAGGCACTTAGGAATTTTTTTAATTGAAGAGATAAATAGCTCAAGGACATACCAACAATGTGTATATAAAGACAGTCAAATGGTCGGGAAGTTGCTAGCCGGGTTAACTAATTCCAAACAGGAGCAGCTCTAATTTTCGAGATTACAGATCCTAAGACCAGTGACACGATAACGGATAAGGACTGCATAGTGCAAGTCTTCATGGAGTATTGTCAACAGCTCTACGCCACTAGATATGAGGTTAGCTCAGAGTTAATCCAGGAATATTTTGAGAGGGTAAACCTCCCCAGATTGTCTGATCTGCGCGTGGATCAAATCCAACTGCATATATCAGAAGCAGAAATTTGAACAGTTCTGAAAAATTTTGCAGGGGCAAAAGCATGTGGTAACCATGGGCTGCCTATAGAATTTTATAAGACTTTTTCTAAGGAGTTGATTCCCTTCTTAACGAAGTTGTTCAACAATATTAAGAAGGGGTCTGTGTCCCCGCAAGTTTTAAAGAATCTATAATTATAAGCTTTGTGAAGAAGGGCAAATATCACAAATATGTTAATTCTTATAGACAGATAAGTCTCTTAAACGCCGATTATAAAGTTCTAATTAAAGTTTGGACCCAAAGTTACTCCCCTAGCCCAGGAAATGATTCATAGAGACCAGTCTGGGTTCGTTTCTGGAAGGTCAATGTCCTCAAACACCGGGTTTCTAATTCAGGCTCTCAACTTTTAAAAAAATAATTGAACTCCAATGCTCATAATGATGGTGGATGCTGAAAAAGAGTTCGATCTGGTGAACTGGGACGCTCTTTTTTTAGGGTTGGGTAAATTTGGTTTCCCTGCCCGGTAATATGTTGAGGAACATCTATCAGGGTGCCCTGGCCAAGGTGGTGATAAATGCTAATCAAAGAGGGACAGTAAATATCAATTATGGGACCAGACAAGGGTGCCCGATGTCCCCTTTACTGTTTACCTTCTTTATCGATCCCCTGGCCGCAATAATTCACAACAACCAGGAAATTAGACCTCAAATACCGGGTATGGCGAAACTAAAGTTGTTTGCAGATGATATCGTAGTATATTTGAGCCCTGAGACCCTAAACTTGGATCGGGTACTAACAGACTTTAGTCAATTTGAATTGATTGGGGGTTATAAGATGAATCAAAATAAAACTGAGATTCTAAACTTAAATACCGATTGTGATTTCCTCCCTTCAAACTTCAAATCTCAGGCTTTGAAAGTGGAACCAATACACTATTTGGGAATATTAGTTTCCAATCACTATGAGCAGCTATTTAGCTTAACCTATCTAGCAATGCGGAACAAAATCAAAGTATTTCTTGATAACTGGTCATTCTTACCTTTAACCTTAATAGGGCGTGTGGCCCTAATAAAAATGTTATTAGCTAAAATGATAAAGGAATTTGGCTCGCAAATACTGACATTTAAAAACGAAAACTAAATTGCCGAAGAGGACTAGATATAAGACGCTACAGGACTACGCCTTTAGATTTAAATCCTTTTTTAAACAAGCCGGCTCTTCTGGATTCCACTATTTAAAGTTAGTGGAATGTAAAAGTCTGGGTCTTCAAATTCATACTAGTCGTTTTAAAAACTGGAAAGATTGTGGCCTAGATGAATTGGGGCACTTTATTATGAATAATAGAATAATTACCTGGCAAGAAGTCCAAAATAGATACGGCAAACGTAACAAACTTGGCTTCTTCGAGTATCTTCAGATTGTAAATTTTATAAATAGATATAATCTTACATTAAGTGGAGCCCCTACAAACCAGGAATGCATTTTATATCAAGCCAAACTTAGTGGGGTAGGCAATTGGTATTCTCAGCTGAAGAAACTTAGGGAATCCCCCCTGGTTGAGAAATTTTTAGAAAAAGTAACACGTGAAACTAATTGCACATTGTCTAGCCAGGAGTGGCAGCTAATATAAGTTAAGTAGTAAGGCATTAAGAGCTGCCAACTTTGAAAAGGATGGCCTTTCTGTCACGGTAGCTAGCATACTATACTCCTAAAACCCTCAGTAAAAGACATCTGGAAGTAGAGAATAGATGTTTCCGATGCCAGGCAGAAGGGGAAGGGGAAGGGGACTGGCTCCATATATTTTTCACGTGTCCAAAACTAGAGTCTTTCTGGGTTACGATCTTTTCGGCTAAAAGCGAGGCAATCCAGAAGAGTCTGGATCTGGAGGCTGTTGTAGCCCTCTTCCGCATTTCTAGACTAAGGGGAGATCTGACAAAAGCGGAGGAAACTTTTTTAGGGATTTGTTCTCTTGTGGCTCGCTCTTTAATCCTCTAGAATCAGAGGTCCGAAGACGTACCCTCTTATTTAAAATGGATAAATAAAATGAAACAATCTATGATGTTTGAAGAAGCATATGCCAGGAGGGTAGGCGCTACAAGAAAATTCACTACTGTCTGGAAGTACTTTGTTAATTTAGAAACCATGGTTGGAATAGAGATTTTATAGATTTTGCACTTTAAGCACTTAGGTGGTATTGCACGTTGCACTTTTGGTGTGTTGATACACACACTTAGAAGGCACTTTGGCACTTTAGCACTTCTAGCACATTTTGCCTGTAAAATGTGTACATTTGTTGATGGCTATGACACTGTTTTAAGTACGGGCCAAAAATTAAGTATGTAGCTGTACTAGAGCTGTAACATGCTTGTCTTCATCCTACTACTTGTGCTGACAATATGCAAAATGTATAGGGCTTTGAACAAGTTAATGTGATTTTTCTTGGGTACTGTAGCACTTTAGCACTTTGGTATTTCAACAAGTAAGATTTGCTTGCTTGTAAACAATTGAAGATGCGGACAGATTACGGTTGCAATATGCCATTGTTTTGTTTTATGCGTCGGTATTTGAACCATGTTAATTTTTATTGCTGTAAAGAAACTCAGTCAAAAATCTTTATTTCAGCCACTAGGGCCATGAAAACACATAAAAAGAATAATACAATATATACAATTTCTGGCGCCAGGCTTTAAGATATCTAAAAGATAAATAACACAATTTTATTTACTGATCTAACAGAGATCGCAAAATGCAATAATATATCTCTTCAAGGGATCCCCAAACGTGGTCATAATTTATATGTATATTCCAAGAAGCTGCTACTTCTTTTCCCTCTTTTGCTAAGCAATAAAATATAAGTGTGGGATCAAGTGATCAGTTTTAACCATAATATTATTTCAATCAGATAAAAAAAAATATCTTAAAATGTCTTAAAGAAGACACATACATAATGCACGTGAATAAGAAAAGGTGGCCAAGAACAATATTGTTTTCCCACTCTTGCTGGAGAATAAAGTGCCTGTGCATTGTCAGGAAATTAATTTTAGCCAGAAAATTGATTAGTTCTGGCAAAGTATCTAAAGAAGACACAAGCGTAGTACACTTAGTTAACAGGAAGGTGGCCAAGTGCAATCTTATGTCGACAAACGCATGTTGCACTAGATAGCAGGCGAGTGACCAATGCAAAAGGTTAACAACAGTGTCAGATGAAACATAGGGTTGATATTAAAATAGTCCTATAAAAACAAATTATGTACAGAATAAAAAATAGGAATCGTGGCGACGTTAAGGGATAAATGCGCCTGTCCTTAAACATCACTAATAACTGGTAAGAGGCATTAAATAACCTATACCCTCAATAACTCCTTTTTTGTGATAGCGCTACGAATATGCCACATAAAGTACAAAAAACGTGAGATGGAAAACACGATGGGCATTTGGGTGTCGTACTTTAGTAATCTAAGAGTCTCAGAACAGTGTCTGAGGCCCATGTTCCTGCACAACTGGACCAGCCAGCGGGACCTTGGCCTCCTATAGGCAGGGAAAAAGAAAAGTCAGTGCACTTCAGTCTCCTCCACATTCAGGCATACGGGGCAGTTTCGACTGCGGTCGCCCAACCACTTGGTGGTGAACGATCGGAGTGGTACTGTCCCGTGTCTGAACTGGATGTATAACTTCTTTGCAAGGAGCGGTTGGATGTCATCCAATGCTGGTTAAAGCCAATATTCTAGTTTTATTTCCATAAACCTTTGCGATAGGTGCCCTGGGGTATTCCTCCAGAACTGGGTCAGTTTTAACCCTCTGTAATTCTCAATTAGTGCCTTTTTGGTAGTCACAATACTAGAATGTTCGGCTGAACTTCACAGATTTACCCTCCCCAAGGCCTGGCATATGTTCCTTATGTGTACCAGCCAAGGCAATTGTGTATGCTCATGACCTCCCTTAGTTCGTCCCTATAAGGGGCAAGCTCTGGGATGCTCCACAGACGTCATCAGAATAGAAGTGGTCTTAACGCTATTTCATCTGCAATGGGGCTGATGCCAAGATCCAGCCTGAGAGGGTTAGGGGGAAGCTAACAGGAAGTCATAAAAGCTGCCTGGTGAAGGAATTCTCTGATAAAGATAGAAGGGTTCTGAAGCAGTGGCCCCATAAACCTGCCCCATACAGAGTAGCTCCCCTAGCCTGAACCTTATAGTTCAGCTCCTGGACCTATTACTTTGTGGCAACATTTGTTGTCGGCCTTTAGAATACCCCCGATGTCTGGGCCAATTTTAAGTTCGCTTTTTTTATTTGAGCCCCCCTGTCCATTCTGTCGGTTAAAGTCATCCCGAGATATTAAAAAATCGACACCCTCTCTAGCACCATTCCGTCTAAACAGGGGTTTGGGCGAGTGTGATTTTTTGCATTAAACACCATGTATTTGGTTTTCTGTAGGTTAATCTCCAAACCCCTGTTTTTGCAGAAGGCGCTGAATGCGTCAAGGACCCTTTGTATGCCCATGGCAGATTTTGAGAGTAAGAGGGTGTCGTCTGCAAACAACAGAGCAGGTATCTTATATTTCGCTAGCTGGGGTGCATCAATATCTTTTCCTGTCATCAAGAACTCTATTAAACCATTTATAAAAAGGGAAAAGAGAGTTGGGGCCAGGACGCAGTCTTGGTGTATGCCTTTTTCAGCCGGGAAGGGGGCTGAGAGCTCCCCATTTTTGCCATACCTTACTTGGGCATAGTTGCCTTGGTGGAGACGTTTCATCTCATGGCAAAGGTAATCTGGAGCCCATCATTCCATAAATATCTCCCACATTTTATCCCTCAGAACTAAATCAAAAGCGGATTTAAGGTCCAGAAAAATAAGATAGAGGCTGCCACCCTCTATGGTCACAGTCTTTCAAAACAGGAACTGTAAGCTAAAGATTTGACCAATGGTGGAGATCTTAGCCCTAATCCCAGCTTGGAGGGGTGTGAGTACATTATGTTCTTCTATCCAGTCCTGTAATCGGCCCAGGAGAGCGCGTGCGTAGATTTTCTCACTTACTTCAATTAGGCTAATGGGGCAATAGTTTGCTGGGATCAATGGGGAGTCATTTTTATAAATTGGAATGATTTCTCAACCCCCCCCCCCCAGGTTGAGGGGATCTCCATGCCCTGAAGGATGGCATTAAACAGAGTCCACAAGTAAGGGGCCCAGACGGAGGATTCAGAGCAAGAAAGGTTACCAGGGAACTTATCCAACCCTGGTGCCTTTGCTAGTGGGATCTTGCCCAGAGCTTCCGTAATCTCCTTGAGAGTGAACAGGGGGGTATCTCGTTTAGGTGGTTCTAGGTGGGACCAGCCCAGGTTCCTTCTCAGACATTTCATATAGGGATTTGTAGTGGGCTCTCCAAACTTCCTCCCCTATGTTTGCTGATATCGCTAGTTTGCCCTCAGTCGTTCTGGTGTTAATCAGGTTCCAGAATGCCTGCATGTCATGGTTTTCCAGCACGGTTCTTAGATTAATCAATTTTTCGTGCTCCCAATTGCTTCTAGCTTAAGCTATAGCTAGTTTATAAATTGCCCTAGTTTTCTTAATTTGTAATGTATTATTTGCCTTAATGGCAACTAGGAGCTCTGACTTAACTGTTCCACAATGTTCGTTGTACCAAAAATGTTGACCTAGCCTTTCTACTAGTAACAAAATAGGGAGCCAGAGTGGATAGCATGTCTTGATGATTATTGGAAACTATGATCTGGGAGGTTGAAATACCAGTCGTTTCGGAGTTGAGATGTGCTACAGTAAGCAGGGGGATAATTTTTTGGTATAAGGAGGCAAGCTTGGTCTGTGATTGTGAGAGTTCCCTCCAACGAATTCTCCTGCCTCCATTGGCCTGTGTAAGTCCAGGAATGGGTTGTAGGGTTTCACCTAAAGAGCTTCTGTCATATGGGGGAGATACATCTAGTTGAAGGGCGTTGTGGTCACTCTCGTGTTTGGGAGTGATCTTAAAATCTAGGACCTTATGCCACGATTTGATGTCCACTAGGAAGTAAACTATGATTGATACATGCCCTGGTCTGTTATATGTGTGCTTCCCCGGGCAGTCTGATGTTAGATGGCCATTGCATGCCCTTAATAAATGGCTTAATGTACGTGCGTGCATCTGTAAAGCCAATGGGGTTCCGGCCCGCATGGGTGGGGTATTGGGTTCTGGAATGGCCCAAACTGAGTCCTCCTCACTTGAAATACTATTGGGGAGGCCATTCAGGGATTCGACTTGGCAATTGAAGTCCCCTCCTATGATTATCCACTAATTGTCCGGTATTGTCATGAGGAAAGTGGACAATATATCGTTGGAGGTTTGGCCATAACAGACCGGGCTTGAATAGACATTAATCAGAGCGATTTTGATTTTTGAGGTGAAAGTTAAAAAAATACAGAGGATGTCACAGGATGGAGTTTCTATCTATTTGACCTCACAACCCAGGTACACACCAACCCAGATGGTTATACCCCCGAAGGGCATACCCCTTTTCCCCCTATCAGCTGGAGTGCTATAGGACGCATATCCCGCTCTGTGTGTTGCTTCTCTGGCCCAGGTTTCCTGCAACATGCATAGCCCATGTTGGTCAATGAATACCCCCAATCTGGTATGTCCAGTTTTGAGGTGAGTCTTGCTATGTTCCAGGATAATAGTTGCAGACCAGCTCTATCTGTCTCGTTTGCTACATGGACGCAGGGTGGTAGACTGGGACTTAAATGCGCCCGTTGTGGATTATTAATCCCCGTGTTGCCCAGCGCCCCTTAATCGCAGCCCAAGTCGCTAATACTCGTTGCTGTCAAGGGATGCTTTGCGATGGGGGGTGTAGTGGAATTATTTGTCTTCAGATTGTATTGGGGTCGATCTGGGATTGGATGGCCCATGTGTGTTAGTTCCAGATTTGTACTTATTAGGTCGCTCGCTTTCCCCCCACATCCCTCCTCTAGTTCTCCCGTGTGCTTCCTAGATCCTCCCTGATGTGAGTAAGCATTCAGATGCATTTTTTTTACTTTTTACTCTACTTGGCAGGTAGAACTTTGATATAGGGGCCCAGTAGGAGTCAGTCAATCAATTGGTAGACTGGGACTTAAATGCGCCCGTTGTGGATTATTAATCCCCGCGTTGCCCAGCGCCCCTTAATCGCAGCCCAAGTCGCTAATACTCGTTGCTGTCAAGGGATGCTTTGCGATGGGGGGTGTAGTGGAATTATTTGTCTTCAGATTGTATTGGGGTCGATCTGGGATTGGATGGCCCATGTGTGTTAGTTCCAGATTTGTACTTATTAGGTCGCTCGCTTTCCCCCCACATCCCTCCTCTAGTTCTCCCGTGTGCTTCCTAGATCCTCCCTGATGTGAGTAAGCATTCAGATGCATTTTTTTTACTTTTTACTCTACTTGGCAGGTAGAACTTTGATATAGGGGCCCAGTAGGAGTCAGTCAATCAATTGGTAGACTGGGACTTAAATGCGCCCGTTGTGGATTATTAATCCCCGCGTTGCCCAGCGCCCCTTAATCGCAGCCCAAGTCACTAATACTCGTTGCTGTCAAGGGATGCTTTGCGATGGGGGGTGTAGTGGAATTATTTGTCTTCAGATTGTATTGGGGTCGATCTGGGATTGGATACCCCATGTGTGTTAGTTCCAGATTTGTACTTATTAGGTCGCTCGCTTTCCCCCCACATCCCTCCTCTAGTTCTCCCGTCTGCTTCCTAGATCCTCCCTGATGTGAGTAAGCATTCAGATGCATTTTTTTTACTTTTTACTCTACTTGGCAGGTAGAACTTTGATATAGGGGCCCAGTAGGAGTCAGTCAATCAATTGGTAGACTGGGACTTCAATGCGCCCGTTGTGGATTATTAATCCCCGCGTTGCCCAGCGCCCCTTAATCGCAGCCCAAGTCGCTAATACTCGTTGCTGTCAAGGGATGCTTTGCGATGGGGGGTGTAGTGGAATTATTTGTCTTCAGATTGTATTGGGGTCGATCTGGGATTGGATGGCCCATGTGTGTTAGTTCCAGATTTGTACTTATTAGGTCGCTCGCTTTCCCCCCACATCCCTCCTCTAGTTCTCCCGTGTGCTTCCTAGATCCTCCCTGATGTGAGTAAGCATTCAGATGCATTTTTTTTACTTTTTACTCTACTTGGCAGGTAGAACTTTGATATAGGGGCCCAGTAGGAGTCAGTCAATCAATTGGTAGACTGGGACTTAAATGCGCCCGTTGTGGATTATTAATCCCCGCGTTGCCCAGCGCCCCTTAATCGCAGCCCAAGTCGCTAATACTCGTTGCTGTCAAGGGATGCTTTGCGATGGGGGGTGTAGTGGAATTATTTGTCTTCAGATTGTATTGGGGTCGATCTGGGATTGGATGGCCCATGTGTGTTAGTTCCAGATTTGTACTTATTAGGTCGCTCGCTTTCCCCCCACATCCCTCCTCTAGTTCTCCCGTGTGCTTCCTAGATCCTCCCTGATGTGAGTAAGCATTCAGATGCATTTGTTTTACTTTTTACTCTACTTGGCAGGTAGAACTTTGACATAGGGGCCCAGTAGGAGTCAGTCAATCAATTGAGTCTAGGGAGCTAAATCTGTTTGCAACAGGAATGTTATACTGGGGTAGTTCCTTATGACTGAATTCTGGCAAGATGGATTTTTCATTGGGGGATCTACTGCATTCAAATTTGTTGGTTTGGACCTGTTAGGGCCAATCTCTTGGTTTGGGCCTGGGGTGGCTAGTGTGTTGGCTAGAGGGGCTATTTGCAGAACTAAAGATTTAGTTATTGCCACCTCCTTGTGGATTAGCTCTATTTTGCCCACCCAATTATCAGCCAATGATGACAAATTGTCAACCCGATCCGTTAGTGTCTTAAGTTCCTCCTTTATGATAGTCCTAAACTGAAATTGGAGGTCCATCACCAAGTTTTTCACCCAAGGTGGTTGTTCATGGTTAGCCTGCAATGTATCCCCTGTTCCTTCTTCCCTTGTGTTGCTGTTCTTTGCTCTGTTTACTGTTTATTTTTCCCCTTTGGACCGGAAGTAGTCCCTTTTCTTTTGGAAATGCTTGGCAAAGGTGACTCAATGTTGGAGACTGCACAGGCCTTTGCGTGTGTCCTTGGGGGTTCAGGTGTTGAATCCAATGTTAGTGATATGAGCGGGGACAGGCTGCCATGTTCCTGAGAGGTAGAACAAGGGGCTATAACTGGAGTTGATGAAAGATGCCTTTCTGTTTGCTCTATCTCCGTGGCTACAGCTCCTATGGCTCTTTACAGCATTTTATCTATTGAGGTGGGTTGTAAGGGCAATGCAGGTTGGGGAGCGGCAGCTGTTCTTGGTTTACCCATGATTGTGAATGACAATAATTCAGGGAATACTGAAAAATAGGTGCTGGTTGACTCAGTTGCAAATCCCAGGGGGCTAGAGTTAGCAGCATCCCACTGCTATTGATTAGATATTGAGTTTGTGAATGTTGTTGTCATGAAGGAAATTGGTCGCATGTGCAGAGTTTCCCTTTGTTTGCGTTTCATCAGTAGTGCACTACACAGATGGATAGCACTAACCTTGGGTGGGCGATCCGATGAAGAGGGTGTCCTGGGGGGTCTGTAATCAAAAACCACGGGCGCAGATGGGCCCCCCATTGGCCCAGGCTTTGCCCGGGCATGTATCTAAACAACGTTAGTATGCAGATCCTAATGAGAAAACAGGTTGTAATTACGGATCAGAAAACTCCAGAAGGAGTGGCAGAACAGGAGAGTGTTCTCCTTTTCGGAAAAAGGCCCTCACACACCCAGCCAGCTAGGTGTCTTGCTTCATCATCGGGTCTGCTCCTACGCGGGCCGGCACTGCAATGCCCGATCAGGCGCCCGTGATGGGGCCTACTTAGCGGAGATCTTTATTCCTTAAGCCATTGGGTGCCGTGCAGGTAAGGGCCCTAAAACAGTGTAGGTGAAAGTGATGTGTAGGGTAAAGTGAAATTAAAATAGGAGAAGATGGTCCATTCAAAATTATTTTAATGAGGTTTGCCATTTCCCTAATTAAAAAGAAAAATGCGCGTATATTGACTCTATGGTGTGAGGTTCTATGCTTATAAGAGAGGTCGACATGTTTCTTGCCCTTGTATCAAGTAGATGGCAATTCTTCAGGACCTATGAAGTACTACCTACACTTTTTGGTAGTGGTCACTTAACAATTATGAGTGAGCAGTGACCACTATTACAGCACCCTAAAAAGTGGTGGTACCTGTAGTTCAGAAAAGTAAAAATAATACCAACCTGTAAAGTAAACAGAATAACAATCGTCAGAATAAAACAACAACAATGCTATGTCTATCAGAGACAAGTCTTGTTCCATGATACTGGGGCATGGGCTACTGCGGTTAAGGCCAGAACATTATTGTTCCAAAAAACTATAATGGCCTTGAAAAACTTTATTAAAAAACTGGGTAAGAAACCGATAAAAGAAATTTTAACAATATATAATGCCACATGTGTTTTGGTAGTTACGTATGGCTATGGGGGTATTCCAATATTGATTTAATTTAAAAAACTGAGAATAGGTTCTTGAGGTACATCCTGACAGTTCCTCAAAGTGTCACGACCTACATATGTCACACCGAACTTGGCCTACCCTATATATCTGATATTATCAGAATCCAACCCATTCTTTTGTGGCATAGGGTATGGACAACAAGTGAGTGTGTTATGAATCGGCCCGTCCTACAGGATGTTCTAAATTTGGATAACGTGGGTAGACTTGATTGGTTAAACTATGTCAAAAAATTTTGTGTCAACATTGGCCGTCAACAATATTATGAAGACCCATTTTCAATGGATAGTATATCCAGAAACCTATTTGCTAAGTCATGTATGGAATACCTCGAGGATATAAGAAGGCAAGAGGAAGTGAAGAAAAAGTCAGTAACCTCGCACCTTTCTTTGTTAACTTGTATTAAAGTTCAGCCACACTTAACCTTGCCATTGTCAAACTATGATCAATTTCTTTTGACCCGTTTTGGATTAAACATTGTGTTTAGACTTCTGACCTTCCCAGTAATGAACTTATGGTCGTCAAATTTGCCCTTGTGCCCGTGTGATGATTTTTCGTCCCAATCTGACATCCATATTTTATTCTTTTGTAAATTTTATACTTCACCTCGTAGGCAATTCATCATACCATTCCTCAAAGAACAGAAATTAAATAAATGTCGCCCAGCTTTCTTAGATCTACAAAGAATGGATACTGTTCTAATGGTTACCGTAGTTTTAAGCTTTTTAAAAAATTTTCTTAAACTTCGTAAAACAATGGGCTTTGATGAAATTTAATATGACCCGTTGTTTTTCCCTTTTATATTCTCCCTGCAGGATTTGTAATCTGATGTTGTTGCTTTCATGGTTTTTGTTTTTTAAACCGAATAAAGTATTTCTTGATTCTTGATTCAGAGACAAGTTGTATTCATTAGACTGGTGCACCAAACAGTGTTTGTGGTGCATCACACGCATGCAAATGGCCAGTGAATCATGGCATGCTTAGCACACGAATCCTATTTGTTATAAAACATACGAACTTGTGGATGGGGAAGTTAAAAAATGGGTGTACGAATAAAATGAATGTTCTCACCCAATTAGGGTCAGCTATGGGCCGCAACAGTACCGGCCGGTGTAGACACTGAACTGTAGTGTCCTGGTATATGGTAGAAGTTGTTTAGAAAAACGAAGAAACATATATTTGCCAGCACCAGCAGAACACATGAGATGTCAGTATGGTTAAGAGTTAGCACTCACAACAACCGGTGTAGAACCCCAAGAGTTCGAGTAGGCAGAGAGTCCTGTCTCATATGGCGGTGTGTGGAGATAACCAAAGTTGCGTGCAAACAGTCCAGAGGAATTAGAACCCAGAAGGAGGAAGCTACACATGCATGTTCAATAGACTAGGGCGATTGAGCGCTAGGTAGAGCACCATGCGTATTCTACCCCGGGTCAGGTTGCCTCTGAGGAAGCCGTGTGCAGCGGAAGGTTAGACCAATAATACCAAGTAGTAAATTAAAATGGGAGCGATAACACAATAAAAACAAAGTGCAGCCGGCGCTGTGGTACATCGCCCGTAGAGGCACCCCTCACAGTAGACGAGGCGAGAAGGTAAAACCTGCATCGAACTGGTGTGTTCTGACTGAGGACGAAAACACAGGTCGGACAGCACCGTGTGAGTGTTCGCATGGCTCGTCCCCAAATCACGGGCGGGTGAAATGTATACGAGCACAGGAAAACAATGCCAAACAGCGAACACCGGAGGACCCAGGTGCTGTCACATTTACTCATGGTTCCCCAGGAAGGAGTGCGGCGTCTGTCCTACCCCTCACTCGGCCAGTCCAGACAGTGGTGAGAGCAGTGCTTGTTCCACTATAAGTATCGGACAGCGCAGAAAAGGAGGGCGGCACTGTCGATGCCTTCCGGGTAGCTAGGCTAGTCACTAGAGCGTAAACACACTGTGAGTGCCATGTTGGAATAGCGTATCCCAAACAATCTGAACATCATGTGATCGCTGTATAAGCCGACTATAGCGTCAGAGACTCGAGAGGCTATGGTAAAGACTGTGTTGAAAGGAATAAAGATCTCCGCTAAGTAGGCCCCATCACGGGCGCCTGATCGGGCATTGCAGCGCCGGCCCGAGTAGGAGCAGACCCGATGATGAAGCAAGAGACCTAGCTGGCTGGGTGTGTGAGGGCGTTTTTCCAAAAAGGAGAACACTCTCCTGTTCTGCCACTCCTGGAGTTTTCTGATCCGTAATTACAACCTGTTTTCTCATTAGGAACTGCATACCAACATTGTTTAGATAGATTTATGGGCATGTATGCTGGACCTGTTTAAATAAAAGCCCCTCCTTCTTTCCCTCTTTTGGTTCTACTATTTGTCCGGGCATGGCCCGTGCGTGCCTGCACATGTCCCGCACTGCGGGAGGCCGGCATGTCTCTTATTGCACCTCCGGGCGCAGGAGGCAGCATCACGGCAGGCGCCGATGTGGGCCTGCTGGGGGACGTAGTATCCCCTGTGGCCGTTCCCCTCACAGCGGTGATACGTGCTGTTTACCAACGTCCCACGCTACGGGAGGCCGGCAGGGCTCTTATCACGCCTCTGGGCGTGGGAGGCAGCATCACGGCAGGCGCCGATGCGGGACTGCAGGGGGATGTAGTCTCCCCAGTGGCTGTTCCCCTCACAGCAGGAAAGTGATGCAGTTGATGGCCATCCCCCTCATGGCAGGAAAGGGGTGCAGCTGATGGCCGTTCCCCTCACAGCAGGAAAGTGGTGCAGCTGATGGCAGTTCCCCTCACGGCAGTGATATGCGCTGTTTACCAAACTGGTTTATGGATTGAAAAGTATCAGTCAAAACATCCTGTTGATAACTGTTTTTGTCATGCTTATATTGCTTTGCTCAATAAAAACAAATTAAAACAGAAAAAGAAAGAATGCTGCTGTGCGACAAAGGCAGGCAAGGGGTGCAGGAGCGAATGGGATAATCCTTTAAAAAATGAATGCTGGTGTGCACCTATGGAAGGCAGGGGGTGCAGGGTAAGGGAAAAAATCCTTAAACAATCAATGCCAGTGTGCACTTATGGCAGGCAGGGGGTGCCGGGGAAAATGGAAAAATCCTCAAGAAAATGAATGCTGGTGTGCCTAACGCCTATGGCAGGCAGGGGATGCAAAGAATAATCAAATAATGTAAAAGGTGAACTGCTGGTGTCTCACTAGGGACTATGAAAATCCTTTGGGAGGCACAATGGAAAAAAATAAAAAATGAATATCTGTTCATTCATACTACAATCATCCTCAACTGTCATGGTCAGTGGTGTTTCTGTTCTTAGTGACCGACATCAACCACATTAAACTGATTTTGTTTAAGGAAATTTCTAAAGGTGGTATAGTTAATAGGAAACAGGCGCTCTAGGTGGTTTCACTGCATATTTAATGAAGAGTTAGCTAATTAATGACGGTGCTACAGGGTGAGGGAGAACCACCTGCCTCCCCAAGTTATTGTGGCAAAAGCGACAAAATTATGGCTCTTTCCCCATGTTATTCACAATACAAAAAATAAAATAACAGGTCGAGTTCTTTCTTTCTCTCTTTCTTGTCTTTAATCCAGTTAAGATGTTCATAGGCCAACACGTGTTTCGTCGCTTCAGTAATATAATACACGCAACTTGTTCACGGCTAGATAAAACATAAAAACAATAACGTTGCTTGTGTTACATCTTAGGGAAATATGTGTACAATCCTCTAGTCAGTACAAGTGGACAGGTATTCGTCTGTGCATGTTATACAGTGACTATCAAAGTCATTTAGAAAAAGACCCAGAAGAAAAACGGAATCTCATCATTGTCAATCATATAAGCGTAGAATCAATTGCACAAGTGAAAGGTGAAAATTGTATGTGAAAGTATTTAGGTTGTATTTGAGATAGCACCCAAAAGCAAAGAACTCAATAAAGGGTGCAAAAAGAAACCCAAAAACACAATGTGCTCTAAGACCAAAGTGGAAGAAAAACCACCATTTTATACAACTTAGAAAACCAATTCTAAAATGTGCAGTAACCAAACAGGAAAGGCAGTTAACTGACCTGAACAGCAATACTAAACACAGTCATTAAACTGATATGAAAGAAAAAAGGGTATAGCCCTCTTCTATCAATATCACTAGAATATGGTTTAAAAACCTGGAAAAAAGGTTTCAACACACCGGCTGGCTAGACAAAATGGCCATACACAAAATGGCCACAAAAGAACATCAAGCAAGAAGGCATATGCAACAAAGAACACGTGCAGGCCTAAGACCAAAGCACTCTGACTACTACACAAAATGGCCGCCGGCCGCATGTTGAAACAATAACAAGCAATAAGGTATGGACAGCAAAGAAAACATGCAGAACTATGGCAATATCACACTGGCTGGCTACACAAATTGGCTGCAGGGCACATGTTCAAATAACAACAAGCAAAAAGGCCTGGATATTTTTCTCAAAGAAGGTAGAGATCCGGTTGCAGAGCACCTAGGAGGGGGGTTTCTCTTAAAAGAGTTTTAGGCTGCTGAAACATTTCAATATGTTAAAGATAGTTTTGGAATCTTGGTTTGCCTCCTCAATTATAGTGGTAAAATAGGATTTTTTGTTGTTTTAATCAATTTGTGGTATATTTTCTGAGCCTCTCTAAAATAAACCAAGTCGTTAAGCACCATTTACATTTATAGTGTGTGCATTGGTGCTTCTGTTTAGGTAGTGCCGGGGAGAACAAAGGCTGGGAGTGTTTATGCCGACCATTTCTGGGGCGAATGGGTGGTCCATAATCTAGCACTGTGTCATTGATCCAGACATTGAAGGAATTAATATCTCCCGCCAAATACCCCTTCAGGGTCAGGGCAGTGGTAGACAGGCGGGGAATCAGCATTGGAATTGCTATCATTGCTCCCCATTTCCAGTGAGTGAAAGATGAAGGATATGTTTTGCCAGGGGGAACATTTTGGGGTGTGATAGTTAGGTTGAAGGGGATTAGGCAATGATCCATCCAAGACTGGGTAATGGGGGCACCTGGAAACAGGAGAGGGTGGTTAGTGCAAATTCCATCATGGGTGTGGCCCCTTAAGTGCGTCCGAGTGACTATAAATTTGGGGGAGTCCTAGTATTTTTTAAATATGAGGGCCTCAGAGTTGTTTATATCATTGAAATGGAGCACACAATCTCCAAATATAGCGAAATTGGCATAGCGAACTATCACAAGGGTAAGTGCCTCCCCTACCATGGGTAAAAAGCTATTGCTGGGGCCCTGGAGTTCGATAGAGTAGACATTGGCGAAGGATTCATAAGTGCTAATCTTAAGGGAGAAGCCTAGGCTTTCTGCTGCTTTGAGGGTGATCATATCAAATGAGCTTCATTAAAAACTGTCTCGAAATATAATGGCTACCCCTCCTACACCTACCTTCTATTCTTTCCATAGACACGTTTGTATAACCAGCAGGACATCCATAGCTATATCAGGGTTACACCAAGGTTTCAGCCAGGTATTGTTGAAAAACAATATCCAGTTTATCCTCTATAATTAAATCAGTAATATTCTGTGCATGTCTATTAAGAGAGTGTGCATTAATAATCCCTCCAACAAGAAATGTTCTGGATGATGTTGGTACATGTAAGGCAGACAGGGATGGCTCTAGCAGATGACAAAACTCATTCCAGCAACCAATACATGATACCGGGCCCATTAGACATACTGGGTCCCATAATTGACACTTGACAGAGGGTTGGCTCCTAAGACTATGGAGTACCTCCGACGAAAGGGGCTTACTTGGTTTTAACCGGGCATAGTGGCTGGTGCTGGCTGCAGAACGGATGCTGACGGGCTTGCTTTTGGCATGCCAGTGGCGTGCCTGCTGCATGTGTCTGCTGCACACTCACACTATGGCTGCCATTTCACGGGTTTCAAGCTCTGACTGATTCCACCCCGTACCTCCCGATTGGTTCCCCTCCAACCAACCAGCACAAGGTATGTCAGGTCCCCAGGAGTTATCAGCTATTGGCAAGAAATGGCAATTTAGGGCATACAAAAGTAATAAAATAAAGTGAATTGCAGGTAAAAAGGAAGGTGCCAAGTGCAAGAAATCAGCACTTCTAATGCACTGTGCCATGTGGGAGACAACGTCTACATAGGGGTAACTTGGTAGTATTTGAAAGGGAGGTTTTGATCTGCCAAAAAGGGTTATTTTTTCAGGCCAAAATGATGATAAAAGCTGCAACAACCAGGTTATAAAGGGCGTCATGTTTGCACTGTCACTGTAGTGGGTGCTACAATGTGTGCTTCTGTCTACAAGTGACACGTAATTTACAGGCCCTGGGTAAACTTCTACCATCTACTAGGGATTTGTAGGTAAGTTACATATGCCAAGAAGGAGGTCTGCCAATTTCTGCATGTTGAAATGGGGGAACACTTTATCACTGGTTAGCAGGTCTAAAGTGTGCAGAGTTCTACAGCCAGAAAGAAAAAAAGGGTCCAACCAAAGGTGAAAAATCTATGACCATAGAGTGTTCTTTTTTGTTGCTGCAGAGAACCATCAGTTCATGTTTCTCTTCCATTTCTTTGCTTCTCCATGGCTCCTTTTCTACCTTTTCATGTCTCCTTTTTTTACTCAGTTTTGTCCTTTTATTCTTCTTGTTCTGGACGTCACTTCATTTGTTGCACCTAATTAATACTTTGAGCTCCATCACCTCTCTTTCCAATGAAAAGGGATTTAGAAGCTGTATGGAAATGCCTCTTTTGCATGTTCACTCCCATATTTTTGGACTGAGGACGCTGTTTTTTTCAATTATGAGAGTGCACTTGGGCCTGCTAATCAGACCATAGCGTCAGTGTTCTAACCCTATATCAAGTTATGTTAAGTTGGATACACCCAACTGGCAAGCACTGACTTACTTATAAGTCCCTAGGATATGGTACCCCAGGTATCCAAGACATGAAAGACAGAGGGGCCGATTACGATGCGGCTCAGAAGGCTCCAACCGATGGTCGGAGCCTTCGGTGCTGCATCATAATGGGCTCCCGGGTTTACTATCCTACCACTGCATTATGATGCTGAGGGTTGGAAAGTAGACTGGTTGGTCATTCCACCTTGGGCAGTCGGAATCCGGCCAGTAATCTCAAGTGTGGGCCTTTCTGCCCTTGAGGTTACGATGCACGGTTTCCGGCATGATTTCTATGCTGGCCTATCCGACATGTAAACCATGTCGAAAAGCGTGTTTGGGGGCCCCCAGCCTGGCCCTCTTGGTTGTGCGGCCTCCTGTTGGGAGCCAAGGGAGCACCTCGGGTGCCCACTGTTGATCCTTGCACCTCGTGACAGGCACCTTGAGGTGCCTGCCTTGGGGTTCAGGGATGAACCACACCTCCCATTTCCCTATGGGAGCATGCATTACGGCTGGTTTAAGGCCATGATGCATGCTCCAACAGAGAAATGTAAGAATGTGACCGAATAGTGTTCGGTTGCAACCTAACTAGGCTGTCAGTACCACCGACTGGGTGTCAGTTGATCCCAGGAACGAGTCGGTGTCGAGCAGAAGCAATTCCACGGACATCGAAATAGGCCCCAATGTGCTCACCCAGGACTGCAGCACTGGTTGAGCCACCCTGCATGTGATAGAGACACAATGGATCACAACATGCCACTGCAGACTAACAGGGCAGTGTGTGACACTGCCAGTTTGACTTTGCAATTACACCCAATGGCAAAGCCACTACTTCTCCTAAGCAATATATGTAAGTCTCCCCTAAGAAAGATCTATAGAATCCTATGGCATGGAGCTTTATATTACTAAGAAATCATTTTCTATATGTCTTAGCAGTAACTCTTCCAAATTTTTGTTTGGCTGTGGAAAGGTTAGGAGCCTCATTGGCTAAAACAGGGTTACTGGCTGGCACCCCATCCCGGCTAACTTCTGGATGGGACCACACAAAAAAGTCAAGTAAGGTATCAAATTAATTGTGACATTAAACCTGACCTGATGCCCAGGCCAGATTTAAAGTCCCTATTAAAGTTAAGCAACTTTTAGAATGTTGCTACTCTGCACTCCAACTAGTCCAGTAGCCTCACAAAGGCACTGACACATGCGTGTTTCTGACCACCTGGAGAGACGAATAAATGACTACTAAGGCCAGGAATAAAGGGAGTTGCTGCAGAGCAGTGTCACCTCCTCTACCAGGATGGCCCCTCAGGGCGTTAGCCAAAAAGTTAGGCTTCAAGGTGAAGCTGACTTTCAAGGGCTGCTTGTGACAACATGCTTGAGCAGGATGCCTTTTGTTCCTGCAGACAATTAGGAGACAGAGCTAAGGGAGGGAAACCTGTGTCGAAACCGGTTTCCCCAAGGGCGTGTAGCCTACTAGTGGCAGACACTCTAGGGTGGGCTACCTTGCTTCCAACGACTGAGGAAGGTTAGTGCCCTCTTCAAGGAGGCAAAAATGGGGCACTCTGGGATAGCCCAATGCCACACATCACAGGAACTTCTTCACTAGAGAGGAGAGGACACAGTAGCCCATTGACCGGTGACCGCATGGCCCCCTCTGGCCACTTTATTATGATAAGTAGGGCACTCCTGGCACCCTACCCCTTAGTTCACGCTGAAGAAGACTGAACCAAAGGAGGATTTACCTGCTGCCCTTGAACTGCAAAAAAAAAGGCTGCACCATTGAGAGGACAGCAGCTGCTGTGCCTTTGGGCTAGTGTGACTGGGACTGAGCATACGGCTTCTAACCCCGTGAAAAGTTTATTTCCCAGCTCACCAAAACCAATGACTCTAAAGATCAGTTTGCTGATTTCCTGGAACCAGCTCCGGGATAGCAAGAGCTGAAAGAGCCCAAACAGACAAACAGGTAGCCACTGCACATGTTTTGCTGATACCAGTCATCTGTCACAACAAAGGACAAATCTGAAATAGGTAAGAACTGCACCCAAGTAGTGCAGCATACGCCATCTGACTACTGCAACGTAGAGGACTTTAAGGGACCCTGATCTCTGTGGCTAAAGTTGCCCCACATCACCTGTGGTCAGAGGAAACACCATAAGACACCCCCGTTGACCTCTCCACTACTGGAGCATCCTTTTGAGCATATTTACCTGTATCCCTCGGCATCAGGACCACTCCGTTGACTTCTATGACGTTCTCCTGTAAAATGTGGAACTTGCTTCAAAAATGCACTGGCGGCCAGGTAGCTATCCAAAGTATCTTTTCTGGCCCCCTAGTTCTTACCTCTACTGGATTTGGTTGCCCAAGCCGGGCCGAAGTACTCACATTAACTTTTTTTAAGTTTTCAAACTTTACATTACATTACTTTACTTTTTAACTAGTACGTGTCCCCATTAGCCAAGCTAATCAAAGCATTTGGCTTCCAAACAGTGTCATACGCGGATGACACGCAGCTATTAATCACCTTGGGACCTGACTTCACTGACACCAAAAAACGATTCAAACACTGCATGACGGCCATAAACAACTGGATGACAAACAACCATCTGCTTCTCAATGCCAGCAAAACCGAAATCCTGCTCTTTGGGGATGCACTGAAACTATGGACCGACGACTGGTGGCCCTCCGCCCTGGGACCCTGCCCAGCACTCAAGACAGCTGTCCGCAATCTCGGGGAGATAATTTATTGCAAACTCTCCATGTCAGACCATATTAATAACTTGGTCCGCACTAGCTATGGTCTCATGCGTAGTCTTAGGAAAATATTCAAGTGGATTCCACTATCCTCCCGCATGCCCCTAGTACAGGGTCTAATCATTAGTCTCTTGGACAATGGAAACTCACTACTTGCTTCCATGAATGAAGAGCATCTTGCTAAACTCCAGGTCCTGCAGAATACTGCTGCCAGACTGGTCTTAAACCTGCCCCCGCGATCACCCTCGGTTCCCAGTCTAAATACCTTACACTGGCTTCCAGTCAGAAAGCAGATACACTTTAAACTCTGCTGTCTGGTACACAAAACCCTCCACATTACCTAGCCAAAAAACTAACCAAACACCGAACTGTAAGAACCCCTCGATCCACTAGCAAACACCTACTAACGGTACCTGAGGTCCGCACAATCAGAAATGGAGGCAGAGCATTTTCCAGAATTGCCCCTGAAACTTGGAACAAACTACCTCTACATCTCCGATTGGAAACCGCTCACAAGAAATTTCAAAACCTGGCTATTCTAGCTCGGTCCACCTGTCTCTCTGGCTTTCCTTTCTGAGTATGAGTTCAGCGGTATGAGACCTACGGGTGATATATGCGCTTAATAAATACCAAATACATACATACATACATACATACATTTGCCAATGCTTGTTTGTGGGTTCATTTAAAAGTAATAAAATGTTCCAAAAGCTGTATCTTTGGAACTCTTTTGTGGATTTTAATGATCAAGGTCTCCAGAAATTCATATAAATATAATCAATTTTTATAAATTGTTGTTGTGTCTTTTTATTGGTGTGTGATTGTCTTATTCTGTTGCTTGGTGCTATTAAATGCTTCACACTAAGTTCATTTGTCACGGCTCACTGCTGGCAGACACAGTTACCCAGGGATGAGCCAGGGTTAAGTAAATAATACTGACTGGACCCAAGCCAGAATCTGTGAGTGCATTTCACGATAAAGCCCCACAGCTATATGATATAGTACACCCAGATCCTCACACCTTATCCCACTTGGACATTAAGAAAATGTCAGGAAGAGTGACAACTACAAACTCTCTTTTACATACAAATTTGACCAGCTGCTAAAGAAAGAAACTGTTTAGCTGTGTTGCTGGCAAGGATTCATTTCCTCCCACAGATTTGACACTGCAATTTAATAGTTTACAGTAAAACTATGGAAGTAGGAAAAGGGAAAGTAATAAAATATCCAAAAAGAAATACAGTTACATCCCTGGGCAGCCATGTTACTAAAAACATACAGACCATGGTCACTACCTGATCACGAACCCTGGGACGCTCGAAAATATTTGAGAGTGTACAGCTTTACAATTCAACAATAAAGACATTGATTATCTATTTTCCTAAACATATTAGCATGGGTCCTTGCCTAGGTGGACTGATCTTGTTGACAAGGATCAGATCTTCTGGGACATTTATATGTAGGCTCACACTCACAAAAAAATCACAAATGAGGCCTTTGCAGAACCTCTTGTGTATCTTGCTAGTAAGCAAACCAACCTGCTTCTGGGGTTCTTCTAAGCAAGACAAGGGAGCTCCAAATGTGAATCAAGGATACTTGTGTGTATGGATGTATGTATTAGATTTAAAGTGCATCCCTTTGTATAGAGAAACAGAGCTGTACCGAGCAGCTGGTCAGTGAATAATGAGAAGGAACATGAAAGAAGAGGAATGCCTCCTCCAATAGCATATAGCAAGAGGAATCACTTCGGAAATAAGTAGATCCAGTGGTAAGAACATCTGGAATATCACATTGGCAAGGTGTTAATTGAAGAAAGCGTAATGAGCTGTTACTGGGTGTGTTGCTTTCCAGACTCAACATTGGACACCCTTACACAACACTCATGGGCCCACCAGAACATCAAACAGACCTTTGGTGAATTCCACTGGCTATGATTGCCAGTTCACACCTGCTACAAAATTAGATGCATTACCTTATTAAGTCATCCTGACTAGCACTATTGTCTAACAGGTTTACATCCTCTCGAAACACCACTAGCCAGTACACCATCAAAGTGGAGGCAAAGAAGAACATAAAAGATATAAAGGCAACTGACCTTCCCCATTTATTTCAACTATGGAACAAGTTCCCTCTGTCCATCAGGATCACCTGCTCCAATTTAGGAAAGAGCTGAAGACACACCTCTTTAAACATCACTTCATCACTACAAAGTAGTGTCCACCTCCTCTCTCAGAATCCACCTTGCCTTTCAAGGACTCACTGATTGTATATTTGCCTTCTGTCCCATACACATTTCTGGTGTATTTTGGCTATGTTTGCGCTATTCAAATAGTACATACATAAAGACACTTTTTTGATCTTTATTAGCCCAAGGTAGGCACTATACAGGGTTCATGCAGTATTTCAATAGCAGCTAGGGTCCCGTCCTGCCATTATATTTTACAACTTGATGGCATAGTTGTCACTTTCAGTTTAGAAGATACTATGAATGCCGTCTCTGTATTAAAAATAGCTAAGGCACCAGGACCTGATAAAATTCCCGGGGATCTCTATAAATCGGAACCCCAGATTTGGTAACTTTATTTTACCCTCCTTTCAAATGCCATACCAAGAGGAGGAGAGATACCCGAGTCCTGGAAGGGGGCTGAGATTGTTGCTAAATACAAGATGGGTGACACATATGTACCATACAATTATAGGCCAATTAGTCTAATTGATAATGCCCAAAAGATTTTTGCCAAACAAATCCTTGATAAATTATATCACTGGATAGACAATAATAACATTATGTCAAACTTCCAAGTAGGGTTTCGCTCGAAGATGAGCACTGTAAACCAAATTCTCAGATTTACCACACTACACTGGACATGTACCCTACTACAACAGCAGAATCTTTATTTGGCATTCATTGATCTTGGAGCCGCCTTTGATCTTATCCCCCATACAAATTTTTGGTCTGTTTTAAATGCAATAGGGTCCCAGGGAACTTGATCCATCTTATGTCCTAGGTATATAGTAATAACTTTGCCCAGGTGCTGTGCGGGCATGCAGGAGAGATAACCGAGCGTGTCCCCATACAGCGGGGTGTACACCAGGGATATGTTCTTGCCCCTATGCTCTTTACCCTCTATATAAATGATGTGGTAGATGTCCTGAAAACTTGTAGAAACGACTCCCCTCTGCAGAACGGTAATAAGGTACCGATTCTTTTATTCACAGACAAATCCCTTCTCATCTCCAAAACCCCAATAGGGCTCCAGCTCCTTGTTAACAAATGTATTGACTTCCATGCAGCAAGGGGTCTGGAGCTCAACGCTAACAAAACTAAGTATCTGGTACTTGGTAGGGAGCAGTTAAAAACCCAATAATACGGGCTGGGGTTGAGGTACTTGAGAAGGTTAGGAGCTTTGACTACTTAGGAGTCAGGGTAATGGGGAACATGAAGTGGAATGACCAACTAAAGAAAAGTTCACTACTGTTAGATCACAGAGCCAATGCGATTAGTAGGCTGCATAGACAAACAAGCTCTTGTGCAGTATTGCCTGCCTTGGAAGTCTACCACGGCAAAGCTCTAGGGACCGCTCTATATGTAGCTGAGACTTGGGGGTGCACTGAGGTTTCTCAACTCACTGCTGCAGAGAATAGATTTGTCAGAAGGCTGGTCTCTGTCCCCAGTAGCACACCTTTAATTCCTTTGTTTTATGACTTTGGGCTTAAAAGAATTGCTGACATGGCCGCTGTTGTAATGTCATTCCTTTCTCTAATGGTTCATCCCGCTCTCCCCCTGCCTATTGTACTTTCCCATTCTGCCGTTAGAACGTTGTGAAAATTATATTGCAGGCGCCTGGACCAACGGTCATTCTGGGCGATGGATATCGGTTGCAGCAGATTAAACTAAGCTGTACTCACGCTGACGGTGTCTGCTGGTTATTTCACTGGCGACGAGTGTTGCGGGAAGGGCAACTAATCGATATTCCCTTCGTGTGTGGCCCAGAGAGTAAAAGGATCTGCACTGCATGGAGGTTTCAAGACGATGTGGAATCGGAAGCGCAGAAGCGAAGTGAAGGAGGAGGGAGATCTTCCGGAACCACGTTTGCGTTGAAATGTGAGGAGCGTCGCTACATTGAAAAGAAAGGAGAACCAGTAACACGCTTGTACAGCCCAGGGGAGGAGCGTGGTGAAGAAAACATCCGGGTCGTGAGTAAGCTGTGGGAGTAGCGTTGTGAGGGGCGTTGCTACATTGAAGAAAGGAGATCAAGTACAACGCATGTGCAGCCCTAGGGAGGAGCGTGGTGAAGAAATCATCTGGGTCGTGAGTAAGCTGTGGGAGTAGTGTTTCCAGCCACTCTGTTTTCCCGTAACTTGCACCATTATCTCAGTCGGCGCCTTGAGAGGAAATAATACGCGTTTTGCAGATTTATTCCGGGTTGAATGTAGTTGCAGCGGATGTGTATCAGCTCTACTATTCCGGTGGGTACCGCGCCTTAGAGAAAATAATGCGTGTATCAGAAAATCTTCTAGGTTAATGTAGCTGCAGCGGCGGTAGTGTTAAATTTCAAGTGAAGAACGTCATTCTTGCACCAAGAACCTGGGGGGTGACGCGTGAAAGGAAACCCTACGTGTGACTGTAAAGCACAGTCTTCGTGTCAGGAGACTGGATCCTGTAAGTTAAACTAAGGGAACAGGTACAGTCTTCATAGGGAGTGAGAAGTGGACGACGTTAAGATTTAAGATTTGAACTGAGGTGAAGTGACGTTTAAATCTCTGAGGAAGAATATCTGGAGGCCGTAGTAGTGGCAAGAAAGGAGGGAGTAAAGAAGATCTCAGATAAACGTTCAAGTGAAAATAATAAAAAGCCATTGCCAAGAGTATTTAAGTTTCCAGTAAGCACTTAAGGGAAGTGTAGCGAGTAACAAGGCAGCGGCAAGTATGAGCCAACCGCCTCCATTCCTTTCAGAAGCAGGGGAACCCAGCATGACATGGAAAAATTGGAGAAAATGTTTTGAAACAGCATATATTGCTTCATAACCTAGGGGCAGAAGGAAGGAAAGTATTCGATAGTCTTCCGGATATTGAGGAGGATGATGAGGAAATGGAGGAAAGAGATGTGTATAATGTCACTTTAAGGAAGCTAGAATTACAGTTTGCAGATGAAATTAATGTAGTTCTTGAAAGACATAAGTTCTATGGAAGAATACAAGGGAAAAATGAAAGTGTGAGCAATTACATTGCTATTTTGAGAGGATTGGCAAATACATGCGAATTCAACGAGTTGACTGATTCACTCATTAGGGATCAGTTAGTGAGGTGCACTAACAATAAGAAGATACAGGAAAAATTGTTAGTTGGGAATCCGGATTCAAGGAAAGCCATAGTAATTGCAAAGAGCATAGAGCACACGGCAGTATGCATAAAAGAAATGTCTGTCTCTAGTGACAAGGATGTAAATGGAATAAGTGATGATCTGAAACATGTGTGTGCTGTTAACAGTAAGAAGAAGTATGAGAATTTGAATGAGCATCAGAGGAAAACATTTACAATGGATAACAAGATGAGATGCTTTAGGTGCGGCAGCACTGGACATTTAGCGAATAGCATGGGTTGTTGGGCTAGAACGGCTTTGTGTAGAAAATGTAACCGAAAGGGACATTTTGCGCGTATGTGCAAAGATATTGCAGAGAAAAATGTAAATGCTATTGATCAGCATGAAGAAGGCAATAGTAGATTTGTCTTACAAGTTAAAGCGGAAGGAAATGTGGGTGTGAATAGTGTGGACTTACCTAAATGTGAAATAGAACTAGAGGGACAAAAAGTAGAGGTCTATGCAGATTCATACTCCCCTTTTACATTCATTAATAGTGAAACATTCCTATCTAGGTTTGACGAGAAGGTTGTGTCGCTCATTGAACCAGATGTGGTTCCTGTGGGATACAACAAAGATCCCATACCATTGGTGGGAATGGCTGTCATGAGGATTATGTTCAAGGGACGAAGCACAGTAGGTAAGGTGTATGTAGCCAAGAAGGGTTCGAACCTTTTAGGGTGGGCACACCAAAAAGATCTTGGAATCAAGCTGGATTCCAGTGCAGAAGTTCCTGTCCTTCTGGTAGATAGATCTGTCTGTGGCACTGAATTAACTTAAGAATTCCCTGAAGTATTCACAGAGAGATTAGGATGCTTGAAGGAGTACCAACACAAAATAATTCTAAAAGATAATGCTAAACCTGTGGCCCATAAATGTAGGAATGTGCCTATATTACTAAAGGAACCCCTCAAACAAGAGTTAGAGAAGTTAGTCAGACAGAATGTCATTGAACCTATTGAAAGTGCGGAGTGGGTTGCTCCCATTGTTATTACTTCCAGGGCAGACAACAAAGCGATAAGATTATGCATTGATTTGAGGGAGTTGAATAACAATATATGGATTGACAGACATCCCTTACCCAACATCAACGAGATGGTAAGTCAAATAGGTGATGCTGAGTTCTTCTCAGTAATTGATTTGTCATCAGCATATCACCAGATCGAGTTGCACCCTGATAGTAAACCTTTAACATCGTTTATAACGCCTCTTGGGGCGTTCAGGTTTCGCTGGATGCCTTTTGGACTGGCTTCTGCGGCCACAGTATTCCAGAGAGCGATGCAAGGTATTCTTAATGGTATAGACTGTGTGTTGTGCTTCCAAGATGACTTACTAATTTTTGGGAAAAATGAGAAGGAACACAATGAGAACTTCAGGGAAGTGTTAAGCAGATTAAAGGTGGCGGGCTTGACTTTGAGAAAAGAAAAATGTCAGATTGGTGTAAAATCAGTGACATATTTAGGGCATGTAATTTCTCGTGAGGGAATAAAACCCAAAATCATTTTGATCAATGCGATCAAGTCAGCACCTATACCTACGACAAAAGATGAGGTAAAATCCTTTCTTGGGTTGTCGGAATATTATTCCAAGTTTGTAAAAAATGTTGCGGACATTACACACCCTTTAAGAATGCTGTTAAGGAAAAATGGTAGATTTGCATGGGATGAGGATTGTGGAAAAGCTTTCCATGACCTTAAAGAATGTATCAGTAATGCACCTTTCCTAGGACATTTCGACACATGCAAACCCACAATACTCACAACAGATGCCAGCACCAAAGGATTAGGAGCAACATTAAGCCAAGTGGTCAATGGGGTAGAAAGAATTGTAGCTTTCGCATCCAGGTCATTGTCTGAGGCGGAAGCACGTTACTCTGTAGTAGAAAGGGAAGCGTTGGCATGTTTTTGGGCTGTTAAGCATTTCAGGGTGTACTTATGGGGTATTCCATTTGTTATAAAGACAGACCACAAACCCCTGGTGAATGTTTTTTCCGTCAAAAATATTGAAAGGACCACGCCAAGAATTTCAAGATGGTTCCTAGGGTTGGAAGGGTATAACTTCAGAATTGTTTACATTCCAGGACCTAGCAACCATGCAGCGGACTTCCTATCTAGATTACCGCTACAAGCCACTGGAGAAGATCTTTGTGGGTCGGATGAATATGTGGTAGCAAAGGTAATGGATGGCATTCAAGAAGATGAGTGGAAGGTGAGTGTTGGCAGTGATTCGGCATTAAGGAGTGTGAAGGATTTTGTAACCAAAGGGTGGCCCAGTGGATGCTCGGAATTAGATAGCAGTATAAGAGGATACTGGGATGTGAGAGATGAGCTCTTTATACAGGATGAAAATGTGTATAGAGGGAGAAAACTTGTTCCTCCAGAAAATTTACGAGAGAAAATTGTGTTGTTAGCACATGAAGGACATTTAGGTTGTAGTTTAACAAAAAACAAGATCAGATTACACTACTGGTGGCCAGGTATGGATTCCATGGTGGAAAGGAATATAAGACAATGTATAAGTTGTGCATATAGCGATAAAAGTAAACATGTACAAAAGGGGAAGATTTCAGCTGTGGAAGTTCCGGACGCTCCTTGGAATAAATTGGCATTAGATATCATAGGTCCCATTGATGTCAAGGGGTTGAATGGAAAATTCATTCTAACGTTAGTCGATTATCACTCTAAATGGGTTGTAATCAAAATTGTTGAGAGTGTAGTTACCAGCACAGTTATCAAGTTCCTTCAAGAGGTATTCAGGAGTGAGGGAGTACCCAAGATATTGATAACGGACAATGGAGTCCAATTTACTTATGTGTTGATGAAAGAGGTTTTACACACCTTTTCTGTGAAACATCAATATTCAGCATTGTATTGTCCTAGGGCAAATGGCCTGGTGGAACGGGTGAACAGAATGATCAAGGATTGCATCCAATTAAACACCATGAAAAGTAATGACATAAAGACAGAATTAGACAACATGATTTGGTCATATCTAATAACACCCCATTCAATAAAAAAAGTTACACCTTTCAAAGCCCTTAAAGGAAGGGAACCTGGCACCAAATTAAGTCCTTTATGGCTGGTGGGAAATGATGTAGGTGTAGTCAATAGAGATGAGATAATGGAAAGAATAGAGCGCCATCAAGGGCGCTCTATTGATAGGTATAACACCAAAGTATCAGAGAAGAAGACGAGCTGGAAAGAAGGAGAATGGGTAAGAGTAAAATTACCCAGGCACACACCTTCAAGTAGCTCCAAGTTTTCTGAAAGGAAAAGAATTAGCAAAGTGTTCAAAAATGTGGTTTGTCTTGAGGATGGGCAAGTTTGGAGTCAGGACAGAATAGCAAGAGACAATAGCACCGATATTTGTGACCCCGTTGGGAAGCAAGCTCAACAAGTCAATGAACCATCTAATTCCAGTTCTGAGGGAAGGTACTTAAGAAACCAATGCAAGAAGCCAATATGGCACAGAGATTACAAGATGACATAGTTGTTGTTCTTATTACATGATAATATGTTGTTGTTCTTTAAATATTATATAGAAGGGAGATGTGTTGTAATGTTATTCCTTTCTCTAATGGTTCATCCCGCTCTCCCCCTGCCTATTGTCCTTTCCCATTCTGCCGTTAGAACGTTGTGAAAATTCTATTGCAGGCGCCTGGACCAACGGTCATTCTGGGCGATGGATATCGTTTGCAGCAGAATAAACTAAGCTGTACTCACGCTGACGGTGTCTGCTGGTTATTTCAGCCGCCCTTAGACAACTTATCTACTGGATCCGATTATGGGTCACTCCTGAGCTGAAGGAATTTAGAGATTGCCTCGTAGAATTGTTGGGCATGAGGGGTGCCAAACAAATCCCTTGGGTCAAATTTGTTTCAGATTGGTTCAAGAGATTAGCATTGGTAAAGCTGTGGATCTACCCAGAAAGAATAAGTAAAACTGAATTTAACTATTTAAAATCAAGTTATTGGATCCATATACGAGATATCCACTTAAATAATCACTCAATTGGCAAACCAATTGATTCTTGGATATTAAGCCGTTCCATCATTTTGAGGAATTTTTAAATTTTATTTACTCACCTTTAGCCAAAAGTCTCTACATCCTTTTCGTCTTGCAACCTTGCCTCTAAGATCAGCAACGAGCCAATGGCGGAAGTCTCTAGATGCTAGCACTTGTCCGGCATGTGGCTTGGCAGATGAAGATGAAGGGCATATATTATTCTTCTGCCCAAGCTATCGTAGCCTATGCCGAAAATGGATTATTCCTGTATGTAAAAATCTGAAGGTCACAAAATATATAGTGGCCCTAAGAATACTCAGGAGCGACACAACATCAGTAATAGCAATTGCTACGAGCAAATTTCTACAGGCGGTGTGGTGCAAACGTGGTAGATTATTACCTGCGCCCCCAAGTGATTAGGTCTTTTTAATGTTCATCTTGTATTTTAACATTGATTTTATATATATATATATATATATATTGCTGTAGATATTCTTTTCCGCTCTTTTTATGTAGCTTTTTAAGTATCCCTTGCTCAATTTTGCACATAGTCTTGTCTGATTGTTGTCTCCATTTGGCATATGAACAATGTTTATAAAGAAAATGGAGTTCTAAATGATGCTGACTCTTTTACAATGAACTGTGCTGTAACATCTTTTATATTGGTTTTATGAAATGTTTTTTGCAATGTTTATGCACATGTGACCTTTGATGGCACTTGGATACCGAATAAAGTTAATTTACTACTACATAAAGATATAATAAATACATGACAGATATCTACTGGGGTGGTGTTCTATATTCTGGTGCTGCTGGAGAACACCCAGTAACAAATTTTCTCTTTCAAGCATTCCCCTGTTTTCTAGTCTTGCAACGTTATTGTTGCATGTTCTTTACATCATATTCTGTGGCGAACCACTGTTAAGTGATACAGCCACGCTTGAAGAGGATGTGAATGGACAGGGAGAGCCAGTTGAGATCTCACTCTTCAGAGAGGATTTGAAGGTATCCGGGATCTGAAAGCCAAGTGATCTGATGTTACTTATGAGTTTTGTAAGTAAGTTGTTCTGGATGTTTCAGGCCGACCTCTGGCGTTGTCAGATGCAGTTTTGGGCATGACTTTGACATCCAGGTTTAAATAAGTGTTAGGTACCAAAGTGAGTCAATATGTATCCAGGTTATCAAGCCGCAGTTGCACTAGTGACAGCCCACTTTCTGCTCAGGCTTGTTATTATGTCACAACAGACATTTTGAGCTCTGCGGGAGGTCCTCAATCTTGTTAAACTCTAGATGGAGGACACAAAGATTGGCCAATTGATCAGCATAATCATGCTCTACCTTTTCATAAACGTCTACATTCGAACAACCTTTGGTCTTCTCCAATATTTAAATATATCTTGGCAAAAGTGATCATTGATTCTGATGGGGTCTCAGTGTTTTGCAGGAAACTTGGGAGTGATCGCTTTCACAAACTACGCAAAATTAATACCTTTCTTAGTGTATTTCAGTCACCTTCAGTAACACCAGATTCACTTTGTATGTTGCTGTTCCTATCTGGAAAGACTATGGGATCATGGCCTAAATTAGACCACACTTTTTTTTGCTAAAATCATAGGTAATTTACAAATAGTGTAGGTTGTCACATAGGATGTACACACTTCGAATGGAACATTTAACAATTACAAATTCTGATGTAGGTTTACCATTCCAACTGTAGTTTTTGTTTTAGCACGCAATGGCCAATTAAAGGATGACAGTGTTGTAGGAATCCACCTCAGAAAACCACTATTTTTGCCTAATAGTAAAATCAATTGTCCCAATCTCTCGGGATAAATGAGCAGCTTTTATTTTGAATTTACATGTTTATCGTATTATGTAAATGGATCTTAACCTGTGCTTTTATGGCCATATAGATTAGCCTAATAAAGATAATTTTGCCTCTAAACTGAACAGCTTTTTGCTCCTTTCCATAAGCATAGAAATGTAAAAACAATACGTAGTTCTCGCTGTTGAATGCGGTGTACTACTGTCTATGTGACAGCTGACGTGCCTTGTAGTTTCACCCGGTTCTGAATAGTCTCAGTTCCCCTCAAAGGTTTTCTAATATTTAAAAAAGTTACTAATTGTCAGCTCAGCTGAATTTAATTTGTTGACAACATTCTGTGTAATAGAGACAGAACTAGACACGTCATCACCATGGGTGAGTATGATGGTTTTTGGCACGTAGTAATTTTTCAACCAGACTTCAGTGTTTTCCTTAGTCTCATAATTTGATGGCTTTCGTCTATCACATTATGATATTTGTTAGAACTGGGGGTCTCTAGTTGGCAGAGGTAGGTACCTTTGACCAAATAGGGACCCTGCTTCTAAGTTAGGGACAGGGGATTACACTACTGGATAACCCCTGCTCACCCCCTTGATCGAGCAGACAGGCTTATCTCAGAAGCAGTGTGTTAAGCATTTGTGAGCACATACAGTAATACAGTGAAAACACTACAGATGGACACCACACAGGTTTTATAAAAATAAGTATTCTTTATATAGAATTAACACAAGACCACAAATAAAAAAAATCCACAATACTGTACTCAAGATTGACTTAAAGATGGTAGAGTTAACTTTGTTCAAGTTGTTGGTAAATGCAACACAGTTTTCACAAAAGTACCTGGATGCGTAACGCAAAATAAACAAAAGGCTGGCAGTGTTGGAGATGCGTCGGTTCCTTGCTTCGGGGGAGACGATGCGTCGCGCCTCAATGCTTGCACAGAGTAGGGGATGCGTCTTGATCCTTACTGGAGAGGAGATGATGCGTAGATTCTCGTGCTGCAGCCCGGTTGTGATGCGACAAGATGGCGCCTCGATGCGATGCGACAATCCAGTGCGATGCGATAAGATGGCACCCTGGATGCGACGATGTTGAGACGATGGGGCACGCCCTGGCAGCCTTGCGGCCACTCTGTACTTTGGAGCTGCGACATGCCCTGCGACGCGCTTCTCCGATGATGCGACGGCGGCCCTCACGGTTGCGACGCGCTTCTCCAGTGATGCGACAACAGACAGCTGTGACGAAGACACGGTTCTGGGAGATGCGGCGGCGGCATGCTTCTCCGGCGATGGGATGACTACAGCTGAGGCAGCAACATGCTTCTTCTCGTTGCGTCGTGCTTCCATCTCCCAGCGACACGCAGGCTTCTGCAGACAAAATTCACAGCAAGGAAATTCAGAGGGGAGCTGGTGGTGAAGTCTGTTGTCCCTGAGACTTCAGCAGGAGGCAAGCACAATTTCAACCCCTTGGAGTAATATTCTGCAAGATGATGAAAGCTCTGTAAAAGTTCCTTCTCCTCTCCTTGGCAATGAAGACACCACTGCAGGCCAACCCAACAACACAGCACACTGGCAGTGGGGCAGTCCAACTCCTACAGCTTCCTTTGGTTCTTCTCCTTGGCAGAGGTTTCTTGTTGTTGTTCCAGAAGTGATCTAAAGTCTTGGGGTTTTGGTCCCCATAATTACACTCCTTTTCTCTTTGTTCCCTGAAGGCAGAGAGGCCTTTGCCTAGTCCAAACCAGTTCTGGTCAGTCCTGGAGTACTTTGTTTACCTGACTCCTTCTTTCCTTTCAGAGTGCAGGGCAGACACATCAGACACACCACAGGAGGTAGAGCCAGCATTGTGAAGGGAAGGCACAGCCCTATTCAGGTCCCAGGTGCAACTCCTCCCACCCATCTACATGCAGATCTCTCTATTCAGCCCTGTGCTAACTCACCCTGTCTCGCGGAATACCCCAGCCCCTGTCACTCAAAATCCAGAAACACAATACACAACCTAGCAGAGGCAGGCTTGGACAGTTAAGCAAGAAAATACCTACTTTCTAAAAGTAGTATTTTCAAACACAGAATGTTAAAACCAACTTCACTAAAAGGTGTATTTTATCATTCTGAGTTCAGGCATACTAAACTCAAATTTCTGCCATGTTCCCTGAGTCAGTTAGGATTATAAGATGTCATAATCAAACTGCCCATTCTGGCCTATGGGGAACAGGTTGCCTTGCAATAGTGAAAAACGAAAAGGGATGTAATTCATTATTAGGACATGCCACACACACCAGGGCATGTCCTACCTTATACTTACAATGCACCCTGCCCTTGGACCTACCATAGGGGTGTCTGATATGAAGATAAGGGAAGGTTTAGGGACTGGCAAGTGGGTGCACTTGGTCAGTCCGCAGACTGCACATAGGCTCTGCAATAGCAGACCTGAGACACACTTTACAATCTGTTTCTGTGGGTGGCACAACCAGTGCTGCAAGCCCACCAGCAGCATTTACTTTACAAGCCCTGGGCACACATGGTGCACTTTACTAGGGTCTGACAAGTAAATCAAATAACCCAATCATGGAGTCACTAATCAATACATCAATTTAACATAGGGAGCACTTGCACTGTGGCACTGAATGGCAGTGGCACAGTGCCCAAAGCATCTAAACCAGCAAAACATATCAAAAACAGAGGAGGCAATCAGAAAAAATGGAAGGGAGACTCACACCAATGGTACTAGGTCTAACACGTGTCCCCTCCAGTTGAAATGTGGGGAGAACTACCCTTCCCCTTAGGAGTTCTCATCGCTAAGGTGGAAAAATCTGGACAGACCATCAGCATTGGCGTGTTCTGTACCAGGGCGGTGTTCCACCGTAAAGTCCATCCCCTGTAGGGAAATGGACCACCTCAACAACTTTAGGTTCTCACCCCTCATCTGCATCAACCATCTGAGGGGCCTGTGGTCTGTCTGAACCTGGAAGTGAGTCCCAAACAGGTATGGTCTCAACTTCTTCAGTGCCCAGACCACAGCAAATGCCTCTCGCTCAATCACACTCCACCTCTGTTCCCATGGAAGTAACCTCCTACTGATGAAGGCCACAGGTTGGTCTAGGCCTTCCTCATTAATCTGTGATAGAACAGCCCCCACACCATGCTCTGAAGTGTCTGTTTGAACAATGAATTATTTTGAGAAGTTGGGCGCCTGAAGCACGGGTGCTGTGCACATGGCAGTCTTCAGGGCTTCAAAAGCCTTCTGACAGGTGTCAGTCCAGTTTACTTACTTGGGCTGCTTCCTGGAAGTCAGCTCAGTCGAGGGTGCAACAATGTTGCCATACCCCTTGGCAAACCTCCTGTAGTGCCCCGTGAGTCCTAAAAAGGCTCTCACCTGTGTCTGAGTCTTTGGGGGTTCCCATGCCAGGATGGTATCAATCTTGGGTTTCAGGGGCACCACCTGGACGCTCCCTACCTGGTGCCCCAAGTACACCACGGAACCCTGTCCGATCTTGCACTTACTCACCTTGATTGTGAGGCCTGCCTTGCGCAGTGCCATCAACACTTCCCGGAGGTGGCACAGATGTTCTTCCCAACTGGCGCTGAACACTGCAATGTCATCCAGGTAGGCAGCACTGAAATCTTCCAGTCCCACCAACACCTGAAAGGTGGCAGGAGCATTCTTCATCTGAAAGAGCATAACACAGAATTGGTAGTGCCCATCTGGTGTGGAGAATTCTGACCTCTCTTTGGCCCCGTCAGTTAAGGCGATCTGCCAGTACCCAGACGTCAAATCAAACGTGCTGAGGTACCGGGCAGCCCCTAACTGATCAATGAGCTCATCAGCTCTGGGGATGGGGTGCGCTTCCGTCCTGGTGACTGACTTGAGCCCTCGGTAGTCCACACAGAACCTGAGTTCAGGTGTGGCACCAGGCGAGGCAGCCTTTGGGACCAAGACCACTGGGCTGGCCCAAGGACTGTTGGAGGACTCAATCACCCCTAAGGCAAATACCTTGGAGACTTCCTCCTTGATGTAAGTCCTGACCTTGTCAGTCACTCTGTAAGCCTTGTGCTTCACCGGAAGACTGTCCCCAGTGTCCACATCATAGACACATCACTCAGTGACACCAGGAACCAAGGAAAACAAATCAGAGAATTGCCCAACAGATGGTGATAATCTTGCTGCTGAACAGGGGTCAGTGTGGCAGAGAGGCTGACACCATCCACTGACCCATCTTGCTCTGTTGCAGACAGGAGGTCAGGAAGAGGCTCTGTCTCCTCCTCCATTCCATCATCTGTCGCTAGGAGCATGCCCACTTCGGACCTTTCTAAGTGGGGCTTCAGGCCGTTAACATGTAAGATCCGCAAAGGGTTCCTTGGAGACCGCAAATTCAGCAAGTAGATGACATCACTTTTGTGCTCCACCACCTCAAATGGACCGGTCCACCTGTCCTGGAGCGCACAAGGCTCTACGGGGCCATGACCCAAACTTTCTGTCCAGGTTGAAACTCAATCAGAGTGGCATTCTGATCGTATCACCGCTTCATCTCTTCCTGGCTTGCTTTCAGATTCGCCTGAGCGAGCTCTCTGAATCGTCGAGTCTGGTTCCTGAAGGCCAGCATGTAACTGTATACATCCTGGGGAGGTTTCCTGGGAGATTGCTCCCAGCCTTCCTTGACCAGACTCAAAGGTCCTCTTACCGGGTGTCCATACAACAGTTCAAAGGGACTGAACCCTAGGGACTTTTGTGGCACCTCACGGTAAGCAAACAGAAGGCATGGCAAGAGGACGTCCCACTTATGCCTCATTGGTTCTTCAAGACCCATGATCATGCCTTTAAGGGTCCGGTTGAATCTTTTAACCAGCCCATTACCTTGGGGGTGGTAAGGAGTGGTGAACTTGTAGGTAACACCACACTTCTTCCACAGGGACTTCATATAACTAGATATGAAATTGGTATCACGGTCTGACACCACCTCTCTGGGGAACCCCACATGGGAGAAAATCTCCATCAGTGCACGTCCCACCACGGGGGCTGTCACTGTCCTGAGTGGGGTGGCTTCCGGTTACCGGCTAGCATGGTCCACCAAGATCAGGATAAACCTGTTGCCCATGGCGGTCTTGGGGTCCAGTGGCCCCACAATGTCAATACCCACCTGTTCAAAGGGGGTACTGACTACAGGGAAAGGTTGGAGAGGAGCCTTTTGCTTCCTTCCATTTTTCCCACTTGCCTGGCAAGTTTGACAGGTCCTACAATGAGTATCTGAACTCTTCCGCATCTGGGGCCAATAAAAGTGGGTGACAAACCTCTCAAAGGTCTTGTCCTGTCCCAGATGTCCAGCTAAAGGTACATCATGAGCCAACCCCAATAGGAAGGCTCTGAAGCGCTGGGGTACCATCAGCACACAGGCTGACCCAGGCTCAGCAACCTTAGGCCCTGTATACAGGAGGTTGTTCTCCCAGTAGATCCAATGTGATCCAGACTGATCACTTGCTGCCTGGTCTGTGGCCTGTTGCCGCAAACCCCCAAGAGAAGGGCACTTCTTTTGTTCTGCACAAAATTCCTCCCTGGAGGGTCCTCCTTCTTGCTGCCAATTGGTCAGCTCAGGCAGGACCCCCAGTACAGCGACTTGCTTCCCTGTAGATTCCAGGCCATCCCCCACAAGGTCTGCCTCCTCCTGGACTGTGGGAACACTGGGGGCTGATTTCCCACGCCCCCTACCTCTTCTCTTTAAGGCAGGTCCCTGGGCCATACTTTCAGACTCCAGGACCTCTTCAACACCCTTACTGGCTGCCATAGACCGAGTGGTAACACACGCCCACTCAGGCAGACCCAACATCTCCAAATGAGCCTTCTTCTCCACCTTATCCCAAAGGGAGCTTTCCAAATCATTGCCCAACAGACAATCCACAGGCATGGCTGGCCTCACAGCTACCTGAAGAATACCAGAGACCCCACCCCACTCAAAGGGAACCTGAGCCACCTTGCATCTCTGTGTTGTCAGCAGCAACAGCTGGGTAGAAGGCATTGGGGACAACCTGCTCTTGAGACACCAGGTGACACTTGACAGCTGTCACACTGGCTCCTGTGTCTCTAGGAGCCTCCACTCTATGGCCATTGATGGTCACCCACTGCCTGCATTTCTTAGTGTTATCAGGCCGCTGAGCTTGAGGGACCATCTCAAAGTCTCCTAATGAGACAAGGGACATTTCTGCGGGACCCCACCCACCTTGGGCACCTTTCTCCTCCACTTCCAAGGCTACACTGGCCATCTGACGGGGGGTGCATGGGGTGGCACATACTGACTCTTTTGGGGACACTGGGGTTCATACCGATGGTGCCCCACTTGCTTACACTGAAAGCAGGTAGCTGGCAGCCTATGAACAGGTTTACCTGTCGGGGGCTCTGACTTCTTCTCAGGGGGAGACTGGGAACCCTTCCCTTGGTTCCGTTGGGAATTACTTTGGGGCCCTTTCTGGAACTCCCTCTGTTTACCCTTGTCCCCCCCACTCTTCTGCTGGGGACCCTGCCCACCCTTGGCAGAGTCTCCCACATGACCCTTATGGACCCTGGTACTGACCCAGTGGTCTGCCTCTTCAGCACGCTTCCAAGGGTTAGTTAGCTTGCTATCAATAAGGTGCTGGTGTAGCTCTGGAAAACAATTAGCAGACAAGTGCTCCCTTGCAAACAAATCGTAGAGTGCTTCAAAAGTATCCACGTTGCTACCCTTCACCCAGCCATCCATAGCTCTGCAAAAGAAAGACACATATTCTACCCAAGTGGTTCCCTCCAGTTACTTATAATTCCTGAATCTCTGTCTATAGAGTTCTGGGGTCAAACCATACCTTGTCATCAGGGCTTCCTTCATGAGGGCATAAGAAATCCTATGTTCACTGGGCAGGTCTAACAAAGTATCCCTCCCCTTACTCACAAAGCGGCCCCACAACCCAGATCCCCAATCCTTCTCAGGGACCCGGTGGGCCAACATTGCTATCTCATAGGCTGCAAACCACTGCCCAATATCCTCATGCTTATGGAAATCTTTGATGATATTCTTGGGAATATACATTCTGCTTTCTGAAGGCACAGATGGTGCGCTGCCACGGGAGGGATTGATCTCTAAGCCCTTTGCCTTGATCCCTAATTCCCTCAACATCCTTTCATGCTCCATTCTCATTCTCTCTCTCTCCAAGGACAACTTGTTATTCTCCATTTCCCTCTGACCCTCCAACTTAAGCTTAGCCATCTCCAGCTTGTGTGCCCTATTTCTCTCCATGTCTTCCAACTCTCTAGGGGACAGGTCTTTGGAAGAGATACTACTGCCAGGTGGGGACGGCACCACTCCCCTGGCTAGAAACACTGGCCTATCCAGTTGCCCATCTGCAGCCCCAGCTGGCTCCACCACTGACTCAGGGGCATTTCTTGCTTCTACCCAGGCCCTCAGCGCCTTTTGATAGTCATCCTTTTTAGAAATGCCTGGTGTAGCAATCTTCACTTTCGTGCAGAGATCCTTGAGCTGTTTCAAAGTGCAGGTTTCCAATCTATCTTGCTCAAAATCAAGATCCATAGATGCAACAGATGCTGGTCTACTCATGGCAGTAAGAATTGGCAGTTCTCAGGAAAACAATAACAGTCCAAGGAAAAAAGATTCTACCAAAAAGTCGCGTTTAGTCTGCACTTGCTAGTAGTGTACACCAATCACTGTTTATGAGTCACATATGCAGGTTCAAATCCTCACCGCTGACCAGCAATGTTAGAACTAGGGGTCTCTAGTTGGCAGAGGTAGGTACCTTTGACCAAATAGGGACCCTTGCTTCTAAGTCAGGAAAAGGGGATTACACTACTGGATAACCCCTGCTCACCCCCTTGGTAGCTTGGCACGAGCAGACAGGCTTATCTCAGAGGCAGTGTGTTAAGCATTTGTGAGCACATACAGTAATACAGTGAAAACACTGCAGATGGACACCACACAGGTTTTCTAAAAATAAGTATATTCTTTATATAGACTTAACACAATACCACAACCAACAAAAATTCACAATACTGAACTCAAGATTGGCTTAAAGATGGAAGAATTAACTTAGTTCAAGTTGTTGGTAAATGCGACACAGTTCTCACAAAAGTACCTGGATGCGTAAAGCAAAATAAACAAAAGTCTTGCAGCTTTGGAGATGCATTGGTTCCTTGCTTTGGGGGAGACGATGCGTCGCGCCTCACTGCTTGTGCAGAGTAGGGGATGCGTCTTGATCCTTACCGGAGAGGAGGTGATGCGTAGATTCTCGTGCTGCAGCCCGGTTGCGTTGCGGCAAGATGGCGCCTCGATGCGATGAGACAATCCGGTGTGATGTGCTAAGATGGCACCCTTGATGCGATGATGTTGAGATGATGCAGCACGCCCTGGCAGCCTTGCGGCGACTCTGTACTTTGGAGCCGCGACAGGCCCTGCGACGCACTTCTCCGATGATGCAACGCAACCCTCATGGTTGCGACGCGCTTCTTCGGTGATGCGACAGCAGACAGTTGTGACGAAGGCACGCTTTTGGGAGATGAGGTGGCAGCACCCTTCTCCGGCGATGAGATAACTACAGCTGCGGCGGTGAAATGCTTCTTCTCGTTGCGTCACGCTTCCAGCTCCCAGCAACACGCAGGCTTCTGCAGATAGAATTCCCAGCAAGGAAATTCAGAGGGGAGCTGCTGGTGAAGTCTGTTGTCCCTGAGACTTCAGCAGGAGGCAAGCACAAGTTCAAGCCCTTGAAGTAATATGCTGCAAGATGATGAAAGTTCTGTAAAAGTTTCTTCTCCTCTCTTTGGCAATGAAGAAACCACTGCAGGCCAACACAACAACACAACACACTGGCAGGGGGGGCAGTCCAACTCCTACAGCTTCCTTTGGTTCTTCTCCTTGGCAGAGGTTTCTTCTTGTTGTTCCAGAAGTGATCTAAAGTCTTGGGGTTTGGGTCCCCATATTTATACTACTTTTCTCTTTCTTCTCTCCAGGCAGAGAGGCCTTTGCCTAGTCCAAACCAGTTTTGGTCAGTCCTGGAGCACTTTGCCTGACTCCTTCTTTCCTTTCAGAGTGCAGGGCAGAGACATCAGACACACCACAGGAGGTGGAGCCAGCATTGTGGAGGGAGGGAAGGCACAGCCCTATTCAGGTCCTAGGTGCAACTTCTACCACCCATCTACATGCAGATCTCTCTATTCAGCCCTGTGCTGACTCACCCTGTCGCCTGGAATCCCCCAGCCCCTGTCACTCAAACTCCAGACACACCATACACAACCTAGCAGAGACAGGCTTGGACAGTTAAGCAAGAAAATACCTACTTTCTAAAAGTGATATTTTCAAACACAGAATGTTAAAACCAACTTCACTAAAAGATGTATTTTATCATTCTGAGTTCAGGCATACTAAACTCGAATTTCTACCATGGTCCCTGAGTCAGTTAGGATTATAAGATGTAATAATCAAACTACCCATTCTGGCCTATGGGGAACAGTTAGCCTTGCAATAGTGAAACACGAAAATGGCTATAATTCACTATTAGGACATGCCACACACACCGGGGCATGTCCTACCTTATACTTACAATGCACCCTGCCTTAGGGCCTACACTAGGGGTGTCTGATATGAAGATAAGGGAAGTGGGTGCACTTGGTCAGTCAGCATGGTAGTACCAGACTGAACATAGGCTCTGCAATGGCAGACCTGAGACACACTTTACAAGCTGCTTCTGTGGGTGGCACAACCAGTGCTGCAAGCCCACCAGCAGCATTTGCTTTACAAGCCCTGGGCACACATGGTGCACTTTACTAGGGTCTGACAAGTAAATCAAATAACCCAATCATGGAGTCACTAATCAATACATCAATGTAACATAGGGAACACTTGCACTGTGGCACTGAATAGCAGTGGCACAGTGCCCAAAGCATCTAAACCAGCAAAACATATCAAAAACAGAGGAGGCAATCAGAAAAAATGGAAGGGAGACTCACGCTAATGGTACCAGGTCTAACAATATTGAACTTCCTTTTTGAGTTCAGTAAGATCACATTAGGCATTATTCTTTCCTTCTCACCACCACGCCTTTATTGAGAGTCTCTATTCCTGATGGACAAAGGGTTGGTGACTGATATCTCTTCATTTTGAATGGGGACAAGAGATCAAGAAATAAATAAAATGGCGGTGCTATTGTGTAAACCTCTTCGCCGTTGCCGTATGTGTTTTTGTGTTCTTAGTTTCACAAACAGTCTCCATTATTTACGGTGCTGTTGAAACTGTGCCTTTCACCTATGGTGGATGCCTTCTGGGATTCTAACCTCTGGCTCTTTAATTATGTTCTCCCTTTACCTGCTTGATGTTCGTTCTCCTTGGTTTCATATTCTTTTAATCTTTTCACATGAACATTTCTTATTCGAAACTCACACTGGAACACCTGCTACCCTAGTTAAAAGTGTCAGCTTCTGCTGAGCTGCCATGCTCATTTTCAAATAAGTCCACAATATCCTGAATTGTAGGATCTAATTTTCCTTAATTTTTCCCTGGATGGGCGTGTGTTTCTGCATTTATGTAAGTATTTAATTGTTTTGTGCATTGCAGACCTAGCAGAGAAACAACAGACCTCTGAATGCATCCTTCCTCAGAGGTGCTAGGCGAACTGTATGATGGGGAGTTGTTGTATTTTGCCTTTGAACACTGCAATACACATCACGAGAGATCTCGCCATCAGTCAACTAGGGAATCCCATATTGTGGTCTTCCAAAAGGTAAACAGGGATCCACTAGAGTTGAAGTCCTACAAGCCGCAATCTCTGATGAATACCTAGAATAAAATATTGGGTAAGGATCCTAGCAATTCGACGACTGCAGGCTGTAGGGGACCAGGATGGGTTCATACTCGAGTGTTAAACTTATCTTAACTTGTGTTGCATCTTCTGTGTCAGTGATATGGTCCAGCGAGTGAACAGAACAATGTCACTGGAGGCCTCACTTGATATACAGAATACGTTCAATGTTGTGCTGCAACCCTTCCTCTTTGCTGTGCTGAAGCGGATTAGATTTGGAGAACAGATGTTCAGACCAATACAATTGTTCTAAGCTGGACCAGTCAGAAGGGCGCGGCGCGCGTGAGATGTGTCATCTCAAAGATGCCCCTTGTCCCTGATACTTTTTTCATTGGTCATGAATCTCCTGGCGGCCTTACTGGTAAGTTAGGTTCAAGATTGGGCTAAAACACTGAGGTAGACTGCATATTATCTCTTTATATGTGGACAATGTGCTGTTATTTCTGAGGTACCTCACAGAGAACCCGCTCCGAGTAATACAGTTGCTGTCGGACTTCACACACATCCCTGGCTTAAAAATCTTTGGGGAAAAATTACAAAAATCATGCTAGTTCCCTTTAAAAGAGAGTGATACATGGGTGTCGACTCAATAACAGAGCATTCCACTTGAAAGGAAGGCTGACATATCTGGAGGTGCACATTTACTGTGAGGATGAACAGCTGATGACCAGAAGTCTTTTTTCAGGGACCTAAATGCATTCCTGTCTGGTTTGGCTTGGTGCAAAGACAAACGGCGACTGGCTCCAGGGAAAGCTATAAGCCCCCCTGAAGGAGGAATGAGATCAAATAGCCATGAAAGCCACTCCCAGGATGCTCACTGCAGTGTGATGACGGGATGCTGCAAAGGCCCCAGGGACGGAAACTCGGGCCTGTGTTCAGGGCAGAAGTATACAGGAAGTCCTCCAAGTGGCTTTGAATTGACGAAGTCCCATCCCAGGGGATTGCACATGTCACAATGACACTGGCAATGATGCACAAAGTCCACGGCCATAATCGCTGGAGATAGCCTTGTGGAGCTTGCTTAGTTGTTTTGAGGTGACGAATTTGATTTGATTTGCTTTGATTTGAACCACCTGTCTGATGCACCGGCCAAGGTGTTAACACACAGGCTGGAAAGGCAAGTACTTACTGCTCTGAATAAAGTTTTGTCTCGCACCTTTAATTTCGACAAAACAGGGGTAAAGAGGAAATGGGAAGAGAATCGGAATTTGCCTAGTGATATGACGGTAAGTTCCAATTCTATTAAGGACACGGAGGCGAGGATTATGCTAACTCTCTTCGCTTTATTATTTATCCAAAGACAACAGCAGCCAGAGAGATTAGTGAATATCAAAGTAAAAAACCATACAAAAAACTACAACTCCCTACAACCAGGGAGATAACGTGGTAATTAGTCCATCAACTATCTCTGTGACACCATCTCAAAGTCCTCTGTCAGCTCTCTCTCCTCCTCTTTCTTCGCGCAAGTCACGCCACTTCCTCATTGGTCTTGTTTGGATCCATCATTTCCTGAAAGAAGCCAAACAGGGAGGTGAGAACTGAACGAACCATCCGGAGCGTAAGCAACGGTCACAGAACCAAAGAACAGTAAGCAAGCAAGCATTTCTGTCAATAAACATCCAGGAAAAGACCTTACTTACCCCTATACGGGGGGGTTCGCACCAAGGGTGCCCCGGGCAGGATAATCCTCGCCTCCGTGTCCTTAATAGAATTGGAACTTACCGTCATATTACTAGGCAAATTCCGATTCTATGTCAGGACCGGAGGCTTCGGATTATGCTAGTTCAAAGCTTACTTACCACTAACTGTGCCACGTTAAGAATTGGCTTAAAATAAAACCTCTTAAAGGTGGAGTCGGACGACCAGTCCGCTGCACGCATTAAATCCTCCAAACGCGCTCCAAGCGCGAAAGCCTTCGAGGCCATAGCGCCCCTGGCTGAATGGGCACCAAACTGTTTAGTATCAATGCCAGCCTCTTGCATAACCCAACGCACCCCCCTAGCAATGGTGGGGGAAGAGACTGCTTTATGTGGCTTCTTGAGAGCTATCAAGAGTTGTCGTTCGCCTGGTGGGCGGAGTTCCTGCGTCAATTCCTCATAAGTCTTCAAACAGTCTACCACACAAAGTTTGGGAGAATCCCGGAAAGCCGGATACGTGATTGTTCGCGAGTTGGACTTGGTTCTGCGTCCAATCGTAAAAACTACCCCTTCCGGGGAAAAAACCCGCGCTGAGACATCAAGCGCACGAACATCGGAAACTCTCCTGCAGGAGATCAAGCAGAGAAGCATAGCAAGCTTAGAAGATAACTCTTTCAGAGAAAGATACCGATTAGGTTGCCAGGAAAGAAACAGATTCAGTACCTTATTAACGTCCCAAAGGACGGAGTAGCGAGGTTCCGGGGGTAGCGACAATCGCACGCCCCGCAGAAGTCTGCAAACCATTGGATGTTCACCGACAGGTGCTCCGTTTAGAGGCTCGTGACCGGCGGAAATCGCCGATCTGATAGCATTAATGGAGCGATAAGCCAAACCCTCCGACGCCAAATCGGCGAAAAAATTCAAGAGGGGAACGATTCCTGCGACCACGGGATCCAGACGTCGTCGAAGACACCAACGAACCCAACGTGACCACGAGGATCTATAACGCTTCGTGGTACTGTCCGCCCATGCCTTTGACAGGAGGGCCTCAGCCTGACCCGAAAGTCCCGGCAACGACCATCGTCGCCTGAAAGACGCCACGCCATGAGTCGTAGTGTCCCCTGTGTGATCAGGTGATGAAGATCCCCCTCCGGGTTCTGAAGAAGCTGAGGATACAGGGGGAGTAGGATTGGAGAATCCCAGGAAAGTTCCAGAAGAACTGGAAACCAGACTTGAGACCTCCAAAGGGGGGTTATCAGGACCACCTGCGCACATTGACGTCGGATCTGAGCCGTTGTCCTCATGATCATCGAGAACGGTGGAAACGCATATCCGTTCTCCTGACTCCAATCCTGGAGGAAGGCATCCGTGGCAAGAGCCAGTGGATCCGGTCTCCAACTGAAGAACCTGGGCACCTGATTGTCCAGACGGGAGGCAAAAAGTTCCGCCGAGAACGGACCCCAGAGGTTGTGCAACCACTGGAAGATCGGAACATCCAGCTTCCAAAGGCTGGAGTCGTAGAGATGACGTGAGTGCCAGTCCGCTACTTGATTGTGCTGGCCCGGGAGATATTCCGCCGTCACCGAAACATGATGTTCGAGGCAGTAGCTCCAAAAATCCTTTGCCAAATTGGCCAGCGCCCAAGAACGGGGACCCCCCAATCGATTGACATACTGGACCGCGGAGATGTTGTCCATCTTCAGGAGGACACAAGACTGCACTCTGTTCTTGGTCCAACAACGCACCACGAAAGAGCCAGCGAGCAGTTCCAAGCAATAGATGTGAAAAACCCGCTCGTTTGCTGACCAAACACCTCTGGTGGAAAAATCTCCGCATCGAGCGCCCCACCCCAACTTGCTGGCGTCGGACTCGATGACCAAGTCTGGAACGGATCCGAAAATCGCCCGACCGTTCCATGCCTCCATATGATTGAGCCACCAGAGGAGCTCCTCTTTGGCTTCCGCCGACAGGGGCACCACGTAATCGTAAGAGTGACCCCGTCGGAGGTGGTAGGCTTTTTGACGCTGAAGAGCGCGATAGTGCAAGGGGCCCGGAAAAATTGCTTGTATCGAGGACGACAGGAGGCCCACAACCCTGGCTAGCTGACGCAAGGAAATGGTGGGTTTGGACACCGTACGGCGTAGTTCGTGACGAATTTTCGCCATTTTGCGAGACGGAAGACTCAAAGTCGCTTGAACGGAGTCCACCACAAACCCCAGGAAGGTGACTGCCTGAGAGGGGTGAAGTAGTGATTTCTTCGTATTGATAACAAACCCCAGGCCCTGGAGCAGGGAAATGGTTTGTTGGAGTTGCACCACCAAGAGTTGGGGAGACTGAGCCATCAGAAGGATGTCGTCCAGATAGACGATCATGCGTATACCTCGCGCCCGGAGAAACTCTACCACGGGACGAAGCAGCTTGGTGAAACACCAAGGTGCCGAGGAAAGCCCGAATGGAAGGGCCGTGAATTCGTATACCGAGCCCCCCCAACGAAACTGAAGGAAACGTCGATGGGGCGGATGCACGGGAACCACAAGGTAAGCGTCTTTTAAATCCAGCCGCGCCATCCAATCGGAAGGGCGCAGGAGATCTCTCAAGAGGTGGATTCCCTCCATTTTGAAATGGCGGTACACCAACCACGCGTTGAACTCTTTGAGGTTGATTACCGGACGACGACCTCCGTCCGCTTTGTCCACAAGGAATATATTGCTGAGGAAACCGTGAGGATGCAAAGTTGTGCGACAAATCGCGCCTTTGCAAAGCAATTCGGCGACCTCCTCGTCGATCAACCGTGCATCCTGAAGGGTGAACTGCAAGGGACACGGTCGTGTGGCTTGATGAGGACTGCCCAGAAATTCCACATGAAAGCCGCGAATTGTCTGCCGGATCCACGCATCGGACGTTAGTTCCTCCCAAGCCTGAGTAAAGCTTGCCAATCGCCCCCCTATCTTCAGCTGACAAGCGGGGAGGACACTTACCGGTAGAAGCTCCGCCTCCAGAGTTGGACTTGTATCCTCCACGGCCCCTGAAACGCTGTCCTCGCGTTGGATAGAAATTGGTATAGTTTGCAGTGGAGTTGTATTGACCACGGCCAGAGCCTTGTCCCCTTTGAGGATTTTGCTGGAATCCGCGGCCGGACGAGCGGCCCCTGCCTCGACCGGCCCCGCGGAAAACCCGCTGGGTGAACACCTTCTTAATACCCGACTGGGCCTTATCTAAGGAGGTAAAAGTAGAGACAAACTTCCCCAGTTCCTTCACGAAAGGCTCTCCAAACAGGCCCCCTTGAGCAACTGCTCCTGCCTCTGAGGAAGCTAAATCCCCAAGTTTGGGGTCCAACTTAATCAACAAAGAGCGGCGACGCTCCGTTGAAAGAGCACAATTCGCATTGCTCAAAAAAATGATGGCCCGTTGGGCCCAATTCGACAAGACTTCCGGCGAAATAGTTGAGCCCGTTACTTTAGCCTCCTCCGCCATGTCCAAGATTTTTGCCAAAGGGCCGACGGCATCAAGGAGCTTATCTTGACAAGACCGCCAAGATCTGTCAATACCCTTACGGGGATCTTTTACAAATTTCGCCAGGAACGTAGCCATTTTGGAATCTAATTCCGGCGTAAGCGCGATTTTGTCTGGCAAGGAGGGACGCGGGCATTCCGCCCTCAAACAACTCCGCGCCTCTTTTTCCAGTGGCTTACGCAAACGGTTGGCAAGGAACCTAACAACTTTATCCCCTGGGACCCAAGCGGAAGATCGGGGATGCATTATCTCATCTGGGTTCAGCATATCTGCGTCCTCCTCGAGCGCCGCCGAAGTGGACGCCGAGGCCGGTCGCCAAGGACGGGAAGAACTTGCCTCATCATCTGTATCCCCTTGAGTGTCATTATCTGTCGCCGGGGATGGGGGTTCAGGGATATCCTGAAGTTGGTCGGACGTTGAGAGAGGGGGGGCCACCGGGGCCGTCTTTGCTAGAAACGCCGTCTTAAGGTGCGCAAAAGCGTCCGCATCTACCCCATCAGGGCGTTGCTTCTTAGGGGGGGGAGGGGTGCCATCGGGAAACTGCCCAGGGGTCGGCGCTACACTACCACGCGCCAACGCTAATCTATTGCATTCTTGGATTATCCTGTCCGAGAGACGCTGCTCCATCGGACCCACTACTTCATTAACCACCCGGTAGATTGAATCATCAACCGCGTCAAAGAAATCGTCGCTAAAAGGTAAGTATTCCTGCACCTCCTCCTCATAGTATTCAGACTGAGTGGCCATGTTCAATTAGGTAAGTACGTAACCTTTACAAATTTAGCAGGCTAAAATTATTAAGCGCAGTCCAAAGGCTGCAAGATAGGGTAGCCCAGAGGGTTACAATAGGGCTGCACCAGACCCTCAACGCGGAAAAACCCTCAGGAAGGACCTGACCGGGTGGCTGCCTCCCTACCGCGTTGTAAATACCAATTTAAGCCAAGAAAACTTGGAGAAAAATGCCCAGGATGTAAAATAACACCCTCCGCGAGATGCGTGGTGTTTGGCAAGGTGCTTATAGCGCTGGTATGGAAGCGCGTTCAACGCGGATAACTCCGCAATACAGACCCCCACCGGGGCGTAGTAATTGTTCACTGTGGGGAAAGCATACGATCCGCGATGCGGACGTCAAGGTGAGGCAGCAGGGGGTGGCTGTGACCGTTGGTCTCGCTTCGCGCTCCTCATCTGAGGAGACGCCACGCGAGAACGACAAGGCGGTCAAGCGCCCCTAGCGGCGCATAACAATGCCGCAACAGCAGGGGAGCCGGCCGCGTAAGGAGCAAGAACGCTCCCGCGGCCGGAGAGGGCTCTGAAATAAAACCTCACCAATGTGTTAGGAAAAATATCACGGAGAGCCCACAAATGTAACAAAAAAATGCGTAATTAACCCCACATATCCACAAATAAACTCGTGTAATACCAGAAAAATAAACAAGAGCACTTAACTGGCTGCGCAGCAGCGAAGAAAGAGGAGGAGAGAGAGCTGACAGAGGACTTTGAGATGGTGTCACAGAGATAGTTGATGGACTAATTTCCACGTTATCTCCCTGGTTGTAGGGAGTTGTAGTTTTTTGTATGGTTTTTTACTTTGATATTCACTAATCTCTCTGGCTGCTGTTGTCTTTGGATAAATAATAAAGCGAAGAGAGTTAGCATAATCCGAAGCCTCCGGTCCTGACATAGAATCTAATTAGGGAGCTTACAGAGAACGAAGAGGCAGATACAGGCAAGGGAGCACCCGAAAAAAGGTTCACCGGAATCGGAGCTTTCGATACACACAACTTAAGTAAGCGCACCAGACTTATTTGACTCCCACAATAATTGCTAGAATGGCCCCTAAAGGGTGTCGCATGTGCCAAAGCCCCTCAGTGTCTACTACCATACGGTATGGAGGTGCGCCATAATTGAACGATTCTGGTCAGAAGTGTTGACTCATGTCACTGAGGTCTGTGATAAAACTTGAAATATGATTGGATCCCTGCTGCTAGGCAGAATACAAAGGACAAACACAACTAAACAAGCCTGCAAATGTGTGGACTCGAAGCCTCATTTTTATTTGTTTGAATCTATTTATTGTGTTTTTTTAGTTGATAGAACATCATTCTAACAGTGAGGCAGGATACAATTACATAAGTATGATGGAGCAGGGTTTTCGGTAAATAAAGCTGCTCGGATTAAACCTCCCATTGTGTGACAATCATTAACAAGTTCTGAAATTAACCCGAAAAAGTGTTTGCTAATATAGTTCAGAGAAAGAAAATAGGAAAGATGTGGGAAAATTACAATGGGTTTAAGTAGGCCCTAAATAATTCCTATATGAAAAGTCAAAAAAAGAAAGTGCAAAATTATATTTTTCATGAGCAAATGTGAAAGGAAAACACGAGTTGTTTATAAAGTTTAACTGAGCAATATTAATTGTATAAAATATTAATTTAAAAATGAATTACGTTCATTATTTGACTAATGAAGATTGAAATGATTTATGAAATGGAGCTTTTATTTTGAGCAAATAAACTGAATTTGTCTAGTTCTCCTAGAGAAAACTGCACGCTTTGCAAAGAAAGTCTTCAAGTGAATTTAGGGCTAATTTTGCTTTAAAACATAGAAATGCAGAAAAATGTGTTTTATTCTTCATAGAAACTATTGTGTTCTTTCTTGTCAAATGGCTGCTACGTGTTTCAAGTATCAGTGGAATTTCCTATTGTCTGATACAAAGTATTAGTTTGTGGATAGCCATGCTAGAAATGTTTTAATCTTTGTTTGGATGTACGCCTGTCGAGGAAGAAGAAGAATTTGCTTTCCTCTGTTGAAGGATGATGATGACAACATGAAACAAAACAATGAACTATTGAGAGAGAAGAGGGACAAAGGTGGTGTGAATTGACACCCTATGCTTATTGGCCAATTAGAGAGAGACGTTTCCTGATTTTAAACAAGAATGGGGCTGGACTCTATAATTCTATGGTATAACTATTAGTGATAGAATCCATATTTAAGGTTGGAGAGGAGAATGTGGTGAGGGAGACCGAGAGGCATTCATGGGTGCTGTAAGCTGACACCTTAGCTTTGCTCCTCATATCTTGTGAGGATTGCCCCAGCTTTCCGTTTCCGACTTTCTGCTAAATAGCACGCTGTGCTTTAGATTCGTAGGTTCGTATCAGATTCTGTATTTGCACTGATTCTATTATAATGCACTTTTGTCCTTACTCTATCCACTCAACTCATGCTCCTTAAATTAGATGTTATTGTGAATTACTGATTTGTCTTCTCTTGTGTGATTATTCTAGTTCAATACTGTATCTTTGGTAGACCATTTCATATACTTTACAACAAAGAAAATAGATAAAAGCAAAGTAACAGAAAAACGGAATCTGTCATTATTTAATATTGTAAATATTGAGATATATATATATATAGATGTATGTAGTGTGGTTTGTTAAAATATTTCCTTCATTCTAGGTCTTCATGAGGGGGATATTCATATAGATCTTTTATAAATCCCTGTCAACTCTCCGATCTGTCGGAAGACCTGATGCTGATATGGGCCAAATTTTCAGTATTATGTAATGGAGATTTATAGACTGAAGCGTGTGGTGTAAAATTGCACACTCTGCCTTAGTTAGCCAAAACCCCTTTTTCCGGAGGCTGGGGGAAACATGGCAGCCGCTTAGTTTTTGGTCGCGGAGGCTCCTGATTACGGAGGAGATTATGCAGATTTTGTGAAGGAAAATACCTATATTTGCTAAAACGGCTAACGGAGGAAAATGAGATGGATTTGAAGGGCGATTATTTCTTCTAGCGTTAAAAAAAAAAAAGTAGGTGCTTGGTTACCGGTCTGTTTTCTCGGCTCAGCTGTGTGGGGGGCGGCGTAGCGAGCCGTGGCGTCTCTGGACCGTTGGTGTGCAGGCTTTTCTCTGTCCTGTCGGCGGTGGCTCATTTTGCTGGTCCCTGCTCCTGTGCCTGGATCGCCGGCCTGGAGGAGAAGGTGGAGTCGAGACGGGGATGCGTCAAGACGCCAAGGAGCAAGGGAGTGGAAGTGTTTGAAGGTGAAATTGGAGCTCATTGTCCCTCCAGCTCAGACGATCGGGAGGTCTCTTTGATCCTGGACCCCTGCTGGGCAAGAGTTGCTCGGGAACTCAGCAGGGGCTGAAGGGCATTGATGCAGTGGACGGGCAACGGAGGCTCCCAAAAGCTGAAGCTGTGCAAGGCAGGTACAACATTGAGCACAAAGGCAAAAGGCGGCGCCTTGAAGCTGGTCAGCCCTGGCAAATGTGTCAAAGCACAGGGTGAAGGGGGGCAGGTTTTGTCCAAAGAGAAAGTAGTTACAGGAGGTGAAGGAGTTAGAGCTGGGGCCATAGTTGAGATTAAAGGGGCTCCAGGTGCATCTCTGGTAAAGGAGAGGGATGCAGATGAGACTTTAAGCCCAGTTGGTTCCCACTTAACTCAACAAGTGGAAGGAGTAGTGGGAGTGAAAGAGGAGCAAAGCCCGATATCATCTGAGGAGCGGGCTAAGTAAAAGCTGCATGAAGGGGGGGCAGGGCTCTTTAAATTCAGATAGTGGAACAAAACATTTCCTCCCATCAAAGCAAGGGGGCTCGGTCACAGGAGAGTGGGTAAACCTGAAGAAAAAGAGGAAATCCAAGGTGAGTCGAGAGGCTCAAGCATTAAACCTTAAGATCACCCCCTCTCTGATAACTTTTTTCAAGGTAGCCCCTAAAACACTGCTTTTAAAGAACCCCACTGTAGACTCCCCCAAGACTAGATTGCAAAGAGAGGCAGACACAGTTAGTAGTAATAGATTACAGGTCTTGGCAGGGCTCTCGGGCTCCTTGGAATCTCAGTATTCCATCTCTGGAAGAATGGAGGCTCAACCTGCACAACCTAATTCACAAGCCCAGCCACAGGTAGCAACTCCCGAGATATTGCTTGAATCTTCCAATGGAGTACCTAAAGAGGGGGGAGATCTATGTGTGACTGATAGATTTCAAGCTGATTCTCTATTACAAGTACAGCCTCTACCACAAGTCCAGGAGCAATCAGTTGCAGAGTTGATATATTTATTGACAACCGAGGTTAGAAATAGGTTAGAAACATCCGAGTCAAATCAGAAAGAAATCTGGTCTGTCTATGAGAATTTGGGGAAAAAACTAGATGATGTGGCGGAAAGAACCTCCCAATTGGAGATTGGGATGAAATATCTGGTATCTCAGGTGGCGGTTAACACTGAGGAGATTAGTGACCTCAGGGCTAATGAACAACAGTTGAAGGGCAAAATAGAATCAATAGAAAACAACCAAAGAAGATGTAATCTTCGGTTGCTTAAGGTCCCGGAAGGAGCCGAAGGAGAAGACATAAAAATAATTTGTGATACATCTGATCAAGGAAGGGTTACAGGTTAAATGGACAGAAGAAGAACTAAGTATGGATATACAGAGGGTCCATAGAGATCCATATAGAAGGAATGTTAATAAAGCCAAACAGAGAAAGATATTGGTAAATTTCCACACTTACAATTTCAAAGAAGAAATCCTTCTTAAGGCATTAAAACAAAGTTCTCTGATAGTGGATGGTATCAGTTTTGAGATCAGGTCAGATATCTCACAATTAACGGCTGCCAAGCAATGGGAATTAGGAAAACTGATTGAGTCTTTTAAAAGATTGGGAGCCATGGCTTAGTTGAAATTTCCGGCTAGCCTACGAGTAATGTATAATAACAAGATACAGACTTTTCGTAGGGTTGAGTAGGCAGAAGAGTTTTTGAGATCGATATCAGGAGCTGGAGTATGACTGAAGTAATCTTTTTGTCAATTTGCAAAGTACACAGTGTTGTTAATGCTGAGTTAAAGGTCCTTAGTGGCTCATCACTATTTCTTTGATGGGTATTAGTGGATTATTGAGTCCTTCGTAATCAGGGCCTTCTTAGGCCTAGGCCATTAGGAAAGAAGAGGAGGGTTTCCCGAGGGGTGGAAGGGGGTCACGGGTAGCTTTTGGTGCACGGGTGTGGGAGCATGGGGAAAAAAGCAAAAAAAAAAGTCCACATTATACATCGAAACTCAGGTAGAAGCACAGTCATAAGAACAAAAGAAACAATATAGATATGACAGTTAAGCAGAAACCATTGATAGAGTTTCTATCATGGAACGTAAATGGATTAAGGGGGAGTCATAGGCGTGAGAGGATTTTGCAATATCTAAAAGATTTTTCAGCCCAAGTTATCTTACTCCAAGAAACACATCTAACGGGTGATGAGATGAGAGAGTTGTTTAAGAGCAGGAGATGGGTACAGAATATTGTATGCACAGAGCAGCAACTCACCATAAGGGGGGTGGCAATCCTGATTAAAAACAATCCTCAGTTGGAGGTAGTTGAAAGCAGGGTGGATAGGGCTGGAAGGTGGGTAATTGTGAAAGTTAAATACTACGACCAACTATATGCGGTAGTGGGCTATTATGGGCCTAATATTGATGACCTTACGCCTTTCAGTAACTTGCTTGCTGAATTGCTGGATTTCCCTGATCCCGTCATAGTGGCAGGTGATTTTAATGTGGTTCTTGATGGCAACCTTGACCGTTCCACCAAAAGCAGGAGCATAATGCACAAGTCAAGAGCACTGATAAAAAAACCAATAAAGACTCTTGGATGGTGCGATATATGGAGAGAGAAGAAGGGATCTATGAAGAGTTTTACTTTTAACAACAAGAAATATGGGCACCAATCCAGAATAGACCTGTTTTTGGTGGATCAAAATATAAAAGTCCAGGTTCGTAATGTGAATCATGTGGGAGCACACTTGTCTGATCATTCTGCGATAACATTGACGTTGGCCCCGTTGACGGCAGTGGCACAACGGAGATGGACCATGGATCGTTCCATATTGTCTGACGACGAGGTGATAAATAAATTGGGCTTAGAATCTCAGGAATTCTTTCACAATAATCGGGGCAGTGCCTCGATAGGAATTGTCTGAGACACCTATAAGGCCTTGAGGGGTAGGATCACATCACATCAATTCAGCTGTATAAAAACAAACAGCGGAAGGCGGAAATTCTTAGCATAGAAAACAAAATTCAGAGTTTGGAACATAAAATACAATGTAATGAAGTAGATTATGAAGAAGGACAATCAGGGATTCAAACTCTTAAGACGGATTTGTTCGCGGTAGTAGAAAGACGGCTGCAAGAAAGATGGCAAGCTAGCAAGTTGGCCCATTTTAGCTATGGGGAGGGTTGTGGCAAGTTACTTGCCTGGAAGATAAAGAGTGATCCGGAAAGGAGTTTTATAAAAAAACTTAATTATGGAAATGCTGGAGGCCCTATTATAGCGGGGGCTAGTATAGAGGATACGTTGTTAAAATAGGAAGTATACAAAGAAGACCTATGTACAACAGGGAAGGGGGTTTTAGCCTGGCTAGAACAAGAATTACCTCATAAAGTATCTGAACCCGAAAAGGATGCCATCACCAACACAATAACAGAGGAAGAAATAGAAAATGCCATTAAATCGGGGAAATTCAGTAAGACACCGGGTCCTGATGGGCTGCCTACGGAAGTTTTTAAGAAACTAAGTAAATATCTGATGCCAGCAATTAGTGAGTAATTTACAGCTATTTTTGAAAATGGAGAAGAGATCCCTCCCTCATGGAATGATGCCATTGTGACTTTGATCCTTTAACCCGATAAAAAATCAGATTGCTGTGATTCATACAGACCTATTTCTCTGCTAAATTCGGATTATAAGATCTATTCGAAGATATTAGCAGATAGGTTGAATGGGGTGGTGGGAGCACTCCTTCATGAAGATCAAAAAGGGTTTGTGCGCGGAAGGAGTATGAAGGATTTAATTTATAGCCTCATAGGCGCCATTGATTTAGCCACTGTGGAAAAGGAGCCATTAGCGGTCATCAGAGTAGACGCGACCAAAGTGTTCGACCAAGTGAATTGGTCTTATTTACATGAAGTATTGAGATTATCAAACTTAGGAAGAAACTTTTGTAGGGCAATAAAACAGATATACAAAAACCCCACAGCAAAAATATCAATAAAGGGGAGGTTATCTGAAAAATTCAACATCTTCAGAGGGACGAGACAGGGGTGTCCGCTGTCCCCACTGCTTTTTAATCTTTACATCGAACCCTTGGCAGAGAAAATCAGGAAGCATGAGGAGATACTCCCTTTTCGGGCCAAGGGTTGGCAAAAAAGTGGGGTTATATGCAGACAATCTGGTGATATATACTTCAAATCTTAGTTCAGCATTACCAAAAGTTTATGAGTTGGCGGCAGGTTTTGGAAAGATCTCAGGATATGAAATCAATCAAGGGAAAACTGTCATAATAATGGCTTGGAATATCACCACTCAAGAGAGTTGTGTTAAAAAGGAAATGGGGTACTTGGGCATTAAAAATAACTGAGAAAATAGAGCAAATCCCTGAAAATTACTTTCCTATTCCAGAATATTTCAGTGGCTTTTAAGGATGAGTGGCTCAAGAAAACTCAATCTAAGATATCAAGTTTTATTTGGGCCTCTACAGGGGTGCGTATCTTGTGGAAAAAACTGAGATGTCAATATGAGAAGTGGGGCCTAAGGTTGTTAGATCTATTTTATTATGCCTGGGTTTTTCTATTAAAAGGAGGGAAAGGGTTGTTTAAGGGGCCAGATGACTCAGAAATAGGAAAGATGTATACAGCAATGTTAAAAAATGTAAAAGGGGGAGAATATGGCTTTATTCATAAATATGGAGACCCGCGCTTTTTCAAAAAGATTTGTCTAAAGACCCTACAGATCTTAGCAGAAACATGGCATAAAGTCAGAAGACAGTTAAAAATCAATTTTTATAGTGATATGGCGCCAATTTTTGACTCTCCTGGATCCCCAGAATAGACAAAGGACTGCATGGTACATCCATTAAAGAACGCAGGAATCACTACGTGGAGTCAATTGATAGCGAATGGTTCCCTAATACCCTGGGAAGAGAGCCAAACATTGTCTAATGGCCAACTCTCGAGATTTAAGTATTTGCAAATGTTGAGTTGGAGTCTCATTGATGGTCATGGAGCAGGACTGCCCAATAAACTGGAAGAGAGTTTGGTAGCCAGGTGAACCTTCAAAAAAGAGGTGGCAAATGGTTACTGGCTGCTAATGGAGATGGCGGAGGGAGAATTTAACCTGCTGGAGGAGCTGTGGGAGAAGTGCTTGCCAGGAGAGCAGATTTATGGCAAGTATCTTTTGACATACTATACACCACAGTTCGACCCGCAAATTTAAGGCGGAACCACCTCTTCTGTCTCCATAGGGTTTATTGGACTCCGTACAAATTATCTAAACTGGGGAGTGGAACAGCATCTAGATGTCCTAAATGTAACAAGGAGAAAGGTGATGATACTCACATGTTTATGCTCTGTCCGGTGATCCAAGGTTTCTGGCTAGATGTGAGCAACACAATTTTCTCTATACTTGGGGAAGCAACCCAGGTAAGTGAATTGCTGGTCTTTTTTGGACTCACAAATAATCATGTATCTTTGTTAAAAAATACCCCCCAAAATTATATTTTACTTAATACTACTTGCGCGCAGGGAAGTCTGCAAAAATTGGGTTAAGGCTAACCCCCTAGGAAAAGAGAATGGCTGGCTTCAATTAAATACACTAATATGCTGGATAGAACATATAAATGTAAGCAAAATGCGTTTTGGCTTCCTTATGGGGAATGGGCACAGTCACCAATCAATTGAGTCCAATGATTAGGCCTCTATACCACATTGCCAAATACTCTGGTGGTTGCCGACTGGGCGGACTAGGCACCAATGGTTGAGTTCAGATGGCAAGGTGTAGAGTGTACCACTACAGGTCTCTAAAAGATCACTAGAGGCGCCTCCGGAAAGTGATCAAGGTTCTAACTCCTGTACACCTGGGCAATGAGGACAAAAAAAAAAAAGAAAAAACCCTGTTTTCCGCTGTGCCTCACGCTATCAAGTAGAATAGGTCCCCAATAGTTGAGTGCAATGGAATTTCGCAAATTTCGTTCTTCAAAGAAGAACAGTGCCAAAAGGAACTGGCCACACATCAACTTGCAAGCGTCCATCAGACTGAACATAACCTTATAGGAGATAAGATTCGATACGAGTATAGTAGTCCACTAAGAGGGCCAACAACACAAGCATCGAGAAATAGACTAACGATTATGGTTTTGAGTAATACAGCAATCAAAGAAACCCTGAGGTGATTCTCTGCTTTTTTGTCCCTATGGATAAGACCTAGGAGATATGTTTCCCACATGCGTAATACCGATCTCCCTGTGAAAATGGATAAGTGAAGTTTAACATCCCACCAATGGCAATGAAGGGACGAGCAGGCCCAGAAGACAGCGAAGGCAGGGACCATCAGTGAGGTGAAAGTAACAATGTATTTTAGTGAGGAAGCCCATTCTTTGTCTGAGAGGTAGCAAGCCAAATCTACCTCTCAGTGACTGTGCAGGGGCATGAGCTGCTGTCCAGCATAGGTAGGCAGCGAGTCAGCAAACCAATGTATCAGGTGTCGCCCAATCCCATTACATGAAGGTACTGTCTAGTGAGGTGTGTCGAGTGCTCTTGTGCAATGGTGCCCCACTTGCTCGCTAACCTCGTGATCAGTAAGTTGTAGAAAAGGAAATGGTCAGGAGCATGCCATTGTCCTCCATCAAGGACTCATGTGGAAGCAGGATTCCGTTGTGGTGAATATCCCCTGAAGTGTGAAGGCCTACTGCGTACCAAGCAGCTACTTCCACTGACGAGGTGATTCTGTGCCCCCCTGGTGTACCGAGCAAGGCCATTGCCGGTGCATAGGGAATCTTTGATCGGGTGAGATAAAGACATCGGCAAAAGCAATGATATGCCAGTCCAAGAAGCATAGGGTCAGGTGTTGTTGCCATGGTGCAAGAATGGAACAATTGAAGAGTGTTGGGTTAGCTCCAGGTAGAAAGTCTCATGGTTGTATTGGTCAGCTGAAAGACCACTAGCCATTTAGCCACCCATTGGAGTAGGGAGGCAAGGTATTGCTGTTTGAGGTTCGGCACAGTAAGCCTGCCCTCGTCTGTAGGCAACTGAAGCTTAGAGAGGGCCACCCTGCAGTGAGATTTGTTCCAAAAGAATTCCCTCATTAGTTTCCCAAAGGATCAAAAAAAGAGTGGTGGAATTTAAAGGGGGAATTTGGCAAAGTAATATAAAAAGCAGGGGAGGACGGCCATTTTAGGAGGGCTTTTCAGCTCACCACCAACAGCGGGAATGTCCACCAGAAGGCCATCTGTGCCCTCAGGGATGTGGCAGCTTGTGTGAGAATGTCCGTAGGTGAGTGATATACCCAGACACCTAATTACCAGAATGTAGTGGCTCGCCAAGTTATTAGAACCCCATTTCAATTAAAGTCTGGGTTCAGGAGCAGAGGGTGGAAGAGGAACAGATACAATTTAGCCCAGTTGTCTTTCAGGCCAGCGAGATCGGCAAAGCATCAGGGCAAACACAGTGAGAATCGAGCGCACATCTCTAAGGTAAAGGAGCAGAATGTCAGCATAAAAAGTAATCAACTGAATGCCGTCACCCAGGGGGATGCTCCATTTACGCCCTGCTCCCAAAGGGCAACTGCCAGTGGCTATATTGCCAGGGAGAAGAGCAGTGGGGAGAGCAGGCAGCACTGATGGGTGCCTCTGAATATTTGAACTGGTTCAGAGATAAGGAGGCCTGTTTTGGCCCTAGCCAGTGGCAGGTTGAATTGCAATTTAACCAATCGAATAAATCGATTCCCGATGCTATATGGCAGTAGAGTTTCAAACAGGAAGGCCCACTCCAGAGATCCGCAGTCCTTCTCTAGGTCCAGTACCAGGTGTCCGGGCCGAGGCCACTAATGCAGAGCATACTTCAGCTTGCGAAAAAGAAACACTGTAGGCTAAGAGAGGTGCTGCATGCAGGACAAACCAGTTTTGATCCAGCTGGACCAGAGTCCGGACCAAGGGTGCCAGCTGATCTGCAAGGATTTTTGCCATCATTTATAATCTATATTAAGCAGCACCAAGGATCTATTTGAACCCACTGCAGTGCGATCTCTTTGCGGCTTGGGGAGGGATATGAATAGCACTTCGCAAATTGAAACAAAGAGGCATATGGCTAATAATACCACTTCATACAGTGTTTGTAGGTGAGGGGAAAGGAGTGGGGCATAGGCCTTGTAAAATTCGGCAGTCAGGCCATCCGGGCACGGGGTCCTGCCGTTGGCGAGGGCACGTATTGCTTCCTGTATTTCAAAGAGTGTTATGGGGTCTTCAAGTTTGATCTGTTGCTGTGGTGTGATACGGGGCAGGGACACAGTAAATAGGAAGGAACTGATGTAATCTTGAGTGGCACTGGAGACCAACTGGTATAACAAGGCGAGGTGTAATAGTGTGTCAGCTCATTATGTATGTCGCTCTGAGTATAGAGCAGAGTGGCAGCAGCAGAATGCAATACCATGATGGGGTGCCACGGGTTGGTCTTGGCGTATAAGCCATGCCTGAAATGAGCCACATTTTTTTGCAGTGGCATGGGTTTCAGCTGAATGAGCAGCATAGTTGAAACATCACAGTCACTCTAGTAGCGAAGCATGAACGCGTTGCACCGCTGCTAGGTGGTGACAGTTTGCCGTCCTTGCCCTAGTTTCATGATCTAGGAGTTTGCTTTCGATTTGGGTTATGTCTTTGTCAAGCTGCCTGTGCATCTTCCAGTTTACCCTTAAGCAATGGCCTCTAATCACCACCTTAAACACAGCCCACTTAATTAGTCTGGTAGTTGCTGTTTCGTTATTAAGCTTAAAATAATCCTCAATAGCGGAGCTTAGTGAGGTGCAGAAAGGGGGATCTTCTATCACCGCTGTTTCAATCGCCAAGTAAGGATGGTGGGGGGGCCAGTATCCCATGTGAGTCGTAATAGGGTTATGATCAGAATGGGTGCGGCCTATATAGGCAATGTGTGTGACAGAAGGAATTCAGTCAGGTGTACCAACCAACCGGTCGATCCTGATGTGTAGGTGATATGGCAAAGGGGAAAAGGAGTACACTCTTGAATTTGCATTTCACAGGCCCCAAATGTCAACTAGCTGCCAGTGCAGAAGCTAGTCATGCAGTGCTCGGGCATTTGAGGTTGTGGTTGTGTGAGGCACAGGAGGAAAGGAACAATCAAAATCAGTGCACAAGACTCAACTAAAGACACCCGCTGTAAGCCATGGACCCCACCCCAGTGGGACAGCATCTCAGATAGGCTGTGGATAATTGAGACTTAGGGCCTTATTTAGATTTTTACAGATGGCTTACTCAGTCACAACGGTGATGGATATCCTGTCCACAGAAATATAAATACCATAATATCCTATGGGATTAATATTTTGGCAGATGGGATATCCTTTATCATTGTGATGGAGTAACCCATCCAGCGAAATCTAAATCAGGCCCTTGGTCTATATTTGATGCACATATGGTGCCCATTAGGATATGGCGTCCATCAAAACAGCCCTTTACAAATACATAGTGACCCTCTGTATCTACAATGACCTCTGGTTTAACCCAGATCAGAATGCCCCTGGCAAAGGAAGAGAAATTGGTGGTGAACACCTGGCCACGACTTCTCGTTTGGAGCTTTGTTGTTTCAGTGAGTGCGTTTCTTGCAATAAAGCTACATAGGAGGAGCGATGTTTGAGATATGAGTAAACATCATATTGGCACAAGGGGGTGTGCATTCCCTTCACATTCCAGGTGAGAATGTTAGTGTGGGTCATGTTGTCGATTTAGGAGGGTGTACTGGTCGGCCACCTCACACAGAGCAGGGGGGCAATTTATGGACAACGCTAGCATCATGTAGGTGTGAATGAAAACGCTGAGTCACATATAACAGAAAAGTTCAACTGAGAAGAAAACCAATAAAGAATAATGAATACCATCAATGCAGAGTTACAACATGTATCTGCCAAAACTGCCAAACTGTGTGAGTTTAAGAAGGCAATACAAACAACAAAGGGGGTGCAAGGATGCAACCCAATATGGGTATCCTATGTAATGTGCATGCACCATCTAGTAGTAGGTGATCAGGTCCACGTTGGAGCGCCACTGCAGGGTCCAGGGCAACTGCATTGTGTCAGCGAAATATGACAGTAAAGCACAGAAACAGTTTGATCGCACGTCAGCTGTAGTGAGGACATGTGTGCGCCAGCCTGAGGTAGACAATCAATGCACAGTCAGATGGGAGCATCATTGAGGTCTGAGGTCATCACACTGCTTCAGTAAGGCATGGTATGGACATGCTAAAACATATATCAGGAAACCATTCCCTGCAAAGGAAAACGGGGTGCAAAAAGTACAGGTTAAGCAACAATAGGCAGTAGCGAATGCAGTCATATCAAATGAATAGTCACTAAATTGAGGAGTATACTTTAGATAATGTCATTGGCCATCTGTGGTGTGACATTGGAGGGTTGCCGAGTCTATCCCATAGGGCCAAGTGGGAAACGAGCTGTCATAACTCAAGGATTCGGTAAAGTCGTCATCAAGATCTGAGTTCTGGGTGGCATCTCGTATTTTGGCTGCTATCTACAAAGCGCAGCGTCTTTCCAGTAAAACTTGCTCTAGATCGGGGGCAGCTTTAGGCCCAGGCAAACGCTTTGGCCGGCGCCCCCTGCGGCTGTCTCCAGTGGTGTTATCCGGTGCCGCATTCTCCGACTGAGACCGGCGAGTGGTTGTAAGTCCAGATGATTCTAGCCAATCCCACACATCTCCTGGGGACCCAATGAAGCGTTCCATCCAATCTGTGACCACTTGGAGGCAGGCAGGGAACAAGAGTGAGTATCAAAGTTTCAGTTTGCAGAGGTAATGTTTGAAAGCCAAGAAGCAGTTCCTTTGTCGTTGCACCACCACAGTGTAGTCTGGAAAAATATTACACAAGCATTATTGATGACAATAACTTTGAGTTTCCGAGTTTCCTGAAGGATGCAATCACAATCACAGTAATGAAGTAAGCGGTACAGGAATGGTCTGGGATTAGAGCCAGGGGGAGATTTTCTTGCCAGGAAGCTGTGGTCTAATTCAATTGGGAAGAACTGTGAAACAGAAGCTTAAGGAAGCAGATCCTGTATCCAGCACTCAACATAGACGACCGCATCATGTTCCTCAGTTCCCTTAGGGAGGCTGACCATGTGGACATTCTTCCTCCTGGAACAGCCCTCAGTGTCATCTGCCGTGCACTCCAAATATGATTCAATTTTCTGGGATCCTTGCTAAAGTTTAGCAATGCTTTGTTCCGCGGTGCGAACCTTGTTGGCTGGTTTGTGGTGAGCCGTATGAAGCAGTGGGTGTGCTATTGCTACAATGTCATTCTTGTTTTCTAGGGAAGCTTGGGTGCTCTCTAGGAAAGCATGAGTTTCTCTATGCTTCCAGGACTATGGCCAGTCTGTCCCCGATGGATGGGGAATGGCCGGGAAGGTCCGAGGAATCAGGGCCACCACCAGCCGTGCCGGTAGTTGTGAACGAATGTGAAGGTGTACTCTGGGAGCCCAAGCATAACCACCCCATGGTATTGCAGAAGAGGCGTATGTTCCAAGAGAGAAGTTCAGACCGCTGCACCGGAAATCCAGCTTGCTGACGCCAGTCGACCCACGTAGACACCACAGTACAAGCAGCTCAACTTGTCCCAGTGTGTCCAGCCAGTGACGCACTACAGCAATGGCACTAATTTAGTCCGTGTTTGAGAGAGCACAGGGCCACATACATGAGAACCAAGTTTGCTCTATTCAGTCATGGACGGCCACTTGGGGCAGAGTCCAGGGGGGAAATTAGGCCAGTGTGGGCATGGCGCAGGGCGAATGTGATGGCAGCGGATAATTACGCTTTCCTCAGTGATAATCAGGGGTGTTAAAATTCCTTGCAAACACTGACTCCGTGCCCCCAGTCTTATAGAGCACAATCATCTATTGTGGGGATCATGGAGCAGTCCCTCCCCAGGGGTATCAGATGCACTGATTAGGGGATAAAGTCTTTCCTTGTCTCTCAGTTACTGGATTATGGCAACGTCCTATATCTTGGAGCCGACCTAACAACCATAAAAAAACTTCAGGTTGTGCAGAACGCTGCTGCCCGACTGCTCTGCAATGTTCCTAGGAGAACATCTGCTTCCACAGCACTTCGTGACCTTCATTGGCTTAAAATTCCAAACGGAATTAAATTCAAAGCCCTGTATCACGTTTTTAAAATCAAACACGGCTCAGCCCCAAAATACCTTCAGGGCCTTATCCAGGCCTATAAACCCAGTCGAACACTAAGATCATCAGTACACGGTGATTTTTCTGTTCCAAGATTTAGGCTGGCATAAATGGGAGGCCGTTCTTTTGCCTATTTAGGTCCTAAATTTTGGAATGCTCTTCCTTTGACCCTAAAGACAGAAACCAATCTCTTTCGTTTCCGCAAGGGACTTAAAACTTGGCTCTTCCAGCAGTAATTTGTAGCCCAGTAAAATCAGTTTGCTATTTTTTCTTCTTCAGTCCGTCCCTGAGCGCCGGGAAACCCACTGTGGGGAGCTGCGCGCTTTAGAAGTTTAAATAAATAAATAAATAAATAAAATATGTCTTCAGGTGAGTATTGTGCTCCGTTGAGGGTCCCATGACAGAACTCTATAGCGGAGTGTTGAAAAGGCATAAGTGCTAGGGAAGGCTCCACAGCCACCGATGTTCCCAACAGTGCGCCTGGTGCCAAGAAGGGACCAGGGACACAGTCTGCAGCAGAAAGCGAGTCGCTCAGGCCCTCGCTCCCCCATAACAGGCTGTGAATAGCCGCAGCATCTGTATGGTAAGTGGAGTTGGTACACCCGACAGAGCAGCCAGAACAGGGATGTGTTTGACATGGGGCAGCACATTTCGGTCAGCCTCCTAACATTGCGCAGACTCGGTGCTGCGGTCAGGTTTTTTTCTCATGGCCGGGGCTCCCTTCAAGTCCCACAATGTCTCTGCTTCTGCCCAGACCAAGACCCTGCATGCGGTAGCGGCCAGCTGGTGAATGCCACATAGGTGGGTGCAGGATCACGCCTTTCCGGTCTTGGCCCAGAAGCACAGTAGCAGCAGAGGCAGGGCAAAGGGGATCCTGGTGCACCGCCAGCAGCCGCAGGGTTGTATCGGCAAACAGGACAGTAACACCTGCGCCTGTTTTACAAGGGGTGCAATTACTGTTGTTCCTGGCACCAATGGCTAGTGAAAATTGGGAATTTAGGCTGATAAATGGGGTGTTTCATTGGAGGTGTGTTAGATTGCTTCACCCATCATGGCTGTGCAAGTCACTACACTGGACTCGAGGCCTAATATACTAATCTTTTTAATAATAAATCGAAAATTGTGAATAATAATGAATCACAATTTGTGATTTCCTAGTTGAAATGTACTAAAATGTTTTCAGTAGAAGTGGTCCCAATGTGTTCACTGACTTCTACTGAATTGATTAGTATTTTGCAAACCAACCTATATATTAAAAAATTCATTCACGAAGTACCGAATTGTAATGGGTAGCAATTTGACCTACCTCATTAATATGCAGGAGGTAGGTCAGAAATTGCAACCCAGTCAAATTGGCTAGAATCACAGGCATGGTGGAGTGCCGGGGTCAACAGACCGCCACGTCTGTGATTGCTTTTATATAACGCAATCTTTTTATAAAATCTAAATTCAGCCCATTTTCCGAAAAGGAAAATAGGATGTATTTAGAAACAAATGAAAGGCTCTACAGCCATTTTGTTGGAGTAGGCTTAGATCCCAGGGGCCACTGCCTACTCCTAACCCAAAAAAATGCCTCATCGAGAAAGGGGAAAGGGTTCCCTGTGGACCTCTTCTCAATTACAATTGGTTATCACCTCTTTTGACTGGATTTCGGTTGCAAAACATTATTACATAGCTTAAAGAATCATTATTTGGAAAGGACATCCTTTGCTTGCCCCTTCCAAATACTGTTGGTATTTATTAGCAAACACAAATTGCGATTCAGCAACATTTTACTGAAACATAATTTGGGTTTTTTACATTTAAAAATGCCGTTTCTATTTTGCAAAGACTTACATTTGACCTTTGCAACCACAAAAGTGTTATGCTCTTGATTCCCTTAGCTCCGGGTTTGGCCCAGAGAAGACTAGCCTTGTCCTGGAAATCGGCAGAGGCTCTTCGAGTGCAGTAATAGTTGCCAGATGAGTGTAAATGAACCAGGGCTGAGATAACGATGATGCTAGGAAGAGCTGTACCACATGGGATACGATGATGCTGGCAGTGAAGGTTAAGGCGGATGAAAGACCTCCTTAATGATGACATAATGGTAAATACATCACTTGGTGTATCATACATTTGACAGAGACTAGTCTGGAAAATTACCCTAGACCTGGATATTATGAAGAAATTGTGAAGGATTAATTGAATATACGAGTGTCTCGCGGAACATATTAACATTCTATTTGAATCCACAGGTGCCTGATTTTTTTCTTTTTCTTTTTGATTTTCTCTCAGTTACAAATGCTTACTTTTATATTTTCTCTCTAATGTGAAAGGAAACTGCATTGATCGCCATGCTCAGTATTCACATAGACAGTGTAGAGAAAGTGTAGAGATGACAAATATTCATTGAGAGCAATATGGTTTACAAAATTAATAAAGAGCAAGCTAAAAAACACTCAGCACTTCTCAATCACCAATTTTGCATTTTCCTACGTAAAATATTCTCTTCAGCTCTGAAATATTTATTTTGGATGGCAATGGGAATTTGGAATCCACTCTTATTTGGAATAGTTTTGTAGAGATGTGAATTACCCTCTTCTCTCATGACTGAAAAGAGTGATTAGGAACAGAGAACACGAAGGTGTGTGTTTTTCATCCGACCACTATAGCTGCTGTTGTGATTGAACTGAGGGGAGGGGGAATATAGTTGAATGCTTTCATTGGGTTGTTATGAAAATGTCTTGGATTAACATTATTTTCTTTTATTCGGCCTGCTGTTTGGTAATCCCTATTTCTGGGGACATTTTTCTTTTGCATTTCTGAAACAATCCCCCCCCGACTTTGAACTTTTACTTCTGAAAAGCAACTAGGATGTATAAACATGGCGGTCAGCTCGGCATTCAGCTGTAAGGAAATTAATCTGCCACACCGCCAGATGCATTTTTGTGACAGATATTCCCATGGAGGTCGAGCTGAGGGCCTATTTGTCCACAAAGCTGGATGTGGGACCTGCGTGAACCTTTAGAGCTTGACTATCAGAATTGTTATAAGTACACAGGAGTGGCCTAAAAAATCGAGTCCACCAAAACTAAACACATATGTCACCACTGCCCTCAGTTGAACTGGGATTCATTGAGAACTCAACCCTATTCACATTCAATTGATGATGCTGAACGATTTGGTTATACATACAGAACACATATTTGTGGTTAAGCATCAGGTATAGCACTTTTTATTCCATCACACATTAAACAGGACATCCACTGGTGACCTGAGTGTCACATACATCCACGCTAAGGCTACACCCTTGATAATGCTTAATAATCTGATTTCACAATATCCAGTACATCAAAAACGAGTCCGTTTTTTGCACCAGTCCAATGAAGGAAAGATCCAAAGTAACATACATTATTTCAAGTGGAAATTATCAATACTCAATTTACAATTGTGGAGTTGCATTCTATCAAATGAAAGCTGTAAATCACAATCCAACCTGAATAAATTGATAACTAGTAAATTTGCTCAATCCAACGTTCATCTTTTCAATTCCAGATGCATCTATACTGATCGTCATATGCAAATGTGGACGACAATGCTTGAAATTAGATTTCCATTTTACTTAATTAAATTAGCACATGACCTGAATACTAATCAACTTTTATGCTGGAGCTGCTTGGAAAATAATAAACCAAATTGGAATTATAAATGAGCTTTCTACCAGAAGACTTTCATGCGTTTTGACTAAATTAGTCTGCAGGCGAGCCAAGAACTATAGACACATACTTATTGTTAATATTTCCAAGAACATCTTAAGACGGTGTCATGTTAAAACATGAAGACAAGTATCAGATCAAGTACAGGAACCACAAAAATGACTCACACAGCTAAAGAAACTCTAACAAAGGGTAACACATTTTAACCAACCTTTATTCCCTCTGGAACAGATTCCCACATTGTTCTTTATTCTAGAAGAAAGAATTGCCCTTCATTAGAGTGGGCAAGTCAGTCAGTCAGTCATGTTAACTTTATTTCGGTTCAATGAACCATAAAAGTGCACAGTGCAAAGACATTCTAAATACATAAAAACGTAATCAATCGAACATTCCATACCAGTATCCATATTTTAATCGATTTCCCACTTAATACATCAGCCAATAAAATGCAACCCTGATACTACAGTCAAAACCAGGGAGACAAAAACCTCAAAGCAGGTGCCCTTAAGAATGGGCTCCCAGAGGGTCCGCCATGTCACCCGGGTTAACTGTGTTGTTTCCACATGGGGGCGGCTCTGACAATACACTGGGATAAGTAGAAAAACATTTTGGTTAGGGCATTAGGGTCACTTAAAATAGGCACATTACCAACATGTGCTAAGAATTCATCACTTCACAAGAGGTTTAGCACACTTATCTTGAGGGTTTCAATGCCTGCCCTTTAGTGCATGTTTTTCCCATATCGCTTTCTGATATCAACGGCAACCCTGATGAAATTCACAACCGCAATGCAGATGTCAACAGAGGCCAGTAAATGCAGATATCTAAAACCGTCTCAATCAGTACACGGGCGTTGCTTTCTCAGTAATGGGAGCAGAAACCTTGCTCTCGATGACTTATAAAGTGCACAAAAAAAATACAAAGTGTAGGGTACTTTTTTAGGACAGATTGTCACAAGGACATTGCGTGAGCTTATTCGACTCTCCTACTTGGCACGGGAAAGCTACCAAAAAGTGCACTTTGCCTAGCCAGTACCTTGTAAGATAAAATCCATTGTGCAAATTTGTGCTAAAAGCTAAATAAAACTGTGAATGAGTGATCAGAAGGCTAGCCAAAGCAGGGGTCAGAATTCCTAAGTATCCATGGCGCTGTTGATGATGCATATTGTCCCTAGTAAAAAAAGACAAGTTAATAGAATCTTTTGCTTTAGGGATCATGTTTTGGGGAATTTCAAAAAGGTCAACTAATCCAATCTCATGGAACCTGCGTTTCATATAATGGAACCAGGGGACCTTATCAACACTACAGATGGCAAGATAGTCCCTAATGATAGCTCTTGACAAAGATAAATCCTCAGATAGCCAAATCGTAGCCCATAAACACAGAGGGGCATGGGCAATATGGTCCTCAATAGACTCCAGACCCAATTGTTGTAGAGGCACTTTTGGGTACCATCAGGAGTCTTCTAAAGAATATGTTCTCTACAACTTGAAGCTTATTACTCCTGCTATACCCCAATACCCCCGAACCATAAGTGGCGATGGAAAGGCATTTTGCTCTATGAACAGTTAATAATTCTTTAACTGGTTTCTGCTCTAATTTAGCCGCAAACTGAGAAAGCGCATCCGAGGTCCTGCTTGTCTGATGAGCTCTTAAAGTCAATCGAGGGTCCCATGTCAGCTGTGCATTGAATAGATTACCCAAATATGCAAAGTTTTGAATTTTTTCTATCACTTTTCCCTGCATCATGAACGTTTTTGTTTTTGTAGTCTGCGGACCGCACACCATAAGATATGATTTCCGCAAATTAACTTTTAAATCAAGAGATATCATAAACTCTGTAAAAGCATCAAGGGATTTCTGAAGGCTCATAGATGTCCTTGACAACAGGACTGTATCAACTGCTTATGAGAGCAGTGGCACAAAAGTGTAACCGATTCTCGGGAAATCAAGCTTTCTCTTCAATAAAAAAGCCTTGAGCCCATTACTATAAATAGGAAATAAAAAGGGGGCTAAAACACAACCTTGGTGGACCCCCTCGGTTGAAGAAATTGATTGTGTTTTTTCACACTTGCTACCGAACTTTATCCTAACTGTTATGTTTACGTGTAACCTACGTAGAAGTACTATCAGTGCTTTCTCTACTCCCATCTCTCCCATCATTGGCCATAATCAGTCCCGATTGACAGTGTCGAAAGAACTAGATAAGTCTATGAAGGCCAGATGTATAGAGCTCCTCATGAACTTTGTGTACTTACTGACAGTCAGAGACAGATTGATGCATTGTTCAGTCGTGCCCAGCTCCCTTCTCAAACCATACTGTGTTTTCGAAAGAACCCCATTTGTGGATGCCCATTCTTAACATGCAAGAAGGACCCTTCCTAATACCTTTACTGTCACATCAATCAATGAAATTGGCCTGTAGCACACAGGGTGATTTCTATCCCCCATTTTAAAGACAGGTTCCACTGTCCATGTATTGAGCCAATAATAGCTGCTTTGAAAATATTGGTTAGTAACGGTGCACACAAAACCGGTATACCCTTGAAGAGGTCAAGGGGCACTCCATATGTGATGGGAGCCTTCAAACAAATACCCTGAGCTATCGCCGCCTCCACTTCTTGGACTGAGATGGATATGCTTAGCTGTCCATCTCTACTTTGGCAGAACCCAGAGGATCAGACTCCCCCCCTTCCTTTCCAAACCCACAGAGATCAACTGCGGAGTACCCGAAGGATCATCGCTCAGCCCCACGCTCTTCAACATCTACATGGCCCCCCTCGCCGCCATCGTCAGACAGCATGGCCTTAGCATAGTCTCATACGCCGACGACACCCAGCTCATCCTCTTCCTCATGAAGAACCCCAAAGACACCAGACTCTGCTTCTATTGAAGGAATGAAGGACGTCGCGGCCTGGATGAAAGATAGCTGCCTGAAGCTCAACTCGGAGAAGACTGAGGTCCTCATCGTAGGACTCTCCAACTCCACCTGGGACAACACCTGGTGGCCCTCTGCCCTCGGGAACCCACCCACCCCGCAGACCATGCACGGAACCCCAGCATCATCCTGAACTCCTCCCTCACCATGAGCTGCCAGATCAACTCCGTCGTCTCCACCAGCTTCAACTGCCTACGCATCCTCTGAAAGGCCTTCAAATGGATACCCCCGAATGCAGAAAGACCGACACCCACGCAATCATAACCAGCAGACTGGACTACGGCAATGCCCTCTAGGCCGGAATCAACAGAACTCTTCTACACAAGCTCCAAACCATCCTGAACGACGCAGCCAGACTTGTCCTCGGGACCCCACAGCACAAACACATGACCCAGCACCTACAAGACCTCCACTGGCTCCCCGTCGAGAAGAGAGTAACCTTCAAACTCCTCACCCATGCCTACACATCTCTACACAACATCGGACCCAAATACCTCAACGAGAGAGTCTTCCTTCCACGTACCCAAAAGGAATGTCCGCTTCGCCGACCTCGCCCTGGCACAGACCTCCCACATCCGCAAAAACAGACCTGGCGGACAAGCCTTCTCCTACATCCTACATCGCAGCCAAGCCCTGGAATGAGCTCCCAGTGAACTGGCCGTGGAACCCGAAATCAGTGTATATATTTCTTATGTGGACACAGCGAAAAGTAGTCATGTGAACGATGAAATTGTTACATATAGCATGAATGAATAAACAAGTATCCACGAGCCAAGGATCATATAATGAGAACGATGGAATGATGGAAAACAAAGAAGACTGTAAAATAATGAATGTGATCATGGTGGTGTGATTAACCACCCCCCAAACCATCCAATAAGGGACTGAGTTCTGAAAATTGTTTCAACTATTGTAGTTTGGAGTTTGGACATGTAGGTTTTAGCATATAACTGGGGTGCCCTGGGGATGGTGTTATGGAGGATGATGCAGGAGAGAGAGCAAGATAGAGGGGTGACTCGTCTCTGTCCATCGGTTTACAGAGAGGCATAGCTGATCCTGTCCCCGTCCCGTTCCTGTATCCTGAAATATTTGTTCCCTGACTCTACCACAGGGAACCCCCGCTACCGCCTTGGCCAGGGTGGTAGTATTTTTAAGAGATCTTTGGGTTAGTATAGTTTTCCATGTTCTCCTACAATTTGCATAATCATTTGCAATTTATTTTTGTCTCTGAAACTTATGTCTCTTCATCTATCCACTCCTTCATATGCATTTTGTTCCTTTGATGAGTATGACACTGCATTTCATTGATCTTTTTCTCTCCCTTTGTGAATTTTTGGTGTTTGCCTTGTGACTTGTATGCAATGGGCATTCTTTCTCTCACATTATTTTGCGATAAACTTTATTAATCATACCGATGATTATTTAGCTAACTAAATAGATAGATAGATAGATAGATAGATAGATAGATAGATAGATAGATAGATAGATAGATAGATAGATAGATAGATAGATAGATAGATAGATAGATAGATAGATAGATAGATAGATAGATAGATAGATAGATAGATAGATAGATAGATGGATGGATGGATGGATGGATAGATAGATAGATAGATAGATAGATAGATAGATAGATAGATAGATAGATAGATAGATAGATAGATAGATAGATAGATAGATAGATAGATAGATAGATAGATAGATAGATAGATAGATAGATAGATAGATAGATAGATAGATAGATAGATAGATAGATAGATAGATAGATAGATAGATAGATAGATAGTACTAATATTACCATCAACTTCTCAACTAATGGTCCATGGACCAGAGGAAAGAGAGTTGACATGCAGGCTCAGCTATGTATTTAGAAATGTCAGATATGAACCTGTATAAGAAAGCAATTTATTACGTCAAAAAACCTTGACCCCCAGCGCATCAGGGGTATGAGTTAATGTGTATGGGCCATTTATATGTGATATTATCAAGTATTGATCCTTGATTAGGTGTTGCGCTGGGTCAGTTTTCTGGTAGCAGAGGATGATTAAATTATTGATTAGTTTGGCAATAATTATTGATTATTAATTATATGTTCTTAACATGAAAAGTTAGTGTCCTGTTCTGTGTTGTCTAGAAGTACAGGTACGGAGTTACCTGAGGAATCTAGGAATGGAAATTTAGCCTGAAATAGGCAGAGGATGAGTGTGGATAAAGAAATCACACTACAGAAGTACTTTGTCTGTTGTTATAATACTGTACGGCGAAAGGCTGTAGGTGTTAGATTTAGGGATTATCTCGTATGTGAGTAAAGTGTCTGAAATATTTAAATGTCCACTTCCGAAACTCTGGTCTTATCCCCAGAGGAGTACCAAGACCTCTTTTACACCAAACATTACTCTTGCAAACTTTGGCCTTATCCCTAGAGGAGTACCAAGTCCACCTGTAGCTTATTTAGGTGTAAAATAGCGCTGGTTGCTGTTTTACTTGAAGTGAAAGAATTTCTCTTTGAAAAGTAAAGACCATAAAGGGAGGGTCAGTAGCCTGAGTAATACTGGTGTCACAAAAAGGACACACTGGCATTGGTCAGGCAGCGGGAGTGAAGTAAATTTGGATTGGCTGGTTGGTATGAGCCGTGCTGGTATTGGTTGAGACAGTAGATACATAAAGGAACTGTGATTGGACGGTTGGTGTGAGCCGCGCTGATATAGGGCGAACACTGACAAATAGAATAAGTCGAATGAAGGAAAGGTTTTCCTTGTTTGTTTGCTGAGATACATTAGTTAAAGGAGTTAGAAAAATGAACTTGCTTAAGAAAATAAAGAATTTCTTTAAAAAGCACAAATCAATAGTGACTATAGAGGGAACTCCTATCCCACCTCCAAGAACGCCTACTTCTTTTATGATGTGGGACCGAGGATACCATATGTGTACTTGGTTAGAGAATTGGGTGGAATATACAAAGGATGATAGTGTTATAGCTTTCCCACAGCATGGTTCATTCAATGTAAGGATTTAACAGAATTTGAGAAATCAAATGAATTCACTAGAACCAAATCCCAGGCCTACACAGTATGAAGCGTTAGAGGAATGGGAAGTAGAGGCATTCAAAAGAGGGAAATATCGAGGAGGCAGGAGATACAGAAATATATTGTCTAGATATCCTTTTGAGAAAAGGGAAGATAAAATGAAAAGATGGAGGAGAACTGTGATAACTGAGGGTTTGTACCCAGTTTTAGTTGCTGAAGGGGAAGAAAAGTGTGTGCTTGGCCATCCTTAGCTGTAGATCAGTCAGGTCCATTCGTTGACGGAAAGGTGGAAGGTAATGATATTACATTCCTAATGGATACTGGCGCTAACTGTTCTACTGTGAAAGCAGCATAAATTCCGAACCTACCCCTCTCGGGAGAAACTATCCAGGTTGTAGGAGTCTCGAATAAACATATTAGAAGGCCAGTCACAAGTCCAATAGAAGTTCACATTGGGAGTCTCAGAGACATGCATCGTTTTGTAGTGTTTGACACGAGTCCAGTGAATCTCTTAGGAAGAGATTTACACCGTAAAATGAATTGTACCATTTATCGTTTTTAAGAGACCTGATGAGGATGTCGCATTCAAGATGATGTTAGCGAAGCAAGGAACAGAAGTTGATGAATTGTTTTCACTTCTCACAGAAGAAAATCTGCCCGAAGAGTTAAAAAGTACAGTAAGGTCGGATTTATAGGATTTTACAGGAAACGAGATAGGTCTAATGGCAAATGTAGATTCTATTCAGGTTACGGTGAAAGAAGGTGCCTTTTATCCAAACACACCTCAGTACAAAATAAGTCCAGAAGTAATTGCAGGAGTTGTTCCTGTAATTGACTAAATGATTGAGCAGGGAATTCTGAAAGAAATATTGAGCAGTCTTTGTAATTCGCCTATCATGGGAATTAAAAAGCCAAGTGGAAAATACAGACTAGTACAGGATTTAAGAAGAATTAATAAGATTGTAGTACCCTGTTGTCCAATAGTGTCAAATCCAGCAGTTATTCTGTATCAAATTCCCAGTGATGCCGAATGGTACACAGTGATTGATTTGTGACAAGCATTTTTCATGAATCCTTAACATCCAGAAAGCCAATATTTGTTTGCATTCCGGTTCAGAGAACGTGTCTTGGCAGGGTGCTGAGTTCCTCAAGGGTACACGGAGAGTCCTCCAATTTTCAATCAGATTCTGAAAAAGTGCTTCGAGGCATTGATCATGCCGGGAAATTAAGTTTTGGTTCAGTACATTGATGACCTGTTAGTGGCATCAAAGACACGAGAGGCATGTGTGACAGATACTATTGCCTTACTGAACCATTTGGCGGAAGGTAGACACAAGGTGTCACCAGCAAAATTTCAATTTTGTAAACAGGAAGTCCAGTACCTAGGACACAAAATAGAACAAGCATTGAAAATGCAATACGTCTCGCCTTTGATTAAGTGAAAGCCATTTGCTTTGCTAATGGTATTGTATAGCAACGCAAATGGCTTTAACTTAATTAAAGACGAGAACTATTGCATTTTTAATGCTTGTTTACTAGCTTTTCAGAAGTTTTCCTTTGGAACGTATGTAGGTAGCTACGGTAAAACAAGCCTTTGCAACAGGTAAAATCTTGTAAAGAACAAAAGAAAAGTTGCCAAGGAGACCCTCTTCAATCCCCACTGGGTTCACCACTACCCTTGGGTTCAGGGGCAGCGTTCTGCCCGGTGTTAAGTGCTTCAGTGCTTTGTCTGGAGTAGTAAGCGCTATGAATTCAATTGCGATATTGATGGTAGCAATTATTGCACGCTAATCCGGGTGGGCACACGATGAAACAGAAAACGCACATGTTGAAGCACCGATGCGCGCGTGCACACACGGATAATTGATTATTCCAGCCAGGCTGACTGAGCGCGGTGAGGCTGGCAGGAAGATGTTCGTACAGGACGGACATGCTAATGGCTGACCTAATGGCAGATATATAGATAAAATGAGACAGCTGGACGACAGAGGGACATAACACAGGTTGATCACCAAACAAATAACTAGAAATTAGATGGAAGGATAGCTGCAGAGAGAGAGGGACACGAAAGATGGATAGGGGAACGGACAAACAGATGAATGGACGGACAGATGAAGAGACGGACAGACAGATGAAGAGACGGACGGAGAGCTCTCCAGCTCGCACAAGAACATTAAAAAAGTATCTACATTAATACACATGTGAAAGAGACAGCCTATAGATGTTACACGGTGCCAGGTCGGTGTTTCACTTGTCAAAATTAATTGGGGATGTTTTACCCATTTTGTTGGAAGGGAGGCTGGTGCGATTGAAAATGGCACAGTGATGCCCGTTTGTAGGGTTCAATGGGTGCACACCCCACTCATTGACGTTTGCCACAGATAGAATTTAAAACCGTAAACCACTGAAACCGCCTTGTGTTTTTAATGTGAATTGGAATGGTTTAATGCATCGCCTGTGTAATTTGCACGTGTATGTTAAAGTCCTGTCACTTTGTGGAAGGTGGATGAAGAGAGCGTCCACAGGTGGCGCCTTGCGCTCCTCTCAGCCGCGCAGCGCAGCAGGTATCACCTACCTAGCGGCAGCACGAAGAAAGGGTACCAGCAGAGGATGAAGTCCCCCACAATGTTGGCCAGCGTCTTGGCTGCCTTCTTTTCACAGGAAAACTTGAGCAGGTGAACGGAGAGGGAGCTGCGGAAGGTGTGACTGGACTTGTCCTGGGACAGCGACTACTCCAGCACGCTGCGGCAGTGGATGCGCAACACCACCTCCAAGGACTTGATGCGTTCCTTCTTGATGGCCGCCTCCAGGCTGCACGTGGTCCGGCGGCCCACCACGTAGATCTGGAAGTACATGACCAAGATCACAAGGAGCGGCAGGTAGCAGGAGCAGAGCAACGAGAAAAGGATGTAGCCGAGCTCCTTGGTGATGCTGCACATGCTCTCACCTGGCGGAAGGGGCTCCTTACAACCCAGCAGGGGCCCGACGGAGATGACCATGAAGGAGAGCCAGAGGAGGACGAGGATCACCACGGCCTTGCGCTCTGTCATGATGGTCGAGACTTGAGCGAGTACTTGACCCTGATGTACCCGTCTATGGAGATGATGCACAGGCTCATGATGGATGCCGTGCAGCACAGGATGTCCACCGCCACCCAGACATTGCAGAAGATGCGCCCGAAGACCCAGAAGCCCAGCACCTCTAGGGTGGCAGTGAAGGGCAGCACCGTGGTGCTGAGCAGCAGGTCAGCTATGGCCAGGTTGACGATGAAGTAGTTGGTGACCGTCTGCAGGTGCCGGTTGAAGGCCACCGACAGGATGACCAGAATGTTGTCCACGATGGCGAAGAGGATGAAGACGGCCAGGAATATGCCCACCCTGATGGCCTGTGGGTCCAGGGACAGCAGGGACCCGAGGGTGCTGTTGTTCTCCGAGGCATTCCTGGCCTGGGAGGATCGGTCGTGCTCCGTGCAGCTCCCATTTACGCTGGCATTCCCAAAATCGGCAAAAGTCATTTTAACATGGCCAGGAGAAATTCGATTCCAAGCGAATGTTCGGTTGGGTGGCAGGCATTCTCGCTGCCCTGCCCCCTCCCCGCTAGCAGAAGTTGGGTATAGAGGTCCGCGGATCGGAAGACGCAAAAGTGCGCACAGAAGACGGCGTCATTGCGCATCCATCACAGAGCTGCTACTCGACCAGTTAGTGGACAAACTGCAGTACCACCCGGGGTGGCTCACCATGTCCTCCTGAGACTTTGGGATTACCTGCTTTCAACTGGTGGCATCGCCCGGCAGAGGGAGAATCCTTTCTGTGTGTGAGCAATACTCGAAGCACGAACAGCCGAACACCAGCTGCGCTAGGCCCTCCCTCCCCGAGCCAGCACATAGCAGCAAGTGCACTTCACAGACGCAGCTCTTCATTGCTCTGTGCCCTCTTCCCCTCCCGCCTTGATTCCTTCTCCCTAGTGCCTGCCGGCAAAAGATGGTACAAAAACACAGAAGGGAAGCTGTCCCTTCACCTACAACCCACCTCGCTCCTCGAAGTCCTCCCTTTTCTTCTCGCTACCACTTAGTGCTTGAGGTGCAGAGTGGGTGAAGTATCTGCCACAGCCGCTAGAGGGCAGAGAAGATCAACTTTCCGCTCTTTACGGCTCAAGCAGAAGATACTAATTGTAGACGTGTTGGTACTTAGCAGTTCCAGGTAGCATCCAGGGCAGATTTCTTCTGATGAAGGCACTCACCTGCTGAAAGTTTTTTATAACACACAGGCCTCGAAAAAGAGCAGCTCTTTAAAGAATGAACAACCCTCGTAATGATGCATGTTACAGGATGCTACACGTGTTTTGCATAATTTATGGTCTCTCTTATAAAAAAGATCAGACTGTTTCAATAAAACAAGCGAGGCAGATTAGAAAAATCGATCTCACGGCACTGCGAATCTCCAAATAGAGCCACCTTAATCCCTTCCTGCTCCAGATGTGAACTTTGACCCTTGTTGCATCTGGCATCAATTATCCGGGGGTCGCTGAAGCCCTTTGAAGCTGCCCCATGGAAGTGAAAACGCGCCCGTCTGCGGGATGACAGGCTCGTTCAGGTTTTATTTACTCCATGCACAGACAGCGAGGGTCCCCGAAGACACTTGCATGCATTGCTCAATAATGCAAAACTATCCCGGGGTGTTAACATCCAGTAGAAATGCTGCAGGGAGGCACGGGGTCTCATGCATGTAAACTAAGAATAACAAGAAAACCAAGCGCTCGTCATTTTGCATCAGGCTTTCACTTTAAAGTGAAAGCGAGATGCAAAAATAAACACGAGGCACCATGTCTCCTTTTTTGTCAGGCTCAATCAGAGAGCCGGATGGGCGCAAGCAAGGCAGCGTGACGAAGCTTCTGATAAGAAACTTTGTCACGACAGCCGTAATGCAGGCGATCCAGTCCTGATGGGCCGGGCAAAAAAGCCAAAGGGAGGCAACCTAAAACCCTCATTTTCAATGGGAAACCAGCTTTTAACATAAACGCTAATGCTACCCAATGAAAATGAGGGCCGCGCCTCGAGTCCCCTTCTCCAAAGTAATTTGATGACTATAAGTCTTGAGGCGAGGAGCGCATGTGCGCTCAACGCTAGCCGAGACCTAAAAAGGAGTCAGGAGGGTGACACCAGAACGAATTAGTGTGATTAAACAAATGAGCCCACCTAAAACTCAGAAAGAAGTTTGAATGTTTTTGGGAATGGTTGGATGCTGTAGACAGTGGATCAGTGGTTTTTCACTGATTGCAAAATCTCTACAGAGGTTGAAATGAAAAAATGTGAAAGATCTGATTGTTTTGAATGATGAAAGCATGGAAGCTTTTACTAAATTGCTAAATAGTCTTTGTCGAGCACCTGCGTCGGGAATGGCAGTTTATGCAAAGGATTTTGCATTGTACTGCTGTGAAAGAGATGGGTGTTCACTTTCAGTCCTAACTCAGAAGCATGGAATGGCATGACGTCCAGTAGCATATTTTTCTGCTACTTTAGATTCAGTTGCTGCAGCATTGCCAGGCTGTTTGAAAGCAGTGGCTGCTACTTGTGTATGTTTGGAACAGAGTGAAGCGATTGTGATGTGACATCCAGTTAAGGTATATGTGCCACATTCAGATGAGATTCTTTTGAAACGGACGAGGACGCAGTATATGACCAATAGTTGGTTGACTAGGTACGAAAGAGTGATCTTGGGTGCTGAAAATGTGACTATGGTAAGGTGCACTACTGTAAATCTGGCAACCCTGTTGCTGAATTCATATTGTGAGGAAGTGAGGGATGAAGCAGATCATGATTGTTTGGATGTGACAGAATTGTGCACCAAACAAAGGCCTGACATTGAGGATGCCCCACTAGAAGAATCAGACTGTGTTATGTTTGTTGATGGATCATGTTTGAGGAATGAGAAAGGTGAATTGTGTTCTGCCTATGCTGTATGCACCATAGCGGGAGTTTTGAAAGCATCCGGTCTAAAGGGGTAAACTCCGCACAAATTGCTGAATTGATAGCTCTGATTAGAGCAAGCAAAATTGCCAAATGCCTGATGGTAACCATATTTACTGACAGCCAATATAGTTTCGGAGTTGTTCTTGACTTCGGGCAGTTGTGGATGCAAAAGAGATTTCTGACTTCTTCATGTTACCCAATCAGGAACAGCAAACTGAAAGATTTATTGGAAGCCATGCAATTGCCCAAAAGAATTGCAGTGGTAAAATATTCCGCACATAAGTCAGGAGATGATTATGTGACGAAAGGCAACATATGCCGATCAGGTAGTGTGTTTCTGTGCACAAAATTTAATAGCCCTAAACAGAGAGATGGAAAAAGGAAATACCAATTGCCACCTAGTGTTCTCTTCTTCATTTGAAACTTGGGATGAAATCAGGCACTTGCAGGAAGAGGCAAGTGACGAGGAAAAGGAAATTTGGAAAAATTCAGGCTGCAGAAAGAAAGCAGAGGACAAAGTGTGGGTTTATATTGATGGAAGACCAGTCATGCCAAATTGTTTACTTTCCCAAATGGCAAGGGTATACCATGGAATTGCATATGTTGGAAGAGAGGCAATAATTAGTCTCTTCAAGCAGGCGTGGTATAACACAAAATTCAGGGTCATTGCAGAGAGTCTGTGCCAGAGGTGAGTCACCGTCAGCAGCAAAAGCAAGGCAGAAAGACAGTTGTTAGTTGGGGACGAATTGGAAAGGCAGCAGGACCATTCACCCGACTCCAATTCGATTTTATTGAGCTTCCCCCATGTAATTGGCTAAAATATGTTTTGGTTGTTGTTTGTTTGTTCTCTCGCTGGGTGGAAGCCTATCCAATGAGAAGAAACGATAGTCTCACAGTAGCAAAACTACTTCTAAGAGAGTTGATCCCGAGATTTGGCTTTCCAGTCATGTTAGAGACAGATAGAGGAACTGATTTTAATAATGAGATAATTCGGATGATTTGTGCAGCATTACCAATTGAGCAGAAGCTGCATTGTGCCTATCGACCCGAAGCATCTTAGAAGCATTCCTGATGAAAAGACTGGATTGAGTCCACATGAAGTCCTGATGGGAAGAGCAATGAGACAAGTGATTGTACCAGCGAACAAACTGGTGAATATATCTGATGATCTAGTGCTTGATTATTGCAGAGGATTGGCTGGTGCATTCTGTGTCACACCAGGTTAGAGAAAATGCAACCACAGCAAAGCCGAATCAAGCTCATGATCGGAGTCCTGGAGTGTGGGTTCTCGTGAAGAAACATGTGACGAAGTCGTGTTTAGAACCCAGGTGGAATGGACCATATCAAGTTATTCTGGTGACAACGAAAGCAGTGAAGTGTGGTGGCTTGCTAAATTGGATTCATGCAAGCCATATCTGATGAGTCCCAAGTCGGCTTGAACAAGAAGAAGAGCAGCAACTGGTAAACCAGAGAAAAAAAACATAGGCTGAAGTGAGTGAAGTTGAAGAATCTAAAGTGACAGATTGTGAAGAACAAACAGATGATGAACAACCAAGCACAAGTCAAGTAGAGTGGGCACTAGCTACTGGGTCTCATGAGACTGAAACAGAAGAAAGGGAAGTTACTGAAAGTGAAGAAGATGAACCAATAAAAGAAGGGCCAATTAAAAGAACCGATGAACCAGAGAAAGAAGGTGAAGGAGCGATTCAAGCTAAGAGAGCAAGAAAGGGTGATAATTGGCAAGATGGAGTGAAAAGACTGAAATACACTCTTGTAAGGAGAAGATTAAAGAAAAGACCGGAACAAATTAATGAGGTTTCAATTCAAACAGATCAGGAAGAGTCAGAAAAATAATCAGCACGAAAGACAAGGAGAATAAGAATTCCAAGCAAGAAATACACAGCACCAGAGTGGACTTACATGATACTGGAAGAAATAGAGAGCACAGATCCTAGCAGAGAAAACAACAATACTGATACTGAGCAAATAGATGAACGCAAATTGAAACCACTTTAAAAGAACTATGGAAGACTAAAGTGCAACATTGTCAGTCGGATTACACTCATTTTCTAGAAAACTTTTAAGCAATGTTTAGAGTTTATAGATTTAGAATTGTTATATATTTTTGGTAGAATACAACATAGCAGAAGCAACAGTGACTGGACATCTAAAATCTAGCCTAAAAACGTAGATGTAATAAATCTTGCTTATGTAGTGTCTTTTTACTAATATTAATGTGGATATTATTGACTGTCATTGTGCCTATTCTAACAGTAACTAATAGCGGAAACAATACTAATGATGTAATAAGTGAAAGAGTGAGTGATGTTACTAAAGAAACCCCTAATATTAATATAGAACAAATAGATGGAAATATTTTTCATCATGATAAATCAATTAGTGATTTCTCGTTAAATGGTTTCACTAAATTGTTGTATGAATATGTTAACACAATGAATGTAAGTGATTGTAACGTGTGCATGTAATTGACTTTGTCTGTCTCAGAGGGGGTGACCTATCATCACCTACCTTTAACATATGGTGTGTCGTGTAGTGCTTTAACTTGCCTTTTATATTTGATGAGGAAGCTGGAGTATCATTATTCCAATATAGATTTAGTATTTTCGGAAATACCAGTAATAAAAGAGCTAAACATGGTTTAAGTAGTAAGAATGCACGTTATATGGGAGAATTCCTCCATATTATAAAGAAAGTCGATAAAGGTGTTTATAGACATGGTAGAAGATAGAAGAGAACATTTCCAAAGAAAAGCTGCTGAACAGAAGTCACATGTACCACCGTGGGCTTTTAGAGAGGGAAATTATGAGAAAGGTGAGACATACACTGCAATGTCCCTGGATTGGTATCAAAAAGGGAAAATCTGTTTGCTTGGGCTAAAAACTAACTAGAATAATTATTTCATTGGTACTAGTGAGTGTGAACATACTTTCCAAATTACTGGAGGATGGGATTAAAGGGTGGAACTGAACCTGTTTTCCCAGGAGTCTACTATGTGTGGTAAGAAAGCCTACTACAGGTTACCTGCACATTGGTATGGTAGTTGTTATTTTGGAATCGTTTTTCCAAAAGTCTACCATGTAGATAGAAATAATAACAGAATCAACGAAATAAAACAAGGACGAGCACATACTAAGAGAGCAAGTTTCTCCAAAATATTAGGTGACATCTTTGGTGCACTGATACCATCAGTTGGAGTCATTCTGAATTCACATAAAATTTGAAAATTGTCCACAGTAGTTAATTGTTTATCAACAGACACTGTTGGTGGGTTTCTTGATGATTGACACTGAAATGGTTGTGATCAGATCAATGGTTTTGCAAAATTGACTTGCCCTTGATATCTTATTGGCAGAAGAGGGTGGAGAATGTGGCATGTTGAAAATGCAACACTGCCGTACTTATATCCCAAGGCAAAAGTAAAGGTATTGAGGAATATATTATGAATATTACAAAATTACATGAAGACTTGACCCAGCTGGAGGTTGACGGTGTTTGGGGGAGACTTGGTAAGGGTTTCTCCTCTGTAGGTAAATGGTTTTCTACCTTTGGAAGTTGCTTATCTGGAAAAATAATAATGCCATTCATTTCAGTAGCTGTAGTAGCCTTAGCAATAATAATAAAAATATATAAATGTTGTAAGTGTAAACGTGGAAGAAAAGAGATGTTAGAATCAAATAACAAAGTAAGAGCAAGAAAGAGAAAAAGAGATGAGCTAGAACTAGAAGGTATAAAGGGAGAATATTATGAAATGATGACAGATTTAGATGACAGGGTGATGAAAAAAGAACAAAAGACAGAACTTTAAATAAATAAAGATGGCAATTGGTATTATAGGTATCTTGTGATGGCTCAAAAATGCCATCCAAGGGGGATTGATGGAGCAGGGTTTTGCGAAAAAGAAAACCTGGTCGAATTGACACCCCCGTAATATTTACTAACAGTGTTCAGTGGAATCTAACGTATGAATTACATAAAATACATGGTGAAACAGCGTTGCGCATGCGTGCACTAATGTGAACTAATGCATGAATGAACTAGGCAGCATTTCGCCTCTTGCATCTTGCTTTAAAAATAATATTAAATAATGCTGCTTTTGCTTAAAGCTTTGGTAAGAAAAATATTAACATGGTATAGTGCAAAGGTGGGTGGTAAACAGTAAAAAGTACATTTCAAGTAATTAATTGGGGCCATATGTATGAAAGTTTGGTTTGGCGTTTCTCAAATAGCATTTGCGAATCACAAAACGCTATGTATGTAGAATTTGCAAATAATGTTGTGAATTCTAAATATTCCTTAATTGCAAATTGCAAATTGCGATTCGCAATTAAGGAAAATCTCCCCATTCATTCCAAAGGCCTAGAGGCCCATAGGAATGAATGGGAAGACATTCTCAATTTGCAATTCTCAAGTAGAGAATCACAAATTGAGAATGCAATTTTAAGGATGCCAGGGTGTCAAAAGGACACCCTGCTGCACCCCTGAAATGTGCATGTATGTTTGCCACATGGCACTTTAAAAAATGCAAAAAAAGTGCATTTTTCTGAAAAATCGCAACTTGAAATTGGTGGAAATTTGCGATTCCTTAAGGCCAAATTGCACTTTTTCTGTGCTTATTACTATGCATTTAATGAATAGTAATTTGCGATTCCTTAAATGCAATCGCAAAATAAGGAATCGCAAATTTTGCGATTCCTTATTTTGCGAGGTAGGATTTTTCTCAGTTTAGTAGTAGTATAGTTAGGACTCCTAACTTTAGGACTCCTAAATGCCTTCTGTGAATACCGAAAGTCTTAAAAATCGGATTTTTCTCAATTTAGCAGTCCTAAGTTTAGACTTAGGACTACTAAATTGAGAAAAATCCTAATTTTAAGACTTTCGGTATTCACAGAAGGCATTTAGGAGTCCTAAAGTTAGGAGTCCTAACTATACTACTACTAAACTGAGAAAAATCCTAATTTTAAGACTTTCGGTATTCACAGAAGGCATTTAGGAGTCCTAAAGTTAGGACTCCTAACTTCTGTGAATACCGAAATGAGTAAGTGCCTTCTGTGAATCCCAAAATGAGTAAGTGCCTTCTGTGAATACCAAAATGGTAGTAAGTTTAGGATTTTGTCTTAAGTTAGTTCTGTGAATCGGGCCCTAAGTTTTTCTTTAATACATACCACGGAGCCAAATTGCGATCGCAAATGCCGAAATTCTGCGTTTTGGAATGATACATATGGCCCTAAATGCCTATGTTGTATTTGTTACTGTGAGCTGAATGGGCCTGAATTTCCTAAAATTGACCTGGTAGATTGGGGGCTGGAGAAAACCACGAATAATCTAATAAATAGACAGAAACGCTGAAGGCTGCAGGAGAATTGCAAAAGGCCAAGGTTGATCAGCTACGAAAAACATTGTTTGCCTGCCAAGAGACGAGACTTGCCGTGGGACCCGAAGTCAGTGTATAAACTTCTTCAGCGGACACAGCAAAAAGGACTCATGTGAACGATGAATAGCATGAATGAATAAACAAGTATACACAAGTCGAGGATCACGTAATGAAAACGATGGAAAACAAAGAAGACTGTAGAATAATTCATGTGATTATGGTGGTGTGATTAACCACCTCCCCAAAACATCCAATAAGGGAATGAGTTCTGAAAATTGTGTTCAACTATTGTGGGTTGAACATGTAGGTTTTAGGGTATAACTGGGATGCCCTGTGGGTGGGGTTATGGCTGATGCTGCAGGAGAGAGAGATTTAGAGGGGTGACTCGTTGCTGTCCACCCGTTTGCAGAGAGGCTTAGCTGATCCTGTCCCTGTCCCGTTCCTGTATCCTGAAATCTTTGTTCCCTGACTCTATCACTGGGAATCCCTGCTACCGCCTTGGCCAGGGGGGTAGTATTTCTAAGAGATCTTTGGGTTAGTATAGTTTTCCATATTCTCCTACAATTTGCATAATCATTTGCAAATGTATTTTTGTCTCTGAAACTTATGTCTCTTCATCTATCCACTCCTTCATATGCATTTCGTTCATTTGATGAGCATGACACTGTTTGCATTTTATTGATGTTTTTCTCTTCCTTTGTAAATTTTCTGTGTTTGCCTAGTGACTTGTATGCAATGAGCATACTTTCTCTGTATTATTTTGCGGTACGCTTTATTAATCCTACCGAGAGTCTGGTGATTATTTAGCTAACTAAATAGATAGATAGTACTATTATTGCCATCAACTTCTCAACTAATTGTCCATCGACCAGAGGAAAGGGAGTTGAAATGCAGGTTCAGTTATGTATTTAGAAATGTCAGATATGAACCTGTAGAAGAAAGCAATTTATTACATCATTAAAACGTGACCCCTAGGCAATCTGGGATGTGGGTAAAAGTGTATGGGCCATTTATTTGTGATATTATCGAGTATTGATCCCTGATTAGGTTTTGCGCTGGATTACAGTCATTCAGAGGAATTATATTGTTTACAGCTAATATAGCATTGAAGGCCTTCCTAAAGACCAGAATGAGTAAAATGGGCCATAGGCTGGCCGTCCTTGTCTTCCATTCCACAAACATGTTAGGTACCTTGTTTACAAAAGGTACAATTAAAAGTTCCAACCCATCAAATACACTGCAGCTATCTCATTGCTGTGACTTTACTAATTTCATCTTGTTGATCCTCTATTGCCATTATAAAGGATGTCATAATAGAAATTCACCAGAAGTAAAATAAATCCGGGGCCAAGTTACAGATCACAAGTAATTGACACCAGAGGAAGGAACAAATGATTTTGACTTTTATACATTTATTTTACTGCTATAAGCACCGCTATACCACCCTTGCCCTTACTGATGCAGAGGGTGCTGCCAGGACACAAAAAGAACAATAACCATTTATAAAAATGTCATTAGGCGACAACGTTTCTTGTAAGCAGATTAAGTCAAAACCTAAGACATAACTTAACCAGTCCTCATTACTCAGCTTTGTGCGGACTCTGGCTATTCTCCATGACAATATCCTAAAAGGGGTAGTCATGCTTGTCCCTTCGCTTCATGATCAGAAACGAAGGGGATAGGGATGGGAGCAGATAATACCACTTCCCCGACCGCCCACGCTGCGTTAATTTCTTGTGGGTCGTTAGTTAATAAATCAGTCATACCTATTTGGCCCTGTTCTCCTACCAGAGGTACTGGGACCAAATGGCCGTCTATATCTGTTAGACCTGATAAAACATCAAAGCAATTTACATGGGCGATAGGCTCCAAGGGTGGAAAGTTATTCTGCATGTGCTGAGTGTGGCCTAGCCGCAAATTAGAGCTAAGGCCTAAAGGGGAGGATAACACATCCTAGGGGACTTGCCCTTATATTACCTATATCCGGTGTTGCGTGGCTCAAGTTTGTTAACAAAAAGTATACACACCTGGTATATTTGAGATTTAAAACTACACAATCTCCCTCCACAGATTTCGCTGTATAGCCTGTGTATCTAACTCTATGTGCCATTATGATGTTTTCTATCATTTTAGAGTGACAACCTGTTCTCCTGATACACGAATGTGCTGATTTATTGATAAGACTTTGACAGTCTTCGTATTGGTCTACAAGCAATGGTGGAACACCCATTAATATCAAGGTATGAGGGGTGCTATCTGGAGGTAAGGTCAGCCAATCCTGCGCCCCCTTCCCTCGAGGGGAAGCTTGATTTGACTAATTTTGATTAGGTGCAGTTTTTGTACCATAATGCTGATCGCACCGGGAGAGATTAACCTGATCTATACTGTGTCTTGCCGGGTCTTTCTAGGCACGAGTCACTCCCTTTTTGATTTTGCAGCCCCCTCTATCCTTTTTCTTTCCCCCCCCCCCATTAGCGTGTGATCTTACAACCTCTCGATCATTTGGGGCAAGGATTTTTAAACTATTTGTCATTTACAGGATCATTTACAATGTTGTTAAATATTAACCACAGGCAAAAGTGGAACCAGAGGTTGGCACTCCTCGTCATTAACTGACTGTTCCCTGATCAAATCCAAGTGAGAGGTAGAGGGCAGGACTAAAGACAATCTCCTTTCTGCCAATTCAATTTCTTTGCTAATTATACCCACAGTGTTTTCCAGGAGCCCGTCAAGGGTAGAACCGGTAGCTGTTGATGTTTTTTCGGCTACGCATAGCTGTAGTGTCCCTTGACCTTGTCTCTTATAGTGTCAGTAAATCACTGTCCTCTCCAAACGTCTACTTGGTCGCACCCTTTTATTCTTTGTAGCGTGTACTGAGGAACATTCCAATGTCTAAAGCAGCACAATAGAGGACTTTACAAACGTCCAAGCCACGGTACCTTCATCTATTGCCTCCCGCTTCTGCTGGCGACAGTAGTATCCATAGAGTGGGGCAAGAGAGCAGGCCCAGCCCAGCCTCATTTGGCCACGCCCAGGCACGACCCACGTGCTTCCAGCGCAGCGTGAAGCCTGTGACTGATTTAAGGTGCTCTGTTGCCATGCCTTACGTCCGCGCGAAGCTGGGGGCTGTAGTCTCCTGCCCCTCCAGTCTCCTCTAACTGCAGCCAAAGTCCTGGTGGTGGGCGCAGAGCTCAGTGCAACACACGAAACTGGATTCAAACGTGCAGTGGGAAAGACTTAAAAATCACTATTATAATCATGGTTTGAATCACCAGGTTGACTAAAAAGGTGTTTCATAATAACAAATCCCTGTTTTAACCTGTAGTTGGTTGGTAATAGCTTGAGCTAACTCCATTAAGACCATAGCCCGCACCATACAAAGTACCCTGGAGGTGCTACAGGTGAGTGCGACTATTGTTTGTGCTCCTGTGTCACCTTGTTATTACTTAAGAGGTTGCAGAAGCTTGTTTGGACTCATCTGTAATATAGGTCATATCAGTGCAAGATGTGCTCCAATGCGATACCAAGGCGGTGTCCTCTCATTTGCATGGTGATGAGGATCCATGAAAAAAAGGGAATGCATTGCAATTGTGCCCACACTGTATTAAAGACACAGGGTTAGTGGCAAACATAATCAGTGTGCCTGATTAATAATTCTGGTCTATATGGTATGAATCTTCTCTAACCACTTAAAGCAACACATCCCAAATTATTCATATAACATTAAATTATGTCGATCCACTTGATGATATGTTTCTTGTTTCACTATATTTTTCTTTTTTACATCTATGTAAGGAAAACAGCAAAGGAGAGGCAGAAAAAGTGAGAGAGATAGAGAGCAATAGAAAAAGATTGGCAAAGATGCATTTTGCAGAGACGAAGACAGGCAAGAGGCAGAGAGAGGGAAAGAGAGAGATAGCAAGATAGAGGGAACGAGAGAGGATTAGTAACAGGGATAGACAGAGAGAGAGAGAGAGAGAGAAAGAGCCATTTGTGAAGAAACATGGCTCAGTTTGGAAATGTCTATCCTTGCACCCTTACATGGGTGAAGAGTTGGACTGTAGGAGATTACAAAATGTTTCCTGGTAATATGTGAAAAGATTTACCTGTCACAGTTTTCCAGGTTTTCAAGTTTAAGAGATTTTATTTGCAAGAAATAAGTACAATAGAATTCAAAACAAGATAAAATCATACAAGTAATTGAGTGAGTAGGAGAAAATGGCAAGGGAATGGGTAGAGGAGGGAGGAGAGAAAAGAGACAATCATCAAACTTTAACAAGCCTCATAATCACATTTCAATTAAATAACGTCAAATTGAAGAATAAGGAAAAATACAAGAAAAAACTATAATTAGTATATGCATAAATAAATATATGATATAAAATACATTCATGGAGGTTTGGTAATTCCTCAATTCGGGGATTATGGGAGGAGGTATTCATGGAAGAAGAATCCAGAAGGGGAGTTATAGGTTGCCAAAGGGTGTCACGTTTAATTGCAAAGGAAATGGGAGAGAGATACCCCCTGTCTAAACTATGATTGTAACAAACTGTGTACCACCAGGCACGGTACGAAATATTAGCTGAATTTTTGCTCTCCCTTGTAATTTGTTGACAAGCAACGGCCAAAAGAAGGTCTATTATGGAGATATTGGGTAACTGGGGGTTCCAATCATCAGAAATACAACCTAAGAAAATGTTGACAAATATAAGGGGAACTTGTGTATGGAAGATAGCATTTCTTTGCCGCCAAACCTGTGACCAAAAAGTAAAAACATTTTGGTAATCAAATAACATGTGTCGTAAATCAGCATAGTCTGAAGAACAAGACCAACAGGAAGTAGAGAGGGAAAGATTTATCTTGTGTAGTGAAACAGGGGTAAAAAGAAGTCTATTATATACATAAAATAATGTTTGAGTGGTGTTGGCTGCTCTGGAAGATCTTCGTATTTTTAACCAAATCTTGTTCCAAATGGGAATAGAGTAACTAGATTGGAGATCTGCTTCCCAGAGTAATTCTACCTCCGTTTTCTCTCTAGTAGCTGGTTGAGGAAGGAAATGCTTATACAGTTGAGAAGCAGAGAGGGAAGACTCCAGAAGCAAAGGTAAACCAGAAGGGGTAGTAGAAGATACCTTGGAAGTTAGTAGAGAAGTATAAGTGTGGTGAAACGTTGTGATTAAATCATTACATTTGACTTCCCAGGAAGAGGGCAATGAAAATTTAGATTGCGCGGTGTCAAACTAGATACAGACCTTATCTTGAAAGAGTTGAGAAACCCAATGAAGATCTTTTGTCTGCCAATTTTTCCAAAAAAGAGTTTTGTTGTGAATGCGTATATTACGATTGTACCAAATGGAGGAATGAAGGAATTGATCACTGGGCGAGTTATGAGAGATAAAAATAGGGTGGAAATTTTTAGAAATTATATTGAAAATAGGGAAAGGATAAGGGTCTACTTGTAAAGGATAGAAATTCTCTGATAGAGGACGGATGTAAAAAGGATTTTTCAATGGAGACGCTTAATGGTAGAGTTGAAAGATTGTGTAATCAATAGGGGAACAGAAGAGCTAATATTTATAGAGGTCCTGTTCCTATGCTCCTCAATGAATATACATAAGACACTGGAGGTAATCAGTTCCTCAGTTGTGGCAAGTATGTGATAGATGTCACTGTATGCCTGAGATAATTGTCGCTGGGAGATCTGAATTTCAGATCATAATGCCCTCACACACCTGTTAGGGTGTCATGCTTCATCATAGGGCACTCCTCGTCAGACCGGCGCTGCAATGTCCAACGGGCCTGGTGGCTTCTTTGGCGGAGTTCTTTTGATCTGAGATCGCCGTATGTGAAGGATGTATGTGGGTAACAGGTGCTGGGTATGTGTTAAAGTGAGTAGGTGATTTTAAAATAGGCTCCAGACCTATGAATATTTTAATTCGAAAAAGAGGGCTGGAACCATATAAAAACAGTGGTGCCACCAACAGGTTGTAAGGTACCTAGGTAGCTAGTGAATAAGTGTGGCAAATATGTTTTGTGTCATCTGAGCTCCAAAATTGAGCGACACTTCTTCAGGACCAGGGTAGGTAATAGTGATCCCCAATGGAGAACACCAAAACGCCACACCCTAATTTTGGGGACGTGATTAGAACAAATGTAGATCCCAGTAATGGAACCTACCATGCCTCTCCCCCTAAATAGAGGAAGACAAAAGGAAAAAGGAAAAGCAAGGAGGACACAAAAGCGACATGAGTGGATCCTGTCCAATAAAATAGAGTATATTACACACACAGGATGAGTAACTTCTATACGCTAAAGTGGTCGCATAAGTGACGGGGTATGGTGTTGTTTGTTCTCATCCCCATCATCACCAAGTATAAACAACTTGGGCCAACTTCCCCACCTTCCATGAAGTGAGTCTTTCCACCCAATAAGGTAAGACCCAATCTTGCCATGTTTTGTTTTTTATCTGTCTATATTTGGTTTTGTTCTGCACGCTTTAGGGGTATCAACTGTGGTTTGGTTTTCTCAGCCAGCAGCTAATGCGAGCGATTACTTCTTTTAGAATCTTCAATTTTATCACTACACCACTCTCTGATTTATACTTGGTTTTTGTGTCCTCCTTGCTATTCCTTTTCCCTTTTGTCTCCCTCTATTTAGGTGGAGAGGCATGGTAGGTTCCATTACTGGGACCTACATTTGTTCTAATCACGTCCCCATAATTAGGGTGCAGCGTTTTGGTGTTCTCCATTGGGGATCACTATTACCTACACGGGTCCTGAAGAAGTGTCGCTCGATTTTGGAGCTCAGATGATACGAAACATGTCGACCACACTTATTCACTAGCAACCTAGGTACCTTACGACCTGTTGGTGGCACCACTGTTTTTATATAGTCCCAGCCCTCTTTTTCGAATTAAAATATTCATAGGTCTGGAGCCTATTTTAAAATCACCTACTCACTTTAACACATACCCAGCACCTGTTGTCCGCATACACCCTTCACATACGGCAATCTCAGATTATAAGAACTCCGCCAAAGAAGCCACCAGGCCCGTTGGACATTGCAGCGCCGGTCTGACGAGGAGCGCCCTATGATGAAGCACGACACCTAAGAGGTGTGTGATGGCATTATGATCTGAAATTCAGATCTCCCAGCGACAATTATCTCAGGCATACAGTGACATCTATCACATACTTGCCACAACAGAGGAACTGATTACCTCCAGTGTCTTATGTAGAGTTGAAAGTTCACCTTCCTGGAAAAGAAGAGCAGATTGTTTGAGAAACAAAATGGAATGATAAGAATTAAATTTCGGAAAGTTAACACCTCCCATAAATTTGGATCTTTTAATTTTCTGAAGAGACATACGTGGTTTTTTATTGTGCCATAAAATTTCAGATAAAATGGAATACATTTGGCAATTTCCTCGTCAGCAATGTGAGTTTCTTGAATCAAGGCAATATCGCATTTTGAATTGGAATGATATGTTAATATTCTTTGATGCTCTATGAGAGAGCCCAAACCTTTAATGTTCCATGATACAATACGTAAAGTCATCTAAAATAGAAAAGACTTGCTAAATAAAATAAGTTAAAGAAGATGAAAATAGGAGATGTGATCTTAAAGGAAAATAACATTAAAATTAGGAATAAAGGAGAAGGAAAACGATGAGGTCCATACAAAAGAATGTGAAAGGATTGTCGAGAGAAGAGTGAGTGAGAGAAAAGACAAAGAAAGAAAAAGAGGAAAAGAAGAAAGGAAGAGGTGAGGGAACAAACACGGAATATATATAGAACAAAACAAAAACCGTGAAAAAAGACATACCAAAAATAAGAGTGGTAAAGCCACATGAGAAAGATGACACAACTGACCAGACAACTCAAGGCAAGGTCAGGGGGGGAGGAAACTCCATCCGAACGAGACCAAGGGTCACAAGCGTCAGATAAACAGGATACCACACCTAATAGTGACAAAAAAGGACATGAGTACAAGGAGTCATGAAAAACACAGTTTGAAATTGAGGCAATTAATACCAAAACAAAGGAGAAACAATATGTTCAACAGTTGTAATAGAAAACTATGCATCAGAATATTGGAAAATTGAAGACACTGGTCCTCATCTGTACACTTGTCGAAGAAGCACTACTATAGGAGTAGTATAAAGAACACTGCAAAAGAAGAGAGATTATGCATTAGAACATCAGAGGTTAGTTATTCTAGAAACGTCAATGTCTTCCTCTCTACAGTTATCGATGAAACGTTGCATCAAAGCTGGATCTTCAAAATTCGTAGTCTTGTTTTTGTAAGTTACTTTGAACGTAAAAGGATGAAATAGGCAAAATCTAGCTTTGAGGTTTTGCAATGCCGGTCTCATATCCAGAAACGTCTTTCTTTTAACTACCGTTTCTTTCGCATAGTCCTTGGGAAGAGAAGAGGTTGGAACCCTGCCAGGATATTCGGCCTTTAGACTTGGCTGCTTGCAATACTTTTAACAAATCAGTATATTCCAAAAAGTACATAATAACACCTCTTGGCTTTGTAGAAGAAGTTGGAGAATGTGGAGAGTGTCCCAAATGATGTGCTCTTTGGATGTTGAGAGATGGAGACTCAGGAATTCCTAGAATTTATGGAAGAAAAGATATGAAAAATGCAATAGGATCTGAACCCTCTTGGCCCTCTACCAGACCATATAATCACAGATTGTTGCGATGATTACGGTTTTCAAGGTTTTCAATTTGTTTTTTAAGAGCTGAAATTTCCGTTTGCATGGTGGGAATCTGGGATACCCCAACTTGAAGAGAATCAACACGCTGTTCCATTTGTATAATTTTGTTAGTATAGGGACCATTTATCCTTCAAGGCATGTAAATGATTGTTAGTTCCCTCCATATATGGATGAAGAGCACAAATTTCCTCCAGAAGTAGATCTAGAGAAGTAGGAGGAGGAGAGTTGGCAGGAGATGGAGGATCTTTTTTAGCACATTTGCCAGAGGAAAGATTGGAGGAAGCCTCTGACTTGAGTGAAGGTTTTGTCACTGGGAGCGAAATATTGGAAGTCAATGGAAAAGCACCTACAGAGGGGTACGTTAGTGCTAGAGTTCTCTTCCATATTGGACTGAAGAATAGTAAAAGGATTATAATCCTCAAGGGGAGCTTATGAAGCAGACAGTTGTGTGGGACATCTCACTGGTTTTGTTCTCCCCATAAACTAAAATGAAGCAAGGCCAGTCATTGAGTATTATGTTGAAGATATTCCTTCAAAGAGACAAATGACAGGAGTATTCAACAAAAATAGCAAAGTTGCAATAAGAGCATGGCTTTAATCCAACGAAGCACTGTGGTGGCATATTGTGAACAAAACATAGGTGGTAGACTTGTAGAAACAGTGTAGCCCATTAACAAGACAATAGGATTGTCAAGAAAAGATTAATTGGTATTCAATACAAATTAGCAGTTTCACATATTGCTACAACTTCCTTAAAAAATAATACTAGCTGTTGTCAAAAAAGAAATTCAAATACTTACGTAAAAGCAGTAGTAGATTGAAATTGTTTCACACAAAAATTACAGGTGCCAGATGGAAGGGTTGTATTCCCATAACAAGGACTGTGGTGAGAGAAAGAAATTATTTCCGGGTTCTTTAGACATCATTCTTGGAAGGTACAGCATACACAGTTGTGCAGATGCCACAGAAAAAGAGAGTTAATCTCCTACTGATGACTGTAGCATAAAAGTGATAAAGGTTTCAGGTAAAGCTCCTATAAATAGAATTTAGGGAGCGAACAAGTGAAGAGAGAACGTTGCGGTGAGAGCCGTGAGTCCGTGAAGAATAAAAAATGGCGGGCGCAAGTCTCGGGAAGAAAACACGCCGTGCATTTAAAGGAATAAAAGGCATCAAAAGACTGCTCACCGGTCGACGGGGATTAGTCCATCAGAAACCGGCAAGGTTCACGAAGAGGAGGATATGCAGCTGACAGTCAAGTATGCAGCTAGAAGGGGCGGAGGTCGAAAACCCTACGAGCTGCTCCGCAGCGTCAGCTGAGAGTGGCCATTTCCTCCTTGCGCCAAGCCACTCCCCCCACAGTTTTCCAGGTTTGATCCTGAAAATCTTTTGGGAGCTCCTCTTTTTGCAAGAATCCAAATACATTTCGAACTTTTCACATTTGGAAAAAATTATCATGTGCCAAAGAAACTTGCAGATTTTTTTCATCTATTGGGCAGACATTTTATTCCATGGAGAATCCCCTTCTCCAATATCTCCCACCGGTTATGGTGGGTGTGTTCAATCTCCCTTTACAATGAGGAAAACCCTCAGACCACCACAGTGTGAGAATATGTTGAGGCCGCTGTAGTTGCATTAGCCCACCATCCAATGCTGCCAGGTAGCAACACCAGGTCCAGCAGTTCCTTTTCTTTGAAGGATCTAGAAGAGATTTGGCTTGGCTACATTTTTAGCAGGAGGAGACAGATGATAGAGAAAAGCTTTCACAGAAATATCTATCTCTAACAGCTCATAACACAAAGTACTTGCACTAATGTGAAGGTTTTACCCAGAAAACAGCACCCCCTAAATGAACATCATCCAGTAGCAACAGTGCTGTGTACCAGGGTATCACATAATAATGCTAGCAGGATGCACCCATAGATCAGCACTCAGTACCAACAGGACACAGAACACAATTAGCAATCAGTAATAGCCCCACCTCAGTAACAGTAACATCTCACCATGGGAGCAACATTCTTGGGAAGCCTAGAACCCTGTTGGATTTCTAGACAATGCAAAGGAGAATCTGCATTTCCTGGGGTTTTGCTTCTGCCCCGTTGTCATGTTTATGGTTCGCTCAGTCAGGAAAACTGTTGACAAGCTGTCACTTTTACTAAAGTCGACAGACTGTCAAGTAGTGAAATACCCTGTTTTAGAGAACGGGGAACAGTGGTGGAACACGAGTTCCACTTTAAAGCAGACTTAAAAGTAACTGGATAGCTAGCCTTTGGAAGGAGATTGTGTCAGAACCTTTAGACCTCGCAGATTGTAACCTATTTACACATTTTGAAAACATTACAGCTGAAGGTTTTCGGGAATATGTTGTCTGAAGGAGTCAGGTGATGTGTTTTGTTATTGAAGTCTGCTGTGCTATATTCCACCAATGGGCACTTCAGAGCACTGTGCATATATTATTATGTTTTGTTACATATGTAAAGTGCCTTACTCTCATTGTTATGGCCTGATAGCACTTTAAATGACATTTGCTTATTATCTGTTTAAGTACATGTATAATGTTTTAACATTTTATGTACAGTTTTTAGATAAATACGCACAATCTCCACTTAAATGAAGAGATAGTAAACATCAAGCTTATATCAAAATTATTTAATATATACAATGTATCATTCCATCACATAGCTGAATTAGGGTATACAACAGTGACAAGCAAAGATTACTGCATATACTATATGACATACATTTTTATATGTACAACTCTATTATAAACTTAGGTTGGAAAAGCGGGTTTAAGATGAATGTAGGTGAGCACTAGAAAAGTGAGAAAGAGAACAAGAGGGTGACCACAAAAGAGAAAACCACAGGAAGCATTGTCTAATGTTTGTATAATGGGCAGCTCACCATAGTGTTCAAGAAACTGTTTTAGTATGTTCTCATATAGTCTACTCCCCTTTGTTATGTAAAAACTTCTCAAGTAAGACTTGAAAATACATAGATAATCCATCCAAATGAATTAGGAAGCTTTAGCTTCACTGCAACTCTTACGGTAAAGCACTTGAGTAACTTACTGCTTTTATACTTCTTTTGTAATTTTCCTGGTTTTTATTAATTATCAGTATTCTTGTGATCATTATTATTTTATCACTGTGTTTATTATTTATTATTTATTTTCTTGAAAATTCAATAAAAACGATTTGAGATAAAAAAAATTAGGAAGAATGCTGCTCCTCCATATTCTCAAATGATTGTCTTTGCAATCATTAATACCTTCCATAAGAAGTGCTTCTGAAAGTTCTTGAGTAAATCTATTTGCTCATACTAACCAAGGGTAATCAATGTTATAGGAATTTTTACTTGGACTCCCAGACCTAATGAGACCTTGTGGAAGATCACAATCAAAATTATTTGACCCTTTGCGTGCTTCGTTCATATGTATTATGCCCCAGCCAAAGCTACTTTGTAACCTTTACCTGTCCTTTTCTGACTATTCCAATCAGAAAAGCAGCAGTGGTGTCCAATATTTTCTGAGAATGATGCTTATCCTAAGCAGAAGCTTTCAGATGTTTTAATGAATAGTTGACACCAAAATGTTTCCTTTTCTAGTACCTCAAAAAGTAACAGTGGGGAGCCAAATACTTGTGTGTCAGTAATTGTGAGAAAAGGCCCTTTTTAGAGTGGTCATCACCTTTTTTTGCTGAATTTCATTACTGGTTTTAGACTCTGCACATAGTGGCACTGCTGTCCAATGCCCAGTGTATGTGCTTTGACCCCTACAACATGTCCAGATTGGCTAATCCCGAATAAGTGTACTTAACTCTCCTCCAAAGGTAAATGTCACCTCTGATATACAACACTACAAGCATCGACTAGAATGACAAAGAAAACATGCCTTCAGTCCTACCATTTTAGCCTGACTTCTGCAGTTTAAACCTACAGTGTGACCTGCTAAAATTACCCTTTTTGACAAGTAAAAACCTACCTTTTGAATATAATTATGTCACCCTATGTAGCCCTCAAGGTAGGGTGCATGGTATTTAAAAGTGGAACATGTAGGAAGTTAATGTTAATATGTGCATAATGTAACAAGGCCCTAAATGCTATTTTAACTCCGGCAGGCCGAGGTGTCCTATGTAGAAAATCAGAGTACCTATTAAAAAATGAATACTTTTTCTCAGGAATGTTTACTGCTAGAAAAAGAACTAAATCACTATGTTTAATTGCTATAAAAACACCATTTAAGGGAGTAGTCAGATTTTTTATAAATATTAAGAAAAATTAACTTTTAAAAATGTTACCTTTTACCTATCAAACATTACAGGGAGGTAATTAGCATTAACCTCTCCCAACTCCCAGTCTGTCCTCAGTCTTGAATGAGGTTTAATATTCTCTGAGGAGCTAATCAATAGGTTGACCTGAACTTCTTTAAAAATATATCTTTTTCTCCAAAATGTGGAACTTGCACTTGAATTTTAAATGGTGGAAATTTATCGGAGATTCATCATTCTAACTTAATTATTCCAGCACAAATCTAAACAAACTAAAAGATAATGCTGCTGTTATGTGTGAAGGCCAGTGGTCTACAGATTGCAGATTCCTTATGAAGATATATTTCAGGCTTTAGTTGCTTCATTGATGGTTCATAAAGTTTAATACTTTTTGTGGTTGATTTTGTTAATTTGACTTTAGTGTGCTTCAAAATTGAATTTAAAATCTGATCAATGCTAAATGGTTTCAAGGTACTAGATTCTAGTTCCAACCAATTGCAATAAATATTTTTCCTGCTATAAAGTCATTCGGATAGCTATCTCAAAGTGAAAGGAAGCCTGTAGTCATACATTCAGGTGTAAAATAATGACTTTATTGGTGTAAGTGTGACCATAGCTCCCTTCAGCCATATTTGCCTGCACTTTCTAACAAGTGTGCCAAAAAAAGCCAACCTCTGATATGTTAAGCCTCTCTTTCACACCCTAGCTGCTGATACGAGAAAGTGTTGATTAGCTTGCTCTGATAAAAATGTTTACAATGGTATTACAACTGAAGGCCGTCTTCTTCCTTTCATATGATCACAGTCTCTGGACACCTATACACTCCCTTTGCTTAGCTGTATAACAGTATATTGAATACTATAAATGTGTGTCTCTCCATTATGCATTGTGCATTCTCACCTGCAACATTTCAAGGGGAGCCTCTGGCTAGCTAAGCCTGCGATTCTCAGTTGATTACTTTTCTATTGACTATAACCCCTCTCAGCCTTCAGGTGGCATATGAGAAGATTTTTCTGTCAAAAGACATACCATTTAATATTTCACATGAAAATGTTGTCTTTTTTTCCTGTTTCCATGGGAGCTCACCAAGCAACTTTCTAGGAAGGAGATGGGATTTTCCAGAGTATCTAGTTCATTATGTTCACTATCTTTGTCTCTAAGTTGATTTAGAGTAGAATGGTGAGGTCAGCCTCAAAGATATTCCTGGTTCCTGACTTTTGTGAAGTGTATGGGAATGTACCCAAGGCTGGTATGACAGTCACAATGTAGTAGTCATTTGGGCACTGATTTTCCTCAGATTGAGATCTAACATGAGGCAGTGTTGGTTAAGTTTTGCCAATTTGTTCAGAAACCTGCAGTAAAATTACCTGGTGTGATCTGGTCCATTGGAAGGGATACTAGTGCTCCTTTCCCCTTTAATTATAATCCCTCTCAGTTGGATCCCGGGTGACAAGCAAAATATAATGAGAGACACGTTGAAGTTGTGCCTGGCCATCCCTGACAAATCTGCTGATTATTACTTGGATTTTGGTACATCGGGTGCAGCAACTAGTGCACATATGGAGAAAGCACATAACACTTTAAAAATGGATCATTACAAGTTTTATAAGTTATCATTTATCATTTGGCTTTTGTCGTAGACTGTTACCTGGGTGAACTATCCATTTATCCATAGATTTTTCCTTTTAGTATCAGTGCATCTAATGTAAATCCAATACTAAGAAGTTCAATTCTCTATATTCTTTGAATTAAACAAATATACCTATGCATATTGTTGAAATTGTTGAATCACACTTTTTCTGTAGCACTTTGGATTAGGTCCCAGTTCCTTTCACTGAACCCCTGACACAGGAATCACTATCTTAACAAAGTCTGAATCTGTATCTTAACACTATTGTTTGATCTCAATGGTACATTTAATCCTCTGAAATAACCTAAGTGAGCCTAGAAGTAATTAGTCTTTTGATTCTGACTTGTTGATTCTCTACATTTAATATTTTGCATGCATTCCTTAAATACTTTCTTCATTGAAGGTTTGAAGTCAAGATACTTATCTACTGTGGACCCCCGATGCTCCAAATACTGAAAACAAAAAATGAGGCAAGAAGCCACTGCCTGCTTGAGACAACGTCTGGCTCCAGAGGAAGTGCTAAGAGAAACCAACTAGCATGACACACCAGTAAATATTACAATTGCCTAGCATTTTGGGGCTCACAGGAAGGGCTTACATAAGCTAAGTAACAAAATGGATGCTGAAAGTTTCAAATCTTATGTGTCCTTATTTTCAAAGCCTTGCTGCTACCCCAGGTCGGTAGAAAATTACCATGCCAAGGCAATGCTCCTTGTTGTGTAGGCTAAAGATAATGCCCTATTTATAATGTCTGTGCTCTACCAACAGCAACCATATTCCTCTGTCATTCTGACATCTGTTGTGACCATTGCCTTGGTTATACTCCTATGGTGGATATGGTTGACATGGCATGATCTGTTGGTCCAATGTGGTAGAGGGGGGAAAAGTGATGATAAAGATAATGAGGGACAGGGGTAAGGAACATGGAGGTGGAGGAGGATAGGCAGAGGTAGTGAATGAGGAACATAAAGAGACCTGAAAAGGCACATAGAGAGGTAAAGACAAAGAGGTTCAATAACAAAGAAAAAGGGGAGCAGCAGAGAGAGGCCAAGAGAAGGATGAATAGAGCGACAGGATGAAAAGAGCAAGAGTCATAGAGAAAGAGAAAAGTCAAGTTAGGGGTACAGAGAAAGATAGAGAAAGAGGGTAGAGAGAGTGAGACATTAGATAGATGAAGATTGGGTGAAGTAAAGCCTAGAAAGCTACAGAGATATCCTGGGGAAGAAAGAGGAGAGTGATCTACAGCCAAGGAGGATAAGAGGAACATAAACCAAAGGTGGGGAGTAAAGGGAGCCACTGCCAGAGGAAAGGAAGTTAAGAATGGGAGACAAAGACTACTGAGTAAATTGAGCAGGAGAAAGGGGAAGGAGCTAGGGGAAGGAGGTAAGGAAAGCATTTTTTTTTAGAAGAGGATGAAATGTGCCAGGCAGATCGAGGGGAGAGTAGAATTGAAGAGTGGGGGAAGATGGGATTTGAGAAGGAAGGAAGTTGGTTTCCTGTGTGATAGGTGGATTGGGAGAAGGACAAGGGCATTTGATGAATTTAGTGAACAAATATTAAGTAAAAAGAGAGGAGAGGTTTCAGAACATGACAGGGGTTTGATAGTTTGGGCCTAGCAGTGATTATGGGGGCACCTTAGATTATTGGTGGAAACCAGGTCAGGAGGGGAAGTAATAGAGACCAAGTTGAGGTAGACAGCGTGAGGAATAGTATTATTGAATCAATATTCGAATAAAATATCAAGTTACATAAATATTGAGTTTTTAATATTATGATACACATATATCATGACACAGGAATTTTATTGACCAAAATATCGATTTTATACAGTAAGTAATACAGATGTCAAAAATATCCATGTTGTTAATATCACATGCAAAAAGTTAAACGGAAAAATATTGTTTTTTAATTGTATTTATGCAATTTAGCATATGTTTTCATTGTATATGTTACAAAATATTTGCTTAATTTTTGTTAATGTCTTTAAATATAGTTTGTAAATTTATAGTTGTTTTTAAATGTAATTAAATTGTTATTTGTAATTTTTAGTGTCATAGTGGGTCGTAGGGTTAGTAGGGGTACCAGATAGGAAGTAAATTAATTTTAATTAATATAACTATTTCATTGATAATTAATTATGTAATTTGTGCAATCAATATATTGTTTAGTTATCTTCGTAGAGTTTGTAGGGGTAAAGGGTGAGAAGATAATTATGTCTAATAAATTAATGATTATGTATTTGTTTTTCATTGATTGATTGAAAATGAACTATTTAAATTGTGTAATTATAATTTTAAAAATATATTTTAGGGTACGGTTTGTTGGGTTTTGGGGTACAGGGCGGGAAGTTAATTAAGAAATAATATATGTATAATAATTCTTAATTACTTATTAATTATTACATTAACAATTATATAAATTGTGAAATTATCATATTTGTTCAGCTATATTTTAGATGTGTGTTTATTAGTTTGTAAAGGAAAAGGGTGGGAAGTTAATTAACAATTAATGAATTCCTAATTAATTATACATTTTAATTGAATTAATTGAAATATTACATTTAGTGATACTTTTGTAAAATTTAAAAAAACACTGGCGGTCCGCTCACTGTATTATGAGTGTGGCTGTCAGACCACCACGAGACCACCGATTTTGCCAGCATCAAGAATCTTACTGCGCCGATGGGCTGGAAATGGCCAAACATATGCTGCTGGTGCCGCTGCGGCACTGCTGAGCATATTCCAACTTTCATTTCCACCACCCTTTCATGACGGGGAGCTCGCCATGAAAAGGGTGGTGGACATGGAAGTAAGGGGGCCCTAACAGGGCCCCCTGCCACTTCTGGGCCTGAGGGTGCATGCCGGGGGGCACATGCTGTGCCCCCCTGGAATTGCACCCCTCTATTCCTGTCCAGTGTGGCATGCATGCCACAACCTGCAGGAATGTGCTGCAGGTGCTGGCACGGCAGCCGTCTGCTGTTAAGACTCTCCTATGAGCTTAACAGCCCACCGCCGTGACACCGCTGCAGCACCGTCTGCCCACCCTGGATTACACTTGTTATCCGGCTGGCGGGCTCACTACAGGCTTGTTAATCCTCCTGTTGACGCGGCATTGGCGGGCTGACAGGAGAACCACCAAAATCATAATAAGGCCCTTAATAGTTGTATTTGTTATCTTATATTAGGTGTGTTTTGTTGTGTTTGTAGGAGAATAGAGTAGGAAGGTATTTAAGTAATAATACATTAACAATTATGTATTCATTTATTACAAAGTTTTTAATGTATTACTTCATATGTTAATTGAGTTAAACTTTTTATTTCAACTACATTTTAATTGCTGGCTATGATGTTTTGTTGGAATATAGTGTGGTACTTAAATTCAATTAATAATATTTGTTTTAACTGCTAATAATTATAAAAAATTGTAACAATTGTGCAATTTGTTTCATTTTTGTTACATTTTAGACATGTCATTTTTATATTTAGAATTTAATATTTTTGGTTATTTAATAGAGGTGTTAAAATATGTTATTTGTACGAAGTGAACTACTCTCTCTCTACTGTTGCACAGACTGTAGAGAACATAGTTAATTTTGCCCCATTTAGGGTCCAATGCTTTCCCTACTGTTGCACAGACTGGAGTGTGAATAGTTACTTTTACACATCAGGAGTCCAACTCTTTTCCCTACTGTTGTACAGACTGAAGTGTGAATAGTAAACTTTACCCGTCCGGACTCCAACTCTTTCCCTTCTGTTGTACAGACTGGAGTGGGAATAGAAATGTTTACCCCTCTGGAGTCCAACGCCTTTCCTAGTGTTGCATAGACTTTAGTGGGAATAGTAAACATTTACCCCTATTGATGTATATAGTGCAATGGGACTAGTAAATTTTTAATCCCTCCTGAGTCCAACACTTTCCCTACTGTTGCACAGACTGAAGTGGGAATCGTAATTTTAGTCCTCCTGAGTCCAATGCTTTCCCTACTGTTGCATACACACGAGTGGGAATAGTAAATGTATTATTCCTAAAGTTTAGTAGTTTTGTTAATATTGTTTAAATATATATTATTGTTATGTGTTTGTGTATATAATGTAATATTTTTTATATGTATAAATCTACTTAATTTTGTAGTAAAGGGTATTTTTATTTATTGTGTACTTTTTATGTATAATTAAATTGGTCATATTTAAAAAAATGAAGTTTATTTGCTACATTTTGTTATTGTTTACTATTTGTATTTAAATAAATATATATACATGTTATATTAGTAAATTAAAAAAATGAAAATTATTTTATACATTAAAATTAATAATTTGTATAATAGTTTGAGATTATATATGACTAAATAGGCATACATATATATGTGTGTGTTTTTGTTTAAATAAGTATATATTTATATACATTTTTAAATAATATTTAAATATATTTAATTTATATTATTGTAAATATATGTTATATGTTAACATATTTAAAATGTATTATTTTTAAGTATATCTATATATTGAAAAACAACATTTCTGTATGGATTCTTTCGATAGTAGCATAAAAGAATATTTTTTTCCCAATATTTTTGTACTTACCTTTATATGTTTAGAAAAATTATGTCTTTGTGATCTATATTTTTGACACAACATTTCTGTATCACGATATTTATGGTTTTGATATTATGTGAGTGTACCGTTGAATCAATGTTATTGCTTTATAGGGCATTTGTATATTCAAAAGTGTAGAGGTAGAGAAGAGAAAACAACATTTTATTACTTATGGGGCAGGCATTCCACAGACCACAGAACTGCAAGCTGCTGAAGAGTTTGGTCTGCAATGTTTTCCATATCATATTTATATTAAGATGTGGTGAAATGATTACAGGACATCTGTAGAGAATAAATGACAGGGTACAGGGTGTTTGAAAGAGGGCAATGCTTTGGTAAAGATGGTTTTGCAACCGTGAGTGAAAATAAGTGATCCAAGTATTTATTAATCTATGCAGGGCCTGTCTTTCCCAGGAGATTCTTCTTTATGTGTAGATATTTTGCATAGAACTAGTCCACCAGCACCTTTAACAAATTCTTCTCTGTTTGTCCCTCCACTCTTGTTCAACCTTAAATGCGGGTGTCGACCAATGACTGTTGACCCACTCCCTCCCCAGTGTACCTCTCGGCTACTGGCAGACAGTGTCAGGAACAGACCCAACCAGAGAAAAAGGGAGTCAAACAGTGGAAATCCAATTGACCATGGTTTGTTCCATTCCTGTCACGGAGACTAGGCCCAGCCATAAAAGTGGTGCAGAGTGTTTATCTGGACAAGCATAGGAAATGCTGGGCTGTGGGAATTGTGTGGATTCCTCCTGATTCTGGAAGTTAACAGCACAGAAAGTTAAGGAAAGTGCTTGATTTTAGCCAAAGTATGAGGTTTGCATGACAGTGTGGGTATGAAAAACCTGAAGGATTCATGCAAGGCACACCACTGTGGAATCTCCTGGTTGTCAAGTTTTCATAAATGTCTGAGGTAGGTTGGTTTCCTTATGTGTCCGTTCAACATGGCTCCAAATGCTGCAGCTACCTCTATCACTGATCTCTCCATGCAGCACTTTATGCCTTTGTGTGGCAGTCTCTTGACCCACTTAGACAAGTAGGGCACCCTTGTAATCAGGACACATGGGGGAACTCTGGGAGGTACAAAATGTGTGGATCCCTACCGATTTTACAAACCTTTCTGCACAGATGTGTGGGTAGAATGTGTGTTTTCAGCCAAATTTTGAGGTTTGTAAGGGCTTCTGGGTAAGAAAACCTTGTGAGAGCCATGCAAGTCATATCACCCTGGATTCCCCTAGGTGTCCTGTTATCAAAAAATGTGCATGTGTGCTAGATTTCCCTAGGTGCTTGCTCAGTTAGGGCTCAATATCCCCAGCTACCCACATTGCTAAAAAAGTGAGGTACCATTTTTATCTGGAAACTTTGGGCAATGGTATAAGGGAAATTGTGGCGCTCCACTGATTTCAAAACATTGTGTCATAGGTTTGAGAGAAAAAAGTGTGCTTTTTTGCAAGAGTTTGAGTCTTGCAATGGCTTCTGGAGAAAGTCAACTAGCGAGAGCCAGACAAGTCATCCTACTCTGGATGTCTAGTTATCAAAAACATGCAGATTTGTGCTAGGTTTCATGTTGGAAAATGACCATCTCTAAAGTGTCACCCCAAACCATTTGCCTTCCTCCTCCTCTTTTTGCTGAACTTCTTTGTCTTGGCTTTAGGACTCAAAGCACTTTACCAATGCTAACCAGTGCCAAAGTGCATTTGCTTTTCCCCTAAACACGCTAACATTGATATATATCCAATTAACATATTTAGTTTACTTGTAAGTACCTTGTAAAGTGGTATCCCATATAACCAGGGCCTGTACCCTAAATGTTACTAGTGGGCCTGCAGCACTGATTGTGAAACCCCCACAAGTAGTCTTTTAAACCTATCTCAGGTTTGCCATTGCAGGGCCTACGTGTGCAGTTTACTACAACTTCGACTTGGCATTTAAAACTACTTGGCAAGCCTTAAACTCCCCTTTTATTACACATACGTCACCCCTAAGGTAGTCCATAGGTAGCCCACAGGATATGGTGCTGTGTAAGTACAATTTAGGACATGTACTGTTAATTTATGCACGTCTGGTAGTGACAAACACCCACATGTGTTTTTCACTACTATGAGGCCTACCCCTCTTATAAGCTAAAATTGGAAATTCCTTAATATAATTTAAGCTGTAATTTCTGATTAGAAATGAGCATCTGCTTCATGTTTCAAATCTTTGGAATGGTAATGATGAATCCTCTTTGCTGGTAAAGTTGGATTTAACATTACTATTTTAAAAATGCCATTTTTAGAAAGTGGACATTTCTCTGCTCTTACTTCTCTGTGTGCCTTGCAGCTTGTCTCAAACACATGTCTGGGATGGGTGACAACTGCTCTGTTTGCATGCCCTATAGAAAGCCACAAACACAGGAAGGGTAGGTGTTACAGAGAACTCCTCTGAATTCATCTGCATTCTGAAAGCTTTTGCTGGGCAGGAAGAGTGGGGGGAGCTGACACTTACACCTGGATAGGCAGTGTCCTGTTTCCCATATAAAGGGCTGATTACCTCGTATTGATAGTTAGGAACCAGTGCTTGGAAGAAAGGGACTGTGTGCACTTCAAGCACCCTTCTTTGAAGTGACGCCTACTTCAAAGACACAACTCGGTATAAGTACTGAGTCTCTGACTCTACAAAGACTGTACACTACTGGACATGTGTAGAAATCTATCAGTAGTAAAGACTGCTGTGCTACAAGGATTGCCACTCTGCTTGACTGCTTTTCTGGAAGAACTGCTTCTCTGCTTTGCTGTGCTGGACTGGACCCATCTCATTTGAACCCAGAGTGACTCCCAAGGGCTTGCTGACTTGCCCCCTGTTCTGAGGTTTTAGGGCCATCAAAGACTTCTTTCAACCCTGCAACACCTCCTGGACTCTGCCATCTGTAACTCCTGCCCTGTCAAGTGTTGCCAATCCAGTCCTGGGACCTTTAAAGTTGACTTCTGTTGTACAGAACTCTTAAAATTGATGCAGTGATGACGCATCAAGTGATCCATACCAAAGCATTGTCTTTGGACGACATTGCTTTAAAGGACTGTGTGGCTCACCGATGATGGACAGTGCCGCTCGCCAATTGCACCGCACTTGAATCAGAAAGGGGTCATCTATGAAGCCTTCCTCGCCTGCCCGGATCGGAACTCGCACATTAAGTCTTTGACACTGAAGCTTGCTCGATCCAAGGTACCCTTTCAGCTGGACCTGCGTGAGTCCTGTAGCTGCCCTGTCTTCATTCATGGTCGGCCTGAACTTTGGATTTAACCCGGTTCAGTGGAACCTCAAGTAACCCCTCAGTGCTATTTGTTTTTAAGCACTACCTTTTGATTTATTCTTTAAAATTTCATAACTCCTGTTCTACTTATTGTTTTTTTTTGTTTTGGTCCTGTTTTACTTATACAAATTTAATCTAGTTTTCTAAACCTGTGTGGAGTATTTTATGGTGCTTTCATTGTGTTTACTATATGTGTTGCACAAATGATTTTCACCGTGCCTCTTTAGATAAGCCTGACTGCTCTGTGCCAAGCAATCAGAGCAATCAGAGCGAGAGTGCAGGTTATCTTCTAGAACGTATCTAGGTAGTTCCTGCTTGTACAAAGTGCATACTCTGACAGTCAGAAACCCTAGTTCTAACATTGGTGATCAGCAGTGAGGATAGGACTTGTGTTCATGCATTACCATATAGAAATTCAGTGCTCACCACTACTGTAGACTAAAGACCATTATAAGTTTTAAATTCTCTTGTTTTTCTCATTTGGCCATTTTTCTAAATTTGACTCCTGGTTCACATTCATCCATTTGGGACTTGTTTTGTTGTTGCACTTCTGATACCTTGTCAGGATGCCCATGGATCTCAAATGCACAGCATACTACACTGGGAGTGAGCTGAAGGAGTTTTGCACAGAGAGTGGACTGAATGTGGGCTTGAAAGCTTCCAGACCAGACCTACAGATAGCCCTCATTGCTTATGAGGAAGTCAGGAGGCTGCAAGCAACAACAGAGGAGGAGAACCCCAAGCTGTGTGGAGGACCTCCGTGCCATGGGGCAAGGTGCAGGGTATCTACCATTGGCCTGTCCCATATGGAGTTGGATATCGGCGCCATTGAGAGCCACAGCATGACTGAACTGATAGATTTGTGCAGAGAGAGCGAGAGGGGCTGCAAATCCTTGAGGGTGATCACAAATTTGAGTATAAGTTTGCCCCTAAAGTCTGGGATGAGGTCCTCAGAATGTACTCTGCACTAAAGAGTATGGAGTGGACCACTTTAATACTCTAAAGAATGCAGCACCCTGGATACACCGGGCATTAGCATCAGGACCCCAAGAGGGCAGTGGCTTAGAAGGAGGGAGAGGAGAAGGAACACAACTGGGCAAAGGCTCCAGAGGACTGAGGGGGGTCAATCAGAGAGGAAGTCCCCTAATGAGTCCTATGCAAGAAGCAGTGTTTCCTCCCAAACCCTGTCTTCTGAGGAATTAAAGGACTGAATTGCTGAAAGGGACATGAGGCTCCAGCTGGCCAGCTGGCTGCATATGAGAGAAAAGCTGAGGCTGAAACAGCCTTGGCAGAGAAAAAAATCTTGCTGCCTCTTGAACTGAGTCTCAAGGACCTGGACGTGACAGCTAAAGAGCATGTAAAATCTAGCAGAAATGGTGGCAGCAAAACTACTGTGTCCAGTGTTGAAGAAAAAGTCCACATTCTTAGAGACTTTGTGTCTGACTTCAAGGAGGGGGATGACATAGACAGGTAGTGTCAGGTATATGAGGTAGCTCTAGAGGTGCACAGGATCCCTGAAGAGGATTAGGGAGCTGGCATTTGGAGCCATTTACCTGGTGATGGGAGGAATGCCATATTGGCCCAGGAGAGGAGGGATAGGCTAAGGTATCTCACCTTGGAGAAGGCGCTTGTCAGGATGCATGAATTCACACCAGAAGAGTGCAGGTTGGAATGCAAGGAGGCCCTTGGAGGAATTTGTGGGATACTTTTGCAAGGCACTGGATGGTCGGGGTAAGGGTAACATGCTAAACACTTTAGAGGGATTGTACAATTTGATTGCCAGAGAGCACATGTTCAGTCACTGTTTTCAGAGCTATACCAACACCTGGTTGATTGTAAGTTCTCTGACCCCAGGAAACTTGGGTGAGTACCAGAGTGTCCGAGAAGGCACTGGGGAGTGATCCTAAGGGATTGGCTCAGGTTCACAGTGACCCAGACAGGTCCCAGTATGCTGGGGGGAGAAAGGGTCCCATGTCTCTTCTAAGAGTACAAGGACAGGTGGGAGTTGGCAGATGCCCATGGTGCCCTTTTTCAAGAAATAGAGCTTTGACTGTTCCCATAGGAAGCACAAGCAGGGGAGCCTGGTCTGTACCAATAGGCCACCCACAAATGGGAGCTTTACAGTGTCAGGAGAACTGGGAGTGGCTGCCACAAGTGCCCTACCAGTTCTGTATTCTGGGGGTACCACTCCACAGTGGAGTGTGCAGAGGCCCAGAGGTAGAGGCAGGAGGTGGAAATAGTCCACAGTGGGAGGACCAGTGGCTCAGTGTTTACCAGCTCTGAGATCAGAACACTCCAAGACTAACCCACTTCTTGCCTGAGGTGCTCCATGCACTGTCACATAGACAGAGGGCTGGTAACCCTCACCAGGCAAACTCTTGTATAACACATGCAGAGTGTGCATCCTTAGGGGGAGGTATTTGTACTCCCCTCTAAGTTCTGGCTACCCAGACACATGTTCAGCCTCCGGGTACGGACCTTGGTCTGAGGGACCAGGTTCAGAATATCACCTGTGAACTGGTCGGAGGCAGAGTAGGACAATGGTGCAAGACACCTAGGGCTACTGCAAGGACTATGGCCTGACTCCTAACCCTGACAGCTGTCAGTTGCCTCTGTTGGTAGCTGTCCAGAGTTTTTCTTCGGTTGGGGATAGAAGTCAAACCCAAGGGGTGGAATGAGCCACACCACTTTGTTGGCCATAGTTGTGCTGTCTACCTACCGGGATGCATCCGTGAGCAGATTAAAGTTTGGTACTGCACAGATGGGGTCCACTGATGAGGAGGAGGATTGCCCATGGATCAGTTCATTGGCCCCAGAGAGCATAGACAGAGGGATCCAACTTGGTTCAGGATGGCATAGAAATGGCAAGTGCCCCTGCAGTAGTGGGCCATTGTCCACATTCAATCGCCCTAAGAAGGGAAGTCCATTAAGTTATTTATTAGTCTACCCTGGCTTTAGGCTGGAGGGGGGTCATGTTGGAAAATGGCCCTCTCTGAAGGACCACCCCAAACTTTTTGCCTTCCTCCACCTCTTTGTTCTGACCTTCTTTTTCTTGGCTTTAGCAATCAGGAATCTTAGTTTGACTATGCATGACTATGAACAACCTATCATCTATCCAACATTGCTTCCAACTCACTACCAATCCGATCTCATCTCTACCGAAACAACTTCAGTTGAGATGGAGAACCCTCCCCTGTCACAATGCACCTTCTAGACCGAATAGATTTACTGACAAAGACTCATTATTGGAGGAAGTTATCCACTCCCTTCTACTATCATACAACTCACTTCACCATGAGAGCATCGGCAATCAGAGTCAAATCCAATCCATCTCTGCAAACCCACACAGAGAATCGAAATCCAACCATAGATTTATAAACAAACACAACCGCAAGAGAGTTACTCCTATCCAGGCTTACACGGGTAGCCCCAAATCCTTTCTGGAATGTATTTTTCTCAATTGCCGATCAGCTGCAAGGCATGCCGTGGACCTTGCAGATCTCATCCTAGCACATGAACTTGACCTCCTTATCCTAACAGAAACTTGGCTAAATGATTCCTCAACACCTATCCTTGACATACTTATCTCTCCTAGTTATGACATCACCAGACTAGACAGACCCACCAGGCCGGGTGGAGGCACTGTGTGTATTCACCATAACAGCCTTTCAGTTAAACAGTCGCAGTCCCTGCCCTATCATCATGTGAATATCTATGTATTAACATTGCCAGCAACAACAAATGTCTTTGCAAACTAAACACGTTCTATCATCCGCCTAATGATAACCTTTATTCTGTAGAAAAAAATTATGGATTTCTTCACAACAAACCCTGGTCAACATGGCACTCAAATATACATTGGTGATTTCAAGCTCCACTGGAATGATCTGAACAAGCCTATAGTTAACAGCCTCAAAACATTTCTTAATGACCTCAGCTTGATACAAATCTGTGACAGCCCCACACATAACAAGGGTGCAATCTTATATCTTATCATCGCCATAGATAACTCTATCCAATTTGAATCTATCTACCCCTGTGACTGGTCAGACCATCAATGCATCATCTTCCTCATCACTATACTCCTGAGAACTACTACTGTGCAAGTACTCAAAGCGAAATATCAACTTTACCAAATTGACATCCCTCCACAATAGCATCCTAGTACCCACTGAAGACATGCTAGATGAACAAGATCTCACTAACCATTATACTAGCTCCATGAAGAATATTCTTGACTCGACTGCACCCTTAAAACGGAAAAGACTATCCACCAAAAGCCTGCCACCTTGAAGCAATGATAACGCAACACCGAAAGACTAGCCAAATGTCTAAGATTTTGTAGGAATACTTACTATAAAACCATTAGATATGCCAAAGCAAATTTCTTCAGAAACCAACTGGACCAAACCCAAAACCATCCTAAAAAAACTATATGAGTTTGTCAAGCATCAATCTAATGGCCTACCCAAACTCTCTAGAAACAGAGAGGGTATGCAGTTCCTCAAGGGGGTCACCATAGAGGTGAATACAGAGAGGTAAGAAGTGTTCAATTCCCTCCGAGACAAGGTAACCCTCAAGGGAAAAGGCAGAAGGGGAATTCTTCCTATTGGAATTAGGGCCCTCACACACCCAGCCAGCTAGGTGTCACCCAAACTCTCCCCATCTGGATCCAGTCTACTATCTAATTGTGTAGACTTTCCTGCTTTCTTCCTTGAAAATACAGACATGTAAACTGACTTGCAGATAGCAGAGGAGCACTGTCCTCACTCACTACACACTAGATTCTTCCCCATACTGATTGGTGGGCCAACGGAGCACAGTCTCGAAAACAAGACATCCTGGAGCTCTTTCCAAACAATTATCAAACATCTAACAGTTCTGAAAACCTAAAACCATTAATCGATCCACTTCCCCTAACCTCTCTAATAATCAAAATGTCTATACTCCCACTCTAGACTAAGATTGTTAATACATCACGTCTAAAGGGCAAAATCCCTGACTGCCTAAAAGTGGACAGGCCCCCTATCCTAAAAAAAACAATGGCTGATCCAACCAACCGTAACAACTTTCACCCTATTTTTAACATTTTGACTCTGTTATGTTATGTTATATGATACTTGTAGCACGCACTAATACTCGAGAGTGTCCTGGCGCGGAAGCTGCGAGCAAAACCTTATAGGGAGGCCTTTAGAGCGCACCTAAGAATAGTAAAGTTTTCAATTGTTTTTTGAAAAGCCTAAGATCTTGAATGAATCGAAGCTTCAAAGGCAATGCATTCCACGCGATAGCTGTTTTGACTGAGAAAGATTGGCCACGCAGACGAGCCCTACGGAAGCGAGAAACCGCCACCTGACGCAAGGTGGCGGATCGCAACACTCTGTTAGGCACATAGAAGGCAAACCGCTTTTGGATGTAGAAAGGGCCAATGTTATGCAGCGCTCGGTGTGCCAAAATCAGAGCTTTAAATTGCACTCTTTGGAAAACTGTCAACCAGTGCAAATCACGAAGTTTTGGCAAAGCTTCTGGCAAAGCTTCTTGAAAAATGTAATCATGACCAACTGTGCAACCACATTGAGCTATTCCGTCTTTTTGACTAATTCCAATCTAGCTTCCGCTTTGGGCATAGCACTGAATTAGCCCTGACATATATAGTGGACGACCCTCACAAAATGTGGGATCAAAAAGAATCATGCCTATTAATCATCTTGGACCTATCCTCATCATTTGATAAGGTTAAGCATGACTACCTACTTAATTTACTAGAGCATCAGATGGGAATCTCGGGGTGCCTCCTAAACTGGTTCACCTCATTTCGTCAAAATAGAATGCAAAAAGTCAAGGTAAATCAGTCCCTCTCTAAGATTGCTACAGTCACACTTAGGTTCCCACAAGGCAGCTCCCTCTCACCCGCTATCTTTAATCTATTCATGGAGCCACTTACAGAAATCCTAAGGTCATCTAACATCCACTATCATTTGTACATTGATGATATCTAACTTAATCTGAAAGTCTCCTTCCCTGAAGACATGCAATGCCTGAATCCTATTCTTCAAAATACCTAAAATTCGCTGTCATGTAAACACTTCAAACTTAACACTCTAAAAACAGTATTCCTCTTAATAACCTCACCCAATCAGTTACACACTATTAATGAATGGATGAAGCAACTAACAGCATTCAATTTCACACCTCAAAATATTGATTCAGCAAGATTCCTGTGAATCACTTGCGACAAAACCCTTAATATGCAGAAGCACATTAGTGCCACAACCAACGGAGCAAACCTCCGAATGAACATATTAGGAGAACTAAAATCCTTCCTCCCTCAAAAAGTATCTAAGTCTGCTGTGCGAGCCCTTGTGATTCCCAGATTGGACTGTGGAAGCGCAACCATTTCCCCCCAGCCCAGATCTACAACAAACCCATGAAGGGCCTCCCTTAACTCTGCTGCATGACTCATTATTGGATTGAAAAGGAACAATCACATCTCCCCTTGACTTGAAATCCGTCAAATGGCTCCCCTGTGAAGCAAGAATTAAATTGAAAATTGCATGCATGACTCACAAAGCTCTATACTTCAAAACTCCAAGCTGTCTCGCTAAGAAGCTTGAAGGATCTGGAGGCTCAAGATCCTCTAGAAGCTCTTGGCACCTGTTAGAACCGGGGTTACCGATTCCGACATGGTAGCTTGGCGGGAGGCAGGAAGGCACCCGAGGGCAATGTGTGAAGCAGTTGTGCAGCACACACTCACACTGACCCAGTTATGCGCACACAGTGAAGAGACACCACACCAGGCTGATTTGTAACACAAGACCCTTTATCTCATTCAGGTCAGGGCAAGTAAATTAATTTCAGTAATAGAGCAGATCATCTCAGGGCAACAGTAAATTCATTTCAGTAAATAGAGCAGATAATCTCAGGGCAACAGTAAATTCATTTCAGTACAGAACATGCGTCGATTCATTCAAGTGCATCAGGGCATGAAAACTGCAGGCCGGTACAAGGCAGTAGCAAAAACCTTGCTAAGAGCAGGTATCACTGTAGGTAAGGGATTGCAGGTGAAAACATAGGATTAACTTCATTTAGGTACTTTCCATCAACTAGGACCTTATTACCGACATACATTCAACCTGGGAAAAATTGTTTGGACACACATTCCGGAAATGCCACCCTGGGTGTGGAGGTATTCAGCAGTATCAACATTTCCTGTGCATGGGATTCATACAGGCAATATCTGACGCAAAGACCTCTTACATTAGTTAATAGTAGGGGTGGGCGGAATTTGCAAAAGTGACTTTTGCAAATTATCGCGAAAATGTTACAAATCTCCGCAAACACGCGGAAATATCGCAAAGATGCGGAAGTTTTTTTCCCACCCGTTTGCGGTATTTTCTGCATGGTCGCGGCTCGCCAACTTACCCATGCGGTTGCTTGCGGGCGCGGCCATCTTGTTTTCACTCTTCTCGCGGTGCATGATCGCGAGAAGAAAGACGTGATCGCACGACCAATGACATTACTGCGGGCGCGAACTGTCGAGAGACAGCGCAAATGGCTACCAACAATCCAACATCTTGTGGAGAACGCGACCGGATCGGGAAAACTTGTCGGCGAACGCGGGGATTCAGGTAAGGCGATCGCGAGCGCGCGAGAATGTATTATTTTACAGCGCGAGCAAGAAACAAATTATCACTAAGCTGCGGAATGCAGAAATTTTTACATTTTCGCGCTCTCCGCGGAATGCGAAAATGTCAAATTATCGCAATTTCCGCGAGCGGAACGGAAATTTAGCCCAGGCCTAGTTAATAGTATATGGCCAGTAGAACTTATGGCTCCAACCTAAACCTAATGATTCTTGAGTTCTTAACGCCTATGGCCTCAATTTCAAGCACACCTTTCAACTCCGATATGCGTGGTAACTACAATGACCGAACAAATCAAACGTTTAGGTATTGTGGTCATTACTGCACCCCATGCAAATTTTACCAGGTAAGTGTCAAAGTTATAAGAATGCACTGAAGTAAAATGACTGATAAATACTGATACAAGTGGAATTTAGGGGCATATTCACAAGGGAATGAAGGAGCGCAGATCTTCGGCAAATTTTGCAGTTCCTCGCTGCGCCATTTCTAAAATGTAGGGATGCGCCGTATTTACAACAATACAGCGCACCCCTGTGTTTTCACTAGTGCTGCCGCTAAAAATAGCTGCCTAGCGCCACCATAGACATCCTTGCTCCTTAGCGCAAGAGTGCCGGCGTTGCAGGGAAAGATTATCACTAATTGCGATTTGTTACTTCAATCTGTGCTGCATTCTGCATAGAATTAGCACAAATAGAAGTAGCAAATCACCATCATTTAACGATTGTTTATGTGCAGGAAGGTGTCCTTCCTGCACATAAACAATGATTAATGGAATGTTGCTCTTTTTATGTGTGCTGCAGAATGCAAAAGCAAGGAGCAATAAAAGTATTTCTACCCGTTGCGCCATTCTAACGTCTGCTATTGCATGGCATTTTTTTTTTCCACTGCCTCAGATTCATACCTCCTTATTAAACTGGGGCAGCATAAAGAAGCAATGGGTGTTGCAGTGGAACACCCTCAGCAACACCCATTGCACCCCCCTTTCATGCAGAGACCTGCGTGAAAGGGTTAGTTACCAAGCAGTGTTAATCCACAAAAAGTGGTTTACACCCGCTTTGTAAATATGCTGTATGGCAGTGCTCCACCAGAACATCAAAAATTCAGATGATGTTTTTACTACACTTTATAATACCTCAAACCCTGGGGCTGCTATTGACCAGGGTGCGGTAAATACCTCAGCGCCTCCGACATTATTGGTTTGTGGTTCTTGAAGACGTTGGAGGTCAGTTAGTTTGTCCTGTGTACTGTATAAACAAACAGATGTGCTCACCCATTACTTATTGTGAAAGCCGAGAACGATATTTCTGCAACTTGCTTGTAGATACTGAAATGATTTACGTTCTAGACAGCAGATGTAAATTGTGTGCATTTTGGAACGTTTTATTATTATGCCAAAATCAACGCAGATTTACCTTCTTTTGTATTTTACTTCAGTCCATTCTAAAGATATCATATGTGCAGAGAGTAGAAAGGGCGGCAAAGAATCCGAAAGCATGAAATGAATGATGCTGCTGGCAAACTCGATCAGATAATCATACAAAGCAGAGCACTTTAAGTCTTTATAAAAAAGACCAATATATTGCAATGGAAATGTAGTCTGTCAGTGTGCTGAGACGATAAGGATTCCGGGGCAGCTGAGTCAATTGAACTGAAGTATTAATCTTCAGTTTCCGATGTGATGTAGATGTTTTCTTCTTTCTACTTTAAAATCTCATTTTGGAAAATCCTTTCTTTGTCCACGCAATAGGAGAGAAACCTACAAATAATACGGACCTCAGTAAAAAATACTGTTAATTGAATACTAAATACCATACATTTGAAAATATTCAAAGACTCATATTTCAGAAAAGAGACCAATGCTCTTCAATGAAATTTATAGATACAATTATTTTCTAGGGAATATAAAAATCTTTTGTGTAAATCAATTAATTTTCCATGTCTTATTCTGTCTTATAGCCCTTCCATTTTGCTGCCACCGCGTTCAGTTCCTTTTTATGCTTCTCTTACGCTTATTTTAGTTTGGAGAAGAACTATGTGAAGGGGCTGTGGGAAGAGAGATTCTTCATCCATTTCCACGCACAACAGTTGCAGTGAGAAGCCGCAGTTTTTAACAAAACTAAGGGAGAAGCCCGGCCATTACATATTCGCAGCCTGGAGCCAGGGTAGCACCCCACAATCCTCTGTGAGGAATTTACATTTTTTTTTTATTTTCCAAAACCTTTATTGACAAATTCAGCATAATCAAAATACACTTTTGCATCAGAACATCGTACGCAGCAGGTTATTATCAGAGTATCATATACATAATGATAATACAATCATACAAAAGCCTAATTCAGTACAACACGGCTATGGCACCATAATCCACACTTTGCTAAAGGAGGTGGTGACACCACTGTAGAGATAGGGGCAGGCACGGTCAGAGGGGGAGGCAGGGACATGGAGGGAGGCAGTTACTAACCAGCGCGGGCGGTGTGCCGGCGGGGAGCGTGGGGGAGGCAGCACGGCTCAGATGTGGTCGGGAATAAATGTATGTCACTAGGGGACCCCATATGTCAATTGGGCGGGATCTCGTGGGCAGTAGGTCCCAGAATTCAGATAACAAGGTCTGGCATCTCGAAGCATCTTCAAGCCAGTGAGCGAACTTGGGCGCCGGTCTACGACCCCAGCACATGGCCACCCTATGCCTAGCAAGGACGAGCAGCATTGCGATCAGGCGGCGAGAAGAATACGGGCAAAATTTGACAAAGCCCAGCAGGCACAACGGCGGGTCGGGCTGTACCTGTGCAGAGGTAATCTCGGAGACGGCGGCGCAAACCGCCAGCCAAAAATCCGACACCTTAGGGCACAACCACGCTAGATGAGTAAAATCCGCAGCAGGGGCAGCGCAATGCATGCAACTATCGGTAGGTATGAGTCCCAGTTTATGGAGCTGAACAGGGGTACGATATAGCCTACGCAGATATTTGAAATGCATAAGTCGAAGCCTGGTTGCAGCAATAAAGTCAGTCAGCTTGGGCAATGTCGATGCCCAAGTCCTCGCCCCATTCCACGTGTGCACGTTCAGTGGAGATGGAGATGGACGATAACGTGAGGGCGTATCATTTATTAACCAACTTGTGAGGAGTGGGGGTTGTATATATAAATTCAAGAGCAGAGATCGAAGGTGGAGGCTGGGGGAACGTTGGATGCAACTCCTTACAGATAGCTCACAGCTGGTAAAAAAGCAATGTGTCCAGCGGACCAGAGGAACCCGGAAGAGAATAGAACGTGTCACCGGGGTAGAGATCCACCAATGTCGTCAGCCCCAAGCAGGCGGCATGTTTAGACATGCCAGTTGGTTGGAGAGGAGGGAAAGCAGGATGACGCACAATCGGCATGGTGTCAGCCGATATAGGAATTTAAATGTTTGCATATTTTCCCTGTGGTGGGCCACAACAAAAATAATCAATCAATCAACCATATCATTTGTAGAGTGCACTACTTACCCGTGAGGGTCTCATGGCGCTGGGGGGTGGGGAATGCTGCTACTGCTCGAAAAGCCAGGTCTTGAGGAGTCTTCTGAAGGTCAGCAGGTCTTGAGTCTGCCGTAGTTGGATGGGGAGGGTGTTCCAGGTCTTGGCGGCGAGGTGGGAGAGCGATCTGCCACCGGATGCGGGGGACTGTGGCGAGGGCGAGGTCACCGGAGCGGAGCGGAGCTGGCTGGTGGGGGTGTAAAAGTTGAGTCCGGTGCTGTGGAGTGCCTTGTGTGCATGGGTGAGGAGCTTGAAGTTATCCTCTTGTTGATGAGGAGCCAGTGCAGGTCTCTTAGGTGGGGTGTGATGTAGCTGCGGCGGGGATGTCAAGGATCAGGCGTGCAGAGGTGTTCTGGATGCGTTGAAGCCGTCTCAGGAGTTTGGCCGTGGCTCCTACATAGAGGGCGTTTCCGTAGTCCAACCTGCTGCTGACGAGGGCCTGGGTGACCATTTTTCTCATTTCGGTGGGGATCAATTTGTAGATCATGTGGAGCATGCGGAGGGTGTTGAAGCAGGAGGAAGAGACGGCGTTGACCTGCTTAGTCATGGAGAGGGTGGAGTCGGGGATGACCCTTGGTTGCGTGCGTGGTCAGTGGGTGTTGGAGCTGTTCCCAGTGCGGTCGGCCACCAGGAGTCATCCCAGGTTGAGGGGGTGGATCGGAGGATGAGGACCTCTGTCTTGTCCGAGTTCAGCTTCAGTCGGCTGTTCCTCATCCATTCGGCGACGGCCTTCATTCCTTCGCAGAGGTTGGTTTTGGCGGTGTGGGGGTCCTTGGTGAGGGAGAGGATCAGCTGGGTGTCATCGGCGTAGGAGATGATGTTGAGGTCGTGCAGTCGGGCGACGTGGGTGAGCGGTGCCATGTAGATGTTAAACAGCGTTGGGCTGAGCCCTGGGGTACACCGCAGATGATCTCGGTGGCTTCGGAGCGGAAGGGGGGAAGGGAAACGCTCTGTGTTCTGCCAGAGAGGAAGGAGGTGGTCCAGTCCAGGGCCTTCTCTTGGATCCCAGCGTCATGGAGGCGTGTTCGTAGTGTGTGGTGGCAGACCTTGTTGAAGGCAGCTGACAGGTCCAAGAGGATGAGGGCCGCTGTTTTTCCGTTGTCCAGCAGGGTCCTGATGTCGTCAGTGGTGGCGGTGAAGGCAGTCTCGGTGCTGTGGTTGCTGCAGAACCCGGACTGGGAAGGGTCTAGGATTCTGTTCTCCTCGAGGTAGCAGGTCAGTTGTTTGTTGACGGTCTTCTCGATGACCTTCGCCGGGAGCAGGGAGATGGGCCGGAAGTTCTTGAGGTCCTTGGGGTCTGCCTTGGGTTTCTTGAGTAAGGCGTTGATCTTGGCGTGCTTACAGCTCTCCGGGAAGGTTGCTGTCTTGAAGGAGATGTTGATGACTTTCCGGAGATGGGGTGCGATGGCAGTGCTGGCTTTGTTGAAGATGTGGTGTGGCGCTTGGGCATGGGTCTGACGGAGATCCGGAGTGGATGGTGTTCATGATCTTGATGGTGTCATCGTCGTTGATGTTGGTCCAGGAGAGCAGGCGGTTGGTGTGGATGGTGGTCGTGGGGCCGGAGGTCTCAGTGATTGTTGGGGCAGTTGTGGCGTTGAAGCTATTGTTGATGTCTGCGATCTTGCGGTGGAAGAAGGTGGCCAGCGAGTCGCACAGGTCTTGCAAAGGTGGGATGTCGTTGGTGTTAGAGGTGGGGTTGGAGAGTTCTTTCACGATGTTGAAGAGCTCTTTGCTGTTGTGCGCATTGTTGTCTAGGCGGTCTTTGAAGGAGGCCCTTTTGGTGGATCTGATGGGGTGATGGTGTCTGCGGGTGGCGTTCTTGTGGGCTGCGTAGCTGTCCGGTGTTCGTTCACGGAGCCAGTTCTTCTCCAACTTTCGGCAGATTTTGCTTGGAGGCCTGGAGGTCTTCAGTGAACCAGCTGGCTTTCTTTCTGGTGTGACTTTTGGAGGGTTTCTTGAACGGGGAGAGGGTGTTGGCGCAGTTGTCAATCCACTGTCTGAGGTTGCGGGAGGCGGTGTCGGGGTTGGTGGGGTCGGCAGGTGGGCTCTGGGCGAGGGTGGTGGTAAGCTGGCCTTCGGTGACTTTGCTCCAGCATCGGCGAGGCATCTGTTGGGTGCAGTGGTGCGTGGTGGGCTACTTGAAGGTGAAGTGGATGCAGTGATGGTCGGTCCAGTGGAGTTCGGTGGTGTGGTTGAAGGAGATGTGGGGGCTTGCAGAGAAGATAGTGTCAAGCGTGTGGCCGGCGGAGTGGGTGGGTATTGTGACGAGTTGTCTGAGTCCGAGGTTGACTAGGTTGTCGATCAGGGTGGTGACAGGCCTACTCCCTCCATCCTGGCAGGCTTCGATTATTTCGCTATTCTTTAAGTCAGGAGACAAGACTCAGCCTAGGAGCTATTGTTTAGTTGCCCTGTTGGACAATGAGCCAAAATTCTCTGCGGGCCCTTCTCTGGACGAACTTTAACTTTGGGCGGAAGACAACTCGATCATCCCCCTAAATCAAACTGGCTTCTCCAAATGTGTTGGGACAGTAACAAACATAACAACTATGGCTCTGTTAATCGATAAGGCCGAGATTACAAAAATGCTGTTATACTTGTGCTTTATCGACTACCGGGTGGCTTTTGATCATGTAAACCGTAACAGACTCTGGCCAAAACTGGCCAGCTGGGGTACACCCCAGTCTTTGCTAAATCTATTAATTAATCTGCACACTCAGACCCGGGTTCAAGTAAAGTTGGGGGATGGGTCAACTTTATCAAGGAAGATACCAAAAACAAAAGGCCTCAAGCAAGTCTGTGTACTGGCCCGACATTAGTTAACCTGTTTCTTGCAGACCTGATCCCGCTACTAAATGCCAGTAACTCACATTCTCCAAAGATCAGGAACCTAGCACTACCATGCATACTTTATGCTGATGACTTCCTTTTGATTAGCCAAACAAAGGTGGGTCATCATCGTCTTCTTGATATTACTTTTGAGCACTCAGAGGCAAATAATTTAAATATTAACTTGGAGAAAACCAAAACCATGACAATTAAAAAGAACTTTAAGAAATCACCTGTCTGGTTTTGGGCCAAGACCAGCATAGACTCAGCAACAGAGTATAAATACCTGGGGGTGATTATCAACAAAGGTGGTCCCTTTGTACCCCAAAGGGACACAATCAAAAGGAAGGGAACAGACCTAGCTGCCTCAATGAGAATCCTCAACTCTAAACTGAACAGACCCTCACTTGCCCCGCTGGTTGAAGTTATATGGCCACAACTTCTACCTACAATAACTTACGAAAGCGAGGCACAGAGGTTAAGGGATTCGAAGCTCCTGGATGTTGTGGTCGCAAAAGTGTATAGAATAATTTTTGGTCTACCAACAAGAATCTCCCCAGCACAGATTAGGCTCGAGTTTCGTGTTCAAAAACAGACTTTTTTTTTTTAAACAAATTTTATTTGTCAAAATATCACATATAACTCAGAGCTCTGTGCCCCAGAAACGTCTGTAGCATCAACATACACCATTTTGACTTTGACTATTTTCATGTGTATACAGAAGAAAATGAAAAGCAATACAAATGAAATATTAACTAAAGAACTAAAACCCCCCTAACCCACCCCCAGCGCACGATCGTCCATTTCAGAGCAACAAATCAGAGCAATAGCTTCATTTATACAGTTATGAGGTGTCATCACCCAGGAAACGACTGTTCTGCTGCTCACTAGCAAACAGAAATTATACCGGGTTAAGGTGTTGGGCCTGTGGAGCAGGCTCTAGCTCCAGGCCACGGTAATCTGCCCAGCGCTGCTAAATTTTAAACTGCTTTCGTGGACACCCCCTGGCCACAAAGATAGGGTGCTCCAGACCCATACAGAAGTCCAGACTGCTTTTCTAGACAGAGACAGAGGGTACCACCGCCGCCTCCCAGGCCCTGGCAATATCCCTTTTAGCTAGGGTAAATCCCAGAAGCATGAGATGGCGCTTGTAAATGTTGCCCCCAATTCCATCCATAACGTGCAGGAGAACCAACTTATGTGAGCAGGGAAGGTCCCACCCCAGTACTTCAGAGAGGCAGGCCATCACCCCCCTCCAGAATTGCACCAGGGCGGATCAGTGCCAAACAGTATGTAGCAGGGTAGCCCCCTCATGCTCACATCGAAGACACACATGGGAAGCCACCAAGCCCACCCTCCACAACCTAACCCTGGTGTAATACACCTGATGGAGGTATTTGAATTGGATAAGCCGTAAGCTCATTGCAATAGCCACCACTCGCGGCCAAGGCCTCTGTCCAGTCTTCCTCCTCCATCGGGTCTACATCGCCCTCCCATGTCTCCCTAAGATGCTGCAGTAAAGGGGAGCTATGTGTAACCAAGGACTGGTAGATTTTAGAGATCTTGTGATCCTGGAGGTCTCCCTGGTGGTTTTCCTCATCACCCGCCCTGGTTCACCCCGGCTGTGTGCCGTTGTGTGGAGGGCAGAGCTAAATCCAACAGAATTTCACTTCCGGTTTGAGGAGGCGGGACTTCTTACCCGGGACTCCTCTTAAAACCGATGTGCACGCCAGCGCAGCGAGAGTCTCACAGAGATTGCCGATGCGATTGTGTGTGGTAACCTTTTATGAAAAACGCTATTATTGTTTATGTACGACTCAATTTTAAACTTTTAAAATGTGTACACTATGTTCCACTGACCTGTGCTTTGAACCAAAGCCGCGCTTTTCCTCATCACCCGCCACGGTTCACCCCGCCTGTGTGCCGTTGTATGGAGGGCAGGGCTAAACCCGACAGAATTTCACTTCCGGTTTGAGGAGGCGGGACTTCTTACCCGGGACTCCTCTTAAGAACGATGTGCACACGAACGCGCAGCGGACGCGCGCAGCGGGCACGCCGCTGGCGCGCCGAAGATAAGCCCATCTACGCCCGTCCACGCACGACCAAGCCCAGAGACCAAAACCCCTGGTCCAATCGGCAGGATCATATTTTCAACTGAGGAACTACGTAGATTAGAGAGGCCTAGCGACATTTTATGCAAACACAACATAATCGCTGACAGTAGAGTAAGCAAATGTAACCACTGTCAACTGACCCTAACATCTAAATCAAATAAGAAGACAGTAGGAAAGCTACACCTAGCACTATTGAACTGCAGGTCGCAAGCTAAACATAAATTTGAAATCCATGACTTACTAAGAGAGCGAGATTTGGATGCTCTTTTCCTGACTGAGACATGGCTTCATGAAGGCTCCACCCCTGACACCTTGGATGCCATCCCTAATGAAGATCTGGTAATACGGCAGGACCGAGACGGTCAAAGAGGCGGTGGTATTGCTATAATTCACAAATCCACACTTAAATGCACAACTAAAAGAGCAGACATTGAAGATTGCGAGGCACTTTTATTCTCTTTAGCAGCCATGGAGGATCACACAACTGCCGGCTTTCTGAGATACCGTCCACCAGGACCACTAGAACAATTTATTACTAGTCTAGAAGAGGAACTAATACACCCAGCCCTTCGTCACAAGAATTTCTTGGTCCTAGGAGACTTAAATATACAGTTCGACAACAAACTAAATCAAGATGCTAACTCAATATGTAGGGACCTACTAACACATAACCTAGTACAAAAAGTGGAGGCACCCACGCACCAAGGGGACATACCTTGGACCCAATTTTCTCAAACATCACAGAGACAGAGGTAGAAACACCATGGCCAATTCCCTGGTCAGTCCATCATTTAATTCAGTTTACGATACCCTTTCACAGGGAAAGATCAGAGCAACAGATCAAGAAAATCATGACTAGGAAATGGAGTAATTTTAGCTCTACCTCCTTCACCCGTGAACTATTAGGAGAAAGACCCTTACTTGATATAGATATCAACCTAGCCAATAACCAACTAGAAACATGGATTACACACGCACTCGATAGGACAGCACCTTGGAGTTCTAGGACCCCAAGGAGACAAAATGAAACTGACCCCTGTTTTAATGTGGAGCTAAAGTCAGCCAAAAAGACCTGTAAAAGGCTTGAGAGAGTATGGAGGAAGGACTACTGTAGTCGAGCGAAGGAATACTACAGAAAGGAATAAAAACAATATCATGCACTAATCAAAAAAAACAGATGTACCTTTTACACAGAAAGAATTGAAGGGGCTAAGAACTCATCTAAAGAAATGTTTATCATACTAAAGTCCCTTAGAACACATGAAACTAAAGACGATTCTACCATATCTGCGGAAAGCTGCAACAGGGTAGCAGAATTCTTTGCAAAAAAGGTGACCAAAATTTATGACACCTTCCCGGTAGAAGCAAGACAAGGTACAAGGCTTGCCTCTGGAAGCCATACCATGTTCACGGGAATAACGCTAGAGGCTTTTGAGATCCCTGAATTGGAAGAGCTGACAGCCATAGCAAAAGGTATCAAATCCGGCTCCCCCGGGATCCGGCCCGACCAGAAATAATAATGGAAGGCGCCAAGGAAATTATGCCATATATATCGGAGCTTATCTCTAGATCATTCCAAAACGGCACGGTCCCGACCAAATGGAAACAAGCCATTGTTAAGCCTCTTAAAAAAATAGCATCATTAGACCTAGCCATATTGGAAAACCTCCGCCCTATCTCACTACTGCCATTTGTGGCGAAAATTGCAGAGAAAGCAATAAATAAACAGTTGGTAGAACACATAGACAGGAATGAACTACTCCATCCATCTCAATCGGGTTTCAGAAGGGCCCACTCCACTGAGTCAGCATTGATTAGGGCCTCGGAAACCCTGAGAATGCATGCAGACTAGGGACAGACAGCCGCACTGATCCTCCTCGACCGCAGTGCAGCGTTTGATACCGTCTCTCATAAACTCCTCCTCCATAGGCTAGAGACGTGCGGTGTGAGACATATGGGTCTAAGCTGGCTGACATCGTTTCTCTCCTCACAAAGCTTCCAAGTCGCACAGAAAATGTACACATCGGAGATCATTCCCCTACCCCAAGGGGTACCACAAGGATCAATTCTAAGTCCCACTTTATTCAATATTTACGTGGGACCACTGGCAGAGAGCGTAGAGAAACACAAGGTGTCAATTGTATCTTATGCAGACGATACTCAACTTATTGTGCTGCTATCACAGAACAAGGACCAAGCGGCGGCACATTTCTCCAACTGCCTAAAAGAGGTAGCCCATTGGATGTCCAGTCACTGCCTCAAACTAAACGGTAATCAAACAGAGGTGCTGATTTTTGGTAAGACTCCATCAATCTGGTCTACCGCATGGTGGCCGGACTGTTTGGGCCAAATACCGACCCCTAAAACAGAAGTAAAAAATCTAGGGGTCTGGTTTGATTCCGAATTGACTTTTGAGAGCCAAATCCGTAAGGTGGCCAGGAAATGCTATTCTGCTATGAAAACTTTGCGAAAGGTCCTAGATCTCCTGCCGTCCAACGCCAGGAAAACCATCGTAGACGCAATAATAACATCCCAACTGGACTATGGCAATGTATTATATCTAGGCACTAAAAAAAGAGGTCTAACCAAATTACAGAAAGTACAGAATGCGGCGGCACATTTAGTTCTTGGTCTACCAAGAAGAATCAACACTAAACAAACCTTGACTGCACTCCACTGGCTCCCAGTGGAAAAAAGAATCATGTTTAAGGCAATGTGCCACTGCCTGTTACCCCTAATCACGAGATACATACCTGGACGTAGCCTGAGATCACTAGACAATGACCTAGTGACGGTACCAAGAGTTATCAGAGCGAGAATGGGGGAGCGCTCCTTTAGGTACCGAGCTGCAAAGTGTTGGAATAATCTCACGTTAGAAGTGAGAAGAGAGCCATGCGAAAGAAGATTTCGCAAGCTACTAAAGACCTGGCTATTTGTACAACCATAGCTAAGATAGACTTGGTAAAACACTCACATAGCAACCAGACTGGCAGTCAATCTTCCACCCTCTCATGTGATTTCTCCAGCGCGGGGACACACCGTCGGTGTAACCAAGCGCTCTATAAATGTATAAATAAATAAATAAATACACACCTTTGCCTCCACCGGACTAAACTCTGCCAGCGTCTCCAACCCCTCCAAGCTAGGGAAAATGGCATGTCGGAGCTGTAAATATTTAAAGAATTGGGTTTTTGGCATATGGAAGTCTTTTTGTATGTCCTGAAATTATTTCAATAAAGGCCCCCGCATAACATCACCCAGGGTAGAGATCCCGATATTGTCCCAGTCGCGGAACCCAGGCAGAGTCGCCAATTGTGGCAGGCGCCAATTGTGCCAAAGAGGAGTCTCCAGGGTCAACCTGTTCCACCAACCCATCCTCCGGAGTGTCTGCATCCAGATCTGGAAAACAATCCTCGTGGCATACGGCAGGGAGCGTCTCAACTATGCAGAGTAGAGAATTGTATGTAGGGTGTGTTCCCCCATGCACCTCCGTTCAACAGCGTATGCCAGATCTGTCCTATCCCCATACCACCATTCATTAAGGACTAGCAGTGCGAGACCATGTAGTACGACAAAATATCAGAGGTTGGCAACCCCCCACAGTATGTGGACTAACAGCAGGTCCGCAGGGCCACACTCACCACCCCACCATCCCAGAGAAATGGACCCAGGGCAGCATTAACCTGATGGAACCACCTAGGGGGAATCAGATACAGATGATTTTGCAGTTGGTACAGCAAGTGTGGGAGCGAAACCATCTTGAAGATATATAGACAGGGGCATGTGAGACCAAGTTCTAACATCCTCCCGTACACGGTCACATACAGGCACCAAATTACTATCCCAGGATGTGGTGGCTGAATCCGATAGGAACACTCCCAAGTACTTCATCCCCCATGCACCACCTGCAGCGAAGATGCCCAGGAACGGAGCTCCCCCTTATCACCCAGGACCCAAAGGGTGGACTTTCGAGGGTACATGTACAGGCCGGAGGTCTCCCCAAAAATCTGCATGATGCGTAGCATGCAGATAGGTCCCGTCCAATCTGGATTAGTGAGGAAAAACAGCACATCGTCGGCGTATAGAGCAATACGATCCAACAGTCCATGTGCCCATTCGAGACCAGCGACTTGAGCATCGATCCACACCAAGGCAGCAAGGGGCTCCATCGCTAACACGAACAAGTAGGGAGACAGCGGAAACCCTTGTCTGGTGCCCCGCCCAATGGAGAACGTAGAAGAGACAGAGCCCGCCACGCGCACAGACACGGTAAGATCCGTATATAGTAGGGTTAGATATGACAGGAAACGAGGCCCTATGTTCAGCCTACGCAGCAGTGCGAATAGATACACACAGCTCAGGGAATCAAATGCCCTGTCCATAGCAATAATGCTGCCCACTCCCCCAATCCCTGGAGGGTCGCGAAGGCAACATGCACTCGGCGAATATTGTGACGGGTTGCCCGTTGGGGCATAAACCCGGCCTGATCGGGATGGACTAAGGAGGTAATATGTGGCCTCAATGTTTAGGAGGAAGAGAGGGCGATACGATGCATGGTGACCGGGAGGTCTACCAGCCTTGTGGAAGACCACCACTTCCACATGTCTCCAATCGCTGGGCAGGCGACCCCGTTCCTTGGCCTCCTCCACCACTCTGCGGTAGTGGGGACCCAACTGCAGGAAATACCGTTTAAAGAATTCATTCGGAAAACCGTTCGGTCCCGGGGCCTTTCCGGGGTGTAGGTCCCCAAGGGCACGTCCCAATTCATCCTCCGTGAGTGGTCAACTAACTCCACACTTACTTTGTCGGAGAGGGCCTTAGGTGGAAGATCATCTAAGAAGCGGTCTATCACCTCTGCCGGTAAGCATTCCTTGGGGGCATAGAGATCTGCGTAATACAGAGCAAAGCTCTCTGCGATAGCGGAGGAGTCAGAAATGGGTGTCACGTCTGGTCCCACAACACCAGGGAGAGCCTGGGGGTGGAGTGACCCCTGACACAGTCTATGCAACAGCTTGCTGGATGTATCCCCCACAGGTAGATCCTGCTACGGATAGCCAAACATGCCTGGCAGGCCTCATCCAGTAGAAGATGCGAATAACCCTGTTGCTCTAGCAGCAGTTGGCGGCAAACCTGCTGCCCCCTCCTCTCTAATGCGCGCCTCCAGACCAAGAATTTCAGCTTCTGCTCGTACGAGGGACTCCCTTCGTGTTCAATGGGCCTCTGCACAGAAGGAAATGTCTTCTCCGAGAATTGTGGGCTTCATTGCCTCCCACAGAGGTTCAGCCCCCTTCACCGAACCGCCATTGAATATCAAATATTGATCGATGGCATCTTCCATATATTCCCTATAGTCCTCCTTCTGGAGGTTCCAGGCCGAAAGGCACCACCTAGAAGGCCCATTAGCCCTTCCTGCCGGCATAGTAATGGCCACTGGCGAATGGTCCGAAAGCCCCCGTGGAAGGACATCGGCCACCACCACCCTGCTGTTTACCACCCGGTGGACAAATAAATAGTTTAGGCGGGAATATGAGTTGTGTACCTCTGAGAGATAAGTGTATCCCTGTACAGTGCCATGTAGCCTACACCAAGGGCCCACCCAGTCAAGGCCCATCAAAAGGGAGGAAAGTTTAGTGGGGTGTCGGACCTCCAGTGAGTCCCCGGGCCTCCATCAATCTCTGGCCGCAACCATCACGTCGTTCCAGTCCCCACCCACAACTGCCAGGCCATCTGGTAAATCCACCCACAGAGTCATAAGTCTCTCCCCCAACCCCCAGGACAGAGACGGGGGTCGTATACACTCCCCAACACCACAGTTTCTCCACCCACTGTGCCCTGAATGAACAGGTATCTGCCCTGAGTATCCCCCCATGTCTTAACGGAAACCCGGCGATGGATCAGGACTGCAATCCCCCGGGACCCCCTCACAAATCCTGAATGGAAGACATGTACATAACCAAAACGTTGAAAGCACACGGCCTTCGGCCCCATGAGATGCATCTCCTGCAGCATTAGAATGTCTGACTCTGCCTGCTTTGCCTGTTTAAGAATAGCCCCACGTTTAATCTTCTCAAGCGCCCCTCTAACGTTCCAGCTGAGTATCTGAAGGGACCCAGAGAGATCTTGTGGACTACCCAACATAGCCTCCATTGGAGGGCTCCATACAGGCCAATGACACAAATGACATCATATAGTAGGTGCGAGTTGATTTTGAAATAAGGTAAGAAAGTGCAATAAAGGAACAAAAACCCCCTAACACAACCCAACAATCACCCCCACCCTATACCTCAATAACAGTGAATTACCTGTCACTGCAGGCAGAGTAGGTTGACCCTAACAGGAGGTCCTACTCCTCACCCGCCAATGGATCCCCAACTTGCAGCCCATTGTCAGCTGGCCCTCTCTCTGTCCGTTAAGGTCCCACAGAGATACCGGCCTTCTTCTGTTCTTCTCCGGTCGAAGCAGCAGATTTGGACCCTGATATCATATTTACATCCTACGGCTAGTCTGCTGCCACATGCTGTCGTGAGGCCGATCCAGCCCGAGAAGAGGCACCGCATGACTGGGAGAGCTGCCTGGACCTGGAGCGCATACTACCCCTCCCCTTCGATTTGGGTGGGTTCCAGGCCACCCCGCTTGAGAAAGAGTCAGACTCCCTCCCTGGCGGCAAGTGGGGATGTAGTTGTACGGTCTCATCAGTCCATTGGAACACCTCCTCCGGTGAGTCGAAGAAGTGGGTATGGGATCAATACACCACTCGCAGCCTGGCTGGATATAGCAAAGCATACGGGAGTTTGAGCTCTCAGAGGTGGGTCTTGGCCGCCATAAAGGACTGCCTCTGCTGCTGAACCTCTTTTTTATAGTCTGGAAAGATCAGGATGCGGGCGTTGTCAAATAGTAAGGGTTCTTTGGCCCTAGCCTGCTTCAGGATAGCGTCCCGATCATGATAGTTGAGTAGCTTGGCAATGATGGGCCTCGGGCGAGCTCCCGGTGGAGGTTTCTGCATCAAGGCCCTATGGGTGCGTTCCACCACAAAACATTTGGATAATGAACCCGGGGGAAGCCAGCTCTCCAGCCACTCAGTGAGGAACTGCTCTGTGTCTCCATTTTCACAACCCTCTGGTAATCCAACAAAGCGGTGATTGTTGCGCCGAGCTCTCTCTTCGGCGTCCTCCACTCTCGACGCGAGGCCATGTTGGGTGGTCTCCAAAGAGGTCACCCGCTGCTGCAGGGTGGCAACGACATCCTCTACTCCCGAAATTCTTGTCTCAGTCTTAGTGATGCGTGCAACCGCATTCTGTAGGTCCTGCCGCAGCAGCATGACGTTGGAGCCAACTGCCCCAATTTTGGCATTTAGTACATCCCTAGAATGCGTGATAGCAGCCATCAGAGCGGCATTGTCGGATACATCACCATGCGTCCCCCGATGCCGCCGCAGAGGCCCCCGGGCCTGTGAATTTGTCGATTGTGCTTTGCTTGGCCGAACCTCCCCCTGGCCTATCTCTCGTCATGGTGGGCAGCGCACTTCCCCCCGCCTTGGACAATGTCCTGCTTGTGATCAGCGTACCACCGTAAGGATAAGGGAGTCTGTCTAATCTGGTCAGAGGCAGCAAAAGTAGGGGTGCACAGTCAAAGTGGCCCGACCAGTCACCAATGCCAGGAGAGCACACCGCAAGTTAGGAGGGGAACAGAGAGATCCCACCGGGCACCAAGGATCTTTGGTGCCCCAGGGAGCGTAGCTGCCCAGGTCTGCCACCAGAAGCCCTAGAAGACTCCCGCGCAGACCGATAGACCACCGATGCAGGTGCTCCGTGGAGCGGGAAGGAAGGAGGGAGCGCAATGCAGCAGGATATATTGGAGGCACGCCCTTTACCTTCAGGCCACGTGCGTACACCCCACAGCACCTCCAGGCGGCACCCCCCGTGGCCCGACAAAGTTGCAAAACCCATCGATTCATGTCCTGCAGGGGGGGAAGGCAGAGGCGCCCATATAGCAGGAGGGGTGCTGACAAATGAAAGGCCCAATCTCCGATGGCCCTGGAGGTTACTCGCACGGCATGACCAGCCGCCGATGCAAGGGTATTGCTGGGCAGGGGGGAAGGCGCACACACGCCGGCACCCAATGGGGCCACAGACCCTGCTGCTCCCACTCCCAATGCCTCACCCCAACGGCCCGACACAGGCACTGATCTATGCGGCCCGCCCTGTGGATGCTGAGAATGTGGAGGGACAGCCAGCCCCCAGCGGGAGACGCCCGCGCGGCCTGACTGACTGCCGATGCAAGCACCCTGTGCAGCGGGAGGGGGGAGGGAGCGCAGTGTCTGTCTCTCACTGGGCAGCAGGGTGCACTAGCGGACACGTCCTACACCTGCGGGCCACATATGTCCATCCCAGGGCACCTCCAGTTGACTCCCCCGTGGCCCGGCAAAGCCGCCGAACCCCCGGATCTGTTCCATGTGGGGGGGAGGAAGGCAGAGGTGCCCAGTGAGCAGGAGAGGTGCAGGCAAATAATAGGCCCTGCTCTCCAAGGGCCCAGAGGTTGCTTGCGTGGCCCAGTCAGCCGCCAAAGTGAAGATAGTGCTGGGCGGGAGGAGAAAGGTACTTACACTTCAGGACCCAACAGGGCCGCCGACACCAGCACAGTCCAGGACCCAGCCAAGGACCGGCAGCTCACCAACCCCGCTACGCACGCTCCCCGTGCCTCACCCCCATGGCCCGACACAGCCGCTGATTGGTGTAGCTCACCCTGTGGATGTTGAAGGTGCCAACCCCCTGCGGGAGACGTCCGGCCAGGAGACACCCACCAGGAGTCGATCCGCCTCACCCACGCAGCACACCAGCTCAGCGGCACCAACGTCGCCCTCCGCTGAGGCAATGCCCAAACAACAGAGGCAATGCCCAAATGATGTCGCGGCCTCACACAGGGCCGCAAGGCTATGGCCTCAACAGGACCCGCTCTTGACCGATGCCACACCGCTGCCACAGGCCATGCCACAGGTCTGAACTCGGCCCAAGTGTGTGATGCCAGTTCGTGAAATCTGCCGGGCAGCTTTACGGCGCAGAGACAGACCGGAGAAGCAGGATGATGTAGGATTCAGTTGAGGCTGGACAGAGCTGTCTTAGCACACGTCTGCCATGATGGCTTGCTACGCCACGCCCACCCAAAAACGGACTTTTGCAAGAAAAGGTGCGATAGTCATCTTTTGGGATAAAGTAAGGAAATCCAAACCAGGCACCCTAAATTGACATTTGTGGTCAGAATTACAACAGAAAGAATCATCACCAGTGGCAAAATACTTAGAAACTAGTCTGACCACTCTAGGTCTCACCGAACTTTGGGAAACTTCTACAAGTCATTGCCTTCTCAAAAAAGTAACAAAGAGAATAGTAAAGAATCAATCCTGGATTGAAGACAAGGCAGCCCTATCTAGAAGGTTGCACGGCTGGATGATCTTGAGCTCCTATTCCTCCTTTGCTGCACAAAAATATCTAGCCTTGGGGTTTGCCAAATCCACTAAAATTCAATTCTTAAAATACAGATTAGGCCTGCTGCCATGCACAATGCACTTTCCGCACTGGCTGAAAAACCAATCAGATTCCATCTGCCACCTATGTGGTATAGTGCAAGAAGATATTCTTCACCTTCTCTGTATGTGTAAAGAACTAACACAGGAAAGGAAACAGCTTTTAAAACCACTTTTTAATCAGAGAGGCATACGCACACAGAGGCAGGCTGTGCTGGCGTGCTTTGCACCTGAGGACAAGCAGCTTAACTGCCGCTGTGTAAAAAATTTTAAACAAGTAGAGAAGAAAATGCCACATCATAGAGATACTGATCTCCGGCCAGAACATCAATATAGCTGAAAAGCAAAAGTCAGACGCTGCTAAATACCTGCTTATTTTACCAATGTACTGCAAAGTTTAATTAGTTTGCACCAATTTTAACTGATTTTAATAGATTTTTAGCAAACTGGTTTTATTACTTTAAAATTGATGATATGTAATGAGATTTTTTGTAGCAATGGTTTTAAGTGACTGTGCTAAATAAAATGAACAAAACGAAACTGTGGTGGGCCACAAATGGGAGGACACAACAAATGGTCTTGAAACATGTCGTGTGGTTTTGCCTAGAGTACAGCAGCCCCCCGATTTTTTTTTTAAAACTCACTCTCCTCTTCCAGAGTCCCTGATCCTGGAGGGGGTCACCTTGATACACAGCAGTTTCGGAAATGGAGCTCCTATTTTTTTGTCTCAGACCCTGCATTGTAGGGATCCCGAAGATGGGGTTTCCTATTGGTTGGTTAACTTTAGTAGCAGTTAAACGAAAGCAAAAGAAAGACCTTGAGATGCATGGTTTTGAATATTATCCTTTAACAACAATGCAAGATTTGACATTACAATGGATGCTATTGATTCTTGGTACTGTTTCCATTCATTTAAATGGTGCTGCAAGATTGAAATACCTAATGACAAACCCAGTAGGCTTGCTTTTTTTATAATTACAACCACTGGTATCTAGTATAGGTGGTGGGTTATTGTGGGCATAGGCCTTCAAGACTCACTAGGAGTGCAACGTGATATGAGGCTGTTATCAATGGCATGTCAATCTACCTGATTGTACATATGTTCAATTTAATTCATAGCACTTAGTAGTGTGTGTGTGTAATGAAAGGACTTCCCCTGTTAAAATGAAAAATTACTGACTGGACAATATGTTTTTGAGTGCTGTTGTTGCATTTCAGTGAGCTGGTGATTACAAGCCCACACCACATCCACTTAGTGGGTCTTGAGCTATTCTGCTTCGCTACCCTGATAGAGTCAAATGATACAATGGGGTATTTTGATCCCAGTGAAAAGAAAAATCAGGACTTTTTACTTGAGAAGTACTCACATATTTCACAGCTAATAGCATAAATTCTTAGGGCAACAAAACATACATTGCCACATCTAAATTTCCCAGGCCGTCTAGGTATAGAAAGTATAGGAGAAAAATACTTAATATTTAAAGGCTGTCTCTGCCCAGTCGCCTTATAATTCCAAGACATACATCACAAATAGCACAAACCTGGGGGCAATCTCAGCACTCCACCCACTGAGACCTTTAGAACAAACTGTACAAAAATGTCCAACATATTAGCAATAATCTGTGTACAACCTCAGCTTGCCAATATTGCCAACTGTTCACTGATTCAAAGCACCAAGTTGAACTCAAACGGAGCATAAAATGCCTTAAAAATTGAGAGCAAATTAAGAGGCATCAACAGGACTCCATAAACCCAGATTTGAAATTCAAAAAATGGGGTAAACTGTCCTACAATTGTTTTAGTTAAACAATAAAAAGCCCAGGCTACCTATTAGGGAAGTACAAAAGAAGTAAAACCCAAAAGCCAAACCCAAAGAACATATAATATGTCATACTGTTCAGAGAAGCTGCATGTTACTAGTAAAGTTCATGCACCCAGTTAATTCATATATTCATTAATATTATAAATAAGTGGGAAGTAATGCTTATTGTCCCATATTCAACATGGTGACAGCGCCTCTTACCTCCCCCATCATACGTACATGACATCTTAGAGTAAGTAGGCAATCATCCTGTTTGACTCATTCTAAAGTATACAAAAAAATGATTGATAGAATGGTTGAATTAATCTTAGTCACTGGTAATTATTCGAGCCAGCATTCCAGTCCATCGGAATTTTGCACTCCATGATACCTCATGTTGGACCCAGCTTTGTGCAAATCGGTCTTGACCCTTCGCCAGTGGGAACAGTCCAGCCCGAAAAGTCAAGTTGTCCCTGAACTGGAATACAAGCAACCCAGGACCGGTTTTGCCCCTGTCATGGGCTCCTGTTCAGGGATACAATCAATCAAAAAGACTTTATTTAGATTGCTGGGGATCATGAAAGTACACCATAAAGCTAGACAATTACAAAAACAAAATACAAATAAAACATTTCATTATAGATAAACATACACAGTCTATTTGTAGTCACAACAAAGTGGGTCAGTTAAAGTGCATCAGTGTTTGTGTAAAAAAGAGAATTCACTATAATAGCAGCATGATTATAGAAATGGCATAATTGTTTACAGTTGCAGGCTTCATCACGGTGTACTTGGAAGGAAAATAAAATATGATTAAATACTATACTCTTTTTTTTTTTAATTTGAAAAAAAAAGAAAAATAGAAGTTAACATTGTGAATAGACAATTCACAGCCTAATCACAATACAACAATATTGGTTGATCAAAGTGCATCAGTGTTTGTACGGATACATCCTTTTAATACTTAAAAAACCTCGTATTGAAAAGTTTTAATCGGGAAACTAAAGAAATGTTAAAATACTATATACTTATAAAATAGGACATAACCCACAATAGAAACTTTATGGCGCTGTAGAGAGCAGTGCGACAAAAAACCTACACCCTAGAGACTGTCAGGAGAGTACTTGGTGCGCCTGATCCACACAGCCATTAAAAACTTAGCTATACAAAATACAATCATGCGTGTTGTGTTTGTCTTCAATATTCTGTCTCCTTGTATCTCCTTATTCCGAGATTTCTGCAAAGGGGAGCAATCCAATTGAGTTGCGATCGGGAGTACAAGGGACAAAAAAACACGATGACACTTCATGTTGGACCCAACTTTATGCAAATCGGTCTTGACCCTTCTCCAATGGGAACCATCCAGCCCGAAAAGTCAGGTCGTCCCTGAACTGGAACACAAGCAACCCAGGACTGCTTTTGCCCCGGTTATGGGCTCCTGTCAAGAGATACAGGACGTTAAAATATTCAACCTACTAAATAAACAACTAATGAAAATAAATCCAAACACATTTAACATTATAGAAACTCATTCACAGTTAAAACTAATATAAAAAACAAACTTAAAAACAATCATTTAATTAACTGTTACAGAAGAAGCTTCCACTACTGGATAGTTTCACTCTACCCAACTGATGCTACAACCCAAAAGGCTGCAACACTTTCCAGAAATAAAGCACTATATTCACAATGTAAGTCCAGGATTAGAATATAACTTAAACTAAAATAAATGAAAAAAATTAATAGCAATTATTTAAAAATGATATCTGTATAGCAAAGGTATCAAGGTCATCAGAAAATGACACAAATCAATTCTCACAGAAAGCCAAGTACCAAAATTAAACTTCAAGAAAGATGAAAATAAATGTAAGTATAGCAACATTGAAGTGAGAAACGTCCTACATGACCTGAGAGAAGTGAGTACAAGCTCACAAGAGTTCACAGGAACTATACTAAAACTATATTACCCCAAGTTCCTGAAGGTTGACTCACTAACTCCGTGCTGTAGAAAACCTAAAAAGGCCAAATATCTAAAACAAGGAGAAGCATTAGAGAAAAACCAAGAGCCCCAAGAACATATCACAAAATAGAAATGCCCCCACATTTGAAAATAACACATATTAATGAGGATTTCATACTTTATGACAATGAGATAAAGGGAAAAATGTTCAGGGAACTAAAATGAATCTACAAATCCTGGTAGAGTGCAACACGTGGATTATGGAAAACTACTTTAATTTATGTCCACCACTGATTTTACAAATATACATTATCCATAGGCAATGCCATAACACAATTGTCCCTCCAATGTATGCACTGCTGCCAAGCGAGGAAAGGACAACTTATAACAAACTATTAGCATTATTTCTTTTAACCAGATTTTTTTGGGGTTTTGCACAGTTACATCATAGGCATTGAATTCCCACTATATATCATTGTTATACCCATTGTATTCAACATTGTAAGCATTCCAACTCTGTCCCCCCACCCCCTATAGTCGGTTTAGCTTCTGCATGTCAGCTTCAGTAGTATGTGGATTTTCTTTAGGGGTCACTGCTCGGTTTCTCGCATAGGCTACAATCATGGGATTCAAAGAGTTGGGTCAGGTAGGGGGTGGTACCAGTGCGCTCAGGCAAAGGGAGACGTGAGGGGGCTGCCATTGCTGCATCCAGGTCCAATGCTATTAAGTTGTCGACTAGTCCTCCCCAGGCCCTACTCATGTCTAGTGTACCTATGCCCCATCAGGCTTCCTTCAGATTTATGCTCCTTTTACAGCTCGCCCATTTTTCTAGCTCTCTTCTCTATGTCACGACTCTCGCCCCCCCTTCGACTTCCAGTTCCTAGTGATTTGCCGTTTGGCCAGGACATATGCAAGAGCCTAGAATGTCCCTGTCACTTTGGATTTAGCTGTATGTGGGAACCATCCCAATAGGCAGTGACTTGGGGTGGGAGGGATCTCCTTGTCTATGATAGTTTCCACTATGCATAGGACCGCCTCCCAGAAACTGCTCAGAGTGGGGCACTCCCAGAACATATGTAAAACTTGAGCTTCTCACTTCCCACATTGGGGGCAAGCTGCTTCCTCCGATTGGAAATATCTTCTAATTCCCACCAGAGTACGGTACCGGTATGCCTTATGTAGGATGTCGTAGATGATTAATTTGAAATGTGCATTCTGTAAAACTTTCGGGGTCCTCTCTACTATGGTCTACCAGTCCGCCTCAGGGATCTGGGTCCCCAAGTCCCTCTACCATTGCAGTCGCAATCGTTCCATGGGCTGCTGGAGATCGTGACGGATCGCCCTATAAAGGTATGAGACCATTTTGATCCTGCCTGCTGACAAAGCCACATTTCAACAACAGCTCAGTACCCATGGTTCTGTGAATCCAGTTCCCCCAGTGCTTCCTAAATGCTGAGGTAAGGGCCCTTTGTAGGAGAAAGTGGCCTTGGGGTAGGTCGAATTCTGTGCGGAATTCGTTAAAAGGGAGTAACTCAGAATCTCGAAAAAGCTCCCCCACCACCATCACCCCCGCCTCCACCCAGCTTCCATCATGCTGCAAGTGTTGAAGCAGGACGAGGGGTAGGTCAGGAGAATAAGTGTTTTTTTTTCGAGTGTTATATAGCCCGAACTTCATCCTGAGGTATCAGAGCTCTTTACATGAGCCCCATTTCTGTTTCACCAGGACACATTAATTTTTGTCTGGCACAGGGAGATTAAGTGATTTGCCCAGAATTACAAGATGTTGAGCGTCATTGCCGAGACTGAAACCAGTTCCCCAGATTTGAGATCGACTGGCCTAGCCCGTTACTCAACATCCTCTCCACATCCTATCTAATCCAACACTGGGTTACTGATCTGGTCTCTTTGGTGTCCCCAGTGGGTCACCGGCTTCTGCGTAGCAATATGTTTGTGAGCAGTGAGGATGTTGGTGTGAACCGGTTCAGGGCCCTCTCCGTGTTCCCCCTGGTCGCCATCCACTGGATCAGCCAGTTGAGCTGCACCTTGATGTAGTATGATTCAAAGTCCCAGACCGCCAGCCCTCCAGTCGCTGTGGGGCGCTGTAACATGGCTAAAACCGTTTATAGTCAAAGTTCAACATTGTCAGCAGCCTATAGGTCATGCGGTTGTGGGCTGGCTTCCCCAGTTTCAAAAACAGAATTATGAGTGCTTCCCTGGTGCTGTCCAGTAGCATCCCTGCACCCCGGGCTGCAGCATATAGTGACACCAACCGGGGCACCAATTCTCCCAAATAGGTAGCATTGAACTCAGCCCAAAATCCCTCCGTTCCTGCGCTATGTGTTTTGATGGCTGCCCTCACTTTCTGGGGGTGATATCTGCACTCATCATCTCTGTCTCATCTGCTCCTAGTTGTGGCAATTGCAACCCCTCTTGGTAGTCCTGAATTGCGATGTTGTCTTGTGACTGGGCACTACGGTACAGCCCAGCATAGTACTGAGAAAAGATGTCATTGATACCCTCCTGTGTATGTTGCCTGTTAACCTCCTTGTCTTCCAGCTTGACCACCGGGGAGCCCCTGCTGGTTGGATTAGCCAGCCACGCCAGGAGGGACCTGGACCTATCCTTCTCAGCATGTGTGCGGTCCAGGTATTGCTTATATTCAAATCATCTATGTCTTTTGATCTGCTTTGCCACTTCTTCCTTAGCGTCCTGTAATCCCGGCTGGAGTTTCGGGTGTCCCCACCATCTCTGCTCAAGCTCTCTAAGTTCTCGTTCCGCTGTCAGCACCTCAGTCAGGAGCCTGCGTCTGATCCCTGTAGTCTCCGCAATGCGCTAGTCCCTCAGAACCACCTTGAAGGCATCCCATTCCCCCAGTGGAGAAGAGGTTGTACCCTCATTGTCGGTGAAGTATTAGGTTATCTTCTCTCGGATCATCTCTCTGAAGATTTGGTCGTCTAATGAGTCGGGACAGAGCTTCCAGGTAAGGATTGTAGGCCTGGGGTGGGTCCACTTTAATCCAAGAAGAACCCGATTTTGGTCAGACAGGTATTCAGCCATTTGGATCAGACTTTATATGTCTGCGGTACATAGAAATGCATCTAATTGGACATGGACCTCATGCATAGTCGAGAAGTGTAATCTTGATCATTGGGGTGCAAGGTTCTACAGGAGTATATCAGTCCCCAGTGGTGCCACCAGTCACTAAACACTGGGAGTCTTGCAATGGTGGGTGGGATCGGTCCAGGTACACATCAGCCACACTTTTGCAGTCTCCAGCCATGAGTATAGGGAACTTCAGGTACGGAGCCATGTGGTGGATCAGGAGAGTGAAGTAGGTGGCCTGGTCAGTGTTATTGGTATATATATTTACTATGTTTAATGCACGATCCTCTAATTTTCTTTGCACCACTAAGTAGCGACCTTCTGGATCTACCAAAGTATCTGTGTGTTGAAATGGGACCCCGCTCTTATCCAAATCAGTACCCCTCTAGCATAAGTAGAGTATGTGGTGTAGTACCTGTCCCTCCTTCAACGTGAGGTGTGTCTCTTGGAGTAGGAATATCTGCACTCCTCTACTATTAAGGTAGAAAAACACTTTAGATCTCTTGGACATAGTATGTTCCATGATACACATCCACCTTCTCAAAAAGGTCCAAGTGCTGTTCATCCACTGATTCGCAAGAGTAACTCAGTTACGGTGGGATTTTAATCCTGTAAACCGATAAAACATGGGCAAAATGTCTTTGCCTGCAACATTTATATAGCCTGTCCATTGAGGAGGCCTGCAATATTGCCTTACTTCTGTGCTGGCTAATGTGATCACTGATAGAGCAGATGTTTGAAACAATTCTTCCTAAACACAGGTACAACCTCACTGCATCTAGCTTATCTTTCCCCAAGAACCAGTGCATATGTTTTTTTTAGCCCCGCATCCCCGAGACCTGAAGACCATGATTTTGCTCTTGGAGATATTTATTTGTAAAAAATATTCATCAGCATAGTGGTCTGGCTCGTTAAGTCGCTTTTGTAAACCCATCACTGTTCCCTATCAAACAAGGAAACAAAGATCAGAGTGTTAGATACCTGTTCTGACCCAGGTCAAAACAATGAGGAACTACTAACCTATACAGCTGCTGGCATCCAAAAAACACAAGCAGAGATTAAAGCATAAAGCATGTGGTAAGGTAAGAAAAAAGTTGATGTAATAAATAAAAACAATTAAAAATACTATCTTACTATGGAAATCTATTAAATAATTAAAGAAAAATAATGCTTTTCTTTTGTACAAAAATGTACAAAATATATGTAAATTTTGGTTAAAAATGAATCATAAAAAATGTAATTATATATGAAAATGCTGTTTAAAATACTGAGGGCATGATTTAGATTTCAGTGGGTGGTGTCAGACTCTAGTTACGGTACTCAGCTGACACAGGAACAGAGATGCTAGTTCCCAAATCCACCCCGACAGCTATCCAGAGCTGTGACAAGTCTCTAGAGAGGCTATCTAGGGGGAAGGGGGAAAATGGATAAAATAACAAAAGAGAGAAGAGACTGTTCTGCGGCTTCCTTCAGGAGTCCGTCCAGCAGACTTCTATTTCTGAAGAGATAACCTGTAGACAAGAGTTATTGTTATCATAAACTTTTAGTCCTTAACCTCTCTTATCTCTTAACCCCTATTGCCTTATTTCCTTACCATGCCAATTCCAGAACTCAGCTTCTCTTCTATTTCTTTTATTTCTTTTCTGTGTGTGCCTTTTATTCCTTAACTATATTCTTCATCTGCAATTAAAAAGGAAATAGCTAGAACCCAAGGTTTATCTGCCTCATATGAATCTTTCTCTCTGTGCTTCTTACTTACTTTCCTATTTTTCTTTTCACTCTCCTATGTTTTATCTTCCTTGGTATCTGCCTTAGTTCACAGTTTCTTTTTCTTTTTGCACACCTGAAATATATTTACATTTATCTGTTAAGAACTTCTGATTTCTTTTTAACTAAGTGTTATCTATTTTAATTTGGTATTCTACTTACTGAGTTTGAGGTCTTTTCCTATTGGTAATTATTCATCTGTGTATTTAATGTTTTCTCTTCTTTTCGTGGTGGTATTTTGCTCTCTGTTCTTAGCTACTGTTCGACGACTTATTTCTGTGGTAAGTATGGTTTTATCTTATTCTAATTATTTGTAGTTGCTCAAGCGTTCTAACCTGTATTGCAATTCTCTCTTCGTTTTTTCAGGACTTGCCGTTACAACTCGTTACCTCTGTGAAGAATTACAGTAAAGCCACTTTCCTCACAGTAAGTTCTATGACTCTATTGATATCAGTAATTTTCTTCAGTTCTCTGACGTGACACATATATACTCGTTAACTTAGCTTCGTTTTTCTTTTTCTTCCTTCAGATGCTCCTGTAGACGCTGCTTCCTCTCTCTGACGACTCGGTGCGAAATCTTCACAAACTGAGATCTGCTGTTCTCCTCAAACGTCACTCTACTTCATTGAACTCAGATTTCTAACTTGTATCTACTGATTTTCGAAAGCCCTTCAGTTTAGATTCTGAAAAAGCCTTCAAACGAAACCTGAAACACTTTTTGTCAGCGCGCTCTGAAGTGCGCACCTGACTCTCTAGAATTCTTGGTGAAGTGCGCAGTTCCTAAGCAGCGTGAGCCTCACCAAGATTCCAGCGCGTTCTCTGCCAAACACTAGAACGCTAACAGCTACTCGGTTCTGGTGGCCTTTTCTGGCGCCATTTCCGAGTCAGCTCCACCCATGTACCTTCCATTGCTCGGGGTGTACAAACTTTGAGTCTTCGATGCGCAATTAAACCTATCTGTAATCTTGGGGTCCTGACAGGTGGGTTGCTCCATCACAAAAGTGACGGATATTCCGTCTGCCAAAATATACATCCTATAGGCTAATATTGGATTTCTTTTTCGCCAGACGGGATATCCGTAACGATTGTGAGGGAGTAACCCATACGTCAAAGTCTAACTCAGGTCCTAAGTCATTAATTTAAGCCATTATACTATATGAAAATTATAACACATTACAATATATATGGAAAAGTATTCTGGTAAACATAAGTTAAATACAATATGTATGTGATTGTCTATAATAACTTTACAAAAATATATCTATAAATGTATCTTTTAATGAGTTCAAACTCCTAAAAAGTGTACTTAAAAATAAAGCATTTATGAACTTCAATATGTTTTTTTATTTACAAAAGTTTTGAAAATAATAAACATACAAACAAAATAATACAAACAGTTTATATTGAACAAATGAAATATAACTGTCCTAACGAACAAATGAAATATTACTGTCCTAAACAACATACCCAAACTAAACACTATCTATACAACTTATAATAAATGTTCCAAGTCTAACTTAACCAAGTTGTGAAAAACTAGGGGGCATATCAACAACAACCGGCGATAATTATCTCTAAGCGCACTTAGCGCTAGGATAATTATCGCCGGCGAGCGTGAATTTTTATCGCTGAGATAGCGTGCTAGTAGCAACGCTTATCTCAATAGCGATAAAAATCCTCACGCTAACAGGCTAACGTGAAATTATCGCTGGAAACCCAGCGATAATCTCACGTTACCTTGTTGATAGGGACAGGCAAATTTAGCCATGATATCCTCCTTCCATAGGATATCATGGCTAAGTCAGAAAAATACCAGACGTAAATAAGCAGCGTTAACCGCGGTTAGCGCTGCTTTTTTTGTCTCTAACAGGGTTAGCGACATTCTTGATAATAGGAGAAATGTCGCTTAGCGACATTTCTCCTATTATTTTACTCTGGAACGCCCCCTTTGCATCTCATTAGAGATGCAAGGGGAAGCGTAGAGTAAAAGGGTGCTAACATGCAAATTTTCATGTTAGCACCCTGTTGTTGATAGGGCGCTAGTTTTATCTCTCCTTTTTTGGCTTTTAAAGCCAAAAAAGCAGAGATAAAGCCCTTGTTGATATGCCCCTAGGTACTTTGGATGTGTCAAATTTACTGTTTCCACAGAAAACCTAAGGAGATCGGAGAAAGTGTTGGGAAAGTGTTGGATTTTGGGTGAAGGAGATTGGAGAAAGTGTTGGGAAAGTGTTGGGTTTTGGGTGGATCATATTTACTATTCCCACTACAAACTTAACTACATTGGAGAAAGTGTTAGGTTTGAGGGCTGGGTAGGCCAGATATAATAGTACCACTAGCAATTTAAAAACAATGGGGTACACGTTGGACTTTGGAGGGTGAAATTTACAATGTTGACTTAAAACATAACCCCTTTGGAGAAACTGTTGCGCTTTGGGGGGACAGATTTACTATTCCCACTCCAAACCTTTTCTTATTGGAGAAAGTGTTAGGCTTAGGCGAAATGGGGCTAGGTTCACAATTCCCACTCCAAACTTAACCACATTGAGGAAAGTGTCAGTCTTTAGGATGGTCAGGTTTAGTATTCCCACTTCAAACCTAACCACAGTGGGGAATTAGTATAGAACTTTCGGAGGGGGCAGATGTACTTTTCCCACTCCAAATGTTGCCACATTGGGTAAAGTGTTGGCACTAGGGTGGCTAGATGCACAATCCCAACTCAAACCTTAACCACATTGGAAAAGTGTTAGTCTTTGAGAGGATCATATTTATTATTCCAGGTCCAAACATATTCACACTTGGGAAAGTCTTGGACTTTAGAGAGGGGGATTTAAACTTAACCACATTGGTAAAAGTTTTGATCTTTGAAAGGGCTAGAATCATACTTTTAATACCAATATTAGTCACATTTGGAACAGTGTTGGTCTTTAAGAGGATCAGATTTTTTGCTCTCACTCCAGACTTAACTACATTGGGGAAAGCGTTGGACTTTGGAGGGGCCAGATCTACTACTCCAACCCTAAACCTAACTATACTGGGAAAAGTGTTGGACTTTATGGGGCTTGATTTTCTATTCCCACTCCAAACTTAACCACATTGGGGAATGTTTTTGGCTCTGTGGGGGCAGGGACAGATTTAAAATGCCCACTCCAAATGTAACCACATTGGAAAAAGAGTTAGACTTTGAGGGGGCAGTTTTAATTTTCCCACTCCAAAATTACTCACACTGGGGAAATTATAGGTCTTTGAAGGAGCAAGGTTTAATATTCTCACTCCAAACAGAACTGCATTTAACCACATTGGGGAAAGTGTTAGACCTTGAGTGGTTAGATGTACAATCCCAACTCAAACATTAACCCCACTGGTAAAGTGTTGGACTTTGGGGTGGACGTTCTGATTTACTATTTTCACTCCAAACTTAACCACATTGGGGAAAGCTTTGGACTTTGAAGGATATACACTTAGTATTCCTGCTTCAATTATAGACACATTTGGAAAAGTGCTGGACTTTGGGGATACATTCTCTATTCCCTCTCCTCCCTGGAGCTTTAAATCAAATGAATGGGGGTGTGCAGACTCTCCCGAGCCCCGTGCACCACCACTTCTCCAGGGCTTCTATTAAATTAAAATGCGGGGCGAGCAGACCCACCAAGTCCCATGGACCACCACCTTCCCGGGGCTACAATTAACATTAAAGAGGGGGTGCAGTTCTTGCTTGGGTCAAATACAAGAAAGGAGTGGGGCCGCATGTCTCCCCTCCTGGAGCCATTAATGGCCCTGGGGACCACCACCCCCCAGGGCCTGCTCCTGCTACGTCCCAGGATGCCCACCCCTGGGACATAGCTGTTTTCTTTTGCCTTGCGGGAGATGACAGCTCCCACCGAGCAAAAGCAAACACCCCGGTTCCAGTGGGCGGGAGTTGTCAAAGTACTCCCGCACGCTGGAAGATGAGGTTTTATCTCTTTCCCTGACCAGAGATGAAAGCATTACTCCTGTACGCAGGGAGCTGCATTTCCAGCAGCTCCCTGCATGCCACAGCAATGTCGGCTCCCGCATGAGTCGAAGAGCTGGCTGGGACTGCAGGGGCCTCGAGGCTCCCACTGCAGTTATGGGGGAACGGACAGAAGGGAGCAGAAAGAGACAGAATTAAGGCCATAAACAAACTGAAAGAGGCAATATACAAGTGAGAAACGAGAAGAAAGAGGCAGAATAAAGGTCAGCAACAAGCAGAAAAAGGCATGATAAAGGTGAGAAACTTGCAGAAAAAGGCAGAAAAAAGGTCAGAAACAAGCAGAAAGAGTCAAGCTAAAGGTGAGAAAAGAGCCGAAAGAGGATGAATTAAGGTCAACAACAAGCAGAAAGAGGCAACATAAAGGAGAGAAATGAGCAGAAAGAGGCAGAATATAGGTCAGAATCGAGCAGAATGAGGCAGAATAAAGGTCAGCAATGAGCAGAAAGAGGCAAAATAAAGGTCAGCAACAAGCAGAAAGAGGCAACACAAAGGTGAGAAATGAGCAGAAAGGCTGAACAAAGGTCTGAAACTAGCAGAAAGAGGTAAAATGGAGGTCAGAAATGAGCATCAAGAGGCAGAATAATGGTGAGAAACTAGCATATAAAGGAAGAATAATGGTCAGAAACAAGCATTGAGATGCAAAATAAAGGTGAGAAACAAGCAGAAAGAGGTCAAATAAAGGTCAGCAATGAGCAAAAAGAAGCACAAAAATGTGAGAAAAGAGCAGAAAGAGGCTGAATAAAGATCAGAAGCAAGCAAAAAGAGGCAAAATATTTGTGAGACACAAGCAAAAGAGTCAGAAAAAAGGTGAATCATGGTCAGAAATGAGCAGCAAGAGGCAGAATAAAGGTCAAAAGCAAGCAGAAAGAGACAAACTAAAGGTCAGAAACAAACAGAAAGAGGCAAAATGAAGCTGAGAACCTAGCAGAAAAGGGGAGAATAAGGGTAAAAAAACACGCAAAAAGAGGCAGAATAAAGGTCAGCAATGAGCAGAAAGAAGCAAAATAGTGTTCAGAAATGAGAAGAAAGAAGCAGAACAGAGGTCAGAAATGAGCAGAAATGGCAAAATAAAGATGAGAAATGAGCAGACAGTGGCAGAATAAAGGTCAGAAACTAGCACAAAAAGGCAAAATAGAGGTCAGAAATGAGTCAAAGGAGGCAAAGTAAAAATCAATGATGTTATTTGAGATGTCATCAGTGATGTCACTGACCATGTCATGAATGATGTAATATGTGACGTCATCAGCAGTGCATTGCGGGGGCGCCAGTTCTAGTTCGCTCAACTAACTATAACGGTCGAATTTCTCTGATTTTGTATGAGTGAAATGTCTAAGTAACTATAACGTCCTCGAAACCTGTGTTTTTTTCAGTGGGTTTCTAAGCTTTTTTTAAATGATAATTTCTAACTATAACGTCCCTGAAACCTTTGGTTTTTTTCAGTGAATTTCAAAGGTTTTTTAAATGCTAATTTCTAACTATGCCTACAAAGGTAGGACATGTGCAGAAAGAGGAAGAAAGGTACAGAAAGAATCACGAGATATGCAGAAAGAACCAACAGAGGTGCAGAAAAAGGCCTTGTTGCAAAGTCATCCTGTGCCCCCAACTTTTTGCTGACTGGTACTGGTGGAAACTGACTCTGACTAACCAGGGCCGGAGCCAGTGCTATGCTGAAAGACACATAGAATACAGTGAAAACACCTACATATACTAGGGTACACTATAGGTTGGGGTATCCCTGTGATTGGCATGACCTCCCCTGCAAGGCCCTGGTATATATTAGGGCAGGGGGATTAAAACTACCTCCAAGTCAGAGGTGCAGTAAGAGGCAAGAGAAGGGCAGAAAGAAGCAACAGAGGTGCCAAAAGAGGCAAGAGAGGTGCAGAAAGAAGCAAGTGAAGTATAGAAAGAGGCAGGAGCGTTGCAGAAAGAAGGAAGAGAAGTGCAGAGAGAGGCAAGATAATTGCTGAAAGAAGCAACAGAGCTGTAGAAAGAAGCAAGAGAACTGCAGAAGGAGGCAAGTGAGGGGCATAAAGAAACTAGAGCAGCGTAGAAAGAACCACCAGCGGTGCAAAAAGAGGTAAGAGGAGTGCAGAAAAAGGTAGGCGAGGTGCACAAAGAAGCAAGAGAGGTACAGAAAGAGGCAACAGAGGTGCTGAAAGAGACGCAAACAGTACAGAAAGAGCAAGAGAAGTGCAGACAAAACTTACAGAGGTACAGAAAGAGGCAAGAGAGGTGCAGAAACAGGCAGGAAGTGAGCAGAAAGAGGCAACGGGGTACAGAAAGAGGCAAGAGGGGTACAGAAAGAGAAAAGAGGGATACAGAAAGAGACAAGAGGGGTGCAGAAAGAAGCAAGAGCAGTGCAGAAAGAAGCAACAGAGGTGCAAAAAGAGACAAGAGAACTGTAGAATGAACCAACAGAGGTGTAAAAAGAGGCAAGAGGGGTACGGAAAGAAGTGGGAGGGGTGCAAAAAGAAGGAAGAGAAGTGCAGAAAGAAGCAACAGAGGTGTTGAAAGAAGCTTGAAGGGTACAGAAAGACGCAAGAAAAATGCAGAAAAAAGCAACAGAGGTACAGAAAGAGGCAATAGAGTTACAGAAACAGACAGGAAAGGTGCAGAAATAGGGAACAGGGTTGCAAAAAGAGGCACGAGAGGTGCAGAAAGAGGGAAGAGGCGTGCAGAAAGAGGCACGATCAGTGCAGAAAGAAGCAAGTGAGGTGCAGAAAAAGCAACTGAGGTGCAGAAAGACGCAAGAGAGGGGCAGAAACAAGCAAGAGAAGTGCAGAAAGAGGCAAGAGAATTGCTGAAAGAAGCAAAAGAGGTATAGAAAGAAGCAAGAGAAGTGTAGAAAGAGGCAAGGGAGGTACAGGAAGAAGCAAGAGTAGTTCAGAATGAACCAACAGAGGTGCAAAAAGAGACATGAGGGGTGCAGAAAGTTAGGAGAGGTACACAAAGAGGCAAGAAAGGTACAGAAAGAGGCAGGCGGGGTCCAGAAAGAAGGAAGAGAAGTGCAGAAAGATACAAGAGAATTGCTGAAAGAAGCAACAGGGGTGTAGAAAGAAGCACGAGAAGTACGAGAAGTACAGAAAGAGGCTAGTAAGCTTCAGAAAGAAGCAAGAGCAGTGCAAAAATATCCAACAGAGGAGCAAAAAGAGGCATGAGGGGTGCAGAAAAAGGTAGGAGAGGTGGACAAAGAGGCAAGAGAGGTACAGAAAGAGGCAGGAGGGGTACAGAAAAAAGGAAGAGGAGTACAGAAAGAAGCAAGAGGGGTACAGAAAGAAGCAAGAGGGGTGCAGAAACAGGCAAGATGGTGCAATAAGAGGTAACAGGGGTACAGAAAGAGGCAAGTGAGGTACAGAAAGAGGCAACAGAGGTGCAGAAAGACGCAAGAGAGATGCAGGAACAAGCAAGAGAAGTGCAGAAAGAGGCAAGAGCATTACTGAAAGAAGCAACAGAGGTGTCGAAAAAAGCAAAAGAAGTGCAAAAAGAGGCAAGTGAGGTACAGAAAGAAGAGCAGTGCAGGATGAACCAGCAGAGGTGCAAAAAGAGGAAAGAGGGGTGCAGAAAGAGGTATACTATAATAATAATAATAACTTTATTGCTTAGTTAAATAAAAACCTTTGCAATCCACTACATTGTACAATGACATAAGCCCAAATAGATAGGCAACACATTTTGTGTAAAAGAAAAGATTTGATTAAATACGTTAAAAAGTTGCGATATTACCATAAGACTGTACAGGTTCTAAAAGTGACATTCTGTACAATCAATAAAGTGCATTGAGTAACGTAAAAGTACAGCCTTTCAGGTTTGGAGTCCATTCTCCATTCGCTCTTACTAAAACATTTTCAAATTTCTATAAAATTAATTTTGCAAAGTCTTGGTATGGGGTGATTTCAAGTTCATTTGACCTCACCACTCAGGGACAGCATCCCAACTAAGTCCATGATCATAATTTAAATGTTTTGACCCTTTCATTATTCTTTTGCCGGCCTGCTCCATGAACCTTACTAAGGCAAAATTTAGCTCCGGGTTGTGTGAATTAAAACTTGCTAAAACTGCGCCTCTGCAGGTTCTGATTTCCAGAAAGAGGTAGGAGAGGTACACAAAGAGGCAAGAGAATTGCTGAAAGAAGCAACAGAGGTGTAGAAAGAGACAGGAGGGGTGCAGAAAAAGATAGGAGAGGTACAAAAAGAGGCAAGTGAGGTGCAGAAAGAAGAACATTGCAGAATGAACCAACAGTGGTGCAAAAAGAGGGTGCAGAAAGAAGGAAGAGAAGTGCAGAAAGAGGCAATAGAATTGCTGAAAGAAGCAACAGAGGTGTAGAAAGAGGCAAGAGGGGTGCAGAAAAAGGTAGGAGAGGTACACAAAGAGGCAAGAGAGGTACAGAAAGAGGCAGGAGGGGTGCAGAGAGAAGGAAGAGAAATGCAGAAAGAAGCAAGAGAGGTGCAGGAACAGGCAGGAAAGGTACATAACGAGGGAACAGGGTACAAAAAGAGGCAAAAGAGGTACAGAAAGAGGGAAGAGGGGTACAGAAAGAAGCAAGTGAGGTGCAGAAAGAAGCAACAGAGGTGCAGAAAGACGCAAGAGAGGTGCAGAAACAAGGAAGAGAAGTGCTGAAAGAGGGAAGAGAAATGCTGAAAGAAGCAACAGAGGTGTAGAAAGAAGCAAGACAAGTGCAGAGGCTAGTGAGCTGCAGAAAGAAGTAAGAGCAGTGCAGAAAGAACCAACAGAGGTGTAATAAGAGGCAAGAGGGGTGCAGAAAAAGGTAGGAGAGGTGCACAAAGAGTCAAGAGAGAGGCAGAAAGAGGCAGGACGGGTGCAGAAAGAAGCAAGAGTAATGCAGAAAGAAGCAACAGAGGTACAGAAAGAAGCAAGAGAGGTGCAGGAACAGGCAGGGAAGGTGCAAAATTTGGGAGCAGGCGTGCAGAAAGAGGCAAGAGAGGTCCAGAAAGAGAAAAGAGGGGTGCAAAAAGAGGCAAGAGGGGTACAGAAAGAAGCAAGTGAGGTAGAGAAAGAGGCAACAGAGGTACAGAAAGATGCAAGAGAGGTACAGAAACAAGCAAGGAAGTGCAGAAAGAGGCAAGAGAATTGCTGAAAGAAGCTACTGAGGTGTGGAAAGAAGCAATAGAAATACAGAAAGAGGCAAGTGAGGTGCAGAAAGAGGCAAGAGAGGTGCAGAAAGAAGCAAGTGAGGTGCAGAAAGATGCAACAGAGGTGCAGAAAGACACAAGAGAGGTGCAGAAACAAGGAAGAGAAGTGCCAAAAGAGGGAAGAGAAATGCTGAAAGAAGCAACAGAGGTGTAGAAAGAAGCAGCACAAGTGCAGAAAGAGGCTAGTGAGCTGCAGAAAGAAGTAAGAGCAGTGCAGAAAGAACCAACAGAGGTGCAAAAAGAGGCAAGAGGGGTGCAGAAAAAGGTAGGAGAGGTGCACAAAGAGGCAAGAGAGAGGCAGAAAGAGGCAGGAGGGGTGCAGAAAGAAGGAAGAGAAATACAGAAAGAAACAACAGAGGTACAGAAAGAAGCAACAGAGGTGCAGGAACAGGCAGGGAAGGTGCAAAAAGAGGGAGCAGGGGTGCAGAAAGAGGCAAGAGAGGTGCAGAAAGAGAAAAGAGGGGTGCAAAAAGAGGTAAGAGGGGTGCAGAAAGAAGCAAGTGAGGTGCAGAAAGAGGCAACAGAGGTACAAAAAGACGCAAGACAGGTGCAGAAACAAGCAAAGAAGTGCAGAAAGAGGCAAGAGAATTGCTGAAAGAAGCAACTGAGGTGTGGAAAGAAGCAATAGAAAAGCAGAAAGAGGCAAGTGAGGTGCAGAAAGAGGCAAGAGAGGTGCAGAAAGAGTCAAGAGGGGTGCAGAAATGTACAAGAGAATAGCAGATAGAAGCAAGAGCAGTGCAGAAAGAACCAACAGAGGTGCTGAAATAGGCATAAATGGACCAGAAAGTAGCAAGAGAACTGCAGAAAGAGGTAGGAGAGGTACAGAAAGAGGCAGGAGGGGTGCAAAAAAAGGAAGAGAAGTACAGAAAGATGCAACAGAGGTGCTGAACGAGGCTCAAAGGGTGCAGAAAGAGGAAAGAAAAGTGAAGAAAGAGGCAAGAGTGGTACAGAAAAAAAGCAAGAGCAGTGCAGAAAGATTTAACAGTGGTGCAAAAAGAGGCAAGAGAGGTACAAAAAGAGGCTCGAAGGGTGCAGAAAGAGGCAAGAAAAGCACAGAAAGAAGCAACAGAGGTACAGAAAGAGGCAAGAGAGGTGCAGAAACAGACAGGAAAGGTACAGAAAGAGGGAACAGGGTGCAAACAGAGCCAAGAGAGGTGCAGAAGGAGGGAAAAGGGGTGCCGAAAGAGGCAAGAGGAGTGCAGAAAGAAGCAAGTGAGGTGCAGAAAGAAGCAAGAGAGGTGCAGAAGTTGGGGATTAAGTCCCCTTAAATACTGAGGGTCCCTGGGGGCCAATAAGCCCACTCCGTGGGGAGTTCCAGTTTCAGGTGTATGGCACCATGGTCAGACAGGTGTATGGGCAAATATTCTATTGTACTGATTTTATCAGGGTCAGAATGCTCCATAAACATATAATCTATTCTTGAATAGTGAGAATTCTTCTTATTATAGAATGAATATTCCCTCCTCTCACCCATTTTTTTCCGCCATACATCAAAAAGATTAAGATTAAGATTTTTCAGCATGGCCAGGAGAGAGGCTTTAACATGTGGCACTGCTACCTGAGTTCTAGGGGAGGACCTATCTAGTTTATTATTTAGAACTACGTTAAAGTCTCCACCCAAGATCATTAGGCCAATAATAACTAACTATTTTATATTTTGTCCCCCGGCACTTAATTGCAACTATAACCCAACGCCCTACGTCATCCACTTGAGACTTAATTACTTCTACTCCTGAATTCCTTTTAATTATCACTGTCACCCCGTTCGAAGAACATTGCTGATCTGTTGCAATAATCTTGTCAACCCATCTTAGTTTTCCAAATAATGTCTCACATTCTGATTGTAAGAGATGGGTCTACTGTATCATTAAAATACTAGCTGGGCTATTTTTTAAGAACTGAATGATCAAACGCTGTCTCCGTTTCACCCTCAATCCATTCACATTCCAGCTTAGTAAATCAAGATGATGCTTACCTTCCTGCCTAAATTTATCCTCCATCACTGTCTTGTCTCCACTCACTGCAAAGATTGCAAAAGCTACTAGAGGCTGTTATATCACATGAGATTGTTGTTACACTTTTTTTTATTTTCTCCCAATGCTCCCCACCAACAAACGAGCATACTATTACCTCCCTCCACCAACCCCACAACCCCTCCACCCCCCTGCGTGAACCCTCCCTGATTACCCATTGGCAATAAGTATTGCATATTCGGGTCGGGCCCCCCGGGCTCCAGGAAAGAACAGCGAAACAGAAAAAGAAATGAGCATCATGAAAAATGATAGTAAAGACTAGTGCCGGGATAAACCCCCCTTAAACTTAAGTTAACTGGGTTTTGTCTGTGCCAAGAAGCTATCTACTTCCTCTGGGAATCTGAAGTTATACATTTTGTTAGCCCATACAACTTTCAAGAAAGCAGGGAATCGCAATTGTACCTGGGCTCCCTGGTCTCTCAATGCGTCCATTCTCTTGCCCAATTCCCACCTTCTATCCTCTGTAACCCGGGAAATATCAGACCGAATCCTAAAAGTGGCACCTTGGACCTAGATGGATTTAAGTTTTAAGGCAGCCCCCAATAATTGCTCTTTTAACAAGTAAGATTGAATGTAGATTAATATTTCCTGGTCTTTTTCCCGGCAGGATTAAATTTAAATGGATCCCTGTGTATTCTCTGGATTTCGGACTCCCAGATACTGGCTGTGGCAATTTGTGGAAAGGCTTTGCTCAAAAGATTGATAACATAGGCATTTAAATTATCTCCTTCTAAGCCTTCTTTCAAATCTAGAAGCCTGATATTATTTTGTCTCAAGATATTTTCTTACCTCTCCAACGTCTCTGTTAAATCCCGCTCTTTATCCTTCAGTGTCTGTACCTCATTAGAGTTATCTTTGACCTCTAAACCTAGCTCCTCCACTCTTCTCTCAAGAGTCTCCATTCTGTGTGTCAATGCTGTAAGATTTTCCTCTAGGCTAGTGCAAGTGTCTTGAATCTTCTTTTGATTTGATTCAGAAGCCGAAAATCTTACTCAGATCTCAATAGATAATTGTTTTAACATCCCGTGTAGTGAATCCGTGCTCTGTACTACAAAGGTCAGGGAGATTGGGGATGAGCCATCTGGCTCATCTATTTCAATTTGACTGCCACCTTCTACCAAAGAAGCCATAGGGGACTCACTTAACAGAATATAATGATTAGAAACAGGAATTACAGTCAGTAAGTTCTGATTCTCAGCTGTCGCCAGAGGGGTCACTGAGTTCGTCCCTGCCTGAGATCTAGGTTTCCTGGTGACTTGAGTATTAGCCATAAAGTATGACTGGAGGGAAGGAGTCACTTTAACTGAAAGAAGTATATAAATCCCCTCGGGCCCAGATCCTGGTCAATGGCAATCTCTCCCCGGTAGTTAAGCTAGGGCGTGGAACTAGGCAGGGCTGCCCGCTTTCTCCCATTTTATTTGATTGATTTATATAGCCGCCTGCTCAGAGTATAAGGTTGAATCAGATGATTGTCCCTTTTGAGATAAACGGGTTTGTACGAAAGTTAGCACTGTATGCTGACAATTTGATTCTTTTATCATCCGATGTCAGTACTACACTTTCAGAGCTTGAAGCTGAAACCCAAACTTTTGGAAGCCTGTCAGGTTATGAGATAAACAATGAGAAAACCGAGATTATGGCCTGGAACATAACCGATCAGGAGGGGAACTTTGCTAAAGAACTTAGATACTTAGGAGTTATAATAACTCAGGACCCCTTCCATATCCCCAAGATTAATCTAGATAGAGTCTCAAAGGAGGTCAATGTCCTACCAAAAAGATGGCAGAGCATCTCATTATCATTGTATGGGTGAGTTAATCTGATCAAGATGTGTGTCCTCCCAAAATACACTTACCTTTTCAACAACATCCCTTTAGAATTTGGAAACTCTGATATCCTTAAAATCCAGGGCAAGATATCTTCCCTTATCTGGGCAAGCAAAGCGATCCGGTTATCTTGGAGAAAATTAAGGCGCAAACTTTAGCGAGGGGGTGTGGCCCTACCAGAATTCCAGCTGTATTGTTGGGCTTATCAACTAAAGAACTGCAGAATGTTATTGCTCTCTCCGGATAACTCATTGATAGGCTGCATGTTTAAAGCCATGTTAGTAGGGGAAGGGGAGCTAGGTTTTATGTACAAGTTCGTCTCTCCTAAATTTTTTTTAAAAATCCATTTAAAGACTCTGCGTTCGGCGGCTAGGTTGTGGTCGGACTGCCGAAATTGTTTAGGACTATCCTATTATAGTGATTGGGCGCCAGTCTGGGATTCTCCCGGTACACCGGAGTGTCTTTTGGACTCTCTTGCTTACCCACTAAAAGAGGCAGGAGTTGTATATTGGAGAGACATTGTACTGGGTGATAAATGCCATTCCTGGGAATACTGGAACCATATTACTAACTGTACTCTGTCTAGCTTCAAGATTTATCATCTCTCTTCCTGGTGCAGAAGGCAATGGTGGCCACTCCTAGAGGATAGCAATATGGAAAGCGAATTACAGGATCTAGCTCATAGGAAAAAAGAAGTGGCGCAATGGTATAACCATCTCTTGGCAGCTACAGACAGAAAGATGGATCAACCATACAGAACCTGGGAAAACTACTTGCCGAGTGAGGAGCTGGAAACCTTATGGCAAGTATCTTTAGATACACTTTACACTCCTGATTAAATCTGCTGCACTCAGAAAAAAACACCTTTTTACACTTCATAGAATCTATTGGTCCCCCCTTAAGCTATCCAAGATAAAGGGAGGTGGAGAAGCCAGCTGTATGAGATGCAGCCATCAGAACGCAGATGATGTCCATGTATTCATTTCCTGCTCCAAGATACAGGAATTTTGGTCAAATGTGGCTAAGACTATTTCCAGGGCCCTCGGTTGCATCGTGGAGGTAAGCCCAACTCTTATACTATTTGGTTCTACTCCTGCATTGGGGGGAGTTTCAGACCCGATAGGGCCCCAACAAAAACTGGTGTTTTACCTAACTTTGCTGGCTAGGAGAGAGATTTGTAAAGTGTGGCGCCAGATGACACCTCCTACTTGGAATGCTTGGTGGAGTTCTGTTAGATATTTTAGAACACTGGATCAAAGAGTAAATGTTTACAGAGAAAGCTCAGAGAAGGGGCAGTTTTGGGATCTCCTGGATGATGCAGCATCTGGTTGAGTGTAGGGATAGGACAATGACTCAATGATTAAAACCTCTGGTCAGCTCAGGTTGTATGTTATGGGTACTCCCCGTAAAGAACATCAGCTGAGAGTAGAACCACCAAGCTAATGCGCATCAGAGGTGGTACAGATTGAATGGGTGCCATAGCTACGGAGGTCATATGAGATGAGTCAATAAAAAAATAAAAAAACATAAAAAATGCTTTTTGGGGCCCTGGTGGGCCTTGTGGGACCCCCTGAGCAGGCCTAGGGGGTCTGGGTGTTTCTAACCTGCCCCCTTTTCTTCATTTGTCACTTTTTCCCGCCTTTTTCTCGTGACTCGGCTACCGATTTACAAGATGGCTGCCACACTTCCTGGTTTGGAATGTTGACAGCCAATCAAAATGAAGCTCATGTCCGGCAGGAGTCGTGACTCCTCCTCGGTGCTCCGATAGTTAAATTTTTAATTTTTGAATTTCTCTGCAAATACTGAACGGATTTATACCATTTAAAAAAGAGAATTACCTTCTGGCGGTCGCAGTTATAGTTAGGACCAGGTTTCCATAGGAAGAGCATTTGTTGTTTTGCTTATAACTTTGGCGTCGTTTGATGAATCTTCATGACATTTTCCAAACGAATTCTTTGTTCATATCAGCTCCTATGTTGAACGTTTGGGGGTGATTCGTCGAGGGGGGGGCCGAGATAAAAAGGGGGTCCCAAAACATGTTTTCTCCATGCAATTTCCTTAGGAATCTTTAGACAAGGCTACAGGTCGAACGGATGAACGGAATTACCCCTAATTTGGCAGGGAGAAGGGTCTTAGTCTAGAAATCACGCTTTTGTTTATTTGGTGTAAATCCATTCAGTAGTTTTGGAGAAATATTTAAATTTACAGATATCGATATTTGGGAATTCTGCCAGCTAATTGGATGAGGCGTTACGAGCTTGAGTTTGCTGGTTATTGGCTGCGAACGGTTTCAACTAGGAAGTGTTGGCAGCCATTTTGTGATTCCGTTGAAGCGAGTAAGGGGAAAAAAGGGCGAAAAAAGTAGGAAAGAGGAGGGTAGGAGCGCTGTGAGCTCTGTGGGGTGGTTAGGGTGTGCTATACAGGGAGTATTAAGCGAAGTATTCACCCCTACTGGTGTGAAAGTGCTGTTTTGTCCAGAGTGAGATGGTGCTGAAGTGAGGTGGCGGTACACTCGGGGATGAAACCGAGTGCCTAAACCGTGAGCTGATTGCTGTAAACTGATGTGCTCTGGGTGCTGTAGCATAGCTGTGCAAGTGGTGTTAGTATGTGTTGAGACTATAGCGGACTATAGCGGGGACTACAGCGGAGTGGAAAGCAAACTACTCACTCCTACCGGTCTGAAGACTCGAGGATAAAACCGTGAGCCAAAGCCGTGAGCTGATTGCTGTAAAGTGATGTGCTGTGAGCGCTGTAGGATACTGGCCGCTGTAGCATACCTGTGTAAGAGTGGGGAGCGAACTACTCACCCCTACCGGTTTGAAGACTCAAATGCACTGTTTTAGCAGGCAGGAATAAAGAAATAATCATGAAGAATATAATGCAGAATGTTGCAATGCCACAGAAGACAAATGGTGAAAGCAGGTGTGTCTAAGAAAGTGGCTCTGTGTAATAAAGCGAGGGAGTCTGCAAGTTATATAAAAAAGTGTCTTTATTTAAGTGCCCTAAATGGACCCACTGGTGCAAGAGCTAAGGCATCCAGCTGAGGCAAACTTCAACTGCTTCTGCTGTATTCAAACCTAAGCTCCTGCATCAGTGAATTCCACATTACATGTTACAGTTCCATGTGACATAAACAATACCTATTAGACATGAATAACTCTGAATTCTATAATGAAAAAAAAGGTAGGATACGATTACCACATGTATCCTTTAAGAAAACAAACAAAAAAAAAAAATTTCCAAAATGTAATCATCAAACTTTTTAGGTACCCTGGTACTCCTTTTTTGTAACACAAAATTATCAACAGCAGAACAGTCAGCAATCTCTTATACAGTAGATTCAATCTAGTGTGTGTCAGAATTGGTAATAGTTCTACTCACATCGGAACTTTGAGGAGGAACACAAACATTGTGCTTCTCAGAAGCACATTCGGAACCCTTCTCATCAAACCATACATTATTGTCTTCAGCCCTTTCAAAAAAACATTCTTGTGCAAGAGCTAAGGCATCACGCTGAGGAAAACTTCAATCGCTTCTGCTGTATTCAAACCTAAGCTGCTGCATCAGTGAATTGCACATTTAATGTTACAGTTCCATGTGACATAAACAATAGCTATTAGAAATGAATGAGTAAATTCTATAATGAAAATAAAGGTAGGATATGATTACCAGACTGTGCCAACTATTTCCTAAACAGTGTTGTGTTTTTTTATCTTGATCGCCAGCTTGTGAGCAGAGGCTGAGGATGAGCTAATTTGTGTGAAAGGGCTTTGTGGAAAACAGGCAGGCAGAGAGACGTGTGCACAAAGAATAGACATGGTTTCAAAATGGATGTCAGGTTTAGGCTAATTTAGCAAGTAAATAGCGTATTTGCATAGGCCATACATCACCCATCCCTGGTTAGGCTGGAGACGTTAGGGGCAATAATGAAAACAGAGTTCAAATGCCTGAGTATACTCATAAAGTTATTATATGAAAATAGTTCAATTGAAGTGTATTAAAAAAATGTATAGGAAAAAGTAGAAAAAGTTGGAAAAAATCAATCCAAGGATAACGTGAATTTCTTACAAGTCTTGGAGATTACAGTCCGGAAGTTCTTCAGCGGCTTGAGATGCGTAATGTTCCAAGAGGGGATTGCTGCCATCGTGTGAGAAAAGAGAAGCGATACAATTCATATCCTCGAACAGACAGTAATGTTCCTCGAATGTTGGAGCGGCAATTTGAATTGGCAGGCGATCTGAGATGTTGTCAAAGGTTGCACGTTGCAGGAGATCTTTTTTCTCGGCTGCGCAGAAATCAGATTCCACCAGGATACCTTTTTGCGTTGCATCCGCCATTGCTCCACTGCCCGAACAATCAAGTTCATGGTTTTCAAGATACTCCATTACCTGCTGAATATCGGGAGTGATTATTGGGCTGTTGGCAAGGCATAGATCCATTCGCCAGTCGAATGGGCAAGTTTTGCAATAAAAAGATGGTTGCACGCAGATTGCATATGTGTAAATAAATGTCATGTTGTAACTGGCTCCGATAATAGATAGAGGCAGGCAGCTGAAAAGTTGTTCCATTTTTTCACGGTATTGATGAAGCTTCATGTAGAGGCGTATTCTGTCGGACATGATTGTTACCACAGGGAGCGCAGCCATTTTTTACAAGCAAAAATAGTAGTAGGATGGCCTCAATCAGAGCGAGAATTATGGGCAGTGTTCCTGTTATTCCAGAGATGATCGAATGAATGAAGTCTGGTATTATACCAAAAAAAGCTTGAATGCCTGTGACAAGGCCGGAGGAGGCAGTGTTAAAAAAAAGTGCCAGACCTTGAGTGTCAGATGTGTTGAAAATTGTGTAACAATTCACAAAGTGTAATGGGAGGTTCGTATTTAAAAGGGTCTGTATTTTACTTGAAGTTTGTGCTATCTGCAGTCGATAAATTTATTTTGCAGAAGTGAGGGACACTTCTGTTTGAAACAAAAGCACTTTCAGTTTGCTCAGTTTAATGAAATCTGTTTTCAAAGTAGGTATTGAAGGCCAAGTTGAACTGTGGGAGTTACTTTGTGTGGGTGGGAATAGACATTGCCACAGGAAGTTACTCGGTTTGACATACGGTATGCCAGCTCACATTCTGTAGCAGTCCATGTTAATAAGAACCAGATAACTGGTGTTAGAAAGCTGTGTTAATGTTGGTCTGATTGTGGGAGTTGGCGTGCTTTTAAGAAAGCACCCAAGATTTGGGGCTGTAAGCTTAGAAGCGTCGTGCAGTTGGACATTCTTGCATAGTAATGAATGACTGCCATTGTGGTCGCACTTTTCACCTGTGAGAAAAACTTCTGTATCCTCTTTAAGACAGCGATATGTAAATGGGAGAAACCACTGCTCATGAATAAATGCGCTACCTTATATAATCACATACAACATGACAAACAACATGTACACCTAGCAGACACAACAACACTACGTACTGTGGGAACCGTGGCTAGCCATGTACACAAAGCAAACATGGCATGGCACCTCTGCCACACAATGCAGAATGCAGGGGGAGATGGGAGCAAAGTATGTGCGAAGGTGGCAAGTGATTCTCGATTATAAAAGTATACAATGCAAAGTGTTGAGGGGATGTGCCGGAGAGACTTGAGTATGCAGAGCACAGACATGTACATGTCAACATATACTGATGGTCTATTGAGTGAAGTGGACAGAGGACGCAACCATGATAGTACAGTCAGTAGGGAAGATTATGAAAATAAAGCGCGTATGTGGCCCCTCCCCCCCAAATCTTTAGCGTAGTGGGCTGGCTCGGCGTACGCAAGGCTAGCGTAGGGGTATGAATAAAAGGCACGTTTCTCTGGTTGTGGTTCTCTTCCGGAATGACGAACGTGTCTGCCAGGTCTGCGCGGCTTACACCGCCACGAGGCTGATGCCGTGAGCGAAGGTGGGTGCGTGAATGATGCTCTCAGCCTGCTGGTACCCAGATACCGTCATGGCCACTGCGACAAACATATGTCCCACAGTTCACCTTTCGACACTGTCGTATGTGAAAGAGGGCCCACCACATGCCGGCGGAAGCTCCTGGGCTGAGGTCTGCGAGCTGGGAAGGCTTCTGAGATCAACGCTGGCTACCGCGACACAGACACACAGCGCCCAGCCTGAGGCCCAGCACCATGGAGTGCTCTGTATACTACTAACACAGTAGTCTAACAGGTACCAACAGTGGAACGGTGTCTTGATCCCACAATGGACGATGTTAGAACTGCATCTGAGAGTGGAGATGAAAGTACTGCCTTCGACCAGGTGCAACCAACTCTAGGTCCCAACAGTGGAATGGTGTCTTGATCCCACAATGGCCGATGCTAGAACTGCATCTGAGAGTGGAGATGAAGGTACTCCCTTCGACCAGGTGCAACCAACTCTAGGTCCCAACAGTGGAACGGTGTCTTGATCCTACACTGGACGATGTCCGATATACCTTGCTGCTTGGTTTTCACAGAACTCCCTCCATTGAGGTGCATCACATTCTGTGCTTCCGTAGCTAACTGCTGCACATGATTATTGGGCTTGGTTGACTGTAGTCACTGGAGTACACCGCAGTGTAGCAGGTACGAACAGTGAAACGGGGTCTTGATTCTATGATTGAGGATGTCAGAAGTTAAAGTCTGTGATGATTCCTTTTAACCCCCTCCGATCAGGTGCAACCAACTCCGTGCTTCCGAATCCAACGGCACGTGGCTGTGAGGCGTTAATGACCACTGCCTCTGGCCTACACTGCGGTCAGCAGGGCTTCCAATTCAGATCGAGTGTTGATTGTTAAATTACAGAATCCAGTAGGCAACTACCTACAACATCTCTAAAAATATACACAATATCCTTTTAGTATACTTGCTTGAAGAACTTTTTTTAGATGAGTTATAGGTTTAATACAATGACCAAATTCTTCTTGGTAGTGGAAAAGAACTGTGGGCAGCAGAGATCGCAATTCAAATTGTTTTGATTTAATTATTGCAGAGTTTTTTGTAAGTTATGTTGTATTTTGTGAAGAGGAGATGCGAAAGAGTATTGATGGGTGTCTGTGCTGACTACTGCCTTCAATTTACAATGCAGACAGCAGTGTTCACAATTCAGATCGAGTCGCTATTGTAGATGACGCAGTCCTGTAGGCAAAAGACATTTATGCAGTGTGCTCTGTCTGCACTACGCATACGCATGATCGCAGGCTCTGCATACGGTTTTGTTGCTTCACGTACTGCAAACAGGACAGCTCAAGTCAACGCCACATGTCTGTGGGCTCTTGCTGACCGCTCTCTCTGGCCTACACTGTAGACAGCAGTGTTCACAATTTAGATGGAGTTGCTATTGCAGATGATGCAGTCCTGTAGGCAACAGACATAGCTCATAGTAAGGCCCGCCCGCAGCACGGATCATCGCTGGCAGTGCACATTCTGAATGCTTTTGATGTGGCTATCTGAGTGCACTAGAACTGATCGACCCTTTATGATACAATCTTTTTGTGTATTATTTCAGATCTACTGCCTGTATGTCAGAATACGACAATTTATGGTTCTTTTACGATAGAATATTTTGTGTATTATTTCACATCTACTGTCCTTACCTTACTGCAGCACAAACTATTGACCCTTTTATTATTGAATCTCTGTGTGTGATCCAATGATTACTGTTGTAGTTGATGCTAGCAGCAACCATTCCCTGAGGTCTGGTTTACACTCACCTCACACGCATTCAGCACAGACGTCATTGGATATGTCACCCTGGTAATAAAAAGGAGTCAAGCGCACATGCCGGTACCTACTTCCACCATCTATCTGTGTCCGTGTGTTCATTATCTATGCATCATACTGCACCTGGGCTGTACCACATTACATTGTGCTGTGGACAGCGTATACAACCATGTTACCTCTGGCAGTGGGGAAAACTTTGGTTATGTAACTTTTAGGTGCATGGCTATCACAGGTGGAAGGCTACTTTACAGACCAAGAATATTGATGAAGATGATGTTTGCTTGTGTGTAGTGTAAGATATGTGTACATAACAAAAAGTTTTCAAAAAAGCCCTCTAAGCAGAAGAGGTGTGTCTCATCAAATGCTGTAGAGAGAATGACTAAAATGGGTGGCGTTCTCCAACTGCTGCAATGGGAAATGTTATGAACTAATCACATGGCAATCGCACACCCAGAGCGCAAGGAGACTGCACCCGATGCGATTTTGAGAAATATATTTACCATAATATAAGTTTATTAGAGTTAGAAATATATAAATGTTTAAAATATTTTAGATTATCGCTTGCTCTCATATACACTTTAAAGTTATTCAGATATAGTTTTGAGACATAAAGAAAATGAGAGAATGGCGGACCCGGCACGACATCATACGTCTATGATGTAACACAGGGCCTGGCAGCGAGCACTCATCGCATATGCAACGTGCAGAGGGCACGACCCCATACGTACATGACGTAATGCGTGACTTGGTACTGCGTACCCGTCGCATACCAAAGTAGCAGCTGGCGCGACCTCATATGATGTTACGCGGGACGCGGTGCTACGAACCTGTTGGATACGAAATGCGCATCATTTACGAGTTTAGCAATATGGCAGATAGGATTTGCGTGCTGATGGAGCTTGGTACACTACCGGTATGGGACTCCAGTTTTCTGAAGAAAAAAAAGAAAAAGATTTTACATATTTTTTTTTTAGATATAAAACATTGCATAATCTTTAAAGTAAAAAAAAAAAGGATAATAGAGTTCCAAAATATTACAAAAAAAGTAGAAAAAATATAGGTTTTATCAATATTAAAATGTGAAATTAACATTTAAAAAACCTTCGAAATTGACAAAAAAAAACTTAGGTTTTACAGACGTTATAGTTAGGAATTAGCATTAAAAAAACCTTTGAAATTCACGAAAAAAACCATAGGTTTCAGGGACGTTATAGTTAGTTGGACATTTGACTCATATAAAACTCACTGATGACATCTCAAATGACATCACTGATGACATCATCCACGTGATATTCTGATGCACATACTGATGCCCTAATATAAACTTTGCTACACGCACTCTAAAATACAGACTACTCTTTTTGAAACCATACACACAACAATGCCAGATACTACTTACCACCCACTATTTCATAGGTCTACACACACATCCAGTCACTTATACATGCAGTTACTCATCAATACAGTACTATAATATGCACTAATACACCTATACATACAGTCACACTCCGCCACACATCCATAGAGTTACTAACACACGTAGTCAGTCATGCAAAGAATCAATCACATACCTATTTACTCATGTATATAGTTGTACAGACCAACTCCGTTATTTATACACACACCACATCACTTATTTATGCAGAAACTAACACATACTTACTTTGTTATACAATCACTGATACAATCAGACACTCATTTATACAGCCACTCTTCAAATAACTTACTCTCACGTATAGTCATTCATATATTCCAACACTCACATATACTGCCTTAAACCATATGTAGTAACTCACACATATACCACTGAGACATTCATTCACTCACTAACACACCCATACACACATTAACTCATCCATACAGCCCATCCCAGATGCACTTTTGAATCCATACAACCAAATCTCAGACATCTATGCACAGAGTCACAAACACCCCCACCGACCCACACAGATACTCAGGCACCCATACAGATACTCAGACAACAAATCAATAACCCATATAGACACTCATGTAGCTACTCACCAACCCATGCAGCCGCTTACACACCAACTGAGAGACGAATACAGACTTTCACACAGTTTAGTAACTAACACATGCATTCAGTAAGACACGTTCAATCACTCACTTATACAGTCAGTCATGCACCTACTAAATAATCTATTCAGGCACTTGTAAATCCACTCATTCTTCAATACACCTTGGCATAGATATATATGAAAAATATTTAAACTTTACAGAAACACACATTAACTGGATGATGTCATCTGTGATGTCATCGGTGATGTCATTTGAGATGTCATCAGTGATGTCACTGACCATGTCATCAGTGATATAATATGTGACGTCATCACCAGTGCATTGCGGGCGCGCGAGTTATAGTTAGCTCAACTAACTACAACGGGCAAATTTCTCTGGTTTTATATGAGTCAAATGTCCAACTAACTATAACGTCCCTGAAACCTATGGTTTTTTAGTGAATATATATATATATATATATATATAAGGTGGTCCGTTCCTGTCCGTGTCTCCTGAGAAGGTGGAATGACGCTGTAAATCAGGATTGTGCCTAATATAATATTTCGGCAGTTTCTGTTACAACCGCTCATACACGGACCCCTCTTCGATAGTGGCAGGCTCATTGTAATGGACATCGCGTTTGCGATTTGTGGAGAAACTCGGAAGGAGTATTGAGAGCCAGCCACCCCGAAGTCACATGGTAAAGAAGACAGCTGACTGCTGCAGCGTATCCTCTGGTGAGCGGCACGGGAATATTTTGGAGTCGGAGGACTAACTGAAAAAAAACGGGACGTTCTGAGGTGAGCCGTTCATACGCAGTAATAGCGTCTTGACATTACTGACTTAAAAGGGTGAAGAGACTCACAACAATCAAATATATTCAACACGAGCCAAGTCGAGTAAGCATACTCTTCAGCGGGCAGTGCATAACTATTTTCCACACATAAACGCCATAATGGCGACAGCAGCAGACATGCTCCGTGACCGTGAGGCAGCGGCGGACGCTCTATATTTAAACTTACCGGAGACCAGCAACATTAACAAAAATAATTATACTAACAGTGGGGCGAAACAAAACGATATCCAAACGCTTTTAAAGAAACTAGAAAAATTACAACGTACAGAACTTACGAAATGGTGGGATGGGAAATCCCTGCAAAAATATATGGAAGCAGGGAGAGTGCCAAGGGGGTTGCGGGTACTAATTGCACCATCATTTGAGAACCCCAACCCCCTGATGTTACAGAAATGGGCCACCAATAATCTTGATAAAATATGCTAAAATTGACAGGGCAGAAATAGTAAGACAAATAGATAAACTGAATCAGGAGTTTGACACCATGGATCAACAAGACGTAATCAAAAAGGGCAAGGAGGACATTAAGAAGCGTTTGGATAAACATGAAAACATTATCAAGGAGCGCAAAATTTTCAAGTTCGCCAGGGATAAAAGAGACTATGAGATGGGAACATTTTTCACTTTCTCTAAAAAGTTTGAATCTGTAAAAAAAACATGCTCTGGGTCCAAAAGTTCCACCAACACAGATGCAAAATGAAGATAATTTTACTTTATCTGATACAGATGCAAACTCTTTAATAAGCAGTGTTGAATCAGATGATGGCGGTCTTCTTAATGAAGGAACAACTAATCCCACTAGCTTTACTCCATCGGAAGAATTGGGGTTTATCATAGAGGACCGGAAAAACACCTTAAGGCCCAGAACACAGCAGAAATTAAAAGGATCAAACGAAACAAGCGCCGCAAGGAAAGGCCCAGGCAGAAAAGGCAATTGGAGAGGGAAAAGAAGAAGGGGGAAATCTCTCCAGAATAACAGAAAAAGGTGATCAAATAACTAATAACACTGTAATTAACCTGACGGACCTAAACCTTGATATGGCAAAAATTCAACTTTTGGCCTTAGGACTTTCATTTTGCCCCAAATCAGGATTCAAATATATACAATAGCGGATTGATGTTTTCAAGTTTATACGGAAATTAAAACATAAAATTTCATAAACTCAACAAAGCTACCACTGCAGCTACAGTGACTTGTATTGAAAATCAACCTAGTTTTCAATTCCAGGTATCGGATGTGCCAATTTTGAAAAATATCTATTCATTAGCGGGACATACAGACGAAACAATGGGGAGTACACAGGAGGAGCTTTGTGAGATGGGGATTATTAGTACCAGTCCTGCCACCAGCCCTTTTCGTCCCCAATGTACCTTCATCCCAGTTATGCGACGGGATGCTATAGACATATTCAGTGACTGTGTTGTTGGTGAACTAAAAACATTGAATAGAAATATAATGTGTAAAAATAAACATAGAAGTCACAATGAACAACGATATTCGAAATTAATAAAGAAAATCAATGAGCACAATAATATAATTGTGAAAAATGCGGATAAAGGTGGCAACATTGTACTTTGGCCGCGTGATGCTTATAGAAGAGAGGCCAATAGACACCTTGGGGATCCATTATGTTATAGGAAGGCAACATTTCCTGAACTAAGAGCTGTAAAAGATCTAGTATTTAAGGAGCTAGCACAGTGGAAGAGGATAGATCTTATCAGTAAAGAAGAATATCATTTTTTTTTAAACTGATCACCCGTATACACCAACCTTATATTTCATACCTAAAGTACACAAACAAATGAATCCTGTGCCTGGACGTCCTATAATATCTGCTCAACGTGGATTATTGGAATCCAGTCCAAGTATGTGGACTTTTTTCTCAGGAATTTTGTAGAAATGCTTCCTTCATACATAAAAGATACTGGCCACTTCTTAAACAAACTTAGGGAGATTACATTGGACAGTGAATACTGTTTCATTGTGATGGATATATGCTCCCTATATACTAGCATCAATCATGAAGATGGCCTTGAAGCCATAAAACAATATCTCAACAGCTGGGATATGAAATTTAATGAACACAATAAAATGATGTTAACCATGATACATATATGCTTAACCAACAATTATTTTCTGTTCAACAAAGAAGTTTACCAACAGCTCCGGGGTGTGGCGATGGGAGCTTGCTTCTCCCCCAGCTATGCATATCTTCATGTAGGTTGGTGGGAGGAGCATGTTCTGGGCCACACCCTGGGAGATTTACACATGTCTAACATAGTAAGATGGTGGCGCTTTAGTGACGATGTCTGTATAGTGTGGCATGGTACCATCGAATCCGCACAAGAATTTGTTGACACTATCAATGTCAATAATCTTAACCTGGAATTTACAGCAAACATCAGCAAAGTGAGGGTACAGTTCCTGGATGTTGAGATATATATAAATAATAACACTATACATACAACATTACACAGGAAAGCAACTGCGGGAATTTCGATTCTCCATGCTAGTAGCACCCACCCCAGGCATTTATTCAAGAGTATCCCCTACGGGGAATTCCTCAGAATTAAAAGGATTTGCAGCAATGAGAAAGATTTAACTATTTCTCTGAATGAATCAGTACAGAGATTTTTAGCAAGAGGTTACGATATGGTTGATTTAAAAAGTGCATTAATGAAAATACATAGCCCTTCAAGTACAGTAATAACACATACTGGGGATGATATCATTCCTTTGAGTATGAGTAGTGAATCTCAAAAAGAGAAACCATCGGTCAGATTAATAACCATGTATAGTTGCCATCTTAAACAGGTCAGACGTATTATTACTAAGAACTGGCCTTTTTTAAAATCTGACATCTCTCTATCATCAGAAATACAAGATTCACCATCTATTACATTCAGACGAGCACCCTCTATGAGGGATGCACTTGTAAAAATGTCCAGAAGTAAAAGAGAACGGAAACTGGTTAACAAATAGGACAGGTTTTTATAAGTGTAGCTCGTGTGGGACATGCAAATTTGGCATTAATAAAACTGAGTATTTAGATGCTCTCTCCACAAATACGTGCAAAATCAAAGGTCCATTCACATGTAAAACTGACTTTGCAATCTATGTTTTAGAATGTACTTGTCAGTTAAAATATATAGGCAGTACAAAACTTCAAGTATTTAATCGCATTCTTCAACATTTACGTGCAATTGTTAACTCTGATTCCAGTTACCCTGTGGCACGGCAGTTCAAACTAGTACATCAGAACAATTTAAATGATCTTAAATATTTTGTAATTGATGCCGTTCCAAAGTCCATTAGAGGTGGTAACAGGGAAAAACAACTACGCAATTGGAAAGCCAATATGTTGTAAAACTCGATACAAAAATGCCGAACGGTTTAAATACAGAGGAAGATCTACATAACTTTTTATAGGTATTTTTATAGATATTTTTATGAATATTTTTTAATAAATAATTGTAGAAATATTTTGTTAATATTTTGTAATTATTTTATAAATATTGTACCTCCAAATTTCTGCTATACTCCTGATTAATCAATTAAAAAAGTATTAATAATTATTTATGATAATAGTTTTGGGATTGTTCTTTTAATCAAGTACAGATGGTTTTTATGTGGGTTATAATCTTCATTTTATGTTATGGATTTCAACTAGTTTTACTAGTTAGCTAGTTTTACTGGTTTTTATCTGATGTTTATGAGGTGGGAAGCTCTATTGATTGCTATTTGCACATGATTTTTTGCCTGTATCTACAAATTGTTGTCATGCACTTTATTGATATCAATATCCTTTGATGAATTGAAAAACTGAAAAAACATGAAATTCGCTGAAATGAATAATTGTTATCATAATCAAATGAATTGGATGAGTTGAATCCAAACATTAGTATGAAATTTAAGTGCGAAAGCTCCCTATTTTTTGCACTAATACATTTTTGCACTAATTTTTGCACTTAGCACTTTATATCAGAAAGTATTGAAATAGAAAATAATTGCGGACCGATGCAATGTGCCTCTTGAATACAATATGTTCTAAAAAATATGGTAAATCAATCATGGAATTATTGATCGAACTAGTGTTGTTTGATTGATTTGAATATTGCATTTTTTATATACATATTTTTTGAAAATCACAAAAAATTAAATACTATTACATTTTTGTATGATTATGAGGTCCTTTTGGGTATAGTAAACACAGGATGAAATCATTTAAAGAAAATATATTTTTTTAGAGGATCCACTGTGAGAAGAGATTTTAGGGCACTGGCCCAATATTACTCATATTTATGTATATTTATACATTAACCCATAATTGTGGATAATATATTGAGGATCTAAACATGTATATACAAAAAAACATCTAAAGTCTGTTGTTTATGTTTATACACATTGGGAGGAGCTATTACCCAAACATGTCAGTATTTAATCACGTGGGTGGTCAGAGCATGTCATGTGATCAAGACCGGGTTCCCCGGTCGAAACGCGTCATGCTGGCTGAATTGAGGAATAAAGCACTTGAAATTTGAAAAGATTTGACGGTGTGGTGGTCCGTTCCTGTTCGTGTCTCCTGAGAAGGTGGAATGACGCTGTAAATCAGGATTGTGCCTAATATATATATATATATATATATATATATATATATATATATATATATATATATATATATATATATATATATATATATATTCACAGAAAAAACCATAGGTTTCAGGCACGTTATAGTTAGGAATAAGCATTTAAAAAACCTCAGAAATTCACTGAAAAAACCATAGGTTTCAGGGGTGTTATAGTTAGCTGGACTTTTCACTTGTACAAAACCATTGAAATTCCCCCGTTATAGTTAGTTCAGCTAACTATAACTCGCGCGCCCGCAATGCACTGCTGATGACGTCACATATTACATCACTCATGACATGGTCAGTGACATCACTCATGACATCACTGATGACATCTCAAATGACATCACTGATGACATCATCCAGTGAATGTGTGTTTTTCTGAAAATTAAATATGTTTTATATATGTATATCTCAAGGTCGATGGAGGACTAAATGGGTATATAAGTGTCTAAATGGATGATTTGTTTTTTAAAAATTGATTGTGTAATTGACTGATTAAGTGTATCATAGTGAATACATGGCTTAGTGAGTAATGTTTAAATATGTAAATATCTGTATCAGTCTCTCACTTTGTGTATAAGTGGCTGCATGGGTTGGTGAGTAGCTACATGGGTGTCTATATAGGTTATTAGTTGGTTTTTTGAGTATCAGTCTGATTGTCTGCATGGTTCGGTGGGGGGTATTACGTAGTGCATAGGTGCATGAATGAGTGACTCACTCTTTGTATGTGTTGAAGACAGCATGTGTGCAGGACTGTATGTGTGGATGAGTGTGTGTATGGGTGTGTTAGTGAGTGAATGACTGTCTCAATAGTGTCTTTATGAGTAACTACATATGTTTTAAACTAGTATATGTGACTATTGGTGTATATAAGTGAGTATATGTGAGAGTGAGAGATTGAAAGAGTTCCTGTATGAATAAGTATGTGTTTCTATAAGTGATTGTTTAAAAGACTAAGTATGTGTAAGTTTCCGTAGAAGTAAGTGTGGTGGTGTGTGTATAACTGTATATGCAAATAAATGTATGTTTGATTCTTTATTAGCATGAGTGACAATGTGTGTGAGTAACTCTATCGATGAGTTGCATTGTGTAACAGGATGTATAGGTGTATGAGTACATATGATGAGTGAATACATGTATGAGTGACTGTATAGGACTGTTGGTGAATGAGTGGATGTGTATGTGGATCTTAGAATTACTGAAGAGGGTGTTGTAACTGGTATTGGTATGTCCATTGTTTTGAAAAGTTTAGTCTCTATTTATGAATGTGTGTATCAAAGGTTATATTAGGGTGAGAGGAGGTCTGCCACTCTATCACAAGGATGACGTCATCAGTGATGTCATCAGTGATGTCATTTGAGATGTCATCAGTGATGTCATGAGTGATGTCACTGACCATGTCATGAGTGATGTAATATGTGACGTCATCAGCAGTGCATTGCGGGCGCGCGAGTTATAGTTAGCTGAACTAACTATAACGGGGGAATTTCAATGGTTTTGTACAAGTGAAAAGTCCAGCTAACTATAACACCCCTGAAACCTATGGTTTTTTCAGTGAATTTCTGAGGTTTTTTAAATGCTTACTCCTAACTATAACGTGCCTGAAACCTATGGTTTTTTCTGTGAATTTCAAAGTTTTTTTAAATGCTAATTTCTAACTATGCCTACAGAGATAGGACATGTGAAGAAAGAAGAAAAAATGGACAGAAAGAAAAAAAAGAAGTGCAGAAAGAAGCAACAGAAGTCCTCAAAGACGAAGAAAAGTGCAGGAAGAAGGATAACGTGCAGAAAGAACAAAAAGAAGAGCAGAAAGAAGCCTTGTTGCAAAATCATCCTGTACCCTCAACTTTTTCAGACGGATACTGGTGGTAACTGAGTCTGACTAACCAGTCCTAGAGCCAGTGCTATGTTAAAAGACACTTAGAATACAGTGATAACACCTACATACACTAGGGAACATTATGCGTTGGGGTCCCCCTGTGATTAGCATGACCTCCTCTGTAAGCCCCTAGTATATAATAGGGCAGGGGGATTAAAACTACCTCTTAAAACAGGCCACAGGGCGTTTTTGCACACGTTAACTCAGGCCCCGTCCCCTCCCTTCACCACTGTGTAAACACGCCCTGTGTCCATTTTTAGTTGTGAGATTAAGTTCATTTGAATCCTGAGGGTCCCTAGGGTCCAACTAGCCCACTAGGTACCTCCAGTAAGTGCCACACAGCTGCGTTGCAGAGAGGTGTAAAAAGTGGCATGGCCTGGACCACCTCTCTGCAATGCAGCTCAGTGGCACTTACTGGAAGCACTTGGTGGGCTAGTTAGCCCCCAGGGGCCCTCAGTATTGAAGGAAAATTATATCCCCAATTTAAAATGTGCCATAGTGCGCGTTTGCACACGTCACCTCAGGCCCCGTCCCCTCCCTTCACCACTGTGTAAACGCGTCCTGTGGCTCTTCTAAGTTGAGAGATTAAGTCCCCTTGAATCCTAAGGGTCCCTAGGGTCAAACTAGACCACTAGGTACCTCCAGTAACCGCCACAGAGCTGCATTGCAGAGAGGTGTAAAAAGGGGCTTGGCCTCAGAACACCTGTCTGCAGCGAAGCTCCCTGGTGCATACTGGAGATGCCTGTTGGGCTAGTTGGCCCTCAGGGACCCTCAGTATTGAAGAGGAATTAATTCCCCAACTTACAACTCGCCAGGGGGCGCGTTTGCAGAGTGCTGCAAGGAGGGGGCGTGGCCTCCGGCACGATGCCAGTCTTTTATTTATTTTAATTTTTTAAGAAGGGGGGCTGTGTGGTTCCCCTTCTTATTCTAATTTATTGGCCCTGATGACCCCATCCCCCAGGGCCTGTCTCCTAATTATATTTTTTTGACCCCAATCCCCAGGGCCGGCCACTGTTTTTTATTATTTTTAAAAAATATATATATATAGACACACCTAGGACATGCTGGACAAACCGTACGTACCTATCACCATGACGATTTGCGTGATATTCATTAAAAGGCGCTATGCATACAATGAATCCACGTGGAATGTATTTACACCACTAGTGAAGCTCTGACATGTCTGATGCCCTACCGTGCCTAATCCCGGTAGACACCCTTGTCGTTTATTTATACAAACATGGGTAGCTATTGACGGGCGCATTTAATACACATGCACACCAAGCCATTCAAAGGGGATTCGACAAAAATTCGACCAAAACTATGCAAGAAACCCCCCTCACGGTTAATAAAGCACACATCCACTGCCGGATGTGTAATACTTTTTATTTTACTCTCTGGAAAGGGGACGAACATCACTTGAGAGTCACAGCGCGCTCCTGGCAGAGCCCAATGCTGTGTTACACCCACCATTTCCTGCTGAGTGCCACACACCTCTGTGTTGTATTCCACTAGCTAGTGCATATGCTATGACACTCTCTAGCCCATGTGCACTGTAAAACCACCCCGTGAATATGTCATGCCACACTTGTCTTCGCACAGGTTATATTGCCCCATCTAACGTGCCTTCCTCGATGCCTATGTTATAACGCACAGTGCTATGCCATACATATTACACTCTGGGATCCATATCTTTGTCACAGTGCATATGCAACGTTACACTCCCCAGCACATATTTTATATTACAACTTTAGAGACTAGTTAGGTTACACAACACTGCCCTGTGCATATTACACTCCAAGGCGCATATCGCATAGCACGCGCTAGTGCCTGTGCTATCTCGCGCTCTCCAATGAATCTGTCATTGCGCACAATGTATTGCATATTATATTTCACGCCCGGTTCATCTTATATCACACTTTTTGGTGCATAGTTTATACCATAGACTATATCTAGTTTTCATTTTCAATCGTGCTCGCAGGACTATGTTCTATATAACACTGTGTTCTCCTACCCTTTTCACGGGCATTACATTTTGCGATAGGGGGTGGAGGGTCAGGGAGTGTTTCTGCCAAGTGAGCCCGGAGTCACAGTCACAAACGTCCTCTTCTTCCTGAATAAAAGTGAGATTATGCTGCATACTTGTTCATATTTTAAGTAGTTCGCACAGACACACGTTTTAAAAACAATAAAGTTCCTAATACCCGCCTTCTCTGAACAGTTAGCTTGCTGCCCCATCCCCCTCCTCCCTATCCTCTGTTGTGTGAATCATCCATGGACTAGCCTCCTCCCTCCTGCCATGCATGGTCTGATGTGCTGCCACTGCCCTCAATTTAGTATGATGTACCAGTCCACTCCTCCTGCCCTCCATTGCCCAATTCTATGCCCCATCATTGACCTCCTGCTTAAACTCTGTGCTTAGCTTGCTGCCCCTATTCTCCTTCCCCCTGTCCTCTGATGTCTTTGTGTATGCCCCTGCTCCATCCTTTTTGCCCACCATGTTCCATGGACCTGCCACGCCTATCTACTCTGAGTGTTCTGTTGAGCTGCCACTCCCCTCCCACCTGCCTAGCATTGTCAGATGACTGTAACCTGTCCCTGCCACCTCCACCCTGCCTGTCCACATGCCATGCCCCTATCCTCTTCCTCCTGTCCTACATGGTCCATTGTACTGCCACACCCTTCTGCCCTCCCTGGTCTGTTGTGCTGCAACTGCTCCTCCTGCCTGCCCCGTGCGGTCTGTTGTGAGGCCCCTTCCCCTGAACTTTCTTGTCTGTGAACAGGTCCTGACCCTCCCTTCTATCCTCCATCGTCCTTTGTGCATGCCCCTGCACCCTCCTTCTTGCCCATCATAGCCATTGTGCTACCACTAACCCTCCCACTTGCCATGCATGGTCTTCTGTGCTGCCATGGCCCCTCCCACCTTCCCTGTGTGGTCAGTTAGCTGCCCCTGAACCCCTCCCACCTTCCCTCCATGGTCTGTGTGTATGTCATCACAGTCTCACTGTTGCTCTTCATGGTGTGTCTTGCTTCTAGTGCCCATCCTGCCTGACCTCCATGGCTATCTTGCTGCTCCTGCCCTGCCCCCTTGCCCCCAGCCCTCTGTTTACATGTGCAGACCCCTACTCCCTCCCTCCTGGCTTGTCTGTTCCATTGTAATGCCCCTGATCCATCCCTCCTGCCCTTTATGGTCTGTTATGCTGCAGCTTTCTCTCCTGTCTGTCCATTATGGTCCTGCCTCTTGCCCCTCTGTTCTCTGTTGTCCATGTGCATGGTCCTGTCCCCTCCCTCTTGCTTTCTATGGATTGTTGTGCTGCACTCCCGTCCCACATGCCCTGTGTGGTGTATTGTGCTGCTGCAAACCCTGATGCCTGCCCTGCAGGGTCAGTTTGGTGCACCTCTCCATGTCCCTCCTGTCCTCTGTTATCCAAGTCCATGTCCCTACCTCATTTCCTTCCATGATCCAATGTACCATACTTGCGAACATTTTGAACTTGGTAAGAGGGAGATTTTGAAAAAAAACTGGGGTACTGATTTTCCCCTTTGAGTTACATTGAAAAAGAGGAGATTGTAGACAGGAGACAGATAAAATAAAGCCCATTTGAGCTTAAAAACATTGGACGTTTCCTGGCTGAATCGGGTCTGTTGGCATGTATGGTTGTACTACCATTGCCTCTTCCTTCTGCCCACAATGGTCTATTACATTGCCACAGCCTCTCTTGCAAGTCCTGTATTGTTGGTTTGTTGCCCCTGCCCCCCTTTCCACTGCCCTCCATAGTCTGTTGTGCTGCCACGGCCCTTCCTGCCTGCTCAGTGTGGTTAAATTGTTGCCTTTGCACCCTCCTACCTGCCTTCAATTTTCAGAGTCTGTGCCCCTGGCCTCTGCCTCTCAACAGTATCCTAATGAACAACTAGATTGCTAACATTCTATATTTATTACAAAAGTGTGGAACGCCTGACGTCATCTTGGTGTAATCAAAACTGTAATACCTAGAGCATTTCCTTTAGAAATTACATATATGAGAGGGTCTTATTGGCATCAAAATTATGGTTAGTGCTCTAAAAGACTAAAATAAGGACATATTTTTCGAGATTTCAAATAGCGAGAAAGCACTTTTAAATTATTTGTTACCTTTATGTTTTTTTATCCAGTTGACCACTTGATTAAATGTTGCACTTAGGGGAGAGGATGTGGTGTTACTTCCAGAACTGCAGACTTTGCAACTGGGGAACCAGGTTGGAGTTTCTGCTTCAGCTCGACATTCTGTGATTCTGGTCAAATCACTTAGTCTCCCCATGTCTACAACCAAAATGAATTTGTTCTTGTGTGATGTAACCAATGCTCATGTAAAGCACTCCAATACCTGACAAGTCTGCACTATATAACACTGCAAAAACACAAAATAATAAGTGTTTTGCACACTTCTGTCATTGGGCTATATTTGGGCTACATCTGGGTGATTTTGGGCTACATTTGGGCTCTTTTGTCTCCGGTGGCCATCTTGGGAGATTTATTTGTTATGAAGTTTCCTAATTTCCTCATGTACTGCAGTCTCCTCAGTCGGAAATGCTTTCAGTTTTTTACTTTGATTCCATCATGAAGGTATTCAGATATGTCACACATTTGCCATAAATTCTGAATGTTAGCACTCTAGTTGCTCATTAGATCACTGTAGTAAAACTACTGTTCACCATGGAAGTCTGCTCCTGGTATTAAAAGTGCATGTTTCAGTCTGCATGTCAGAATTTTTTAATGAAATAGAAGAGGATTTGAGAAGTCACTCAAAATGTGCCCTCATTTTCTTTCTTCAGCATTAATCATAATTTCTATGGCAAAATGAACCCCCTCATTGTGTTCCTTTTTAAATTAAATGTTTTAAGTGTTACCAGTTATTCAAGATGGCTTCAGGTGTGCCATCCTTTTGTCATAATGAAGACAGTAAGTGCTCTAGTTGTTTTTAAGAACACTCTGGGACATTCTGTCATTGGGCTATACTTGGGCTACATGTGGGTGATATTTGGGCTACATTTGGGCTCTTTTGTCTCTGGTGGCCATCTTGGCAGACTTATTTGTTATGAAGTTTCCTAATTTCCTCATTTACTGCAGTCTCCTTTTCTAGGAAATACTTTCAGTTTTTTACTTTGATTCCAAAGGCATTCAGATGTGTCACACATTTGCCATAAATTCAGAATGTTAGCACTCTTTTTGCTCATTAGATCACTGTAGTAAAGCTACTGCTCACCAGGGAAAACTGCTGCTGGTATTGAAAGTGCATGTTTCAGTCTGCATGTCAGAATTTTTTAATGAAATAGAAGAGGATTAAGTCACTCAAAATGTGCCCTATTTTTTCTTTCTGCAGCACTAATCATACTTTTTATGGAAAAATGAACCCCCTCATTTTGTTCCTTTTTAAATTAAATGTTTTAAGAGTTACCACTTTAATCCAAGCAAGATGTCTTCAGGTGTGCCATACGTTTATCATTAGTAGGACTGTTAGCGCTCTAGTTGTTCTTTGGAACACTCTGGGAAGCTGCAGTAGAACACAAAGGAATCAACTGACAGTCTCTGCCCTTGTTGGATGTACATGTTTTACTGAGAATGTCAGACTTCATTCTCACATGACTGAGAAAGATAATGTGAATTTACAGAAAATAAGCTCTCAGTTTAGCTTATAGATCACCTTCCAAACCTCTGTGGGAAAAGCATGAGAAAATATTTTTCTCTCAATCATGATATCCCAGCAGAAGGCTTTTTCACATGGTGAAATCACCTTAGAACATACCACAATTCCTAAAATGAGTATGGTACCATCAACAAATGATTTATAATGTAACTAAAGTCTTAAAACCTTCTATTAACTGCAATGCTTTTTAATGAGGTGCTATCATGTATATTGGTCCCAAGATGGCTGCCAAAACTTCTTGGATGAAGTGCTGACAGCCAATCAGATCTCAGGATGGGATGTGTGGTTAGGCTCCGCCCACATATATATATGATTTTACTTTTGATTTTCTCAGGAACTACTGAACAGATTGACACCAGAAGGCACATCTCTGACCTGAGGACTACCTCTCTGCCAAAATTCAAGTAATTCTGTTCAGCCGTTCGGGCTGTACCTTGGACTAAAGGTCCCTATGGAAAATTGCATGGGGAAAACGCGTTTTGGGACCCCCCTTTTTTCTCAGCCCCCGCTTGACGAATCCCCCGGAGACTTTCAGGGTAGGAGCGGAGCGGAGCAGGCCCACCTATTTTGAAAATTTCGCGAGGATTCGTCAACTGGCGGTAAGGTTATTCCAAATAGAATGTTGCGGATTTCCTATGGAAACACGGTCATAACTATAACTATCTACTGGCGACCGCCAGTCGATAATATATATATATATATATATACATATATATATATACCCCCAAAGATCCTTCGAGCATCGGAGCCTCCAACCCTTCAGGGCGGCCTCTTTAAACAACGGGCACGAAGAAGCCCATCAATTCACTGCCGTGACACAAAACACAGAGGCCCATTTCCGGAGTCAGCTCATTTTAATCAAGGTTTAAACAGCACCATATGCTTCCTTTCACCCTACGCGTTTCAGCGTTATGCCTTGATCACGGGAGGAAACAATTGGCCAAGTGCATACGTGCATGTATTTAAAAGTCCTGGGTCACATGACTTATGCGCAATACATCTCCCATAATGCATCTTAAAGTTCAAATTAGTGCAGGTAGTATGAAAGTTCTCGTTTTGTTTGCATAAATCATTTTATACTTTCTTACTTTGAAATGCATTCATGTTAATAAAATCCAAATGGAACACAGTCATGAAAGTTCTTACTTTCAGCTTAATGCATATTTATTCCGGTTCCCTTGATAAATGTTTTTCCTCCGGAACGATTGGTAAAGTAAGTCATTCTCACCAAATCCCTTCCAGGCTGCTGCTATTTTCGCTATATTAGCATCTCCTTGAAGGCAAGTCAGCAGCGAGTGGGTCATGCTCCTGTATTTAATCCACCAAACATCCTTCGAGCATCGGAGCCTCCAACCCTTCAGGGCGGCCTCTTTAAACAACGGGCACGAAGAAGCCCATCAATTCACTGCCGTGACACAAAACACAGAGGCCCATTTCCGGAGTCAGCTCATTTTAATCAAGGTTTAAACAGCACCATATGCTTCCTTTCACCCTACGCGTTTCAGCGTTATGCCTTGATCACCGGAGGAAACAATTGGCCAAGTGCATACGTGCATGTATTTAAAAGTCCTGGGTCACATGACTTATGCGCAATACATCTCCCATAATGCATCTTAAAGTTCAAATTAGTGCAGGTAGTATGAAAGTTCTCGTTTTGTTTGCATAAATCATTTTATACTTTCTTACTTTGAAATGCATTCATGTTAATAAAATCCAAATGGAACACAGTCATGAAAGTTCTTACTTTCAGCTTAATGCATATTTATTTCGGTTCCCTTGATAAATGTTTTTCCTCCGGAACGATTGGTAAAGAAAGTCATTCTCACCAAATCCCTTCCAGGCTGCTGCTATTTTCGCTATATTAGCATCCCCTTGAAGGCAAGTCAGCAGCGAGTGGGTCATGCTCCTGTATTTAATCCACCAAACATCCTTCGAGCATCGGAGCCTCCAACCCTTCAGGGCGGCCTCTTTAAACATCGTGTGACATCAGTGATGTCATGAGTGATGTCACTGACCATGTCATGAGTGATGTAATATGTGACGTCATCAGCAGTGCATTGCGGGCGCGCGAGTTATAGTTAGCTTAACTAACTATAACGGGGAAATTTCATTGGTTTTTTACGAGTAAAATGTCCAGCTAACTATAACGTGTGTGAAACCTATGGTTTTTTCACTGAATTCGCAAGGTTTTTTAAATGCTAATTCCTAACTATAACGTGTGTGAAACCTATGGTTTTTTCAGTGAATTTGTATGGTTTTTTAAATGCTAATTCTTACCTATAACATATGTGATTCCCATAGTTTTTTTATTGATTTTGTATGATTTTTTTATTATAAATTCTTATATTAAATGTGTTTTTTTTTTTTAAAAAACAAGTTTTTTTTTAGTCTTTTTATTCTCTTAAAATACTATGTTTTTAAAAAAAAAAATCTGCAATATATCAATTCTTCTCTTTTTTTTTACCAAACAGGTAAGATATATTAGTATAACATAGAAAATATATATTTTTTTTTTTAGTGCGCGTACGGTAAGCGTACGGTAAGCGTACGGTTTACGCAATGTTCGTAATTTATCTACTCTGTTTGCGTATAGTTATGCAATTTGCGTAGCCGTGCGTACTGCGCGTGGGGCACGTAGGCGTGTACGCTACACGCGCACGTTACGCGGAAGTGTTGTGGAGTGACTGTTTTGCGCATGCGCGCGAGCGCGTGTCTTTTTTACGCGCATGCGTACTTTTACCGTAAGCGCACCGTAAGCGCACCGTCAGCGTAACGTACGCGCACGGTGGGTCATGTGATCATGAAACACAACTTTTGATTGGTTTTTACTACTTTCAGTTCTAGAACTCTCCTACACCACACCCATTACCCTCATTTCTGCTTGTGATCCCTTAGGAGAAGGAGCTGACTTGTCTTTGTGATACGATGGCAGACCAGCACTCTTCTACTGAGAGTGAGGCTAGCAGCACCACCATCAGGCAGAGAAGGAGGAAACAGAAGAGCTCTTTCATATGGGAGTATTTCAGTTTTCCAGAGGGTGAGAAAAAAGTCAATGCTGCCTTGGTGACTTGCAAGCTGTGCCAGCGTGTACTTTCGCGAGGTAATCCCAACAAGAAGTATTCCTTCGGGAATCACACTATGTTGAGACACCTTCACGATGTACACCCTAGGACACATGCTAGACATACTAGGGGCAACCCTTCAGTAAGTCAACCAAGCACATCCACAGCAGCTCAGCCGAGTTCTTCTTCGGAAACTCAGCAGAGCCCTTCATCTGTGGGGGCAGATTCACCTTTTTCTGTTCCTCTGGAAACGAACTCTCGGTTTGGTAGGGTTACTATGTGGTGTTCATTTTGCCATAGTCTAATTGTTCATAGGGAGACCAGTCTTTCCCTCATTAACAACAAAATAGACCAGCACATATGTCCAACCAGCTAATGTTCCCATACTTCCTTTCCTCTGTCCCTGCATGAACACAACGGCTCTTTTAAGAGCCAACCTTACCTCTCAACTTTTTTTTGTACTTTTTCATTAAAACTTTTTTTTTTTTTTTTTTTACCGTAAGCGTATTTTTTTTTTTTTTTAAAAACACTAAAAATCAATTACCACATCTCAAGATCCTTGAGGAATTAATAACTAAATACTAAAAATCTTTTTGAGATAAACTGGAAGAAAGGGACCATCTAATTTCTCACTTACCTGACCCACCCAACAATTAAATTTTTAATTAAAATGTAATTGAAATTACTTGAAAAAATGGTTGGTTTTTTTTGAAAATTTTCTTTCACAATCTGAAAAAAAAGAAAAAAGTATTAATATTTAATAAATCAATATATAACACAGTACACGTATTTACATATTTTTCCCAAAAAATATTTTGCCTTTTTTTTGCTGTTTTCAGAATATATTGCATTTCACTATAAATTGTGAAAGCAATTGCATTCATCATTTAACAGCGGGCAAAAAAAAATAACAATCTCAAAGATTGTTTTAAAAAAGCCCACAATCTCTTTTTACTTAAACATAACATTATAGAAATGCATAATATTCTAAAAAAATATCATCTAATAACAATAACTATTTCTTTAAAATACCGTCGGACAATTTTGTTACAGAAGCATAATCACAAAAATATTATATCTCAAATAACTCCACAATACATCTGGTTCCATTTCCTTTAGGCCAAATAGTAATTTTAAAATTCTTTTTTGATTAAATTTCCAATGGTAATCTAATAAAATTCCAAAATTTAAATTGTACAGATCTTACCGATTCTCTCTAACATTTTGGTTTCCGAAAGATTAATTAGGAATTAAATAAATCCACAATACAATTGATTACCTTTCCTTATGGCCAAATAGTAATTTTAAAAATCTTTTTTGAATAAATTTCCAATGGTAATCCAATAAAATTCCAAAATTTAAATTGTACAGATGTTACCGATTCTCTCCAAATTTTTGGTTTCTGAAAGATTTATTAGGAATTAAATAAGACCACAATACAATTGGTTACCTTTCCTTTAGGCCAAATGGTAATTTGAAAAATCTTTTTATTTGAAAATTCCAATGGTAATCCAATAAAATGGTAAAATTGTTTTGTACAGATCTTGCCAAGTTTCTCTAAAACTTTGGTTTCAGGAAGATTAGATAGGAATTTGCTAAATCAAAAGGCAAACATTGCTTGAAAATCAATTGGGAATCATTACACAGTGTCCAGCCTTTTTCACATTTAAGATAAACTGTGTAATGTCCAGAAGTAACAGTAGGTCCTTCATGGAAAATTATTGCAACTGTTACAAAAGTTTTTCCTGAAATTGATAATTGCTGTCCTGTAAACTTCTTTATTAAAGTATCCAATTTTGAACCATCAGCTTTACATCGTTGCATCATTAAAATTACATACTGTCCGTATTCCTTTAAAATTAACGTTGAAAACATTTCAGATTGACACTCACCGCATTCCATGTTATGATTAGCATCTTTAACTAATTTAGCAAAAGTGACTGTTTTACTTTCTGGCAATGTTAAATAAATAAACCTTTCAGAATCAACATTAGAGCCACATGTATTGAAACAGTTTTTACAACTATGTTCCCATTTATAAGAGACACCAAACATATTTTCAATGGGAACCCCTTCTTCTTCCAGTACCTGAAGAAAAAACATCAAGAATTCCTGTGCGTCTTGCTGTACATTTTGAGAAAACTGTGTTCGTCCTGAACATACATCTAAAAGTTTTCTAATTTCAGTAGCACTTTCTATTTGAGTTTTATCATTACTCAGCTTTTGAAAAAGGAGACTCAACTCAGAACAGAATCTTTTTCTCTGATTTACTATTATCTGCTCTTGCACACTTTCCAGATAAAATGCAACATTCAGCACTACATTAGCGTAGCAGTTGACACCAGAGCTATTTTCAAAATGACATCCTACAACCTCTTCTTCATTTTCCTTTTTCTTTTTGCTTGCAATTACATCACTCCTCTTTTTTTTCCTCCTCTCTACATCCTCATTACAGATATTCTCATTTCTCCTTTTACGAGAAACTACACGTTTCTCTAACACAGGATACTGACCTAAATGAGGAGCAAAGGTTCTTCTTAATCTATTGTACTCCTTTACACAATTTGCATCAGCACTAACTTTTGAATCATCAAAGTCTATCATGAATAAACCAGATAATGTTTTCACTGGTGACAAAGCTACATAAGCCATACCTTCTTTGAACACAGTTGAACCAATGTTTACAAATGCACAATCTACAGTCAATCCTTGAGACTTGTGAATAGTTACAGCATATGCTAGAGAAAACGGAAACTGTTTCCTTTGTACATATAAGTCTTTCACAAGCATAAAACGAACTGTACAACGACAAATGTCTATAACTTCTTCTATCTGATCAAATTTTATTTTTAAACATTCAATTCCATCTTTTTTCTGATAATTAATAAAACCCACAACTCTTCCCATAGCTCCATTAACTAAACCTTTTTCAACATCCAAATTTCTCCTTAAAAATACTCTACAGTTCATGCAAACATATAGATTTTTTTCTAATCCAGCAGTTTTGGAAATGTTCTTCTCTAGTGAATCCAATTTATTTTTCAGTGTGCCTGTTAATGTGATAGTAATTCTTCCATCTTGAATTTTGTCCACTGCTTCCAATTTCCTGATCTCTTCCTTTTCCAATTTCAAAAGCTCCTCATTGAATATTGAGCATTCACGTAGAGTTGGCATTAAGCAGATGACACTTTTCTTTTCTGCAATGTTCTTGTATATCTTCTCTGCAACTATTTCTTCCTTTGGAAATAAATTATGTAGCAACCGACTCTGTAATGCTTTTGTGCCAGCTTCAGTCAGTAGTCCAATTCTGATAACTTTCAGAATACTTCCATATTCTTCATCGTTTGCTTGCCTCATATTAGTAGTAAGTTCCTTGTACTCAAAGAAGGACCAAATATTTGCATTACCGATGCTTCCCAATGACTTCTTTGTGTCTTCATGTGTCACAGTATTAAACACTGGTTGTCCTTTAACTGGAGTAAGCTGTAGAAGATCCCCAAAAACTATGACATGTTTTCCACCAAATAACACGTCATAGTCTGTCCTTAGAGTTTGCTGCATTCTTAAATGCACAAAGGCAAGCATTAAGTTTGATACCATGCTCACCTCATCAATAATGAGAACTTGCATCTTCTTCAATACTCTTGAAACTTCCAAGCATGCTTCTCCAGTTAGTTTGTGGTATTGTATTTTGTTCTCATGCTCCACTGGTAACATTAGCAAACGATGTAAGGTGATTCCTTTTATGTTATATGCTGCTAACCCAGTTGGAGCAGTAACCACACAAGACAAAGTAGAATCTGTTTTTTGCTGTAGGTAGCTTCTGATGACTTTTATTAGGAAACTTTTTCCAGTTCCAGCTTGTCCGCTTACATACATCCTGATTGGATGAAATGATGTGCATGAGCACTCTTTTTTTTCATGTAGAAATCCGTGATCAATTTTGTTTCTGATCTCTTCATAAATTTGTTGCTGCTCTTCATTCAGTTGTCTTTCCAAATTTTGTAAGTCTATAAATTCTTCTTGAGCTTGATTCATAGCTGTTTCCACTTCATTCATGGCTATTGATGCTTCATTTTCAACGATTGGTTGTCCTAGGGGATCTTGACTGAGTGTTCCTGAACTTTGGCTGTCTTGAGAACTGTCTCTAGCTAGTTCAGCTGCAATTGTAGTTTCCTGTTCAATTTCTTCATTTAACATTTGCACATAAGTTGAGAATGTACTGCATTGTATGCTGTCTTTGCAAGCATTAAAAAAATCTTCATAGCTTTGAAATTCTCCCAGTAGTTCATCCTCTGTACGCCATGGTTTAAACAGCTGTAAAAGAGCCAAGTAGTAAAATTCCTTTTTGTCAGTAGTGTCGCAACTCAGCTTCCTGTGATTTATCAAACTTCCTTTTGTTTGCTTCACCAAACATCCTTCCTCACCAATGACTTTATATTTTCCATTGTTGATGTATTCTGCGGCTTTCCGTGAATAAATGTAGTTCTGCAGCACTTCATAGAGACACATGTTCTCCAGATGATGACTTCTCTTGGGATAATATGTGTCCAACATGTTTGATTTCAAAATATCTGTACTTTCTGGGTCATTCTCAGCCAAATATTCAATTTCTCCAACAGATTTCAGTACCCGATTTCTCATTGCTGCAAGGCCTAAACTTGCCCAAATTATTCTTCTTGATTTCGAGTAGAGACTTGCAGAAGATAACCTATCTGAACATTCGTAGGATCTAATTTCTCGATGCGATAACATCTTTAAACTGAAACTGTACAGCTTCTTACTGACAGTCTTCTCGTGAGAAATCTCTTCCCACATTTCTTTCAATTCAGTTTTTTCAGATTTAGTAATGTAAGACGTTACATATCGAGCAACAGCAATGGAATTGTCAGCTACATACTGTATATCCATGTTAGCATTCCACATGGATAAAATGACTGGGTTGTAGTCATTTATATTTTTTGATTCTTCTTTTCTTTTTAGGTTGTAGGTATTCTTAGGTGATTTTCTTGTGATAGTATGTGTCAAAGATGACATAAAACTGTTTACTCTTCCATTTGAAATAACAGGTCTAGGAAATCCAAATCGACATTTAGTGTAGTATTTATCTTTGCTCTTGTATTTCCGTCGACAGTATTTTCCACAACGATGACTTTGGAAACGTAAAACTTGCTCCTTTAACTTTTTCTCTTCTGTGCTTTTTGGTATAGCACATGTTGCATATTCTTCAATGTAAGATAACATTGCTTCATCAGTATCTGTTCCAAACTTTGGGGCATCCTTGATCCACAACAGCATATGAATATGAGGAGCACCTCTTGCCTGGTACTCTTTTCTCCAAAAGAAATCCACTACTTCTCCAAGAGGTGGATTTTTTTTATTGCAGATGAAGGACATCACAGCCTCGAATCTATGATTGAAATATCTGCAAACATTAACCGGATCCAATGAGCACAGTTCTCCTGCTGTCTTGTATTCGATGTTTTTAATGTTTGAATTTGCCTCTCGTAGAAAATCCAGTAAATCATCCCAAGCGTACTCAGCACAGCTTAGGGTAAGGAACCATGTTGGTGTTCCTAAATTTCATAACATGCATTTTAATTCACCATGGCGTCGGTACCAATATTCATTTGTCCCACGCTGACAAGCCATCAGATTGATCAGTTGTGTTTCCAAATGATCATCTCGGTGCTGCACTTTCTCCATAAAATCCTTAGCAGACACATTTTGTAAATGTACTCCACTTTTTAAAATGTGATTTACAGCATATGATAATGCAGACAAGTCGCTTTCAAATAAAAGATGGAACAAATAAGGAATACTTTGTCGAAATCTTGGATCTTCTGCATATAGTCTTGTAGTCCGATACTCAGAAGCTGGAATCTGTTCTGGACGTTCATCGTATCGTCCTCCTTTTCCTTTAGGAAACAGCTGGGGAAAAAATCGAGCTTCCAAGCTCTCCTCCCATACACTCACGGGAGTTCCTTTTGCTTTCTTCATCTGAAAGAGATCAATATTGTCTCCCATAACTTCTTTTGAATGAAGAGGATGTATGCTAAAATGTTCATAAATTTCTTCTTCCTTTGACTTTTCCACTTTTTCAATTTGTCCAGTTGGTGTTTCTGTGTCTTCTTGTAAATCTTCTTCTTCTTCTTCTATATAAATTGATTCATACCATTTGTTATTCCTTTTCAAATACAAATTTGCTCTTTGTACTTTCCGTACATCCACCAGCTCCTCCCAAATTTTCTTATTCTTTGTAGGTACACCATTAACCAGAATAACTAATGGTTCAGTTTCCAAAGTATCTGCATCAATAGTATCCATATTTTTTTTCAAATCCAAGGGCAAATACACCACTCTACCTTTTAAACCTCTCAGTAAATCTGAAGGAGGTAATTTACCAGTTTTGGGCTCCATACGTACTATGGTCTGGAACGGATGAACACATTGAATAAGTATAGACTCATATGTATTTAATTCAGAAAGTTCGGCAGGAATAACATCCAATTCTAAATTATTATGTACAGCTCTGGTCGGCATTCTATTTTCCTCTAACTTGTTGTAAGAGTATTTACAAATACGCTGATCTTCACCCAATTCAAAACAATTTTCAAGAAATATATAGATGTGGCAAAATCCTTCCACTTATAATTATCTTCATTATCACTTTTTCTGTAGAGATCAACATTCCTAATTTGTTTTCTATAATGAGTTCTGCGGCAACAAATACAAGTTATATTTGGTCTTTCATTAGAGATTATTGCAAATTTTGTTATGTGATCATTAAATGTCTTACTTACAGAGGGTTCTACATTCTCTTCCACTTCTTCCTCATTTACTGTGTCCTTTTCTGCACTGTCTTGTTCAGGACCAAAGTAACAAAACTGAATTTCATCAATAACCTTCGCTACATCTGATACCGATCCACGGAACAGAGCCCTATTCAAGTCATCTAACTTTATTGCTGGACTTTTAGCAAAATACAACCGTCTCACAAACTTTCTCATTTCAGTATGATGAACAGCCAGCATCCTAAAATGATGAAAAACACTTTTACACACTTTTCTAGATAGACAAGCCAGAGAATGTCCCTGCAAACCAGTATTCTCTCTCACTCTGCATGGATCTAGACTTTGAAGCACCTTAATCTTTTGTTTAACACTTTTTTTACTATATTCTCTTAGAAACTCACGAAATTTATCAATAGATTCCTGACGCACAGTGCAAATACTACTACAATTCAAAGTGTACACTGGGGCTTTAGGACGTCTCCCCATAGCCTCATCCGCCATCACTTGTACCTCATCTCTTGGAACCATTATCTCCTTCTCCATTATGCAACCATTTTTCACTTTGTAAGCACGACCTCTGGTGTCAACTGCATGCAGCAAACTATTACTTTGAAAATAACTCTCTTCATTAAAAAAAGGTTCACTACTTGAACTATGCATCCATTCTCCTAAAAACACTTTACAAAAGTTTGTTCTTTTCACTACTCTTTTCCTTTTGCATTGTGATTTCAGTACATTAACCATTTTATCTAATGTACGCATCCTATTCAAAATTAAAATGAATAGTTTCCTTTTTAATTCTAATGCCTTTGCTGCAATGGCTTCAATTTTTTTTTCTCTTATAATATTTTGCCTTTTGCTTATATTTCTTCACATCCTTTATCAAATTGGACATAACTCTTCTCTGAAACATTTTTCTACGTATCTCTTTAAACGCTGTTTTTCTGTTTAAGTTTATCTTTATTGTTGCAGAAGGTATATTTGCATTAACTAAATTCTCAATTTTTTCCTGTTCTTTTCTATTGAAAACATTCTTTGCAGTACAGACATTTTGTACATTTTTCCTTTTTTTGAAGATGTTCTTTAAAAAATCTTTTGTCTGCTTACCAGAAGGCTTTTTCTTTTTCCCAACATGAGCATCTCCAACTAACTTAGGTCCTCCAGTTGTCTTCAAATATAGTTTTTTTTTGTGGTTTTTCCTTAGTCTGGATTTTGTAGGCATCTTAAATTGTGTTCACTGCTCTTCAGCAATACCTGAAAAAAACTAAAAAAAAAATCCTTTTTTTTATTTAAATATATTACTACATTTTTTGTGATCTTTTCAAATCTTAAAATAATATGTACCCCTTTCCTAGAAGTGAAAATCACAATAACACCTTCACAAATTAAATATCTAAAAACAATTCCTGTGTGCACACAGAGTCATGCTTTGAAATTAGGCAGAAAACGAAATTTCTTTGCCAATTGGAAAGCACACTTTCTACTACTTTTTTGGCAAGTGATAAGTACTTTTACAGTCTGACACATTTTGAATCCACTTTTCAGATTCTGATAAAAGCACATGTCCAAACTGCTTTTTGAGACCAGCACCATGTGTAACCTGGGTGACTGACTACACTCCAGCAAGGGCAACCAGCCTTAGTGATGCTGAATGTATTTGCATTACTGACTGCAACCTCAAACCCCACTCGGTTGTGAATACTGTGCATGATTCCACAGGATAAGCAGCTGGGTGTGTGCTAAGAGTCTGCTTCTGCACAAAAAAATAGCTCCCCCTTTCCATCTAATGCAAATGTAAAATCACCAGAGCAATAACAAACAGCTTTCTGAGACCAGCAACATGTGTAACCTGGGTGACTGACTACACTCCAGCAAGGGCAACCAGCCTTAGTGATGCTGAATGTATTTGCATTACTAAGTGCAACCTCAAACCCCACTCGGTTGTGAATACTGTGCATGATTCCACAGGATAAGCAGCTGGGTGTGTGCTAAGAGTCTGCTTCTGCATAAAAAAAATAGTTCCCCCTTTCCATCTAATGCAACTGTAAAATCACCAGAGCAATACCAAACAGCTTTCTGAGACCAGCAACATGTGTAACCTGGGTGACTGACTACACTCCAGCAAGGGCAACCAGCCTTAGTGATGCTCAATGTATTTGCATTACTGACTGCAACCTCAAACCCTAAAAGTATTCCTCATTTATACCACTACACCTTAATTTATGGTGAAAACATAGTCCATATTATTTTACATGTTTGTATTTGCATTACTAAGTGCAACCTCAAACCCCACTCGGTTGTGAATACTGTGCATAATTCCACAGGATAAGCAGCTAGGTGTGTGCTAAGAGTCTGCTTCTGCAGAAAAAAATAGCTCCCCCTTTCCTACTAATGCAAATGTAAAATCACCAGAGCAATACCAAACAGCTTTCTGAGACCAGCAACATGTGTAACCTGGGTGACTGACTACACTCCAGCAAGGGCAACCAGCCTTAGTGATGCTCAATGTATTTGCATTACTGACTGCAACCTCAAACCCTAAAAGTATTCCTCATTTATACCACTACACCTTAATTTATGGTGAAAACATAGTCCATATTATTTTACATGTTTGTATTTGCATTACTAAGTGCAACCTCAAACCCCACTCGGTTGTGAATACTGTGCATAATTCCACAGGATAAGCAGCTGGGTGTGTGCTAAGAGTCTGCTTCTGCAGAAAAAAATAGCTCCCCCTTTCCATCTAATGCAAATGTAAAATTACCACAGCAATACGCAATAAATCTCTGCCTGTAATTCCTCTTTGCACACAGAGTCATGTTTTCATATTAGTCTGAAAAGTAAATTTCTTTGCCAATGTGAAACCACACTTACTACTCTTTTTTTTGGCAAGTGATAAACACTTTTACAGTCTGACACATATTGAATCCACTTTCCAGATTCTTAAAAAAGCACATGTCCAAACTGCTTTTTCAGACCAGCAACATGTGTAACCTGGGTGACTGAGTACACTCCAGCAAGGGCAACCAGCCTTAGTGATGCTGAATGTATTTGCATAACTGACTGCAACCTCAAACCCCACTCGGTTGTGAATACTGTGCATGATTCCACAGGATAAGCAGCTGGCTGTGTGCTAAGAGTCTGCTTCTGCACAAAAAAATAGCTCCCCCTTTTCATCTAATGCAAATGTAAAATCAAAATAGCAATACCAAACAGCGTTCTGAGACCAACAACATGTGTAACCTGGGTGACTGACTACACTCCAGCAAGGGCAACCAGCCTTAGTGATGCTGAATGTATTTGCATTACTAAGTGCAACCTCAAACCCCACTCGGTTGTGAATACTGTGCATGATTCCACAGGATAAGCAGCTGGGTGTGTGCTAAGAGTCTGCTTCTGCATAAAAAATAGTTCCCCCTTTCCATCTAATGCAACTGTAAAATCACCAGAGCAATACCAAACAGCTTTCTGAGACCAGCAACATGTGTAACCTGGGTGACTGACTACACTCCAGCAAGGGCAACCAGCCTTAGTGATGCTCAATGTATTTGCATTACTGACTGCAACCTCAAACCCTAAAAGTATTCCTCATTTATACCACTACACCTTAATTTATGGTGAAAACATAGTCCATATTATTTTACATGTTTGAATTTGCATTACTAAGTACAACCTCAAACCCCACTCGGTTGTGAATACTGTGCATGATTCCACAGGGTAAGCAGCTGGGTGTGTGCTAAGAGCCTGCTTCTGCATAAAAAAATAGCTCCCCCTTTCCTACTAATGCAAATGTAAAATCACCAGAGCAATACCAAACAGCTTTCTGAGACCAGCAACATGTGTAACCTGGGTGACTGACTACACTCCAGCAAGGGCAACCAGCCTTAGTGATGCTCAATGTATTTGCATTATTGACTGCAACCTCAAACCCTAAAAGTATTCCTCATTTATACCACTACACCTTAATTTATGGTGAAAACATAGTCCATATTATTTGACATGTTTGTATTTGCATTACTAAGTGCAACCTCAAACCCCACTCGGTTGTGAATACTGTGAATAATTCCATAGGATAAGCAGCTGGGTGTGTGCTAAGAGTCTGCTTCTGCAGAAAAAAATAGCTCCCCCTTTCCATCTAATGCAAATGTAAAATTACCACAGCAATACGCAATAAATCTCTGCTTGTAATTCCTCTTTGCACACAGAGTCATGTTTTCATATTAGTCTGAAAACTAAATTTCTTTGCCAATGTGAAACCACACTTACTACTCTTTTTTTTGGCAAGTGATAAACACTTTTACAGTCTGACACATTTTGAATCCACTTTCCAGATTCTTAAAAAAGCACATGTCCAAACTGCTTTTTCAGACCAGCAACATGTGTAACCTGGGTGACTGAGTACACTCCAGCAAGGGCAACCAGCCTTAGTGATGCTGAATGTATTTGCATAACTGACTGCAACCTCAAACCCCACTCGGTTGTGAATACTGTGCATGATTCCACAGGATAAGCAGCTGGCTGTGTGCTAAGAGTCTGCTTCTGCACAAAAAAATAGCTCCCCCTTTTCATCTAATGCAAATGTAAAATCAAAAGAGCAATACCAAACAGCGTTCTGAGACCAACAACATGTGTAACCTGGGTGACTGACTACACTCCAGCAAGGGCAACCAGCCTTAGTGATGCTGAATGTATTTGCATTACTAAGTGCAACCTCAAACCCCACTCGGTTGTGAATACTGTGCATGATTCCACAGGATAAGCAGCTGGGTGTGTGCTAAGAGTCTGCTTCTGCATAAAAAAATAGTTCCCCCTTTCCATCTAATGCAACTGTAAAATCACCAGAGCAATACCAAACAGCTTTCTGAGACCAGCAACATGTGTAACCTGGGTGACTGACTACACTCCAGCAAGGGCAACCAGCCTTAGTGATGCTCAATGTATTTGCATTACTGACTGCAACCTCAAACCCTAAAAGTATTCCTCATTTATACCACTACACCTTAATTTATGGTGAAAACATAGTCCATATTATTTTACATGTTTGCATTTGCATTACTAAGTGCAACCTCAAACCCCACTCGGTTGTGAATACTGTGCATAATTCCACAGGATAAGCAGCTAGGTGTGTGCTAAGAGTCTGCTTCTGCAGAACAAAATAGCTCCCCCTTTCCTACTAATGCAAATGTAAAATCACCAGAGCAATACCAAACAGCTTTCTGAGACCAGCAACATGTGTAACCTGGGTGACTGACTACACTCCAGCAAGGGCAACCAGCCTTAGTGATGCTCAATGTATTTGCATTACTGACTGCAACCTCAAACCCTAAAAGTATTCCTCATTTATACCACTACACCTTAATTTATGGTGAAAACATAGTCCATATTATTTTACATGTTTGTATTTGCATTACTAAGTGCAACCTCAAACCCCACTCGGTTGTGAATACTGTGCATAATTCCACAGGATAAGCAGCTGGGTGTGTGCTAAGAGTCTGCTTCTGCAGAAAAAAATAGCTCCCCCTTTCCATCTAATGCAAATGTAAAATTACCACAGCAATACGCAATAAATCTCTGCCTGTAATTCCTCTTTGCACACAGAGTCATGTTTTCATATTAGTCTGAAAACTAAATTTCTTTGCCAATGTGAAACCACACTTACTACTCTTTTTTTTGGCAAGTGATAAACACTTTTACAGTCTGACACATTTTGAATCCACTTTCCAGATTCTTAAAAAAGCACATGTCCAAACTGCTTTTTCAGACCAGCAACATGTGTAACCTGGGTGACTGAGTACACTCCAGCAAGGGCAACCAGCCTTAGTGATGCTGAATGTATTTGCATAACTGACTGCAACCTCAAACCCCACTCGGTTGTGAATACTGTGCATGATTCCACAGGATAAGCAGCTGGCTGTGTGCTAAGAGTCTGCTTCTGCACAAAAAAATAGCTCCCCCTTTTCATCTAATGCAAATGTAAAATCAAAAGAGCAATACCAAACAGCGTTCTGAGACCAACAACATGTGTAACCTGGGTGACTGACTACACTCCAGCAAGGGCAACCAGCCTTAGTGATGCTGAATGTATTTGCATTACTAAGTGCAACCTCAAACCCCACTCGGTTGTGAATACTGTGCATGATTCCACAGGATAAGCAGCTGGGTGTGTGCTAAGAGTCTGCTTCTGCATAAAAAAATAGTTCCCCCTTTCCATCTAATGCAACTGTAAAATCACCAGAGCAATACCAAACAGCTTTCTGAGACCAGCAACATGTGTAACCTGGGTGACTGACTACACTCCAGCAAGGGCAACCAGCCTTAGTGATGCTCAATGTATTTGCATTACTGACTGCAACCTCAAACCCTAAAAGTATTCCTCATTTATACCACTACACCTTAATTTATGGTGAAAACATAGTCCATATTATTTTACATGTTTGTATTTGCATTACTAAGTACAACCTCAAACCCCACTCGGTTGTGAATACTGTGCATGATTCCACAGGGTAAGCAGCTGGGTGTGTGCTAAGAGTCTGCTTCTGCATAAAAAATAGCTCCCCCTTTCCTACTAATGCAAATGTAAAATCACCAGAGCAATACGCAATAAATCTCTGCCTGTAATTCCTATTTGCACACAGAGTCATGTTTTCATATTAGTCTGAAAACGAAATTTCTTTGCCAATTTGAAACCACACTTACTACTCTTATTTTTGGCAAGTGATAAATACTTTTACAGTCTGACACATTTTAAATCCACTTTTCAGATTCTTAAAAAAGCACATGTCCAAACAGCTTTCTGAGACCAGCAACATGTGTAACCTGGGTGACTGACTACACTCCAGCAAGGGCAACCAGCCTTAGTGATGCTGAATGTATTTGCATTACTGACTGCAACCTCAAACCCCACTCGGTTGTGAATACTGTGCATGATTCCACAGGGTAAGCAGCTGGGTGTGTGCTAAGAGTCTGCTTCTGCATAAAAAAATAGCTCCCCCTTTCCATCTAATGCAAATGTAAAATCACCAGAGCAATACGCAATAAATCTCTGCCTGTAATTCCTATTTGCACACAGAGTCATGTTTTCATATTAGTCTGAAAACGAAATTTCTTTGCCAATTTGAAAGCACACTTACTACTCTTATTTTTGTCAAGTGATAAATACTTTTACAGTCTGACACATTTTAAGTCCACTTTTCAGATTCTTAAAAAAGCACATGTCCAAACAGCTTTCTGAGACCAGCAACATGTGTAACCTGGGTGACTGACTACACTCCAGCAAGGGCAACCAGCCTTAGTGATGCTGAATGTATTTGCATTACTGACTGAAACCTCAAACCCCACTCGGTTGTGAATACTGTGCATGATTCCACAGGGTAAGCAGCTAGGTGTGTGCTAAGAGTCTGCTTCTGCATAAAAAATAGCTCCCCCTTTCCATCTAATGCAAATGTAAAATCACCAGAGCAATACCAAACAGCTTTCTGAGACCAGCAACATGTGTAACCTGGGTGACTGACTACACTCCAGCAAGGGCAACCAGCCTTAGTGATGCTGAATGTATTTGCATTACTGAGTGCAACCTCAAACCCTAAAAGTATTCCTTATTTATACCAGTACACCTTAATTTATCGTGAAAACATAGTCCATATTATTTTACATGTTCCTCACATTTAAATTTCTCCCAAAACACAAAATGATAAACACAACTTCAACAAAAGGAATTCCAATTCTATTATTCATTTCTTAATTTACCATATACATCCCCTCTCAAACTCTAAACTCACCTTTAAAATTAGTTAGTTGTGAAAGAAATGTGGCACTCAAACAGCAGATTATCAGAGCCAGGATCTCTGTTCTGTACACCTCTCTCCTCTCAGCAGAACCAGATAATGGCAAAATTTCCCTCTCTTTTTCCACACATATACATGTTAGTTTCAAATCTCAGTGCTTCCCCCTTTTTTTCAAATGTAATCACACATTTCTATTGGTTGAAAACCAACCCTTTTCCAAAAGTACCCTTCCCCCAACTTGACTTCTGCCTAGTACCCTTCCTAGTACCCTTCCCCCAACTTGACTTCTGCCTGCTACCATAGCAACAGCTCTTTAAACACTGCTGTGTAGAGTTAGGTCAGAAGTTCACCAAACAATGTTTCATTTCCAAAGAGCAGGAGTGCTTGACTTTTCAAACCTAACAGCAAATCCATAGTACTGTTCTTTGGTAACACATTTTTCTGTACCAATACAAATCATGCTTCTATAAATTTACACATACAGCCTAGTTTTTATTGTAGAAAGGTCTGAAACAGCCAATCAGTTCTTTTTATTTTAAAAAAATATGTATGCCTCCATTTCCAAACTGTCTTTCATTTATTTTTCCCATTCTACTGAAATACACCTCCTGAGTGCATCCAGATCTCCTTGGAACATGTTCACAGTGTGGATTGTAGGACACAGCTATGTCTTCTGGAGTGAAAAGTATGCAGAGAAAATAGGTATGGTGAGAGACCTTGCTTTGCCAAATGTAGACATTAAATGGACTGGTCAGAGAGGGTTAAAGTGGCACCAATTGATGCCATTGGTGAAATCCTTCATGCAAATCCAACACCCTGACCTCATAATAGTGCACTGTGGTGGCAATGACCTAGGCACTTTGACTGGGGTAGGTCTGGAAATGCTTATGAAGGAGACCTTTGCACAACTGTTTTCACTTTTCCCTAAAACTGCCTTTGTGTATTCTAACATATGCCAAAGGCAAAAATGGAACTGGTCCAATCATTTTTGTCCGCAGATTGACAAAGCAAGAAAGCACGTCAACAAATCTGTTTCTGCTTTCCTCCGTGACTATGGTATGGGTTCCATTTACCACAACAACTTGCGTTACGACATGCAAGACATTTATAGAGGAGATGGTGTACACTTCACTGATGAAGGGAACAGAGTCTTCCTCTTGAACCTTAGACTCTGCATCGGTACTTACTTGTAGGTACCACTAAAAAATCACTTAATAAACACAACGGCTCTTTTTAGAGCCCCCTAATAGCTAAACACTTAAATCTGCATTTCATTTCTTTTTTTTCTTTTTTTTACGCGTACCCCGCGATTTTTTTTAAAATTAATAAATGTTTTTTTTGTACTTTTCTGTCCTTCTTTGACCCCCTTTCAAATGTTAGGGGGTCTGTAACTCTCTTCCTTGCCCCCTTTTCAAGTTATCTCCCTTTTTTTTTCTGACTGAAACACACGAAATGGCGGCCGCCGCTTCCTGGTTTCCTGGTTTCGACCGATTCGAATGTTTACTAAGATCTATCAGCCAATCAGAATCGCGCTCGCGCACGTCACCGTACGCGTATGGGAAGCGCACCGTAAGCGCACCGTAAGCTGGCTCAGATATATATATTGATTTAAAGGCTATTTTCTCAGAAACTACTGAACAGATTTACACCAGACCTACAAAAGGCACTTCCTTGACCTGTAGACTACCTCTCTGCCAAATTTCAAGGAACTCTGTTCAGCCGTTCGGGCTGTAGCTGTGTCTAAAGGTCCTATGGAAAAATGCATGGGGAAAACGCATTTTGGGACCCCCCTTTTTTCTCAGCCCCCGTTTGATGAATCCCCCCGAGACTTTCAGGGTAGGAGCGGAGCGTAGCGCCCCATTAGTTTTGAAAATTTCGCGAAGATTCGTCGACCGGCGCCAAAGTTATTCAAAATAGAATGGTGCGGTTTTCCTATGGAAACAGGGTCCTAACTATAACTTCCTACTGGAATGCAAATACATTCAGCATCACTAAGGCTGGTTGCCCTTGCTGGAGTGTAGTCAGTCACCCAGGTTACACATGTTGTTGGTCTCAGAAAGCTGTTTGGTATTGCTCTGGTGATTTTACATTTGCATTAGATGAAAAGGGGGAGCTATTTTTTTGTGCAGAAGCAGACTCTTAGCACACACCCAGCTGCTTACCCTGTGGAATCATGCACAGTATTCACAACCGAGTGGGGTTTGAGGTTTCAGTCAGTAATGCAAATACATTCAGCATCACTAAGGCTGGTTGCCCTTGCTGGAGTGTAGTCAGTCACCCAGGTTACACATGTTGCTGGTCTGAAAATGTTGTTTGGACATGTGCTTTTTTAAGAATCTGAAAAGTGGATTTAAAATGTGTCAGTCTGTAAAAGTACTTATCACTTGACAAAAATAAGAGTAGTAAGTGTGGTTTCACATTGGCAAAGAAATTTAGTTTTCAGACTAATATGAAAACATGACTCTGTGTGCAAAGAGGAATTACAGGCAGAGATTTATTGCGTATTGCTGTGGTAATTTTACATTTGCATTAGATGGAAAGGGGGAGCTATTTTTTTCTGCAGAAGCAGACTCTTAGCACACACCCAGCTGCTTATCCTATGGAATTATGCACAGTATTCACAACCGAGTGGGGTTTGAGGTTGCACTTAGTAATGCAAATACAAACATGTAAAATAATATGGACTATGTTTTCACCATAAATTAAGGTGTAGTGGTATAAATGAGGAATACTTTTAGGGTTTGAGGTTGCAGTCAGTAATGCAAATACATTGAGCATCACTAAGGCTGGTTGCCCTTGCTGGAGTGTAGTCAGTCACCCAGGTTACACATGTTGCTGGTCTCAGAAAGCTGTTTGGTATTGCTCTGGTGATTTTACATTTGCATTAGTAGGAAAGGGGGAGCTATTTTTTTATGCAGAAGCAGACTCTTAGCACACACCCAGCTGCTTACCCTGTGGAATCATGCACAGTATTCACAACCGAGTGGGGTTTGAGGTTGTACTTAGTAATGCAAATACAAACATGTAAAATAATATGGACTATGTTTTCACCATAAATTAAGGTGTAGTGGTATAAATGAGGAATACTTTTAGGGTTTGAGGTTGCAGTCAGTAATGCAAATACATTCAGCATCACTAAGGCTGGTTGCCCTTGCTGGAGTGTAGTCAGTCACCCAGGTTACACATGTTGCTGGTCTCAGAAAGCTGTTTGGTATTGCTCTGGTGATTTTACAGTTGCATTAGATGGAAAGGGGGAACTATTTTTTTATGCAGAAGCAGACTCTTAGCACGCACCCAGCTGCTTATCCTGTGGAATCATGCACAGTATTCACAACCGAGTGGGGTTTGAGGTTGCACGTAGTAATGCAAATACATTCAGCATCACTAAGGCTGGTTGCCCTTGCTGGAGTGTAGTCAGTCACCCAGGTTACACATGTTGTTGGTCTCAGAAAGCTGTTTGGTATTGCTCTGGTGATTTTACATTTGCATTAGATGAAAAGGGGGAGCTATTTTTTTGTGCAGAAGCAGACTCTTAGCACACAGCCAGCTGCTTATCCTGTGGAATCATGCACAGTATTCACAACCGAGTGGGGTTTGAGGTTGCAGTCAGTTATGCAAATACATTCAGCATCACTAAGGCTGGTTGCCCTTGCTGGAGTGTACTCAGTCACCCAGGTTACACATGTTGCTGGTCTGAAAAAGCAGTTTGGACATGTGCTTTTTTAAGAATCTGGAAAGTGGATTCAAAATGTGTCAGACTGTAAAAGTGTTTATCACTTGCCAAAAAAAAGAGTAGTAAGTGTGGTTTACATTGGCAAAGAAATTTCGTTTTCAGACTAATATGAAAACATGACTCTGTGTGCAAAGAGGAATTACAGGCAGAGATTTATTGCGTATTGCTGTGGTAATTTTACATTTGCATTAGATGGAAAGGGGGAGCTATTTTTTTCTGCAGAAGCAGACTCTTAGCACACACCCAGCTGCTTATCCTGTGGAATTATGCACAGTATTCACAACCGAATGGGGTTTGAGGTTGCACTTAGTAATGCAAATACAAACATGTAAAATAATATGGACTATGTTTTCACCATAAATTAAGGTGTAGTGGTATAAATGAGGAATACTTTTAGGGTTTGAGGTTGCAGTCAGTAATGCAAATACATTGAGCATCACTAAGGCTGGTTGCCCTTGCTGGAGTGTAGTCAGTCACCCAGGTTACACATGTTGCTGGTCTCAGAAAGCTGTTTGGTATTGCTCTGGTGATTTTACATTTGCATTAGTAGGAAAGGGGGAGCTATTTTTTTCTGCAGAAGCAGACTCTTAGCACACACCTAGCTGCTTATCCTGTGGAATTATGCACAGTATTCACAACCGAGTGGGGTTTGAGGTTGCACTTAGTAATGCAAATACAAACATGTAAAATAATATGGACTATGTTTTCACCATAAATTAAGGTGTAGTGGTATAAATGAGGAATACTTTTAGGGTTTGAGGTTGCAGTCAGTAATGCAAATACATTGAGCATCACTAAGGCTGGTTGCCCTTGCTGGAGTGTAGTCAGTCACCCAGGTTACACATGTTGCTGGTCTCAGAAAGCTGTTTGTTATTGCTCTGGTGATTTTACATTTGCATTAGATGAAAAGGGGGAGCTATTTTTTTGTGCAGAAGCAGACTCTTAGCACACAGCCAGCTGCTTATCCTGTGGAATCATGCACAGTATTCACAACCGAGTGGGGTTTGAGGTTGCAGTCAGTTATGCAAATACATTCAGCATCACTAAGGCTGGTTGCCCTTGCTGGAGTGTACTCAGTCACCCAGGTTACACATGTTGCTGGTCTGAAAAAGCAGTTTGGACATGTGCTTTTTTAAGAATCTGGAAAGTGGATTCAAAATGTGTCAGACTGTAAAAGTGTTTATCACTTGCCAAAAAAAAGAGTAGTAAGTGTGGTTTCACATTGGCAAAGAAATTTCGTTTTCAGACTAATATGAAAACATGACTCTGTGTGCAAAGAGGAATTACAGGCAGAGATTTATTGCGTATTGTTGTGGTAATTTTACATTTGCATTAGATGGAAAGGGGAGCTATTTTTTTCTGCAGAAGCAGACTCTTAGCACACACCCAGCTGCTTATCCTGTGGAATTATGCACAGTATTCACAACCGAGTGGGGTTTGAGGTTGCACTTAGTAATGCAAATACAAACATGTAAAATAATATGGACTATGTTTTCACCATAAATTAAGGTGTAGTGGTATAAATGAGGAATACTTTTAGGGTTTGAGGTTGCAGTCAGTAATGCAAATACATTGAGCATCACCAAGGCTGGTTGCCCTTGCTGGAGTGTAGTCAGTCACCCAGGTTACACATGTTGCTGGTCTCAGAAAGCTGTTTGGTATTGCTCTGGTGATTTTACATTTGCATTAGTAGGAAAGGGGGAGCTATTTTTTTCTGCAGAAGCAGACTCTTAGCACACACCTAGCTGCTTATCCTGTGGAATTATGCACAGTATTCACAACCGAGTGGGGTTTGAGGTTGCACTTAGTAATGCAAATACAAACATGTAAAATAATATGGACTATGTTTTCACCATAAATTAAGGTGTAGTGGTATAAATGAGGAATACTTTTAGGGTTTGAGGTTGCAGTCAGTAATGCAAATACATTGAGCATCACTAAGGCTGGTTGCCCTTGCTGGAGTGTAGTCAGTCACCCAGGTTACACATGTTGCTGGTCTCAGAAAGCTGTTTGTTATTGCTCTGGTGATTTTACATTTGCATTAGATGGAAAGGGGGAGCTATTTTTTTGTGCAGAAGCAGACTCTTAGCACACACCCAGCTGCTTATCCTGTGGAATCATGCACAGTATTCACAACCGAGTGGGGTTTGAGGTTGCAGTCAGTAATGCAAATACATTCAGCATCACTAAGGCCGGTTGCCCTTGCTGGAGTGTAGTCAGTCACCCAGGTTACACATGGTGCTGGTCTCAAAAAGCAGTTTGGACATGTGCTTTTATCAGAATCTGAAAAGTGGATTCAAAATGTGTCAGACTGTAAAAGTACTTATCACTTGCCTAAAAAGTAGTAGAAAGTGTGCTTTCCAATTGGCAAAGAAATTTCGTTTTCTGCCTAATTTCAAAGCATGACTCTGTGTGCACACAGGAATTGTTTTTAGATATTTAATTTGTGAAGGTGTTATTGTGATGTTCACTTCTAGGAAAGGGGTACATATTATTTTAAGATTTGATAAGATCATAAAAAATGTAGTAATATATTTAAATAAAAAAAAAGGATTTTTTTTTTAGTTTTTTTCAGGTATTGCTGAAGAGCAGTGAACACAATTTAAGATGCCTACAAAATCCAGACTAAGGAAAAACCACAAAAAAAACTATATTTGAAGACAACTGGAGGACCTAAGTTAGTTGGAGATGCTCATGTTGGGAAAAAGAAAAAGCCTTCTGGTAAGCAGACAAAAGATTTTTTAAAGAACATCTTCAAAAAAAGGAAAAATGTACAAAATGTCTGTACTGCAAAGAATGTTTTCAATAGAAAAGAACAGGAAAAAAATGAGAATTTAGTTAATGCAAATATACCTTCTGCAACAATAAAGATTAACTTAAACAGAAAAACAGCGTTTAAAGAGATACGTAGAAAAATGTTTCAGAGAAGAGTTATGTCCAATTTGATAAAGGATGTGAAGAAATATTAGCAAAAGGCAAAATATTATAAGAGAAAAAAAGAAATTGAAGCCATTGCAGCAAAGGCATTAGAATTAAAAAGGAAACTATTCATTTTAATTTTGAATAGGATGCGTACATTAGATAAAATGGTTAATGTACTGAAATCACAATGCAAAAGGAAAAGAGTAGTGAAAAGAACAAACTTTTGTAAAGTGTTTTTAGGAGAATGGATGCATAGTTCAAGTAGTGAACCTTTTTTTAATGAAGAGAGTTATTTTCAAAGTAATAGTTTGCTGCATGCAGTTGACACCAGAGGTCGTGCTTATGAAGTGAAAAATGGTTGCATAATGGAGAAGGAGATAATGGTTCCAAGAGATGAGGTACAAGTGATGGCGGATGAGGCTATGGGGAGACGTCCTAAAGCCCCAGTGTACACTTGGAATTGTAGTAGTATTTACACTGTGCGTCAGGAATCTATTGATAAATTTCGTGAGTTTCTAAGAGAATATAGTAAAAAAAGTGTTAAACAAAAGATTAAGGTGCTTCAAAGTCTAGATCCATGCAGAGTGAGAGAGAATACTGGTTTGCAGGGACATTCTCTGGCTTGTCTATCTAGAAAAGTGTGTAAAAGTGTTTTTCATCATTTTAGGATGCTGGCTGTTCATCATACTGAAATGAGAAAGTTTGTGAGACGGTTGTATTTTGCTAAAAGTCCAGCAATAAAGTTAGATGAATTGAATAGGGCTCTGTTCCGTGGATCGGTATCAGATGTAGAGAAGGTTATTGATGAAATTCAGTTTTGTTACTTTGGTCCTGAACAAGACAGTGCAGAAAAGGACACAGTAAATGAGGAAGAAGTGGAAGAGAATGTAGAACCCTCTGTAAGTAAGACATTTAATGATCACATAACAAAATTTGCAATAATCTCTAATGAAAGACCAAATATAACTTGTATTTGATGCCGCAGAACTCATTATAGAAAACAAACTAGGAATGTTGATCTCTACAGAAAAAGTGATAATGAAGATAATTATAAGTGGAAGGATTTTGCCACATATATATTTCTTGAAAATTGTTTTGAATTGGGTGAAGATCAGCGTATTTGTAAATACTGTTACAACAAGTTAGAGGAAAATAGAATGCCGACCAGAGCTGTACATAATAATTTAGAATTGGATGTTATTCCTGCCGAACTTTCTGAATTAAATACATATGAGTCTATACTTATTCAATGTGTTCATCCATTCCAGACCATAGTACGTATGGAGCCCAAAACTGGTAAATTACCTCCTTCAGATTTACTGAGAGGTTTAAAAGGTAGAGTGGTGTATTTGCCCTTGGATTTGAAAAAAATATGGAAACTATTGATGCAGATACTTTGGAAACTGAACCATTAGTTATTCTGGTTAATGGTGTACCTACAAAGAATGAGAAGATTTGGCAGGAGCTGGTGGATGTACGGAAAGTACAAAGAGCAAATTTGTATTTGAAAAGGAATAACAAATGGTATGAATCAATTTATATAGAAGAAGAAGAAGAAGATTTACAAGAAGACACAGAAACACCAACTGGACAAATTGAAAAAGTGGACAAGTCAAAGTAAGAAGAAATTTATGAACATTTTAGCATACATCCTCTTCATTCAAAAGAAGTTATGGGAGACAATATTGATCTCTTTCAGATGAAGAAAGCAAAAGGAACTCCCGTGAGTGTATGGGAGGAGAGCTTGGAAGCTCGATGTTTTCCCCAGCTGTTTCCTAAAGGAAAAGGAGGACGATACGATGAACGTCCAGAACAGATTCCAGCTTCTGAGTATCGGACTACAAGACTATATGCAGAAGATCCAAGATTTCGACAAAGTATTCCTTATCTGTTCCATCTTTTATTTGAAAGCGACTTGTCTGCATTATCATATGCTGTAAATCACATTTTAAAAAGTGGAGTACATTTACAAAATGTGTCTGCTAAGGATTTTATGGAGAAAGTGCAGCACCGAGATGATCATTTGGAAACACAACTGATCAATCTGATGGCTTGTCAGCGTGGGACAAATGAATATTGGTACCGACGCCATGGTGAATTAAAATGCATGTTACGAAATTTAGGAACACCAACATGGTTCCTTACCCTAAGCTGTGCTGAGTACGCTTGGGATGATTTACTGGATTTTCTACGAGAGGCAAATTCAAACATTAAAATCATCGAATACAAGACAGCAGGAGAACTGTGCTCATTGGATCCGGTTAATGTTTGCAGATATTTCAATCATAGATTTGAGGCTATGATGTCCTTCATCTGCAATAAAAAAAATCCACCTCTTGGAGAAGTAGTGGATTTCTTTTGGAGAAAAGAATACCAGGCAAGAGGTGCTCCTCATATTCATATGCTGTTGTGGATCAAGGATGCCCCAAAGTTTGGAACAGATACTGATGAAGCAGTGTTATCTTACATTGAAGAATATGCAACATGTGCTATACCAAAAAGCACAGAAGAGAAAAAGTTAAAGGAGCAAGTTTTACGTTTCCAAAGTCATCGGTGTGGAAAATACTGTCGACGGAAATACAAGAGCAAAGATAAATGCTACACTAAATGTCGATTTGGATTTCCTAGACCTGTTATTTCAAATGGAAGAGTAAACAGTTTTATGTCATCTGTGAGACATACTATCACAAGAAAATCACCTAAGAATACCTACAACCTAAAAAGAAAAGAAGAATCAAAAAATATAAATGACTACAACCCAGTCATTTTATCCATGTGGAATGCTAACATGGATATACAGTATGTAGCTGACAATTCCATTGCTGTTGCTCGATATGTACTGTCCTACATTACTAAATCTGAAAAAACTGAATTGAAAGAAATGTGGGAAGAGATTTCTCACGAGAAGACTGTCAGTAAGAAGCTGTACAGTTTCAGTTTAAAGATGTTATCGCATCGAGAAATTGGATCCTACGAATGTTCAGGTAGGTTATCTTCTGCAAGTCTCTACTCGAAATCAAGAAGAATAATTTGGGCAAGTTTAGGCCTTGCAGCAATGAGAAATCGGGTACTGAAATCTGTTGGAGAAATTGAATATTTGGCCGAGAATGACCCAGAAAGTACAGATATTTTGAAATCAAACATGTTGGACACATATTATCCCAAGAGAAGTCATCATCTGGAAAACATGTGTCTCTATGAAGTGCTGCAGAACTACATTTATTCACGGAAAGCCGCAGAAGACATCAACAATGGAAAATATAAAGTCATTGGTGAGGAAGGATGTTTGGTGAAGCAAACAAAAGGAAGTTTGATAAATCACAGGAAGCTGAGTTGCGACACTACTGACAAAAAGGAATTTTACTACTTGGCTCTTTTACAGCTGTTTAAACCATGGCGTACAGAGGATGAACTACTGGGAGAATTTCAAAGCTATGAAGATTCTTTTAATGCTTGCAAAGACAGCATACAATGCAGTACATTCTCAACTTATGTGCAAATGTTAAATGAAGAAATTGAACAGGAAACTACAATTGCAGCTGAAGTAGCTAGAGACAGTTCTCAAGACAGCCAAAGTTCAGGAACACTCAGTCAAGATCCCCTAGGACAACCAATCGTTGAAAATGAAGCATCAATAGCCATGAATGAAGTGGAAACAGCTATGAATTAAGCTCAAGAAGAATTTATAGACTTACAAAATTTGGAAAGACAACTGAATGAAGAGCAGCAACAAATTTATGAAGAGATCAGAAACAAAATTGATCACGGATTTCTACATGAAAAAAAAGAGTGCTCATGCACATCATTTCATCCAATCAGGATGTATGTAAGCGGACAAGCTGGAACTGGAAAAAGTTTCCTAATAAAAGTCATCAGAAGCTACCTACAGCAAAAAACGGATTCTACTTTGTCTTGTGTGGTTACTGCTCCAACTGGGTTAGCAGCATATAACATAAAAGGAATCACCTTACATCGTTTGCTAATGTTACCAGTGGAGCATGAGAACAAAATACAATACCACAAGCTAACTGGAGAAGCATGCTTGGAAGTTTCAAGAGTATTGAAGAAGATGCAAGTTCTCATTATTGATGAGGTGAGCATGGTATCAAACTTAATGCTTGCCTTTGTGCATTTAAGAATGCAGCAAACTCTAAGGACAGACTATGACGTGTTATTTGGTGGAAAACATGTCATAGTTTTTGGGGATCTTCTACAGCTTACTCCAGTTAAAGGACAACCAGTGTTTAATACTGTGACACATGAAGATACAAAGAAGTCATTGGGAAGCATCGGTAATGCAAATATTTGGTCCTTCTTTGAGTACAAGGAACTTACTACTAATATGAGACAAGCAAACGATGAAGAATATGGAAGTATTCTGAAAGATATCAGAATTGGACTACTCACTGAAGCTGGCACAAAAGCATTACAGAGTCGGTTGCTACATAATTTATTTCCAAAGGAAGAAATAGTTGCAGAGAAGATATACAAGAACATTGCAGAAAAGAAAAGTGTCATCTGCTTAATGCCAACTCTACGTGAATGCTCAATATTCAATGAGGAGCTTTTGAAATTGGAAAAGGAAGATATCAGGAAATTGGAAGCAGTGGACAAAATTCAGGATGGAAGAATTACTATCACATTAACAGGCAAACTGAAAAATAAATTGGATTCACTAGAGAAGAACATTTCCAAAACTGCTGGATTAGAAAAAAATCTATATGTTTGCATGAACTGTAGAGTATTTTTAAGGAGAAATTTGGATTTTGAAAAAGGTTTAGTTAATGGAGCTATGGGAAGAGTTGTGGGTTATATTAATTATCAGAAAAAAGATGGAATTGAATGTTTAAAAATAAAATTTGATCAGATAGAAGAAGTTATAGACATTTGTCGTTGTACAGTTCGTTTTATGCTTGTGAAAGACTTATATGTACAAAGGAAACAGTTTCCGTTTTCTCTAGCATATGCTGTAACTATTCACAAGTCTCAAGGATTGACTGTAGATTGTGCATTTGTAAACATTGGTTCAACTGTGTTCAAAGAAGGTATGGCTTATGTAGCTTTGTCACGAGTGAAAACATTATCTGGTTTATTCATGATAGACTTTGATGATTCAAAATTTAGTGCTGATGCAAATTGTGTAAAGGAGTACAATAGATTAAGAAGAACCTATGCTCCTCATTTAGGTCAGTATCCTGTGTTAGAGAAACGTGTAGTTTCTCGTAAAAGGAGAAATGAGAATATCTGTAATGAGGATGTAGAGAGGAGGAAAAAAAAGAGGAGTGATGTAATTGCAAGCAAAAAGAAAAAGGAAAATGAAGAAGAGGTTGTAGGATGTCATTTTGAAAATAGCTCTGGTGTCAACTGCTACGCTAATGTACTGCTGAATGTTGCATTTTATCTGGAAAGTTTGCAAGAGCAGATAATAGTAAATCAGAGAAAAAGATTCTGTTCTGAGTTGAGTCTCCTTTTTCAAAAGCTGAGTAATGATAAAACTCAAATAGAAAGTGCTACTGAAATTAGAAAACTTTTAGATGTATGTTCAGGATGTACACAGTTTTCTCAAAATGTACAGCAAGACGCACAGGAATTCTTGTTGTATTTTCTTCAGGTACTGGAAGAAGAAGGTGTACACATTGAAAATTTGTTTGGTCTCTCTTATAAATGGGAACATAGTTGTGTAAACTGTTACAATACATGTGGCTCTAATGTTGATTCTGAAAGGTTTATTTATTTAACATTGCCAGAGAGTAAAACAGTCACTTTTGCTAAATTAGTTAAAGATGCTAATCATAGCATGCAATGCGGTGAGTGTAAATCTGAAATGTTTTCAACGTTAATTTTAAAGAAATACGGACAGTATGTAATTTTAATGATGCAACGATGTAGAGCTGATGGTTCAAAATTGGATACTTTAATAAAGAAGTTTACAGGACAGCAATTATCAATTTCAGGAAAAACTTTTGTAACAGTTGCAATAATTTTCCATGATGGACCTACTGTAACTTCTGGTCATTACACAGTTTATCTAAAATGTAAAAAAGGCTGGACAATGTGTAATGATTGTCAATTGGTTTTTAAGCAACGTTTGCCGTTTGATTTAGCAAATTCCTATCTAATCTTCCTGAAACCTAAATTTTAGAGAGAATTGGCAACATCTGTACAAAACAATTTTACCATTTTATTGGATTACCATTGGAATTTACAAATTAAAAGATTTTTAAAATTACCATTTGGCCTAAAGGAAAGGTAACCAATTGTATTGTGGACTTATATAATTCTTAATTAATGTTTCGGAAATCAACATTTTAGAGAGAATCGGTAACATCTGTACAATTTAAATTTTTGTATTTTATTGGATTACCGTTGGAAATTTAATCAAAAAAGATTATTAAAATTACCATTTGGCCTAAAGGAAAGGTATCCAATTGTATTGTGGACCTAATTAAATCCTAATTAATCTTTTGGAAACCAAAATTTTAGAGAGAATCGGTAACATCTGTATAATTTAAATTTTGGAATTTTATTGGATTATCGTTGGAAATTTAATCAAAAAATAATTTCAAAAATTAACATTTGGCCTAAAGGAAAGGAAACTAGATGTATTGTGGATTTATTTGAGATATATTTTTTTTGAGATTATGCTTCTGAAAGAAAATTGTCAGACGGTATTTTTTAGAAATAGTTTTTGTTATTAGATGATATTTTAAATGAATAATATTTTGCATTTCTATAATGTTATGTTTAACTGAGAATTGATTCTGGGCTTTTTTTAAACAATCTTTGAGATTGTTATTTTTTTTTTGCCAGCTGTTAAGTGATGAATGCAATTGCTTTCACGATTTATAGTGAAATGCAATATATTCTGAAAACAGCAAAAAAAAGGCAAAAAATTGTTTTTGGAAAATATGTAAATATGTGTACTGTATTATAAAATGTTATATTAAATATTAATACTTTTTTCTTTTTTTTCAGATTGAGAAAGAAAATTTACGAAAACTTGAACCATTTTTATAGCAATTATAATTAAATTTTGATTAATAAATAATTTTTTGAGTGGGTATGGTAAGTCAGAAATTTTATGGTCCCTTTTTTCCACTTCTCCACAATCACATTTTCAGTTTTTCATTGTAGTCTCTCAAGGACCTTGTAATGTGATAATTGATTTTTAGTGTAAAAAAAAAATTAAAAAAAAGTTTAAAAAAATAGATTAAAAAAAGTTGAAAGGTAAGGTTGGCTCTTAAAAGAGCCGTTGTGTTCGTACAGGGACAGAGGAAAGAAAGAATGGGAATATTAGTCGGTAGGACAAATGTGCTGGTCTATTTTATTGTTAACTATGGCAACACTGGTCTCCCTATGACAAATTAGACCATGACAATGGGCACACCGCATTGTAACCCTCGCAAACCGAGGGTTAGTTTCCAGAGGACCAGAAAAAGGAGATGCTCCCCCCACAGATGAAGGGCTCAGCTGACCTGCCGAAGATGGACTCGGCCTTGCAGATGATGGACCAGGCTGAGCTGCTGTGGATGTGCTTGGTTGACTTACTGAAGGGTTTCCTCCAGTATGTCGAGCATATGTCCTACCGTGTACATCATGAAGGTGTCTCAACATAGTGTGATTCCCAAAGGAATACTTCTTGTTAGGATTCCCTCTTGAAAGTACACGGTCACACAGCTTACAAGTCACTAAAGGTGCATTTACCTTTTTCTTGCCCTCTGGAAAAGAAAAATACTCCCATATGAAAGAGCTCTTTTGTTTCCTCCTTCTCTGCCTCAAGGTAGTGCTGCTAGCCTCACTCTCTGAAGAGGTCTGCTGTTCTGCCATCGTATCACAAAGACAACTCAGCTCCTTCTCCAAAGGGATCACAAGCAGAAATGAGGGGAATCGGTGTGGTGTAGGAGAGTTCTAGAACTGAAAGTAGTAAAAACCAATCAAAAGTGTTGTTGACCCAACGTGCGCGTACGTTACGCTTACGGTGCGCTTACGGAGCGCTTACGGTAAAAGTACGCATGCGCGTAAAAAAGACACGCGCACGCGCGCATGCGCAAAACAGGCACGCCCCTTCACTTCCGCGTAACATGCGCGTGCAGCGTACGCGTTACGTGCCGCGTGCGCGTGACGCACATCTACGCAAATTGCGTAACTGAACGCAAACAGCGTAGAAATCTAACGTACTAAAAGCAAGACGTACGCTTACCGTACGCGCACGTTAAAAAAATACTAATAAAAAAAAAATGGAAAAAAAGATTCACTATGTTATACTACTAAATCTTACCTGTTTAGTTTTAAAAAAAGGTAAAAATAAAAAATATATTGTAGAATTTTTAAAATTTAACCATAGTCTTTAAAGAGGATATACATTTTTAAAAAAAATATGGAAAAAACATTGCAAAAAAAAAAAAAAGGTAAATATAAGAATTAGCATTTAAAAAACCTTGCAAATTCACTGAAAAAAACATGGGTTTCACACATGTTATAGTTAGGAATTAGCATTTAAAAAACCTTAGAAATTCAATGAAAAAACCAAAGGTTTCACACATGTTATAGTTAGCTGGACATTTCACTCGTAAAAAACCAATGAAATTCCCCCGTTATAGTTAGTTCAGCTAACTATAACTCGCGCGCCCACAATGCACTGCTGATGACGTCACATATTACGTCACTCATGACATGGTCAGTGACATCACTCATGACATCACTGATGACATCTCAAATGACATCACTGATGACATCACTGACGACATCATCCTTGTGATAGAGCGGCAGACCTCCTCTCACCCTAATATATCCTTTGATACACACATTCAAAAATAGAGACTAAAATGTTCAAAACAATGGACATACCAATACCAGTTACAACAACCTCTTCAGTAATTCTAAGATCCACATACACATCCACTCATTCACCAACAGTCCTATACAGTCACTCATACATGTACTCACTCATCATATGTACTCATGCACCTATACATCCTGTTACACAATGCCACTCATCCATAGAGTTACTCACACACATAGTCACTCATGCTAATAAAGAATCAAACATACATTTACTTGCATATACAGTTATACACACACAACCACACTTACTTCTATGGAAACTTACACATACTTAGTCTTTTAAACAATCACTTATAGAAGCACATACTTATTCATACAGGAACTCTTTCAATCTCTCACTCTCACATATACTCACTTATATACACCAATAGTCACATATACTAGTTTAAAACATATGTAGTTACTCATAAAGACACTATTGAGACAGTCATTCACTCACTAACACACCCATACACACACTCATCCACCCATACAGTCCTGCACACATGCTGTCTTCAACACTTACAAACAGTGAGTCACTCATTCATGCACCTATGCACTACGTAATACCCCCCACCGAACCATGCAGACACTCAGACTGATACTCAAAAAACCAACTAATAACCTATATAGACACCCATGTAGCTACTCACCAACCCATGCAGCCACTTATACACAAAGCGAGAGACTGATACAGATATTTACATATTTAAACATTACTCACTAAGCCATGTATTCACTATGATACACTTAATCAGTCAGTTACACAATCAATTTTTCAAAAACAAATCATCAATTTAGACACTTATATACCCATTTATTCTTCCATCGACCTTGAGATATACATATATAAAACATATTTAATTTTCAGAAAAACACACATTCACTGGATGATGTCATCAGTGATGTCATCAGTGATGTCATTTGAGATGTCATCAGTGATGTCATGAGTGATGTCACTGACCATGTCATGAGTGATGTAATATGTGACGTCATCAGCAGTGCATTGCGGGCGCGCGAGTTATAGTTAGCTGAACTAACTATAACGTGGGAATTTCATTGGTTTTTTACGAGTGAAATGTCCAGCTAACTATAACATGTGTGAAACCTTTGGTTTTTTCATTGAATATATATATATATATATATATATATATATATATATATATATCATCTCTTTAGTTCATGTAATTCTGCAGGCTACATTGACGTTCGGAAAGGGGGGATGAGAGGAAAGCCAGAGAAATCCAACAAATGCAGTTCATTGGAGAGCACAAGTGAGACTGAAATCTAAACCAAGTGGCATGGGTGGTCTTTTCACCAGCTACACAAGGAATGATCAGAGGTAAGCCAGGAAATAAACTACAGCATCCCTCAATCAGCAATCACTATCTTTTTTGACGTCTTCCAGAAGCTTGAGCCATACTTCTCCATTACGCATACAACATCCATGCCTTTTACGACGGAGCCAAATATGACATGCTTGCCATCCAACCACGTGGTCTTGGCAGTGCAGATGAAGAACTGAGAACCATTCATGTTGGGCCCGGCATTTGCCATGGGCAGAATTCTGGCGCCAGTATGTTTGAGTGTGAAGATCTCGTCGGCAAACTTGGCACCATAGATTGATTTTCTACCATTTCCATTGTGGTTCATGAAGTCACCGCCCTGACACATGAACTCGGGAATGATTCTGTGGAAGCACGATCCCTTGAAACCAAACCCTTTTTCCACTGTGCACAGGGCTCTGAAGTTGTCGGCTGTCTTTGGCATGACATCATCCATTTCGATGCGTCCCAAGGGGGCGCCATCAGCCGTGACATCAAAGAATGCCCTCCCAACCATGGTGGCGTTTATATGGGTTAAACAGTGTAGGCGGGGACTGCTCGTCTGCTTCGAAGATCCTGCCTGGTTGAGAGCGCGAAGAGAAAGATATATATATTCACTGAAAAAAACCATAGGTTTCAGGCACGTTATAGTTAGAAATTAGCATTTAAAAAAACATAGAAATTCACTGAAAGAAACACAGGTTTCAGTGTCAGTTACCCATAAGTTGAGGCACATTATAGGTATTAGTCCAACATAAATTTCATATATCAAAAAAGTCGAAGACAGTTTTAAAGTCCACAAACAAATCAAAGAATTTCATTAATTCTCATTTTTTTATTTTTATTTTCTTGTATTGTCTAAATATCATTACAACACATAACAGCCGACACGTGTTTCGTCCATCCGGACTTTTTCAAGGCTGTAACAAATGGATACAAATATACAAATTACAAATCACATAGAAACATTTAATATGCAAAATTTAATGTTTAAAAACACAGTATTGGTTTAAAAGCCCTCTTCCACAAAGACAAATTCACATACATTTGTATTGTATCAATTCCTTTTGTCTTGACACTCAATACATATGGGGGGCTAGTGTCAATGGATAAATTAGAAAAAACTATATATATGCAGCCGGTGAAAAAGTTTTAGCATTGGAGTATAGAGAGCCACCCCCAGAAGAATCATCCCGATCTTATTGGAGTATATGCATATTGCAGAATAAAAGCAAATTATTATGTGCTCATAAAGTCATAACGAGGAACTAACCTCATTGAAAAACAGAGTCTCTCCCCATGTTTATTTAATCAGAAATAGGACCACTCCTTTTCTCATTAGGTCAATCCTAGCGCTTAACAGGTCAGTGTTCCATGTGTTTCTTTTCTTTCTTGTGACTCGAACACTCCCCACGCTCGTAATCAATTTGCCACGGCCAGGATATCGCCGTAACACACAGGTAATGATACACCTGTACACCAAAGAGCACATGTTCCATTTAAAGAAGTCGCGCAATCTATTTATTATATATATGGCAATAAATGAGGCCCATACACTACTAATTAAAAAGATAATAATAGTTTTAGAGGTCCCAAATATAAGACCATTTAGGAGCGGGAAACCCACTCCCTTGTAGATATCAGGCTGTTATTCAACCCGCTCTATACAGTGGACAACTAACACTGACTGGTATTCAGTCAAGGGTGAATCATCCTAGTTAATCATCCTACTTAATTGGTGCAGGCGTAGCCAAAAATTCTTACCAAATCGCGTGGGTCCTTTTTCTATGTCTCAAAGAGGACCCCTGTCCCAACCAGTAATAGTGACAAACACTTGTATTCTTATAGTCGTCCCATCATTAGTCTTGTTAGACGTACCCCCCAGTTAGGGTTAACTTCAAAACAAAGGTTTGTCAGGCAGGTCGTGATACACCTACAGAAAATTGAAAAACAGGTATTGTGACCTATAGGTCTAAAGTATTGTGGACAACGCGTAAACAAAATCTTTACCATACATTGGTTATCATTCTATTGATTTGGTGGGACACACCATGGAATTAGTTACAAGGTATAGCTCATAATTTTAACCCATCCTTGTCATGGATATTAGTGACGATAGGCACGCAGAAAAACTAGCCCAAACTAGCAACGATTTGCTGGAGAGAACCGATTAAGCATTATCGTCACCCATCCAGAAATATCTCGATCGCCCTCATTAAAAAACATTATTACTTTTTATCTTTCATTTTTGGCACAATCGACGTTGCATTCAGACCTTGTGTTGTTAGGATAACCAAACTGTGTGCTAGTCTGATTTCTAAAAATTGGAACCTCCCGTCCTAGCTGTCCGCAGAACTATAACAATCTCACTGTATTCAAAGTTAGAGACTCTACTTCCTAAATTCAAACATTCACAACATACCTGTCGAAGGCACCCGTAACCGCGTCTCGACTTCTGCAAAAATACCGACCACTGATTTGACTTTAGTCCTTTTACCTTTATCTAGGAAAGTACCCGGCGTGTCTACGTAGACAGAATGAACAAGAAAGCGGACTAAGAACAAACTTTTCATGAAATTCTAGGTCGTGCCATTTTGGAACAGTCTCAATGTATTTATCGTAATAGAGCAATAGCAGTGAACAATTATTTCACTCGTTTCAATTCCATCCTATATCATTTAAAAAACACATATCACGGAGAGTAGTTGAAAAAGTTAATCCCCAAACAAAAACAATAAAAAAATATGTATATAGAAGAATTAGTTCATTGCAGATATACCCCGTATTTGTAGCCCAGTGAGCAGACCACACAAAGTGTACTCATGTATTAGTAGGGTTAGAATCATCCATATTCCTCTAGTAGCAACATAACAGAATGGTAATACTGGCCAACACATTTATCTGTACAATGAATGGTATTGGCATAATCACATTCATGATATTAAGAAGCATAATCAGGCTATGTGAACCTGCTTTAGTGTGTACAAAAACACTGGTTATTAATACATGTTCATGCAGACCTATTAACACAAACAATTAAACGGTGTATTCCCTCATTTTTGCGTTTTGTGTAATCCTTATATTGCTCCTCAGATGTTATTCCCATATTCAATCGATAGATATCCTATTATGTTATCTACTAATTCACTTGTTTACAAGAAAGTGTACAGTTCCCTGTCAATGTTCAACCCCAGATCTATGGCTCTTAATCTAATTAGCCATTTACTCTCCAACTGTCTTAACATTAGGGTATGATTACCACCTCGCTTGGATGTTTTTAAACTTTCGATACCATGGAACTGAATATTGATTTTACCTTCCATCATGTGCGATTGATTATAGTGTGCTGCCAGAGGATAGTCCAAATTCCCATTTCTGATGGCTCGGACATGCTCTTGGATACGTTCCTTCAAAGGACGTATGGTGCTGCCTATATATATTTTACCACAACAGCATTCAATACAATACACAACATATTTGGAATTACACGTGATGAAGTCCTGAATTTTATATGTTTTTAAAGTGTTGTATTTGAAAAGAACTAGTTTGTTTTTGGCTAAGTGGCAAATACTGCACTGTCCACATCTGTGGAAACCGCTAGGCGGTGCTGGTAACCAAGTAGTAGTGGTTACTGGTTTGAGGTAACTATGGCAAAGAGTCTGTTTTAACGTCCTTCCCCTGCTATGAATGATAGTGGCCCTTTGGGAAATATTCTCTTTTATGGTACTGTCCATCTTAAGGATGTGCCAGTGTTTGTTAAGCATACGGAAAAGGTCTGGCGTAGCCGCACTATATGGGACTACTAATGCTGGTCTCCTACCCCGTTCCTCCTTTTGCTTTTTTTGTTTGTGTTGTGTGTTACATAAAAGGTTTGATCTTTTAATTTTAGCTACTTTTTCTTTAGCTGAGGCCAACACTTGTCCTGAGTACCCCCGGTCTTTAAATCTCATTTCCAATGTATCTAGTTCCTCCAAGAAAACATTATCCATACTACAATTCCTTCTTGTTCTAATCATTTCCCCATAAGGGATTGATTTAATCTGTGTTGGTGGATGCGCACTCGTTGCGTGTAACATCGCATTACAGGCTGTCTCCTTTCGGAACATCTTAGATCTAATTTAATGTCCTGTTACATAGATTGTAGTGTCCAAATAATTGATACTCTTAGTATCATATTGATACGTAAGTTGTATATTGAACGTATTATCATTCAAATAACTGATGAAGTCCAGAAGACATTTCTCAGTTCCAGACCAAAATAGTAGAACATCGTCTATATATCTAGTCCACAGAATGATGTTCTCACTATAGATGTTTGGACATTCTCTCCAGATATGTATTAGTTCATATAGACCCGTGTATAGATTTGCAAAAGAGGGTGAAAATTTAGCACCCATTGCCACACCCATCTTTTGTCTGAACCATTTGTTCTCATGCAGAAAAAAGTTGTTATCCAGAACCAAGGATATTAAGTCCATAAGCATGTTATTATGTTCATATAGATTGACAGCTCTTGTTTTTTTTTTTTTTTTTTTTTTTTTTTATTTATAAGCATTTATTATTTAATGCAAGCAAGGTACAGCGATGTATAAAGAAAAAAGAGAACCAGTAATACAGTCCACAAATACACTTAATGATACAGAGAAAAGAAATAAGAAATAACCAAGTACATTACTTAGGTCAAGGTATCGTTAATCCAATTCTCTAAAGGACTCCAGAGTTCTTCACCCAACCTTCTCTTTTTTCTACTTTTAACACTATATATGGCCTTTTCCAAATTATACTTAGCAAGTAAACATGCTCTCCAGGTAGAAAAAGTGGGAGAGTCAGGACTCAACCAGGCTTGAGTAATGCATGCCCTCCAAGTGGACATACAAATAAAAAGAAAATTTGTCTGTCCCACAGATAACTCAGATGGTGTCAGACCTATTATTATTAATTCTCCTGTCAAAACAATTGTCTGATCCATCAGTATTGTTAAGAATGTTTGGATTTCTGTCAATACAGGAGACAAACGAGGACATGCAAAAAACATATGGAGAGCGTCTGCTGCATAAAGTCCACATCGGCTACACAGTGTACCTACAGTAGTTGACCATTTGCTAGTTTTGGCTGGTGAATAGTATAGATCGAATAAAGCCATATAGTGCTGTGTACGTGATCTCCCAGTTATTAGTATTGTGTTGGCCAAATCAATTGATTCTTGGAATTTGGTGTTGGTTAACCCCAATTTTTCATTCCATTTTTTTTGACAAAGCAAAATATCATCAGGCAATGAGGCCAAAAGTAGATTGTAATATGCGCCGATCTTTTTTTTAGTGTAAAGACTGTCTATAAGAGGGATCCTAGTCAGCCGTGTTCGGACTGACGGGCAAAGGGTATAAAAGAAATTATGTATCTGGACATATTTAAAATAATCATTACAGGTTAGGTTGTATTTGGTCTCTAACACTGAGAAGGGGGTTAACTGGCCGTCCTCACAAAGATCGCCTATACAGTTGATACCTAAGTTACGCCAACGTGTCATAACTGTATCCTGAAAAATTGCAGGAAAGATATTAAATGACTTGAATGGAGTATACACCAAGATTTTGCCGATACCCATTTGCTTTTTAATTAGCCGCCAAGTGCCATAAGCCGCACTCAAAACCTTAAACTTTGTTTTTTTAAAATAACTAGGTTCAACAATTCTCAAAAAACTACCATGACAATCTGTACCCATTGCAAATTCGTAAATAGAAGGTGTGTGGCTAACTGGAATACGTAATCGTGGCCCTATTATCAAAGGTGAAATAAACTGTAGCACTGCAGCAAGATAATAAAAAAGAAAATGTGGAATTCCCCAGCCTCCTCTTGATTTGGGAAGAATCATTTTTTTGTATGACCTACGATGACCTCTATACCCCCAAAGAAATCTTGCCGACATCCTTTCCAGCTGTTGAAGAAAGGTCGAGGGAAACGGTAATGGGATTGTTCTGAACATATATAAAAATTTGGGTAATATCAGCATTTTCAGAACGTTGCATCTGCCAAATAAGGATAAATGGAAATGATCAATACGTTCTAAAGATGACTGCGCTTTTTTGAGTATAGGCGTAAAATTAATTTCAGGAATGACGCCAACTGGGGATGTAATTTTTATACCCAAATAAGTAGCAGCTGAGACTATATTTAACTGTTCTGGGGGATTCGGTCCTACAAATAAAATTTGTGTTTTTTGTACGTTTAATCTATAGCCAGAAAAATAACCAAATTGCAATGCAAGGTCTTGTATTATTGGCATTGCCCCCTTAATATCTGTTGTCAATACAACGATGTCATCTGCATATGCAAGGGCTCTATATATTGTAGCAGACACTTGAACTGGTTTTATGTCCTCTGTATTATTAAGTCTATTTAGAAAAATATCAATATATAGAGCAAAGAGAAGAGGTGAAACAGGACACCCCTGCCGAGTCCCACGGTTTATACTGAAAGGCAAGGATTTCTTCCCAGCAATACTAATACACGAAAAAGGGGCGGCATAGAGTGCTTTTAGGGCTGTAATCATTTTAGGGCCGAAGCCTTTTCGGATGAGAAGATCCCAGAGATATGGCCAGGCCACCCTATCGAATGCCTTTTCGGCATCCAACAGGGTGATACCCAAATCTATGCTTGAAGCGTGGGCCCAGTCCATCAGAGCGATCACTCGTCTGACATGGTCAGAGGTATCTCTATCAGGAATAAACCCGTGCTGGGAGTGTGAGACTAATGTGGAAATAACCCCCGCAAGGCGTGTTGCTAATAATTTAGAATACATTTTACTATCAGCATTTAAAAGAGATATAGGTCTATAGGAGGATGGTTGTAAGGGTGGTTTCTCCTTTTTAAGAAAAGCCATAATGATGGATTCACTCCAAGAGGGGGGTGTAACCCCTTTCTGTGCTTCCAAGCATGTTAAGAATAGTGCCTGCTTTAACACATGTCTGAAAATTTTATAAAATTCAAGAGGAATTCTGTCCGGTCCCATGGCCTTACCTGCAGGTAGAGAGAGAATAGCTGCTTCTATCTCCTCCCAGGTTATATCTTTGTCTAATGAAGCTTTCAGCATAGGCGACAGCCTGGAGAACTCATTATTGACGAGAAAGTTTGAAAGTGATTCCGTTGAATACGTGGTCACCTCCTCCATGTACAAATTTTTGTAAAACAAACGAAACACCTCCAATATTTTGTCTGACTGATCATACACCTGACCAGATTCATCCTGTATTTTATTTATAGTGTTTAAGCTGGCTTTTTGCCGAATTTTCTTTGCCAAAAGATGTCCAGACCTCTCGCCCATCTCATAGACCTGTGTTTTGAAAACAGCAAGTTGTTCTGCGAGTTTTGAGGCAAAATTTTCATACAGCCGAGACTTAGATATAGCTAAAGTGGCATTGATTTTCTTGGTATCTAAGGAGTTCTTAATAGCATCCACTAATGCTACCTCGCAATCCTGTATATCTTTATAATAAGTTGTTAACTTACGTTGGTATTCCCTTTGCTTATTGATTGAATAAGATAGAGTTTCTCCTCTCACCCCTGATTTGAAGGCGTCCCATACCATCTGAACAGTCGTTGAACCCATATTAATTTCAAAAAAATCCTTAATCCATCTTTCCATATGTGCAATGTAAGATGGATCTACTAACAACCTCCGTTCAAATGACCATGTTGTTGCTTTGCCAGATAATATAAAATCTGTTTTAAATTCTGTTACTATGGGATTATGGTCCGATATTATTTTTGGAAATATCTCATACTTACAGTTGGATATTAATATAGATGATATGAAAAAATAGTCCAACCGAACAAATTTTTTGTGGGGTGCCGAGAAGAAAGTATATCCCGGAAGGGTACCTCTTTTACTGAAGCCCACATCCTGAAGACTGAATTCGGAGACCAAACCATGTAATGCTTTAAAGATCTTCCTTTTTGAACCTGTATAGACTACTTCATGAGTGATATCATAGTCAGGTTCCAAATGAATATTTAGATCCCCGCAGAAAAGAAGAGTAGAAGGCCAGTCAGTAAGCTCTACACTTAAAAAATTCAGCAGATCAGGATCGTCCGTGTTTGGACCATACATGGAACAGAGAGTCCACGAGGTACACTCTACTACAATTTCGGCTATTACCCAACGACCATATTGATCGGTCTTGATTCGTTTCAAAACAGCCTGATTTCTTCTACTAAGTATAGCTACCCCTTTGGTGGTAGTGCCTTGATTAGTGCAGCCGAGCACATACATGCCCAAGTCAGCTAGCCAAGCTCTATTGTCCCATTTAAGATGAGTTTCCTGTATGCAGAGGAAGTCTAGTCTCATACTCTGGATTATTTGTGCACATATACCACGTTTCTTTTTATTATTAAGGCCACAGACGTTCCAAGAACATACTCTGATGCTAGTCATCGCGACAAATTAGTATCTAAACAATAGATTGTCATTTGACATATGGGATAGATTAAATACTGACAAAAAATTGAACCATCAAAAAATAGAAATAGGTACAGGCATAGATCAGAAAGTCCTACAAAATCATGCTCACAGTAATTCGCAAAGTAACTAGAGCTGTCCTTGCTTGCCCCCCCACAAAACACCGCAAACACCCGCCACCCTTTGAACCCCCACCCCCCACCCTTCCCAGCACCCACCCACACGGGGTATAGGGACTGAGCCCTGCGTACTGTGTATTCTCCCTCACCCCACTCCCTTCTATCAGACAAGGGGGTTTCGTTGCAGTCCTCCTCTTCCATAGACGACTCCTGATCCTGATCCTGATCCACATCTTGGAGCGAGAGATTCAGGCTGGTATCATCTCCCCAGTCCTGTGCCTCTACATCCATACTCCCGGCCTCTAATGCGTTGGAAAGGTCGGACATTGAGTAAAAGTTGCCTGCTGAGTCAACAGATTCAATATCTTGGTTGGATTCTGTATTTGGGAGATCCTCTGAAGCAGTGGGTACGGGGTCCAGCAGCACATCAGGAGGTGCTAGAGAGGAGTCGGACGGAGCCCCACCTAGGTCCGGGCGCTCACTCCCCAGCCTATCCCCTGACAAAGTCTCCAGTAAAGAAGCGGGTGAAGTCTCCCCTTTTTGCTCCGAGGTTTCAATGATAATGTTACTATTATCACATGACTTGACAGGTGGGTCAGATCTGTTAAGTACAGTAGTGAGAGAGGCGGTCTTGAAAAGAGAGGAGCGCCGGGACTGCACCAAGGTCACATCTTTAACTATTTTGAACATACCTGGAATTTTCGGGGAGGCGCCAGAACTACATGCCCCAGAATGCACCACTGTGGCTCCGTTTTGCTTGGAAGTATCCCGCTGGTGTGGCATAAGCAAAGATCATCGTCCGTTATTGCAGGCATCAAATGAACCTTCATCCCCGTTTTCTCCGCGCATATTAGATACTGAAGACTCTGGGGGAATGATGGATACTGCCGCTCGTTCTGCAGCAGCGATAGAGGCGTCCAACTTGGCTGCAAGGATATCTCTCTCAGAAACTGGTTTCTGGGCTACAACAGGAGTAGTGTGGATCTTCGGCTTTGGTTTTGCCTTCTTCGAGGCAGCAGAGCATTTTGGCGGCATTATGCAAGAAGCAGTTAGGAGGCACAAGGAGACGCTGTCTTGGAGTTGCAACAAAGCAGCGTCCGGAACAAGTGAAACGCCGACTTCAGTCCGCGCTGGAAGGGGAGAGGTAGGAGAAATTCTTCGGCGGTCCACTCAATCGTTCTGCGCGATAACACCTAGGTAGCAGCATGTATTGCCAGACGTGTTGAGCAGCCAATTTCTGGTATAACTTGGAGCGGTTTCTAAAGATTAACGGCGTGTGGAAGCCATAGGCAGTGAGCACATCACAGCTGCTCTAACGGACAGAGAGCACGTCCGCCATCTTCCCCCTCGTTAACAAGTGTACATCTCTTGTATCAAGAAAGTGTTGGATTGCTTCTAATCCCTCTGCTCTGGGTATGCATGTATATAAAGAGCTAACATCCAATGTGACCAAAAAATGACCACATGTCCATTCAAAATCCTCAACTTTACACAATAAATCCTTCGTGTCTTTAAGGAAAGCAGGTAAGTTACGCACTAAGGGTTGCAGATAAATGTCAATGAACTCCGACAGTTTTTCTGTTGGGGACCCAATGCCGGCAATAATAGGTCTTCCCGGGGAAAAGCTACCCCCTTTATGTACTTTGGGTAAGATATACATACAAGCTGCAGTAGGTAAAGGATTAAACAGATATCTTTGTTCCATATCCGACAGTAGTCCCTCAGTATTCCAGAACCGTAGTTTATTTTCAATCAAGCTGGTTACCATGGCCATAGGATTGTAATCGACCTGCTCATAGGACATATAGTCTAACAACTGTCTGTCAATTTCAGCAATGTAGTCTTTTCTATTCATCAGGACTATATTTCCGCCCTTATCTGCTTCTTTTACCACTAAATTTGTATTTTTGGCAATCCCATTCAATGCTTCCCTCTCTTCTTTACTTATGTTATGTTTCACATGTTTCATTTTTTTCTGATAATCATCCTCTAATTTGTACAATTCCTGTGTGACTCTATTAGAGAAAATATCAATCACATTATCAGGAGACAAATGTGGTGTGAAACGTGATTTAGGTCTCAGTCCACTATTTGTCTCAACTTGTGTATTGATCTCTAGATCAGAAAGTATTTGGCTTATTGTAGGATCAGGTGTCTCCATTTGTTCTAAAGATAGAAGTAGTTGTATGTTTTTTGCATCTCCCACAGTTATTCCACATTGTGTTGTAACATCAAGTCGTTCTACCACATTATCATTTTTGTTCACAAAAAACTTTTTTAGTTTAAGATTTCTAACAAACCTAAATAAGCCAATGTGAAACTCAGTAAAATCAGGTAGGGAAGCAGGACAGAAACCCAAACCTCTGCTCAAGATCTTTATTTCGTTATCATTTAACACATGATCGGAAAGATTTATTACATTCACATTTTCACTGCCACTTTTTTGTACAACATTGACTTCTGCACTGTTCTGGACGTCGATCTTGTCGTCATCCTCTCTTTTCCCTTGTTTACCCCTTTGTCCTCTTTTTTGCCCTCTTCTTGTCTTTTTGGGTTTGGACCTACATTTTGTATTCTCTGTCTGTTCCCTTTTCTGAATCTCTCCATTTCTAAAAAAAAAGGAATTGGATTGACCCTTGTTTGTACTAGTTGATGGCCCTTCCGAAGTGTTAGACTCTTCACTTGTAAGGCTAGTAATACTGGAAAGGTCAGTGTCACTGGATATGCCCTTGTTCAGAGTTTCTGTCTCTGGTCTATTTGGTCTCTCTTGTTGGACATTCACATTTAAATTGTCAAACTTGCTAGCATAAGTGAAGACTCGGCCATTCCGATAATCATTATCGTCACGTTTCAATTTGCGCATCTTCTTATCCTTAATATATTACAGGTTTCAGTGTCGTTATAGTTACTTGGACATTTTACTCGTAGAAAACCAATGAAATTCGACCGTTATAGTTAGTTCAGCGAACTATAACTCGCGCCCCGCAATGCACTGTTGATGATGTCACATATGACATCACTCATGACATTGTCAGTGACATCACTGATGACATCACGGACTTCTAACTATAACATCCCTATTAAGTCCCCTTGAATCCTGAGGGTCCCTGGGGGCCAACTAGCCCACCAGGTACCTCCAGTAAGTGCCACAGAGCTGCATTGCCGAGATCCAGGCACTAACTGATCACTGCTCCAATCCCCTATGCACTACTGATGCAGACCTCTAACCACCTACACAGTACGGATTCACTGCCACGCCCCTTTTTACACCAGAGGCCGCGTTTGCAGAGTGGTGCAGTGATCAGTTAGTGCCTGGATCATTTCATGAGTACATAGCTACTGACTGAAACATTAGAATACTGCAAGGAGAGTGCCTGAGTGAATTTATAAGGGCTTGAGTATTGGCAGAGTGTTTGGATTAGTACATAGTAGTGGCTGACTGACTAGAGGAGTGCATGGGTAGTGACAGGGCGATGGCTGGACTGCATGGGTAGTGCTCATGGTATTGTAGCAGTGCATGAGTTAGTGCATGGGTCATTGCATGAGTGCATGGGTAGTGACTGGATGATTAGAGTGCTGCAAGGAGAGTGCATGGTGAATTTATAAGTGCTTGGGTTTTGGCGGAGTGATTGGATAAGTACACACCTGTCACATCAGGCCCCACCCCCACCATTCACCACTGTGCAAACGCACCTCCTGGCGGGTTTTAAGTTGGGGGATTAATTCCCCTTGAATCCTGAGGGTCCCTGGGGGCTAACTAGCCCACAAGGTACCTCCAGTAAGCACCACAGAGCTGCGTTGCAGAGAGGTGGTCCGAGGCCATGCCCCTTTTTACACCTCTCTGCAGCACAACTCTGTGGCACTTACTTGATGTACCTGGTGGGCTAGTTGGCCCCAGGGACCCTCAGGATTCAACAGGACTTAATCTCCCAACTTAAAACGGGCCACAGGGCGCGTTTGCAAACTTGTCACATCAGGCCCCGCCCCTTGCCTTCACCACTGTGCAAACGCACCCCCTGGTGCATTGTAAATTGGGGGATTAAATCCCCTTGAGTCCTGAGGGTCCCTGGGGGCCAACTAGCCCACCAGCTACCTCCAGTAAACACCACAAAGCTGCATTGCAGAGTGGTGTAAAAAGGGGGTGTGGCCTTGGACCACCGCTCTGCAAGGCAGCTCCCTGGCGCTTACTGGAGGTACCTGTACTACCTTTTTGCCAAATTTGGTGTAATTCCGTTCAGCAGTTCGAGCTGTAGCCTTGGCTAAAGTTTCCAATGGAAAATTGATTATCCACCTTTTATTTTTTGAATTTCTCAGGAACTGCTGAACAGAGTTCAGCTAACTATAACTCGCGCACCCGCAATGCATTGCTGATGACGTCACATATTACATCACTCATGACATGGTCAGTGACATCACTCATGACATCACTGATTTCTAACTATAACATCCCTATTAAGTCCCCTTGAATCCTGAGGGTCCCTGGGGGCCAACTAGCCCACCAGGTACCTCCAGTAAGTGCCACAGAGCTGCATTGCCGAGATCCAGGCACTAACTGATCACTGCTCCAATCCCCTATGCACTACCCATGCAGACCTCTAACCACCTACACAGTACGGATTCACTGCCACGCCTCTTCTTACTAGGCCTGGGCCAAAATTCCGTTCCGTTCGCGGAAATTGCGATATTTTGGCATTCCGCAGCTTAGCGATAATTTCTTTCTTGCTCGCGCTGTAAAATAATACATTCTCGCGCGCGCGCGATCGCCTTACCTGAATCCCTGCGTTCTCCGACAAGTTTTCTTGACCCGGTCGCGTTCTCCACGAGATGTTGGATTTTGGTAGCCATTTTGCGCTGTCTCGCGAGAGTTCGCGGCCGCATTAATGTCATTTTTCACGCGATCACGTCATTTGTCGCGCGATCACGTCTTTCTTCTCGCGATCATGCACCGCGCGAGTATGAGAAGATTGAGATCTCGAACATGTCATTCTACATCGCGAGCCAGATGATGAGGACGCGGGCACTTGAAATCGAACGCGAACAGGAGAAAGAGACCACGAAAACGTCATATCCAACGCGACAGTGACAAAGAAGAGAACGCGATCATATCGTTTTTTTGACACGCCGGCGGAAGTAATGTGAAGCTCGAGAACTCAACAACGTAAAATTTACAATTTGGAGAGGAATATCGGCTCTAGCAGCATGAAACCATCTGCAAATACTGATTTTGGATGAAAAGAACTCCTTACATTGACATTTGGCTTTCCTTTTTTGTGCAAGGAGTCATTTTTTTACAAGGTGGAGAGAGGGAGGAAGTGACACAGAAGCTCCAACTTTGTGTTCCTGTCCAGCAGGCTCCTCCCAGTGCTTTGTCCATCTCCTGCTCATTCTGCCTTTGGATTTGGAGCTGGAAAGATCACTCTTTTTGTCTGCTGCTTCATTGCAATTTGATTTCAGGATTTTTGGAATAGGATATTTTACAAGTAAGTGGTTGTTGTGTTTGATTGTGGGCATTTCAGTTGTTGTGTAACTACAATTTATTTTTGATAATTAATTAATTATCATCATTCCTTTTTTTATTTTTTTTTATTTTGTGGGTTGTTGTAGTAGGCCCGAGCTAGCCATGGGCATGGCCTCATGGGTGTGTGTGTGCATGATGAAGCAACTGTTCCTTTTGTTTTTTGAATATATTTCATTTTCAAGCACATTTAGGGGATGGATGGCATTGGATTGAGTTGGGGAAGTGTGTTTTTTGGGGTGGCCTTTGTGATGTTGTTGGGCCTGGCCATGTGGCTGGTGGCCATTTTGAGGCCTAGGCCTGCTAGCTTGCCTGGCCTTGTCTGCCAACAGGCCTGCTTTCATCCACTAGGACCAGAGCAGGTAGCCACAGCTTTATTAATCTACTGTTTTCTGTGTGCTCTGTTGAATTTAGACATCATTTAGGGCATGGATGGCATTGGATTGAGTTGGGGAAGTGTGTTTTTTGGGGTGGCCTTGCTGATGTTGTTGGGCCTGGCCATGTGGCTGGTGGCCATTTTGAGGCCTAGGCCTGCAAGCTTGTCTGGCCTTGTCTGCCAACAGGCCTGCTTTCATCCACTAGGACCAGAGCAGGTAGCCACAGCTTTAGTAATCTACTGTTTTCTGTGTGCTCTGTTGAATTTAGACAGGGCATGGATGGCATTGGATTGAGTTGGGGACATGTGTTTTTTTGAGGTGGGCTTTCTGATGTTGGTTGTCTTAAAGACATGCTTTTGTTGTGTGTGTCTGGTGAGTGTTGGTGTGCGATGCATGCTCCCTGCAGACCTTTTTGGGGCCTGTGAATGTTCGTATTTGCATTTTGTTGCATTAAAAAGGCAGAGCAGTGTGCTTCAGCATGCATCCTTTACCTGACTTTTATAGGCCTTTTGTCAGCTCCTGGTGTTTCCCAGGCCCCCTGCTTGTTTGTGATTTGTGAGTGTCCATGTGGCTGGTGGCCTTTTTTTGTGTTGGGAGTTATTAGTGTCCTGCTTTTGCCATATAGGCCTGCATGGTTTTCCTATTGGCTTACTGCTTCCATCCATCCACCCCCTTTGCCAGCAGCAGCTCCATGGATGCTGAGATGCTCAAATAATGCAATGGTCCACCCCACTTCCATTAGTTTTTTATTTTGTTGTTTATTATTAACTTTCCTATCCTTCCTGAGAGTGTAGTGTTTGGCTGTACACAGTACTAGTAGTATAACATAGCTCTAGTTAAAAAAAATAGTCATAAATGGCTAGACTATCTTTTATTTGCACTAGTACAGTACTAAGTAACTGAACCACAAAAACAAATGCAACATTTCACTGATGTTCTTCTCCTGTCTTCTTTGCTTTTAGGTGCACAAAAGACAGAGTAGGAGGTGTCATCGGCATCACCTGGCTACCCGTTGTACTGCCAGCCAGACAGAAGTCCTGCTGCGCATCTCGCCCACGTGTGACCAGAACTTGTTGTGCATCTGCCTCCTGCCTGACATCTGAAGAAGATGGCCCCAAAGAAAGGTACCAGGTCCAGTACCAAGAAATTTGCCGGTGAGAAGAAGGAACAGAAAAAGGAAGTGCCATTAACCACGACTGGTGGTGTGCCGGCCAATGTTTTTTTTGGCACCAAAGCGTTGTCCGGGAACCAAGCTGGGAGCAGCACAGCGGTCCAACCCCACCAACCTAGGCCCAAGGGCTTTAGTGTCGCAGAGGTAGCCAGTCTACTAACGAGCAGCGATGTTGAAGAAATGTCATTACCGCAAAGTAGTACACAATCAAGTTCAACGCAGGCGCAAACTCAGCAGATCAGTGTCAAGCCGCCGCAACCAGAACAGCAGCAGCCGCCGCAACCAGAACAGCAGCAGCCGCCGCAACCAGAACAGCAGCCGCAACCAGAGCAGCAGCAGCCGCCGCAACCAGAACAGCAGCAGCCGCCGCAACCAGAACAGCAGCAGCCGCCGCAACAGCCCACCATAGTAGTTGTTGCTCCTGACGTAGGGGCATTTCAGGAAATCGAGCTTCCTGCAGACAAAGTGGAGCGAAGTCAAACCACTGTTTCAGACTATCAATTGTCTTCCAGACCACGAGCAAGGAATAGGAGGCTTAGTCCATCATCTTCTTCTTCAAGCCCCGCTTCTGATGATCGTGATGACACTTGGGTCCCACCAGCTCGGTCTGAGAGTGAAGTACGCCACAAGACATTGCTTCTGAAAAGGAAGGTCCCAGAAAAACTTAGAGTTATGGAGGTAGATGTAGAAGAGGGGGGTGATGATGTTGATGAAGACGAGCCAGTATTCACGCACATTACTCCCGCCCCAAAGGGATTGGAGACCGACATTCTCACCCTATCCAGAAAGGCTGCTACTGAGCGGGATGTAGCACGGATCTCACCAACACAGGTTACACCACCACTACCACCAGCTGCCATATTTTCCAAGGCCCGGCAGGGACCTACATCCAGCTCAACCATCTCAGTAGGAAGTGGTAGTAAAAGTCACAGTGTAGGTGGACAGGGTCACATATTTTCAAGCACCCCCTCAAGTTCATCTGGTGTTGAAAGTGGCACATCCAGCAGTGCCAGAAAGTTCTCCTCCCCAGTTTGGGACTTCTTTTCTGTTAGCGCCAAGGAGGAGAACGTTGCTATATGCTCAATTTGTCAGCAAGGTGTTCGGCGTGGTAAGCTTGGTACAAACTATGGTACCGGAGGACAAGCAAGTCATCTCAGAATACACCACAATATTGTGTGGGAGGATCACCTACTTAAGTTAAAAGAAAGTAGAAAAACTAAACCCTTTGAAGTTGGTCAGGAATCAGGGAGCGATATTATTGTGGTGGCAGGTGAAGAACAGGGAGGCATTTCTAGACCTGTCTCCAGTAGTGCACTCACTGCAGTGGTAACGCCCACATCCTCCTCAGTAACATCAGAGTGGCACCGCAGTAAGAGCCATACTCAGAGTGTGGGTGAGACACCAAGGCGACCGGCGAGTACCTCAATGAGACAATCTGTGTCGTTGAGCCTTAGTGGGTTAATGAAAACAGCAGCACTAAGGAAAGTAAGCCAGCCTACCATTGACAGCATGTTTAGGTTGGAGGGGCAGTTCCAACGCAACCACCCAACGGCACGATTGTACAATGCGAAGCTGGCTAAAATGTTAGCGCTGGACCTTCTTCCTTTTTCATTTGTGGAAGGGGTGGGTTTCCTTGAATTTGTGTCTGCCATCTGCCCGAAATGGAAAGTTCCCAGCCGGTCCTATTTCGCAAGAATTGCTGTTCCGGCACTACATCATGCGGTGCTGGAATTGGTTGGTCAAGGTTTACGGCAGAGTGCTGTGCACAATACCCACCTGACAACAGACATGTGGAGCAGTTGCCAAGCCACAGATTACATGTGCATCACTGCACACTGGATCTCTTTTGTGGGGGTTAAAGATCAACTATCTGCACGAGGTGTTGTTGACACAGCTGCGATTTTTGAAGGTACTCGGAAACATGCAACTGTAGCCATGTTCGCCATGGAGAAATCTCATACGGCTGAAAACATTTTAGAAGAGTTTCGCACCAACGTTTTGGAATGGCTGCGGCCCAGAGGGCTTGGTATTGGCTTTGTTGCCACAGACAATGGCAGTAATGTACTGAAGGCCATGGAACTTGGTTCCTATTTCAGGGTTCCGTGTTTGGCACACTGCATAAACATTATAGTGCAAGACTTTCTGAAAAAAGAACCCATAGTAAGCAATTTACTGGCCATCTGCCGAAGAATATGCACTCATTTCAGCCATTCTTTTAAAGCTCGGAAGCAGCTGAGGATCATCCAACGTGAACTTAGGATGCCAGTCAAGGCACTCATCCAGGAGGTGGCAACACGTTGGAACTCAACGTATTACATGCTTGATCGTCTGTACGAACAGCACAGGTCACTCAATGAATATGTCTGGTACAGAAGCAGTGATGCTAGTGTTAAAGGCATGACCCTTCAGAGGGAGCAATGGACCCTAATTAAATGCCTGACTGAGATGCTGTCTCCTTTTGAGGTCTTCACACGTGAAGTCAGCAAGGAGGACTGTACAATGGGCCAAGCTATCCCATTGTTGCAAATGCTAGAGCATGAGCTGAATAATGTGTCTGAATCCTACAAAGGTGTAGAGGACAGAAGGCAAGCCCATGTCTTGGTGGAGAGCTTATCCAGGCGCTTATCAGAAAATGTAAGGATACAAAATACAATTTTGTCACAAGAACATTACATTTGTGCCACAATTCTGGATCCACGTGCAAAATTAGGACTATTCCTTTCTTTTTCCGACAATGATGTTGCCCGCTACAAAAGTTGTATAGCTGAAGCAGCCATCAAGTTTGAAAACGAAGGGCTGCTAATTAAAAGCCCGCCACATCAACCCACAACAAGTACTGATACTGAAGCAGGCCATGCAGAATCAAGTGCAACTTCGTCGGCTGAGGGGGCAGAGCGGTTGGCTCACAATCGCAACACTCGCCATCACCATCGACTACAAAAACAATAACTGGATCATTCGGCCGAGTACAATCATTATCAGATTGGTATGTAAAGATGGGCCTTAAGCACAGTGCTGATGCACAGAAAAAACAGCACAAAAGCTTACCAGCAGCAACCCTGAACATTGAGCGGATGGTCCAGGCCTATCTGGACGACCCAACAGAGGTGTACGTTGATCAAAACCCAGTGCAGTATTGGTATAGGAAAAGGTCTGAATGGCCACAGCTCAGCAGGCTGGCGATAAGCTATCTGGCTTGCCCTGTCGCAAGTGTCTCTTCCGAACGTGTTTTCAGTGCTGCTGGTTCCATTGTAACCTTGAGAAGGACCAGTCTATCTCCAAAAAACGTGGAGAGGTTAACAATGATCAAAATGAATCAGCACTTCATACCACCGAATTACACAATGCATGAATCAACAGAGGAAGATGAGGACAGCGGCTCAGGTGACGGAAGTATTGTGTCAGATGATTACCTACTACTGGAATATCCCCCAGAGTTTGAGGACAAGCTATACTTCCCTGACAATTAGGCTCGCACTTACTGTCTTCCTCCCTTTTTTCCCCCTTTGTTTGTGTCTGTCGTTCCGGTTATGAACTTGTGAATCGCAACAAATGCATTATCACCGTCTTCTACTCTTCTAATTTAAGATACAAGTTTCAGGTGTCTGCCATTTGACACTACAGTCCTCAGAATCCAGCTCCTCTGCTCGATCATACTGCATCTCCTGGTCAATTCCATTTCCCTCATGAATGATGATTGGATGATGGTAACAACAAATTCAAACTTTCCTCGTCCTTCCAAAACAAGTGGACCATGAATCTGATGACTTCTATAGCTATCCTCCTTCAGAGCCGAGAGAGACTGGCCATTAACTGAAAATAAGATGCAACAGGTAATGATTGATGCCATGCATTGGCCGCAGAATGGCAGACTGAATGATGTAGATTTTGTTGTGTGTGTTGCGCATGAATTGATGTAATTGTGCACTGCCACTAATCAACTGTCTACAGAACACACTAATTTTCCCCTTCTTGCAAACAAGAAATGTGTACTTCCCCTGCATCTTGGTGATACATTGCTTTTAATTCAATACAGGAAGGGGACTCACTCAATCTGCGCAATGCAAATGACTGTGACTTAACAGCACCGTCCATCATGATGATGGCGAAAGAGACGGCCTGCAGCGTTAACGAGATGAGATGCAACAGGTAATGATTGATGCGTGCATTGGCCGCAGAATGGCAGACTGAATGATGTAGATTTTGTTGTGTGTGTTGCGCATGAATTGATGTAATTGTGCACTGCCACTAATCAACTTTCTACAGAACACACTAATTTTCCCCTTCTTGCAAACAAGAAATGTGTACTTCTCCTGCATCTTGGTGATACATTGCTTTTAATTCAATACAGGAAGGGGACTCACTCAATCTGCGCAATGCAAATGACTGTGACTTAACAGCACCGTCCATCATGATGATGGCGAAAGAGACGGCCTGCAGCGTTAACGAGATGAGATGCAACAGGTAATGATTGATGCCATGCATTGGCCGCAGAATGGCAGACTGAATGATGTAGATTTTGTTGTGTGTGTTGCGCATGAATTGATGTAATTGTGCACTGCCACTAATCAACTTTCTACAGAACACACTAATTTTCCCCTTCTTTCAAACAAGAAATGTGTACTTCTCCTGCATCTTGGTGATACATTGCTTTTAATTCAATACAGGAAGGGGACTCACTCAATCTGCGCAATGCAAATGACTGTGACTTAACAGCACCGTCCATCATGATGATGGCGAAAGAGACGGCCCGTTAACTTAAGATGAGAAGGAACAGGTAATGAATGATGACAATTAATGGCATGCATTGGACACCTGACTCTAAGCTATTGGTCTTTGTGTTTGCGTTGTTTGTTGTGCACAAAGTGATGTCAAAGTGTACTAGTAGTAATCTATCTTTCTGTACACAATAAAGAATGACTCAAGTCAGTAATATTTATATTTCTACTCTAGGTGATTCATAAAAATTATACTTATACTGCAGGCCGATCTTCAGTCAGTAAAAGTATCAGAGATGATGATGAAGTCAGGAGGAGGATGTTTCAGGAGTGGCATAAAACGGAAAAGCCTAAAGGTAAACACGTCAACAACAACCACAGCACACCCAAATGTCTGTGTAGAAGTTGAATAGAGTGTAGCGGTGGGATGACTGCAGTGCATTGATTTTACTAACTTTAACTGTAAAATGCTATGTTTGGAATGGATAATGTGCTTTGCGTTTGTCCAACTCTTTGAGAGAAAAAAAAAGGACTCTAAAGTGTTAACGTAGGATGTGCTAATGGTACGCACTGTGGGCCTGATCTCTCCTGTTACTGTTGAAGGTCAATGCTGGAAACAGACTAGAGTAGAGATGATGCATATGCATACATGCCACCTCGGAAAGTGTTCTTGTTGCACTACACCATCACTTGTGCATTTGTTTTCACTTTCTTTCTCAATATCCCCTTTGGTTTTCAATCTAAAATTACAGGCCGGGCCTTGGCCAAAACTTTGTAAAACATTGCAATGCATATTAATTACCTTACCAATCAATCACCTTTTATTTCCAGCCGGGCAGTGGCGAGGCGACACACCCAAGATTGATGGACGAGAGGAGCAAGAGGAATGCCGAGATGCAAAAAACCTGTCCACATTTTTGACCAGGATAAGACAGTAACAGTATCCACTTTTAACTTCTTTTAAATAATTTGATTAATATCTTGTATACAATCTTTACAACAGTGTGTTCTTGGAGTTGTTATTATTATCATCATTACGTTTGCTCTGTGTTTACGATTCTTCACTACCAATATTTAAAATTTCTATTTGCTATCTGTTAAAGTATTAAGGCCGGAACAGAACAAGAAATAGAAGTGTATGTAATCCGGGTCTCATCATCATGCATGCATTGCCTTTTTCTCCCTTAACATATGGAATGGATATGGTATGGTAGTCTTCAATGATTGTCGTTTGTTTGTCTATGTATGCATACTGTTTTTCTATGTCAAACCTTTCCCAAAATCCCCCTTCCCATCCATTCAACAAACCCTAACCCTCTTCCCCCGGGCTGTGTGATTTATTGTCGAGGTGTAACTAAATTAAATGTACACCAATACTTAATCACACACTTGCTGGGGCGGATGTGGTGAAAGCAACACTACTTCAATTTCAATGCAGAGCGATGATCTTCTTCTGCTTGCCCACCCATGAGTAGGATATTTTGAGGTTATTTTATTTAACAAAGGAACATATACCTCAGCATGAATTGCCGGCATTGATTGGATTTGTTTGTTGTCATTCCTCATATACAGCACTAACTGTTAGACTGTAGGCATAGTCAAGTGATTCGAGTCGACAAAACTATAGTTTGTAACTCTGTCTAGTAGGCTATCCTCATAATAACCACCATTCAGTTTTTTTGTCAAATATTTGAGCATATAATTGTTGCTTGGTAAATTCTGTGATGTACTTCATTCAACTACTCCTCTAACAGTCTCTCAAAGGCGATTGACTATCTCCTTTTCTTTTTTTGGAAATGCTGCCACCCTGCCAGTGTATACTACTACTACTCTACTATACTACCACCACCACCACCCCAATCATGGCATGTATGAAAAAGGAAACCATCTTCACCATGCAGCCAGTGCTGTGCCACAGTTGGACATAAACATCAAGCACCGGTAAGAGAGAAGTTTGGGGGAGGCAGAATTAATAATGGACATGTTGTCAATGATTTCATTTTCAAACACAACTCCAAAGAATGCATAGACTAGAGGACAGACTGAAAGTACTAGAAGGATCAGTCAATGAGTGAGGTGTGTCGCATCTATCTGTTTGTGTCTTATACAGTCAGCAAATTATTGAAATCATACACAGGCTATGGGCGGCCATGCACCAGCAAGGAAACAGTGTGATGTAAAACAGTTACCCCACCTACAAAACATTAACAACATTGCATGTAACATAGAAAAATATATTTAATTTACCCTAACAAATAAACTAAACCCACAAAAGCTGACCCACCCACCTCCCTAACCCCAACCACTGTCCACAGTAGAAAAAAGTCAAACGCCAAATGAGTAAAGAACAGGAATTAAAAAAGGGGCAGTGACAGGGACTAACTGGTGGGGCGGGACTGGAGGAGGACACGCATCTGGCGCATCTCGTCCTCTAAATGGGCGACGCGGCGTCTAAGGCCGCGGCAGTTGCAGCCACAGTGGGGGGGGGCACCGGAGATGACACGGTGGCGGCGGGCAGCCGCCAGGCGGTGGCGCCGTACCGCTGGAGGGCGGTGGCTGGGGCCCGGGGCACTGGAGGAGGCTTCAATAGCTGCTGCAGTCTCCTCCTCCTCCTCGGCTAGGACCACCAGCCGCCGGTATTCATGCTGGATTGCCTCCAGCTTCCGGCGCCGTGCCTTGGCGGCCAACTCCTTCCGGTTGAGTTTCGGAGTTGCTGTGTATCAAAAAGAAAAAAACAAGACAATTGTAAAATATAGTCTTAATAAAACAGTAGGACAAGGTAATTATTTATACACATAGTGGCATGGTAGAGTAGCACTATAAAATAAAGCACAGTAGTACATAACATTTTAAATGGCGCCCGTCCTTCTTCCTTCCACCTGTCTTACACTTTTTAGTTGAACAGTGCACCAGGTGCTCTTCTCCATAAAACTTTCAAAGCGGAGTTGAAATCAGATAGATGAGGCCATTGGTTACTAAATACTCCGGCTCCTAGTCCTATACCAATTAAAGGGAATTCTAGTCTTCTAGTTCACTCTTCAAACGTCCCCAAGAACTCATACTTACTTACGACATCGGATAGCGGGCGGACTTTGTCCGCCCGCCATCCGACTGCGAAAAAGGGTGGGGGTTTCGTGGGGACAATTAATTAGGATGATGCGCCCGGCACAGTGGCGGGCGCACCCTGTTTTTTTAAATTTAAATTCTGGTTGGCTTTGCTGAAAGCAATGCTAAAATGTTGTGCTGCTTTTCCAAGAACAACATGACGGGCCCCGCACGGAGCCTGTCACGTTTTGCTTTGAAAGTCGGGGGGGTACCATAGCATCGGTAGGTACCCTCCATGGGGGCCCCCAAGCATACTCTGCAATGTGTGCATGCCTTTCCGTGGCGGACGGCAATGCCGCCATGCAAAGGCATTCCAAAATGCAGATTATATGGCTGGCGGTGTGGTGAGAGAGACACCACCGCCATATTGAACCCTTTTCCGCCTGGACATGTCTGAATATTTTCTACAGGGATGGCGGGAGGTTTGCCCCTGCGGTGACGGCAGTGATTTCCAGCCGGCCCGGCGGGGGCAATACGCCCACCATCCTAATGGGGGCCCTAAGTCACAACTGTACAGTATACATATACATACAGTACACCCTTGCAGTGAGTGTGCTGTCAAGTTCAACAATAGTTAAAGATTATGAATCTAACTTACCACCGCCTGCCACTGGTGCTGCCACTCCCCCTACCGCTCCGTTGCTATCTGCAACTGCCGCATCCTCGCCCTCGGCGTCGCCTTCGCTGGCCCCAGCAATGGTGGTCGGTAGTGCGCCTAGAAAACATTACACATTTATTAGGCGTCATATACACCTCCCCCCTATTGATCAGTAGCAAGGTTGAAAAATGAGTTAATACTAACATACATCACTAGTACAAATCAGGTAGTAGTAGAGTAGACACTAATAGTTATATGATCATTGTAGCCTTTGCTTGATTAGCCCTAGCCATGCACATGTGACGTTACCTTTACCTTGCAGCTTCTTAAGACACCTTTGAGCCCACATGACCTGCCTCACACTGCTACTGTCTAGTCTACGCGCTGCGTACAAGCGGTCAACAAACATTAACAAGCCACTTTTTTAGGAAGAACTGGTGTACTACTGTTACTGTTAGTCCATATTGCTTATCCATAGATGCTACACTTTTTGGCACGGCTGAGAAATGCTTGCAAGTTGCAATATACATCGTTACAGAGCTCACCTGTTGATCCTTCGTGGTTGCTGTATCCGCCCTGGGAAGGGCTTTGAGGATTGCTGATTGCTGATTTCTGCGAGTGGCAGGACTAACGCGGGGAGCAGGCTTAGCACGGGACTCCGGTTCCCAGGAGCCCGTGCGCGGTTACACCTGTGCTTCTCCCCGCCTACCGCCCCAAGAACATTCATAACGCCTCGCGGAACCCGCTGGCGCGGGTCCCGCATCGTTACAGAGCTCACCTGTTGATCCTTCGTGGTTGCTGTACCCGCCCTGGGAAGGGCTTTGAGGATTGCTGATTGCTGATTTCTGCGAGTGGCAGGACTAACGCGGGGAGCAGGCTTAGCACGGGACTCCGGTTCCCAGGAGCCCGTGCGCGGTTACACCTGTGCTTCTCCCCGCCCACCGCCCCAAGAACATTCATAACGCCTCGCGGAACCCGCTGGCGCGGGTCCCGCATCGTTACAGAGCTCACCTGTTGATCCTTCGTGGTTGCTGTACCCGCCCTGGGAAGGGCTTTGAGGATTGCTGATTGCTGATTTCTGCGAGTGGCAGGACTAACGCGGGGAGCAGGCTTAGCACGGGACTCCGGTTCCCAGGAGCCCGTGCGTGGTTACACCTGTGCTTCTCCCCGCCCACCGCCCCAAGAACATTTATAACGCCTCGCGGAACCCGCTGGCGCGGGTCCCGCATCGTTACAGAGCTCACCTGTTGATCCTTCGTGGTTGCTGTACCCGCCCTGGGAAGGGCTTTGAGGATTGCTGATTGCTGATTTCTGCGAGTGGCAGGACTAACGCGGGGAGCAGGCTTAGCACGGGACTCCAGTTCCCAGGAGCCCGTGCGCGGTTACACCTGTGCTTCTCCCCGCCCACCGCCCCAAGAACATTCATAACGCCTCGCGGAACCCGCTGGCGCGGGTCCCGCATCGTTACAGAGCTCACCTGTTGATCCTTCGTGGTTGCTGTACCCGCCCTGGGAAGGGCTTTGAGGATTGCTGATTGCTGATTTCTGCGAGTGGCAGGACTAACGCGGGGAGCAGGCTTAGCACGGGACTCCGGTTCCCAGGAGCCCGTGCGCGGTTACACCTGTGCTTCTCCCCGCCCACCGCCCCAAGAACATTCATAACGCCTCGCGGAACCCGCTGGCGCGGGTCCCGCATCATTACAGAGCTCACCTGTTGATCCTTCGTGGTTGCTGTACCCGCCCTGGGAAGGGCTTTGAGGATTGCTGATTGCTGATTTCTGCGAGTGGTAGGACTAACGCGGGGAGCAGGCTTAGCACGGGACTCCGGTTCCCAGGAGCCCGTGCGCGGTTACACCTGTGCTTCTCCCCGCCCACCGCCCCAAGAACATTCATAACGCCTCGCGGAACCCGCTGGCGCGGGTCCCGCATCGTTACAGAGCTCACCTGTTGATCCTTCGTGGTTGCTGTACCCGCCCTGGGAAGGGCTTTGAGTATTGCTGATTGCTGATTTCTGCGAGTGGCAGGACTAACGCGGGGAGCAGGCTTAGCACGGGACTCCGGTTCCCAGGAGCCCGTGCGCGGTTACACCTGTGCTTCTCCCCGCCCACCGCCCCAAGAACATTCATAACGCCTCGCGGAACCCGCTGGCGCGGGTCCCGCATCGTTACAGAGCTCACCTGTTTATCCTTCGTGGTTGCTGTACCCGCCCTGGGAAGGGCTTTGAGGATTGCTGATTGCTGATTTCTGCGAGTGGCAGGACTAACGCGGGGAGCAGGCTTAGCACGGGACTCCGGTTCCCAGGAGCCCGTGCGCGGTTACACCTGTGCTTCTCCCCGCCCACCGCCCCAAGAACATTCATAACGCCTCGCGGAACCCGCTGGCGCGGGTCCCGCATCGTTACAGAGCTCACCTGTTGATCCTTCGTGGTTGCTGTACCCGCCCTGGGAAGGGCTTTGAGGATTGCTGATTGCTGATTTCTGCGAGTGGCAGGACTAACGCGGGGAGCAGGCTTAGCACGGGACTCCGGTTCCCAGGAGCCCGTGCGCGGTTACACCTGTGCTTCTCCCCGCCCACCGCCCCAGCTATACTTAAGTTCTGACGGTTTCCGCTTCGCGGTACGCGAGCGGGACACGCCGGACGAAGCCCGGACAAAGGGCGGGCCCTCTGTGGCCCTCAGAGGCCAGAGGAGACAGGGCTGGGCCACAGATCGCGGATACATCTACAGCCTATATTGTCAAACATTACGCTGCGGTTTTTATTGTGTTCACCCCCACGTGTTAGTAGAAGTTAGAAATACAATAGGGACACCTGGACAAAACCGCATTCGTTGCCTGTGCTACCTAGATTGCACGTGGATTCCTTGTATTGTGTTTAACGCTCGGCCGAACTCGTTGCATAGGTCCCGCCTCACAGAGGGGTGCTCTTCGTTGTGGGCTGCTAGCTGTAGCAGGGGAAAGACAGGGGCAGAGGGCTGCGAGCAAGAGGGCTGGGACTACATTTCTTAGGAGTCCCAGTAACCCCGCCTGTTCCACCTGGCCTGCTCTCCCTCCTCGCCCCCGACCCCAACAACTGGGTAGCCTCTGTTAGAGTCATAAATTAACACGTGAACACGTTGTGCGGGAGCGCGACGGAGTTTGCCGGGGGCTACAGTTATAGTTTCCTTTATAGTAAGTGAATTTCTTTGTACCCTGCATTGGCGTGAAGTAGGGCAATGTCTGCCATAACAAGTACTGCCAGCGCCCGTTCAACTACCTTACCGACTGAGATTGGTCTATTGGCTATCGGCCCTTTAGATAAATTCTTTTTTAACCGTTCATCTTTAATTGATAAAGAGTTAACCTTGGCCGAGAGGCGCGCAGAGCGCAGACAATCAATCGAATTGCTTAAAAATTCCACGGACAAGTATTTAACTCAAACATATCCCACTCTGGTGACTCCATTATCTTCAGTAAACTTTCCAGTTGCCAACGAACAATCTGAAGGTCAGACACAAATAATAAATGAGGAAACTGTTACAGATTTGAATAGATCCAGTGGGAGTCACAACAGTCTCATATTGCTTCCTGAACCAGATGCTCAGGTTATTCCGACCCGACCTAAGCTTGGGTCTAAGAGAAAAAGAACAGCCCCACAAAGAAAATGTAAAAATGTGGTCAAACCCCCTTTTAAGCAAAGGAAGCTACACAAAACTGTGGGTACAAGAGAGGCTGTTATTGAAGAAAATCACAGTATAGGAAGTGTTCAGAACTCAAACCATGTTCCTTTGGGTATTCTAGACTCACAAGAGAAAACTTGTCTCGAGTCTACCGCATCAAGCAACGATAAATTGTTATCACCTGCAAACCTGCTCCCTGAGCTAGAAAGATTACTCAGACTAATACTTATCCCGATAGAGAATAGAATTGCCAAGCTCTCTGATAGGTTAAACCACTTTGAGCAGGCAACACTAGATAATTTTTATTCTACAAAATCACTGATTAAATCTAATGCAAGGGTGGATTCAAGTATAAAGCCCCAAGATAATACTAATCTTGTCACTCAAGATAAGGGTAGAAGGTCTCAAAACAACTCCCCTTCACTCCCGAAGACAAGTAACACCATTGTCAAAACAACTACCAAATCTACTGATTTGGTATATTTAGGCCCTGTCCAACTCCAGCCTAATACCACTAATGCCACAAATCCACCCCAGTCGATGGTATTTCAGTCACAAAATCCATCACCCGTGGCTGGTTTAGGGGTTACTGTACGTTCTCCAGTGGGTAAAGCTTCAGTTCCCACAAAAATAACCAATAAGCAGTTAGTTCGTAACAATCCTGCGGTTGGGACAGGGGACAATGTATGTCTCCCAGCAGGTAAAGTTTTAGTTCCAACTCAACCAACTAACATTCAGTTGGTGTCGAAACCCGCACCCTGTCCTGATCCTATAGTTTCCAAATTAATCCCACCTCCCGTGATAAAGCCACACCACAGAAAACCCCCAGTAAACCTTACTCCGGATTCCTTCCCCTATGTAGCAGTCCTTACAAACATCCCATCACTCCCCATAGGGCAGAGAGAAACCTTCCAGATGCTTAAAAATAAGACCATGCACTGGTTAAGGGAGAATAGACCTCTCCCAGGAGATCTTGATGGGTTAATCATAGGGGTAAGGAGAATAGATTGGATAGGGTATACACCAAAAAGTTTGGGTGGGGACTGTGTTGTGGTCAACTTTCAAGATCCAAGGGTGGCGGGATGGATAACTAGGCAGGGATGGGGTGAAAACAAGGGAGATATTAGAATTGTAGATCTCACCTTCTTCTACCCCCGTCCAACCAGTGCACTGACTAGCCAGCGTAACGAACCCCTGAACCCTTCTGCTGTATCCTGGCCAATTACTTCCATACCAGCTTTATTATTAGGCCAGAATTATACCACATGTACTAGTCATAATCTCCAAGCTGGACGGCTGGACTCAGGGTGGGGATATTGACAAATTACTAGAGAGTGGAGTAGTAGTATTGGAGGGATTAATAATGAGTCCAAGGGGGCCCGTGAAGATCATGTTAGTTCTATTGACACAATCTTAACTGCTGGTTACCCAGCGAAGGGGAATTTTGTTGTAGAGGGAGGTACCGGGATGGAAAATATAAATGTTAATACTGTGAACCTTCCTGACCCCATTGACAATCTGGGGAAGGTAGTTACTAACATCAAAGGCTCAATGATTTCCGGAGTGTCTTCTTATACTAATAATCACGATGGGTCTGAGTTTAGCTTTGGTACGCTTTTATCCTGGAATGTGGCAGGGTTGAGTAGCAAGTTAGACTCCCAACTCTGGGTAGAATATATCTGTGGGTTCGATGTATGTTGCTTCCAAGAAACCTGGGCCTGCGACCCCCTGTTTTGTTGTGGCTATTTAAACTTTTCGATACCAGCATCGAAAGGTGGTAGGGGTCGGCCCAAGGGAGGTCTTACTGTATGGGTAAAACAAGATTTGGACATTACCATCAAAATATTGGACCTGGGAAGTAGTGACTTACAACTGATAAGAATCTCAGCAGATAAGGGTCCATCATTGGACTTGTATAATGTTTATATAAGAGGCAGTAACACAACCAATTCCTCGACCTTAGAACTGTTGTCTGCCTGCTTAGAGACAAAGTCCCAAGATAGCAGGGTAATTATAGCCGGGGATCTTAATAGGACTTTTGAACCTTTAGATTCTACAAATGATCCCCTAGGGATGGATGAGGACAACCTATGGGGAGTACCATCTTTGTGTTTAAACCCCGTCCCAAGGTGGACAAAAGACATCCTATTATTAAATGCTATTTGTATGGAACATGGTCTAAGAGCACTGAATGGGAGAACTACAGGGGACAAGGAGGGTAGCTGTACCTTCGATAATGGTAATAGCAGGAGCAGAATCGATTATATAATATGTAGTCTTCAGTTGTGGCAGGGGGTTATTGATATGGCCATTAGGCCCAGAGTAGAAAGTGATCACAATCCCCTTTGTGTGACTCATAGGTGGTGGAACCCAGGAGTGGGAAATTTGTTTTTAAAGAACGATCAGATTCCAGTCATGAGTAATGACGGACGTAGGTTGAAATGGCCAAGGGTATTGGCTAACGAAGAAACTATGACCTACATCAACAATGAGGTTGATAGCGCAATCATTGCAATGGAGGCGGTTGAACCAACAGTTCCCGGGGTTAGGGATATCACCGATATCCACAATAAGTTATTTTCCCTCCTCAAACCATGTTTTTTGACCAAGAGTAAGAAAGGGAAGAAAACCCAGGAAGTTGGAAGGTGGTTCAATCGCCAATGTAGATCAGCACGTCTAGTACTGGGACAAGCTATTAGGAACAGGGACCGCGTCGCAATAAAAGAGGCAAGGAAACTGTACAAACTGGCCATTTTCCAAGCAAAAAAGAAATGGGACGAAGACCACTGGGCCGAGTTGAAAGAGGCCTCTAACAAGAAGGACTCTCGGTCCTTTTGGAAAATTATTAAGTGGGGTAGAGGAGGTGGCCCAGCAAAGCCAGATAATAATGTAGCTGAAGAAGCCTGGGTTGACTACTTCAGACCACAATATGCTGAAGTCATGCATCCCGGGGTAGGTGAAGGCATAGCGCCAGTCTATGCTATTGACAACATGTTCTCCCCCAAAGAAGTAGAAATCGCGATTAGATCTGTGAAAAGTGGGAGAGCCCCAGGGTTAGATGGGATACCCCCGGATATTTTTAAGTATGATATGACGAGATGGGTGAGGTATATTTTTTTAGTAGCAAATGCCCTAGCAAAGGGCGCGGTGGTCCCCGATCTTTGGAAAGGTGCAATTATTATTCCCATCCATAAGAAGGGAGATCGCTCATCGCCGGCCAACTATAGGCCCATAAGCTTAATAGCAACCATACAAAAAGTAGTGGGAAGAATGGTTGCAAACCAGCTTATGGACTGGGTTGATGCCAACAATGCCCTTTCCATATACCAAGCAGGATTTAGACGAGCTACCAGTACCATTGATCAGGTCTTCCGCTTTACCATACTGCGGTGGAAGACGGTTTTACTGGGAAGAGGATGCCTATATGTCGCGTTTGTTGACCTGCGGGCGGCATTTGATTTAGTCCCCAGGTTTAAGCTATGGTTGGTCTTGCAAAAAATGGGAATTCCTATTGATTTGCTTACATTAATTATGCGTCTCCACGAATCCAATTTCGCAAGAATACAGTGGGGTAGGAATGGCGAGTTTACTTCGGACTTTCCCGTGGAAAGGGGTGTCCGACAAGGCTGCTCCATGGCTCCCTTACTCTTCTCATTATTCATTAATGGGATTGTTAGGCGAATGTTGGAAGCAAGCGTAGACGCACCCTCGTTAGCGGACGCCAGGGTTCCGATCCTGATGTTCGCTGACGATACTCTTATCTTGTCAAAAACCCCTGCAGGGCTGCAACGTGCATTAAATATTTTTGAGACCTTTTGCACAGAGCACGGGCTTGAGGTAAACGTGGGGAAAACAAAATTAATGGCCTTTACCCCAAACCGTAGAATCTATCCCAAGGTAACCCTAAATAATTGTAAGTTAGACACCGTTAAGGAGTTTACATATCTGGGGGTACAGATAGCAGAGAGCGCTGGCTGGTCGCATCATTTGGAAAAAGTGGTCATAAAACATCAACAAGTTTCAGGTGCTCTGAGGGGAGAACACCGCAAATCAAAAACAAAGCCGATTAAACCCGCACTTATAGTGTACGATGCCAAGGTCTTAGGTGCCACTTTATATGGTGCGGAGTTATGGGCCTGGGACAATCTTGCGGCCTTACAGATATCCGAGAATAAGTTCCTCAGAGGGATTACAGGACTTCCTCAGAGCACCCCCCTAATACCATTGTTCCTGGAGTTGGGTAAACGCCCAATTACTGATAGAGCGCGATTGCGCCCTGTTCTCTACTGGAGGCGTCTTTGGACAACTCCAGAGATTAGACAATATGCAGAGGGTTTTCTCTGGATAATTAAGGAAGACATTTTTCACAAGATAACTTGGCTTAAAAATCTAAGGGCAATGCTAATTGATCTGGGGTTTTCCAATCTTTGGAATAACCCAGCGGGTGAAGAGTTCCCAAGTAAAGAAGACCTCAAATCACGTTATTGGGATTGGGTGGGTGGCAATTTGCTGAACGGCGTCAGGTCCGACTCTATGGCTGGTCGTTTTTTGGAGACAAAAATTTTTCCTATCCTAGAAAACTATTGGGCTACTATTACGGTACCAATGGATAGGACGCTAGTCTTCCAGCTAAGATCCGGATCTATTCCCTTAAAAAAACTAACGTCACGTTGGCAAAAGTCGAGCAACAGGTTATGTCCAGCCTGTGGTAATGCAGAGGAGAGTGTAGGTCACTTTCTATTCGTATGCAAAGCCTATTCATCACCCAGGAGACTATGGCTCTCCCCTGTATGTAAAAACCTGGGGACACGTGATAGCACTGTGGCTTTAAGAATTGTGTGTACAGCAACCCATGAATCGATAGTCATTGGGGTAGCCAAATACTTGGGTTGGGCCTGGGCCATTAGGCAACGTTTAATGGGCGGGACCAGTTAATCAGGTTTTTCTTTTTATTTTTTTTGGCTAAAAATGTAAAATTACTTGTCAAATGTAAACATTTCTATGCCAATACTGTATGAGCTGCACAGAACGTCTATATGAATTTATATTTGTAAATATCTCGTTTTTTTTTAACCTCTAATGTTTTTATGCTGTGCTATATGAATTTGTATTTGTAAATATCTTGTTTTTTAATCTCTAAATGTTTTTATGCTGTGCTTTTATGAGAAATATCTCGAATAAAGCTTGTACAACAATATACTAACGCACACCATTTCTTTTTTCGCATTACAGACGCAAGATTCCCTTCTACGAACCAGAGCTTCTGAACGATGCACCAACTACCAGTACTAGGTTCTTCTGAGGTGAGGGGTCCATTCACTCACATCTTCATTTATAAATGTATATATACTAAATTGCTATGGGATGGTGGTGCTGCCTTCCAACACTGTTCAGTTATCATGATTTAATTCCCAACTGTATAAGTGTAACAATGTATATTGTTTTAATGTTATTGATTTGCCGGTTGGTGCTGCTAAGAAAACAGTGTACAGACCTTCTCAAATTGAAATAAACATTTTACACTTACATAGACTTCGTGGTATTTGGTGTGGAGTGGACTAAGTTACACAAGTGAGCAAATTAAAGTAAGGGTGTGCATGTGAATTGCTTCCACGACAGAGGTTGGGTGTGTTATGTTCTGGGTTGTCTACTTGTGGGGAGGTTTCCGAGACCTAATAGGTATGACAAGACAGTACTATAGTCAAGCAGTGGAATTGTGGTGGGTGCGGAATTTCTGATTGAGGTGTGCAAGGAAGGTCCAACCTACCATCACCAACATTCTATTTTCTGGTGCAAATGTATGTGCAAGATCCCTACCACAGTGGTATGTCCTATAGGGTATCATATCAAAATATTAAGAAATCTGGTAGGGCTGTTGCTGTGAATTTTCAAAGCCTCAACATCAATAAGAGTAAAAGTAGTACAAGACAACGACCCAACGGATTGTACGAGCTACTGGTGAATATGAGTTTTATATTAAAACCTTTCACAAAGAGTGGCACTGGCCAACTGGGCAAGACTAGCTACTACAGTACAGACAGATTGATAGGATGTCATCATAGCGGAGGCAGGGATAAGATTTTTGAAACCGTACAGATCGAAGGATAATTGGTGGTAAAAAAATAGCATTTGGAAACACACTATAGTTCGGGAGAAATGGGGCAGTAAAAGTTATGGAATAAGAAATATTATTAAAAACAAGAAGACTTACTGGGGCCAGCAGAGGAGCCCTCAGCGGTGTCCTCCTGGTGGTGTTCCTGTCCCGCCGACTGCCCAGTCCCTGTCGGTCTGCCCCTGGGTGCTGATGGACAGGAAAGATATAAGAAAGAGACAAACATTGATGGATGGTGTCAAACAAATACAATATTATTCAATAACGGTCAAAAAACACTTATGTAAACAACAATTGCAATAACTACATTGACCGATCTCATCTGGTCAACATGTAATATCGGGGGATTCTCAGTTCGACTACTTAAGTTACTATTTATCAACAGTAATCCAGTCTTCCATTCTGATTACAGAAAACTAAGTTACAACTAAGCCTAAGTAGTAGTACAACGTACCACCCAACCTAGCCCACCTATTCCAGGCATGCCAATTGTACATTAAGTATGCATTTCCACTGTATTCCTCAACAATGTGTATGGTCCAATCATGGAGGACACATGAACATGACTACATTTTTTGTATACACCAAATTTTGGTTTGATTGATGCTGATCTGCTACTGCTAAGTAACTGCTAAGCCTACCTCCACTCATTGAACAAACTAGAAAAGGTTCTAAAGACTGCCGTACTAGCAGCACGTCACATAACTGAGTGAGGGGGGGGCATCACGCATACCACTAACCAATTAGAAGGTCCTTACAAAGTACCTAAACCTAAGTATCAATCCGCCCCTATCTATTAGTGACAGGACAAAGTAAGGAGTGGACGTGAGTCACTGTAGCATTACGTAACTTAATTTCTCTAAAATAAACTCGTAAAGAATCACGCTAAGCAAGCGCAAACGCAAAGCTGCAAACAAGTAAGATTAGTAGTAGCGCAGAAGAGCACCTGTGTCATAATCACAGAAGACTTTTAAACGTTTTTAACCTGGAATGTATTGTAAGCAGCAACATTCTAGCTGGTTGGTAGGAAAAAAAGATATTCGCAATATATAACATAGAGCAGAAGAACAGACACAAAGTTGTAATAATTAAATAGGTACTCACCAAGCCCCGGGACCTCCACTCCTAGCAGGTCCAGCAGGTCCTGCTAACGGTCCAGGATGTCGGACCACCGGTGCGTCAGCTGTGCCTGGGTGCGCCGGACCCCAGAGATGCGCGACACTGCCCGGCGCACCTTCCCCCACCGCTGCCGACGCTCCTGGAGGCCGTACCCGGACCCAGGCCTGCCACCTGCTGCCAGGGTTGAGGGGAGGTGGAGCTGCACAAAGAAAATGAGTGCAGCCAACTCCACCTCCCCAAATAAGGCCCGTGCCTGCACCCCTTGTGGGCGCCGCCTTCCACATGGAAGGCAGTCGCGGCTCTGGCTGCGGCGAGCCCTACCCTTTGACATGGTTCTGGGGATGAGAGACGGGGTGGGAAAGAAAAGGTAATAAAATTACAAAAGTAAGTAAAGGAAATAAATAGGCAATAGAAAGAGTGAAAAAGTAGCTAAAAAACAAAAAAACAGTAGACAAAAACCAAAAATATAGAAGCAGGAAAATAGTTAGAGAAATAATAAGTAATAAAGATCCAAAAAAAGTGGCTATAAACAAAGGATTGAAAAGATTTAGGGAGGAATGAAAATCAGGCCCCAGAACCATGCAATAGAGTGAAAAACAAGATGGCCGCGCCCATTGCGACCACGTGCGCAAGTTCGCGCGATATTTTCTCCCCGAGCAAGCAAAAAGCAACGCGATCAAGTAAAAGCGGTCGCGAACAGGAAATATCGACCGCGAACAGGCGCGAACATGCATTGCGCGACCCGGAACAGGAAGTAAGCATCGCGAGAGGGCGGGACAAGTAAAAACAAGATGGCCGCGCCCGTGAGCAACCGCATGGGTAAGTTGGCGATATTTCCGGCGTGTTTTCGGAGATTTTCTGCATTTTCGCGATAATTTGCGAAAGTTAATTTCGCAAATTCCGCCCACCCCTACTTTTTACACCACACTGCAAATGCGGCTTCTGGCACACTGCTTCTCGCAGGATGAAGTCCACTTGTGTTCTGAGGTCCTCAGGACACAAGAGGACCTCATTGCTCCACCAGCAGTGCACCAGAGGCCGCGTTTGCAGAGTGGTGTAAAAAGGGGCGTGGCGGTGAATCCGTACTCTGTAGGTGGTTAGAGGTCTGCATGGGTAGTGCATAGGGGATTGGAGCAGTGATCAGTTAGTGCCTGGATCATTTCATGAGTACATAGCTACTGACTGAAACATTAGAATACTGCAAGGAGAGTGCCTGAGTGAATTTATAAGTGCTTGAGTATTGGCAGAATGTTTGGATTAGTACATAGTAGTGGCTGACTGACTAGAGGAGTGCATGGGTAGTGACAGGGCGATGGCTGGACTGCATGGGTAGTGCTCATGGTATTGTAGCAGTGCATGAGTTAGTACATGAGTCATTGCATGAGTGCATGGGTAGTGACTGGATGATTAGAGTGCTGCAAGGAGAGTGCATGGTGAATTTATAAGTGCTTGGGTTTTGGCGGAGTGATTGGATAAGTACACACCTGTCACATCAGGCCCAACCCCCTCCCTTCACCACTGTGCAAATGCACCTCCTGACGGGTTTTAAGTTGGGGGATTAATTCCCCTTGAATCCTGAGGGTCCCTGGGGGCCAACTAGCCCACAAGGTACCTCCAGTAAGCACCACAGAGCTGCGTTGCAGAGAGGTGGTCCGAGGCCATGCCCCTTTTTACACCTCTCTGCAGCACAACTCTGTGGCACTTACTTGATGTACATGGTGGGCTAGTTGGCCCCAGGGACCCTCAGGATTCAACAGGACTCATTCTCCCAACTTAAAACGCGCCACAGGGTGCGTTTGCAAACTTGTCACATCAGGCCCCGCCCCCTGCCTTCACCACTGTGCAAACGCACCCCCTGGTGCATTGTAAATTGGGGGATTACATCCCCTTGAGTCCTGAGGGTCCCTGGGGGCCAACTAGCCCACCAGCTACCTCCATTAAACACCACAAAGCTGCATTGCAGAGTGGTGTAAAAAGGGGGTGTGGCCTTGGACCACCGCTCTGCAAGGCAGCTCCCTGGCGCTTACTGGAGGTACCTGTACTACCTTTTTGCCAAATTTGGTGTAATTCCGTTCAGCAGTTCGAGCTGTAGCCTTGGCTAAAGTTTCCAATGGAAAATTGATTATCCACCTTTTATTTTTTGAATTTCTCAGGAACTGCTGAACAGAGTTCAGCTAACTATAACTCGCGCACCCGCAATGCATTGCTGATGACGTCACATATTACATCACTCATGACATGGTCAGTGACATCACTCATGACATCACTCATGACATCTCAAATGACATCACTGATGACATCACTGATGACATCATCCAGTGAATGTGTGTTTTTCTGAAAATTACATATGTTTTATATATGTATCTCAAGGTCGATGGAAGAATAAATGGGTATATAAGTCTCTAAATGGATGATTTGTTTTTGAAACATTGATTGTATAACTGACTGATTAAGTGTATCTTAGTGAATACATGGCTTAGTGAGTAATGTTTAAATATGGAAATATCTGTATCAGTCTCTCACTCTGTGTATAAGTGGCTGCATGGGTTGGTGAGTAGCTACATGAGTGTCTATATAGGTTATTAGTTGGTTTTTTGAGTATCAGTATGAGTGTCTGAGTGTCTGTATGGTTCGGTGGGGGGTATTACGTATTGCATAGGTGCATGAATGAGTGACTCACTGTTTGGATGTGTTGAAGACAGAATGTGTGCAGGACTGTATGGGTGGATGAGTGTGTGCATGGGTGTGTTAGTGAGTGAATGACTGTCTCAATAGTGTCTTTATGAGTAACTACATATGTGTTAAACTAGTATATGTGACTATTGGTGTATATAAGTGAGTATATGTGAGAGTGAGAGATTGAAAGAGTTCCTGTAAGAATAAGTATGTGTTTCTATAAGTGGTTGTTTAAAAGGCTAAGTATGTGTAAGTTTCTGTAGAAGTAAGTGTGGGGGGGGGTGTATAACTGTATATGCAAGTAAATGGATGTTTGATTCTTCATTAGCATGAGTGACTATGTGTGTGAGTAACTCTATGGATGAGTGGTGTTGTGTAATAGGATGTATAGGTGTATGCGTACATATGATGAGTGAGTACATGTATGAGTGACTGTATAGGACTGTTGGTGAATGAGTGGATGTGTATGTGGATCTTAGAACTACTGAATAGGTTGATGTAACTTGTATTGGTATGTCAATTGTTTTGAAAATGTTAGTTTCTATTTTTGAATGTGTGTATCAAAGGTTATGTTAGGGGGAGAGGAGATCTGCCACTCTATCACAAGGATGATGTCATCAGTGATGTCATCAGTGATGTCATTTGAGATGTCATCAGTGATGTCATGAGTGATGTCACTGACCATGTCATGAGAGATGTAATATGTGATGTCATCCGCAGTGCATTGCGGACGCACGAGTTATAGTTAGCTGAACTAACTATAATGGGGGAATTTCAATGGTTTTGTACGAGTGAAAGTCCAGCTAACTATAACGCCCCTGAAACCTATGGTTTTTTCAGTGAATTTCTAAGGTTTTTTAAATGCTAATTCCTAACTATAACGTGCCTGAAACCTATGGTTTTTTCAGTGAATTTCAAAGGTTTTTTAAATGCTAATTTCTAACTATGTCTACAGAGATAGGACATGTGAAGAAAGAAGAAAAAACGCACAGAAAGAAAAAAAAGAAATGCAGAAATGCAGAAAGAAGAAACAGAAGTCCTCAAAGACGAAGAAAAGTGCAGGAAGAAGGATAACGTGCAGAAAGAACAAAAAGAAGAGCAGAAAGAAGCCTTGTTGCAAAATCATCCTGTACCCTCACTTTTTCAGATGGATACTGGTGGTAACTGAGTCTGACTAACCAGTCCTAGAGCCAGTGCTATGTTAAAAGACACTCAGAATACAGTGAAAACACCTACATACACTAGGGAACACTATGCGTTGGGGTCCCCCTGTGATTAGCATGACCTCCTCTGTAAGCCCCTATTATATAATAGGACAGAGGATTAAAACTACCTCTTAAAACGCGCCAAAGGGCGTGTTTGCACACGTCACCTCAAGCCCCGTCCCCTCCCTTCCCCACTGTGTAAACACGCCCTGTGGCCATTTTAAGTTGGGAGATTAAGTCCCCTTGAATCCTGAGGGTCCCTAGGGTCCAACTAGACCACAAGGTAAGCGAGAAGTAAAAAGGGGTACGGCCTAGACCACCTCTATGCAATGCAGCGCAGTGGCCCTTACTGGAAGTACCTGGTGGGCTAGTTAGCCCCCAGGGTCCCTCAGGATTGAAGGGAAATTATTTCCCCAACTTGAAACGTGCCACAGGGCGTGTTTGCACACGTTAACTCAGACCCCGTCCCCTCCCTTCACCAGTGTTGAAAACACGCCATGTGGCCGTTTTTAGTTGGGAGATTAAGTTCATTTGAATCCTGAGGGTCCCTAGGCTCCAACTAGCCCATTAGGTACCTCCAGTAAGCGCCACAGAGCTGCGTTGCAGAGAGGTGTAAAAAGTGGCACAGCCTGGACCACCTCTCTGCAACGCAGCTCAGTGGCGCTTACTGGAAGCAGTTGGTGGCCTAGTTAGCCCCCAGGGGCACTCAGGATTGAAGGGGAACTATTTCCCCAACTTAAAACGCGCCATAGGGCGTGTTTGCACACGTCACCTCAGGCCCCGTCCCCTCACTTCCCCACTGTGTAAACACGCCCTGTGGCCGTTTTTTAACTTGGGAGATTAAGTCCCCTTGAATCCTGAGGGTCCCTAGGGGCAAAATAGCCCACTAGGTACGTCCAGTAAGCGCCATTGCAGAGAGGTGTAAAAAGGGGCACGTCCTGCACCACCTCTCTGCAATGCAGAGCAGTGGCGCTTACTGGAAGCACCTGGTGGGTTAGTTGGCCTCAAGGGTCCCTCAGGATTGAAAGGGAATTCTTTCCCCAACTTAAAACGTGCCACAGGGCGTGTTTGCACACGTCACCTCAGGCCCCGTCCCCTCCCTTCACCACTGTGTAAACGCGCCCTGTGGCCGTTCTAAGTTGAGAGATTAAGTCCCCTTGAATCCTAAGGGTCCCTAGGGTCAAACTAGCCCACTAGGTACCGCCAGTAAGCGCCTCAGAGCTGCATCGCATAGTGGTGTAAAAAGGGGCATGGCCTCAGAACACCTGTCTGCAACGCAGCTCCCTGGCGCATACTGGAGATACCTGTTGGGCTAGTTGGCCCTCAGGGACCCTCAGTATTGAAGGGGAATTAATTCCCCAACTTACAACTGGCCAGGGGGTGCGTTTGCAGAGTGCTGCAAGGAGGGGGCGTGGCCTCCGGCGCGATGCCGGTCTTATTATTTATTTTATTTTTTTAAGAAGGAGGGCTGTGTGGCCCCCCTTCTTTTTGTAATTTATTGGCCCTGGGGACCCCATCCCCCAGGGCCTGCACCCTAATTTTTTTTGTTGAAAAAATTAATTTGGCCCTCCCAAGGCCTTAATCGGCCCCGGGGACCCCAACCCCCGGGTCATGGCCTTTTTTTTTTTAATTCTTTAGGAGGGGGGCTGCGTTGCCCCCCTCCTCAGGCCACTTATGGCCCCGGGGACCCCATCCCCCGGGGCCGGGCTTTGTTTTTTATAATTTAAAAAATATATATATTTATAGAAACACCTAGGACATGCTGGACAAACCGTATGTACCTATCACCATGACGATTTGCGTGATATTCATTAAAAGACGACTATGCATACAATGAATCCACGTGGAATGTATTTACACCGCTAGTGAAACTCTGACGTGTCTGACACCCTACCGTGCCTAATCCCGGCGCCCCCGCCGGTGGGTACACTCCAAGTAGACAGTGACACCCCTGTTGTTAATGGGTAGCTATTGACGGGCACATTTAATACACACATTTAATACACACGCACACCAAGCCATTCAAAGGGGATTCGACAAAAATTTGACCAAACTATGCAAGAAACCCCCTCACGGTTAATAAAAAACACATCCACCGCCAGATGTGTAATAGTTTTTATTTTACTCTCTGGAAAGGAGACGAACCTCACTTGAGAGTCACAGCGTGCTCCTGGCTGAGCCCAATGCTGTGTTACACTCACCAGTGCCCGCCGAGTGCCAGTATTCCACCAGCTAGTGCGTATGCTATGACACTCTCTAGCCCATGTGCACTGTAATACCACCCCGTGAATATGTCATGCCACACTTGCCTTCGCACAGGTTATATTGCCCTATCTAACGTGTCTTCCTCGATGCCTATGTTATAACGCACAGCGCTATGCCATACATATTACAATCTGGGATCCATATCTTTGTCACAGTGCATATGCAACGTTACACTCCCCAGCACATATTTTATATTACAACTTTAGAGACTAGTTAGGTTACACAACACTGCCCTGTGCATATTACACTCCAAGGCGCATATCGCATAGCACGCGCTAGTGCCTGTGCTATCTCGCGCTCTCCAATGAATCTGTCATTGCGCACAATATATTGCATATTATATTTCACGCCCCGGTTCATCTTATATCATGCTTTTTGGTGCATAGTTTATACCATATACTATATCTAGTTTTCATTTTCAATCGTGCTCTCAGGACTATATTCTATACAACACTGCGTCCACCTACCCTTTTCACGGGCATTACATTTTGCGATGGGGTTGGAGGGTCAGGGGGTGTTTCTGCCAAGGGAGCCCGGAGTCACAGTCACAAACGTCCTCTTCTTCCTGAATAAAAGTGAGATTATGCTGCATACTTGTTAATATTTTAAGTAGTTCGCACAGACACACATTTTAAAAACAATAAAGTTCCTAATACCCACCTTCTCTGAACAGTTAGCTTGCTGCCCCATCCACCTCCTCCCTATCCTCTGTTTTCTGAATCCATGGACTAGCCTCCTCCCTCTTGCCATGCATGGTCTGATGTGCTGCCACTGCCCTCCATTTAGCATGATGTACCAGTCCACTCCTACTGCCTTCCATTGCCCAATTCTATGGCCCATTATTGACCTCCTGCTTAGCCTCTGTGCTTAGCTTGCTGCTCCTATTCTCCTTCCCCCTGCCCTCCGATGTCTTTGTGCATGCCCCTGCTCCATCCTTATTGCCCACCATGTTCTATGGACCTGCCATTCCTATCTGTTGAGCTGTCACTCCCCTCCCACCTGTCTAGCATTGTCAGATGACTGTAACCTGTCCCTGCCACCTCCACCCTGCCTGTCCACATGCCATGCCCCTATCCCCTTCCTCCTGTCCTCCATGGTCCATTTTACTGCCAAGCACCTTCTGCCCTCCCTGGTCTGTTGTGCTGCAACTGCTCCTCCTGCCTGCCCCGCGCAGTCTGTTGTGAGGCCCCTTCCCCTGAACTCTCTTGTCTGTGCCCAGGGCCTGACCCTCCCTTCTATCCTCCATGGTCCTTTGTGCATGCCCCTGCACCCTCCTTCTTGCCCACCATAGCCATTGTGCTGCCACTTACCCTCCCGCTTGCCATGCATGGTCTTCTGTGCTGCCATGGCCCCTCCCACCTTCCCTGTGTGGTCAGCTATCTGCCCCTGACCCCCTCCCACCTTCCCTCCATGGTCTGTGTGTATGCTATCATAGTCTCACTGTTGCTCTCCATGGTGTGTCTTGTTTCTAGTGCCCATCCTGCCTGACATCCATGGTCATCTTGCTGCTCCTGCCCTGCCCCCTTGCCCCCAGCCCTCTATTTCCATGTGCAGACCCCTATTCCCTCCCTCCTGGCTTGTCTGTTCCATTGTAATGCTTCTGATCCGTCCCTCCTGCCCTTTATGGTCTGTTATGCTGCAGCTTTCTCTCCTGTCTGTCCATTATGGTCAGCTAGCTACCATTTCCTCTTTCCCCTCTGTTCTCTGTTGTCCATGTGCATGGTCCTGTCCCCTCCCTATTGCTTTCTATGGATTGTTGTGCTGCACTCCCGTCCTGCATGCCCTGTGTGGTGTATTGTGCTGCTGCAAACCCTGATGCCTGCCCTGTAGGGTCAGTTTGGTGCACCTCTCCATGCCCCTCCTGTCCTCTGTTTTCCGAGTCCATGCCCCTATCCCAATTCCTCCTGCCTACCATGATCCAATGTACCATACTTGCGGACATTTTGAACTTGGTAAGAGGGAGATTTTGAAAAAAAACTGGGGTATTGATTTTCCCCTTTGAGTTACATTGAAAAAGAGGAGATTGTAGACAGGAGACAGATCAAATAAAGGCCATTTGAGCTTGAAAAAATTTGACGTTTCCTGGCTGAAACGGGTCTGTTGGAATGTATGGTTGTACTACCACTGCCTCTTCCTTCAGCCCACAATGGTCTATTATATTGCCACAGCCTCTCTTGCCAGTCCTGCTTTGTTGGTTTGTTGCCCCTGCCCCCCTTTCCACTGCCCTCCATAGTCTGTTGTGCTGCCACTGCCCTTCCTGCCTGCCCAGTGTGGTCAAATTGTTGCCTCTGCACTCTCCTACCTGCCTTCAATTTTCAGAGTCCGTGCCCCTGGCCTCTGCCTCTCAACAGTATCTCAACTAGATTGCTAATATTCTAAATTTATTACAAAAGTGTGGAACGCCTGACGTCATCTTGATGTAATCAAAAATGTAATACCTAGAGCATTTCCTTTAGAAATTACATATATGAGAGGCTCTTATTTGCATCAAAATTATGGTTAGTGCTCTAAAAAACTAAAATGAGGACATATTTTCTGAGTTTTCAAATAGCGACAAAGAACTTTTAAATTATTTGTAATCTTTATGTTTTTTTATCCAGTTGACCACTTGATTAAATGTTGAACCTAGGGGAGAGGATGTGGTGTTACTTCCAGAGCTGCAGACTTTGCAACTGGGGAACCAGGTTGGAGTTTGTGCTTCAGCTCAACATTCTGTGATTCTGGTCAAATCACTTAATCTCCCCATGTCTAAAACCAAAATGAATTTGATCTTGTGTGATGTAACCAATGCTCATGTAAAACACTCCAATACCTGACAAGTCTGCACTATATAAAACTGCAAATACACAAAAAATAAGTGTTTCTCAAACTTCTGTCATTGGGCTACATGCGGGCTACATCTGGGTGATATTTGTGCTGCATTTGGGCTCTTTTGTCTCTGGTGGCCATCTTGGGAGATTTATTTGTTATGAAGTTTTCTAATTTCCTCATTTACTGCAGTCTCCTCAGTAGGAAATGCTTTCAGTTTTTTACTTTGATTCCATCAAGAAGGTATTCAGATATGTCACACATTTGCCATAAATTCTGAATGTTAGCACTCTAGTTGCTCATTAGATCACTGTAGTAAAGCTACTGCTCACCACGGAAGTCTGCTGCTGGTATTAAAAGTGCATGTTTCAGTCAGCATATCAGAATTGTTTAATGAAATAGAAGAGGATTTGAGAAGTCACTCAAAATGTGCCCTAATTTTTCTTTCTTCAGCACTAATCATAATTTCTATGGCAAAATGAACCCCCTCATTTTGTTCCTTTGTAAATTAAATGTTTTAAGTGTTACCACTTTATTCCAATCAAAATGGCTTCAGGCGTGCCATACTTTTGTCATAAGTAAGACTGTTAGCGCTCTAGTTGTTAGTTAGAACACTCTGGGACATTCTGCCATTGGGCTATACTTGGGCTACATCTGGGTGATATTTGGGCTACATTTGGGCTCTTTTGTCTCTCGTGGCCATCTTGGGAGATTTACTTGTTATGAAATTTACTAATTTCCTCATTTACTGCAGTCTCCTCAGTAGGAAATACTTTCAGTGTTTTACTTTGGTTCCATCAAGAAGGCATTCAGATGTGTCACACATTTGCCATAAATTCAGAATGTTAGCACTCTAGTTGCTTATTAGATCACTGTAGTAAAGCTACTGCTCACCACGGAAGTCTGCTGCTGGCATTGAAAGTGCATGTTTCAGTATGCATGTCAGAATTTTTTAATGAAATAGAAGAGGATTTGAGAAGTCACTCAAAATGTGCCCTAATTTTTCTTTCTGCAGAAATAATCATACTTTCTATGGCAAAATGAACCCCCTCATTTTGTTCGTTTTTAAATTAAATGTTTTAAGAGTTACCACTTTATTCCAATCAAGAAAGCTTCAGGTGTGCAATACATTTGTCACAAATAGGACTGTTAGCGCTCTAGTTGCTCTTTAGAACCCTCTGGGAAGCTGCAGTAGAACACAAAGGAATCAACTGACAGTCTCTGCCCTTGTTGGATGTACATGATTTACTGAGAATGTCAGACTTCATTCTCACATGACTGAGAAAGATAAAGTGAATTTACAGAAAATATGCTCTCAGTTTAGCTTATAGATCACCTTCCAAACCTCTGTGGGAAAAGCATGAGAAAATAGTTGTTTCTCAAACATGGTAAAATCACCTTAGAACACACCACAATTCCTAAAATGAGTAGCGTACCATCGACAAATGATTTATAATGTAACTAAAGTCTTAAAACCTTCTATTAACTGCAATGCTTTTTAATGAGGTGCTATCATGTATATTGGTTCCAAGATGGCTGCCAACACTTCTTGGATGAAGTACTGACAGCCAATCAGATCTCACGATGAGATGTGTGGTTAGGCTCCGCCCAGATATATCTATCTTTTTAACTCTAATTTTCTCAGGAACTACTGAACGGCTTTACACCATCTTAGCAAAAGGCACAAGTCTGAACTGAGGATTACCTCTTTGCCAAATTTGGTGTAATTCCGTTCAGCAGTTCGGGCTGTAGCTGCGTCAACAGGTCCTATGGGAAAATGCATGGGAAAAACACGTTTTGGGACCCCTTTTTTCTCGGCCCCCACTTGACGAATCACCGTGAAATTTTCAGGATAGGAGCAGACCGGAGCTGACCAAAAGTTTGGAAAATTTCGCGAAGATTCGTCAATCGGCGCCAACGTTATTCCAAATAGAATGTTGCGGATTTCCTGTGGAAGATAGGTCCTAGCTATAACTACCTACTGGCGACTGCCAGTAGGTAATATATATATATATATATATATATATATATATATATATATATATATATATATATATATATATATATATATATATATATATATATATATATATATATATATATATATATATATATATATATTTATATATATATATATGTATACATATATATATATTTGTGTGTGTATATATACATACATATATATTTTTCACAATGTCAGTTCCCAATCCAAAAACAGGCTCTAGCAGGCTCAGGTTCCAAGACGCTTAAGTTTATTTGCAGCAAGTTCTGGTGATGCATTTCAACCATCAAATCAGCCTTTTTCACAACAGATAATAGTCACCAAGTTGTTGCTTTTATACACCTAGGGGCAGATTTATGAGGCCCGTTGCGCCATCGGAACGTCACTTTTTGTGACGTTCCGTGGCACAGAAGCCTGCGTGATCTTTATCAGGCAGCACTGAGCCACTTTTTGTGGCTTAATGCTGCCTCATAAATATCAGTCCCTTTAACGCAGTGTTCTGCGTTAAAGGGGCGTGCAATGGGTGTTGCTCGGGGCGTTCCCAGCAACACCCATGGCCTTTTGACACTGCCCCAGATTTACGAGAAATCGTAAATCTGAGGCAGCGCCAAAAGCTTCCGCCTCCCAGGGGAGGCGGAAGGGAGGCGCAACGGGGAGAAATATCTTTATTTCTCCTCGTTTTTCCTTTTTCTATGTGTGCTGCATTCTGCAGCACCCATACAAAGAGGAAAAACCTCTTGTGATTATTTTTGTATAGAAAGGTTTCCCTTCCTGTACAAAAATATTCATCTCCGCAACGCAGGCACCCTTGCACCATGGTGCAGAGGTGCCTGCGTTGGCGCAGGCAGCCCATTGTGCGCCGGCGCAGGGGAAAAGGACAGGAATACGTCGCATTTTATAGATACGGTGCATCCCTGCCCTTTTCTTTTGCCATAGGGAAGCGCAGCAGGTAGGCCTGCTGCGCTTCCCTACGGCACAACCTCATAAATCTGCCCCCTAGTTTTTTCAAAACTTTCTTAAAGTGACAATGCTCTTAAAGTTCCATGTGCAGACTAAGCAAATTTTAAATTCCGCCACTGGAATTTCTACTTCTCACTGATTTACTATATGCCCAAGATATTAATTACTCATCAACAATTCATTGGTCTTAGAGCATTCAAAAAATGAATAAATAAATACATAAATAAAAAAGAAACTATGGCTGAAATTAAATGTGATCCTGACCTTTTGTCTTAATTAACCAATATTGTAAAATATCCAATGGTCTTCAAGTTACAATTAACAGGCTGATGTATTGTGGGCAAGTGCCCAAAGTCTCTTCTAAATAAAGTGCAAGGTGTTATATGCAAACCTGTGGTAGTGTGCAAATACAGCACTGTGAAATATATGCCATGAAAGCATCTAAATTCTTAATTCATCAAATCCAAAATTGGCTTCAAATTTAGAAATCAAGGGCCAGATTTACAATAACTGGTGATTCCCTGCATATTAGCAGGGATGCGCCAGTTATTTTGCGTGACTCAAAAAGCCCCTTGCGCCACCATGGATGTGCCACATTTACAATGCTGCGCATTGTGGTGCAAGGATAGACAGATGCGCAACGCATCTGCCGCCGTAAGGGTGACGCAGTTCTGGAGTTGTGTCACAAGCGCGACGCAACTCCAGCACTGCTCAGGGGTGCCCTATACCTTATAAGCTGCATCACTCCTTATGCCTGCTTCAACCAGGCATAAGGATTTGACGCAGCTGGGACGTACAAGTGACTCAGTGAAATCTTGTAGATTTCACTGCATCACTTTTGAGGGGTTTCCTTGCGGTGGAACGCCCACACTGCATACCTTATACCTGATGCAGGTATAATGTAGCGCAGGGCTTTACAACGTGACGCATCTCACTAGATGCGTCACATTGTAAATATGTTACATAGTAGTGCATTGTTTACGCCGCCACTGAGTCACATAAGTAACGCAACGGTGGCGTAAAAGTGTCGCAAGGGGCTTGTAAATCTGCCCCCAAGAATTTAAAACAGTAGAAGAAGGTTTGGGCATCTTTAAAAGACCCGACCACAGCACATATCCTGAGTTGTACCTCAATGGATAGACTTCACATTATAATAACATTTATAGGCATGGCTTCTTCTTACATATCATGCTGTGCCCCTATGGGCATGCCACTCCCTGTGGTGCACAATCCATGGGAGCTACAGATATCAAGGGTTCCCCACCTAATGATCAATACTGCAAGTTAGTTGAAAGCATTAACAATTCAAATGCATTTGCACACATTGGTAAAGTACAATATATAAAAAAAGATTCATAAAAAGGGTATGGAAAGTGGTCAAGCATTCTGAATAAAACCATTAAACCCACTTAACTAAAACACATGTCTATTTTAAATACATGGACTGGTCAGAGTTTCACTTCTTGTTACTTTCTCTAAATATTACTGACTAAAGATGTACAAATAAATCCTCTTCAGTATTTAAACCTGCTGAATATTTCGTGTTAAGCCTTAGGATGTACAAGGATACTAATTGTTGAAGACATCGCTCTCTATTCCCACCTCAAATCCTACTAGGGACAGAGTCTTGTACAAAGTATGTGAGATCTTCTACCTTGCTCTCATGAACTTCTACAAAACGGCGTGCTACAGGGTAGGACTGATCTTTGTGTTTGATTGCTCTGATATGCTGCAAAATGCGGAGATGTCACTTTAGAATAGTGCTTCCTAAGTACAACTTTGAGCACATGCATCTAACTGCATAGACAACAAATTCGCTCTTGCAATGCAGCAATTTCTTGATACTTAAAATTAAATCAGAGGAAGGTAAAAAGACCTGCCAGGTGTTAACCCCAAAGTTGCAGAATTTGCACCTATGACATTTCTTGAAACCACCACAGCCGGCCAGCCAGGTCCCCTGCCTTTGCATTTCTGGACTGCTAACTACCAGTTCTTCTCTCACAGACCTGGCTCTGCGAAATGCAATAAGAGGCCTGTGGTGTACCTGTGATCCTATCACTGGGGCACTTTGCAGAAGATGCCAGTGCTACTGCAAAATCACCAATGCTTACAGAAATGTTCAAAATACCATTACAAAAAGTCTTTAAAAGATAACTGGCTTACCTTCTAATTGGATATGCCTCTATCCACCTAGAAAAAAGAGAAGCAATGACTAAATATATATGGAGACATTTCAACAAAGTCAGTATGTAACTTTGTGAAAGGACCTTCTGAGCAATTTACAATGTGGTGTAAAGTCACAGGTGTCTTTTTGCAAATATTTAATAGCTGACAACGCTCACAGCTCTGAAATAGGAATCAAACCAAAACTGCTTAAAAAGCTTCCGCATTCCTTCCATCCAACATGTTAGTCGATCCATGTATCTGGCCATTTGATTCAAAATACCATGCGGCAAAACAAATCTTCCATCAACTGATTTCCACTTAACCCCTTAGGTAAGGTAAGGTAAGGTAAGGTAAGGTAAGGTTTATTGTACAATTAATAAAAATTCACAATATAAAAACTTCAAAAGAGTACATATTAAGCCTTATATACGTTTGTAATACAATTATAACCCCTTAACCCCTTAGGTGCTCACGACGGCCGGGAGCCGTCATGAGCCACAGTGGGCGTGTGCTGAACCATCACTCACCCTCGTGCCAAATCTAACCAGTATGTCTGTGTGTTTGAAGAATAGGTGGTTGAGCAGAAATATTTGTCTTTTTTGTCTTGTCCCTTTTTGTGAGTGTTGTAATGTGTTGGTTTCGTGACTGGTGGTGTGAATGGTCTTGTGTGTCACTTTTGCTTGTGGCACAATCCAATCTAACCGTAAAGGCTATCCAAAAGAGCTTGTTTGTAAAAAACTGGAGGGGACAGTGCAGTTCCTTGCGTAGTGATGAACTACTAGCTGTTAAATTTGTGGACAGGAGGGATGTGTACATGCTGTGTACATGCTGACTACCATCCACTTCACCTGTGGCTGTTTGGGGTCAGATTGCTGAAGTGCGCAAACCTGTGTGCATTTTAGACTACAATAAGCACATGGGTGGTGTTGATAGAGTAGATCAGAGGTTGGAACCTTACATTGCTATTCGTAAGGCTTACATTTGGTATAAGAAGTTGGCCATCCATCTCTTCAATTTAGCAATTTTCAATGCTTTTGTTGTGTTCAAGGAGTGTTCTCCTGCGTCAAAGTTGACTTTTGTTCAGTTTCAGGAGTCTGTGATAGGCAGCCTTGTTGTTGTGGAACAGGCATGTGTTCCTAGAGTTGGAGTGGTGGAGGATGTGGCTAGATTGAAAGATCACCACTTTCCTGATTTAATTCCTCCCATGCCCCAAAAAAACAATCCCTGTAAGAGATGTAGAGTCTGCTTGTGAAGAGGTGTGCGGAAGGAGAGTCGTAACCACTGTGCCATTTGTCCTTCTAATCCTGGGCTGTGTGTGCCCACATGTTTCAGATTGTATCACACTCAAAAGAGTTTTTGGGAGAAACCATGAGTCTAATAGTGTACTTCCTGGTCTGTATGGTTTTATATAGTTCCGTTTAACGTTTGGCAAGAGAATGATGTCTTCAGTTACTGCTGTTGTTTTTGTAGTTATAGTTTTGTATTTAGTTGCAGTTTGTTTGTGTTTTCTTTCTTGTTTATAAAAAAATGATGATGGTGTGCCTAGACTGGAGCTTGGCTGGCTGTGTGCGTCGACTGGCGCTTGGCTGGTGGTGAGTGGACTGGAGCTTGGCAGGCGGTGAGTGGACTGGCGCTTGGCTGGTGGTGTGCGTGCATTGGCGCTTGGCTGGTGGTGTGAGTGGATTGGCACATGGCTGGCGGTGTGCGTGGATTGGTGCTTGGCTGGCGGTGTGTGTGGATTGGCGCTTGGCTGGTGGTGTGTGTGGATTGGCGCTTGGCTGGCTGTGTGTGTGGACTGCCACTTGGCTGGCGGTGTGTGTGGACTGGCTCTTGGCTGGCGGTGAGCAGACTGATGCTTGGCTGGCGGTGTGCATGGATTGGCGCTTGGCTGGCGGTGTGTGTGGATTGGCGCTTGGCTGATGGTATGCATGGACTGGTGCTTGGCTGGGGGTTGTGAGTAGTGACTTGCTGCTGGTCACTACACACACTGCTAGCTAAACGCCACGCCACACAATCCGTAAGCTGGTGTGGTTGCTGTGTCAGGAATGTGGGCATGCGAAAGTGATGGGCCCTTGAATGGCGCTGTCTGCGGGTGTGAGTGTTGTAATGTGCTGGGTCCGCGGCTGGCGGTGTGAATGGTTTTGAATGTGTCACACGTATGAAAGGTGTATCAATGGCCTGTAAAGCGATTGGTGCCTTGTCGTGGCTTTACAGCTCACGAGCTGTGAGTCAATGGTTCAGTTTCTCATCCTTTCAATTATTAACAGTGCATTTCATTTTTGTGAAATCTCTAGTTAATACAACTGTATATACTGAACCATCACTCACCCTCGTGCCAAATCCAACCAGTATGTCTGTGTGCTTGAAGAATAGGTGGTTGTGCAGAAATATTTGTCTTTTATGTCTTTCTCAAGCAGGGTGTACCTTGTCCCTTTTTGTGAGTGTTGTAATGTGTTGGTTTCGTGCCTGGTGGTGTGAATGGTCTTGTGTGTATCACTTATGAAAGGTATGTGAATGGTCTGTAAAGCAATTGGTGCCTTGCCGTGGCTTTACAGCTCACAAGCTGCGAGTCACTGGTTCAGTTTTTTGTCCATTTAATTATTGACAGTGCATTTCATTTTTGTGAAATCTCTTGTTATTAAAATTTTATATACTGAACTATCACTCGCCCTTGTGCCAAATCCAACCAGTATGTGTGTGTGCTTGAGGAATAGATGGCTGTGCAGGAATCTTTTTCTTTTTAGTCTCTCTGCCAAGGTGTACATTCCATCTAAGAATAACCTACCAACTGTAGATATTGTCGTAAACTCTTGTGGATACCAAAACATTATCTTACCCATAATGTCCTGCAAACCTCAAAATGTCTGTCACATTTTCCTTGCATAATTGTGCCACAATGTTCACGCTGCAGAAAGAAACAACAACTTTCCTATGCCCTGCCTTTCTCCAAGTATTCCAATAGAAATGGTACCTCACTCGCGTGGGAGGCCCAAGTTCCCACGGCAGGGAAGGGCCCAAAACATAGTGAGGCGACATCAAAATTGCCTATCACAAAACAACATGGTTTTGCAAGGGGGGTCACCTTTGTTTTTGGCCCCGTGCTCGGTGTCCATCTAGGGAAACCTACAAAACCCACACATTTCTGAAAACTAGACACCCGGGGGATTCCAGGGAGGTATGGCTTACGTTGATTTCCCAACCTTTCCATACCCAGAATCCCCTGCTAACCTTAATTTTAGCTGACAAAATCACTTTGTTCATATATTTTTGTGTGGGAAAGTTGTGGCATCACTGGGCTGACACAAATGGTACCTCACTCGTGTGGGAGGCCCAAGTACCCGCGACAGACAAGGGACCAAAACATTTTTTGATAGGCAATTTTGATGTTGCCTCAAAACGTTGCACGGGGCCAAAAACCCAGGTGACCCCCCTTGCAAATCCAGGTTGTTTTGTGATAGGCAATTTTGATGTTGCCTCAGTATGTTTTGGGCCCTTGCCTGTCGCAGGTACTTGGGCCTCCCACATGAGTGAGGCACCATTTTTATCAGGAGACCCGGGGGAATGCTGGGTGGTAGGAACTTTGTGTCAGCCCAGTGATGTCACAACTTTCCCACACAAAAATGTGTGAAAAAGTAATGGGGAGCAGCTAACATGCTGCTCCCCATGTGGAAAAGCAATCAGCTTTGCTTCATTGAAGCGAGAGCAGGTTTCCCTGCTCTCGCTTCAATGAAGCAAAGCAGTTTGCAATGACAGGGCGGGAGCCGCGAGGCTCCCGCCTTGTCATTGATAACTTCAGTGTCCCGGGGGTGGGCACCCCGGGACACTGCAGGAGCCGGCCCTGGGGGGTGGCGGTCCCCAGGGCCTATTCAAGGCTCCAGGAGGGGGGCCGTGTGGCCCCCCTCCCACACTGACAAGTTGCCCCGGGGGTGGCGGTCCCCGGGGCTGGGGGGGCCTGAGAGCCCCCAATCCCAAATAATTTCAAGCCCCGGGGGTGGCGGTCCCCAGGGCTGGGGGGGCTGCGAGCCCCTCCACCCATTTTCAATAAGCCCCGGTGGGTGGCGGTCCCTGGAGCTGCGGGGGGGCCAGGAGCCCCCCCGCATATAGTATCTTTGAGCCCCTGGGTGGCGGTCCCCGGGGCAGTGTGGGGGGGATTGGGACCCCCCCAGACTCTTTTTTTATTCTGCCCCGGGATTTGCCCCCCCCCGGGGCCAATTACCAAAGAAGCGCGGGAACCCCACACTTCTTTTTTTTATTTTCGGCCGAAATTCGCGCTGGGTGGGCGAATCTCGCTGATTTTTTTTAAACAAAAGACCTTTTTTGGGCCCTGGGGTCCTTGTGGGACCCCCTGAGCAGGCCTAGGGTTCAGGGTGTTTCTACCCTGCCCCCTTGTCGCGTTTTTCGCGTTTGTTTTTGTTTTATAGGTTTCTTGTGCCTCGGTTCTACCGAGGCACAAGATGGCTGCCACACTTCCTGATCTGGAGTGTTGACAGCCAATTAGAATACAGCTCGTGCACGGCAGGGTATGCGCTGGGTGCCGGGAGGGTGCGTGGATCCTCAGAGGCCATAGATATCTTTTTAACTCTAATTTTCTCAGGAACTACTGAACGGATTTACACCATTTAAGCAAAAGGCATGAGTCTAAACAGAGGACTACCTCTTTGCCAAATTTGGGGTAATTCCGTTCAGCAGTTCGGGCTGTAGCTGCGTCAACAGGTCCTATGGGAAAATGCATGGGGAAAACACGTTTTGGGACCCCCTTTTATCTCGGTCCCCGCTTGACGATTCACCGTGAAATTTTCAGGATAAGAGCGAACCAGAGCTGGCCAAACGTTTGGAAAATTTCGCGAAGATACGTCAATCGGCGCCAACGTTATTCCAAATAGAATGTTGCAGATTTCCTGTGGAAAATCGGTCCTAACTATATCTACCCACTGGTGACTGCCATAACGCATTTTACTAAGGGTCTTTACAATCCCCAACTGATTTCGTAATCACTTATATCTTAAAACCTCTTTGTTTAAAAACACGGCAGGTGACTGTTTTTTTGAAGTCCTACTTGAGTTTGGATGGACTACCAAAATGGTAGAATAATTGACATTGATACAATTACGTGAACGTGCGTCATCATGCCATTCACGTACAGGTGACGCGCTCTGTGAAGGACATCTAACATGGGCTTCAATTGGAATTCCATAGAGCATATTATCAAGCCCATTATCGCCGTTTTAGCGGCAGTTTTCTGCCGCTAAAGCAGCGATAATGTTATCGCCTGGCTTGTTAATATGCCCCCTAGAATCTTACTTTAATGCTCCCTGGTCTCAAACCTCTTTCTGCTTGTGTTTGGCTCACTTATCCTTATAATCTTTTCACAGTTTGTCACTATTTCGGTTATTTTACGTGACTTGTTTTGAACTTGGGCAATAATTGATCAGGACGAAATGCTATATTTTCAATCCACTTTTTCTTTTCATGTTTGTATCTCGACTTAGTAATCTTTGCTGCTTTTTAGCTTGAACACTTTTTTTTACGTTCTACACCCGGTCTATTCTGATTTCATAATGTTGACCACATTAATAGGAAATGAAGAACTTCCCCCGATACTGAAAATAAGCTTGTTTCATATGGTTTTGTTAACAGCCTTGAAAAAATGGTATAACGACGAAACACGTGTCGGCTATCATTTTGCTTCACCTACTTATCAACAATGTGTCTAATGATCCACCTATGATCAAGATTGTGTCATACCTACTGCTCTTTGTTTGAAAATAAACTGATTACTGACTGCTTGTCAATCAGTTGGAACTCTTAATGTGCTGTGCTCTGCTCCTTGAATCTCTCTCTCTCTATATATATATATACACATACACCTGTAACATAAAATCTAATAAAAAATATTATATTATAAATTAAAACATTAAACTATTTGAAACTCTTTGAAATCAAATGTTGCACTACAGTGAGTGCAACAGTAGGGAAAGTGCTGGATAGAGGTGAGGTAAAAATAACTATTCCCACTTCAGCTAGTGCAACAGTAGGGAAAATTTTGGATAGTGGAGTTGTAAAATTACTATACCCACTCCAGTCAGTGCAACAGTAGGGAAAGTGTTGGATAGTGGAGGGGTAAAAATTACTATTCCCACTCCAGTGAGTGCAACAGTAGGGAAAGTGTTGGATAGCGGAGGGGTAAAAAATACTATTCCCACTCCAGTGAGTGCAGCATTAGGTAAAATGTTGGATAGCGGAGGGGTAGAAATTACTATTCCCACTGGAGTCTGTTCAAAATTAATAGCCAACACAATATCAAAAACAACACAAAAGATTTTAAAAAACATAAAACACATAGAAACATATAAAAATATTACAAAAGCTAGAAACATATTACAATGTTATATAAATATAGCAAATAACTAGAAAGATTGCATTAAAAAAAGTTAAAATAATTTACAAACAAATAACTATTTTTAAATAGAAATTATTTATAAAAGCACCACACAATTCACAACACACATCTAATTTTTTTAAATGTACCTCCATAATTAACATCATTAATTATCAATTAAAGAAATATTATTAACTAAAAAACTAATTAAAATAGATAAACTTTAATTTACTCCCCAAACGTTACCTCTATAAAACCAAAACCCACACTCAAAATAATATTAATGATCAACTAATTATTATTTAATTGAGCATAAATTACTTTCCACCCTCTACCCCAATAAACACCACAACCCACACCTAAAAATCCTGACACAATTTCCATAATTCATTTTAAATTAATATCAATTGACAACAAATATTAATTAATTTAAAATAAATTACTTCCCACCCTTTACCACTATAAACCCCACAATTCACATCTAAAATTAATTGCACAGTTGCCATATTTAAATTTCAAATAATTAATTATCATTAATTGACAAATATTTAGTAATTAATTAGAAATACATTACTTCCCACCCTTTACCCCTATAAAACCCCTATAAATCCCACCATCCACTCCTAAATAATAATAAATTACTTACCAAAATTAGCAAAATAAAATTTGTAAAAAAAATAAATAATAAATACAAAAATAATAATTAATTTATGATAATTAAGTTACTTCCCACCCTATTCCCCTATTAACACCACCCACTCCTAAAGAAATCACACAATTAGCATGATTACCAATTAATTAATTAATAATAATTAACAACCAATTAATAAACAATCAATTAATTACCACAATTTACACTTGTAAATGAAATAAATATTAAGAAATACAAAATGGTAATACATGTATTATAATTAAATTACTTCCCACCCTATTCCCTTATAAACCCACAACCCGCTACAGAACTAAAAAACACACAATTTAATTCAAATAAAATTAATAACTTCTAAAAATATAACACATATATTAAGAAACAAGAGCAATACTTTTACGAAAAAATAGGTCACATACATTTAAAATACATAACTCATTAAAAAATCGATATTTTACACAACTATTTCTTTGCAAATTATATTGGTGACTTCGATATTTCTAAAAACAATATCTCTTACCCTAAATTACATATCCTTGATCACAATATTCTTGCTGTCAATATTTCTGTCACGATATTTCCAACTCGATATTTATGTAAATCGACATTTCCAACTCGATATTCTGTCTCTGAACCATTTAGACATTGCAAGAGCAGGTGCAGTATTTCAGATCTCCAGGAAAGCATTTATGCATACAAGTCACCGGATCACTCCCATCACCCTGAGTAAGTCTCTAAATATTTCACATTCAGAGCAAGGTTTGGAATCCAATGATAACAGTAGGCAGGCAACCATTCCCATAAACAACCTCACTTCTTTCTGAGTCATTGGTTGGTTCATTTTTAGAATCACAGAGATGCATACTTTAGACACATTTCTCACTCCTTTTTCAATTTGTGAACAAAATAAACAACGTCTCTATAACCATTTTCTGCTAAATGGTTCAATAGGGCAATTGTATCTAGCTTACAAGGCTGCAACAATAAGGCCATCTATATTTTACACTAGCAATGAATTACAGGACAGTTGCAAACTCTCCAAATCTTTCTTCAGACTTTGTGAGAAAATGGATGGATTTTATGTTTAGACCTTGGGATCCTACACCAGACAATTACTTTATTTAAAAATTTAAATGTAATCAGATACTGACTGTTCTCAGGAATGGAGAAAAATGGTTTACACAAATGAATAAGGATAAACCACTCAGCATCTGCAGGGATTTGGATTCGACCATGAAATTACAATGCGACCGCCAGGGTGGTGGTCGCGTTGGGCATGTTTACCATTGCGGCAGGAGCTGCATGCACCCACCACAGTGGTAAACATGAAGGTCTTGCATTTCCCTGCACTACGTTGCAGGCACCATGCGGTGCCTGCCACTTGGTGCAGGGAAATGAAGGGGGTACCCCCCAGTGCGCCCACACCTCCCCCAATACAAGGGGGGCCTGCAACGGGCCCCCAAAGTCAATGTCCACCAGCCTGTGAATGGTGGTTGAACCTCCATCCACTGCTGGCGGAGATGAAGCATCCTAATATGGAGGACGGTGCCTGCTAGGCACGCCACTATTCTGGGTATGCTTTCCGGGTCCTCCAGGCAAGCAGAACGATTGCCTGTGACGGACCCGTGGCGGACAGAATTCCTGTCCGCCAGCAAACCGCCTGCCATTAGGCGGTGAATGGCTGCAATTTGGCAGTGAATCTGCCACCGGCAGGCTGCCGGTGGCTGATTCCCCGCTATCATAATGAGCCCCTTAGTTTCACTTTGACCTGCTTTAGTTTTGCTTTTTTTATTAATCCAGTTTCTTTACCAGGAGAATCTTAAACTTTCTCTTTCAATGTGTGCTTTAAATCTGGAGGTAAGTCCTTTTTTCTGGGAAATGGGAACAAATCCACTCTTGATCCTCGTAATTTTAATTAGAAATTAGAATCCTTATTCTGGGCCAGATTCCGATCCCGGTCGGAAATCGGTCTGACCAACATGGATCTGGACCGATCTCCAACCTGTTCGTAACCGTGCTGTCCCAATGGCCTAGTACGATGCAATGCGTGTCAAATACAAACGACTAGCATGGAGTACAATGCGGATGACCGACTCGTATGGAAATCAATCCGTCCGTGTGAAACTTCTGGGAAAGAGCCCAATGTGACCAACTCGTACGTGAACGATGCTACATACCCTAGCATCAGCGAGACGTGACAGACTCATACGCGATCTATGCTACATAGGCTAGTATCTGCACGACGGGACAGACTTGTACACAAACAATGCTACATAGCCTAGCATGAACGAAACAGACTCGGACAACCCCAATAATACATGAACAAGCATCCACTGTGGTCAACGCAAAGTTCATCATATCTTCATAAATAATACAATAGAAACATACAAAAAAAGTGCAACCAAACATTGGCATATCCAAATGGAAAAAAAGTATCTTGTTCATGGTATGTTAAGACACTCCTCCAACTCCACCTATATAAAGTGACAAAAGATTTACCATGATCCTTTGCAAATTCAACATACCAGCCAGCAGAGCAGAACACCAGACAGCACTGATACTTACATACACAACTCATCCACCACACAACCTCTACAACAACTAGCGCTTGTAACTTAATACACTCACCAAAACACACGTTTACTCACACTCACTCACCATCACATTCACACAAATATCTATCTCCACCACCAACCATCACCATGCCACCAAAGAAGAATCCAAAGTTCCCAGACTGTGAGTTGGAAGTAATGATGGATGAAATTATCAGAGTAGAGCCACAGTTATTTTGCAACTTGGTCCAACAGACTCCCCTGTCCCAGAAAACCAAGATGTGGGAGAGGATTGTCAACAAAGTGAACACTCAAGCACCTTGTCTGAGCACAATGGAGGATATCAGGAACAGGTATTACGATGTACGCAGGAGGGTCAAGAAGCTCATCGGAAAAGAACATGTCCTGAGCCACCATACTGGCGGTGGCCCTCCTACCAAACCTGTGCATTTCACTTCCTGGGAGGAGAAGGTGCGGGCCATCCTACCACCAGAGGGCATACATGGAAATCAGGAGTACCAGAGCCTGGTGAGTACATACTCAAATAGCCTATATTACCTAGAAAATACACAGACATCACTCTCAAGGACATAGTCATAGCAATCACTGCTAGCAAATACAGAACTATGTGAACCAAATGAGCACTTAGTCAAACGAATTAACATGCAATCTCACAGTAATCTTAAATATTTCATTACCTGTACCAACTGTACAACAAACACAGAAATACTTTTAGCTCAATACAGCATCCAACACTGTCAGCCATCTTGTCAGCATGGCTAGATTCACTAACAGGGAAGCTGAGTCACAGGAAGGAAGTGTGTGATGGCTGGGAAGGTGGGTGTTACTAAAAGCATGATGGGAGTTGTAGTCACAGCTAACACTGCTCCTCCCTCAGGGACCAACAAGCCCACCTTCAGCCACCCACATTGTACAGGGAGAGGAAAAGTACTGGCAAGATGGCTGACACAGTGCCCTGGTGTGGGGAGCACAAGGCCCTGTTGGGGGATGTATGATGTTACATCGCTAACCGCCACAACGGCAGCTATGACCACGCAGTTTTTACATCGTGAAAGGCATCACGTCGCACGCATTCACTGCGCATGCAGTCCCCACACTATTGTAGTGTCTCAGCTGCTTTAGGCAAATACAACCCAGTTCACGAAATCGCATGCTATTAAATCGTTTTTCCTACAGAATAGAGATCCAGCTTCATATTGCCATAATTCAAATGCTTAGATGTCAGCTCCTGACCGTCATCCAAAACTGAATGCTTCAATTGTGCAATTTCCCTTTTTTTGTCACGTGTTTTTGGCCAAGCATCTAGTAATTAAGCTACACACAACACCAAAGTATGACTTCATCATTCGAGCGCCTGTCCGTCATCCAAATCCGAATGCTTAAATCGAGCAATGCCCTATTATTTTTCCCGTGCTTTTACTTGTTTTACATTGCTTTTGTATAATGTTTCTGAGTCGTTCTTGTAAAAAAGTGAAAGAGTTCCTCACTGTGGAACCTGCAGTACGTTTCCCTAGATTGGGAGGTAACCATGTTTTTGCAAAACTGTACGTATTATTATACAGAAGTATATAGGTAATTTTAAGTTCTTACCTTTGCGGAGGTCTGCCTTCCACCTGCTGTCTCTTGTCGAGTCCCGGAACAACGTCCGTAACGTCTGTGCTACGTAACTGCATAAACCGCCTGTTGTTGAAATGAAAAAAGGACTGTCACCTTGCAATGTAATATTTAAAACGTGCATATATATAGGCCTTGAAGTCACTTACCTGGACGTGACCTGCCCTTTGTCCATGCCATCTGTCATGTCAGCACGCGTTGCATCTGTCATCCTTGCGTTGCATCTGTCACCTTCCATGGCTATGCTATGAGGTCATATCGCAGCATAGCATAATGTGTACTACTGTTGCTTACATCCAAACTGAGTGTTCGTGCCCCTCCATCCATCTGCCCCTGCTAATTGCATATTAATCTTTAGTCAATACAAGTCATTGCATAATGTCTGTCCCGTGGATATGTATTGTTAAGAAATGAATCTGCCCCGTGGCACTTTTATTTTGAGCAAGTTGCATATGCATCATGTCATAATCCATCACGTGCCCCATGTTGTCATCTTCCATGCAAGTCATCTGTAGTTAAAAATGTATTTCCCTAATGTAACCATATGTCATTGCATATGATGACTGCCCCGTGGCGCATATGTCTTGTCTGGCCCGTTTGACCATATGCATATGATGTGTGGTCCGTGTCTAAATGACGTCATCATGTCTGCCCCGTGGCGTGCTTATTTGGCGGCCCGTTTGCTGATGTGCATGTGCATATGATGTGTGGGCCATGGCTATGATATGACGTCATGTCATAACCCGTCACTTTCAGCCGCGATACAAAAAAAGTTTTTATTTTGTCTTGTTTGCCCTTTCACCCTCTATTTTCATGTCATTCATTCCGTCACCTCCCATCTCCTATGTCATCGCAGCACGCGTTGTCATGGCTAGCGATGTTATTGCCAATGCGCATTAGTAGCATGCGTTCTAAAAGCATGCGATGTAAAGCCTCCTGCGATGAGAGAGTCGCGTTGCGATGGCAGCGCGTGAAAACACCGTTGTTGTAACGGGTGTTTCCCCCTGTTGGGACTTGTGCTTAAACTAACTCCAGGCACCACTGTCAGACATCTTGAATGTAACCCTTTACTCACTGTCATGTAACCATGCTTCATGGTGGCCCATTTGTTCTTGGTGTGAAGAGGAGTGGTAGCTCTGACTACAGTTCCTAGCAGGCCTTTGTAACACACAGCCACCTCCCACAAACATCACACCTGGGAAAATGCTGTCCCTGAGAGGGGATAAATATGTATTGTCAATATGGCTGACACTTGGCTCTGCTGTGGGGAGGACAAGTCCATCATTGGATTCCTCTTATGAAATAGCAATTTTTTCCACCAACAAACCTGCAACCTATCTCCAATATCCACATGTTGAAAGATTGCCAAACTTTGCACTAACTCTCAGCAAGGCCATGTGATAGAAACACCAGTCTCATGCATCAGCTATTTTCCTTGAACACATTCACTAACAGGGAAACTGAGTCACAGGAAGGAAGTGTGGGATGGCTGGGAAGGTGGGTGTTTCTAAATGCATAAAGAAACTTGTAGTCACAGCTAACACTGCTCCTCCCCCAATGCCAACAAGCCCACCTTCAGCCATACACATTGCACAGGGAATGGAAAAGTACTGGCAAAATGGCTGACACAGTGCCCTGGTGTGGGGAGCACAATGCTCTGTTTGGACTTGTGCTCAAATTAACTCCAGGCACCACTGTCCGACATTTTGAAAATAACTCTTTAATCACTGTCATGTAACCATGCCTCACGGTGGCCCATTTGTTCTTGGTGGGAGGAGGAGTGGTAGCCCTGACCACAGCTCCCAGCAGGCCCTTGTAACACACACCTACCTCCCACAAACATCACACCTGAGAGGGAGTGAATTTGTACTGTCAATATGGCTGACACTTGGCTCTGGTGTGGGAAGGACCAGTCCATGATTGGATTCCTCTTGGGAAATAGAGATTTTCTCACCAACAACATACCTGCAACCTAACTTCCAATATCCACATGTTGAAAGATTGCCAAACTTTGCACTAACTCTCAGCAAGGCCATGTGATCCAAACACCAGTCTCATGCATCAACCATTTTCCTTGCACACATTCACTAACAGGGAAGCTGAGTCACCGGAAGGAGGTGTGGGATGGCTGGGAAGGTGGGTGTTGCTAAAAGCATATTGGGAGTTGTAGTCACAGCTAACACTGCTCCTCCCACAAGGACCAACAAGCCCACCTTCAGCCGTACACATTGCACAGGGAGTGGGAAAGTACTGGCAAGATGGCTGACACAGTGCCCTGGTGTGGGGGGGCAGAAGGCCCTGTTGGGAGTTTGGCTCACACTAACAGGCACCACTGTCAGACATCTCAGCCAGTTACTTTCAATTCACTGCATAGAATGCATAGTACCAGGTGGTCTAGTTGTGCCATGTGTGATGATGATGATTAGCAGTGAATGCAAATACAATCATGGCCTGCCCTACACACACCTTCTCATGCAGAACAAATAGCACTCTTGTGACTAGGCAGTTACTGAGTGTGAAAGTAAATGTACTGGCACAATGGCTACACGGGGCTTTTTGTAAGAATCAGAAAAAAGTCACATACACTCCTTGGGATTCTCACACAACTACACACTCTCATCCCCTTTCACAGTACATTTCCACTCACTGTCATGGAAAGCATAGTCTCAGGTGTGCTCACTGTGCTTGCTGTGAAGGTGAGTGGAAGACAGGATATGATGTAAGTTGCAATCAGAGTATATTTCTATACACACACACACACACACACTGAAAATGGTCATCAGTGACAATGGCTATCTGACAGTGAATGAATGGTCCACACCAAGATGGCTGACACTGTTACATGGAGTCATGTGCCCAAGGGCTTGTTGTGATTAGCACTCAATTCAAACATCATGAAGCGGTGTCAGCATCCTTCCCACTACACTCCCCTCACTGTCATAGATCCTTTGTCTACGAGGAGTGAGCTTGTCTGTTTGGGAAGAGGGTTACAAGTCCTAGCTGCATAACTCAAGCTCAACACCCACTGTAACTCACTGCTCTGACCATGAAAACATCAAATCAGAATGCAGTTGGTGTACCAACTGGTTTGCAATTGCATGCATTGTAACACATGTGATGTTATTGCTGTTACCCATTAACACATTCATCTAATTACAATATAGTATAAGCTGACATAGATTCAGGATTGGGAGTGTGTAGATTGTCACACCAATGTGACTGCTTCAAACATGCACAGAGGCAAACACACATTCACATATCTTGAAAAACGTCCTTATAGGAAGAGTACGTATGTCATTGTTAAAGCACATATGTGGGAAATATCAATACACCTGTGTCATGCAAAGGGTGTCACATGCCAGTCAATGTCTATGTACAGTCAAAGAAACAAGACATGCACATTAATGCACCCAGCTGGACATGTGCTGAAATGCACATCTTGTACAAATCAATATGTCCTCACGACAAATAGGCCTGTGTCTGTGATGACTGATGAGTATATATTGTTCACAAATCTACATAATGTACACATTTTTCTCTTAGGTGTATGATACGTTGCCCTGTGCAAATACACAACAAACATTGTCTCTCACTTCTACCCACAGAGTCTGATGATGACACTGCAAGAACAGACAAAGAATCACAGTCCCAGACCCCAGTTGAGCCTGATTTTTCCAGTGTGGATGTCTCTCAGCCCTCCTCAGATAAAGTCTTCCTACCTGGCCCCTCTGGGGTGGGTCAGCATGCAGCACCAGCAGCAGTAACATTCGCACCCCCAGCAACCACTCCTGCAACATCTGTGACCACCCAGATGACCACTACCCTCACGGAAACACCAAGCCAGACAAACCCTGGGAGCACAGCAACACAGGGCACTCCTGAGTTGGTGGATAATATCCCCACTGTTAACAATGCAGGACACCCCATCCTGTCTGTGCATGCTAAAACAGGACCTGCTTGTGTGGGTAGGGGTGGTGGGAGTGGGCATGGTTTGAGGCTACGTCATGCAGCTGGGGCTGATGATCAAGCTGAACCACACATGGGACGCATTCTTGATGCTTATTAAGAATGCACCGGAGACTTTAGCCAGGTAGTTGGGATCCTCAGGGACATGAAACAACGGCAGGCTGCCCTTTTTGACCGAATGGAAAGACATATGGACCGTATGGAAGCAAACTGGTCAAAAATAGATGATCTTACTGCAGTGCACAGGGACATACTCACCTACCTCCGCCAGATAGCCAACACCATGAGCCCACCTCCCTGTGTGCCCACTAAATCTTTTCCCTCAAGATCTGCAAATGCCACAGGGAGTGCTGAGGACTCTGGTGGAGACTCCCCTGCACCGCAGCAGCCTGCAACTGAGGGTTCCCCCCAGAAAAAGAAGAGGAGGAAGGGCAATTGAAAGACTGATGGCCATGCCTCCCCCCCCAGGGAGTAACAAAATGCTCTTGATATCCTCCATTGTATGCTAAGCCTTCACTTTGTTGACAGTCAATGGACTCTCCCACATGGGGTGGAGGGTCTAAGTTGGATAATTTGAACGAATGAGCATTGTCTGTGACATCCCACCAGCAGCAGCCACAGTATACTGGAAGCTTCCTGTGGCAAAGAAATGTAGTGCCGCCATCACCTTCACCTTGGGAGGCAGCGCTAAGGGATATGTGCATCCAGGTTGCAAATGGGGTGCCAACTGGTCTGCCAACTTCACAATGAGTGGTCTGGTGAAGCGGTATCGTCTGATGCTGTCACGTTCTACCATGGTCTCTAGGTCGGGAAAGGGGCTGTGGACAGCTGGTCTCCAGCGGTTTAACATTTTAAAATTATCAACATAAAAAAACACTTTCCAATCTCACAATGAACATTCTTAAAATCAACAACCACATTAAAGCAAGACACTATGAAGTCAGATGTGCGAGATCAACAAATACACAAAGGACAGCAATGTCAGCCTGAACATACATTTAATTTAGTTATGGTCTGTAATGAAATACAGTGCTGTACTTTGAATAATCAATGGTGTCTGTCACTGGCCATGTGGTCAAACATCACATACTCAACACACACCTATCAAAGTATCAAAGATAGTTGTTTGTAACAACTATCACATGTTTGAAAAGTACACAGACATTTCTCATGTATTTCAACCTAGCTGGTACACTAGATACAGACAGCTTGTCATTATGCACACCACTGTCATAGTGTGCACTATGTCATGTTGTGATGTCTGTCAAAAACTGGACTATCACATACACAAGACATCCATGATGTATAGCATATCTGTATTTGACACGCATACATGTAAGTGTGTGACACAAACACACAACTCACATGATAAATACAAGATGATGACTATGATTGCATTCAATATTTACTTCAACAATGCAGTGTCTGTGTAGGAAGGTGGAATCTGACTGCATGGTTACCCCCTTTTGTTTTCCTGGTGTTTTGATGGTTTTTGACTTAGTTTGGCTGGGAACCTGCTATTCAGGTCCCCAGCCTATCTGCTATCTCTTATAAATTGATTGCATGTACTTTAGGTACACCACAGATTGGATCCTGAGGTACCCTTGTGAGTCCCTAGTATATGGTACACTATGTACCCAGGGCTTAGGTACCCCAGAGGCCTACCAGGGGCTGAAGCATGTATTATGCCACCCCTGGAAAGCCAACCAAAATGACACCAGAGGTCTGCTACTGCAGTCTGGGTAAGGTGGTGCATGCAGTGTGGAACCGGATCTCCTGGTCACCATGCAGTTTTGCAAGTGCATTGACTTCTCAACGTGTCCTGAAGTCGTGCTTGGGCTGACTTGAAGCCCCTACTTCGAGCACTAAATTCACAGAAGATTGTTGGCCTGGTCACTCCAAGTGACCCGTGTGTTTCCATTTTGTGTTTTGTCTCGAGGTCCCTTCGCGATCCCTGGACCGTTGACTGGTGGGTCCCTGAGGGGGTAACTTTGTATTTCCTTGGGTTTCCCTGGTTGCTCCAGATGTGCCCTGACTCCCAACTAAGTGGTGAGTCCCTCAAACCTTGCTGGTCTGCACCGAAGCATCTATCTCGTTTCTGCGTGGGTTGCTGTTGCCAAGGCTTGTTGTGTCCAATCCAGGCACCAACACTGCAGCACTTGACATCCTTCGTGGGACAGCTTGAATCTAGCTCCTGGTTGTCCTCAACGCCTCCTGGTCCTTGGAGCTGAAGAGTCAAGCTTCACCTTCTTCACCTGAAATCACCCAACATCGGTGGGCATCTGCCTATCGCCTTCCTGGTCACTGGCTAGTGACCCAGACTCTGTCCCCTCTGCTTTCAGGTTCTTCTCATCTTTGATCCAGGCTTGGATCTCTTCGGACACTTCGCATCTTCCCAGCAGCAGCACTTCTTCGCCAGCTCCCATTGAAATCAACAACGCGACCTGACACCAAAAGACACCTATGCACCTGGCTTCCCTGGGTGAGGTAACACAAGTACTCTGGTGCTCCTGTGGGTGTTAGCCCTAGAACTTCCTATGTCCAAAAAGGTTTGGTCCTGACTCAATTCTAAGTGTCCCTAATCTTTAAAAATTTACCACGACTTTCCCCATAGAAGCTAACGGGAGCTCGCGGCTGTGTTCACACACTGCACACGGCCCCCGTGGGTCCCCTGTGTCACTACCGTGGGTGGGTCCTTGGGGTCCCAGCGATTCTACAGGCTCTAGGCTTTGTGTCTAGTTAAGTTGTGGTTCTTATACCACTATTTTAGTATATGGTTTGACTCGCCCCTAGGGCCTGACGTGTATTTGTGCTATTTTACTGTAATATTTGAAGTGTAACATGTGTTTTGACCTCTAGTCTCATAAAGAGACTAGGAGGGTGTGTTTAGTAATAAATACATATATTTTATATATAGACCTGGTGTGGATATCTTTAATTTAGGAACTCAAGAGTTTATAGACTGGTAAAACAAGTTGCTTTACATTCCTTCAAGACTTCGCCTGAAGGCTGCTCTCCATAGCTACCACTAGGATAGCTTTCAGTAAAGGTTGTCTTTAACCTATTGCCAATAAGGGGTTGTTTGGACTGGTACAGGGTGCCCACTATAACTAGTGGACAGCATATACCAGGCCAACTTCTCACAGTCACATACTGTGGCTACACATTGACTGCCTTCACAGTATGCACTTTTTGACACCCAGTTGGGAAAAGCAATGATTATGCAGGTATGTAACCTGAATGATCATAATGTTCTCTTGGGACTGTGTCCAAGCACATGAGGTTGATCTGTAAAGTGGTCACTCACAGTTGTGATGTTCCTCAGAAACAATATTTTTTGTGCACATGAGGCTTGGTTCTTTATAGGAGTGTCCTTTGTGATGTTACATGCACATTATGACATGTGCCACGCTCCATCCATACATGTGATGCAGCATTGCATGAATATTTGTCATACTGTGTGACATGCTGATGTATCATTGTTGTGCACTTGAGTCCCATCAGAAATGTGTTGTTAGCATGCTTTGCCTGTTCACTGCAATGAGGAACGAGGCGGGTAAGTATTCAAAGGACGCGTATTCCGCATCCTGACTGATCCTGATGCATTTATTGGCTTTTTACTACAAGGAGTAACGAGGCGGGTAAGTATTCAAAGGTTGCGTGTACCGCATTCTGACCGAGCCTGACGCACAGATTTCCTGTTTACTACAATGAGGAATGAGGTGGGTATGTACTGTATGGACACGTGCGCCACATCCTGACGGAGCCTGACGCACAGATTGCCTGTTTAATACAATGAGGAACGAGGCAGGTAAGTAGTGTATGGACGTGTGTGCCGTATCCTGACCAAGACTGACGCACAGATTGCCTGTTTACTACAATGAGGAACAAGGCGGGTAAGTATTGTATGGACGCGTGTGCCGTGTCCTGACCGCTATCTCCTCTACCATTTGTTAGGAACAGGGCTCCCATTTTGCCACACACCCTCCCTGCCATCTCTCTGAGGCTAAACTAAGGTGCCTCATCTTCTTCAATTTCCCCTCCCTTGAGCCATTGCTCCGAGGCTGAAAGCAACACTGACATACAAGTGTGCATTGGGCCCTAATGCAAGCCAAGAAAGGTGGAAAAACTGCCATGATTGAGGTTTACTTGGTTCCTCATGCCATGGGGCCCTGGTGCCACTCTACCTTCAGCACCAATCATACTTTCTGGCCTCGAGTGTAAAAAAAACAAAAGCATTAAGGGTGACCCAGGCTCTAATGCTACCAAGGACCATGGGCCCCCACTGCAAGTTTTTTATCGTAAGGAAGACATAATTGTGGGACAGTGGTCACTTAACCCCTAGTCTCAGCACCTGCCACACTAATGATTGTGTTTGCCCTTTTATAAATAAGAAAAAAAGCCCCTATATACCACACCCTTCCTAGGGGGCATCTCTCTGAGGAAGTCATCTCTGTTCATTAGTAAATGTAAAAATGACCCCCCCACATAGTGCCCCTTCTTCTGAGCCATCGATTTGTCAATACCCATGGATCTTGTTCCTTTTGTGTTTCTCCTCTGTCATTACTAATTTAAAAATGACACATATTCAGAGTGCTTTCTGTCACAGGCTGGGACTTCATAGCTCTATAAATACATATGTCTCTATTCCACACTGCGCCAACTAGGATACAATTCTGTGCCTGTCTGGTCTCACACACAAACATCTACAGTGATCACATTAAACCAACTGAGATGTCACATTTGGCACATAAGATTATTAATTATTTTCAGTGGTAGTTTTATATAGCGCTAATTTGACACGAGATGTTGCAGCGCTTTACATGAGTACAAGTTACATTACACAAGGTCACATACGTTTGTAGGCACAGGAGATTAAATGATGTGCCCAGAAAAACAAGACGTTTAACTTGCATTTATTTTTTATTTCATTGTGTGTGGGTTACTTTTTTGCCTTTGTTACTGCTCCTGAAATAACAAATTCCTTATAGACTCGTTTGTTCTTCTTAGCCACCACTTTGACCCTGCCACCACACTCAATGACCCCATCCCCCATAGCAAGAAGTTTCTATACTTTACACTTCAAGTCTGTTTGTAAATGAAAACAGCATGAAAATGCACCAAATAAAGAAGGCCACACTTCCAGGCGATATTCATTTACAATTCCATTCTGAGGCATTTGCGCCCCCACTGTGAATGTAGAAACGGACCCCCTGGGGGGTGCGCCCCACAATTTGAAGACCTCTTGCTTAAGTGATATAGGAGTGTGTGTAGTGGCTTGGACATTTCTGCACCGTTCTCAACTGGACATGAGGATACTTGGCTACCCTTTAGACATCATATGCCAGTCTGACCATGACTCATATGTCCATATGTGTGAAGCATTAACATGTAGCATATGGATGCAGTATTTAAAAATGTCTTTTGTTCTGCCTGCAGGGTTTTAGAGTACTGACATTCAATACATAGGTGCCCATCTTGATGACTGTGGATGGAAATATGTTCATCAAGTAAATTCAATTGACTTGTGGCTCCTAAAATACTGTGTCACTTCCAGAATCCCTTGCAGGAGACGATCCAGGTTGGTAAGGACACATGACCCTGAGGAGCATTACTGATCTGTCAAGATGCCAAATAGTTAGTGGACAGGTATATATTGGTTATCTAAATATATGCAACAGATGTGTCACATGCCATCAAGAGTTTGGGAAGCATAGTTTACTGGCAGACCGACAAGAGCCATTCCCAAATATGTGTGAAGATAACAAAAACCTAAGTTGAAATGATGCTAATGTTTGCTCTGTGACGTGTTGTGATGTAACTCATGTGTCAAGTCTATGCAGATGATTGATGTGAATCCTTCTTAACAGCATCATCAATGGAGACAGTTCCACAGAACAAGGGGAAGTGGAGAGCCAGACTGGGTCCTCTGCGGAGGAGGAGTAGGGTCCCAGTGGCACAGAGGGTGAAGGGAGCCACACTGAGGGCCGGTCAAAAACATCAACATCTGTAGAAGACAACGAAAGCTCCAGTGATGACTCCCTTGTGGTGGTGGCTGCTCCCACATCAGTGAACACTAGTTCAGAGTCTGCCATCACCTCCACCCTCACAGCCGCTCCCATTCCCAAGGTCCGTGGAGCCTCCCTTGTTAGGGAGCGTATCTCCATCGTGCCAGGCACCGCATCTACTGCCCTGAGTGTGGAGGCCGTGGATTTACTGAAACACTTACATGTGGGGCAAACATCCATGCTGAGTGTCCTCCATGCACACACCAGTCTTTTGACACAATTGGTGTCATTCTTGGAGGGCATCTCATCAAACATGTCCGCCCTACAGTGATCCAATCTGACCATGGCCTCTTCACTGACGGCAGCACAGTCCCTCCTTTAGCAGTCCCTCACCCCTTCCACCCTTGCCCCAGTCACAGTCACCACTACCCTACCTGACCCCATACTACTCACATGCACACACAGCAACTGACACAAGCAGCACATTACCACCCAAAACAAATTTAAAAAAACAAAATCACACACACTCAGGGGACTGACATCACACACACAGGGGAGAGGGTAAAACAATTCACACACCCATCCACAGGCACTCCACATTCCGCAGCTACCTCTACCTCCAAAACACCTACTCTTCACTCTCAGGTAAAACCTTCTTCACAGGTTCTCTTCCTCTCTGATCTTGGCCTCTTCCCCAAAGATGAATCTGACCACACTCCTAAGGGGAAGAGGAAATCCCCCAGGACAGACAGCGGATCCACCCCTGCAGGCACTCCCTCCCCTAAGAGTAGCCACACTGAGCACCCCCTCTGTACTTCTCCCAGGACCAGAAAATCTACTTCTCCAACACCATTCAAAACCACCACAACAAAAGCTACTCCCACACGGTCCAAGCCAACCCCTCCCAAGGTTCAGGCAGACACCACCTGTGTTTCCCCCACACACCATTACACCATCCCCAAGATGATCAGGCCTCCACCCTACCACAGCCACTTCCCCTTCCACAGAACCACATGTTCTGTCTGTTCCTGACACTGCAGTGGAGCACACACGCCCTCAATCAGACCTGTCAAGTGTAGTACACCCACCACCCTAACAATCCGACCTGTCCACTGCAGTACACCCACCATCCACTCAATCTGACCTGTCCACTGCGGTACACCCAGGCGAGATGTCACAGATTTGTTTCAGTGCAGGCATGCGAGTGGGTGATTCTTATTTGCAACCGCTCAAGGACTCTAAAATATTGACTGGCCTTTGCCCTTATTGTTCAATTTAGAAATTTTTCATTATGAGAATGCTGAATAAAACACTTATTTTTTTTTAAGCATTTATTTGGTTGTAACAAGCTTTGTTAATAAGTGAACTATCATTGATGGGCTAATGTTGTATTGGGTGTAAAATGATATGGTGAAGTGATGGACTGCATGTGCTCCAAGGCATATGTGCCCTATCACAGTTTGTTTCTGAGTCCTCAATGAATAGATTAGCAGGTTGTCATGAGCCACAACATTTGTGAGCATGATATTAACATGCTCATATGAAAATCAATAACAATGAATTCACTTTTGGACATAGATCATGCTGACATTTGAAAACATTGTGCAATTCTTTCGAAGTGCAAACATCTAGGATGGACATGCAGGATATCGCTGTGATGAGCTACAAGTCATCTGTCTCATATTGGAAATTGTGTGTACCTGAACTGTTACTAAGTGCAGATGAGTTCTGACACACACATTGTACACATGCTGAAGTAAACTAAGTCTGCAGTGACTTGTAAGTGTTGCAGCCATGTCTGAGTGTCATCATGTCATGGTAGACCCATGCCAATGACTAGCTTTACAAAGTTGAATTTCCACTGTAGGGAATTCAACTCATGACAGAGTGTTAATCAGTGACATATCCTGTTACCATGATGTGTGAGGTGAGCAGTAATCTCTGTCTTCCAAACAACTTTCATACCAAGACTATAGTCCCTGCATATTTCCCTGTTTCTGTAGCTTTCTGTGTGCTGACTAGTCCAGTGCTTTCTCAACCTATTTTCCTTTGAGTGGCCAAGATGTGGGAGCAGCATTAGAATAGAGTCATTTTGATGACATCCCTATTAGGTTTGAGACAAGGGCCTGCAGTATGATGGAACCCCCCCATGTGACACATTCAAACGTTTCGTAAGTAACATTTAAGATTGCATCATCATCATGTTTTAAATCTGTGATATCTTTTTGCAAGTGTGGCACTTGTATGTGTCAGTGACTGCTCACAAACAGCATATTCTACCATCACAAATAGCATGCATGGCACATGACACAGTGAGCAAGGGTTAGTGTGGGAATATAAATATGGCACACATCCTGACTTAGCATAACAGAGGGCCAGCATACAGGATACTGTCACCACAGTGCTGTTGCCTTGACGGTATTGTGGAAGTGATTCATTCTATTGATGTATTGTTTGTTGTTCCACAGTGCTTGTTCTGCATGTGACTGTTCTGCACCTGCACGTCAAGCAATGCCTGATTGCCACCATTGGATATTCAAGGCGTATATGGATTGCTTCCAGATTGGACTCAAAACACATCAGCCTCATTCCAATTGCCCTCCACCTCGTATGTGTAAGGCCAGGCTGAGTCAGCGTCCACAGTGACACACATGTTGTGCTTGTTATGCAGTGTGTGGCTGTGTATTTTTCCTACTGAAGTTCACACATGTGTTTCACATGTCTTTGTTGGACATGGAGCGAATGATGTGCTTTGTTTATTTCTCCACTGGCCCTAGGACTCCTACATATCCACACTGCACATCCTTCTGATTTCACCAGTCACAGTTGCTGTCACAGCATAGCTTTGAGATTATATTCTCTGTGTTTACTGCTGTTCGTACCACAAAAGTAGTTGCTGTTGTGTCCCTGACTCAGGAACAACAATCGGCTGCTCCCAACTTGGTGTCATGCCTTCAAGGACTTGCATCCTGGATGGACAAAAACTGTCTAAAACTTAACGGCGATAAGACCGAGGTACTGGTGGTGGGAAAAGCACCTTCTGTATGGTCGTCTGCTTGGTGGCCGCAGAATTTGGGCCCCACTCCTGCTCCCTGTGCCCAGGCAAAAAACCTGGGGGTTTGGATGGATTCTCACCTCTCCTTTGAATATCATACCAGACGGGTTGCGGGAGCCTGTTTCGGAGTACTAAAGGGACTCAGGAAGACATTGGACATATTGCCTGCTGCGGCCAGGAAGACCTTAGTTCACGCACTCGTGACTTCCCGCCTCGACTATGGGAATGTCCTCTATTTGGGTGCTACAGAGATGAGTATGCAGAGACTCCAATGCGTGCAGTACGCAGCGGCCCTGTGTAGGTCTCAATGGATGGTGGCGCAGGAAAAGAGGTAAACAAGTTCAAACCAAACTTATACCAGACAAGGTTCAACTAAACCATAAAGGTTTACAATTTAGAATCATTAAAGAAGGCTAAACTGTTAGTCAGTTCAAATCATAGCATCGGAAAATGCTCAAAATGTAAATAAATGGGAATAAGCATAAGGCTCTAGTCAAATAACCAGAACCAAATATAGGGGTCGATTAGGATGGCGGTTGTAGGCACCTCTGTGTTGCTGGCGGTGGAGGAAAACGTCCATTTACGTACTCTTGTGGCAGTCCTCGCGTCCGCCATATTACAATGGGCCACGATAGTGCATTTCCATCCTCTGTGGTGTTTCCGGATCTGCCTGAATTTTCGTTCCACAACGGTGGCAGAGGGAGCCAATAGAGAAAGACCGCCGTGCGGAATGACGTGACAACCGTCGGACAAATCACGATGCCGCAAACAGCCCATCAGAATGCAGTGGAGAAACCAGCCACCCAGAGATGGCGGAAGCACAACTGCGGAGATACAAACTCGAATTGGAGGCACCTCCACACGTTCCTGGTCGCCATGGATCCAGCTCTACAAGCCCTTCCGCTGCTGTACCTCATCCATTACCAGCAGATAAGACGCCGTCGCGGTCAACACCACGGGTAAGTCAACAACGCATCCCCGCATACAAACAGAACTGTTGTGCTGAAATATGTGTCCTGTCTACATCAGACACCCTGCTGGAGACAGGAACATACCCCCCAGTGTAAGTACACATGTCCTGCACCTCACAAATTGACACCTCTGTATCGGGGTCTTCCATCACCATAGAAATCACTACAACTAGCCCAGTCATGCCGGTCATGTCACCGCAGCGGTGAATCCGTGGGAAAACCTGCCCACAATGTAGTAGGAATCCAGGACATTGTCCCAGACAAGCAAGATCAACATCACAACATCCACACCACATGTAACATAAAAGAAGCACCACTCAGCACAACATATCTGCATCAAGAAGTCATGTGCAGGTACACTGTCTATAGTGACATCTCATTAGAATCATCACCAATTGTATAGGAACATGAGTGTGGGGTGAGGCAAGAGTCCCCTCCAAAATGACAATAGTCATCATTACATACAAATACGGGTCAGTCCACATACAATGTGGAACAGAGAAGGGCAGACCAAGTAGGGTGTGTATGTGTACTACACAGTATGCCAACAATGTTTTGCAATGAGTCAGTGAGCCCAGGTAGATGACACATGACATTACACACCACTGCTACACAATCACACATCGGCACAGCCCCCAAGCAGTCATTGAAAGGCCCATCACATACAATGGCAGACTATATCAAACAATAACAGCCCATACCATGCAACACAGAACAACATTTCTGACTCAAACAGAAAACTCAGAGTAAGCACCACTCTGCATTTCAATCACAAGTGCACCTCTGTCCAAGGTTCAGTGAAGCCTGGGGGACCGAGTGTTGCCTCACATCCTGAGCAGTTGCCAGGTGAGGTGAGGTTTCTTACCCGTACACTGGGTTTGCAGACGTACCTTGAAATAATATAATTGGTGCGATAAGTTATATCTTTCCATTTTTTTCATTTACATATTTTTCACACTGAACATTTTTGTTGTATCTTTTCACTCAGTAGCTTATACTTTTTAGGTCCTGAGGAAGGCTAGACACTCTGATAGGTCACGGATAGCTAAAACATGTAGACCGACATACCCTCTAAAACTAGACAGTAGCAGTTTCTTTTTTCAAAACTGCCTGAGCACTGATTTTAACCCTGACACAAAGTGACATACAATAAACATATTTTACTCTTAGTAGCCAGTTTTAACTTCACTTAATTTTTGTTTATTTGCACTGCGCACGTCACCTAATAATTACCCACAGCTCATCATATTGTGGAGTTTAGTATATCCTATGAGACCATTCAATTAAAACATCCCTGTGCTCCTCTCTCAAAGTGAGGGGGTTGTAGCCCTCGGCTGTACTAGGAGTTACAGCCAGGAGAAGAACCCAAATGATGAAGCATGTCACCAGTGGGTGAGTGATGGGACTCTGTTTCCCTATAAGGGTTACCCATATGGCATTTCAAATTTAGTTGGGCTTAGGTACCTATGAGTAGTGTAGGATGCCAGTAGGCACCTAGTAATAAAATAGACCTTGAGACAATTTATTGTGCTTTCAGTGAGGCAAGAGTCCCCTCCAAAATGACAATAGTCATCATTGCATACAAATAGGGGTCAGTCCACATACAATGTGGAACAGAGAAGGGCAGACCAAGTAGGGTGTGTATGTGTACTACACAGTATGCCGACAATGTTTTGCAATGAGTCAGTGAGCCCAGGTAGATGACACATGACATTACACACCACTGCTACATAATCACACATCGGCACAGCCCCCAAGCAGTCATTGAAAGGCCCATCAAATACAATGGCAGACTATATCAAACAATAACAGACCCATACCATGCAACACAGAACCACATTTCTGACTCAAACAGAAAACTCAGAGTAAGCACCACTCTGCATTTCAATCACAAGTGCATCTCTGTCCAAGGCTCAGTGAAGCCTGGGGGACCGAGTGGTGCCTCACGTCCTGAGCAGTTGCCAGGTGAGGTGAGGTTTCTTACCTGTACACTGGGTTTGCAGACGTACCTTGAAATAATATAATTGGTGCGATATGTTATATCTTTCCATTTTTTTATTTACATATTTTTCACACTGAACAGTTTTGTTGTATCTTTTCACGCAGTAGCTTATACTATTTAGGTCCTGAGGAAGGCTAGACACTCTTATAGGTCATGGATAGCTGAAACATGTAGACCGACCTACCCTCTAAAACTAGACAGTAGCAGTTTATTTTTTCAAAACTGCCTGAGCACTGATTTTAACCCTGACACTAAGTGATATACAATAAACATATTTTTCTCTTAGTAGCCAGTTTTAACTTCACTGAATTTTTGTTTATTTGCACTGCGTACGTCACCTAATAATTACCCACAGCTCATCATATTGTGGAGTTTAGTATATCCTATGAGACCATTCAATTAAAACATCCCTGTGCTCCTCTCTCAAAGTGAGGGGGTTGTAGCCCTTGGCTGTACTAGGAGTTACAGCCAGGAGAAGAACCCAAATGATGAAGCATGTCACCCGTGGGTGAGTAATGGGACTCTGTTTCCCTATAAGGGTTACCCATATGGCATTTCAAATTTAGTTGGGCTTAGGTACCTATGAGTAGTGTAGGATGCCAGTAGGCACCTAGTAATAAAATAGACCTTGAGACAATTTATTGTGTTTTCAGTGAGGCAAGAGTACCCTCCAAAATGACAATAGTCATCATTGCATACAAATAGGGGTCAGTCCACATACAATGTGGAACAGAGAAGGGCAGACCAAGTAGGGTGTGTATGTGTACTACACAGTATGCCAACAATGTTTTGCAATGAGTCAGTGAGCCCAGGTAGATGACACATGAAATTACACACCACTGCTACACAATCACACATCGGCACAGCCCCCAAGCAGACATTGATAGGCCCATCACATACAATGGCAGACTATATCAAACAATGACAGTCCATACCATGCAACACAGAACAACATTTCTGACTCAAACAGAAAGTAAGCACTACTCTGCATTTCAATCACAAGTGCACTGTGAGTATGTCCAGAACATCAACAGCACTGACTACACTCCCAACTCACATAACACCCACACACCATCACTCCACCTCAACAAAGGGAGCACCAACTATAAAGTAGTGAATGAATGGCAGAGTGTCAGGAAGAGTCCATTTTGACAGCAGGAAACTCTGACCTGACACTCAGGACAACACTCATGCTCACACCTGCCTTCCACTCATGTCAATCAGAGTGAGTAATTGAAGAAATGAAGAGTCACTGTGCAGGTTAACAACCATGGAACTGTGCACACTGTATGTCAAGGCCCTCAGACAGCTCACGCACTGACATGTAGCCTCATAAACATATAATAAGGCAGCAGCAAGGTATGACAATAAATAGACTAGCCTAAAGTGGAGTGCCCAGTGCTTGAAACCCACATAGCATTTGCACATGACATGCAAGAGGAGCAACATATCACACTACACCTAGACTAAAAAATCTGACATGGGTGGCACAGTGATTGAAATTGAACTAAAGTAACATCTGTGCAATATCCCTGTCATACAGCAATGCAAGCTATGCATTGGCCCAGGAATGATAGGAACTGTCATAAGCCATACAGTGAACAGCCCCACATCTGTGTCAAGTCCCTTGACATGTGCATGCCACCAGCACAACACTCATGGCTCATTGTCACATTCCCTGACTGTCAAACCCAAGTATGACCTTCATACATACCCCTCATCTTCCCATCTCACACCTTCACTACTAAACACCTGTGGGAAACACAGATAAAGGTGCAAATAAGGTCCTGTGAGTTTCCTGATAACCAATCTCACACCCTGGTGTGTATCAACAAATGTCAGAATCCCACTCAGGGATGTCTGAAACAATGCTGATCCAAATCCAATTGCCAAACACATGTTTCACAAACAACATACAAATAAGTCCAACAAACCCAGCCGTGTGCAGGCAAACAGTGGATAGGCAATGTGACCCTAGACAGCACAGGTATACACAAAATGTTCACTCTGGCCAACGGCACAGACACCATCCCCAACCCAATCGGAAAATGCATTATCAAATGCCAATCATGAACACTAACTGTGATCAGTACAACAAATCTGCTAACACAGACACACACACTACACCAGTTACCAAATGAGCATGCTGTTCAACTGTAGCACAAGCATGCACACTCCTGACAAGTGACAGGTCAAACACAGGAGGACATAGCAGTATTGTGCACTTAAAACAAGCTCATTAACAAGACTCCACATTGCTGCATGTGACATTCACACAAGAAAAGCACACTACATATCCAACACACATCAGAATATATTACAATGCACAAACTCCTCACACACAATGTCATCCAAATATAACATTACACACATATGGACCTGTCAGTAGAAAGAGCCAACACAGGCCAAAGACTGCATCCATCCACAACAAAAACACAACATATGCCCATACAAAATCATCATATAGCAAACTTAGCTGGACATCAGGGGGACTCAAACCTGGCAAGGACAAGGAAACATGCACAGACAGCAGTTCATGCACAGTAAGCAGTGTGTGAACCCCAACAAAACAAGAATTACACATGTGTGAGTGCTCCACTATGAACTTCCACACCACAAATCATCACAGGGCACAGATCACATCACACTGAGGAAGGTTAGCAGTGCCTCAGCAAACACACATACACTTTAGCTACGACCTACTGCTGCACAAGTCAGGAAAACACAGATGCATCCAACATGACTAGAGGACTATGCTGGTGTAACATATGCACTGTACATGAAAAACCACGACTGCAATCAAGTAGAAGAAAAAAGCAACAGAACAAATGGTGAAACAGTTCTGAGTGGCACATTGGTCCTGGACACAGATCATCCTCCCGCAGTACAGTGTCACACTATGAAGTGGTGGGGAGGGTCACACATTGGCAAGGCATGGGGTGGAAGATATTAGACTGAAGTGGTGTGTACCTCACTATTGGACAGGTAAGGAGTGTACAGAACAAAAACACATAGAGGAGTAACTCACAATGGGTAGGCATCAAATGCCACTGTAGGGGATGGCATGACTCTTCATACCACATACTTGTCCCTAAAATGTGCCAAGTGACAGCAATGTATGAGAAAAGTCACATATAATGTCAGTTTGCCTGAGCAGGTCAGCACAGTGAGCACAAACGTAAACAAGAACCATGGCAGATCAACCAAACACAACACAGACATTGCAGTGACACACTCTGCATACTCACAACTGACAATGACAACAAGTAGGTGTACTCCTGGATTGCAAGGTCCCACTGACACACTACCCAACAACCAACTCCTACATGTGCCCACAATGTAAAGCACATGGTTGAGAATGTAAATAAAAAGGCACGCATTACCTGGATCATACATATGTGTAGGTGTCATGCTCAGGGGCACATACATATCAACATGTCTGCCAATGACAGGCCAATCACACTGTATGACTACTCAAGTGCACACATTCTAATGTGCCCATGTGACTATGAAGCCAGGCCTACACAAGATGACTACACATCTACACTGCTGTTCACACATCAAGAGAGATCCCACAGATGTGACTGACCCTGGCCACCACGCAAGTTATCCTGTGGCTAGAATTCCCTTCTGTTGTGGTACAGTCTCCGAATATGACATGTGTACAAATTTGGAGACCTGACAATAGAATGATTAGGATAAGAGGACATCATCACCGACAACCATCATTGCACCCTTAAGCCTCTGAGTCAAGAAGCACAAAAGTGCCTGTAACCTCTGACAACCGCTGAAAAATAAAATCAAGTAATTGCAAATGTAAATGTGGCATACAGAGCATGTGTCACATGAACATATACACATACATGCCACTTTTTCATTATCAAGGGTGGCGACAAAGCACACAACCTGAGTAACATTCTTTATTACATAATATCTGGATAGGCATCAAAAGTGCAAAACATCAAGGCCATCAGCCAGTCCAAATTTCTAGGCCGCACATGTGTTCATGAGAATTTGCACATGAAATGGGCATCAAAAGTGCAAAACATCAAGGCCATTGGCCAGTCCAAATTTCTAGTCCACACATGTGTGCCTGAGAACCCGCACCAGAAATGGGTAACACAGTCCACTGCCATGGGAATCACCACAGGTCAGGGGCTTTGAATGGGCAGTCCAGGCACCGCTGTGGGACAAATGGTGTAAGGAGGGAGATTTGGCTTCAACTTTGGCTTGAGGTTGAGCTGGGAGGGGTTAATTGTCAAGGCCAGTTGGAGCACTGGACCCGGGAGGGAGAGAACTGGCTGAGGTAGAGGGATCCATGGATGTGGGAGCCTGAGGGCTGGTTGGACCAGGTGGAATGGTGGCACGTGGAGGTGGTCACATGCTGTGTGGAGGCTCAGTGGCTGAGGGGGAATGTTGAGGGCTGGGTCTCAACTGTTTGGGGATCTGATATCCCACAGGTGTCTTGGCCAGAGTGGGAAGTGAGGTGGGCACAGCAACCTTACTCTTCCCCAAAGTTGTAGGAGGTGCAGGTGGCTCTCCCCGTGGAGGTTTTTTAGACCTGGTGGTATGCTGGGTGTGACCTTGCTTTTTCCCCTGCATCCCCTGTTTCTGAGGTAAATCCCCCACTTTGCTCTATTGTCCATGCTTCACAGGGGTGTGGGTGGAACTTAATATTTTGGGTAAATCTGCCTTCTGAATGTCTTTTGACTTAGTTGTGGCAGACACCAGGTTCACAGCAGACAGGGCAGGTGTTTGCGTTTATTTGGGATCAGGTGTGGGGATGGGAGTGCCCTTGGATGGTGATGATTTGGACGTAGATAATGTGAATGCATGCTTGTTTGCCCTATGTCCCTGAGTGTCCTGTGATAGGCTTTTTGTTTTGCGGTGATGTGTGCTTGTTTTGTGTTGTGATGATGGCGTATGGTGTCTGGTATGCTTAGACTGCTGCTGCTGTGTGCTGCGTGTGAATGACTGTGTCCCTGAGGGCTCAGACGTGTGTGTACTGTCATCAGGTGGGGCCACTGGCAGGGTGGTCGCTGAAGGGAAAGGAGCTGGACTGAGAGCTTGGGACTTCTGAATGGCTGTCATCACTGTGGAGGACAAAGACTGGACAGTTCTGTGTAGGCCACCCACGTCCGAATGAATATCCTCCATGAACGCAACAACCTGTGACAACATGATTCTGGAGGGCATTCAGGAGAGCAGTCTAACACACACACAGCGGGCGCTCAATGTCTACGACCTCCACACTGAGGGCAGCAGGGGAGACAGGGGCTGTGGCAGCAGTGCCTGGAGGGAAGGAGACTCTACCCTTCTAAGGGCCGCGGGCACGGACAGCACTTGGGGAAGCATCCGGGAGGGTGGGCACTGGATGAGGTGTGGCAGAAGAAGAAGCCGATCTGGAACTTCCGGTGCTCCCCAACATCGAGGAGTCCCCACTGGACTGGGAGGATGTGGAGGTTGGTGTTTCCGGACGTGAATCTTCCAGGGCACTCCTGTCCCCCTCTGAGATGCTGGTCCCCTCAGTGTCACTGAACTCCTGTGTCCCAGTCATGCCAGTAGCATCCCCAACGCTGTCGGGCCCCCGTCCTTCTGTGCCCTCGGTAGATGCTGCAAGAGACAGAGACATAGGTTCAGTATAGTGCCATACTCACAAACATATGCAATCAAAACTACAAACAGGAAAATTAATCTACCATGTTTAACTAGTCCATGTAATTTCTGCATATGCCACATTTATACAATTATCAGATGATGCATGGAAACATGCATAGCTGATAGTCATGCTCCATGTTGCGTTGACACTCCAAAATACCTCTGCCTGTACCTCCCTATAAACACACACAAAACCTTCTGTATGCACACCTACATGCCTGTAGGTAAGATAGCTATACATCAAAACATGTATGCTCAGTCACATATGTAGTTTTTTTATGGAACACCACAGATACAAAGTACAATATGTCCTTTTGCAAGGGCAACCAGCCCCTGACATCCACCATGTAGGGCCATGAAGTACAACTACAGTTGTACATTGGTGGCAGCTGTATAGATGTTACAAGTTATTTGTTGTGCACAGCACACATCTAGGAATGCACACTAACATGATGATCGATCACTGTTATTCACTGCCAGTTGATGCCTCTGACACTCACACTGCAGCATATGTCACAAGGCCACATCTTATTTTTTAAAGAAGTGACAATGTGCACCATTTAACAATGCAGTCACAAACATGAGAAGGGGAAATAATGCAAGGCCTCCATAGGTTGGGACATGTCACATACCAACATGTCCACAAGTCCCTGAAAGGCCCTCATTGATCCAAGGCAGGATTGTGTCTTCTGCTGATGATGAAGTAGGTGGACCCCATTAGGACAGCTAATGTGTGAGAATACCTAGGGTCTGGCATATGACATCTCTACGTTGTGCTGACTGATGACATTGAGGACACACCAATGTGCCAAAAATTCACATACTGATTACAAGCATTAGCCACAACTTAACCATGCACTGATGCACAAGGACACCCCTCCACAATGCACACATACTGAGGACTGACAATCTGAGTAACCTTTACTCATTATCGTCCTTCAAATTTCTATAGAACACCTCAGTCACATCACAATTTGACATACCCACTGATCACATCCAACCATGTTAAGCCATGGTGCCAAAACAATCTCGCAATGGCCAGGTTCAACTACATTGCAGTTAAGTCACTGAGTCTAGCCGTAACTTTCATGTTGCCATGTGCACATATGCAAAAGGTAATTTAGCCAATGCCTTACTGCAATCACGACCAACTACCCCATCTTCACTTGCTGTCTCTACGGCAGGTAAGTACATCATGCTATGCCATGCTACTCATATTGGGCTAGTATATTTCACAATGGTGCTGTCCTCTATATGATTGTGAAAAAAGGGACCCATGGGACAGGTTTCACCCTTACCAACTCACTGTTCCCTGAGCCCACATCTGTGGTTGCCTGTAGCCACTGACACATCATCACATGAGCACCCACTTCACACAATGAATTATCCTGTGTCGGATTGTCTCAGTTCAGACAACATTTATACAATGTGAGATGAAAAATGCCAAGCTGATGTTATGTGACAAGGTTCACGGGTTTTAACACTTGAGAAACAAAATATCCTACAAATGCACTCAACGCTGAGGCCACTTAGAAGCCATTGCATCACACTAGAGACCTCATAGAGGTCCACACAAGCTCAGGGCTGGGATTCATGCAGTCAATCATACGCAAAGGCACCCCCAACTTGCTGCTGATGGGCCGTCAAGTGCCCATCCAGCTCTGGCTGTGTCAAGACTATTAGTGGTGTCATGACTCGGCATGCCAGCCTGTCACTTCAAGGGAGCAGCCCCAGCATCATCTCAGTGACGTGTTTGCTCTGGCGGCAGATGTCATCCCACCTCTTGTGGCAGTGCATATGACATCGGTTGGAGACACCCAGAGACCGCACCTTGCGTGCAATGGCCCTCCATATGGCCTTATGATGATGGACCTTAAGCTGCAGGCATGGGACACAAGAAGAGGAGGTTTCTGTGAAATTGTGTTGTGTATCACTGTGTGACAGTACAGGAGCATGAAATACATAGCACACTAACACATCAAAAGAGAGCAGAGCCCATACAGCATGTCACATAGTACACTTGGAGCAAACCATGCCACTGCAATGGTTACATATATGATGATGGACACACTAGTACTACATGCCCATGGACACACATGCAGAGTGCCACCACAGAAACCAATTTAAAAATTGCCCTCAGTTGTGATGCACTATGTGAGTGAGCGTGACATACAATACACTGGAAATGATGTGTAGAGGTCAGACTCACTGTGTCCTACACTACACATCCTTTAATGTCCCTGACCATTGCCTAGCTACATGTGTCATGGTGGTCACATTTAGGGCCCTGATCTTACAATCTCACAATCTTCTCACTAGGTGGAATACTGTCCTGTGCAATCCTCAGGCCTATGATAGATCATTGAGAAATAGGGTTGTGTGCAACACATATGATTCACTCAGTCATTTTGGTGATGGGTCCATGTAACATTGGGCAGTTTCTGTGCAGGCCAGAGGGCCTCACACTGAGGATAAACGTGGCCCATCACAGAAATCACATGCATGTACAATATGAATGGAGATACAGCACATAAACTTTCAAGACTCTAAATCAATAGTAGGGTGACATGTCCAAATTACATTTAGCTGATGTGTCATAGGTGAATTACTCCCAAGAGTGATATACTCAGGCATTGTACTCCTGTGCAGAATGGACACATCTCCATAGGGTCATTTTTAAAAAGGCACAAACATTATTCCGTACCCTACGGCCAAGCTACATTTGTAATGTCTCAAATGAGCATATGAACACTTAATGGACTAGGACATCACATAGCACAGGGAATGTGTGTTCAGACTTTGAGTTTCTCAATCCAGCAGGGTAACGGGGTAGCTGCCAGACCACAGTATGTCATTCCCATCCTTAAATGCAATCAGGGATCTGTGGAAATATACACACCCCAGTGACGTGAAGACAGCATGCTAGACAGTGTCTCACACATTTATATTAAACAGTCTCATAACACCATATGCTTATTTTGGCTTAAGAAGAGCTGGACAAGTGTCCATGTTACCATCCTCCCCATATACTCAAGTGCAATTAGTACTAAGTCATGTATGGAGCATACTGTTGGCAAAATATTGATGCATTCACATTGATTGCACTCACAGGCACATACTACTGTACAGTAACATCATGTGAGCATTCTCAAACTTTTAGTCAGACTCTTACCAGTACATCTGGAGCACCATATAGCCTCCCATACTGTGCAAGGACCTCGTCCACCAGGACCTCCAGCTCATCTGTGGTGAAGGGACGAGCCCTGATGTTCACTGTTCGCACCATCACTAGGTCTAGAGTACAGGTACAGCAGCAGTTGGTGGTGATGAATAGCAGACAGCAGTGTCTGAATGCAAGTGACATGTGTGGCTCTCTCACAGACATTTATAGGCCCCTACGGTTGTTTCAGTGGTACTCTGCTGTTGCAATTGGTATGCCTGGTTTGCATCTTTCAATTGTATCCAATGACCGGGACCGCAGTGGCGATGCACGCCTACCGCGAGTTTCAAAAATGCATTGCACTCCTGCGATGGCGGTTCCCATTGGCTGCAATGGCATTGGTATATGCGGTTTCACACTGCGGGGGCTAGGTGGTCCCTACCACAATCAGGCATCTTTCAATTGTATCCAATGACAGTGATTGCGGTGGTGGTGCATGCCTACTGCTAGTTTAAAAACTGCATTGCACTACCGCAATGGCGGTTCCTATTGGCTGCAATGGCATTGGCATATGGGTGTCCCACTGCGGGGGCCAGGTGGTCCCTACCGCAATTTGACATATTTCAATTGTGGCCAATGACCGTGATGATCGCAGTGGCAGAGCATTCCTACCGCACCTATGGACATATTGTGCTATTGCATTGGCACTAGCCAATTTTCATCATTGAACACTATACCTTTACAATGTATTCTAGCACCTGGCTGTAAAGTTAAATGCAAGTGTGACATTTAACTCACTGATGCCCACACATGCCATGTCAGTGCACATGATTACATGCATTGGCATGTACTTCCTCACATGTCACATATGATATTTGTGTGCATATACCCAGATTTGGTGTGTAATGGAGTCTCATATTTGTGAACATGTCAATGTGTAAGATGGCTAATCAAAGCACAGTAATGATGGACTGACCACATTATATGCATATTTCACTGTGTACATTGCTGTATTCATTTTGATAGTTGATCGACTTACACACACTGTGCTCATTGTATAATAAAGTAGTGCTCTGTGCGACTTAAGCAAGGATGTGTGGCAGGTACAGCAGCTAAGTAGAAGTCAGCAGTGTTGCTGTTTGCCACATATGCTGTGCCACCTACACCCAGGGCTGGTGACACAAGATGTTGGAGTGTACCATTTACCATTCACATAGTCAGATTCTGATTTGGAAGTACTCAGTATGTACATACTAACCACATGTTCGACTACATGAGATCAAGGTGTCTGTGCATGTGAGTCGTGACCTGTGCATTAACCTCTTCGGTGCCCGTGACGAGCTGAACTCGTCATGGGCCGCGGTGGTGCTGTGCCCATGACGAGTCCAGCTCGTCACAAACCCCGCCCGCTAATGTAACGGCCGGCACAGGGCGGGGAAAGGGGCGGGCACCGAAGGGGTTAAGCTGTTGTTACAGTCCAGTGTTTGGCTCTGTGTTAGTCAATATGTAAGATGTTTGACACATCTCATTGTGGAATTTAATGCGCATGTGTCCTCTTTTCATATTATGTAGGAGATGACCAAATGTGCATCGGCCTTTCCCAGTGCTGGCAAACATGGAGGATGAGGACATCATAAGGAAATTCCGTCTGGATCACCTTACCCTTCAAGACCTATGTGGTCAGTTGGAGCCCCATCTGAATCCTCACAGCACCTATCTGACTGCTTTGATGGCAACATTTAAGGAGATGGCAGCCCTGCATTTCTGTGCCACTGGTTTGTTTCAGTACACGGTGGCCGTCACCAGTGGGATGTCTCAAGCTATGTTCAGCAGGGTGCTACGTGATGTCCTGTCCGCATTGTTGACCTACAAGTAATGCTACATACACATTCCAAAGACACATGAATTGGCAGAAGTGAAGGGTGATTTTTATGATATTGGACACATATCTAATGTGGTTGAAGCCATGATGGCCTAGTTCCACCACAGGCACATGAGCACATCTACCGTAACAGGAAGCATTTCCATTCCATTAACCCCTTCGGTGAGTCGGACGGTCGGGGGCCGTCCGATACACCAATGCTCATGTGCATGGGAGGCATGGGACGGCCTCCGGTCGTCCTCGAACATGGCACAGGGAATCCCTTAACCCCCCAACAGCGTTGGGAGCTTCCCCAGCTCCTGAGGCTGAATGCACGGTTTCCCTGAAATAACAATCAACGCGCAGGTCTCGCTGACGTCATTTCAGTGCAACCGAAACTGAAATGAGCTCATTTCTGTTTTGCTTTCTATATGCTATCTCAGCCCCCTGAGCACGTAGAAAGACTGGAGAGGTATCATTGGAAAGGGAAGATTCTCCCCTTTCCAATGGTACCCCAGTGGATCCCTGCTTGGGGATTTCCCCAGGAGTGTGATCCCCAAGCAGGGATCCACCCACTAGGTACCAGGGAGGGGGAAGCGCCCCCTGGGGGGGGGGGGGCAGTAGCCCGCAATCAGCCCCCCAGGGGGGCAAATTGCCCACTAGAGAGCAGGGATTTTTTTTTACTTGGAATTAGGGAGGGGCTGCCCAGTATGGGCATGTCCCCACCCCGCCACAAAATGACAGTCTTTCTGTCCCCCCTGGGAGGCAGATTGGGCAGTAGCCCCCAATCTGCCCCCCGAGGGGGTCGGAAGCCCACTAGATACCAGGGATTTTCTTTTTCCTGTGAAACAGGGGTGGGTGCTGCCCAAAATGGGCATGTCAATGCCCCCACCCCTGCAGCAAAATGACAGTCTTTCTGCCCCTCCTGGGGGGCATATGGGGCAGTAGCCCACAATCTGCCCCCACCAGGGACCAAAAAGCCCACTAGATACCAGGGCTTTTGTTTTAAACGCAAATTAGGAGTGGGGCTACCCAATATGGGCATGCCAGATGGCAGAAAGCCCACTAGACAGCAGGGTTTTTTCCTTGGATGAATATAGGGGTGGCGTTGCCCCAGAATGGGCATGCAAATGCCCCCAACCTACCCCCCAAAGAAACCAAAAGACTTTCTGCCCCACAGGAGGCAGATAGGGGCAATAGCCTTAACTAAGAGCCAGAGATTTTTTTTATATAGTTAGGGATGGGGCTGCCCAGAATGGGCATGTCAATGCCCCCACCCCAAATAAAATGCTACAGTCCTTCTTACCTCCCCTGGAGGGCAGATGGGGCAATAGCACCTTATCTGCAACCCCCGGGGGGGGGCAGAAAGCCCACTAGCCACCAGGGATTTCTTTCTCCAAAGTTCAGGATGGGGGCTGCCAAAAATGGGCATGACAATGTCCCCATCCCCCCAAAAAAGATGCCACAGTCTTTATGCCCCTCCCAGGAGGCAGATCTGACCTCCGGGGGAGCAGAAAGCCCACTATGCGCCAGCAATTATGCTGGCTTTTTTATACGCAGGAGTGGGGGCTGACAAGAATGGGCATCCCAATGCCTCAGACACCCCAAAAGAATAGCAACAGTCTTCCTGCCCCCCTCGGGCATATTGGGCAATAGCACCTGATTTCCCCCCTTCCAGGGCGGCAGAAAGCCCACTAGGCATTGACTTTTTTTCGGAATGTGCCTACCTGTAGATTTTTGGTCCTAGCGCCGCCGGCACCTAGGAAAAAATAGCAAACCTATATATTTTTTGAAACTAGACTCTGAGGGGAATCCAGGATAGGGGGACTTGTGTGGCTCTCACTATGTTCTGTTACCCAAAATCCCTTGCAAACCTCAAACATAGTTAAAAAACATATTTTCCTCACATTTCTGTGATGGAAAGTTCTGGGATGTGCATGGATCCACAAAATTCCACCCACCATTCATTCCCCAAAGTCTTCTGTGAAAAATGGTACCTCACCATATATGTTTGGGCACAGTCAGTCTTTCTGCCATCCCTGGGGGGCACAAAGCCCACTTATCACCAGGGACACCAGGGATTTTAAAAAAAAAATTGGAATTAGGGGTGGAGGCTGCCCAACATGGGCATGCCAAAGCCCCCACCCCACTGCAAAATGACAGTCTTTTTGTCCCCCCTGGGAGGCAGATGGTGTAGTAGCCCCCAATCTGCCCCCCTGGGGGCAGAAAGCCCTCTAGATACCAGTGATGTGTTTTAAAATTATAATTAGGGGTTGGGGCTGCCCAATATGGGCATGCCAATGCCCCCACCCCTTTGCAGCAAAATATAGTCTTTCTGCCCCACCCCGGGGGGCCACAGAGCCCACTAGATACCAGGGATTTTGTTTACTGTAAAATATGGGCGGGGGTTGACCGATATGGGCATGTCAGTGTCCCCATCCCTGCAGCAAAATGACAGTCTTTCTGCCCCTCCTAGGGGCCAGATGGGGGCAGTAGCCCCCAATCTGCACCTGCGGGAGGCTGAAAGCCCACTAGATACCAGGGATGTTTTTTTGACTGTGAAATAGAGGTGAGGTTGCCCAATATGGGCATGTCAATGCCTCACCCCACTGCTGCAAAAATAGAGTATTTCTGCCCCCCCCCCAGGGGTGCAGATGGGGACAGTAGCCCCCTATCTGCTCCCCCGGAGGCAGAAAGCCCACTAGAAACCAGGTATTTTGTTTTAAATGCAAATTAGGGTTGGGCTGCCCAATATGAGCATGCCATTGCCCCCACCCCCACCCCCACAAAATTACAGTCTTTCTGCCCCGGGGCAGAAAGCCCACTAGACACCAGGGCTTTTTCCCCCAATGAATGTAGGGGTGGGGGTTGCCCAAGATGGGCATGCCAATGCCCCCCACACAAAATTCCAGTCTTTCTGCCCCCCCCAGGGGGGAAAGAGAGCACCCTAGATGCCAGGGAAATATTTTTTATAGGCCCGGGGTGGGGGCTGCCCAGAATGGCCATGCAAATGCCCCCACCCTATCCCCCAAAGAAAACAAGACTTTCTGCCCCCCAGGAGACAGATGGGGTCACTAAGTGGCAGATATTTTTTTTATATAGGTAGGGGTGGGGGCTGCCCAGAATGGGCATGTCAATGCCCCCACCGCACAAAATTGCTACAGTCTTTATGCCCCTCCCAGGAGGTAGATGGGGCAGTAGCCGGGCAGCAGACTATGCACAAGCAATTATGCTGGCTTTTTTATGCGCAGGGTTGGGGGCTGACCCAAATGGGCATCCCAATGCCCCAGACACCCCAAAAGAATAGCCACAGTTTTTATGTCCCCCTTGGGGGTATATTGGGATAATATCCCCCGATTTTCCCCCTCCCCAGGGTGGCAGAAAGCCCACTAGGCATTGACTTTTTTTCGGAATGTGTCTACCTGTAGATTTTTGGTCCTAGCGCAGCCGGCACCTAGGGAAACATAGCAAACATATATATTTTTGTAAACTAGACACTGAGGCAAATCCAGAATGGGGGGATTTGTGTGGCTCCCACTATTTTCTGTTACCCAGAATCCCTTGCAAACGCCAAACTTAGTTTAAAAAAAAACAAATCCTCACATTTCTGCGATGGAAAGTCTGGGATCTGTATGGATCCACAAAATTCCACCCACCATGCATTCCCCAAAGTCTTCAAAGAAAAATGGTACCTCACTTGTGTGGGTTGGCCTAGTGCCCATGACAGGAAACAGCCCAAAAACGCATCCTGGACAAACCACATTTTTACAGTGAAAACTGACCCTTTTTTTGCAAAGTGCCTAGCTGTGGATTTTGAACCCTAGCTCTGCCGGCACCTAGGGAAACCTAGCAAACCTATACATGTTTGAAAACTAGACACCCAGGGGAATCCAGGATGGGGTGACTTGTCTGACTCCCACCAGGTTTTATTATCCAGAATCCCTCGCAAACCTCAAACTTTGAAAAAAAAAAAAATCCTCACATTTATGTGATGGAAAGTTCCCCAGAGTCTTCAGAGAAAAATGGTACCTCACTTGCATGTTTGGGTCATGTACCCGCGACAGGCAAGGGCCAAAAACCTATTGAGGCAACATCAAAATTACCTATCACAAAACAACCTGGTTTTGCAAGGGGGGGGCCATGAGTTTTTGGCCCCGGGCTCGACGGCCATCTAGGGAAACCTACCAAACCCACACATTTCTGAAATCTAGACACCCAGGGGAGTTCAGTTTCGTATGGCTTGTGTGGGCTCCCCAACATTTTCCTACCCAGAATCCCCTGCAAACCTCAAATTTAGCTGAAAAAATCACTTTTTTCTCATATTTCTGTGTGGGAAACTTCTGGAATCTGCATGGATCCCCAGATTTCCTACCACCCAGCATTCCCCTGGTCTCCCAATAAAAGTGGTACCTCACTCACGTGGGTCAAGTACCCACGACAGGCAAGGGCCAAAAACCTATTGAGGTGACATCAAAATTACCTATCACAAAACAACCTGGTTTTGCAAGGGGGTTCTATGAGTTTTTGGCCCCGGGCACGGAGGCCATCTAGGGAAACCTACCAAACCCACACATTTCTGAAATCTAAACACCCGGGGGAGTCCAGTGTCGTATGGCTTGTGTGGGTCCCCCAACATTTTCCTACCCAGAATCCCCTGCAAACCTCAAATTTAGCTGAAAAAATCCCTTTTTTCTCATATTTCTGTGTGGGAAACTTCTGGAAACTGCATGGATCCACAAATTTCCTATCACCCAGCATTCCCCCTGGTCTCCTGATAAAAATGGCACCTCACACGCATGGGTGGGTCAAGTACCAGCGACAAGCAAGGGCCCAAATCCTATTGAGGCGACATCAAAATGACCTATCACAAAACAACCTGGTTTTGCAAGGGGGGTCCTATGAGCTTTTGGGCCCGGGCTCAGCGGCCATCTAGGGGAACCTACCAAACCCACACATTTCTAAAAACTAGACACCTGGGGGAGTCCAGCAAAGTATGACTTGCGTGGGTCCCCCAACAATTCCCTACCCAGAATCCCCTGCAAACCTCAAATTTTGTTTAACATTTCTTTCTCACATTTTTGTGTGGGAAAGTTGTAGGATCACAGGGCTGACACAAATTTCATACCACCCAGCGTTCCCCCAGGTCTCCCAATAAATATGGTACCTCACTTGTGTGGGTAGGCATAGTGGCTGCAACAGGAAATGGCCCACATCATACTGTGGAGACTTCAAAATTACCTATAACAAAACTACCTGGTTTTGGGGGAGACACCTGGTTTTTTGGCCCCGGGCTCGCCGCCATCTAGGGAAACCTACCAAAACCATACATTTCTGAAAAAAGGTACCCTGGGAGTCCAATGAGATATCGTTTGCGTGGATCCCCCAACTTTTTTCTACCCAAATGTCATTCTCTTGTGTCTTTCTAGGTTCCTTCGCGCTAGCAATACCTCATCACAATCAGAGCTTGTGGTACATTGGAATCTGAGTTGACATTGTACATACTGTGATAAACATGGAACTGTCACAAAGACATAGGTGTGTAAAGAGTGTTATCTGCAATACGTTTTTGTGAAAGAGAAGTGTTAGACCTGGCATCATTGGCGTGGGTCTCCCTTCCTCTTTTCGCTTCCTATCTTTTATGTTGGCTTGATTTAGATGCTCTGGGCGCCGTGCCACTGCTAATCAGTGCCACAGCGCGAATGCTCCCCGTGTAAAGATGACTGTATGAATTAGGATAACCATAATGCCCAGGTCTGTGTAGCATGCTCTAACAGCGAGTTACCCTCCATTTCACTGTTACTATTGTGAAGCTATCCGTTCTCATAGGCCAGAAGGGGTAGGTTGAGGATTACCTTCTATAATCCTATCTGACCCGCAGAACCTGATAGGAACTGCGAGTTTGATATGTTTATGCTCAGGACATTGAGATACACCTTTAAGTGAGATTTGTTTATATATCCCATGTTCGAAAATGCCTCTTTTGGAAACGCTGTATTATCTTGCCTGAGCTTTCCTGTAGGCTTTGCTAGTATGTGTATTGGCCGTCTGGTTTTGGAGCAGCAGGGGCAGCTGGGTCTGGCCTGGCTGGAGAGAAAGATCGGTATTCAGAGCATGAGGAGGGGTTACTCTTTGATCTGAGCAAGACCGTGCCTGGCAAGGTGAATGATGGCTCCACCCCCCCCCACTGGGCGTCTGATAGCAGACCCCCGCTTTCTGAAAGGGCAGGATGTCGCCTCATAAACCAAGTGCTCCCCGACCCCACCAAACAGGTTCTGACTGGATTTAGTGATTTGTGGCTTTAGAGAACAGAGACTTTTAGGTATAAAACGCTGTGCTGAAACCTTGTCCAAGAGTGTTCCTTCTGGATGTCAAGACGAAACTCTGTCCGAGTGAACAGAGGAAAGGACTTTTGAAACTTTCACCAAGCTTGCTGAAGAAACTACCCGAGGGCCTGAATCGAGAGCGCCTCCTGCCGAAGTCTCAGGGACATTAGACTTCACCAAATCAACCATCGGAATTCCTGTGCGAGGAATTCTGTTTGCAGGTGAGTCCTCCATCGAGCAATCAGGAGCCTCTAGTTCTACTGTGAGGAACGCGGACTGGGAACCTTTGCTGAATCTGTGTGGGCCGCTGCAGGTAAGAGAGAGCTGCCGTCGCTGAGAGCCCACCTGAATTTGAACCCCCGGATCCTTCGCTGAATCTGTGTGGGCCGCTGCGGCTAAGAGAGTGCTGTCACCGCTGAGAGCCTGCCTGAATTTGAACCTTCGGAACCCTTCGCTGAATCTGTGTATGCCGCTACACCTAAGAGAGAGCTATAGCCGCTGAGTGCCCACCGTTGTGCCAGCCTGGTCGAGACCATCCTTCGTCCTGTGGGCCACCGCAGCTAAGATAGAGCTGCTGCCGCTGAGTGCCCGCACCTTCGCCAACTTTGCATCATTGTGGTCTGTGCTGTGGGCTGCCGCAGCTAAGAGAGAGCTGCTGCCACCGAGTGCACACACCTTTGCCAATTTTGCATCATCGTGATTCGTCCTGTGGGCCGCCGCAGCTAAGAGAGCGCTGTTGCCGTTGAGTGCCCACACTTTTGCCAACTTTGCATCATTGGGATCTGTCCTGTGGGCCGCCACAGCTAAGAGAGAGCTGCTGCCACCGAGTGCACACACCTTTGCCAATTTTGCATCATCGTGATTCGTCCTGTGGGCCGCCGCAGCTAAGAGAGCGCTGTTGCCGTTGAGTGCCCACACTTTTGCCAACTTTGCATCATTGGGATCTGTCCTGTGGGCCGCCACAGCTAAGAGAGAGCTGCTGCCACTGAGCGCCCACACCTTTGCCAATGTTGCCTCATCATGATTTGTCCCGTGGGCAATCACAGCTAAGGGAGAGCTGCCACCGCTGTGTGCCCGCATCTTGTTCACCATTGTCGAGGATTGTCGCTATCGTCTTGTGGGCCGCCGCAGCTAAGAGAGAGCTGCTGCCGCTGTGAGCCCACCACGGAGCTGCAAGACGAGAGTCATCGCCACCACAAGCCTGGGCCACTGCAGCCGCGGGCTGCTGCTGCTGAGAGCCCGTCTGTCCCCGAGTGCCCGAATCATTGTGGGTACATGCTGCGGACCCCTGCAGCCAAGACTTGTGGTCACTTGGAGTCCGCCTGTCACCGTCTCTGCTTCTTCGAGAAGCTGCGTGCTGTGTCCCCTTTCAACGGCAAGTATCTGGTGCGCAACGGGTCGCGTAGGCCTCGGCCTTGAATTCAGTCAGTGTCACGTTCTGGTGAATACGTTATTGCCTTTTTGAGTCCCTACTGGTTTACGGGCATTGTAACTTGTTAAAACGCTTTGAGAGTCTTGAGTTAAACATTAGATAAAGATATTATTTTTCTATACCTACTTGAGTTGTGTCCTTTTGTGGTGTTGTTACTGCCTTATTGTGCATGGTCATAAATTATTCACACACTACCTCTGAGATAGGCCTAACTGCTTGTGCTCCTTTACCACAGGGTTGAGCAAGGGTTGTCAAAGGGGATAGCCCACTTGCCCTGAATTAGGAAGAAGGGCTCTATTTGGACTTTGGCACCAGCCATTTCCAACTAGAGACCCCTGTTTCTAACAAGAAGTGATTGTTTTTAAAATTGTGCAAAGGGGATTTATGAGTTGTCAGAGAAGGTAAATGAGACAAATAGAGTAGTCACCACATTGATGTGGTCACACAGTCCAACAAATGTCTGCCATCAACATGGCAATGTGGTTTGGGATAGTTAACAAAGTCAATGTCAAGGGCAACATAAGTGCCATCATGGCCGGCTAAGCGACTTGCCTTGGGTTGGTGCTATGCCACGTGATCCTCCCATGGTGTTTCTCAGACGTCTCCTCCTGCGTTTGGCAGGGGGGCCTCTGTTTCTGGCTCAGCGGTGTCTGAGGAGTCATTGTTTTGCAGCTCACCCATCTCTGTGGCCGCAGCTGAGGTGGTGGGAGTATCAGCAGGCGGGCCACTGAAGGGGGGTTGAGCCGTCATATGAGCCGCATGTCTGTAATGTAATGTAATTGGACACTTGTAGAGCGCTACTATCACTCCGAGGAGCATCATGGTGCTAAGCGGAACCCGGAGCTGGAACATGCTGGGTGGCTGCGATAGGTGAGGGGAAGGCGTTAGAAAAGGGTTCTGCATTGAGCGTCAGATGTTGAAAAGATCCAAGTCTTTAGGGCTATCCTGAAAAGAGTCTCGGATTGGATCTGACAGAGATGGTTTGGGAGTTTGTTCCATGCCCTAGAGCCTATTACTGCAAGACATTTTCCTCCCTTCGTGGCAAGTCTGAATTCTGGTATCTTCAACAGATTAGTGTTGGACGACCTGAGACTCCTGGAGGGTGTTTAGCGCATGAATCTGCTTCAGAGATAGTTGGGACCTGAGGAGTGAACTATCCTGGAGGTAATTATCAGGACCTAGAACAGAACATTTCTGTCCCTCAGAACAGCCACAAGCTGACCCATGAGGTCCACAAGTTTTCCCATACGTGTGGCCATGGACCTCAGCAGCAGGCACATGCACTTCTTCACAACCTGGCCCATCAGTCCCTGGTTCTGTTCATATGCCCCAAGGACTGTTGCGATGGTGGCCAGGGCTTCTGTCTCAGTGTCCTCCTGTGATTGTCCCCCAGTTGCCCTCCCACCTGCCCTGCTGACACAGATCCGTGGCATTAGGACTCGACACACCCGCACACTCTCCCTGCCATCCTTGGAGTGTGTGGTGGTGTTAGTAACCACTGTAAATGTAATGTATGGTTTTTTATATAGCGCCGATCACCACTACGGGTATCTCAGCGCTGTATTCATACCGCTGAAGGAACCCTTCCTGGCTTTTCATGTGAGGTGTCCACTCCTGGGCACCCCCTTGGTGAAGGCCAGGCCTCCCAGCGCTGTTGGGGCCGTTGTGGAGATTAAGCAAGCTATTGCCCAGAGTTGCAGCGTGGGACCCATGATTAGAATAGGCACTGAGGCGAGAATATCCGGTCCGTGTAATTTATAGCCCGAGACCCTGCCGCGACGGGAATCGAACCCTGGTCCCGGACCAGTGCTCTGCATCGAGGTCTGCCGTGCTAACCATTGAGCCACACTTCTCCACTGATGCAGGGAGAGTGTTGCAGGCAGCAGTGGTGATGGTGGAGGTGGCTGCCGCACAAGTCATTGTAGCAGGGGTCAGCGCTGTTGTTGTTGCTGTGGTGGTGGTGGGGAAAATTAGGCCTGAGACGTAGTGCACCCAGGCAGTCCTGAGGGGCCAGCTTGTTGCTTCTCATCTGAGAAACATAGGGAATCTGCATCAGAGAGTTCATGTTCCGGGGGGGGGGGGGGAGACATGCTCTGCAGGTTGGTGGTGTTTGCAGATGCAGTTGCTTGTGGATCTCCTGTTGAACAGAGAATAAATTATATTTCAAGTGCACTCCACAGGCTTGGTGTTAGACTTCTGGATGTTACATTTGATACAGCAAACACTTTACATTGCAATCACTTGGTATGGCTGATAGATAAAGAGCATCATGACATGATGTTGAGGTACATACATTACTTGTCCAAAGTGTGACATATACATTGAAACCATGTGCCACGTACAGATTTTGTGAAGGACATGTCATCCTCTACCAACTTACGGCACATCAACTTTTGATAATGCGTCTTTTTTGTTTACTCTTCATGGAATCAGTTTCAGCTAAGCAAGAATTAGCCATTGGAATATTAAACATACCTTTTTCATATCATGTACTTTACTTTGTTTGTCAGATTGACCATGCATGTTTTGTGACCATATGGGTCTTCATGCTTTGGCACCATGGCACTTACACATTGCATCCTGTGCAGTGCATGATTGGGCCCTGCATTTCTTTCTCATGTGACTTGGTGAGTCAAAGTGTAATTTCTGTGACAGTTACATGCGCTTAGCTGTCTGCACACTGGATGTAGCTTTTGGATCGAAGTCAAGTTGGCTGACATGTGAGGGCTGGTGTGGTCATATGGCTCCATGCATTTTTGAGAAGGATGCCAGGGTGCATGCACTGACTACCTACCTGTTCTATGATACAGTGGAGGGAAATGGCTGCCACATGGTTCTGGATGTGGGGAGTGCTCCAGCCTCCTCAGCTGTGGGACAGTGGGTGCCTGCTGGGAGTTGTAGTGCTGGCTTTGTACCCACAAACCCCCTCCATGGTAAGATAGCTACCTACTTGTACGTTTGGGGAGAGCAATGAAATGGCTGGCACATGGTTCTGGGTGTGGGGGGTGTTCCATCCTGCTCAGGGGTGAGAAAAGGGTGCCTGGTGGGAGTTGTAGTGCTTGCTTCCTAACCACAAACACCCCTCCCTGTCAAGAAGGCTACCTACCTGTGCAGTAGAGCAGAGGAAGGGGATAGGTCACACATGTCTCTTGGATGGGGTGAGTGTTCCATCCTGCTCAGGGGTGAGACATGCGAGCACGAGAAGGCTACCTACCTATTAGTTTGAGGAGTGCAATGGAGTTGTAGTGCTGGCTGCCTGTAAACATGCCCCCATGGAAATATTGCTAGCTACCTTTGGGGCGATTCAGAGAAAGAAATGTTAGATCTGTGAGACATGTGTTGGGAAGAGTGTGTTGTACATAAGTGCATTTGTGTTTAGGAAGTGTAGCTTTCCAGTTGTGCAAGACAGTACATAGCAGTGTAATGGGAGACATGTGTTGGTACTTACCAGCCTCCACTCCCCCGGGTATTCCTGTGAGACTCTCTGGATGCATTATGGCAAGCACCTTCTCCTCCCATTCGGTGAATGTTAGTGGTGGAATGGGAGAGCCACCGCCTGTCCTCTGAGCCAGGTCATGGTTCTTGTTGGCACGCTCTTTCACCCTGCTCTTGAGGTCATGCCACCTCCTCTTGATGTCACACAGGGTGCGTGGGGTGGTCCCTACTGCATTGACTTTGTTGACTATCCTTTCCCACATTTGATTTTTTATGGCTACTAGTGTCTGTTGGACCATGCTTACAAACAAATGTGGTTCTGCTCTGATTATCTCATCTACCATGACTGACAACTCAGTGTCTGTGAATGTTGGCATCTTTTTCTGTGCCACGGTGTGTGATGTGCAAATAGGTGAAAAGTGCAGGTGTGAAGGTGGTGGTGGAGATGCGTGAGGTGTGTGTTGTGTGGGTGGTTGTGATGGTGTGATGTGTACTGATTTGCCTCTACTTTGTTCTGTGGTGTTTGGCCCTTCACTTCTGGAGTTGTGCAAAGGATGCTGGGCAGGGAAGGGGTTGGTTTTTTACTCAGCTAAGTGGGTGGGTCCAAATGGAGTATTCATGTCAGGTGTGTTATCAGGGTTGACCTGGGATTTGTATTTTTTTCTTTGACATGGGGATGTGTCATTGGGGTGTGTCAGATGTTTTTGGAGGCTGCACCAGAAAAACAGCCACACTTGGTAGCCTGGTTGTGTGGTTGCTTTGGACCGTCATTCCTTTTTCCGCTTGACCGCAGCGGTCTGAATGCAATAGTCCTTCCGCCGGTTCTATCATTCATCATTCAGCGTGACCGTGGCGGTCGGTAACAACTGATTGTCCGCTGGCTCCGCCATCGTATCATAATTTCACTTGCGGTCATTCCGCTGGTCGATCAGCTTTGTTGGGTCTTTCCGCAGCATTTCCGTCCGCCGCAGATGGATTTTCAGCTTTTTCTGATGTTTCTGGCAGATTTTTGTGGACTCCGACTACTGCGGTCGGATTTTTCGAGCAGTCATCCTAATCTGACCCCGGTTTTGCTGCAGTACATGCAGACAATTTTTTTCTGCAACCACGGCGGTCGGAGTGGTTTTCCGTCCGCAATCCTTAACAGCCCCACAGTGTAGCATAGTGAAAAATAATGCATTAGTAAGAAGAAAGACATGAAGCCTAAAGGCGAGGAAAATCCTGAAAAATCTTTAAATATTGAGTCAGAAGACAAACTAACATGGAGTCTGATCTCTGTGGAAAGTCAAAAGTCTGGCTCACTTTCCAAACCTATAAAAATCCCACGTGGTGTGAAATGTATGATACATCATACTATCCAATAATAAAACAGAAATAATGACACATTGAAAATGAACATCATCACTAGCAGTGTTTTTTACGCTAAAAAGTGAATGGTCCTGTTGAACTAAACAAACGCACATTTAAAATAACATGAACAACCTCCAATAGTCAGTGGAAGTGGCCTGGTAAATTAGGAACCCTGAACATTTTTTAATATTTAAAGAATGTAATTCCAGATACATGTGGAACCAGACAATAAAGCTGCTTCAATGAAACATAAGGATATTTAAAAAAAAATGCTGACTGACTCATTTTAACTTGAGCTGCACAGACAGAGAAACATATGTGCAACAGACAACAAATGCAAATGAATTTGAGGCCTAGTAATGACACTTTAAAAGCTTTGCAATGTCAAATATGGCTCAATTACATTATTTATGGTCTATTTATGTTAATTAAACACACATTATGTGTTCATTCGAAATTTACATCTTCACATGCCACCATGAAAAGCTCTAAGAGTGTTCACCAAGTGACACCCCTACCCCTTCTGTGGTCATGGCAGCATAGTTGCAGTAGCTGAATTTGCCTGAATAAACAAGGAGTAAAGAAAACTTACCTGCACTTTCAAGTGGTTCATTTGCAGCTCATGTTTTTACATGACGATGCACGTGCTGCATGTGAGAATTGCTCGTGTTGCCCTGCAAATGTGAAGTTTCTCAGTTGAAATATTGGTGGCTCCCGAGCCCCAGTGCCACACAGAACTTGGACCCCAAAGTTGATGACTGTTAGCTTGGCGGTACTGAGTAATGAGAATCGTTTGTTTCGTGCCACTGAAGGGCCCCTTTACCACACTCAGTCCAATTATCATGTTGTTCAATGAAAGAATTCAAGGAAGGAATGCTAAAACTCCAATAATCCTCTCTCTTAGGCATTGGTGGAGCTTTATAAATACAATTCTTTTTTAAAGCTTGAATGTCTTCGATGAAAATAGCTCCTGGGTGGGTGGCACATCTGTAAAGGTTTTTGCTGTGAAAGGTATTTGCAGATAAATGTTCTTCCTTTCATCTCGTTATATGCGCAAAGGTTTACAGATCACTGGCTTTTAGTTAAAAGGAATGTAATTGACGACAGATCATTTTCAACAGTTTAGTTATGAACTTCAAAGTCCCTTTATCATCATCTTGACACTTTTATCAAGGAGCTCTGCTGCTGCCAGACAGTATTGCATTAACAAAGGATGCCAGGGTACTACTGGCTTTGTTGACAACAGCATCTTTATATGCACATGGAAAGGGCATGTGTGAAGAAGGGGTTAATGTCTGTACAAGAGAGGAACAAACAATGTGTCATATTTTCCTGACATTGTGTACAGTATCCAATATATTGTTGTAGATTAAGCTCATATTTCAACGAGTTATTCTTTCTTCCTTCCAAGGGACAAGGCTGCTTCCTTTTATCATCTCAAGTGTAGTTTATTTTACCTGGTCCAGGTAGCTGCAGTGCCCCTAGGTTCATGGAAATACATTCTTTGCACCGTTCTCAAGCGATTCTCAATCAATAAAGCAGAAAGCGATGAAGCGTGTGGAATAAGCCCACTGTTTTCTGTTCCAAGAAATACCATGAATGTATGCGGCTTCCATTGTGTGCAGTTCATTTCTATGCATGTGCACATCTGCATATTTAAGAATGACACTCAAGATGCATAACTATATGCTGTGCTTTGTTCGACAGTCCAGATGATAGGAGAAAGAGGAAAACGAGAGTTTGCTTGTGTTGTGGAAGTGAGCTCGCTGATAACATATTGTTTAACATTTGCCATCCAAAATTGGGGATATCCTTTTATGCATTTTTCAAAAGATGTGCCTGTGCTCGCCTCACTTCGTCATTGATCACTTTATGTGTAATCAATATTCGAATCGAGTTCTAATAATGCATTCGTTAAAGGTGCTTTCGCCTTAATCGGCATAGATCCAGTGAAATGTCAAACCACTGCCTGCCTAAAATAAATCCCGCCTTGTCAATTCCATATCGATAATTTTAGTGACATCTGTTTTCAGGAGAGCTCTGGACGCAATGAGAACACAAAGGAATATGGAGGTCTTCTCTTCAGGCATAAACTGTTAATAGTCAAAGAATTTAGAATGACTGGCGATGCGAGCAGAATAAAGCGAAGGACAGGTTATTCGCTTTTCAGATCGATAGGCCAACAGGAAAACCCCAGTTCTAAAGAGCTGAATCCACCTATATTCATATGTTATGTTATGCAGCTTTATAGCGCACTATCACCATGGAGGGTATCCTGGCACTGAGCAGGCGTGAGTCTCGACACACCTAGGGCCAAGTGAGACTAGCTGAAAAGTTAGCCTTTCAGCTTCTTGCGGAATTCAAGAAGTGAGGAGGAGGAGGCTCTTATGTGTAGTAGCAGGTTGTTCCATGTGTTTGCCATGATGTAGTAGAATGTAAAAGAAACAGTTGATGGATGGAATGCTGGACAATGCAAACATTCACCCCCAGTCACAAGGTTCTGGGTTAAATTCATCATTCTTTTGCTCACCACACCACCCCATTTTTAACCCAGCCATATGCAAATCAGTCTTGACCCTGTTCCATTTGGGAACAGTCCTCCCTGGACCAGAAACAAGCATCCTGGGACCGGTTTCAGGGCAACACCCTTCATCAGCCATGCTAGCTTAAATCCAGTGGTGTAGTAAGCATGGGATCCACGTCTGGGCATACCCTTCACACTTAGGGCAACATATGCAAAAGAAACAGTTGATGGTTGGAATGCTGGACAATGCAAACATTCACCCCCAGTCACAAGGATCTGAGATGCTTGTTTCCAGTCCAGGGGGGACCTGGCTTGGCAGTTCGGGCTGGACTGTTCCCATTAGGTGCAGGGTCAAGACTGATTTGCATATGGCTGGGTTCAAACTGGAATGGCATGGGGAGCAAAAGTAACTATGGATTTAGGCCCATATCTCTGTACTGGGGTGAATATATGACATTGTTCTGCATTCTGTCCATCAATTGTTTTTTTTTGCATGATGTAGGAGAAGGCATTACCACCGGATCTGGTTTTTCTGTATGCGTGGGATGAATGAAAGTAGGAGTCGGGATGAGTGGATGTATCCATAAAGCGTGTGAAGCATAGGCCATTGTTGGGGTATGGTGGACCATTGTTCTTGCGGGATATTTAGTTACAGGTTGTAGCAACCACAGTTCCTGTCAGGGTGAAATACAAACAAGCCCCAAATTAACATGTGCTCAACCCTCTGGTAGCCTGGCATGAATCAGTCAGGCTTAACATAGAGGCAATGTGTAAATTATTTGACCTGCTGAAGAGAGTACCTGAAATCCTGGTTGCAGAGTGTTGCGAGATCCTGCATCGAGGAATCATCGTTCAGCTGCGATTCCATTGGGGCTGTGAGAAGATGCATAGTGCTGCATCGATTCTGCTCACAGGTCTACAGGTGGGCAGGCAGTGCCCCTTCAGGCCCTCTTCTAAGGATCCAGGACTGAGGTGGCACCACGTGGGGGTAGGACTCACAGCAGACAGAGTCCACGGTAATTTGAACCTTTTCTATGCATAAGGCTCTGATCTAGAGGCCAGTCAACTAGCCTTTATAGTAACTATGGTGGTCTGGGGTTCAAAATGCAATGCCAGTCCTTTTCACTCAGGCAGCAGGGCAGCAGGGCAGAATGGCAGCAGGGCAGCAGAGTAGCAGTTCTTCTTGAAGAGCAGCACAGCACTCCTTATTAGACTTCCACTTGTCCTGATGTGTACTGAAGTCTTGGGTCTGAGGAGCCACTATTAATACCTGATGCCTACTTTAAAGTAGGAGAAGATTCTGAAGGTTTCCACCCCAATAAGTCATCTGGAATTTCTTGCCTCCCTGCCCTGGCACCAGCTTGTCTGGGGTCACAAAAGACTGATGTCAAAGCATTAGTGAGAGTGCTCAGACAGAAGCTTTGTGATGTGCAACGGTGGCAGGTGACAGCTCCTCCCCCTCATCAAGTCGGAGCTGGCTCATCCTTCCAGCACCTATTGCCCCTTTTATATCAATGGCTGGATGCAATAAAGACCAAGGTGCCAATTACGATCCGGCAAAAAAAATCCCCGTGCGACTCGTATCCGGTCATTTTACGGTACGAATCGTACAAGTCCCGTACGAACTGGCAATCACGATTCGCATGGTAAAAAGTCCATACGAACCGCATTCGGAATCATTCCCCACACGTCCTCGGGTCGGAAAATGTGTCCGAGACGTCCTCGGACGATTTACCGTACAAACGTGAAAAGTCAAGTCCGACCGAGGAATCACGATCCCACCCGTGCGTCCGAACTCACAACCGTATGGTAAAAACATCGTCCGCACCAAACTCCCATTGCAACCATGGAGATATGTGCCCGCATACGCGCCAAACACACCCCCCAGCATCCATACGTTCGAGTCGTACTCCCCGTTAATGTACACCCCCCCTGCATGTACACCCGTGTACGTGTCGAACCCCCACCCGTGTATGTACACCCCAGTACGTTCGAGTCGTACTCACACCCCTGTACGTGTCGTACCACCGTGTACCCACACCCCAGTACGTTCGAGTCCTACCCCCACCCCTGTACGTGTCGAACCCCCACCCGTGTATGTACACCCCAGTACGTTCGAGTCCTACCCACACCCCTGTACATGTCGTACCACCGTGTACCCACACCCCAGTACGTTCGAGTCCTACCCCCACCCCTGTACGTGTCGAACCCCCACCCGTGTATGTACACCCCAGTACGTTCGAGTCGTACCCACACCCCTGTACGTGTCGTACCACCGTGTACCCACACCCCAGTATGTTCGAGTCCTACCCCCACCCCTGTACGTGTCGAACCCCCACCCGTGTATGTACACCCCAGTACGTTCGAGTCCTACCCACACCCCTGTACGTGTCGTACCACCGTGTACCCACACCCCAGTACGTTCGAGTCCTACCCCCACCCCTGTACGTGTCGAACCCCCACCCGTGTATGTACACCCCAGTACGTTCGAGTCCTACCCCCACCCCTGTACGTGTCGAACCCCCACCCGTGTATGTACACCCCAGTACGTTCGAGTCCTACCCACACCCCTGTACGTGTCGTACCACCGTGTACCCACACCCCAGTACGTTCGAGTCCTACCCCCACCCCTGTACGTGTCGAACCCCCACCCGTGTATGTACACCCCAGTACGTTCGAGTCGTACCCACACCCCTGTACGTGTCGTACCACCATGTACCCACACCCCAGTACGTTCGAGTCCTACCCCCACCCCTGTACGTGTCGAACCCCCACCCGTGTATGTACACCCCAGTATGTTCGAGCCGTACCCACACCCCTGTACGTGTCGTACCACCGTGTACCCACACCCCAGTACGTTCGAGTCCTACCCCCACCCCTGTACGTGTCGAACCCCCACCCGTGTATGTACACCCCAGTACGTTCGAGTCCTACCCACACCCCTGTACGTGTCGTACCACCGTGTACCCACACCCCAGTACGTTCGAGTCCTACCCCCACCCCTGTACGTGTCGAACCCCCACCCGTGTATGTACACCCCAGTACGTTCGAGTCCTACCCACACCCCTGTACGTGTCTTACCACCGTGTACCCACACCCCAGTACGTTCGAGTCCTACCCCACCCCTGTACGTGTCGAACCCCCACCCGTGTATGTACACCCCAGTACGTTCGAGTCCTACCCACAACCCTGTACGTGTCGTACCACCGTGTACCCACACCCCAGTACGTTCAAATCCTACCCCCACCCCTGTACGTGTCGAACCCCCACCCGTGTATGTACACCCCAGTACATTCGAGTCCTACCCCCACCCCTGTACGTGTCGAACCCCCACCCGTGTATGTACACCCCAGTACGTTCGAGTCCTACCCACACCCCTGTACGTGTCGTACCACCGTGTACCCATACTCCAGTACGTTCGAGTCCTACCCCCACCCCTGTACGTGTCGAACCCCCACCCGTGTATGTACACCCCAGTACGTTTGAGTCGTACCCACACCCCTGTACGTGTCGTACCACCATGTACCCACACCCCAGTACGTTCGAGTCCTACCCCCACCCCTGTACGTGTCGAACCCCCACCCGTGTATGTACACCCCAGTACGTTCGAGTCGTACCCACACCCCTGTACATGTCGTACCACCGTGTACCCACACCCCAGTACGTTCGAGTCCTACCCCCACCCCTGTACGTGTCGAACCCCCACCCGTGTATGTACACCCCAGTACGTTCGAGTCCTACCCACACCCCTGTACGTGTCGTACCACCGTGTACCCACACCCCAGTACGTTCGAGTCCTACCCCCACCCCTGTACGTGTCGAACCCCCACCCGTGTATGTACACCCCAGTACGTTCGAGTCCTACCCCCACCCCTGTACGTGTCGAACCCCCACCCGTGTATGTACACCCCAGTACGTTCGAGTCCTACCCACACCCCTGTACGTGTCGTACCACCGTGTACCCACACCCCAGTACGTTCGAGTCCTACCCCCACCCCTGTACGTGTCGTACCACCGTGTACCCACACCCCAGTACGTTAGAGTCGCACCCCCAACACAACCTCCTAAGTACGCAGCGCACCCCAGGCCCCAACATCACAACCGCATGTACGAGTCGTACCAAGCCACACACAAGGCCAGCACCGTACAACCAAATGGCCCATGTACACACCGTACACACGCTCAAAACGCACGTACACAACCAGGAAAAACCAAAACAACACAAGAATTCACAATTCGAATGGCACAAAGCCACTAAACATGGCCAACAAACACTGAAAAAACACATACACTGACCTGCAACTGCCAAAAACAAACAGAGGCACTAAACACCACCACTCCTTATAACACACCCACCCAAACTTCAAACACAGCCACACCCACCAATGGGCCAATAAAAAGGGCCCACACACACAAACCATGAGCCTTTGCAACAGACTCACTGCTGCTAGACACCACACACAACTAACAGCACCTTACTACAAGCTTCACCACACCTTACACTTGCACATCTCCACACAACCACCTTCACAAACACACCCTCATCACATTCACACACACACACACACCTGCACAACCACACCCACACACCCACAACTATCCACACACACCCCCCACCATCCACACCCCCCCCCCACCATCCACACCCACACCCCTCACCATGCCCACTACCAAGAATCCAAAGTTCAGTAACCGAGAGTTGGAGGTTCTTGTTGATGAAATCCTCATAGTTGAGCCACAGCTCTTTGGAACATTGGTCAGAAACACCAGCATGGTAGCAAAAACAGCCATGTGGCAGACCATCATTGATGCTGTGAATGCTGTTGGGGACACCAGAAGGACCAGGCAGGAATGCCAGAACAGGTGGTACGATCTGCGGAGGAGGGTCAGAGCCAAGAGGCAGGAGGAACATGACCAGGCCAACGCCACCGGAGGAGGGCCCTCCCGCAGACCCGTACAGTACCAGCCCTGGGAGGAGAGGGTGATGGCCATACTGCCGGTGGAGGCAGTCGAAGGATTAGAAGGACTCCGAGACCCGGGTGAGTACACAAACAACGCACCTCACATGGGGGGAACGGCATCCACAACCAAAATCACTAACAGGCACGCAACCACCCCAAGCCATCGCATGACTCAACCACACTCCATGAACACGCACATGCCACTGCTGCCACCATGCCCCATGCACCCAGCTGGACAATGTCAAGTCACAGGCCACAGAAGACACCAACACATGACACGGTAACGGTAACCCGGATGGCGGGAGGCTGGGCACCAAAAATCACATAGTGCAACTCAGAAGCAGACAACAATGCCCACTGCCCATATGGCCTAGGTCACAGCCAGATAAACAGTGTGTCCCAACACAGGAATGACTTGCCAGCAAATTTCGGACGCCTTGCATCAACACATGGGGGTGAAGGCACTGTTTCGCACATGACAGCAGCTAATGAACAGCCAACATTGTGAAAGAGTGGCAGCACACACCACCACAGCAGCAGCGCACACACAGACACTACACCCAATGGGTGCCTGGAGATCAGAAACAAACTCACTTCAACAAGCCAAGGCCCATTCAAAGATCTGCTAACAGTGTGTGCCCAGGAAGCTGGCCTGAGGTGACAGAGGGTGACACACAGAGGGAGGGAGAGGGGGACAGAGAGGGAGGGAGAGGGGGACAGAGAGGGAGGGAGAGGGGGACAGAGAGGGAGGGAGACACAGGGACACGGACAGAGGGAGGAGGCTGACACACGGAGGGAGGGAGAGGGGGACAGAGAGGGAGGGAGAGGGGGACAGAGAGGGAGGGAGAGGGGGACAGAGAGGGAGGGAGACACAGGGACACGGACAGAGGGAGGAGGGTGACACACGGAGGGAGGGAGAGGGGGACAGAGAGGGAGGGAGAGGGGGACAGAGAGGGAGGGAGACACAGGAAGACGGACAGAGGGAGGAGGGTGACACACGGAGGGAGGGAGAGGGGGACAGAGAGGGAGTGAGACACAGGGAGAGCAAATCAGCCGTGTGGCGTGTGCGAATGTCTGCTCGTCAGCAGGTAGACTGCCTGCATGTAGACAAGGGTGGCCAGTCCCAGAACCCCCCCTCTTCCCCATGGCAAAACACAGGGCTATGTCACAACCTGTTCACGAGCACAACGACAGCTACCTGGATCACATAAGTGTGTGGATCCACTCCATGTGCACATGTACAGTGCTACATGGAAGGCGCCAATGCATGGCTCGCCACACCTGCCCACTCCACTGCTGACTGCAGTCACACTTGACGCAGCAAGTAAGACTGTGCCACACATAGTTAAAGGGGCCAAAGTGGTTCCCAAGGGACACACCCATGCACAAGTGCACTGTGAGTGGAATGCAAGACAGATCCCAATTCCAAGAGGAAATGTCCCAACTTTGAAACAGATGAAACATGGATGTTGCATGGACCAAAATTAACATTGTCTCTCTCACACACAGGTCAACGTCGTGGTTCACCCCCCAACATTGGGGGGGAAGACTCACAGGACCCGGATCTGCGGGAGCCCGATCCCACCGGCAGCGACCACTCTCACCACTCTGTGGACGACCCCGACCGACCTGGCACCTCTGGTGTCTAACCACCTGCAGCACCTGCATCAGGTACAACTGTGCCAACCACCACCCCCACTCCTGCCACATCCCAGGAGACACCCAGGATCCCTGCCCCAACACCACAATGCAGCCAGGCTGGCCAGGAGGGACACGGTGTCCCGGGCACCCAGGAGGAGGCAGGCGACAACGCCAATGCCACCCCTCAGGGGTCCCGGAGACCCGATGTACCCACAAGTGCAGGCCAGGTGCAAGTGGGCAGGGGTGGTGGGAGTGGAGGACGGCGGAGGCGCGAGCCTGACCAGTTGGCTGGGGAACCGGTATTTGCCCATGTCCGTGACATCATGGACACATACCGGCAGGACACCACGGGCATGGCCCAGGTTGTGTCCACCCTCAATGAGATCAAGGGGACCCTCAATGAGATAAAGACCCAGCAGGCCCAGCAACATGCCGAGCAACATGCCTGTCTACTGCGACACCAACGGAGGATGGAGGACAGACAGGCTGAGCAAGTGACGGCGTTCCAGGGGATTCACGATACACTCCGTCGGATGGCCGACAACATGGCCGACCCTCCCTGTGCCAGAAGGCGGAGAACATCACCACCCACAGGGAGGGATCAGGAGGAGGAGGAGGAAACATCCGATGGAGCATCCCAGACGTCGTCACGGCCTGCTGCTGAGGGTCCCCGCAGGAGGCCGGGTCGTCCACGGAAAGGACCGTGAGGGTCGGCGCTACATCACCATCTCCCAGGACACCTGGCCTGGCACCTGGGCCACTGGACCAACAGCATCACAGCATCAAGAGACATTCTCTGCCACATGGCCCTGCTGGTCACTGGCTGACCAATGTTGACAAAGACTGTGGCATGGACTCTGAGGATTTCAAATGGCAAGGACACCAACTCCCCTACTGAACTTTGGATTCCAAACTCCCGGAAAGCCCCTCACTTTGTTCCCCCCCCCCTAATAAATCACATTATGAAGAGTAGATGCCTGCTGGTTGCATAATTACCTAACATGTGTCTTGTAAAGTCTAAACATGCCTGAGTCATCTATTGTCTTCAACCATCCACACCCTGGGGCCTGAGTCTGGCACAGGACACATGGGTCACAGTGTATTAGGCAAGACAGACATGGAGCACCATACACACCCGTGATGGGCCCAACCATCTGAGGGGGTGGCCGAACAACCGTGCTGACAGACACATTGAGTACAGCAACAGTCATGCGCAGAGGTCAGGGATCCAGTCCAGTGTCCTGGGGGCACCCAGGTATGTGTAGACAGGTGGCAGAACCATGTCCTGCAAGCTTGAGTCCGGTGGATGCAGAGAATGGGCTCATGGACAACGTTGGATGCATGGGGATGGCACATGTCACAATACCCACACAGTCATGGACATCATGCCCAATACACAGTCTCAGCACACACACACAGCTTGCATCTTGCTACTCGACACATTGACACATAGCCACAATCAGAGAATACCATGCCAGACATGCTGGATGCACCGTGGCAACACACCAGCATTGACTGAGAAGAGGCACCTTGGAGGCATAGGGACACCTTTATTAGTCATGTTTTCGGGAGTGCAGAGGGTTCTTGAAGTACACATGAACACATCATGTGGAGTAACATGTGGGTCCAACACTGGAACCCCCCTTCTGCAGCACAAATGTGTGTTCGCCATGGAACTGGCACACAAGCCTCGGCTAACAGCTCAACACCCACAGCTGCTCACGGAGAGACTGCCATACACCATTGATCCGCTGATGTGGAAGTCCCACACCATGTCAAGCCAATGCTAACCGTATGTGTCCGAGGGCAGTGTCACACACATTGATGCCATCATCACAATCCCCTATCCCATCACTGATGACTGTCTACCAGGCAGACCATCTATTCAGGTGTACACAGCTGCATGTCTTGTCCCATGCTGATGCCACATGGCTGCAGAGGAACCAAACATCGACAGGGCCAGTGTGCATACATCGTGAACACCTGCCACACCCAATACACCCCTGATGCATCCCTTACCCTATGGAGACTTCCAAACGTGTCCGTGCCTGTAACGCTGAGTCAGCCCACGATGTCGTGTCCAGGAGGAATAGCAGTGCCACAACAATGCAAGCAGCAGACGGCATGCGCAAGTACCTGGGGAAGAGAGACACACAAGAAGTCAGCCACAAAAAGCACAGCCACTTGCATGTGCATTGACTCGACACATGTATGGATGACAACATGCTAGGTCACAATTATGACTGGGAAAATACTACCATCACGGCCACCATCACTCCAGTGACACACCCACACACACCTCTGTCTCACGTGCCATACATGCAGGTGGACACACACATCACAACACATGGCACACGGGGACCAATGCGTGCACACTCAGACACTGGTACTCACCACTAAGCAAAGAAGTCCCGTATGAGCCGAGTCCGGATGTCCTCTTGCGGCTCCACATGCTCCACATCACTAGCCACATTGACAAGCCCTTCGTCCTCCACAGGTGGATGGTCCTCGTCATGTTGATTCAGGATGAGTGGCACAGCTCTTTCAACTGCCATGTTGTGCAGCATGCAGCAGACCATGAAGATCTTGCAGACCTTCGCCGGGGCATATGGGAGTGCGCCGCCGGTCTTGTGTAGGCACCTGAATCGGCTCTTCAGCAGGCCAAACGTCCTCTCGATCACTCGCCTCGTCCGGCCATGGGCGGTGTTGTAGCGGAGCTGGGCCGGCGTGATGGGGTTGCGGAGAGGTGTGAGCAGCCAAGGCATGTTGGGATAGCCAGCGTCCCCTACATGGGAAGCACATGGACATCGTTAGAAGTGGTGAAGCGGTCGTGCTGGTAGGTTATGCAAAATACAGGACAGACAGACTGTACCCACCAACAACACATGCCCGTTCGTTGCGCAGCTGCATCATCATTTCAGGCATCCTGCTACGCCTCATCATGTAGGCATCGTGTGCTGTTCCTGGAAAACGAGCACAGACATGTGAAATCACCATGTTGGCCTGACACACCACAAGTGCATTAATGGAGTGGTAGTGCTTTCGATTGCGGTACGCCACCTCCCGTGCGTGTGGTGGTACCAAAGCTACATGTGTTCCATCTATGGACCCAATGACATGGGGCATCCCTCCCAGGGCATAGAATCCACGCTTGACCTCAGTCATCTGTTCAGGGGTTGGGAACTTGATGAAGTCATCCAGGTGAATCAACATGGCCTCTAAGAAATCATGCAGCACACGGCAGAACATGCTCTGGGACATGCCACCAACATGAGCTATGGTATTTTGAAAGGTACCCGTGGCAAGAAAATGTAGGGCAGCCATTACCTTCAGCTGGGGTGTCAGTGCCGTAGGATACCTGTGCTGCGGTTGCAGGTGTGGTGCCAGTCTCGCCGTCAACTCCACAATCAACGGTTGGGTGAAGCGGTAGAGCCGGATGCTGTCATTCTCCTGCATGGCAACCAAGTCCGGAATAGGTCGGGCAAGAGGCGGCGCTCTGCAGTAATTAGGAAATGACAAGGAAGAGTGAGTGCACTACGACAACAATTCATATGTACTGAGCACATGTTAATCTGTCAATACACATATGCTACATAGGGAGTCAGGTATGTGCTACATGCCCAGGACACGTATGGCTGCCAGGTGACACTCCTACCAAGACCCAGCTACACACGGAGATTGTGAACCTCCACATGCCATGGCATGGGATTAGCTGTGTCCCTGTGCAAGTGAACAGCCAGACGCAAGACAGGAGTGACATACGCCCACACATCAGCAGCAGTAGGATGCCGATTGCAGAGACTGGTAGCGGAACACTGGATCCACAGGTCACATGACATTCCACTAGGACAGCCCACACACCTTGCCATGAAGGTGCACATGTCATGACTCACCACACATTCCTTGTGAGGATGCTGACATGTCCTTGTTACGCTACTCCGTGTCCCATGCATACATGTGCACCTCACTTCCGATACCACATGTGGCATGGTGTGCGGAACAGTGTGCAATGACAATCTACACACAGACACATGTTGGTTGCTGCAACGGCTGCAGCTTTTGAGGGTGCTCCAACATCAACATGATGGGAAGCCCCCACACATACATGACATAGTCACATTGTGCACCGTGGGTAGTGACAAGTCAGGTCTGATAAACCCTGTACCGGGCATCAGGGGACACTTCCGTGTGTTGGTGTCCGTGCCATGCCAGTGACGCTAACCCCAAGTGTGCAGTACGACATGCACACATGTCAAAGGAGTCAAGGCCATGCCTGGCACACATTGCACCATCACACGGTACATCTGTACACATCTCATCATACATCTGGTGCCTTCTCCACTCAGGAGTCATGTGCCACATCACAGGCCGTCACACCTGTGCCCCACACATGTAGTAATGCACAGATGATGCCTTGATGACAATTAATGGACAAGTATGTCCATCCATGGACAAGTATGTCCGCCCTATCCCTACCTGTGTGCCGCCTGTCACCACTGTGATGTGTGAAAACTGCTGTACTGCTGCGAAGAGGGCCTGTGTATGTTCCCATATCACTATGGGAGTGCTGCCGTATGTGTACCCATCGTGATGCCGAGCGTACAGGCATGTGTACGGTCCGTACCACTACGACTACGCATACGCAAGGCCACCCATAGTGATAGGGCCGTACTCACGCCTGTACGCTCACTATCACTACGAGTACGCATACGCGAGGACACCCATAGTGATAGGGCCGTACTCACGCCTGTACGCTGACTATCACTATGGGTGGCCTCGCGTATGCGTACTCGTCGTGGTACGGGCCGTACACACGCCTGTACGCTCACTATCACTACGAGTACGCATACGCAAGGACACCCATAGTGATAGGGCCGTACTCACGCCTGTACGCTGACTATCACTATGGGTGGCCTCGAGTATGCGTACTCGTAGTGATAGTGAGCATACAGGCGTGTGTACGGCCCGTACCACGACGAGTACAAATACGCGAGGAGACCCATAATGATAGTGAACGTAGGCACACGTGTAGGGGCCGCTGCAATGCATTTGGGGTGCCCTTGGGCCCCGAAACGCACCGTACCTGTGTGTGACGCTGAAAATTACATAGGGGACCAGTTTTAAGGCCTACATGCATGCTGGTTGTCATGGAGACCAAGTTCAAATTTCGAAATTGTTCTGGAAGGTGCACAGCAGAAATCAGTTGGAATTCTTCTACTTTGTTGCAATGTATTTGTGGGGCTGACATCATGCAGGAGAATGAAACCGATAGAGAACCCACAGACTGCTAGGTTTGAAGGGATTGGAAGAAACATAGGATGCAAATGTGAGTGACCAATCACTCTGTACCCCTGTGCATGAGATGGGCCAGCAAGGCAGATATAAGGCAGCCAGGTCCCATGAGGGAGCACTTGCCTGCACATCTCTGTATTCCACGACCCAGCTGCTGCTACTGATTCCCTGGAACCATGTCACGGGCTGTGGAGAGGTCACAGCCATTCACCCTGGAGGAGAACATGGCTTTGGTGGATGTGATCCTCCCACAGTACCCTATGCTGTATGGGCGACCAGGTTATCAGGTGAGTGCAGTGTCCACTGCCACAGACTGTGCCCCTTTTTCGTGACTGTGACTTCTGGCATTGTGTCCAGGTGTGACACACATGCTATGTACTGTAGGGGGGTCCCAGGGGTGGGAATGCCTGATGTCTCCCAGCAGTGCCCTGAGACAGGAGGGGTGGGGGCCTATCACTCCCAGCAGTGCCCTGTAACAGGAGGGGTGGGTGCAGAGTCCTCCCAGCAGTGCCCTGAGACAGGAGGGGTGGGGGCCTATCACTCCCAGCAGTGCCCTGAGACAGGAGGGGTGGGTGCAGAGTCCTCCCAGCAGTGCCCTGAGACAGGAGGGGTGGGTTCAGAGCCCTCCCAGCAGTGCCCTGAGACAGGAGGGGTGGGTGTGATGCACAGTGTGAGGCTGGATCTTTGATTGTGTCGTTGCCCTCATTCCACCTGTGTCCTTTCAATGGCACTTACTGCTTTTGCCCTTCCCAAGAGGATCATGTCCCTATGACAAAGGTGCAATGCGTTTGATGCATACTAGGCCTTGTTGTAAACAGCGAATGTGTTCTAATCTGTGTCCCTGTGACATGTGCCAGGTGTATTGATGTAGTGTCACTTGTCCATCCTCACAGGTAGACGCCTCTGCCAAGGAGCAGATATGGCTGGACGCCGTCAGCGCTGTGAGGAGGGCGGAAGGTCGGAAGCGGCGCCTGACCCAGGTGAGGAAACGCTGGCAGGATATCCGGTGCTGGACGCGGAGGATCGCACGGGTCCTGCTGGGGGACTCACCTGAGAGCCACAAGAACAGCGGGCGCCGCCGTCTCTCCCACATCCAGAAACGTGTGCTGGCAGTGGTCTTTCCTGACTTGGACAGGCGTCTACAGGAGATGCAGCAGCCGGAAGGGGGTAGGTACATGTGTGTGTTTGTTGTGTTTCACCAGCATTTGTAAGTGCAATGTACCATGGATACACTTCCAGGGTTTATGGTGCTGTGCTGATCCTATCCCCCACAGACTTGCTGTGCTCTCCTGCCTCCCTTCCCCTCCTTGCAATGTGTTCCCTGGTCTGTGTGTAGTCGCTCCATCACAAGGTCATGTAGCCTGACACCTTCTACAAGTGTACAATGCCTGCAGCATAATGTGTGGGGGTGGTGTGTAACAGGATTTGGGACCTTACCTGTGCCCTGTACAGTTCTGGACTTGTGGGTTCCATGTCAGTTGGCACTAATGCTGAGTCCAGACATGGGAGTTAGTCTCTCAAGTGTGAGGCCTTACAGTACGCATGTCCTCTGTGGTGGCCTGTGACGTGATGTGCATGAGTGTGCGTTACGCATAGTGCAGGGATGTTGGCGTGTGTTGCAGTCATTCCCATTCACGAGCATGGAGTTGTGTGGCCACTACTGTCCCCATGGGCATTTTTTCCTAGGTATCATGTGTGTAATCTGAATATGTTGACAATCTCTGTGTCTACAGCATAGGTTGTGCTCTGTGCCATTGTCCCCTGGCACCATGTATATCGACGTGCGATGTATTACAAGTGTCCACTGTACAGCCTGACCTGATTTTCCAAGTACATACTCACGGTGGCCAATGCCTGTGTGTCTTGTAGCAATCATCTGATGATGCCCATTTGTACATGATTCTTTGGACAGGCGCACCTTGGGTATTTGGTGTGCAACCTTGATTAGTTGCATCCCATGTGTATTTTACCCAGACTAAGAGATGTACGTGCTTCATGTGTCTCCATAGATTTGTCTCATGTAGGGGTGGGTGGTGCGGGCATGGCCTACATGTCAAGACCTGTCATCTCCTTGCTAGGACTGGCCAGTGTGTGATGTTTGCCTGGACATACACTCAAGGTGCAGTGTGCCAGTCAGGGTGGGCATGTTATCAGTATTACCTATGCTGCATGTGCCTCTTGTTCCTGCCTATGGTCCCTGCTCATCCCTATTTGCTGCCACGCTGTGTGGTGCTGATGCAGTGCTGGATTGTCCCCAGGGCCTTGCTCCTCAGTCAAAATTCCATTTCATCTCATTTGCTAGTGTGTCATGCTCTCCATAGTTATTCCATGGCATGGTGGGTAGAGGAACTGTGTCTTGCATGCCCTATATATGTACCTTGTTTTGTAGATGTAACTCTTCCTTTGTATCAGGCTATGCACTGTAACCTACGTAGATTTGATTCATGTGACATATGTATACAGGTGTATGATAACTTTCTGTCTCTTCACCCTACCCACAGCATCGTCGGGGGACACGGAGGGAGACATGGACACAGACGGCGCGGAGGGACGGGGCACCAGTGCCAGCGGTGACATCGGGGCTGGCACTTCGAGTGGGACTGAGGCGGTGGAGAGTGAACCCGGGGACCTGTCGACTGGCACAACAGAGTATGAAGCCGACGGGTCCGAGGAGGATCACTCCGAGTGGGCGGTGGCTGCACCACCATCTGACAGCAGCCCTACATCTGGCACCGCCCCCTCCATTGCCATCAGCCCCCTCCCACGTGCTCGTGTCCCTTCCCAGCGTGCCCGGTCCCCACATGTCTCCTTCCTGCCAGGCACCGCACCCCCTGCCCCTGTCTCCACTGCTGCCGCCAATGCTGAGTCTGTGGACATCCAGCGGCAGTTGCAGATTGGTCAGACTGCGATCCTTAATGTCCTCCATGGCCACAGCCAGGTCCTCAATCACATGGAGGCATACTTGGAGGGCATTCATTCATCGCAGGCTGACCAACGCAACTTGCTGAGGTCCATAGACTCCACACTGACTGCAGCAGTGGGTCTCCTGCAGCGCTACGTCCCACCCCCTACCCCTGCCCCTTCCACACTTCCCACTCCCATGCCTGTCCCACATACACCCAGACGTAAGCATGCACCCACCACAACAGACACAGGCACCACACCAGCAGGGAAGGTCCGCCGCACACCTCCTGACATGCACACACAGGGTGCAGTAGGCACACCCACTGGGTCGGGGGGCAAACGTGTGACACGCAGCCAGAGTGGGAGTCCGCATTCCACCCAATCCACTCCCTCCAAATCCCCTCCCCTCAGCGCTCCTGGCCACATCTCCCCCAAAGACTCCTTCATGGCCGCTCTGTCCCTGAGCCCCACAGTGACGCCACCACGCAAGCGGTCAAGGAAGTCCTCGGTCAGGGTGCTTGAGTCCCCCCCCCTGTCCACATCCTCCCCCAGTGGCGCTGCGACCCATCCCTCTGACCCCCCCCCCCTCCTTGGGGCCTGTGGTTCCTTCGGGTGCAGGGGAGTCCGTGGAGGAACTTGCCAAGGTGTGCAGTGAGATCCTAGAATCCACCTTTGGCCCTGCCCCACCCCCTATGGTGGAGTCCTCCATCCCTGCACCCAATTCGCCTACCCTTTGCCCTCCTGTCCCTGCGGTGCCTGTTCCTTCCCCCCCCATGATGCCCTCACCCCTGTGGAAGACGAGGACTCGTAACTGTGCAGGCAAGCTAGGGGACACGCATCCCACTGTGTCCCCCATCCAGCTCGGACTCCTGGACTGCCCTATGGGCTTTGTTATGATGGGACTTACGTCATACTATTATTTTGCTCATGCTGAATAAAGCTATTTATTTTTTGCCCTTGGAACACTCCTGCATTGCTGGCATTGCTGTTGGTGGGGCTGCTACATGGTTGTGGGTGTTGGTCATGTGTTGGGTGTGTGGGAAATGTAGTGGTGTGCTGCTCATAGGGGGGACCCTGGGATCAGTGTGCCTCACACGGTGTTAGCTACCTTTCTCCATTCATGTAAGCAGTTGCTGCATGTTGCAATTGTCCCAAGGTGTTTTCCTTCCTCTGTGTATCCTGACTTCTTCCCTGCAGGGTGTTCCCATTATTTAGTGCAGAGCTGTGAGTACATTAACTGGGTGTGTGACGGACTCCTTCACCTTGGCACATGCATGCTGAGCCATTCTCCAGCTGCATCATTCGTGGCATCCTTGGTAGTCATTGTACTTGTGTATGTGGACAATTGACATGACTTCATGTGTAAATGTTTTGTTTTTGGCCCTATGCATGCGTATACTTCCATCCTCGCACACATGTGGTACATGTACTGCAGGGTCTTTGTGCACCTGACTGACATTTGTGGGCGTGGTATCTGTGACTACTCCACCCTTAGCGTTCCATGGGCACTGCTGGGAGTGATGGGCCCCCACCCCTCCTGTCTCAGGGCACTGCTGGGAGTGATAGGCACCCATCCCTCCTGTGTCTGGGCACTGCTGGGAGGACTCTGAACCCACCCCTCCTGTCTCAGGGCACTGCTGGGAGTGATAGGCCCCCACCCCTCCTGTCTCAGGGCCCTGCTGGGAGGACTCTGCACACACCCTTCCTGTGTCTGGGCCCTGCTGGGAGGACTCTGCACACACCCCTCCTATCTCAGGGCACTGCTGGGAGTGATAGGCCCCCACCCCTCCTGTCTCAGGGCCCTGCTGGGAGGACTCTGCACACACCCCTCCTGTGTCTGGGCACTGCTGGGAGATCTCTGCACACACCCCTCCTGTCTCAGGGCATTGCTGGGAGTGATAGGCCCCCACCCCTCCTGTGTCTGGGCACTGCTGGGAGGACTCTGCACCCACCCCTCCTGTCTCAGGGCACTGCTGGGAGGACTCTGCACCCTCCTCTCCTGTCTCAGGGCACTGCTGGGAGGACTCTGCACCCACCTCTCCTGTGTCTGGGCACTGCTGGGAGGTCTCTGCACACACCCCTCCTGTCTCAGGGCACTGCTGGGAGTGATAGGCCCCCACCCCTCCTGTCTCAGGGCCCTGCTGGGAGGACTCTGCACACACCCCTCCTGTGTCTGGGCACTGCTGGGAGGTCTCTGCACACACCCCTCCTGTCTCAGGGCACTGCTGGGAATGATAGGCCCCCACCCCTCCTGTGTCTGGGCACTGCTGGGAGGACTCTGCACCCACCCCTCCTGTCTCAGGGCACTGCTGGGAGGACTCTGCACCCTCCTCTCCTGTCTCAGGGCACTGCTGGGAGGACTCTGCACCCACCTCTCCTGTGTCTGGGCACTGCTGGGAGGTCTCTGCACACACCCCTCCTGTCTCAGGGCACTGCTGGGAGTGATAGGCCCCCACCCCTCCTGTCTCAGGGCCCTGCTGGGAGGACTCTGCACACACCCCTCCTGTGTCTGGGCACTGCTGGGAGGTCTCTGCACACACCCCTCCTGTCTCAGGGCACTGCTGGGAGTGATAGGCCCCCACCCCTCCTGTCTCAGGGCCCTGCTGGGAGGACTCTGCACACACCCCTCCTGTGTCTGGGCCCTGCTGGGAGGACTCTGCACACACCCCTCCTGTGTCTGGGCACTGCTGGGAGGTCTCTGCACACACCCCTCCTGTCTCAGGGCACTGCTGGGAGTGATAGGCACCCATCCCTCCTGTGTCTGGGCACTGCTGGGAGGACTCTGCACCCACCCCTCCTGTCTCAGGGCACTGCTGGGAGTGATAGGCCCCCACCCCTCCTGTCTCAGGGCCCTGCTGGGAGGACTCTGCACACACCCCTCCTGTGTCTGGGCCCTGCTGGGAGGACTCTGCACACACCCCTCCTGTCTCAGGGCACTGCTGGGAGTGATAGGCCCCCACCCCTCCTGTCTCAGGGCCCTGCTGGGAGGACTCTGCACACACCCCTCCTGTGTCTGGGCACTGCTGGGAGGTCTCTGCACACACCCCTCCTGTCTCAGGGCACTGCTGGGAGTGATAGGCCCCCACCCTTCCTGTGTCTGGGCACTGCTGGGAGGACTCTGCACCCACCCCTCCTGTCTCAGGGCACTGCTGGGAGGACTCTGCACTAACCCTGGGCGCGACACTACGCTTCGCCCACGTAGTGTACGTAGCGCTGCCTGCTTCGCAGTTTTCGAAGTAGGCGAAGCAGGCAGCGCCTACGCACACTACGTGGGCGAAGCGTAGCTGCCTGCCGCCCACCACCCGCCTCCCGCCCGCCGTACTTTTAAAAGAAAAAATTAATTTGTAATAAAGGAAATTAGGCACTTACCTGACGCGCGGCGTCTCCCGGGGCTCCCTCTTCCTGTTTTTCAATTTTCCTGACTAATGCGCATGCGCGGACGCCCGCGCATGCGCATTTCTCGCAAGAAATGCGCATGCGCGGACGACCGCGCATGCGCATTTGTCAGGAAAATTGAAAAACAGGAAGAGGGAGCCCCGGGAGACGCCGCGCGTCAGGTAAGTGCGGCTTTAATTTGCTTTATTACAAATTAATTTAATCTTTTAAAAGTAGGGTGGGTGGGTGGTGGGTGGCGGGTGGCGCGTAGTGGGGCTACGCGAAGCGCGTAGTGTGCGTAGATTTGGGCACACTACGTGCTGCTTCACGTAGCCCCACTACGCCCACTACGCCCACCCTTACTCTGCACCCTCCTCTCCTGTCTCAGGGCGCTGCTGGGAGGACTCTGCACCCACCTCTCCTGTGTCTGGGCACTGCTGGGAGGTCTCTGCACACACCCCTCCTGTCTCAGGGCACTGCTGGGAGTGATAGGCCCTCACCCCTCCTGTCTCAGGGCCCTGCTGGGAGGACTCTGCACACACCCCTCCTGTGTCTGGGCACTGCTGGGAGGTCTCTGCACACACCCCTCCTGTCTCAGGGCACTGCTGGGAGTGATAGGCCCCCACCCCTCCTGTGTCTGGGCACTGCTGGGAGGTCTCTGCACACACCCCTCCTGTCTCAGGGCCCTGCTGGGAGGACTCTGCACCCACCTCTCCGATTTCGCAATATGTACGCTCATGACAAACATGGATGTGGATACGCTCCATGCATTCGAGGTGAGGGTACGTGTCTTACTTACACTGTTGGGGTGGGGGTACGCTCCATACGTACGCGGGTGGGTACGGGTCGTACTTACACTGTTGGGGTGGGGGTGCGCTCCATACGTACGTGGGTGGGGGGTACGAGTCGTACTTACACTGTTGGGGTGGGGGTACGCTCCATACGTACGAGGGTGGGTACGGGTCGTACTTACACTGTTGGAGTGGAGGTACGCTCCATACGTACGCGGGTGGGTACGGGTCGTACTTACACTGTTGGGGTGGGGGTACGCTCCATACGTACGCGGGTGGGGGGGACGAGTCGTACTTACACTGTTGGGGTTGGGCTACGCTCCATACGTACGCGGGTGGGTGGTACGAGTCGTACTTATACTGTTGGGGTGGGGGTACGCTCCATACGTATGCGGGTGGGGGGTACGAGTCGTACTTACACTGTTGGGGTGGGGCTACGCTCCATACGTACGCGGGTGGGTACGGGTCATACTTACACTGTTGGGGTGGGGGTACGCTCCATACGTACGCGGGTGGGTACGGGTCGTACTTACACTGTTGGGGTGGGGGTGCGCTCCATACGTACGCGGGTGGGGGGTACGAGTCGTACTTACACTGTTGGGGTGGGGGTACGCTCCATACGTACGCGGGTGGGTACGGGTCGTACTTACACTGTTGGGGTGGGGGTACGCTCCATGCATACGGGGTGGGGGTAGGGTCCGTACATATCCGTCCCCACGCTGTGTGATGCTTGTGCGGGCCGTACCCAGGCCTTTGCCACGTGGGTACGAGCCGTCCCGCCATTGTTGGGGTGACGTGGGTGTGGGCGTGGTTCGACTCGTACCCACGCTCTTCAGGCGTGGGTACGGGACGTACCTGTCTGGTTGTGTTGCCTGTTCGCGTCGTGACGGACTTCCGTTGTGGCGGTCGCTGGCTTATCTGGACACGCCCCCACCCCCTCGTAGTGACCAGGGCATGGGAGTCAGGTATGTCCAGGGCATGTGTGCTGTGTGACTTTGGTGGGGGGTTTGTGGCCTGCCCTGGTCCTGCCACCCCCACCCCACCCCACTTTCCCCCCTCCCTTAGTTGGTCTGACCTTCTGCGGCGTCTGCGTCCGAACCTGTAGAGGAGGTCGATTGCTATGAGGGCCGGGATGACTCGTAGGTTCGGGTCCATGTATGTCCGTCGCGTACTGGTCCTCCTTGTTCGCGTCGTCCTGTCGCGTACTGGTCCTCCTTGTTCGCGTCGTCCTGTCGCGTACTGGTCCTCCTTGTTGGCGTCGTCCTGTCTGTCCGTCGCGTACTGGTGGTCCTTGTTCGCGTCGTCCTGATTTCCTGGCAGTTTTTGGCAGCCGGAAAATATTCACCGTGCGGGATGACGTCGATGCGAATCGTAATTCCTGGTTCGTGAATGGCAGGCTGCGTGCGTCCCGACGTCAGGTCGGCGCTTTCCCGGATCGCATTTGTATGTTTATTTTGTTCGGTCGGGGTTTTTTACGATTCGTACGGAAATGGTGTTCCCGTGCGAATCGTAATTCCATGTTGGTAGATTTTGACGACCGGGTACGCGTCGGACGGAGAATATGCTCCGTCCGACGGTTCGTACCCGGTTTTTACAGGATCGTGATCGGCACCCAAGTGCCTTCTACACATAGTAATGCGACCTAATATACAGTCTGCATGCACCAAATAGTTAGGATAAGAAAATGCCCAACATTATAAAAGGGCATTTTCAGAACTATGACTTAAAATCCGACTTTACCATTAAAGAGGATTTTAAATAACAATTCTCTAGAATCCAAATGCAGCATTCCTATTTGTTGCCAACTGAAATTTACAACTTATCAAGAAGCAAGCCCATTATTATCCAATGGGAGAGGTAGGCCTCACAGTACTGGAAAAAAGAATACCAGGACATGTAAAAGTTAAAAGGACCTGTCCACCTTTTTAAATACACTGCACGCAGCCCTATGGGGCATTTAGGGCATACCACAGGGGTGTATTTTATGTATTAAAAAGGAAGGTTTAGGACTGGCAAAAGGTTTATTTTGCCTGGGTAAACTGGCAGCTTAAAACTGCACACACAGGTGACAATGGCAGGTCTGAGACATGTTTAAGTGGATGGCATAATCAGTGCTGCAGGCCCAGTAGTAGCATTTAATGTACAGGACCTGGGTACATGTAGGAGCAGTTCACCAGGGGCCTACAAGTAAATTATGTGTGAAAACTGGGTGTAAGCAAATTTTAACATGTTTAAAGGCGAGAGCATACGCATTTCAGCACTGGTTAGCAGAGGTAAAGTGCACAGAGTCCTAAAGCCAGCAAAAAAACAGTTGGATGGAAAGCAAAACGTTGGAGAGAACCATACTAAGGATGTCAGGACCAACAGGCATGTACTGCCTTGAAATTGTGGGTGAGGAGTTTGAATTGTCGCAAAAACAACAATTGATGGACAGAATGCATAACAATGTCATACATTCACCCCAGTACAGCGATCTGGGCCTAAATCCATCGTTTTTTTGCTCACCATGCCATTCCAGTTTGAACCCAGCCATATGCAAATCAGTCTTGACCCTGTGCCTCATGGGAACAGTCCAGCCCGAACTGCGAAGCCAGGTCCTCCCTGGACTGGAAACAAGCATCCTAGGACCGGTTTCGGGGTTTCACCCCTCTTCAGCCAGGATAGCTTGATTCCAGTGGCATGGAGAGCACGGGACTCATGTCTGAGCATACCCGTCCCACTCGGGGTGACAAATGCAAAAACAACAATTGATGGACAGAATGCAGAACAATGTCATACATTCACCCCAGTACAGCGATCTGGGCCTAAATCCATCGTTCTTTTGCTCACCATGCCATTCCAGTTTGAACCCAGCCATATGCAAATCAGTCTTGACCCTGTGCCTCATGGGAACAGTCCAGCCCGAACTGCCAAGCCATGTCCTCCCTGGACTGGAAACAAGCATCCTAGGACCGGTTTCGGGGTTTAGCCCCTCTTCAGCCAGGATAGCTTGATTCCAGTGGCATGGAGAGCACGGGACTCATGTCTGAGCATACCCGTCCCACTCGGGGTGACAAATGCAAAAACAACAATTGATGGACAGAATGCAGAACAATATCATACATTCACCCCAGTACAGCGATCTGGGCCTAAATCCATCGTTTTTTTGCTCACCATGCCATTCTAGTTTGAACCCAGCCATATGCAAATCAGTCTTGACCCTGTGCCTCATGGGAACAGTCCAGCCCGACCTGCCAAGCCAGGTCCTCCCTGGACTGGAAACAAGCATCCTAGGACCGGTTTCGGGGTTTCACCCCTCTTCAGCCAGGAAAGCTTGATTCCAGTGGCATGGAGAGCACAGGACTCACGTCTGAGCATACCCGTCCCACTCTGGGTGACAAATGCAAAAACAACAATTGATGGACAGAATGCAGAACAATGTCATACATTCACCCCAGTACAGCGATATGGGCCTAAATCCATCGTTTTTTTGCTCACCATGCCATTCCAGTTTGAACCCAGCCATATGCAAAACAGTCTTGACCCTGTGCCTCATGGGAACAGCCCAGCCCGAACTGCCAAGCTAGGTCCTCCCTGAACTGGAAACAAGCCTCCTAGGACCGGTTTCGGGGTTTCACCCCTCTTCAGCCAGGATAGATTGATTCCAGTGGCATGGAGAGCACGGGACTCACGTCTGAGCATACCCGTCCCACTCGGGGTGACAAATGCAAAAACAACAATTGATGGACAGAATGCAGAACAATGTCATACATTCAACCCAGTACAGCGATCCGGGCCCAAATCCATCGTTTTTTGCTCACCATGCTATTCCAGTGTGAACCCAGCCATATGAAAATCAGTCTTGACCCTCTGCCTCATTTATTTTATTTATTTTTAGCATTTATTAAGCGCGAACAATTGCCCGCAGGCGTCTCGGCGCTGTACTTTTGTTACTCTCCTGAATGATCTTATGAATTTTTCAGAGGTCAATAACTCATGGGAACAGTCCAGCCCGAACTGCCAAGCCAGGTCCTCCCTGGACTGGAAACAAGCATCCTAGGACCGGTTTCAGGGTTTCACCCCTCTTCAGCCAGGATAGCTTGATTCCAGTGGCATGGAGAGCACGGGACTCACGTATGAGCATACCGTCCCACTCGGGGTGACAAATGCAAAAACAACAATTGGTGAACAGAATGCAGAACAATGTCATACATTCACCCCAGTACAGCGATCGGGGCCTAAATCCATCGTTTGAGTGCTTGCAATGTTCAACACTCCGTCCATCATTTCCTTTGGTTTTTGCTTTGTTCGCCATAAGTTGGCAGGGTATGCTCAGACGTGAGTCCCTTGCTCACTTTGCCACTGGATTCAAGCAAGCCTGGCTGAAGACGGCTGAAATGCCAGAAACCGGTCCTCGGAAGTTTGTTTCCGGTCCAGGGAAGATATGGCTTGGCAGTTCGGGCTGGACTGTTCCCATGAGGCACAGGGTCAGACTGATTTGCATATGGCAATGTCTGAACTGGGGTGGCAGAGTGGGCTAAAGAACGGTGATGGATTAAACCCAGATCAGTTGACTGGGGGTGAGTGCTTGCAATGTTCAACAGTCCGTCCATCATTTCCTTTGGTTTTTGCTTCGTTCGCCATAAGATGGCAGGGAATGCTCAGACGTGAGTCCCTTGCTCACTTTGCTACTGGATTCAAGCAAGCCTGGCTGAAGACTTCTGAAATGCCAGAAACCGGTCCTAGGAAGCTTGTTTCCGGTCCAGGGAAGACATGGCTTGGCAGTTCGGGCTGGACTGTTCCCATGAGGCACAGGGTCAGACTGATTTGCATATGGCCATGTCTGAACTGGGGTGGCAGAGTGGGCTAAAGAACGGTGATGGATTAAACCCAGATCAGTTGACTGTGGGTGAGTGCTTGCAATGTTCAACACTCCGTCCATCATTTCCTTTGGTTTTTGCTTTGTTCGCCATAAGTTGGCAGGGTATGCTCAGACGTGAGTCCCTTGCTCACTTTGCCACTGGATTCAAGCAAGTCTGGCTGAAGACGTCTGAAATGCCAGAAACTGGTCCTAGGAAGCTTGTTTCCGGTCCAGGGAAGACATGGCTTGGCAGTTCGGGCCTGACTGTTCCCATGAGGCACAGGGTCAGACTGATTTGCATATGGCCATGTCTGAACTGGGGTGGCAGAGTGGGCTAAAGAACGGTGATGGATTATACCCAGATCAGTTGACTGGGGGTGAGTGCTTGCAATGTTTAACACTCCGTCCATCATTTCCTTTGGTTTTTGCTTTGTTCCCCATAAGTTGCAGGTTATGCTCAGACGTGAGTCCCTTGCTCACTTTGCCACTGGATTCAAGCAAGCCTGGCTGAAGACGGCGGAAATGCCAGAAACCGGTCCTAGGAAGCTTGTTTCCGGTCCAGGGAAGACATGGATTGGCAGTTCGGGCTGGACTGTTCCCATGAGGCACAGGGTCAGACTGATTTGCATATGACCATGTCTGAACTGGGATGGCAGAGCGGGCTAAAGAACGGTGATGGATTAAACCCAGATCAGTTAACTGGGGGTGTGTGCTTGCAATGTTCAACACTCCGTCCATCATTTCCTTTGTTTTTTTCTTTGTTCGCCATAAGTTGGCAGGGTATGCTCAGACGTGAGTCCCTTGCTCACTTTGCCACTGGATTCACGCAAGCCCGGCTGAAGACGGCTGAAATGCCAGAAACCGGTCCTAGGAAGCTTGTGTCCGGTCCAGGGAAGACATGGCTTGGCAGTTCGGGCTGGACTGTTCCCATGAGGCACAGGGTCAGACTGATTTGCATATGGCCATGTCTGAACTGGGGTGGCAGAGTGGGCTAAAGAACGGTGATGGATTAAACCCAGATCAGTTGACTGGGGGTGAGTGCTTGCAATGTTCAACACTCCGTCCATCATTTCCTTTGGTTTTTGCTTTGTTCGCCATAAGTTGGCAGGGTATGCTCAGACGTGAGTCCCTTGCTCACTTTGCCTCTGGTTTCAAGCAAGCCTGGCTGAAGACGGCTGAAATGCCAGAAACCGGTACTAGGAAGCATGTTTCTGGTCCAGGGAAGACATGGCTTGGCAGTTCGGGCTGGACTGTTCCCATGAGGCACAGGGTCAGACTGATTTGCATATGGCCATGTCTAAACTGGGGTGGTAGAGTGGGCTAAAGAACGGTGATGGATTAAACCCAGATCAGTTGACTGGGGGTGAGTGCTTGCAATGTTGAACACTCCGTCCATCATTTCCTTTGGTTTTTGAGTTTGAATTGTCTTCATTTGTGAACTGGGAGTCAGTAGAGCTCCTTCGGTGTGAATGATCTGTCAGCCTCAACCTGGAAATCAAAGAAACCAATATATGAGAACAAGAAGCCAAAAAGACTGGAAATAGATAAGGATGATAAGCCCCCTATAATTATTCTCGAATCTAGGAATCTAAATCAAGCGGAAATTCAGGTTTTAGAAAAAGGGCTAGGCTTCATCCCTACCAGTAGACCCAATACATATGGGATTGAGAGAGACTTAAATGACCTCTTCAGAAAAATTTGATACAAAATATTCTTTGAAGGAAAGGATCCACAACCCATTGATAATAAATCTGATTTAAAACTATGATCAACTTGGACCCCACACAGAAGTCTAGCAGGAAAAGAGGTATAAATGTTTGAGAGGGTAGTTAAAAAATGTGTTGAGGATTTATTCTGAAAACATTAAATACCAATAACAATTTGCCCAAAGATTAGAGAGATGCTCTTAAGAACTTATCCATGTGTGACAGTATAACAGTCAAGCCTGGTGATAAGGGAGGCAGTATTTTGATAATGGATACTGAAGACTACAAGAAGAGGATGTAGAGGAAGAAGAGGATGTATTCACTCCTAGAGGTAGAAGCAAATTATAGGAAATCAAACCACAATGAATGGAAAGAACTATGTAGTAAAATAACTAGGTTACTAAGATTTGCTAGGGATGATGGGATCATTTGCCAACAAGAGTAGGGATTTTTAAATAATGAACACGAAGTAATACCAGCCATGTATAGACTGCCGAAAGTTCATAAAATCATCAATGACCCTCCAATGAGACAGATCATCTCCCTGACGGAACCCCATAGCAAATATGCAGACCACTTTCCTAGACCATTAGTATCTAAACAACCTTCGTACATCAAGCATACAAACGACATGATTAGAAAAATTGAAGGTATTGATTTTAACCCAGAACAAGAATGGTTGGTGTCTTTAAACATCGAATCATTGTACACTAATATACCTCAAAAAGACACTGTTGAGATGATTTGTAAAATGTTAGAGGATAGTGAGGGATATCTTAACTCACATGCCAAATTTTAAATGGGAATGTGTTGAGTTGGTTCTCAATAATAATAAAAAAATATTCAATGGTGAATACTATTGCCAGATAAAGGGGATCAGCATGGGGTTACATGTGCACCACGTTTAGCGTGTTTGTATGTACGTAGGTTTGAGGAAAAACATGTTTTTAATGAAACTACTCAGTTTTTTAAAAATGTGAAATACTGGTCACGATTTATAGACACATTTTCTTTATATGGCAAGGTGATGAGAACACACTAGACAAGTTCATTGAATGGATTAACTGTGGGATGTGAATTTGAGGTTCACATCTACTACAAGCCAGAGTCTGTAATTTTTGGGATATAAGCAATAAGGCTGTGGATAAGAAATTAGAGGTAGTACTATATATTAAACCATCTGATAGAAATACAACCTTGCACTATAGTACTAAATCACCCGATAAAGTTTTTGCGGTTAAAAAGGAATTGTACCAATAAAAAAGATTTCAAACACCATGCAGATCTTCTGAAAACAAATCTAAAAAACAGAGGACACCCAAATAAGTTGATCAAACAGGCATATAAATGTGCTAAATATTATAACAGAGAGAGCATGTTTTCAGATGATGATAAAATATAAATTAACCAAGAAGAAAGGATAGTGGTTGTAACAAATTTCCCCAGTATAAGTAATAAAATTAAGAACTTAATAAATAGATCATGGATTTATTAAATGGAGAGGGAAAACCTGAAATTTCCAAGCCCATTTTTGCCTTTAGGAGAAATAGGACTGTAAGGAATGAATTGGTTCATACATTTAAAGAAGTGAAGGTCCCCCAACAGATCAGTCTATTAAACGGAAAAAGAATAGAAGGAAACTTCCCTTGCGGACATTGCACTAACTGTGATTCTATGATTGAGGAGGCATGTGTTGAATATAATGGCAGTAACTATAATACAAATCACTGTTAAATTGTAGAACCAAAAACATTATCTATTTGTTAATCTGTCCCTGTGGAAAAGGGTACATTGGCAAGACCAGCAGAAAATGAGGCTTGAACTAAATGAGCATAGGTCAGCCATTAGAACCAATAAAAAGAATGCACCACTGACCGAACATTGGTCACAAAGTAAATATACTGTAAAATACATCAAATGGGTGATCCTAGAATGCCTTAGATGTTCAAGCAGGGGTGGGGATATAGAAACAAAAAGAAAAAGATGAGAGCACTTCTATATGAGCAAATTTGATACATTCAGGTCAGGACTGAATAATAGAGAAGAATGGGAGTAGTTAATATTCTAGAGAATACTGCTATAGCTCTATTTGCTCCTATATGTACTCTGAATATCTTGTTAAATGAAATACATATGGAATTAGCTCCATAATAACAGATAATAGATAAAGGTGTAGTCTTGTAACATGAAAATCAAAAATAATGGTTACAGGTGTAAACAAAGCTTAAGTAACATTAATTCCCTTTGTAAAATTAATGGACTCCATACATTAGATATAATAATATAGTGTTTTCCTTGGAAAATGTATCTAATGTAATAGACATAAGATGAGGTACAATACATGAGAACGAAAATTAAATGGCCACAGAGTAAAAGATTGTTCATTTGTATTCTTGCTAGTATATACCATGGATAAATGATTAAATACGGGCAATAGCTTATGGTTATTCAGAAAAGGTAAATGAGTCATGGAAATTATGTTGATACACATTGGGAAAATAGTTCCATACTCCCTGAATAATAAAGTTTCCTTGTTCTTTTTGAAAAAAAAAAGGGAAATACGCGACCGCATGCAACAAATGTGGCCACCGGTACAATAGTTTTTGGGTCTTGAAAGGAGAAACCCTTGACTGAGTTGAAATCAACACGACCACGTGTATAAAAGGAGAACCGCGAGTGTAGCTCGGTTTCAATCATACATAGAGAAGAAACCAGAATGGCCGGCTGGCTGTTACAGCTCCCAAAGTAAGTTGAAAGAACGAAAGAGTTGAGCGATTCGCTTGAAGGGTTTTCATTTCTGGGAAACTGTATGTAACCTGATCTAGAAGGGGGCATATGTACGGGGACAACTAAGCGATGTATCCTGTTGATCATAGAGAGAGTAGCTTATGGATAAAACTTGAATCTCTTTTAAATAGTAAAGCACAGATAGGAGATTGTGTGTATTTTGAAATGTAACAATGTACCCGCATAAATCTAGTGTAGAAAGGCATTCATAGGGGGACCAAAATAAAGGTGTACCCGATTGTCTATAGACAGGAGCTTATTGGTCAAACTTGGAGCTTTTCAATTTAATGACTTGTGAATTTGAAACCAAATATTTTTAATCGTGAAGAAGCATCTGCACGGGCATGGTAAAGGGATATATACGCAGCCTATTAAATAAAGTGGTATAAATGTGAGAAATCTATTTCATTGGCTGATTTTCATAATAAGGGATATCTGTACTAGAGGACCTCAGATAACACAAAGAACTATATAGGTCTGCCCCTTACTTTTCTTTTCTTGTCTTTTTTAACCATCAAAAAACAATTTGAACTAAAAGAAACTTAATACAAGGGGTGAAATCATGTCAACCAAATCTGCTGTGGATATTATTTACCACGTATAACTTGATAAAGGGCACCATTGCTGAAATTGAAAAACCAGCTGGTTACCCACTAATGCTTGTGAGGAGCGATATTCCACCAATCTTAATAATTGAATTGCATGGAAAAGGATTTTTAATCAAGGATGAGAATTAGAACTGTTCAAACAGAATTGATTAAATGGAGGGTATGTTTACTAAGCCTGTGAGAGAGAATATCCCCTTCAATATACATTGTTAAAAAGTTTTTAAAAATGTAGGCTACACTCCATGCAGAGGGAGTCCTCTTACCAGTGAAACCTGATGATAAATACATGAGTACTAGTCAGCAGGTAAGAATGATCTGGCATAAGAAAATAATTAAAAGTAAGGTGCCTTGATCATACAAAGTACATTAAATGTGCTGTTTTCGTTATAGAATCTATATCAATCAGGAAGCATGAAATTAAATAATTGCTAACCTGGGACAATCATTTGAGAGGTAATTAACCATCCTACTCTGAATAGTGTAAGGATTTAGTTTTTTAATGTTAGTTTGGAGATCTATTGGGAGAGTAGATAAATACAAAAGCGATATTTCTCAATAGGTTAGACTTTGGTGAGAAAGGGAAATTATCCTATGTGGATATCAGTGTGAAAGATTAAACTGAACTCTGTACATGTAAAATTGTGATGTATATATCAGACTTGTAGTTATATTTTATGTATATTTTTTCAGATGATTGTTGTCATAAACTAAAGTCATGAAGAAGGTGGTCTATTGATTCTCTTCCACCGAAACGCTGTATCGACAACTACGTGCTGTTTAGCATTTTTAATTACATGTGATATTTGTATAAGATTCTTGTCTTATTTAATTCAGCATACTTGCATAGTGTGTACAATAAGCTACAAAAAAAGGAAAAATCTCGCTCTTGAAACTGTATTTTTTCAAATGCAATATGTTTCTCCTATGACACTATAAGAACATAGTAAGTGGAAAGGGCTGTAGGAATTTATTTGTATAGTGAGAGCGAATAGAATGTTTTTTAAAATTATTTTAACTGTTTTAATTGTCTGACATTTGTACAATATATTGATAAAATAAATATTAGACATTTTTGTATATACTTGGGTTCAGTGTTATTAGACAGGAGAGTGTGTAAGGCTAAATCTGTGATGTGAGTATATAAGTAAGGTTTGCCGTGATGATTGGCATTTTGGAGACTCGTTGACAGTCTTATATCGGCTGTCGACTTCTATTCCTGCATATATGGCTATCATTGGAACTGACAAGGCTTGGGTCTGCAGCATACAGTTTTGGGGCTGGTGATATGGTGTTTATGTGACTCAACTGGGCGATTGTTAGCAGGCTTGCAAGATCTTAGCTCATATGCACGCCTTGGCTTTGGGATTTCTTCTATATTATTGATATCTTACCTGAATCTGCAAACTGATTGATACTTAAAATCAGTACCGACCGAACCAGGTGTAATTCCCTCTGGTTTTTGCATTATTTTGCGTAACCGATGGTGCCCCTTCATCTAATCTAATTGACACCTTTGCTTTCTGTATCCTTTTAACATCTATGACTTTGAGGAACGCTGCTTAAACATTTGATATTGAGTATTCCGGATAACCGTGACTTAGATGGGGAACGATATATAGACAGCTGCTCTGGTTATTTCTTTGACTTTTCCTCTTTTATGTGATTGACCTCCTTAAGTTATCAGCGCCCTGACAAAGTCCTCTAGTAGGACGAAAACTGATGCTTATGAGCACGTTTTTAAAAGAAAATTCGAATAAAAAGAAACTTTGAATAATATCTGCATTGTATACAGATTATACTTCTGCTTTCTCAGTTTTTGTAACTAATGTGTGGTGCACCTGTGCTTTTGTTTTAAATTTTTATGATCCCATGAGGATTTGCATTGTGATGGTGGGTGCATTTCTGTGTGCACACAAACCCCAAGAAGAATAGAGGGGTCAGAATATTAGAGGGATAGCAGTTCAGGGGCTGTAGTTCTGATGGTTCTACTGCCAAATTTTTGGTTTAAGGTTTAGAAATTGGTCTGTAGTGGATAACCCTTTGATTATACTTGAATGATCTGCAGCCTGCTGAGTTTTTGTTGATATCGGCAAAGATACTCTTTCCGTAGTCCAGCTTTCTTGTGACCAGGGCACGGCTAATGAAATTTTTGGTGCCAATTGGAAGCCATTGAAAATCTTTCTCAACGTCTTCATGGTACTGAAGCATGAGGCAGTGATGGCATTGGCTTGGGTGGTAATGTTGAGCTTTCTGTTGATGATGATCCCAAGGTTCTTCTGTTGATGATGATCCCAAGGTTCTTGGCATGGGTGGTGGGGTGGGTGTCAGTAGTAGCTCTTTTGGTGAGGTGTCTGTTGATCATTTTCTCACAAACTGTGGCCAGAAATGGTAGCAGGGAGATCGGTCTGTAATTAGTGCACATTGAAGGGTCCGTAGAGGGTTTCTTCAGCAAAGGGAGGACAGTTGCATTTTTCAAAGCTTTTGGGAAGTTTGCCATATAGGTCGAGGCATTCAGAATGGGTGTGAGCATGGCACTGATGGGTTATAGTCCTCTGGAGCATGGGTGCTGGGGCAGGCAACTGATGGGGCCCCTGACTAGAAGGACTTCATGTTGTTGGCGGTTTCTTCTGGGTTGATGATGGGCAATGTGGTTAGCATTGGTTCTTTTGATAAGATCGATAGATGTTTGGTGACGTCTGTTGGGTCCAGTTGCAGGTTGAAGTTGCTGTAAATGGCAGTGATTTTGTTGCAAAGAACTGAACAAGATTGCTGCAGAGGTCTTGCAATGGGAGGTGGCCACTGGTGAGGTGAATTCTTTCACAATGACGAGGATGTATTTGCTTCAGTTGGTGCTGGAATCGATGTGGTCTGCAAGAGCAGTGTGTTTGGTCATCTGGATCATTTGGTAGTAGCGTCATAGGGTGGATTTTAATGTGCTCTTATCTGAATTGTCCTGGCTCATTCTCCACTTGCACTCCAGTTATTTGCAGTGGCATTTCATCAGTCTTAGTTCCTGCATACACCAGCTTGCCTGGCCTCTGAATCTTGTTATATTGCTGTGTTTTGGGGGGCAGGGAATTGGTGCAGGAGGTGGTCCAATTGCTGAAATTCTTGAAAGCTTTGGGGAGGCTATTTCTCTGTTTGGGTCAGTGAGTCTTGAGAGCAGTGATACAGTGATGATGTTGCAGTTTTGGTGAGCTGGTCTGGTGTCTGTGTGTATGTGTTGGACCAGGATAGGGATGCTGAACTTGACAAAGGGGTGGTCTGTCCAAGAGTCTGGTGTGGGAAAGTCAACTTGGATGTTGTTAAAGGTGGTGAAAATAGGGTTCAGTAGGTTTCTGGCAATTTGGGTAGGTCCCTTTGCTTATATGGTGAGGCTCAGTCGTCAATGAGTGATTTTGTGTTGGATTCAGCATAATATTCCAGGTGGAAGTTCAGGTCTACAAGTAGAATGTAATTGCTAGCAACAAGGGCAAGTAGTATGATGAAGCTTGTGATAGTGTCGGTGAATTTGGTGATAGTTGGTATGGAGTCCCGGGGGTCTGTAAAAAAGAGTGCAGCCTAGGGTGAAGTTGGCTGTGAAGAGGAGCTTGAAAAGAAGTGTTCCATGTCGGAGGATGGAGTGTGATGGATAATGGTGATTCCGCCTCTGGCCTTCTGACGTCTGTAACTGTGGGGATTACTGAATCAGGGTTCAGCCAGTATTCTGTAGGGAAAAGTTGGTCCGACATTGTTGAGAAGCATGCATGCAAGTGTGGAGTGTTGTGTGGGTGGCAGCAGGACTGTTTGAGTGTGAGTGAGTGGGGTGCTGGATGCTGTTGGTGTGAGTGCAGAGAGTGTTGCTTGAGGTTAAGTGCATGGAAACTTGTGGAAAGTGCAGGAGGATGTTCCCTCTGTGTTGTGAGGTTTAGCGAGGGAGCAGCAGGTGGAGCAGGGGCTGGTGTTGAGGTTGTAGAGGTTTGCAGGGTGGTAGTGGCAGATTGGGAAGAACCAGTGTTACTGGTGCTGGGCACATTCCAGGCATGGACACATGCAGATGGGCTTGCCTTTGGAGCACTATCAGTGCGCCTGCCGGGCATCCACTCTGTGGAACTATAAAGTAGGTCCTGGGAGGGGGGAAGAGTACTGTCACTTTCTGTGCATCTGGATGATGCAAAATCCAATGATGTCACTTCCTGTGCAGATGGATTATGGAAAATCTAGCGATGTAATTCCTATGCAGATTGATTATGGAATTGAGTCCTACTGCTTAGGTTCCTATTTTAAAGACAGTTTTGGCAGGAAACATGTGTTAGTGGGAACACAAACATTCTACCCCGAATGACGTGTGCAACAATTCTTTAATGGAAAGATAGGCTTGACAAAAATGTGAGAAGAGAAAACCTCATACACATTTGGAAGCTACTTTGTGTAGCATTATCTCTAATCTTTTTCCTCCAATATAGTACATACACTGTATCATATAAAGTGAGCAATGGAAGTGCTAGCTCATGCTAGTATAAAACAGGTCTCTGCCACAGCTTTGAGCTGATAGATTTCTTAAATAGTTAAAGGGCTTCAGCAGCAGTATTTCACTACTTTACACAGTGGTACTTTGTCAATTGAACTTTAATGGAATGTGATTAGTTTGAATTGAAATATAGCACGTGGGTTGAGGATTTCAGCAACATAAACTGAACAGAACTGGTGGATATGTTACAAACTTCTGTGGCACCCTGTAGTGACCAAACATAAGTTCAAGATCTAATGCATCTCTACAACAGCAGTATGTCCAACATAGTTCAGAAGGTCTCTCCGTTACGACTAAAAGGGTAAAAGAATAAACCGTCAGTTCCAATGTTCAACCAAAACATTAACAATAAAAGAAGACAACTTAGACAACAGGAAAGGCTATGGAGGAAGGTAAGGAAAGGTAAATTTAATATGCTTGATTAATTAAAACCATTGCATACATTACGTAGGCATTACAATCAAAGCACATTGAGCTTGTACAAGAATTAAACATATTAAAACAATCCACTTTATATTGTACGTAAAACAATTAAAATTATCTCATGAGTGTTAAATTCCTCAATACAATTAGTGCATAATCTAATTAAGTATCAGTTTAATAAAACATTGGGAGAAAGGATCCAAACATTACCCACCTTGATCAGCTGAGAATACACAGAATATCATGCAAAAAGGTGGTCCGGAAAGCCAAAACAACAGTGATAAGATCCCAACTTGGCAAAGCAAAGAACCAGCCCAGAAAAAGCAACAGTCAGGAAAACTTGCAGAACTAACAATTGCAAACAACTCGACAGACATCTTCAATGTCTTCCCAACTTTCTTTAAAGACAAAATCGCTACCATAATCAACTCTATTCCCAGCCAAGTGAGTCCCCAACCTAGTGAATCCCCCATCCCCATCCAAGCTACACCCAGCTTGAATACTACCCAATACACCCCAATGGCCCCAAGGAAAAACTGAGACTTCTGCAACAGTTTTAGACCTCTGAGGGAAAAATACAGAAAACCGTTCAGTCAATGAAACCTACCATACATTTTGACTATCCCATTCCCTCCCACCTACCGTGGGCCACCAATCCGTTCCCCCTTTTTGACAACGAAAATAGTGAATGCAGATCTCCAACAGGGATACCTCCTTAAATGCCTGGAGATGGGCCAAGTATCCCCCTATTAAAAAGAAAATGGGCACTGACCTGAATGACTTGAACAACTTCTGACCAGTAACCAGTTTGGTTTTCCTTGCTAAATTGAAAGAAAAATGCACCCACGATCAGCTTTATGAACACATCAAGAATTTTGACATAGTAGACAAACAGCAATCTGGGTTCAGACCTGGACACAATATTGAGGTAGCCATACTTAACATCATAGATGACATACAAACATCATTAGAACAAAATAAATCCTGTCTCCTAATACTTCTGGATTTTTCTGCGGCGTTCAACAAGGTCAGACATGGTCAAAATGGGTCTAGCAAGTGTCACCCTGAACAGGGTAACCTCCTTCTTGCAAAACTAATAACAAAGAGTCAAAATAGGCTACACCCTATCTGATGTCGCTGGCATAGATAGGGGTGCTCTGCAAGGATCTACAATTTAGCTAATGCTCTTCAAACTTTACATGAAACCACTCACTGAACTCCTGATGCAATCAAAAATCTTGTCCCACTTGTATCAGATGATACTCAACTATGCATCCAATTGTCCTCTCAAGAGTATATCTGGAGACTAGATGATACCCTGAGTAAAACTCAGGACTGGTTGGCCCAAACCCATCGAAAATTAAAGCAGTAAAAAAAATAATCCATTCTTTTTTCCTCACCCCTCAGTACCCAACAACTTCAACTATGGTCTCAAAACCTCAACTCGCTAAACTGCACCCCAAACTTGTGCGACTCCATAAAATCACTAGGCATCACAGTAGACTCAAATCTATATATACAAGCTCACTTACAAGCTACATCCAGAAGTGCAAATCTATACCTGCACATTTAAGAAAATTGGAACCCTTCATACCGTTAGAAGACCTCAAGACGGCGGTACAATATCCAGTGCTATCATGACTGGACTATGGCAATGCTACACCCATAGGTTTACCAAAAGGCACCCTAGCCCCATTGAAGCAACAATAAATGCATCAGCAAGACTTTTTACAGGCACTCGTCATTACGATCGCATCTCCCCATCACTCAGAGCCCTTTAACTGGCTCGCAGTTGAAGCTAGGATTCAAATGAAAATTTTATGCATAACACACAAAGCTCTGCACAATTGGGAGCCAAAATATCTAGCCAATAGGATTAAGTTATCAGGAGGCTGAAGAGACTCCAGAAGCACTGAATCCCTCATACTAGAAACAGATGGGTTCAAAAAAGGGAAAACTCAAGGCCACACTTTAGCTGGATCTCCTCCAAAAATATGGAACTACCTTCCTCCTAACACGAGCAATTGCCTCATTCAAGCTGTTCAAGAGGGAAACCAAAGGCCTACTACTGGAAAAACATGTATCATAAGGGAACTATTTGGAAACTGTCATCAACCCTACTCAGTATTGTATACTATTGCGATATGCCTTACTCAATACCGGCAAACCCTTTTACAACTGTCATTATCCCTATTCAAAACTGTCTATGACTGTTTTATACCTTGCTCTCTTAACTCTATGTACTGTGTATCTTTTTTTATAACCAAATGTATACATGTTTTATTACAGTAGTACCTACCACTCAGTAAGTACAAAGGGTACATTACAAATACAGTAAGTGACAAACAAGTAGCATCAGTCATAAGTTGGTGGTAGTTCCGTAAGAGATAGCAGCAATATGGAGACATAAAATGTACTATGTCACTCGATTCAACCCATGTGATCCAGATATTTACCCCAAACTCATTTGTGCTTTGACGGGCAACCTCTTGCCTCATATAAAGATTTCTCCTGCATTGCACACCAGTCCACTCTTTTGCGCCACTGTGTCAGGGTGGGAGGTGTAAGACTTTTCCATTTGGCTGCTATTTCTCATTTTGCTACCATAGCGGCTGTGCCTAGGAACACCCTGATTGCCCAGAAACCCCTGGATCCTTCCAGAACCCCAGGCAGGAGGACCAGAGAAGTGTGTGGGATCTTGTACCCCAGCACATCAGCAAGTTCTTTTGTTGTCTGTCCAGTATTTGTATATCACTGTATATGACCACACCATATGGTAAAAATCAGCTGGGGCTTCTGAGCAGCGAGGGCAATCAGAGCTCAGGAGGAAACTGGCTCATTGCAGTCTGGCTGGAGTAAGGTAGGCACAATATTGGTAATAAGTTTCAATTAATCACAGTCTGAATGATATGGTTATGACCCTTGGGGCCATTATCCATTATCTTCCCGGTGGCCCAAACATCACTTCCGGTGCATTCTAATGTTATCTAGTGTTTTGGGGCATTGCTAATGAGAGTTCGATAAATCTGTGATATGCCTCCCTTTCGTAGAGCACCCATCAGGAGTTTGGCCTCCAATGGGTTGAACTCTGGGATGGAAGCATGAATGGGAGCATGGGTGGAGAATGTGTGTCTGAGTTGTGAATATTTGTAAAATTGTGTGGAGTTAATGGTATAGGCGTCCTACAGTTCTTGAAATGAGCTTAGGTGAACCCCAGACCAGATATCACCCAGCGAACCTGCCGAAAACTAGAAAAAAACTGGACCCGCGAAAGAACACCGGAAAGCTACACAGCCCACAGGAACGTCACCCGCCAACACCACCAACTCATCAGATCCGCCAAAAGAACTGCCTTCAGAGACTGCCTAGACAACAACGCACACAACAGCAAAGAGCTCTTCAGCATCGTGAAGGAACTCTCCAACCCCAGCTCTAACACCAACGACATCCCACCGTCACAAGACCTGTGCGACTCGCTGGCCACCTTCTTCCATCGCAAGATCGCAGACATCCACGGCAGCTTCGACACCGTCACCACCCCGGCAACAGCCGACACCCCCGCTCCCACGACCACCACCCGCATCCACCGCCTGCTCGCCTGGACCAACATCAATTACGACTATCCCATCAAGATCATGAACACCGTCCACTCCGGATCCCTGGAAGACCCCTTCCCACACCACATCTTCAACAAAGCCAAAAGCACCATCACACCCCACCACCGGAAAACCATCAACATCTCCTTCAAGACAGTGACTTTCCCGGAGAGCGGGAAGCACACAGAGATCAACGTCTTACTAAAGAAACCCAAGGTGGACCCCAACAACCTTAAGAACTTCTGACCCATCTCCCTGCTCCCGTTCCCGGTGAAGGTCCTCGAAACGGCCGTCAACAAACAACTGACCAGCTTCCTCGAGGAGAACAACATCTTGGACCCGTCCCGGTCTGTGTTCCGCAGCAACCACAGCACCGAAACTGCCCTCATCGCCGCCACCGACGACATCAAGATCATGCTCGACAACGGAGAAACCGTGGCCCTCATCCTCCTGGACCTGTCAGCAGCTTTTGACACAGTCTGCCACCACACACTAAGAGCACCCCTCCACGATGCCGGAATTTAAGAGAAGGTCCTGGACTGGACCACCTCCTTCCTCTCCAGGAGAACCCAGAGCGTCCGCCTCCCCCCCCCCTTCCGCTCCGAAACCACCAAGATCATCTGCGGCGTACCCCAAGGCTCATCTCTCAGCCCAACGTTGTTCAACGTCTACATGGCACCACTCGCCCACGTCGCCCTACAGCACGAACTAAACATCATCTCCTATGCCGACGACACCCAGCTGATCCTCTCGCTCACCAAGGACCCCCACACCGCCAAAACCAACCTCCACAACAGAATGAAGGCCATCGCCGACTGGATGAGGAACAGCCAACTGAAGCTGAACTCGGACAAGACGGAGGTCCTCATCCTCGGCTCCACCCCCTCGGCCTGGGACGACTCCTAGTGGCCGACAGCACTAGGAGCACACCCTACACCCACCAACCATGCACAAAACATAGGGATCATCCTCGACTCCACCCTCTCCATGACAAAGCAGGTCAACGCCGTCTCCTCCTCCTGCTTCAACACCCTCCGCATGCTTTGCAGGATCTTCAAGTGGATCCCCACCGAAACTAGAAGGACGGTCACCCAGGCCCTCGTCAGCAGTAAACTGGACTACGGCAACGCATTCTACGCAGGAGCCCCGACCAAGCTCCTGAAACGACTCCAATGCATCCAGAACGCCTCTGCACGCCTGATCCTCGACATCCTCCGCCGCAGCCACATCACACCCCACCTGAAAGACCTGCACTGGCTCCCCATCAACAAGAGGATAACCTTCAAGCTCCTCACCCACGCACACAAGGCACTCCATGACACCGTACCAGCGTACCTCAACAGACGACTCGGCCTCTACACCCCCATCCACCAGCTCCACTCCACAGACCACGTCCTTGCCACCGTCCCCCGCATCCAAAGAGTGACAGCTGGCGGCAGATCATTCTCACACCTCGCCGCCAAGATGTGGAACACCCTCCCCCTCCACCTAAAGCAGACCAAAGACCTTCTAACCTTCAGGAGACTCCTCAAGACCTGGCTTTTCGACCAGTAGCAGCATTCCCCCCGCAGCGCCTTGAGACCCTCACGGGTATGTAGTGCTTTTTACAAATGCTATGATTGATTGATTGAGTTGTGTTATGTCTATAAAGTGCCATTTCCTGAAGCCCTCCAGCGTAGTCACCTCCTTCAACCAGGTGCCATGCCACAAGGGGGTCTAAAAGGTAAGTTTAGCCTCCCAATTTGTGTGTCGGAACACAGTCTTCCATGTAAGGAAAATCATCCGGGTGACTACTGGGATGGTGGTAGTGATCGGTGAGCCATTAAGCATTGTATGATCCGGGGAAACCCCAGGAATGTGAGCTCTACTTGGTAGGCTATATCTGTTCATTGATCACCAGGAGTTGGGCTGCCAGGTAATAGAAGAAAAGATTGGTCATCCCCAGGCCTCCTTCATAGAGAGCACACTGACAAAGGACAAGAGCCATGCGAGTCCTGCATTTGCCCCAAAGCCCTGGAATTGCCCCAAAGTCTATCTCGGGCCTGGAACCAGTGGCATGGCAGGTGTAGTAGGAGGATCTGAAAATCATACAGGAATCTAGAAAGTATCAGCATGTTATGTAGGGATATCCTACCCATTAGGTTCAATAGTAGGGGTTGCCATCTGAGGAGGTCATTTCTTGCCCTCTTAGTCAAGGGGTTAAGGTTGAGGGATCAGGTGAGATCTGGATGGGGCACCACTCAAATCCCTAGATCTTAGAAACTTAGGCAACAGATGGGAGTTTCAGATTACCAAGCCACACAGTCACAGGATTCATTCAGCGATACTAAGATCGATTTGGCCTGGTTGACCCGCAATCCTGATGCTTCACCAAAGAGTTGGAGATCTCAGAGGCACTGGGGGGCTCGTCATCCCAGGATCAGTCAAAAAGAGCAGGATGTCATCTGCATAGAATGCAATGAGGTCCTCATGGATATCGTCCCATTGCCAAGCTTGAACCTGGGCAATGCACCCAATAAGGCGAGCCAGTGGCTCGATCGCCAGGGTGAAGAGGAGGGAAGATAAGGGGCAGCCTTGTTGTGTTCTGTGTTCCTCGTTGGATTGGAAAGGTATCAGATAGGACTCCGTTGACATGAACTCGAGCTGTAGGGTTGGAGTAGAGCATATGGCTGAGTCTGCAGAATCACAGGCCGAGTGCTGCATATCTTAAGTGACAAATCTCGTCACTGTAGCTGTGCCTTACCCACCATGTTGTCATTAGCCCTTTAAAGTTGCTCTTTATTTTTGCTTCTTGGCATCAGTTATTTGGACCACTGATTTATAGTGACCATCAAACTGACTGTAAATTAGGCCCAATTCCCAACTAGCTCACAGTGCCTCACTCAAACACTTGACCTTCCTGGGGTGGGAGATGATTTTGACAACCTCGAACATGACACTGATCCCCAAGGGAATTGTGGGAACAGATCTTACTCCTTTCTCTGTTTACTTATGCATGCCCATGGTAAACACAAGTAGCAACACAAATAAAGTTTTCAATGCATTTATTGAAACAATTGTAACATTGCATTGAAGAATTAGCAGAGATTTTTAGTCAGATAAAACAGAACAATGTAACCAAAGTATTGGCCTGCTGTGGTATTGGCAATCCCTGTCCACAGGATGGAAGATCAGCTTAAGCAGAGCTGCATGTCGAACACACCATTAGTTCCAGGACCAGTTATCCAGATATGGGGCTCAGGCTAACTTAAGGCATCAGGCAAAGGGTACACCCACAATGCTCTCAGAGTAAGCGTAGTGATAGGCAGATATATGTATACACAAATCAAACTGCCATGGTTGGACTGTTTATTCTGTTCACCATGTTCATAATGCTGGTTACGTTGCTTTGTTTTATCTGCCTAATAATCACAGCTCACTCTTTCAATACATTAAAAACATTGGGCCTGATTCACAAAAGTAAACTTAGACCAACAGTCTAAGTTTAAACCTAAAGTCTAACTTTACAACTACTAAAGTTAGAAGTTTGGCCTAAGTTTTGACCAAAAGTCTAACTTAGACCAAAAGTCTAACTTTACTATGATTAAAGTTAGACTCTTGGTCTAAGCTAGACTGTTGGTCTAAACTTAGACCAAAAGTCTAATTTTAGTACTAGTAAAGTTAGACTTTTGGTCTAAGTTAGACCTTTGGTTTAAACTTAGACCAAAAGTCTAACTTTAGTAGTAGTGAAGATAGACTTTAGGTCTAAACTTAGACTTCAGGTCTAAACTTATACTTTTAGTCTAAGTTTACTTTTGTGAATCAGGCCCTTTATTTTTATCTTTCTTTGTGTTTACCATGGGCATGCATGAGTAAACAGCGAAAGGGGTATGCTGTTTCCACAATCCCTTGGTGATCAGAGTGTCATGTTCGAGGTTGCCAAAATCACCTGCCACCGCAGGACGAATATGGGTTCCGGTGAGGCAGTGTGAGCTTGTAGGAATTGGGCCAACAATCTCTGATGGTGTGTATGGTATCAGGGACTTGGCCAGTGCATACTAAGTTGTACAATCGAGTTGCGCCTTCAGGTCCAATGATGTGGGCATGAGGATAAGTGTATGCAGTCAAGCCCTATTTTTATCGTCTGGTGAAGCTTGAAAGTAATGTGCACCTTCTTGTGAAGAGGTGCTATGTTTACTAATTGTATGAGGGCTGCATTGACTGTTGGGGTATGTTTCCCTTTCTCCTTTATGCAGCTCATAGATGTCAGAAGTATGCGTCCCAAGTGTACTTGTCAGGGCACGGCCAGCATGGGTGGGGCACGCATATAAAAGGGAGCTCTGCCAAGTCGCTGAAATATGTTTTTCAGGAGCAGTCGCATTGGATAGGAGAGCAGTGGAGCAATGCAGCAGAAGCGGCCCAGAGTGTTTTGCGGGAATCTCTTCTGCAGTGAAGAGTTTCAAAGCGGCCGGGTCCTTGATCCGGCATTCAAGTAGGGAGCACCTTTGTGCTCCTATGTTTGTGAGCATTGCTGTACACCACACGTCAAACTTAGAAAACACAAGACGATGTTGCAGTGCAAGCGCCTCTCAGGAAAGGAAGCACACACTTGTTAATCATTGTCTACTGTGCGGGACATTTGAGAATAATAGCCAATTAGGACACCTTGGCAATTGTTCAGTAGTCTGTCTGGAAGGACCATATGCTATCCCACAGCTTCTGTGATGAAAGACTAAAGACTGCCTGGTTACAATATTAAGTGTGGAGCGAAACTTCACTCATGACATTAACACAGGTTCCATGCTGTGTGCATGTGTAGGTTAGCAAGATTGGAGCAGTAACCAATGCTAATGTTTAGATACTCTCCATCAGTTCACTGCAGCAAAACTCACTCTTGATAAAGAAAGCCTCACTTGCCAAAGAGGTAATTGGCAGGAGATAGAAAGACTTTTGAAAGCAGTGATTCAACAACAAGCTGGGAACAGTTGCATTGAGAGATATGTGCGTATTCCGTGCACGAATGGAGGAATTTTTGAGCAGTTAGATGTTTGCCAGAATGGGATAATGCAGTATCCCCTTGTTACAGCAAGCACCTGTCCAAAGTAGACCTGCAAAAACAATAACTCCTGTAAGATTTCCTGAAGAAACAACTTTGGAGAGGGGAACCACCCATATAGGCGGACAGGGTATTGTAAGTGCATGTGTCTGCATGCTGTGAGGTGCCGGTCATTGCAAGTGTAAGGGAATTTACCTCTTTTTTTATCTCAGTTGCAGGTTTCCTTCCTAGCTGTTCCCATCCCCAACTCTTTCCCTCACTTTACCACTCCAAACTTCTGTGCCATTACAGCAAACGGAATTGGAGCTGTCGAGAGGTGGACCCTTTTGAGCATCATGCAGATCCAGAGGAACCTCTAAACGGTGTTTCTGATAAATGGACTTAGTCCCTGCATTCTGAAGTCCTGTTGTCCTAATACACAGTCTTACCTTTTCTAGTAGGAACCATATAACAGAGTGAACTCAAGCACTTTAGCACTGGTTAGCAGTGCTTAAGTGCATAGAGTTCTATGGCCAACAAAACAAATTCAGCAAAAGTAGGAGGAGTGGAGGCAAAACATGTGGGGGTGACCCTGCAGAGAGTACCACGTCCAACTTGACCCCCTTCCAGCATAATGCTGGGGGGACTAATCAACACATTGATGGACTTTCCTGTTTAGGCGTTAGAACATGGACACTGGCCCTCTACTGCAGAGACTGGTGCCAGATCTCTGCCCCTCAGATTTCAGGTTGTTCCCTCTGTCTACACTCTCCTGGGCCACTGAAGTGACCGATGAGAAACCTTCTGTTTACCTGTAGACCCCATCTGTGCAGCACCTAACCTTCATTTGCTAACAGATGAATCCCAATAGGCAGACAATACCACCATGGCCAACAAAGTGATGTTGCCCCTTCCACCATTTGTATCAGACTTCTGTCCCCAAAGGAAAATATGACCATAGAGACAGCAACCAACAAGGCCATTTACAGCTGTCAGGGTCAAGAGTCAGGTCCCAGTCATCACTGGGATCTTTGACCACTGAGGTTTCTCATAGTGGGGGGTGAGTAGCCCCAGGAGTTTTGTAACCCACTTCCACTCTCCTACCCACTATCCTAGGGGTGGTAGCCTGAGATTGGACACTCAGGATCTGTACCCTAAGCTGAACAGGAGTCACAGGTTAGTCCACTGCCCCTCCATCTGGGTGTCTGTACCTTCTGTTTGGTACTGGTATGCCCAGATATCTGAGTTTTCAGGGTGCCCTCGATGGCCGCCCCTCCTAGCCCTCCTTTCACCAGTGGCAACTCATTCCCCAGAATACAGCCATTTGGCATCTGGGGACTAACTATGAACCCTCTTTGGGTCACCTCCCTATCCCACTCCAGGGATACTAGGGTGATGGACCGATCAAAGACTTGCCCTTGGGCCTGAATTACCCTACACACACCTGACAGGTGTACTGCTCTGGGAATACCAGCCTTTGCACTACGTTAGTCTGGCTGGCCCCAGTGGCCCCGGAGAAGTGTGCGCATTAATGCATGTTTTAGTTGTCTTTTTATCGTAAATGCTGTAGTACATTTTTGTGTTATTGACAAACATTAATAAGGTTTATCAATTCATTTCTTTATTAAGATTTGGAACTCAAAACGAGGTCCACGTAAAAATTCCAGGAATAATCACAAGATGAAACAGAATTTACATTATACATATAAAACCTTTACCATAAAATGTTATACATAAAAGAAACAAAAGGCAAATCACTACATTTCGGATTGGTACAGACAAAATCTCAGCCAAGAGAAGAGCAAAGGATATAACTTGAAGTTAAACAAAAATAAAGAACATATATAATTATATTGGGGACTTCATTTAACCCAGCAGTAACAGTTAAGTGCCAAATTCTGCAGGTTGTATAAAGATACTAAAAAGATCAATATTACACGAGATGAAGACAAAAATCATAATGAAGTTGAATTTTGAAATGAAGGTAAAAATACTTTACCACAACAGGTAAAAATAATTAATTATGTACACCATTTCATAGTGATACAAGGAGAAAATGGGTGACATCAAATCAAATTAGTCAAACCCGCAGGTAAAAGAAACTTTGTTCAATCTAGCAGCAACAGTTAATTGCAAACTTCTATAAATGAAATAGGAATACTAGAATAGACAACAGGAAAAAGATAAAGACAGATAATGCAATGAAAAATTGATACAAATATAATTCTTTTAACGCAGCAAATAAATAGAACCAGTTATGTATACAATTTCATAAAAATACAAGAGAAAAGTGAGTGGCATAAAATCGATTAATCTAGCCCCCAAGTAGGAATGAGAAATGTAACTAAAGGATAGAGCCTAGACCCCCTATCTAGGGCAAAAATCTTAAATAAAAATGTGAGACTTGGTCTCCTTTGCCTGTAAAAATTCAGGCGTGGCTGAATTTTTACGGGCAAAGGAGACCAACTCAGGAATGAACGTCAGAACTATGCTGGAGGACGTCACCCGCAAGACCGAGTGACGGTGTGAACCTGGCCACAGGATAGGCGACGATAAATTAGATATTGAAGAAAAGTGCCAAAACACGGGTCGCAGTTTGAGGCTCTTGAAGGATGAACCCCAGCGTAAATTTTAGTTCTGGGTCCTGAGGAGAACCAGAGACTAATCAGGGGTTCGAAATGCGTCGACGAGTAAAACACAACCATGCAAGTTTGAAAGAAGGACATAGTGGGCGGGGCTAAAATGAAACAAGTCTGAGGAAATAAGTTACCTTGCAACGAGGATCTAAGAGCTTTACATGGTCATGAAGCCCATTTATGAAGGAAACTGTATAATCTGTTGTGGGAGAAAAACACTGTGTTTTCCTTGTCGGGCATGAAAAGGCAGAACTGTGCTAACTGATCTTTTGTATTTAAAAATATCTATTGTCAAGCAAAGTTTTTTCTTTTGTTGATGTTTATTGAGAGGAAGTGTATGATTAGACAGTGTGGATGGATGTTGTGTGTGTAAAAAAATTGTACATTTTTTGTGTGTCCTCATTATGTCTCTGTATATGACTTATTTTCAAAAGAAGATTCTGTTAAAAAGACAAAATAAGAAGTAAATGGTTAATGGTTGAACACTGATGTTAAATAGGGTGCTCAACTAACTACGTGTGGTTTAATAATCCTTTTCAGTACTGGTGATGTGTTGTTTGAGATACATTTTAGGGTGGCCTAGCCTTACTGTAGTGATTTGGGCCCATCCCCTGGGTAGTGAACACTTGAGTGAATAGGAGGCAGCTGAAAAGAATCATATCTACTAAGATATGGTGCTCTTCATCTCACTCTCAGTGCTGGGTATATTTGGTGCTACCTAGTACCAACGCAGGCACACTTGCATCATAATGAAAGGATGCCTGCATTACAGACAGGAGTGTTTTTGTGAAGAAAGGAATACTCTCCTGCACAAACACAATCCTGAAAGGCAATTTTCCTCTTTCTATGTTTGATGAAGACTGCAAGTAACAAGGAGAAATAGACATATTTCTCCTTAATACACCATGGTTGGGGTGGTGTACCAGTTTGGCAGAGTCCCATGTTTACTGATTTCATTAAATCTGGGTTTGCATCAAATTCCATGGGTGGATTCATGAGAATGCTCATGCTCCACCCATGGATTGCCCACCACTACCAAATGAAATGCAACGCAGCACAAGGTGCTGTATTGTGTTACACTCCTTTACAAAGTAATGCAAGGCAGCACAAATCTCCCCTTGCATGGATTTTTAAATGTTACTTAAGCCTTTGCATTGTCATGTGTCGCCTTGCACAATGCAGTTGCTTAGTGTCAAGCGCTCACCTGAAGCTCCCACAGGAGTGAGATGCAAGGCGCGATACTGGAATCCCAAATACATCACTGAATTGAAATCACCTGGCAAGTCAAAAGCCTGGGTGGTTCCAATCCAACTGAGGAAAGGGGAATAGAAAACAGAGTCACTGCTCCAGTTATTGTCTCCTTCCGTGGTCTTGTCTAATAGCCTTTCTGGAGATAGGCCCTCCTTCAGTCTGCAAATAGAAAGACACACTAGTGAGCTTAACACAGCTTAAAAAGATTAGCGTACCTCTGTTCTCCTACTACCCACTAAACAAAAAAGAACTAGTAATTCCTGATAAAGTCCCTCTCTCCCACCTGTACTACACGTGCGTTGTTGGAATGGGCATCAGGTAGTTACTGGAACATAGTAGTGCCTCAGGAACACAAAATAATGGAGTTACTAAGATAACATATTTTGTCAGAAGAATGTGTCACATTAAATAACTGTTTGTATATCAACGAACAACGTAAATACCACAGTTCAAGCACTGCACCACCAAAAGCAAAAAACAACCGAGCTACAGCACAAGAAATAAATAGCAGGCTAAGGATCAGCTCAACATGAGTAAACAGCACATTAGTGTTAGGCTAGTAATGTTAATACTCAAGGCAACTAAAACATAACAAGGGCAAGAAACGCACAAGCATCCGAGTGTGCTTTTAAACACAAAATATGAAACAATTGTCAATAGTTCGACAATTCTGACCCATAACCTTGACATCCTGATACTCACGGAAACGTGGCTCAAAGTCTCATCCAGCCATGCTCCAGACATTCTTCTTCTTCCCAACTACTCCATTTTGTGTTGTGACCTGTAAGAAAGACACTGTGGAGGTCTCACACTCTTTCACCAAAACTGTCTTAAATGCTGAACCCTCCCATCAACTCACTTTCAGTCCTTTGAATGCATGTTGGTGAAACTGTCCACATCCACTACTTTTAACTTTAGATTGAATGTGATTTGCCACCCACCGGGTCAAAATAACACCTTTATCGAGGAATGCATGCATATCTTCACCTCTCAACTTATCAGCTCTGACAACAATATTTTAATTGGAGAATTCAACATCCACTGGCTAGACATTGGCAACAGTTATGTGGCCATTTTACTTCCTTTCTCAGTACCAAAGATCTCCAACAACACTGCCATAAAGCTACAAACCACAAAGGTGCCATTCTGGATCTGATTATCTCCAATTCCTCCTACCTAAAGACATTTGACCCCATCCCAGTCGAATGGTCTGATCACATGCAGATCCCATTCTCTCTAACCGGCTCTTATACCAAAACATATGGGCAACCCAAGAAAAAATAAACTTTAGTTCAGATACACATCCAACCTTGACACAGAAGCCATGGACATCATGGTCTGACTCTTTACCACCCTAATTTCGATTACACCTCATCTTTACATTAACAAGGCTATCAACTAGTATAGCTCCTGCATGGAATCCCTTCTTGACAAATGTGCACCCCTGAAGTGCAAATTATCCAGACCAAAACCATCTAGGCCCTGGTTCTCAAAAGAGCTTTATGAAGAAAGAAAGCTTATCATACAATTAGTGATGCAGTCTCTTGTTCTCTCTAGACTGGACTATGGAATTGCCCTTCTCTCAGGCATTTCCAAAGTTCACCTAGGCCCACTGAGAACAACGCTAGATGCTGCATCATGCTTCATCTTAGGTCTCAAGAAATTTGACCACATTTTCCCTAACCCTCCAATGGCCCCCCAATGAAGCACAGGCCCAATTCAAAATTGCTTGTATTACCCGGAGTGCACTGCACTCCTCCTCACCCTCCATCTAAACTAGAAGCTGAACATCTCCAGAGCAAATAGCGGTTCTGGAATGCCCAATCCCTGCTCCTGAAACACCCCACCTACAATCAAGAACAATACATTAACCAGTCTTTCTCTGGCAGTGCCACTAGAATCTGAGACTCTCGCCTCCCTCACTCCTTCCAACCTCATGCCTCTCAACCTTCAAAAAGGACCTCAAATTCCTACTATTTAACAGACATCTTGGTTCATTCACTCTCTACCAGACTTAAGTCCTCTCTTCACTGCATCCTCATCTGTCTTCGTTGTTCCAACCATCTAAATCAATGCTTCAATGTGTATGTCCTCTGCACAATATTTGCAACTCTCTCTTGTGGTAACTCCTGCACACATCTACTGATGTAAACGACTGACTGTAACTACTTTTACTTTAACCTGCTGTAACCCTGCATCCTGTGTGTTGTAAAGTGCTCTGATGCCTTCTGGCCTTGTCCGCCATATATAAAATTGCAACAAAAAAAAACACAAGGTTCCATACCGTATTTGGTAGTGTATCAGGCAGAGTTCCCAAGACCCTCACCACTAATCAAGGCACAAGAACAACAACTATTTGTTAATGGGACAAAGCGGCTTACATAGTGGCTGCCTTCTGACTCACTCTACATGGTTGCTGATCTCGCGAGGCTTCCATTCCCGCAGGATCCCGGCCTTTCTTAACCGAAGAGGCTCCATCCCATGCACCTGGTAGGTTTTGTGCTTTGTGCGCCGAACCGTTGCGCATTAGTGACATAATTTTGTAATCAGTAGTAGGAACCTGCCATTAATATTGCACACTCGACGTCATAGTTTTCGCCACGCTAATTGTCGGAATCAACTGCACAAGACAGACAAGCCCGACCCTAAGCACATATGGGAAATTAAGCACATCAACAAGCGGTATGTTTTATTTTTTCTTCAATAAGATTAGAATCAGTTCAAGATAAATCAGGTCGGAAAAATGCCGATGCTCATATTTTGCACAGATTTTTAATCATCCGCCGTCCGTGTAGGTAAGTGTGTGTGTGTGTGTGTGGGGGGGGGGGGTATTGGTGGGTTCGGGGGAAAGTTGAAAGGGGACAGAATAGGATTTAATTATTTAATTTTCCCTATTCCGTTGTCTGTCAAACGCGCCGACCCGGCCACCGCCCCACCTCGTTTATCTGCATGGACCGTCGCTGCCTTCTATGACAAATAGCATGGGGAAAAATGAACATATTGTCAGTAATATTTCCTTGTTAGTGATCACTTTTTCGAGAAATGTATCAGTAGAAGGAAAAACCAGTTCCCATTTTATGTTTTTAATCTGTAGCTGTAAATATGCTTTGTGACATGCCTTTCACCAAGGCTGCTCTCCTTGGCGGGAGGAATTGTGAGATCAGAACTCCACAGTATTAACTTAGCACAGTTGGCCGGCTACGTCATTTCTTTAGTACAACTACAGGCAACGTCACCAGTCGCCTGTAATAAGGAATCTAAGAGACGGGATTTATAGAGAGATTTCAGGCTGTCATGTGTTTTACATCCCTTTTCCATTAAGACAATCTCTGGCTGAAACCAGGGCAGCACTTCTCTCTCCTTCCTCGATCATCACTAGCTTTCCAGTGTGGAGAAGAACCTTCTCCGTGGTGAACTAAAGGTTTGCACCGTCTTGCATCACTGTATTTGCTTATCGGACCCAACTCTAAATGACCCATGGAACACTGCCCAAAAACTGAAGATGAATACACACAACACTGGTCCTCATAACACAAAGTCTTCTTACCTGAGAACAACTTAGGGGCATATAAACAACAACCGGCGATAATTATCTCTATGCGCATTTAGCGCTAGGATAATTATCGCCGGCTAGCGTGAATTTTTATCGCTGAGATAGCGTGCTATTAGCAACGCTTATCTCATTAGCGATAAAAATCCTCACGCTAACAGGCTAACGTGGGATTATCGCTGGAAAGCCAGCGATAATCTCACGTTACCTTGTTGATAGGGACAGGCAAACTTAGCCATGATATCCTCCTTCCATAGGATATCATGGCTAAGTCAGAAAAATACCAGATGTAAAAAAGCAGCGTTAACCGCGGTTAGCGCTGCTTTTTTTGTCTCTAACAGGGTTAGCGACATTCTTGATAATAGGAGAAATGTCGCTTAGCGACATTTCTCCTATTATTTTACTCTGGAACGCCCCCTTTGCATCTCATTAGAGATGCAAAGGGAAGCGTAGAGTAAAAGGGTGCTAACATGCAAATTTGCGTGTTAGCACCCTGTTGTTGATAGGGCGCTAGTTTTATCTCTCCTTTTTTGGCTTTTAAAGCCAAAAAAGCAGAGATAAAGCCCTTGTTGATATGCCCCTTAATTATCCTTATAACGCACCATTTCCAGAGGCCATCTGCCCTTAACTCACTGGTTCTTGATCACGTCTAACATAATATGTCTGGTGTAAGAAGGCTCTCACTTTCCTATCACTGAAGAATATATATACGAAGCATATACACAGACGAAAATACAATTGCACAAAAATATTTTCCTTTTCAAAATAGAAGCATTTCGAATCTAGTGTAGACGTCATTTTTTTCTCATTAAGGCTTTTTCCTTTGACTTTTCGGAGAAATAGCGAGAATGTGAGAAGGAGGGTATTATTGGGTATTAGGTGCCATACAAGTATCCTTCATTTCATTTTATTTGTTGAGTTATCTCGGTAGGATTACACTATATTATTTACTGGCTCGAGCTACGGAAGCTTTCGCATGATGTCTTAAGGCGTTATCATCTTTAAATCCCCCATTGCAAGTAGGCTCGAAGTTGTCTCGACTGTCAGAGTGGTCTGAATGATTCCCTGCTGGATTTAGAGGTCAATACATCCTATTCCCAGAAGGAAGCAGTCTCAGTCAAGTTTGGAAACTGCATGAGGTGTTCAACATCTTCTTTAAATATAAGTTGTTAGAGACTTTTCTGCATATGAAGTTTCTGCGCCTAGCAACGCTGCAGTAAAGGCGGCACTGCATTTTCAGCTGCAAAATATTATTGTCTTCAGTTCTATAATCGCTTCCTCGCATCCATGAAAGGGTGTGACCAAAGGCCGAGATAATTTCCTATAAGGCCATTCACATCACAAATATGCCATGTAAGCTTTTTAACCGAACTGTCTTTGTCAGTCAGAGGCGCAAATAGAGCCAAATTTCGGGAGGGGGGGGGGGGGGGGGGTTGGGCTGAGCAAAAATTTCGAGGGGGCTGAACTTTAAGCAATAGGCAGAGTGGAGCTGCAGGGGCTCTTAGAAGGGGTGAAACAACAGCAAGGCCTGATTAACATGCAAATGGTCTTTTAAAGACCTGTAAAGTGCTCGGCTGCGGCTGCTTTTTTGCCCGGGACGGTGTCTCATCCCGGGCTGCCACACACGACGGGGGTGGCTTAAGCACTTTGAGTCCAATGGGTGTTGCGCGCCTGTTGTCAGTATAATATCTGCACACACTGTGAAAACATAGCAAACAGTTCACTCGATGAATGCTTTTGTTGGTGTGGAAGCAAATCATTGGTAACCTAATTAGACAGGACGTCATTTTTTTTTATTTTTTTTTGCAGCTTGATTGCGAACTTGACCCGAAGGTATTGGAGCGCTTTACTTGAGCACCAGTAACATTACACAAGGACACATTCATTTTTTTGTTGGCACAGGGAGATTAAGGGATTTGCCCTTAATCACAGGATGTGGAGTCGCCCCCGAGGCTCGAACCTTGGTTTCCCAGCTCCAAAGTCGGCAGTCTAGCAGTGAGACGACGTCCTCTGTTTCATTGTTTGTCCTAGGTTGCAAACTGTTTTCGGACTGTATCCTCAAGCACTGATGTTCACCCATTAAGCATTTATGGGATGAAAGTGGCCTGGATGGTTGGGTATATATATCCTCAAACTAAACGCTCACATTTTTAGTTCATGCTAATACAGTCCTCATTCTGCTAACTAACGATACAATTGAGGATGTGGACCAGGCTTCTGCAACAGTAGCTCTTGACTACTGGTAGGTCTCCAGCTACCTTGTAAGTAGCACTCCTGCGTGCAACCCACTGAAATAAGTTAGACGTTTTTGATTGGTTGAATTAATAGATGTATACCAACGTTGCAAAGCATGTTTCTGGAGTCAAAAATGTGCATATTTTAGAACTCACAAGTTGATATTTGGAGAAAAGTGGTTGGATTTCCAGAATATATTTGAAGCTGATATTTGTGTGATAAAACTAGTGCTAGGGAGACCATTGCACACATGGCTGATATGTTCTACCTATGTAGAGGCATTCCACAATTAAAAAGTATTTTTTACATAACTGCTGGCAACTATGCCAAATGAACTGAGGGGATCTCTGGTGGTAATCTCACTTGTGAAGGCAAATAATGTAACATTATTTTATGTGGTTATTATTACATCTCTAATAATATTAGTCCCCCTAAAATATTAGAAGGACTATGCGAGAAAATCATCCTTTTTTACCCTGATCACACCCATTTTATGCTTGCTACCGGTTGGAACTGACTCTGTGTCCGGGGCTCTGCTTACCAGGCCCAAGGCCAGTGCTCTGATAATAAGGCTATGCAAATTAGGTGTAATTATAATTAGTACTGACAGCCGCGTTGTAAGTCACTAGTACATAATAGGGCATGTGGGTTTAGAGGCCCAGTAGACTTAATGCACTTAAGTTTGCACTACCGTGGTGCCTGCAGTCATTTTAGAGGCAACACTGACTTTCAGGCTGCCTTTAACTTAATAATAAACGGAAGGAAGAGGTTGATAATGATAGTTCTTCCAATGCTTCTTGTACCAGGTGTGTCATTCCAACTGGTGGGAGGAGGGGAGGTTCTATACAGTAACCACAGCTGCTCCCTGGCAGAGAGGCAGCTTGAGGCCCACCTACCTTTATTAGCTTTGGAGCAGTTGAAACTGACTCTAGCTGAGAAGCAGTGGGAGTAAAAGAAAGGAAGAATTAAATGGTTGCAGCAATAATGAAGAGGTGGATGAGATATTCAGGAATGGTGGGTTTGATCTCAGACTCCACCAGGGAACAGTGCCCAGGTACATAGAAGGAGATAACCTTGATAAATGGCTAACTGCATTTTAGAGGGCCCTTGAGATGAGAGGGGTCCGCTCCAAGTATTGGGGTTCACTCTTGTGGGCACCGATTCCCGTAGCTGGGAGGGATAAGCTACGGATCCTATTGTGGGATGAGGCCAAATCTTTCACCCTCATGAGCAAAGGCTTAGTTGAAAAATTTGGTTTGACCCCAGAGCAGTACAGAGTGAAGTTCAGGGACACCCAGAAAGTGAACACACATCCTGGGTGGACTTTCTGGACATCTCAGAAAAGGCACCAGGTGGTAGGATTGAGGGTAACCAGGTAGGCATCTATGAGGGTATTATGATGTGCGCTTCATGCGCTGTCTGCACTCCTCGTTTACATGCCGACCCTCACCCTGTGGGTGCTGCAGGACTCATTGGGCAAAAGACACAAAGAAGATGGACTCAATGCAGAGTAACTCAAACATTCACTCCCAGTCAAGAGATCTGGGTTAAATCCATTATTCTTTTGCTCACTATCCTACCCTAGTTTGGATCCAGCCATATGCAAATCAGTCTTGAACCTGTTCTGCATGGGAACAGTCAAGCCCAGCCTGCCAACCCAGGTCCTCCCTGGACCAGAAACAAGCATCCTGGGACCGGTTTCGGGGCATCAACCCCTCATCAGCCTGGCTAGAACTCATTGGGTTCTTTATATGGCCCCCTAGGCCTCCCTCCCTCCACAGCTTGTTGACGGGTTATCAGAGCTTTTTATTATTACACTGTTTGGTGGTTTATTATGTATTATTGTTGTTGCAAAGGCACTTGGGCTCTGTGATGTGTACAACAGACAACTAGGCACTCGAACTATGGGCGGCTACACTCGGCGAACCCCGCATATTTAGATAGGAGGACGAGGGTACAGGACATTGATTGATATCCCAGAATATTGCCACATACCCGCAATAATAGGATTATGACACTCCTCGTCCCTCGTCCAGAACTCAGACCCCCATGTGGGCCGGAATTATAACCACATTGAAACCTTGAGGAAGTCGTGGGACTACATTCCCGATACGACGAAACACGTGTTGGCTGTGATTATGATGTTTCGCTTGGATACTTCTTAATAAAGAAGACAAGAAGAAGATTTTGTAAATGATTCATGGTTTTGTGCTTACTGTATTTATGTTCTTTTCTATAACCATGAAACTTCAAAATTTAGAGTTTTACGTGTGCTGGGGATTCAGAAATTACACAAGAGAGGAGATGTTTTCTGCACAAAGAAGCCCCCAGTGGTGGGCAGTCCCAGGGGATTGATAGTGTAGGTCTGGGGTTGAGATTTCCAAGAGATGGGGAAGAGTTGGACAGAGGCAACCTCAGTATCCTTGAATGGGGTAGATATTGCAACCCTGCCTCCCAGCATGCAGAGGTACTGGCAGAGGCCTAAAATCAATGGAACTAAGGTTGAGGCCCTGAGAGATCCAGGAGCCAGTGTGATTATGGTCACAGAGAAGCTGGTTTCTCCAGGGCAGGTTATACCGGGTGTGTATCACCAGGTTGCCTATGCAGACAGCAGAGCCAAACTCCATCCCATGCCAGTGGTTAATATGGAATGGGGAGATGTGACGGGCCCTAAGAAGGTAGTTGTGTCTCCTGCACTCCCAGTAGACTGTCTACTGGGAAATGATCTTGAAGCGACTGATTGTTCAGGGGTGGAGAAAATGATCCATGCAAGGATGCAGGGCCTCCCTGAGTGGACATGTGCTGTGTTCAGGTCACAGACTATCCAGATGGTAAATGCTAGTCACTTGGACCCTGGAAGAATGGGCAAAGCATCCAATGGCAAGTGAACAATCAATGGGTCTAGTGAGCCAGTCGAGATAACTCCAGATGTGCAGCAGGAATCTGACCCTGATGGGGAGGATCTGACCTCTGAGGAAGGGATACTATTCTTGAATGGTCTGTCAGATTTGGCAGAATTGACAGGAGCCAGTGGACCCTCCAGAGAGGAGTTTTGTCAGGGACAAAGAGACTGCCCCACTCTTGAGAGCTTAAGGCAGACCACCTCAAAGCAATAGGAGGGGGATGACAGCGGATTCCACAAGGTCTACTGGGCAGATGGAGTTCTCTACAATGAGGCCAGAAACCTCAAGGAAGGGGCCACCAAGAGGTTGGTGGTCCCCCAGAAGTACAGAGGATTACTCCCGAGCGTAAGTCATGATATCCCCTTACCAGGTCATTTGGAGCAGAACAAGACAGCAACATATGGGGCCATTTTTGTTGGTCCCCTATAACCACCAACCACATCAGGGAACAAGTATATCTTGGTGGCAGTGGACTATACCACAAGATACCCTGAAGCAATACCCCTCAGGACAGTCACTGTTCCTTCAGTGGCTAGGGCCCTACTTGGTGTGTTCACCACAGTGGGTTTCCCAAAGGAGGTGATTTCAGATAGGGGCACAAACTGTATGTCCAGCTAGCTGACGCCGATGTGAGATGAATATGGTGCTACCTGCAAGTTCACTATCCCATATGATTCCCGGACTAAAGGTCTGGTAGAGAGGTTCAATAGACGCTGAAGGGCATGATCAATGGTTTGTCTGACAAATGCAGGAGGTGATGGAACGTTCTCCTCCTGCGCCTATTGTTTGCCTACAGGGAGGTCACACATGAAGAAGTTGGCTTTAGCCCCTTTGATTTGTTGTTTGGGCACCCTGTGAGAGGGCCATTGTTAATGTTGAGAGAGTCATGGGAAAAGTCTATCAAGGATGCCAAGGACAATGTGCTCGATTATGTAATAGACCCGAGATCCCTCATGACAGAGTACATGTACAAGGCAAGCAGGAAACTGGAGTCCAGCCAGGGGCTCCTGAAGCACTGGTATGATAAAAAGGCTGTGATGTCTGAATATACTCCAGGACAATTGTTTTGAAACCTGTAGCTTCTAGATCCAAGTGGACTGGGCCCTATCCATTCCTTCAAAAGAAGGGTGAGGTTAGCTACCTGGTGGACCTTAACACCACTAAGAGCCCTCACAGAGTTCTCTATATCAATAGATTGAAACCCCACCATGACAGGGCAGACATGACAATGCTGATGGTCACAGATGAGGGGAGAAAAGAGCAGACTGAACCATTGTCAGACCTCATCTCTAACAATGTGCAAGATGGTCAGTGGGGGGAGTTGCACTCTCCCCCAAGTCAAAAGAACAACAGCACACAGACTGCAAGCAGCTGCTGGGGCAGTTTGCTGATCTATCCTTTTCGACCTCAGGTATCATCCACTTGGTGCACCCATGACATTGACACTGGTGAGAGCCTACCTGTCAAGAATAAACTATACAGGCTGTCTGGCCATATCAGAGACAACATCAGGGCTGAGGTTTCTGAGATGCTGGAATTAGGGGTAATTGAGCCCACAGACAGTCCATGGATCAGTTCAGTGATGCTGTCACCCAAACTTAATCCCTCGGGGTAAAGAAGGAGTTACAGTTCTGTGTCGACTGCAGAGAACTGAATGCAAGTGTTGAAAGAAACAAGGGAACCCCAATATGTGAACCTGGGGCAATTAATTGTAGTAGGACCCCCTACAACATAAACTCCTCTCACTGTGTAAAAAGTTATTTGAGGAGTTTTCTACAATTGTTGTCAATGTGATGCCGTAATTTTAATTTCACTATCACTTTGCATGTCACTCTTTGTTTTACTTCTTGTGTGAGCACCTGAATACTATTTTTGGGGAAATAAATCTTTGACATACACTGACCTAAGTCCCCTTGTACATTGTTTACTGCTCCCTACAGGAATTCATTTCTGATCTCTCTATTCATAGTGCTCTCCCCAAGGATCACTTTATATTTGGACCTTTTAGGCCACAAATGAACCATTGTTTCACGAGAACTGAATGCAGTCACTAGGACTGATGTTCACCCCATATATACCTAGAGCTGATGAGCTCATTGATGGGTTAGGGGCTGTTAAGTACCCGAGTACATTTGATTTGACCACAGGCTACTAGCAGATTGCCCTCACTGAAGGACCCAAGGAGAGGTCAGCATTATCCACACCAGAGGGACATTACTAATTCAAAGAAATGACCTTTGGCCTAAAGAATGCCCCTACCACCTGCCAAAGGTTGGTGAACAGGGTCCTGTCTGGACTGGAGCAGTTGAGTGCAGCTTATCTAAAGGATAGAGCTGTGTACAGTTCCACCTGGGAGGATCACTTGTCCCACCTGAAGGAAGTACTTCAGGCCCTGCAGCAGGCAGGCCTGACTTTAGGCAAGAAAGCGTCAAATAAGGCAGAGTTCAGTGGTGTACCTGGGCAACCTTGTAGGTGGAAGCCACATTCAACTTCACCAGCCCAAGATACAAACTATTGTTGATTTGGGGCTCCTACAACCCAGACTCAAGTTAGGGCATTTCTTGGCCTGACTGGGTACTATAGACGGTTTGTTCAGAACGATGGGACATTTTTGACTCCCCTGAAATAACTCACCCCACTCTGAAAGAGGCTTTATGTTCAGCAACAGTCATACTCATCCCGGACTATACAAAGGAATTTGTGGTTCAGACATATGCTTCAGAATAAGGGACTGGGGCAGTGCTGGCTCAAGTAAATGAAGAGGGCCTTGACCAGCCAGATGCCTTCATCAGTAGCCGACTGCTCCCCAGAGAACAAAGATGGAATGCCATTGAGAAGGAAGCTTTTTCTGCGGTTTGGTCCCTGAAGAAGTTGAGACCATACCTGTATGGCAATCACTTCCTTGTTCAAACTGACCACAGACCTCTCAAATGGCTCATGCAGATTAGGGGGTAAAATCCTAAACTGTTGAGGTTGCCCATTTCCCTACAGGGCATGCACTTCGCAATAGAACACAGACCTTGGACTGCCAATGCACAATGACTTTCCAGGTTTTTCAACTTAGCTTATGAGGACTACCAGGATGTAGGTTAGTTAACCATCACCTTTCATCTGGGTGGAGGCTGTGTGAGAAAGTCATTGTTTTTGTACTGATCACTCCCATTGTTAGTTTGGTGCTGGTGGTAACAGACTCTGACTGCACCCTGGACTCTGCTTACCAGGCCCAGGGCCAGTGCTCTGATTCTAAGAATATGCAAATTAGGTGTAATTATAATTGGTGCTGACAGCCTAGTTGTAAGTCCCTACTATATATTAGGGCATGTAGGTTTAGAGGCCCAGTAGACTAAATGTACTTAAATGTTCACTACTGTGGTGCCTGCAGTCATTTTAGAGGCAGCACTGCCTTTCAGGCTTACTTTACATTAATTTTATCTGGAAATTTGACTTTTGATTTAAATGTACTTTTAAAGCCTCAAACTACCTTATTTGTACATATTATTCACCCCTAAGTAGTCCCCTAGGTGTCCCAGCTGTAGCTTGCTTTGTTACTATAAGCAGGGACATTAAAAATATGTTTTATAAATCCTTATGAGGGAAAAATGAACAATTCTGTGTTTCCCCATTGTAGTGAATGGCTCCGAAGGCTAACATTGAGATATTTTATTTGAGCATAAATATTGACTGGAGCCACCTAAAATGTACTTCAATGTATCTAATTAATAGTTAAGATAAATCCAACAACTTGCCACTGTTAGATTTATAATAACTATTTCAGCGAATAAGTTATTAAACTTTCTTTTCTGTGAGCCAAAATCCAGCTTTTCAGCTGCCCTCTCCTGATTATCCAGCCTTTCCCAAGCTGAGGCAGAGCTGCTTGATGGTATGTGAGGTGTCCTGTCAGAGTAGACAATGGAATTCCTGTGGGCGGAGAACTTTTGCTGCAGAAGACAAAAGGCAGGAAGAGGGTGGGGAAGCCAAACTGGTTTTCCAACGGGGAATGACAGTTTGGGACCAGCAATGGGTTTGTTTAGCCAGATGTAACTCCAAAAGAGAGACTTTCTTTATGTTGGATGCTGAGAGAATATTCCTTTCGGTGATAGAAATATGCCACACTTTGAAGGAAGTGGTCATACACCTGGGTGGCACCCTGCATCCTATTAGTCTAGGGTACTCTAATGCTTGACACCCAGAAACTGTGAATAAATATGGGAGAGCTGTATAGCTCATCAGACCTGCTGCCTGAAACTACAAGGAGCAGAAGGACTGCCCTGCTGGAATCTGGATCTGCACCCAGAGGACTGCACTCGGAAGGACTGCGCCTGCTGCACAATCTGGTACTATAGCCCTAAGGACTTTGTCTTGCTTCAGAAAGGATTAAGAAGTGGACTACTGGCAAGTTAGAGGCTAACAGAGCTCATGTTAATCTTCTCCAACAAGAGTCCCATCCTGGAGTGCGTCCAATGGACTTTGTAGGATTTAGCCAGGTGGATTGTGGGAATTGTAGTCCAGACATCCCACGGACGATCTAGGAGATTTCACACCCTTGGATTTGTGTTTTGGACACTTTGAACCCTCAAGAGGGATTTCAGGAAGAAGGTCCAGAAGTTTTGGGAATTTTGTGAAAAAGCTTCACAAGGTGAAAGACTCAATGTCGAGAGTCAAGCCGGCTACCTTAAACCGCGACCTAGCCTGGATTTCAGGCTCATCCCACTGAAAGCTCCGGAGCTCCAGACTTCCAGTATTTGACCGAGGCCTCATGGAGAAGCAATCTGACGACATCGTATCAAAACCGACATGCTGGAGGGGACAGCTCGACGTCGAAAGACACATCCTTCAGAAAAGTTTCTAAGTCTGAAGGTAACATTTTCATGAGGCCGCCCGCTTTGTGTATCCCACCAAGGCTCTGTCACAGTTGACCTTAAACTTTGACTTTACCCTGCTCAAACGCGACAAGATGTCCCAAAGTGGTGCGATATGTTTTTAAGCACAAGAAAGTGTTTATTCTTTAAAAATGCATATATCAGGTTCCCTACATTGGATGTTTGTCATTTTGGTGTCTATTTGGTCCTAAATATAGAATCTAGTTTTGTAAATTGGGGCTGGATTTTTATTGCGTGGTGTGTCTTACTTATTTAATGTATTAGTGTTTTTACATTTTTTACACACCTGTCTTCTAAGTTAAGCAGCCTGCCTGATCGTTGCTAGCTACCAAGGGTTGAGCAAGGGAATACTTTATTGAGACCCTAACTGAAGCTTTTATTGTGCTTGTGCCCTTGTTACTAGTGGTAAGTCACTGCTTATCACTACTGATAATACACTTTCCAACAGACTAATATTAAGTTAAAGAACACAAGTATTTTGTATTACAGAAAAGGTTGGAGATCCCTGATGTAGACTGTGGAGTATCTTTGGATTCAATATTCTACCCTAGCTCTCGGTAGGAGGGGGGTCATGTTGATCCTTGCTCTCTTTTCGCAGGGTCACCCCCAGCTTTTTTTTACAGTCTGTTGCTGAACCCATTTTGTTGGTATCAGAACTTAGTGCACTTTTCCCCTGTTAGTCAATGGTAAATTGCTTGTGCTCTATCCCTAAAACATGGTACAATTGGCAACTACCTAATTGTTACATGTAATGAACTTGAAAGTACCTAGTAAATGGTACTCCACATACTGAGGGCCTGTAAATTAAATGTCACTAGTGGGCCTGCATGAATCATTGTGTCACACACTAAAGTAAAGCACTTAAAAACATGTCTTATTCCTGCCACTAAAGCCTGTAGTGCAATTTTAAACTGCCATTTTGATCTGGAAACCTTTTGCCAGGCCTAACCCTTCTGTTTTATATTTGCAAGTCAACCTTAGGATAGGAGCTTGAGGCTCGTAGGGCAAGGAACATTATAGTGTGGACATTTGTGGGCAGTGGAAATCTCCAAAGTTGTCTTTCACTGTTGTAAGTCCTATATCTTGCATCGACTAACACTTGGTTACCCTATTTTAATTAATAAGTGCTAAATTCATTGGGAACATATAGAGATATGCTGATTATGCTCAAATGAATTGTAATTTAAAAACCTCTTTAATGGTAAAGCAAGATTGTAAGGCACATTTCTGAAATAAACACTTTTAAAAAGTTGGTATTTTCTTGTCCCAACCATTTATGTCTTCTGCTACTGCCCTAGGTCACATGACTGTGAATGACTCTGCTGTTGGGTCTTGTGTATTACTACCAGACAGTGACACAAAGGGGTCCTAGGTGCGGTCAGGTTAGGCCATCCTGACAGGTTGACTGGGAAGAGGCTATACCCAACCCCACTTATACTTCAAATTGTTTTGCCTCCTGCAAACACAAAGGAACTTACCATCAAGCCTGCCTTTCCTTTTGCCACCCCAAGACAGTTTGTAGACTTGAAAGCAGAAGAACATTCCAGAACCAGCTGTGGGCTTTGCATAGGGAGTTCCACCACAGAAAGGCTAGCACCAGGTATAAATACAGGACCTCCAGAGTCGCTCATCAGAATGCTCCTGGACCTACAGATGTTACAGAAAAAGGACTGCTCTGCTACCAGAGGGTTACCCTGCTGGTTGAACCTTGCTGACTGAGAAGGAAGACATGACCTGCTTTCTTCTTCCCAAGCTAGCTAGAGTGACTTCAAGGATCAGTCACCTGGCCTCGAGAGCAAGTTTCTAGGACACAGCAAGCTTCAAATGCCTCCCTTCAACTACCAAGCTGACCTGCTGCAAGCGGGCCTGCCTAGACCTGCAATTACATTTTTCTGAGCCATGCTGGCCTCTGCTGGAGTGATTCCAGATATCCAAGAGGTGATCTCCAGGTTCTGGGTCTTTGCTGGCATAACTGAGAGTTCCTCCATTGAACAAAAGGTGAAGATTCTGATGCTTGGACTCCTCATGGCCACAAATGGGCCCTTTCAATCCAAGTCCCTGCCATTCATGACGGCTGCCAATGTGAAGTACTGGTGACTATCCATGGTGACCTGCAACGTGAGTGCTGCATATAGCGCTACAGCAGTACCTTTCTATGACAACTGCAAATGAGAAGCTACAGCAATGACCGTCTGTGATGCTTGATTGACTCTTTGGACTACAGAGGTGGCTGTCCGTGATGCCTGAACTGCTCTTTGCCCTTTATCAATGACCATCAGTGACACTCAGTCTCCTGCTCATGGCCCTCACCAACAAAAATGAACCTGAAAGCAACTAGGGGGTGCCTTTCTTTCATAGTTTATCATTTTATTTATTAACATTTCACATATTTTTCAAAATTGGTTTGGGATTTTTCTTTTGTTGTGTTTCCACTTTATTATTGTTTGCGTGCTGCATAAATACTTTACGGTTTGACTCTAAGTTAAGCCTAACTGCTTTGCTGCCAATCTACCTGATGCTTAAAGTAATCTGACACGGATCTTTGTCCCTGCTTGAGTAGGGCTTTCATTTTCACCCCTCTCAACCAATAACCCAGTTTCCTACATTAGGGAACAGTGTGTCTGGGTGATAACCACTCAGCGATTTTACGCAAAACTGAAAATCTCTTAAAATATTCTGACATCAGACTCAACTTCTTGGTAAATTTTCCTCAAATGGCTATTTTATTCATTCTTTTCCTGCCTCACATTTGTGCACCTGTGAGTGTAGCCAGCAAAGAGTCAGTTTCCAGCAACCTTAAAATCTACACCATGGAGGAGCTGAAGGAGATTTGCAAGGATAGGGGGCTTCAGGTGACAAAGGGCTCCAGGTAGTTCTCCAAACCTGGGTGGATATCTACAGAAAGCAAGATGCAGCAGAGGAGCAGGAGGGGGTGATCCTTGAAAGCTGTTACAAAATACTCAAATACATAAAAAATAGATTTAGAACACTTTATTTCCTTTTTTATGACAATAACTTTTATTAAACATTACACTTTGTAAATTATTAAAATATTCATTTTGATTATAAATATTTGTTATTTCTTTTGCAAAACAATAGGTATGCTTTAAATATGTTGATATGCTGACCCATTCATAACGCCAATGGGCCCACTTTTTTATTTTGGTCTTCTGACCCTTTGACAAAGTCAGTAGATGTGCCTTACCTAAAATGACACCCTTTATTTTGTAACATGACATAGCCAGGCGTACCATTAGGGGTTTGGGTGCCAGCCCCTGTGCCCGACCCCACGCTGAGTATAGCTGAAGGCCATGCGCCAAGTGGAATTGGCTGTCCTTGGAGGTTAGCTGCAAGCCCTGGCTACAGGCCAGGCCTTTCGGCCAACTCCATGCTGCCATGGGATGACTGCGTGTAAGGGTTTGAACAGAGGTCCTAGCCGCTGGCCTGGGGTTGGTGTTATATATGGTAATAAAATATTACTTTGTGTAAAAAAGACCTATAAATTCACTGAAAAAGAAAGCAAAGGTTAAAGTGACATTATAGTTAGGTATGGTAATAATATCTTACTCTGTGCTAAAAACAAACGTAGGAATTCACTTGAAAAAACAAAGGCTAAAGGGATGCAATAGTTAGGTAAAAATGTCAGTTAAAACATACCATTGTATACCAATAAAGCCAATACAATTTACATGCTCAAGTTACCTCTAGAAACTATAACTGATTCCCTAAAGTAACTATAATTTGCAACATTGCCACACACTGCATATGAACTCATATATTACATCACTCATTACATGTTCAATGACATCATTGATAACATGACTGCAACATTTGAAACAACATCATTGATGACAACACTGTGCATTGCAGCACAATGATGAAGCATGCAACAAAATTGTGGGTGAGGGCTATTTCATCCATTTAACTTACTTCCTTCTTCCCCGTGCTGCCATTTAGAGACGCCATTTTTTTGGTAGTGTCCTCTCCAGTCTTTTAGCAGATGGGGTTATTTCAATGCGCGCTGCATGGACGCAGGTGCCTCAAAGGGGTTAGTCTGTTGTTTTGCGATTTGACTGACTTTCGCACAGCTCTACTTTGTTATTTGCACAGCTCACTTATTTGCACAATTCTCCAAGCCCTCAGAATCTTTTTAAAGCATTTTAATTTAACTACTTTGCGCTCTCTAGTCTTTTGGTGGACGGGGTTATTTCAATCTACGCTGCACGGACGTGCAGCAGATGTGCAGCGGATGCGTGCAGCGGGCGCACCAATGGCGCGCCTAAGGCAAGCACGTCTGCACCTGTCAGCGTCCAAGAAGCGGCCCGCGCCAGCTACTTTTTGCTGGTGTTTCACTGTTTTTCGACCTTAGTCTGGCTCTGGTCCTGCTAATCAGGACCACAGCCTAGCTGCTTCCTCTCTAAAATAGTTTCCATGTACATTAGGTACATATCTAATTGGATTCTGGAGTGCCTTATAAGCCCCTAGTATATGGTATACTATGTACCTAGGGCATAGGTACCTCAGAGTCCTACCAGGGGCTGAAGCATGTAGTATGCCACCCCTGGGAAGCACTCCAAAATGGCACCACAGGTCTGCTACTGCAGCCTGGGTAAGGGTGTGCTTGCACCCCTTACTGTGGTATAGGCTACCTATATCACGACCTTATACAGACACATATAAACCTATAAGCCACTCCTATGGCAGGCCTTGACAATCCTGAAGGCAGGGTTTTATGTGAGAGGGTGCCCAAGCATGAGGTGAGCCCCTCTGCAGCTTTCGGAAATACTTCCTCATGGCTGTTCTGTGATACAGCCATACCATATACTCTTAAGTGCATTAAAACCTCGCGGTAAATGCTAACTTTGGGATGGCTGCATCAAAACATGTTGTGTTTGGTGTCAAACGCTTTGGAATACTACCCCCGCCAATTCTGGTGGCGGGGGTAGCATTCCACCCTTCTAGAGGGAGAGACATGTTCACGCTGGCTAAACCCGGTAGGACTTTCCTGAGCCCTGGCATCACAAAATGGATGCCTCTGCCACAGACACGGGTCTGGCCTCCTGCTGCTGACCGAAACTCCGGCAGGGGAGGCCTGGACAATAGGTTTCCTGTCGAGGGGAGGTGTCCCCACCTTCCCAGACAGGCTGATGTGTATTGGGGCTGGACGGGAGCACTCTCTGGTGCTTTGAAGTCCTGCACTGGGGACACACTTGGTGTCCCTGTGCATACTCCAGTTCAAACCAGTTGCAGGGGCTACCTGCCCCTGCTCTGGCACGAAACTGGACAAAGGAAATGAGTGTAACCACCCCTCTTTCCTGGCCCACCCATAGGTGGGGCCTTGGAGTTAGTCTATCCCCTAAACTTACTATAAGTATAGGAATCCAGTCTCTAGGACTTTAGATTACCCTGGACAAAACTCTGCAATGTACATCCTGGATGTTCGACGTTCTATCTTGACTAGAAGACTGAAGAAATCTCCCTTGGGGTCAAGGAGTGACTCCCCTGCTTGGCAGGCACTAAAGAAGCAACTGACTGGACTGCAATTCTGAAGCTCCTGCCAGATGCCGAAGTCTCTGCATCCCCAGGGGTGGATTTCCAGACTTCTCCGAGGCTACCCTGAGTCCACAGCAAAGCTGAGGCCCATGGCTATCGTGGGTGACGTGGGACCGTGACCCCTAGACACCGTGAACTTTTGCAGCAATACTATCTTCCTGGTCCTCCTTGAAGTTGTGCTTTGGGCTCAGAGTAGCTCAAGCTTTGAGCACCTCCTGCACCGAAAATTGTTGGCTTCCACTCCATGAGTGACCCATGGGCTAGCTTCAAGTGCGACCACTCAAGGCTCCTTTGCGATCACTAGCCCGTTGGCTAGCAGGTCCCCATGAAGGCAACTCCTTTTCTGATTGAGCTTACCTGGTTGCTCGAGACGTGCCCCAACTTACCCTCGCTGGGTGAGTCCCTCAGACTTTGCTGGCCTGCACCGCAGTCCTTTCTCTGAATTCCAGTGACTTGCCGTTGCCAAGGCTTGTTGGGTCCATTCTGGTCACTGACAACGCAGAACTTGACAGACTTTGTGGGACAGCTCGAATCCAGCTCATGGACTTTGTCGACGGCTCCTGGACCTTGTGGCTGAAGAGTCAAGACACCCATCAACTCACCTGAAGCACCCGACATCTGTGGGCATTGGTCCATCCTGCCCTCGGTCACTAGCAAGTGACCCAGACTCTGTCCCCTCTGCTTTCAGGTTCCTTACGTCCTAGATTCAGGCTTGGATCTCTCCGGACACTTCTCCTCTTCACGGCAGCAGCAGTTCTTTGCAGGCTTCCATTGAAATTGACGACGCGACCCGACACCAAAAGACACCTATGCACCCGGCTTCCCTGGGTGAGGTAAATCGAGTACTCTGGTGCTCACGTGGGTGCTAGCCCTAGAACTTCTTAAGTCCCAAAGGGTTTGGCCCAGACTCGATTAGAAGTGTCCCTAATCTTTAACTTTCCAACGGCGACATTGCCCATAGAAGATAATAGGAACCCACGGTTGTGTTTACACACTGTATACAGTACCCGTGGGTCCCCTGTGCCACTACCTTGGGTGGGTCCTTGGGGTCCCAGCGATTCTAGAGGCAATAGGCCTAGTACCTGTTCCAGTCGTGGTTCTTATACCACTTTTTTGGTATATGGTTTGGTATGCCCCTAGGGCCCAAACGTGTATTTGTGCTTTTACTGATGATTGCTATCTTGTAACTTAAGTACTTCGATCTCCAGCCTCATAAAGAGACTAGAGGGGTGTGTGTTAACCTAAATACATATATTTAAATATATACCTGGTGTGGTTGTCCTTTCATTTGATCATTCAAGAGATTATAGACTGGTAAAACAAGCTGCTTTACTTTCCTTCAAGACTTAGCCTGAAGGCTGATCTCCATAGCTAACACTAGGTTAGCTTTCAAAGGTTGTCTTTAACCTATCACCATAAGGGGTTGTTTGGCCTGATACAAGGTGCCAACTGGAACTAGTGGACAGCATTTATCAGGCCACCTTCTCACAGCCGGGTTCCCGGACAGAGGGCCAGATTATGCTACTCGGGAGATGCTTTAAGGGGCTGGAACTCCAACAGCTGTTCCCCTCGAGGTGATTGGGATGTTTCCATCTGCAGCAACAATGTGTGTTCTTCTTGTGGGTTTAGGTTGGGCTTGGGACTTGCTTCTCCCGAGCAAGTTAGTACACATTCTCTCCATCCTAGGAGGCCTTCCCCCATTGTTGAAGCCCTGATTAATGTACGGTCCCTTAGGAAACACTATACAGAGGTTTTTGACAAGGGTTCTTTAGACCTGTTTTTCATTACGGAGTCCTGGCTTGACTCCATGTCAGACCTCGTTGTTACCCTTGCCACACCTGAGGGATATAAGATTGTTAGAGCCGACCAACCAGAAGGAAGGGGGGGGGGGTGGGGGGGGTGCACTGGCCATTTTTTATAAAAACAAGTGGGATCTATGCAGGGGGGGGGTGACCTTACTGGGAGGCTGCAAGTCCCTTGATTTCAGTATTCATTTCTCAGACCATTTAACTTTGGGAGGCTCTTTGCTCTATAGGCCCCCTGGTCCGGCGAGACCTTTCATACAGGCTTGGGGGGATGCTATTGCTCACAGGGCGCTGAGATTCTCCCACTATATTGTTTTAGAGGATCTCAATATCCAGCTTGACCAGGCTGAGGCTAATAAAACATGTGATTTTCCGGATATTCTTCATCTGGCCCAGCTGGACCAGTGGGTCAGTCTCCCTACCCATCAAGCTGGCCATATACTGGACCCTATTTGTTTTAACTTCCCCATCTCGATCAGTGGCCCTTGCCCGGTTTACTGGTCTGACCACTTTGTGACCTACTTTTCATGGGACGTGATGAATGCGGAACCCTTGGCACGTTCATTTTGCAAACCTTCCTTTGGTAGAATCACCCTTGGCATGTTCAATCAAGTCTTGGAAACCTTTAGACCTATCCTCTCGGGTGACCTTGAGAATCGACGTGATGGCCTTAACAGTTGGGTGTCTAATGCAGTTGATATACTCGCCCCACAGTGCTCTTCTAGGCTGTCTAGGGAATCTTCATCTAAACCCTGGTTCAGCCCTGAACCTAAAACACTCAAACACAAATGAAAGATACTTGAGCAAGCATGGCGTCGCAGTGATTACTGCCCCACAGCCAAGCTGAAGCTCAGAATCAAACAGAAGGTTTACTATGGGGGCCATAACTTCAGCCTAAAGGCAATTCAATTCAAACTGTATCGACTCTGCTAAAAATAACGTGAAAGAAATCTTTGCGATTGTTCAGAGCTTTACATCTCCTTCGGCTCAAGCCAGTGTGTCATCCACCTCAGCCACCTGGTGTGATACTCTTTCGAATTTTTACTTGGATAAAATCCGCACTATTCAGGCGGCTCTTTCATTTGGTGGCAATGGGACAGAGGCAGATGGTCCGTCCCCTCCGGCTGGTGCTGAATACCGTCTAGATGTTTTTAAGCCAGTGGACTTGTCTGACTCTCTTAAAATTCTTAAGAGTTTAAAATCTGGCTTGACCTCTGATCCTTGCCTTGCTAGATTACTAGCAGCAGCAGCGGAGATGATTAATGTAGAGGTGAACAACATTATCCAGACAGCCAGTGTCCCAGCAGCCTGGAAGCAGGCCAGGATTCTGCCACTTCTAAAAAAAAACATCTCTAGACCCACTCAATTCAGGGAACTACCAACCCATTTCTCTGCTGCCTGGTCTGGCCAAGGTGTGCAAGAAGGTTGTTAACAAACAACTCACTGCGTTCGTTGAGAGGGAGAGTATTCGGCTTCCAACACAGTCTGGGTTCTGGGCCGCCCACAGCACCGAATTGGTCCTGGTGGAAGTCGTCGAGGCCATTTGGGAGTGTCTGGATGCTGGGGTGAGGGCTGCATTGATTCTGCTCAACCTCTCAGCGGCGTTCGATACGGTCCCGCTCTCTCTTCTTCTCTCGCGACTCACCAGGATCGGTGTGTCGGGTGCTGTATGGAACTGGCTTAGATCCTTCCTAGAAGGGCGGGCCCAGCAGATTTGGATTCCGCCATCCTCCTCCTCTCTACAGTCTGTGTCCACGGGAGTCCCCCAGGGGTTGTCCCTTAGTCCCCTTCTCTTTAAAATCTATATGACACCTTTGATCTATCTAGCCGAGAGTTTGGGGGCTATGGTAATGGCTTATGCCGATGACACCCAGCTGCTATTTACGTGGGACAATAGTGATGAGTCACTTTCCTCAGTTTATCACTGTCTCTCATCCATTTTCAAATGGCTAGCGGCTGCACCATTAAAATATAATGAGGAGAAGTCAGAGAGTCTTCTTTACGGACAATTTCCTCCCAACTTCCAGGAATCTCTCTGGCCTCCTGAGTTTCCCTTGCCCACTTCTGCTGGGCAGCCGGCCAAGAACTTGGGGGTATGGTTCAATGAGAGTCTTTCTTTCTCATACCTTATCAAGAAATTGGCCGGCAACTGCATTGGTCTTCTCAAGATTCTGAGGAAGTTTTTTCCTCTCCTTCCCCAGGCAGCAAGAGAAACGGTCACCTGGGCACTTATTTTGTCCTGGCTAGATTATGCCACTGCTCTTTATATGGGCATTCCGGGATATTTATTGAAAAAGCTCCAGGTGGTCCAAAACGCGGCAGCCAGACTTCTTTTGGGCATCTCTGCCAGGATCAGCTAACGTCATCATCTGCGAGTATCCGTGCCCGCTATAAATTAAAATAACATAACATAACATTTAACAGGTATTCTAACACATGGACAGTGAAATACTAAAACACGTGATTATTGATCTTGCATTACTGTTTTTGTGATAGCATAATGGTTTTACTAATCACAGACTTGCAAAAGGAAGTGGTGTGACAATGCCATCTGGTGAGATGCAGAGGAAAGAGGTATTTGAATCAATTCCATTGGCCCTAAAATCTTATCACAAACATTTTAGAAAATTCTAGAAAAGAGAGAATCTAATATGGTGGCACATCGGCGTCTTCAGGGGAACACTGATTAGGATCTCTCACATGACATTTTTGTTTTAGTCAATTAATTCATTTGTTTGTATAGTGGCACTATGCAGTGGAGGTAGGATAACCATGTGAGTGTCATCTGACCCTAGATGAGAAACAGGCATCTGTATTACAGTTTTTTCTCAGAAATCTTCTCCTAGATTTGGTAGCCACTCATTAGTGGTTCTGGTTTCAAAGGCAGAGTCTGCAGTTGGCTTTGCAGATGGAATACTTCAATGTTAATTCTTAAGGGTCTGCAGCAAATCACACTTGAGTCATGATTTGACTCCCCCTTCCCAGCAGCACAGCGTTTGGCATGGGCGGCAAACTCCTAATGCATCACTTAGCAATTTATAGAGTGCTCGCTGATTCTGATTTAGGATATGGTGCAATATAAATCCTATATCCAGAACCATAGCAATCAAGAATTGTTTAAGTCTGTTGTTGACTCAGGAAATATAGGGGCAGCAGATTGAGGGCTGCTATAAGAATGAAATGTTAGAACTGTTCCCTTTGCTACTAGACACTGAAGGTCTTACATTACAACTTGAGCAGTAGCAGTCTCTAATAGCGAAACCCACAGAAATCAAAAACATGAATCAACTGCAACAACATAGGGGCCGAGTTCGATGCGATCGAAAACGGCCCCAACCGTCGGTCGGAGTTGTTCCAAAGGCATTGAAATGTCCCATTCATATTCCTTTCAGACGACCCATTAAGATGTGGTCAGTCGGAAAGTAATCCAAACAGGCTTTCTGAATGGCTTCCGATGGGCTCGGAGAGCCCGTCTGCCATTTGGAAAGGGGCCAGTAATCCCTAGGGCGGCTCTTTCCGCTTGAGGGATTATGATGGTGGATTCCTACAGCCTCTCTGTGCCAGCCTTTCTGATACAGGCCCCCAGCAGAGCCACCATGGGTGGAAGGCCTCCGGATGGTAGCTGCAGGGGCCCGATTCTGATGTGGTTAGGAAGGCCTACTAACGGCATTTGCTCACTCTGTATCAGCAGAATCTATATGGCTGCGTTTCCAAACAACTGATTACAATGCTGAATTCAGCAGCCTTTCCGAATCGTGCCATCCGACTTGAATCGCCATTCGGAATCAGACTATAGGGGCCCCTAGCGGGGCCCCCTGCACTCGGAACCTTCCCAATTAGGCCTGTGGGGGTACCCATGGGTCCCTTACCCATGGGTCCCTTACCAGCCATGCACAGTGTGGCAGGCACCCCTTTCTTCAATGGGTGCCTATGCATTCAGTCGGAACATAGGCTCCCATTGAAGACAATGGGAGTCCAACCAAATCATATCTGGAAGCATCTGAAATGCATCGTACTTGGTCGGTCGGACTCTCCCAATCTGAGTCGGTCGAAAACCATTCCCAAACTGATTCGGTCGAAATGATTTCCAGACTGCATTGGAATCTGGCCCTCAGTTTAGACATACACAACCAAATGGTTTATCTGATATTGTATCGTTGATAATGTATCACTAATGTCAACAATGGCAGTTGCCATTCCCTCTTGTCCTGCCTTTATTAGATCTACCCAACAAAGCTCATGTGGATATGATTATTCCCTAACCCTAAATAAATACCTTAAGAATAGTGTCTCTAAGAAAGAGTATAGACATATTTATAAGGGGATAATTTGGGGGTGTTTTTCCTCTTTTCATTTTGGCTGTATATACACCAGAATATCTGCCTTAATCTTTGATTGAGGTCGAGGTCTAGCAACAACCTTACAGGTTTACACTGCTATTTTGTAGCCAAATAGTTCCCTGTAGCATGAATTATTTCATGGTTCGTTACTGCTCATGGACAAACTAGAGCTGACAAGCTCTAACTAGGTCGAATATTGGCCTGCTTCACAAAGGGGCTCTGCACTTGTGGTGGAGGCCCTGCAGTCGTGACGGAGGGCCCAAACTGGTCGCGGGACCTACGCATTAGACTTTTTCATTGTGGAGGTCCTGCCAAAACTGTCAGTCCTCTGCCACACGTGTGGAGCCTCTTTGTGAATAGGCTTTGCTTCTAGTTTGTTCAAGGAAGACCTTGCTTGGCAGTTTGGGCAGCACTGTTCCTGTTGGATCATGGTCAGTACTGATTTGCATATGGTCACATCCAAACTGAGGTAGCATGGTGTACAAAATAACAATGGACTGGGATGCTGCCCCAGTGATCACCAGTGCAAGCATCCCATCCATCACTCGTTTTGTATACTTTAGTGTGTTGCCCTAAGTGTTATGGGCATGCCCAGGCATGGTTTCTGTGAGTACTGTATCAATGTTACCAAGCTTTAACTGCCTGATGACCTCTAGCTAGGGTGAAACTGGTCCTGGGTTACAGTTCAGGGAGGACCTAGCTTGGCAGTTTGGGCTGGATTTTCTACTGGAGCAGGGTAAAAACTGATTTGCATATGGCTGGGTCAAGACTGATTTGGAATAGTTGCACAATAACGATGGACTGTGATGCGGCCTGAGTGATTTCCACTGGCTTAGATTAATTCAACCATTCCATCCGTCACCTTTATGTAGACTTCAGTACATGAACAAATGGTAGTATATACCGCAGGGCGGCCACTGCTACCCAAAGCTTTTTTGGGTTTAATCAATTTTTTTATTTCTGTCCTGAAATCCATTTAATGACCACTGAGATTGATATACATTTTAACCTTGTACACAGAAAGTGAAATCCAACATGCAACGGTATATCAGGACCAACTTCCCTAAAGGTGACACGCACCAATGGGATACATCTGCATTATATTATTGTACACAAAAAGTGGAAGTCTTGCAATTGCCAACAAGAGGGCTTGAATCTCTGCCATCTGTTCCGTAAAATTACCTACGACTTTAGTGTGAGTTTGCAGTGCTTGAAAACCTACCATCTTCAAACACTTCCTGCACTGCAGCACAAGTAGCAGAATGTTTCTGTTTAGAACCAGGTTTGACTAAAGAAACCATTTGCAATGTTTTAAGTTGTTTATGCTCTTAACATACTACATTCATGATTAGTCCTGTACTTTGACCATTTTGACCAACTTGTATGCAGGTGTGTGAATTTGAATTTCCATAGTTCATTACTGCATGATGTGATTTGTCAGACGTAACCAGCAGAAATAGAGGATTATTCATTGTTTAGAGAAAAGGGACCATCAAGCCTCTGTAAATGAAGCAGGCAGGACCATTTGTAGATCACACTTCGCATCTGACTTTAATAGAAAATTGAAACTGTCGAAAGACATGACACATTATTCAATGTACTTATGTAAAATCATCCTGCCACATACGGGAGTAGTTGTACATCTAAAATAGAGTGTAGTAATTGACAACCATAACTTGTGATGTAGAATTAATGCATTGCAATGCCTATTTCATTGTATCCAGATATAAGGTCATGATCTAGAGCAACATCTTCATTCCATAACTCTTGGCACCAAAATAACTGGAAGAAGTTAGTTCAGTATTAAAGAGGACCATATGTTAACCTCCTCTTCAAACAGGTATGGCCTCAGGTGTCCTGTGCTTGTTACATATCCATAGCACTGCAAGAACGTGTCCACATCTATTTTCCCACTTAATTTATGAAGTAGCCTATTATTAAGCCTGGGCAAAGCACTACGCTACGCTCGCGTAGTTTGCGAAGTTTGCGCTACTTCGCACTACGCGAATTGCACGTAGCACAGTGCAAACACGCGTAGCATAGCGTTGTGTAGTGCAGCGGTCCTCAACGTCAAGTTGGCGACCGCGAACAAGCAAAATGACATCCCGGCGAGACTTTTTCCTCGTTCGCGATCAGCAACTTCAAGTTGGTGATCGCGAGCGTGGAAAATAAACCTCCCGGGGAGATTCTCAATACGGGGAGGTCAGGTTTCTCATTGCGAGTGGTCGAGTATGCTCGCGACCGCTCGCGATGAGAAACTACCAGTCCGCGTTGAGAAAGCTGCCGCTCGAGTAAAAATCTACTTGAGCGGCAGAAAACTACAGCTCGCACTGTGCAAGATGTCGTTTTCTATGATTGCACAGTGCCGGATGCTTGTCCGCACTGTGCAATCTTGCACAGTGCGAACAGGGTACTACGCAGTTCGCGAAGTGCTACACCTAGCTCGCGTAGTGCGAAGTGCACTTTGCATAGCTACGCGGAGCGCTACTTCGCAAACTAAGCCCAGGGTTACTCATTATAAACATTTTCTTACCAATGGAACTAGTGCATACAGAAATATTCAGTAATGTTATGACTGCTTTGGTACATATGGTTGTTGTGCATCTTTAACATGACTCCACTATTATGGGTCCACAATATCAATGTTTAGTGTGTGCTTGAAGTGGGCTTGTTCTTTAAAACACTCAGGACAAACCATTCCACAGAGGATCACTTAAAAAGTAGATGTTTCTACCACTCCATTCATTAGTACCAGATAATTACAAATGGTTATTTTGTAACCATGTATGCTGAGCTGGACCACAACATTTTACAAGCAAAGTGTTTTCATATTGTGGAAAATCATTGTGAAAATGATTTTTGGTCATGAAAAGCCTACCTTGTGCTCTCAATTTTACAGCTAGAGTCTTAGGGCCTAATTTACAAGAAAGTGCAGCAGAGCAGCAACACAAGCATTTTGGCTGTGCCACGCTGCAGCACTTTCAATGCACATGGTTGCAACCTATTTATAATAATATGTTGCATTCCTGTGCTCTCCCCTGAGCTGGCGCACAATGGCCTGCCATGCACAGACATAGGCACCCTTGCACCATGGTGCAAGGATGCCTGCGTCATGGGGATGATTGTTTATGTACAGGAATGGTTCCCTTCCTGAGCAAAAACAATCTGAAACGGCATTTTCAAATTCTATGTGTGCTGTATCAAATTTGGGCAGGAAAGCTTTGAGCGGGAGAAATTTGATTTTTGTACCCAAAGGAAGATCCTCACTGGCCGAATACTTATAACGCCTTCACTCGGCGAAGAGCCCTACCTTTGCCCTCAGTCACTTTTTTGCACCCAGATTTTTCCAAAGGGGCAAGACAACAGCCATGGAGGGATCCACGTGGCCGGTTCTCCGGAGGATACTGAAGCTAAAAAGTTTCTAATTCCTAGGTTTCACACGATGTTAGGAGAAGTACCCTTTGGCAAAACCCATGGGTCTAGGACATTGGGGACATTACTTGTGGGTAAAAACGCACGGAAGCATAGCCCATCAGCAGGATCCAGGGCAGGTCCAGTTCAAACTGGTCAAGTGGGCCTTTGAAGAACAGCCGTTTGTAGTTTGTTGTGTCCCTGTCGCTTGAATAGGTCAGCATTACAACCCTTGGATCCCATTTCTCTTTCCTGGGTACAAGGCGAAAAGCAAGTCTGGTCTTCTAGGCTCTTTTCAAGTCACAGTGAGGAATTCCATTCGTCATCTGTTCTTCAACAGGTCCAGAAATTGTCTGAGGAGGGTACTGTGGATACAACATATATACTCGACACAGCCTGTGGCTTGGAGTAACTCCTGAGTAAGTTCCCTGGAGAACACTATCCATTTTCATAGCATTTCCTGTGTGCCCTACAGAAAACAATTCCAAAGTATCCCTCTCTACCTGAAAAAAAAAGATGGCAGAACCTTTCTTCTCCTGTGCAGAGCTGCTGTGCCCACCTCAGAGGGTTGGCCATAGATATGACCAGTGTCCCCTCTGTGGTGATTCTAAACAAGATATGAAGGCAGCTCCTCTCCCACTGGGAATAGTGCCTTGCTGACTGGGGGGGGGCAAAGCAAAGGGGCAGGCCCAAGTATTAGCTTCATCTGCCTGTGACAGGGTAGGCCTCTTTGAAGTAAATCAAGTTAATTTGCCTATCCCACAGGCCATCCTGTCAGGGGAACAACAACACCTACCCACGCCCAAGGCCTTCTGTCCCTCCGCTAGCAGTAAGTTCACACCTCATCAAAGGGGGCCATGCACCTGTCAGGTGACAGTTGGATCTCATGCATAGGGGTATCCAGAGGCTTCAAGTAAGGAAAAGGCAACTTTCTAAAAGTACCTTTTTCAAAATAATTATGAAACATTTGACTTCACCAATGTTATGGGCTTTTAATAAATATTTGTAAAAATCCAAGAATAAAATGTGTATTCAGAGATAACATTATTACATTTAATATTATATCATATATATGCTTTTCTATGAACAGTCAGCCTTGCTACAGTGAAAATAGCTTTTGGTGCTTTTTTGCTGTAAGGATCTGTGACATTAACATTTTACATAACCTACTCCTAAATGCCATGCTCCCTGCCTTATTGGCAATATGGCCTATTTGTGGGGGGTGGGCTTATTAATATTTAAACAGAAGGTTTTGTCCTGTTTAACACTGCACCGCAAGACTTAAAATGGTAGACCTGCAGACATGTTTGCTCTGTCACTGCAGTGGGTGGCACAATGGGTACATTTAATGTATAGGCCCTGAGTGCATGTTGTACCATGTTCTAGGAACGTATAGGTTAGTTAATTATGAGTAAGGTAAATATTTCAATTAGGGTTACGCCAATTTCATCATGTGGGAAGGTGAGCACAGGCCCTTTATCCTTGGTTAGCAGAGGTAAATTGTACAGAGTGCACAGACTTCAAAAACAGACAAGGCAAAAATCTGGGGCTACGCCTCACAAAAGATGGCAATTTCCAGAAACTTCTGTTTCATTTGCTTCACGTGCATTATTTTCGTCTTTGTTTATTCCTTGAGCAGCTTAGATTACAACTGGAATACTCTAATTTACATTTTCTTCTCATTGTCAGATTTGCATGAAAACAGAGGATTTAATGGGTGCATCAATTCTTACACCTGCATTTTTCGGAGTTCAAGTTTTAAAAGTTAGATTTTTTTTATTTTGTTTATGTTGCTTATTTTGTTCTTCCGGTTCTTTTTCTTGAACTCTTGGTTCTCACCCCTCTGGATCCACTAAGCAAACTTAAGCTTGATTTTGTGAAAGTGGTTTGTAGTACCACTTCTGCTTCAGCAGTCTTCACTCTTCTCATGTGAGATGCACAGTTCAAGGGAGGCAAACGTTTACACTTCTTATCACCTCGTTCTAAAAACACGTTTGTCTGTCATATTGCATAAATTGGCAGGACAAATCTAAGGATTCATTCCTTCTGTAATAGCTTGACTAAACTGAGTGTCTTATAACACCTAGTTGACAACGCTTCAATCAATCTACCGAACAAAAAGATGATCACTAAAATATAATGCAAATTATAACAAGGTGGCTTCTCTATGATAATGCTACTCATAGAAATTAAATGTCCGTAACTTCAGATTTTGCTTTAAGTGAACCAGGCTAACTTAGCCCCTGTCATCCATCAAAACATGAATTTGTACTGCACCACATGATTAAGTTTGCTGTTTGATGCCCCATTAGACTAAAATACCTTCTAGGCACTAGGGAGCAAAATGAAAACTTTACTGAATGTACTGAATGAAATGCATTATTCTCAATTCTGAGTTTAGCTGTCCCAGACTGAATTAAATACTATGTAACAGTTATGTCCCCATGTGCCTGATGCTGTAAGCACAAACTACCATGTAGTTTACAGTGAGAAATGTATTTAACACATTCTGATGCAAATGTTTTTCTTAGTGTCATTCTTAATAGTTAAAATTATTATTAATGTATTTACATATTTATTTTGGTATCTTGGTATAGTGCACAACTCACTCCCGAAGGAGTATCTCGGTGCTGTGCTGATCATGATGAGGAGAGCACAATCTAAAACAGTCAGGTTTTTAGCATCTTCTTAAAGTTTGAAAAGTTTGGGCAAGTAGGAAGATGAAGCAACAGTTTGTTCCAGTTATTTGGAGCTATATTAGAGAAAGAGATTCCCCCAAATCTTTAAGTGTGGATGCGTGGGGTCATCAAAACTGATTTATTTGAGGATCTTAGTCACTGAGATGGCAGATGATAGTTAAAGCGTGATGGCAAGTAGGCTTTGTGGGTCTTTAAAAGAGCCTTATGTTTCAGACAGCAGAGTTTAAAAACAACCCACTTTCTAATGGGTAGTCAGTGTAATTTTCTTAGGATACGAGTGGAGGAGGAGCCTGTTTTATACCAACAGTCTTGACTTGTAGGGGCAAAGGCAGACATGTTGTGTGCAATTTTCAAGGAAGTCCATGAGACAATCTAGCACCCTGCCATGACCAGTCTCGTGTAGTCTGTGAATTAGAATGGGGTGGGGTGGGAGAATGTGCTTAAGGCCTATGGCAGATCCAGTGACACTAAAATTACTATCGTTACGGCATCTAAAGAGAGCCTGATGCTGTCGGTAACAGCCAGGAGAGCAGTCTCGGTTCTGTGAAACTCTCTGAAACCCAACTAAAAGGGGTCCAAAATCTAATGCTCCTCAAGAAAAGATATTGGCTGCCTCTTAACATACCTTTCGAGGGCTTTTGCAAGTAGAGATAACAAAGAAATCAGTCTGCAGTTGGAGAGGACATCGGGGTTAGCTAAGGGTTTTTTAAGAAGCGGAGAAACTTGCGTACACTTCCATTCCTTAGGTATTTTGGTTGTAGCCAATGAGAGAGTAAACATATCCCCGACTGCAGCTACCTGACAATGCACTAAGCTAGTCATTGTCCTAGAAGGAATTAAATCCTGAGGGTAACCAGTTTTGGCAAGAGCGAGCATCTCCTGCACTTGGGCTACACAGCAGCATTCAAAAATGCACAGGCTAGCCTACTGGCATCAGGGTTTGGATGACTTATATCAGGTTCCCTTTAAGATTGTTCAGGATTGCCTAAAAAGTTTTCAGAAATTGTGTTAACCTTGCCTTAACAAAAGTCAGCTTATTTCTTACAAAGGTTTTGGGAAGCCTCAATAGTGGCGGAACAAGCATAAGTTTGTATAAAGATATTTAGTGCTTTATATAACTGTTTAGTGGAATTGCGCACATTGGCAATTGTGGAGGTAAGATGTGCTTTCCGTACTGCATTGACCATGTTATGATATATGCCATGCTCAAGAGACAGTCCAAAATATCCTAAGATTTACCACTAATTGGATGACGGCTAACTCTTTAAAAATTAACCCAGATAAAATGGAGGTTCTTGTCATTCCAGCAAAAAACAACCCCTGGAGTGGCCTGTTTTGGCCTAAAGAACTTGGGGCCCCTCCAAGCCCATCACCAGTTGTGAAAAGTCTGGGAATCAAGATCGACTAAGAATTTTGTATGAGTCACCAAGTCTTTTCGGTGGTGGGCATATGTACCGGCGTCCTGAGACAAGTGAGGAAACTGGTTCCCCTTTTATCAGTTTCATCTATGAAGTCCATAGTATCGGCCACTATCCTTTCGCGCCTTGATTATGGGAATGCGCTCTACTTAGGACTCCCCCTGAAACTTATGAATAGGCTTCAGGTTGTACAGAACGACGCTGCTAGGCTGATTTTCAGCCTCCCCAGGAAGACCTAGGCTTCTCCCCTGTTACGCAAGCTGCACTGGCTGCCTGTTAGACAGCGTTCAAAATTCAAAGGACTGTGTATTGCTCACAAAACCCTCTACGGTTATGCCCCTGGGTACATTAGGGAACGTCTAGTTAAATATGTGCCAGGGCGAGCGCTTGGCTCTACAGAAGCCTCTCAGCTTGCCTGCCCTCGGAGTAACTTTGTTACCAAGGGTGGACAAGCTTTCTCAGTCCTTCTGCCACAACTTTGGAACCAGTTGCCAGACACTTTATGGAAGGAATCGGGTTTGCTCTCCTTCCGGAAGTTGATGAAAACTCTGCTATTTAAAAAAACATCTTAAATTACTCGCTACCATGACTGTCCACCTCGGCCTGAATGCTACCCCTCTGCTGTCAAGCGCTAAGAGACCTGTCGGTATACATGCGCTATATAAAAAAACAAATACAAATACAAATATGCCTTGCCTAGTCTGATATTCTGCTTTATCCTCTGAAGATTTAGCCAGATGCCATCTACATTCCAGCCATTTCTAATTCGACTTTTCCTGATGCAGGGTGTCAGAGTACCAGCAAGCTCGATTTCTGGAGGAGACAGCATTAGATTTTTTTTAATGATGTGATCAAGAGGGGTTACAGGGGAGTTGTGGTAAACCGACAGATCCGAATCAACATCCAAGTATGATGCAAATGAGGAGACCATACAGATCTCATTAAAGGAGGCTGAGGTGACCAATTTCCAGGGCAAATTATTAGTAAAAATTAAATCCAGCATTTGTCCAGCCATATGCATGGGGCCTGACACTGTTTGCTTCATTCCTAATGTCTCCAGATCATCTAAAAGTTGTATCATTCCTAGATCATCAGTGTTCTCACCATGGTAATTGAAATCACCGAATAATAGGAACTTGTCAGAGGCTAGTACGAGCCGTGCAAAATAATCAATTAAAGCCTGACTAAAATCTTACTTGGCGCCAGGAGGGTGATACAATAGGGCTCCCTTTCAGACTTTTGTAACAGAAATTATAATTTTAAAAATGCATATCTCCAGCCAACCCGAGCTAACGCAATAATCACCTTGATCCTTAAAAAATCATGAAAGGTGATAGCAACGCCAATCTCCATGTGCTCTGTCCTATCTAATTTAATCAGTGAATAATTATCTGGTATTGCTAGAGGAATACAGGAGACAACTGAGTAACTAAGCCAAGTCTCTGTAATGAAAAATAGTTTGGGATTATGTGACGAAATGAGATCCCATATTGCTATGGCATGTTTGACCATTGACCTGATTTTACAATATAAGCTGTCTATCCTCATCAGGTTGCCCTTGGGGATGAGGGGGCTAATATCAGTGATCTAAGTGGAAGTTACTCCAGAACAGAAGGGTGAATGCGACAGTGACAATGATCTTCCAACTCCTGGCACTCTTGCCACAGTTAAACAGGAAAGTTTTTATTTTTTGCAAGAGCCTAGGCCCTCCAATGATGGAAAACATTCATTACAGCATAATAAGGGGTCAAAAGCTTTTTCACACGAATTCATGTACACTCATGACGCTGACTGGGTTTTCATTACAAAGACCGGGGCTAATAACTCACCGGGTCCCAACTTGGTAGATGCAATCCCTTCAGGATACACAGCCCTCAGACTAGAAAAGGTAGGCAGACCAGGAGGAGTTCTGGCTATCATACACAAACTAAAATATCACTGTCACATGGAGACGATTCAGTGTACAAGTCCCTGTGAGGCTCTATATTTCACCATGAAAATATCACCTATGAACCTTTTTCCTGGGATGCTAGAATACAGACCCTCTAGGCCCAGGACTAAATTTTCAGCTGAACTTGGTAATCTCATTGAACTGCACCTAGCAAAAAACAACATTACTGTTATGGTTGACATCAACTCCTATCTGGAGGACGTTAAGAGCAGGGAGTCTAGAGCCTTTAAGTATACTCTGGCTTGTCTCGGGCTTTCACAGTTGGTCAGGACCCCCACACATGCAGTGGAACACACATTATGGGGTTTTCTCTTACAATTCCCAACTGTCAGTGCAAGTGATGCTATCACTAAGTTGGTCTGACCACCAGGCAGTATCTTTTTCACTTTTCCTGCCATTCTTCCAGAATACGGACACTCTCAATATTACTAAGATGTGGACACAGAGGTGGAACAATTCTCAGCTTGGCTGGGTTCTAGGGCAGGAGCATCCTGTGCAGGTAAGAGTGGTGGGGTGGGGTGGACTCGACAAACGACGAGGGAAAAATAATTATTTATTTCATTTTCCCCCATCGTCGTCTGTCGAGTCATCCCCACCCCGCCCACCGCTCTTACCTGCACGAGCCGCTCCTGTTCGAGGAAAGACACAGTAGTGCCCATTCGGGAAACCAAGTATCAGAGGAATCTCCTTGTTTCACGGAAAAGTTAAGACTCCTAAGAGAGGCCTGTCAATGCCCGGAGTGTTCCTCAAGGAAACATTATGAGGAGCAGGAAAAAACATCATATACAACAGCCATGAGAGAATACAAAATAGCCATTAGAGAAGAAAAAACACTCTACTGCACTAAATAAATTGAGTTAGCCAGTTTTCGGCCCCACCAGACCCCTTTTGAGAGCAGTAATTTGTATATTTGTTCATGTTTTCCCATTCTATTTTCAAGTCAATGAATTTTCATTGACAGAGATTCATCCTTAATGGTCCTTTATTGAAGTTTCATCTATCACATTCAGTCAATTCCAGTCTGTAGGATCTACAAGTTTGCCTTTTGCATAAATTCACATCAAACATTTTTCAACCAATTCCTCAAGCTTTTTGTATGCACAACAAGCAAGATAACTTGCTTCCAAATTCAAAAAACAAATACTCCCTTGTCAAAAGTAATGATCTTAGCTCCATGAACTTTTGAATATAAAACTTGATGTAAATCAACTCCTCTATAAGCTTTAAAATATCAATTTCTACAGCCTCCCTACTACACTGAGATGATTGTCCAGTTCCAAATGATGTTTTGTCACCTTTGTGCATGATCCTCATTATTCTGGTATATCCTCATCTCAGTTAACAAAATGCCTATGAACTCAACCTTATCCTTTGAAACACTCCCATGCTCATCTCTTTTCTCACCCTTTTTCACATTTATAGATTCTGTTTTACACTCTTAATCTGTTTTTGACAGAGTCAGTAGCAATCACAGGAAACACACTGACAATATCTAATATGTTCTCATGCCTCTCCTCTTTCTATAAAGGCAGGCTCATATCCAACCAATGGTTAACATTTGTTCCGATCTGACCTTTAGCATTTTCTGACACTTCTTGGGAACAAATTCCATTCATTCAGTGCATCAATCTGAGCAGGTCACAAAATGCAATAATGACCTTATTACCTGTACAGGGTCAAGTCAGATTTGTTTGAAAACCCTTAGCGTAAGACGGGGAAGCTGTGCCTTTGAGCAGTCAGGTTTTATAAAAGGAATTCGTATAACACATGAAGAAGTAATAGAAAAGCTGATTAAGAAATAAACAAGACTATACATGTATAGGAAACCATCTGCCATTGTCTTGAGCAAACACAGACACAATCTAATCCTTAGAAGTCTTGTAATTCATATCAAACCTTACCCTGGAGCTCAGTGAGTGTGCACAATTAAAACATCAGGTGTGAGACAGTTTGGGGCTGTATCAGTCTTTAACCAATTCTCAAGAGAAGTAGTTGTCGGAATCTGGCTCTGTATATACTACCCAAAGTAAGGCATAGTGTGCACAGAGTTCAGGGAGCCCCCAGAGGTATAGCAGAGGCTAAATTAGCTCTCTTTGTGGTAGTGTGGGCCAGTGGTTAGGCTTATCCAGAGGGTGTGTTAAGCATTCATTGTATTCACTCAATCAAGAACTGATTACACACACTCAGAGACAGAATCAAGACCAATTGGGTAAGTATAAAAAAGGTATACTTATGTTTTATTTCTAAAACCAAGCAGGACTTGGCACAGGTAAGTGAAATATTGTCTAACATGCAAGACTTTACAAGACAATGCGGTTGTGGTTGAATTTGCAATCATGATAGGTTGGCAATGGGTTTCAAAACAGTTTAAATTACACAGTAATTATATTTAGACTTCTTTTAGATTACTTTGCATTGCATGGACTACTTGGGGTGGTATGCCTATATACCACACTGTAGATCCTACAATTCAAAAGGTAATTAATGCTTTTTAAGGTTTGCAATGTAGTTACTTTTCTTTCATACAAAAGTTCAGCTGGACAGAACATTTTTGGGAACAAAACATCACAGCATTGGTTCCCATGGGGAAAAGAAGGTTATCGGTTTGCAGGTAAGTAAACAACCTGCAAGAATAGTTTTTGGGGGTTAGAACCCATGGTCCCCAAGGTTCAGATGGGCACTCAAATTGCACCACATGCAGCACTGTGGCGACTGGGTGCAGAGTGCAGGGGTGCAATGTTAGTCAATGGGGCTAAGTGGGCTAAGGGGGCCTTCGGTCATGTGCTGCTTATGAGCAGGCCACTCGGGTGTGGAAGCAAAGCTCCTGGAGTTGAAATCAGCACTGCACGGTCTGCACCACCAGTGGATCAGTGGCGGCTGGGTGCAGAGTAGCAAGGAGATGTCGGGGACTCTGTGGATTTCAATGGAGACCTTTGGTTGGATAAAGATTCTGCAGGCTTGGGCAGCAAGACTTCCTGAAGGCAACCACTGGCTGGAGAGGTAAGTTGGGTTCTTGAGGGATGCCTGGACACTGTTGGTTGGGCCATCCAAGGCCGTGGGTCATTGGGTGCAGGTGTGTCTTTTGGCATTGGGTCGTCGTACCAGCTCTGGTCGCGGTTTGTGGGATCCTTCAGTTCCAAGCTACAGGCATCATCTTGAAGCTTGAGGGAAGTCAGGGATCACCAGATCCCAGATCAGGATCACTGCGGAGACCTCATCTGGGTTTTGGACCACTCAAACTCAGGCCGTGGGCATCGGGTGCAGAGTAGTGCAAAATCGCAGAGCCACCTGGATCCGTATTCTGTGGATAAGCCTTTTTTAGAGTAAATCTGGTTCTCCCGGGAGACAGAGTCTTTATGATTGTTGCAGGGCAGGTTCTCCGGGCTCTGGGGAGCTGATGGCTGCTGGACATGCAGCAGTTTTGCTGGGGCTAAAGCAGTAGGTGTCCTGGGTCAGCACAGCTCTTCGGCCTGTCTTCTTTTTTCCTCAAGTCTGAGGATGCAAGATTCGGGGTTGCCCTTAAATACTATGTTTTGGGGTGTGCAGGTTGGGACCAATGCGTCTATTCCTTAGGGTGAGTACTCTCCCTCCAGTGGTAGGGGTCATGAGCCTACTCCTAATTGGCTAGATCCCCTCATTTTCAAGATGGAGGGGACTGAAATGTGTGCTTCACCTTACCTCCCCCACCTTAGGGGTGAGGTTGGCAAAGGTGAGCACACCTCTTATCCTAGCTTGGTTTACCTGCTAATTCTCCTGCACAAAGTGGGGGGCTAGAACTGATCCAGCGCCAATCACAGATCGATTACCAATATCAACACACAGGCCCATACACATTTACCCATACGCCATACACCGAAATGACACTGGGATGAGTTTCAAGACTAATGAACACTCGTAATCAGTTGTTCATTATACAGGCTCGTATCCAAAACTCTAAATACCTAACTGAGCCTGTATATCAACTTCTTTCCTCTGGTTGATGGACCTTAAAGTTGAGAAGTTGATGGTAATAATAATAACTATCTATAATTTTCTGAATAACCACAAGCTCAAGTAAAAGTTAATACATTTTAGCACCAAATAATGTAGTAAATATAAGCTCAAACATGTACAGAAAATCACAAGGCAAACAATGCATTTATCACTGAGAGAGAAAACATTTATAAATGCAAGCAGTGTCAAACTCATATCAAATATGAACAAATGCATATGAAGGAGTGGATAGGTGAGGAGACAAAAGTTTCAGAGACAAAATACATTTGCAAACGATTATGCAAAATGTGGATCTTTGACTGATACTAAACTAAGAAGAATAGAGAAATACTGGCCACGGAGATAGTAGGGGTCCCCCAAGATAGCTTCAGGGAGCAAAGATTCAGGAGACTAGATTCAGGACAGGAAAAGGAAACAGGTAGGCCTCAGCAAACCGACAGACAACGGCGATCTCCCTCAAAGCTGCTTCCCAACCGCCTCTCTACAACCGCTTGCTCTAACCACACCCCCTAGAGTACCCCAGTTATACCATAAAACCTATATGTCTAACCCACAGCAGTTGGAACATTTACAAAAACTCCGTCTCTCATTGGCTGTTCTATCACAGCACCATAGGCATGATCATGTTTTCTTAGTGTTCTTTGTCTAATACACGTTTTCATTACACTATCCACATATTTCCTCAAGAAGGCAACATGTTACAATTTCTACATTTTTATTATTCAGCACTGCCGCTTTCAACGGAAGAAGTTGTACATTTCCTCTCTTTCTCTGAGCTGTCTTTCCGCTTCTTGGCAGACAAACAAATGCCTCACAAAGGTCAACAGCCTTAGCCTCCGCCACTTCTCTCTCAGAGCTCGATTTTCAGTTTATTACATTTATTTATTAATTTCACGAAAAATACTTTTCACTGTTTACCACCCACCATTGTGCTAACCCATATTATGTTCCTAGCAAGAGCATTAATGTGCAAAAGCAGCATTATTTTTATTAAATAGAAAAATTGAACGCAAATGCAGCCTTGTGGCATGCATTAGTCTTCACATTTGTGCAGGCATGCGCAAAGCATTTTCCCATGTGTTTATGTTGGTGCATTTTAATCTCACAGCACACTGTTAATAAATGTTATTGAGGAACCAATCCGAGCCGGTTAAATTTTCTCAAGACCCTACTCCATCAATTCCCCCCTTTGATGGCATTTTTGAGCCATTACAAAATACCCAACATACCAATTGGGACCTTTAATTTTATCTTTTCATCATCCTTTCATCTAAATCTTTCATTATAGCATAATAATTTCCTTTTTATATCTTCTAATTCTATCTCATCTCTCTTTCTTTTTCTGGCTTTTCGTTTGTTGTCCGATTCAATTATTTTCTTCTTTCCACATCTACACTTACAACATTTATATGTCATTACTACTAGCAATATCACTGCAGCTATTGGAAATGATTGGTATTAGTATTTGCCCTAACAAACTACTTCCAAATGTAGATAACCATTTACCTACTGAGGAAAAACTCTTACCAAGTTTCTCCCAAACACCGTCAACCTCTAGTTGGGTTGAATCTTCATGCAATATCGTAATATTCTTAATATACCCCTCTAGATTCTTACTTTATCAAGGATATAAGTACAGCAGTGTTGCATTTTCAGCATGCCACAGACTCAACCCTCTTTTGCAAATAAGATATCAAGGGCAAGTCGATTTTACAAAAGCATTGATCTCATTGCAACCATTTCAGTATCAATCATAAAAAATCCACCAGCGATATCTGTTGATAAACGATCAACCACAATTTTATGTGAATTTAGAACGACCCCAACTGGAGGTATCAGTGCAACAAAAATAAAATATCTCCTACAATTTCCAAAAAACTTGCTCTCTTTTTACGTATTAGGCCATGTTTTATTTCATTGATTTTATTGTTTGTATCTACATGATAAATCTTAGGATAAACAATCCCAAAATAACAACTACCATACCAATGTGCAGGCAACCTATAATAGTCTCTTTTAGTCTTTTACCACACACATAATATACTAGTGGGAAAACAGGATCGGCTCCCCCTTTCAATCCCCATCCGCCAGTTATTAAGAAAGTATGTTCACATTTACTAGTACCAAGGAAATAATTGTTATAGTCAGTTTTTAGTCTAAGCAAGCAAAGTTTCCTTTTATGATACCAATTCAGAGACATTGCAGCGTAAGTCTCGCCCTTTTTATAATTTCTCTCTAAAAGCCCACAGTGGTATATGCGACTTCTGATCAGCAGCTTTTCTTTGGAAATCCTTTCTTCTATCTTCTACCATATTAATAAATTATTTTTCTTCAGCCCGCAAACTACATGTAAGGTTATTTCTATGGGCATATACTATATCCAAAGTCTGAGTAATATGAAAAAACTCTCCCATGTATTCCAGTTTTCTACTGCTATGTACTTTATTCATATCTTTTCTAATAGGAATTTCTGAAAATACTAGGTCTAGGTTTGAACAATAGAACAACTACTTCCCTGTTACATAGATAGGCTTGTTAGTACACTACATGACACACCATACGTTAAGGGTAAATCATGGTAAGTTACACCCTCTGAGACAGACAAAGGTAATTGCATGCAGACATAGCAGTCTCTCACATCCATCGTATGCACATATTCATAAAGAACCTTTGTAAAGACGTTTAACGAGAAATCATTAATTGATTTATCCTGATGATAAATACTTTCATCTATTTGTTCTATATTAGTATTAGGAGTTTCTTTAGTCACAGCATTCACTCTCTCACTTATTACATTATTAGTATTATTTTTGTTATAAATTACCATTAGGACGGGCACGATGACAGTTAATATTAACCACATCAACATTAGTAATAAGATACTACATAAACAAGCTTTAATACATCTACGTTTTAGACTAGGTTTTGGATGTTCAGTCACTGTAGCTTCTGCCATTTTATATACTATATAACAATTAAAAAATAGAAAACTATCAAACAATTTAAGGAAAACTCTAATAACCTTCTAGGGAATCCACTAATTCAATCTATCTAAAAACTTCAAGGCTTTCTTCTTTACCACCGCCTTTTCCTTTTTTTAAAAAAAATCTTCTCAAGTCTTTTTCAGATCTTCTTGATCTTTCTTATTTGTTATGACTGGAATTGTTGCACCTTCATTTTTCACAGTTCTTTTTAAGGTGGTTTCAGCTTGCTTTCATCAACTTGTTCACTACCGCTGCCAGCTTCTCTCTTTATTTGATCATTGCTTTCAATTTCTTCCAGTATCACGTAAGTCCATTCTGGGACTGTATATCTCTTGCTGGGAATTCTTACTCTTTTTGTTTTTTGCACTAATTCTTTTTCTGATTCTTCTTGTTCTGTTTGACTTGAAACTTCATTTATCTGTTCCGGCTTTCTCTTTTCAAGAGTGTATTTCAGTCTTTTCACTCCACTTGGCCAATTATCTCCTTGTCTCGCTCTCTTAGCTAAAACCTCCTTTTCAATTTTTTTTCAGCTTCACAAGTTCATTTATTCAACCCTTTTCTTTGCTGTGCTTGCTTCTTGTTTTCAGGAAATTTCTCTTTTTCTTGCTGAATAGCAGTCTCTCGAGACCCAGTAACTGGTGCCCACTTTACTTGGCTTGTGCTTGGTTGTTCATCATCCACAGGCTCTTCAGAATTTGTCACTCTAGATTCTTCAGCTTCACAACCTCTAGCTTCTAGTTTCTTGTTTTTGTTCACCAGTTGCTGGTCACCTTCTTCAAGCGGACTTGGGACTCTTCTTGTATGACTTGCATAAATCCATTTTGGCAAGCCACTACACTTCACTGCTGTTGTTGTCACCAAAATGATCTCATATGGTTCGTGCCACCTGGGTTCTGAACACGACTTCCTCATGTGTTTCTTTATAAGACGCCACTCTCCTGAACTCAGATCATGTGCCTGATCTGGCTGTGTTGTGGTTGCGATTTCTCCAACCTGATGAGACACAGAACGCACCAGATCAGCTAATCCTTTACAATAATCAAGCACTAGATCATCAGAGATATTGCTGGTACAATCGCTTGTCTCATTGCTCTTCCCATTAGAACTTCATGAGGACTCAATACAGTCTTTTTTTATCAGGAATGCTTCTAAGACTCATCAATACCAGGGGTAAAGCTTTTGCTCAATTTGCAACGCTGCACAAATCATCCGAATGATCTCATTATTGAAATGAGTTCCCCTATCTGTTTCTAAAGTGACTGGAAATCCATACCTCGTGATCAATTCTGTCAGAAGCAATTTTGCAACGGTAAGGCTATCATTCCTTCTTTTGGGATAAGCCTCTACCCAGCAAACACAAATTTTTAGTCCATTACATGGGGGTAAATCAATAAAATCAAGTTGGAGCCTTGTAAATGGTTCTGCTGCCTTTCCAATTCATCCCTAACTAACAACTGTCTTTCTACCTGGATTTTGCTGCTGACAGGTGACACATCTTTGGCATAGACTCTCTGCAATGACTCTGAATTTAGGGTTATACCATGACTGCTTGAAGAGCCTAATCATTGAATCTCTTCCACATGTACAATTCCATGGTATGCCCTTGCCATATGAGGAAGTAAACAATCTGGCATGACTGGTGTATCATCTATGTACACCCATATCTCATCTTATGTTCTCTTTTTACAACCTGATTTGACCCAAAGTTCTTTTTCTTCACCTGCCTCTTCCTGTAACTGTCTAATTTCATCCCAAGTTCCAAAAGAGGAAAACATCAAATGACAATTAGTTTTTTTCTTTTCCACCCCTCTGTTGATGGCAATTGAATTTTGTGTACAGAAATGCGCTACTTGATCAGCATATCTGTTGCAGTTTGTCAGATAATCATTTCCTGACTTATGTGCAGAACATTTGACCACTGCAATCTTTTTGGGCAATTGCAAGGCATCCAATTAATCTTTCCCATTTTTGCCATTTTTAATCGGAGAAGCTGAAGAAGTCAGAAATCCCCTTTGCATCCATAATTGTCCGATATCATGAACCACCTCAGGAAATATGGTTACTCTTAGATTTTTGCCAATTTTACATTCTCTAGTCAGAGCAATAAGCTCAGCAATGTGTGCAGATTTCACCCCATTCAGACAGGATGCTTCTAGAACTGCAGCCACTGTACATACTGCATAAGCAGATCTCTCATTTCTTAGACATGATCCATCAACAAACATCACACTATCTGATTATTCGAAAGGAACATCCTTGATGTCCGGCCTTGGTTTCATACACAATTCTGTAACATCCAAACGATCATGATCTGCTTCTTCTTTCACTTCCTCGCAAAATGGACTAGGCAACAGTGTTGCTGGGTTTATGGTCGTACATCTCACCTCTGTCACATTTTCAGCACCCAAAATTAGTCTCTCATACCAAGTCAGCCGATTATAGGTCATGTGCTGTGTTCTCGTTTTTGTCAAAAGAATTTCAACTGAATGTGGCACATATACTTTGACTGGATGTCCCACCACAATCGATTCAATCTGTTCCAAACTCACACAAGTTGCAGTCACTGCTTTCAAACAACCTGGTAATGCTGGAGCCACTGAATCCAAAGTAGCAGAAAAATATGCTACTGGACGTCCTGCCATTCCATGTTTTTGGGTCAATACTGACAATGAACACCCATCTCTCATAACAGTACAATTCAAAATCATTTTCATAATCTGGCATTCCCAATGCAGGTGCTCGACAAAGACTATCTCACAACTCAAGAAAAGCTTTGTTGCTTTCATCATCCAATTCAATCGGATCCGTTACATCTTTGTAAGTAAACCTCTGTAGAGGTTTTACAATCAGTGAAAGGCACTGATCGATTGTCTGCAGTAACCAACCATTCCCCAAAACATTCCTACTTCTCTCTGAGTCTTAGGAGGACTCATCTGTTGAATCACATTGATCCTTTCTGGTGTCACTTTCCTGATATTGGACATTCTTTATACAAAATTACAGTTTTGTTGCGACACTTTATGTCCACCTTCTGCCAAATGATTCAGTAACGCAATTGTATCTGTCACACATGCCTCTCGAGTTTTTGCTGCCACCAGTAGGTCATCAATGTACTGAACCAAACTGAATTTCTTGGCATGCCCAAACATTTTTTCAAAATCTGATTAAAAATTGAAGGACTTTTTGTGTACCCATGAGGAACTCGGCACCATGCCAAAACACTGTCCCCGACCCGGAAAGCGAACAAATACTGGCTATCCGGATGTAAAGGAATTGAGAAAAATGCTTGACACAAATCAATCACCGTCTACCACTCTGCATCACAGGAAATTTGATAAAGAATCACTGCTGGATTTGGCACTATTGGACAACAGGGTACCACTATCTTATAGATTTTCAGTAAATCCTGTACTATCATATATTTTCAACTTGGCTTTTTAATTCCCATAATAGACGAATTACAAGGACTACTCAGTATTTCTCTCAGAATACCCTGTTCAATTATTTGATCAATCACAGGTGTAACTCCTGCTGTTATTTCAGGACTCATCTTGTACTGAGGTGTGTTTGGGTATGTTACACCAGGTTTCACTTTAACCTGGATAGGATCCACACCTTTCATCAGCCCAATGTTATTCCTGTAAAATCTCATACATCAGACCTTACTGTATCTCTCAGCTCTACAGGCAAATCTTCTTCAGTGAGAGGTGAAAACAATTCATCCACTTATGTCCCTTGTTTTGCTAGCTTCATCTTAAACTCAACATCCTCATCTGGTGTTTGGAAAGCAATCCCATCAGGTGTACAATAGATGGTGCAGTTCATCTTACAGAGCAAATCTCTCCCTAAAAGATTCATCTGACTCGTATCACATACCATAAACCGATGCATGTCTCTGAATCTTCCAATATGAACTTCTAGTGGCTTTGTGAATGGAGTTTTAATATGCTTATTAGAGACTCCCACAACTTGGATAGTTTCTCCAGAGAGGGGCAGGTTACCAATTTCTGCTGACCACACAATAGAACGGGTAGCACCAGTATCCACTAGGAATGTAATATCATTACCTTTCACTTTTTCATCAACAAATGGATCTGACTGATCTACCTCTAGAGTTGCACCAAGCACACACTCTTCCTCCTCCCTCAGGCACCGTCATTGAGATAAGTCTGAATCACACTCATTGTACTGCAACAATTATTGCAAAACCATTTGCACATTTTGATTCTTATCAATTACACCTGCATGAAATCCAATGTTCGCACTGTATCTCTGTACTTGACCATTCACATTATTTGGCATAGGAGCTTGTGGCACCTGTAACTGTTGAGTAACTACCTTCTGCGGCTTTTGCTGTTGCTGATTCACAACAACCTCATTCTGCATCTGTGGATTTAAATTTTGATCCACCCCATTATTCTTCTGCACAGATATACACTAGTTTGTCCAATGTCCAAATTTTCCGCACGCATGACAAGGATATTTCTTTTTCAAATAATCTTTATTCATTTTACCTCTACCCCTGCCACCACCAGATACTTGACCATTTTGATTCTGACCTTTCATCTGATAATCTGTTTGAGAACCACTGTTTGCTTCTTGCTGTTCTGCTACCTTCACTTGTGCCCACATCATTTTCTCTTTTAACTTTATATGTCTCTACTCAATATCATCACTACAATATTTTGCATATCTCGGAATTTCATCAATTGTTTTACTCTGGCAACAAATCAAATGTTGCTGAATCATATTACTAATCTCTGGTTTTCAAACCAAACAAAAAACGCTATACAAAATGACCCATATCTTTATCTCCAATATTCTCAAACCCACTGTACTATTTGAATACCTGTAGTAACCTTTCATAGTATGCATGTACTGACTCCTTTGGTTCTTGTGTCGTCCTGTCTATTTTAACCCAATCTGTTTCCTCTGGAGAAATTTTACTCTTCAGGTAAGTTATTACCTGATTGTACTTTTTCATTACCTCATCGGAAGGGGCACCGGTCTTTGGATCTCTTGGATATTCTTCTTTAGGCCAATCAACAGTAATCTTACACTCTGTTCACAAATCAGCTGGAACAACAATCTCAAACAAACCATCAAAACCTTTGAAACCTTCACAGACCTCTCTACATGTTTGTACCATTCAACTGTTTTTTCCCATAGCCTCATTCGTAAAGGACAATATATCCTGTCTTGTCCAAGGTATGTGAATGTATCCAACACCTGGAACTCTCATCGGACCTTTCAGCTTGCTCTGCCTCCCTCAATGGAAATAAGGACGCATTTTTATCAGTATTCGCTTCTTCTTTCTTTTTCACCCATATACCTTTCCATCGTTCTACATCTCTTCATTTCTTCAAAACGTTCATTAACTCTTTTATTTGCAATCTTTTACCATATGCATTCAAACTCTTCAAATCCTTGTCCGTAAAATCAATTCTATATATTTTATGTAGCACCTTTGATTTTTCTATGTCTATTCCATATTCACAAGCAGTCTCTGTCAACTTCTCATGAAGATTTCTTGCTCTCCAAGTAATATTTTTACACAAAAATAACAACTCCTCATCCCGATACGTATTTAATCTGTCTGGACTTATTGTACCAATGATGATTTCTTCCAAATCTACTCTCAATCTACTCACATCTATACTGGTCGGGGTTTCCACTTTTCCATACCTCTTATCCAATCATCTAACTCATATTGCGAAGGACCCATTGAACTCCCTGAAGTTGGAGTAACATTCTGTACTATTTTCCTGGGGCTCTATTTGCGAACCTCTCTTTGAGGTTTCAGTTATCAATTCACAAACTGTAAGATCAATCAATGAAGTATTTGTCTCAACTTGTTCAGCCTGATCAGCTACCATTACTACCTCATTCGCAACACTATCCATTGGAACTGTCAACGCATGTACTCTCGATATATTCTGTTTATCTCCATACAATGGAACTATAGGACCAATTGTTACCGGCACTGTCAATGCTTTCGCATTCAGACTCAATTGATTAATTTTCTGAGTCAACTCCTCTCTTACTTTAGTCAACATCTCCATTTCTTTCTCTTGTACTACTCTAGTAACTACCGGAACTTGTGGAACCTGCAGAATCAGTGGGGTTCCCATTAATAGTGCATTTGGAATCATTTCGCTCGATTATTCTTGATATGGTGGAGGTCTTTTAATCAAAATGTCATCTAACAATTCATCATCAGAATCATCAATATTTAATCCTGATGTCTCTATATTTTTCTCTATATTTTCCTTTTTCTCTTTACATTTGCCTCCGTTTTCTTCTTCAGCAAATCAAACTGGATACAAACCCTCCATTACCACAGCTCTCCTCCATCTTTTCATTCTTTCTCCTCGACTTTTAAAAGGATATCTAGTCATTATATTTCTGTATCTTCTTCCACCCCTATACTTCTCTCGCTCAAATGCCTCATATACCCATTCCTCAAGCGCTTCATACTGAGTAGGTCTAGCTCTTGGTTCTAATGAATTCATTCGATCTCTCAATTCTGTAGTATCCTTACATTAAATGTACAATACTCAGGAAAAGCTAAAACACCATTATCTCCCATGTATTTCATCCAATTCTCTAACAAAGTACACGTATGATAACCACACTCCAACATCATAAAAGCAGGCATTCCTGGAGCTGGAATAAGAATCCCTTCTCTAGTCACTATTGGTTTGTCCTTTTTAAAGAAATCCTTTATCTTAATATTTAGCTTTATTTTCCAACTCTTCACGCTAAAATATAATTCAATATCTCAATAACAAACTCTTCGTTCTTCTACAAATTCTCCTTGTTACGACTGACCAATACCAGTGCGATTCACACCAACAAACCAGTGCACCACTACGTAAGCAATATCTTGACCAATACAAATACAGCTTACAACAGTCAACCAATCACTGCTCTCTATGCTCCCGCTATCTGACCAATGCAAGCGCGGCTTTTTCTGACGTCAGCATTGCTCCTGCTACTGACCCTCCCTTTACAAAAGAATACGGCAATGTATTTCCTAGGTTTTTCTTAACCAAATTCTTGTTAATAACGACATAAAACAATGCTACCTTGTCTGTTCCACTAAATAAAGAGATAGTTTTTCACTTCGAAACGAGATTCTTTCACTTCGAGTAAAACAACGACCAGCGCTATTCTACACCCAAACAAGCTACAGGAGGACTTTGTACTCCTCTAGGGATACTAGCCACAGTTTCAGAAGAGGACTTTCACGTAGAAAGAGGTCTTAGAACTTTGGAGATGTAAGGCCAGATTTTCAGAAGTGGACCCTTCGCTATAACACATAAAACCCTACTCCCATACAAGCAGTCCCCAATATAACACCTACAGCCTTTCGCCATTCAGTATTATGGCAACAGACAAAGTATTTCTCCAGTGTGGTAACTTATCCACACTCTTCTTCTGCCTAATTCAGGCTAATAACATTATCCCGGGATCTCAGGTAACTCCTTACCCGAAATTCTAGACAACATATAACAAAACACTAACTCTTCTTGTTAGATAACAAGTGATCAATAATCAATAATTATTACCAAGCTAATCAATAATAAACCATCCTCTGCTACCAAAAACTGATCCAGCGCCAATCAGGGATCGATAACCAATATCAATACACAGGCCCATACACATTCACCCATACACCATCCACCGAAATGACGCTGGGATGAGTTTCAAGACTAATGAAAATTCGTAATCAGTTGTTCATCATACAGGCTTGTATCTAACACTCTAAATACCTAACTGAGCCTGTATATCAACTTCTTTCTTCTGGTCCATGGACCTTAAAGTTGAGAAGTTGATGGTAATAATAATAATAACTATCTAGCTATCTATTATTTTCTGAATAACCACAAACTCAAGTTAATACATTTCAGCACCAAATAATGTAGTAAATATAAGCTCAAACGTACAGAAAATTACAAGGTAAACAATATCACTGAGAGAGAAAACATTTATAAATGCAAGCAGTGTCACACTCATATCAAATATGAACAAATGCATATGAAGGAGTGGATAGGTGAGGAGACAAAAGTTTCAGAGACAAAATACATTTGCAAACAATTATGCAAAATGTGGATCTTTGACTAATACTAACCTAAGAAGAATAGAGAAATACTGGCCACGGAGATAGTAGGAGTCCCCCAAGATAGCTTCAGGGAGCAAAGATTCAGGAGACTAGGTTCAGGGCAGGAAAAGGAAACAGATAGGCCTCAGCAAACCGACGGACAACGGCGATCTACCTCAAAGCTGCTTCCCAACCGCCTCTCTGCAACCGCTCACTCTAACCACACCCCCTAGAGTAAACCAGTTATACCATAAAACCTACATGTCCGGCCCACAGCCGTTGAAACATTTTTAAAAAATCAGTCTCTCATTGGCTGATTCGAGGTGTGTTCTATCACACCACCATAGTCATGATCATGTTTTCTTAGTGTTCTTAATCTAATACACTTTTTCATTACATCCACACATTTCCTCAAGAAGGCAACATGTTACAATTTCTAAATTTTAATTATTCAGCACTGCCGCTTTCAACAGAAGAAGTTGTATATTTCCTCTCTTTCACACAGCTGTCTTTCCGCTTCTTGGCAGAGAAACAAATGCCTCGCGAAGGTCAACAGCCTTAGCCTCCGCCATTTCTCTCTCAGAGCTCGATTTTCAGTTTAATAAATGTTTTTCTTTTAACCCATCACAGACATGCAGAAAAGTAGGCCCATGCATTTCTCCATAAAGAATGGAACACAGACATTTATTAATTTCACAAAAAATACATTTCACTGTTTACCTACCACCATTGTGCTAACCCATATTATGTTCCTAGCAAGAGCATTAATGTGCAAAAGCAGCATTATTTTTATCAAATAGAAAAACAGAACGCAAATGCGGCCTTGTCTGTCATGCATTAGCCTCTATATCAGTGCACGCATGCGCAAAGCATTTTCCCATGTGTTTATGTTGGTGCATTTTAATCTCACAGCACACTTTTAATAAATGTTATCGAGGAATCAATCCCAGCAGATTTTATTTTCTCAAAACCCTGCTCCATCAGAACTGTTGGGAGCCAGTTGCTGGGGGCAGCCAAATACAGGGACAGCTTACAAAGGCGGCAGGACTTTGAAGCTTCCCCTTCGTGGACCCAACCCATCCATGACATCCCTGCCCAAGATGGGCTTTGTTTCTGGCCCCAGATAGCGGAGGCTCTCTATTCAGTGGTCCAGAACCCTACCAGGTTGTTTTTCAGGGGGCATTTCTAAGATGCTCACTGTGTGCATCTGGCATTAATTCCCACACCGGCATCAGTGTGAGTTTAATGTGCTGAAAGGTTTGCTACCAAACTTTCCCGATGTCAGCTAAGCCATAATGTAACTGTGGAGTTCATAATGACCAACCCCCATATCATATACTCTTTATAGCTTCACTGCACTTACAATGTTCAAGAATGGATTTAGACCCTGTAGGGGTACAGTGCTCATGCAACTGTACCCTCTCCTATGGTCTGGTGTGCCCTGCAAGAGGGGTGACTTACCTAGGCCACAGGCAGTGGATTGTAGGCCTGGCACACAGGGATGTATGCAAGGTTGACTCTGCAGTTTTCTCTGCACTAAAACACGCAGACTGTAATGACAGTGTGTGAGTGTTAAGGTACAGGGTCCCTAAGGGTGGCACAACAGGTGCTGTAGCCATTAGAGGCCTTCCCTGGCAACAGTGCCCTTGGTACTCATGGTACCTTTTACAAGGGGCATACTTGTGGCCAGAGATGTGCCAATTGGTTGGGTATAAATGTACAGCTTTGGAAAAGAACACCGTCCCAGGGAGCCTGATTGGCAGGGACCCAGGTTAACCAAATGAAAGTGCATCATGTGTCAGGCAAAAAAGTGGGGGGTAACCATGCAAAAAGGGGCACTTTCCTACGCGCCCACCCCCCACCTGAATCAAAGAGGACAAGACTAACCTTTCCCAAGAGAGTCTTTGTTGTCTAATTAGAAAAACTGGAGATCCCATGTGCATTGGCATGGGCAGTCCCAGGTCTATGTTCCACTGTGAAGTCTATTCCCTGTAGGGAGACGGACCAACTTAAAAGTTTTGTAATTTCCCATTTCCTCTGCATTGCCATCTGAGAGGTCTGTGGTCAGTTTGAAGTAGGACGGGAGTACAAAACAAGTATGGTCTCAGCTTCTTCAGGGACCAAACCACAACAGAGGCCTCCCTATCAAGGGCACACCAATTCTGCTCCCTGGGGAGTAGCCTTCTGCTTATAAAAGCAACAGTTTGGTCTTGTCCATCATCATTAGTCTGGGATAGGACCGTTCCTATCCCTAGCTTAGAGGCATCAGTCTGCATAATGAACTGTTTTGAGTAATATGGCGCCTTGAGAATTGGTGTTTAGCACATAGCCTCTTTTTGGGTGTCAAAAGCATTTTGATAGCTAACTGTCCAGGTCACTTTCTTGGGCATCTTGTTGAAGGTGAGTTCTGTGAGAGGTGTCACAATGAATCGATACCCCTTCACAAACCTCCTAAAATACCAAGGTAAGTCAAGGAATGCCCTGACATGGGTCTGGGTGGTTGGAGCTGCCCAATCCAGAATTGTCTTGATTTTGGGTTGTAGTGGTTTGACTTGGCCTCCACTCACAAGGTGGCCCAAGGACACAACAGTTTCCTGCCCTATCTGGCACTTGGATGCCTTGATAGTTAGGCCTGCAGCTTGCAGGGCCTGTAAAACCTTCCCCAGGGAATCCTGCCAGGAAGAGCTAAACACAGCAATATCAATATCATCAGGATAAGCTGCACTAAAGCCTTCCAATCCAGCAAGGACTTGATTCACCAAACTTTGGAAGGTGGCAGGGGCATTTCTTTAGACCAAAAGCCATCACAGTGAACTGAAAGTGCCCATCAGGTGTGCAGAATGCTGTCTTTTCTTTTGCTACAGGGCCCATGCCAATTTGTCACTACCCTGCATTTAAGTCAAAGGTACTTACATTTTTAGCAGCCTATACCTTATCTTTCATCACCTCTGGAGATGGGGTGTGCTTCTGTCTTGGTGACAGCATTGAGGCCTTTGTAGTCCACACAAAACCTAATTTCTCTCTTTCCTCCCTGTAGATGAGGTTTGGAGACTAGGACCACTGGGCTAGCTCAGGGACTCTCAGAAGGCTCAATGACCCCCAACTCCAGCATCTTGCTGACCTCAGCCGTGATGCTTTCCTTAAAATATTTTAGTTTTGACAGGCAAGCTCTCTCCAGTGTCCACATCTTGGGTACACCAAGGAGTCCGACCAGGGGTTAAGGAAAAGAGCTGTGGATACTGTTGCAGAACTTGCCTGCAATCAGCCTGCCATTGGGCAGAGAGGATATCTGAATAGACAACGTCATCTACTGCTCCATCTTGAGGGCTGTAAGAGAAGAGGTATGGGAGAGGTTCACTCTCTGTCTCCTGATCCTCATCAGTAAACATAAATATGGTCACATCAGCCCTGTAACAATAGAGTTTCAGGCCGTTCACATGTATCCCCATTTTGGGAGACCAGCTAGTTCCCAGGTCTACTAAGTAGGTGAACTCACTCTTTTTCTGTAGGATAAGGTAAGGGCCACTCCATTTGTTCTGGAGAGACCTTGGTGCCTGTGGCTCCAAAATTCACACTTGGTTGGAATTCTAGCAGTGCAGCTTTCTGGTCACACCAGAGCCTCTGGAGCTCCTGGCTGGCCTCAAGCTTTCTGCTTGTAGCCTACAATCCTGGAACAACGGCCTTGTACATAGTCCACCACATCTTGCTTTGGTACATGATGGGGTTCCTCCCATCCTATCCTCACAAGAGAGAGTGGTCTCCTTACAGGCCGACCAGACAGAAGTTCAAAAGTGAAAATGCTCCTCCCTTCTGAGGCACCTCTCTGTAGGCAAAAAGCAGGCAAGGCAACAGAACATACCATCTCCATTTGAGTTGCAGCGCGCGCAACGAAATTCAGTTTATTTATTTATATGTTTACTTACCTCTATTCGGCCGTAATCCGTAGTTTACTAACCCCACCCTGTACCTCCCCCGCCCGACGACAGCGCCCGGCAGCACTCCCACCACGGGCCTCTACTGGTAATCTTTATCTAAACCAAAACAACAAAAATCCACAATACAGTAATACAAGTATGACGTTCAAATGGTCAAAATAGCCAGTTCAAAGCAAATTGCAGGTGCAACACTTTTCGCATAAGTACCTTGGATGTGTTGTGCACCCAAATAAAAAGGGTCGCAGGGAAGGTGATGCATCTGTTCCTTACACTCAGGGAAGGTGATGCTTTGGTTCCACGCACCGGGGGAGGTGGTGCGTTGGTTCCTTACTGCTGCATGGGGAAGTGATGCATCGGTTCCTTACCGGAGAGGACGTGATGCATCGGTTTCTTAATGCACGTGGAGGTGATCTGTCGGTTTCTTACTGCCACCCCAAGGATGTGATAGACCTGGCGCATGATGCGATGTGATGATCCAGGACGATACTTGGGTTCTTGCAGCTGCACAGCAGGGCTTGTGTCGGAATCTGTGTGGTGATCTTGGACATCAGAGACCAGCGCACACAATGTGGCGTGCGGCGATTTCTCGAGACGCGGGCAGGCGCTATGATGGTTTCTTCAGTGATGCGTCAAAACAGGTGCTGTTGCATCACTCTTCTCATTGTTGCATTGCTTTTTCAGCTCCCCACAGCCAGCACAACCTCCAGAGGCCCAGGACAGCTACAGGCACCTCTTGGCAGGTCAAAACTCCCAGCAAGGAAGTTCAGAGGAGCTGGAAGTGAAGTATTTGTGTCCCTGAGACTTCAGAAAAAGATGCAAGCTCTTCTTCAAGCCCTTGGAGATCTTCCTCAAGCAGGGGACACAGCAAATAGCAAAGTCCTTTTCCCTTTCCTTGGTAGAAAGAAGCCCCTGCAGGCTGACCCCAGACAGCAAACAGCCCAGGGGGAGTATTCCTCCTCAGTTTCTCCAGCTCTTCTCCTTGGCAAACGTTCCTCTTGATTCCCAGAAGTGATCTAAAAGTCAGGGGTCTGGGCCCCTCTTTTTATACAGTAAAACCCTTTGTTCTCTGTGGCAGAGAAGCTATTTGCCCAGCCAAAACCAGTTCTGTCCTCTCCTTGATACAGCTTCCCGGAAGGAGGTGGAGACAGCATTGTCCTTGGCAGACCAGGTCCATTCAGTTGTGAAAGAAATCTCCTACCCTACTCTGAATGCAGCCCAGGTCTATTCAGCGCAGCCCTGACTCACACTGGAAAGGCAGGACACACCTCAACCCTCCAAGTGGCTGTCTGAACAGAATGCACATCCCCAGCCCCTGTCACTCCAAAGCCAGAGAGTCAATACACAACATAGCAGAGGCACACTGGATGGTTAGGCAAGAAAATACCTACTTTCTAAAAGTGGTATTTTCAAACCCAGAAGGTAAAAATCCTCCTGACTAAAAGATGCATTTCGATATGCTGAGTTCAGGCATATCAAACTTTATTTTCCTATCTTGTTCCCATGGCCAGTTATGCTTATAAGGTGTTATGAGCAAACTCCCCATTCTATCCTATGGGGACAGATAGCCTTACAATGGCGAAAAATGAAATGGCAGTATTTCACTATCAGGACATGCCACACACATCAGGGCATGTCCTACATCCTACCTTTCACATTCACTGCACCCTGCCCCCAGGGGTACCTTGGGCCTACTTAGAGGTGACTAACATGTAAGAAAAGGGAAGGTTAGGGCCTGGCAAGTGGGTGCACTTGCCAGGTCAACATTGCAGTACTATACTGCACACAGACACTCCAATGGCAAGCCTAAGACCTTGCTGCAAGGCTGCTTGTATAGGCGGCACAATCAGTGCTGCAAGCCTACTAGCAGCATTTAGTTTACAGGCCCTGGGCACAGACAGTGCATTGTACTAGGGACTTAACAGTAAACCAAATAAACCAATCATGGAAACATCAATCCATAACATCAATTGACAAAGGGGGCACTTGCACATTGGCACTGAACAGCGGTGGCATATTGCCCAAAGCATCTAGACCGGCAAAACGAAGTCCAACATACAGCAAAAACACAGGCGGCAAAGGCAAAAATACTGGGGAACCCCACACCAATGATGCCAGGTCTAACAGGATTCAAAACCTTTTAAATCACACAGTATTTACTTTTGGAATACTTTTAGATTACTTTTGGATTACATTGACTACTCAGGGTGGTATGTTTAGATACCACACTGTGGATCCTTCAATACAAAGGTAAGTAAGACTTTTTAAGGTTTGCAATGTAGGTACTTTTCTTTCAAAGAAAAGTTCAGTTCAACAACATTTTTAAGAACAAATCATAACAACAGTGGTTCCTATGGGCAAAAGAAGATTATTAGTTTTCAGGTAAGTAAATGATCTGCAAGAATAGTTTTTGGGGATTAGAACCCATGTTCCACAAGGTTCAGATTGGCACTCAAATTGCACCACCAGCGGCCCTCGGAAGGCCGAATGCAGAATACAGGGGCCCAATGTTAGCCAATGGGGCTAAGGTGGCCATCCATTCTACACCGCTGTTGCTGCCGGACACAGGCCGTTTCTGAACTCAACGCAAGATTTAAATAGCATTATTACTAATTACACTGGAGGCTCCCCTATTGCTCCAAAAAGTTATTTCTTCACCGTTTTAGGCAACATACGCCTTGATCTGGACTGAGGACATAAGGGTACTCGCAGTTGACCATAGGCCTTGTGTATGGAGTCTATGTCCATCGAATGGGACGTTTTGTGACTTCACTAATTGCTGGTACCTACATACCGATACACGATTCTGGCTACATTATATTGCCTTGAAGAAGCCCTTGTGAAGGGTGAAACACGTTGGCTGTTTTCCATTTCTACAAAAAGGACTTTTGAAAAATAAAAAGACTTGCAATCAACATCCGAACACTGAACTTTGCTTTGTGTATACTATAACCTGTTGATTTCATGTGTTGCCTTTCATCAGCTCTTGTTCTAGAATTTATCTGCGGTCATGTGGCAGCTGACCATTTGATTTGGGTAATATGATCTTAGTTTACTTTCTGTGACTAGCCTAGGTGGTGCAGTTGTCTTTCACCCTGCTGTCTTTTTGCCTTTGTTGATGCTGCTTACTAGCGGGCCACACCGTTGTGGCAGCAAAGCTCCTGGGGTTAAGATCAGCACTGGAGGGGCCAACACCCAGCACAGTAGCTTCACCACCAGCAGCAAAGGGGGGGCCGAGTTCAGAGTTCCAAGGAGACTTCAGGGACTCTGTGGATTCCAATGGAGACCTTTAGTTCGATAAAGAAGTTGCAGGCTCAAGCAGGGAGACTTCCTAAAGGTGACCACTGGCTGGAGAGGTAAGTTGGATTCCTGAGGCTGTGTGGCATCAGGTGAAGGGGTATCTTTTGGCGTTGGGTCATCTTACGAGCTCTGGTCGAGGTCAGGGGACCTTTCATGTTGAGGCTTTAGGCTTCGTCTTCAAGCTTGAGGGAGGTCGGGGATCACCAGATCCCAGGTCAGGATAGCTGGGGAGATCTGTACCCAGGAAGCGGAGGATCTCTACCCAGGGGCCAGAAATCTGTCTGTTTTTCAGGGGCCATCTCTAAGGTGCCCTCTTTGTGCACCTAATAGCAACAAGGGGTTTGGCCCTAGGTGGCTGGACTGGGCCGTATTAAACTAAGAGCAAGAAGTGTCCTAGCCGTCACCTTTCAAATGCTGCTACATTAATTTAACAGACTATGTTCCAGCAATTCAATTGATATTGGCTTGGGGCATTTATTTGCTGCTCATTTCTATGTACTTTACTCCACATTTGAATCATGGGTCAGAGAAGTTAGAGTCTATAATTCTGTGTGCACCTGGCATTAAATCCCACACTGGCATCAGTGTGGGTTTAATGTGCTGAGAAGATTGCTACTTAACTTCCCAGGTTTCAGTGAAGCCATTGTGTAACTGTGGAGTTCGTAATGACCAACCCCCCAGACCATGTATGCTTTTTGGCTTCACTACACTTACAATGTCTTGGAATGTACTTAGACACTGTAGGGGTACAGTGCTCGTGCAACTGTGTCCTCACCTGTGGTCTAGCGCACCCTGCTAGAGTGGTGACTTACCTAGGCCACAGGCAGTGGATTGTAGGCCTGGCACACAGGGATATGTGAAAAAAGAATGTATAGCCTGAGCTTGACGTGCTCAAAACTATAGAATGTATTCAATGAATTTCAATTGTGTGATGCCTTGTGATGGGACGTGTTCATGTACCTACGTAAATATGCTGAAAAAGGTGTACAGGTACTGTGCACCCAACACAATGCGCACAACTCAAGACTCTCACTGTTCATTCAAGCATATGCAAATTTCATCAGGCTCAATAAAGTAAATCAAGCATTTATTTATGCTTTATGCAAAATCAATAATTCTTATTATTCTTTTCAGTTAATATACAAAGTAATCAGCCTTCATTGAAAGCATTTTGCTCATGACAAACTATGCATAAGCAAATGATGTTACATCATCAACAGTGTTACATCACAAATCTTCATGGTGTAACAAAATTTCAGCAGAGTTCATGACTCATTCCCAATGCATTTCAGGTGTGAACACTTTTTCAGGGGAACTGTAAAAGGTAACATTTGAGCACTTATTCTAAAGCCATCCAGGAACCATTCAATTACAATTTAAAAATGCAGTTGTGCTGTTAGTAAAAGTGTGCCAAATCATATTCAAAGAGAACAGAAAGTGCTCATGCCGATTGTTCAAATGTGAAAGCAGAATACGAAAATGAAAAATCCTGCGTGTTCCGACTCATCACATGCACGTGGTACTCAAATGAATCATGAATTTACCCATGGGTGAAACATGACCCAAGAGAAGTTGTGCTTAAAGATACATGCAACAATGTAAGACCACAGGAGACGCCAACAGACCTCAGATTGCAATAAACAAGATACTATACATCATGTGTGCCATGCGTGCTCTAAAAATATAGCACATACCAGAATATTAGGGATGTAATCATTAGTTTCTAATCCATATGTATTTATGTGTGCTGAACGCTGTTAAAAAGGTGGAATCCAAACATAAATGTACTGGCTGAGAATGGTGATGCCTAAAGCCCATGCTATGCCACTGTTTGCTTACTTAAACGTTGGCGTGTTGAAGACGACCACTACGTGTATGTCCTCAAATAATGTATAGTACCCAATGCGAAGCCTGTAACGATGCACATTCAAGGCTCAATATTCTGCCCTCGTAAACTTCAAAGTTCCATAGTTCTATGAACTCGAAACCATGACCTCTCAATCCAAATGTTCCTGCCAACAGTGACTTGCCAAGCACCTTCTTTCCCAGCATGCAATGTTGTGAACACCGAACAGTTGCATCTTATGATGAATGCCCGTTAGTGAAACTAAAAAGCAGACTAAGTGCCCTTGTTAGGAAATAATACCCAACCTGACTTTTCTCCTGTGATAGGAGAATATGAATATAAAAGAACAATTTTAAACAGTATAAACAAGAACGAAACACAGAAAGCTAAATTCCTGAAATATCTGCTCTTGCTTAAACATGTGTCTCCTAAATAAGTAAAGAGGAGGAAGCGCTCTACCTAAAAAATGTGCAAATCAAGTGATTTAAACGCGAGTTGTAAATGTCTACAAAAAATTAGACAAAATGAATTGATGTAAGAATCTCAACAGAAGTTACAAATAGCTGAAAACAATATAAATTCAAACAACAAATGCAATACAGTCTAGACCAGTAGAGAATAATTATTCACCATACTCAAATTAGTTTAATGTGTGATTAAAACCCTCCAAGTGCAATCAACATCACTGTAAAGTGGCTATACCATACCGAATTACACAACTTACTGTAAAAAACATATTATAAAAAACATGCCATTTTGATTTTGTCATTTAACCCCTTAGGTGTTAAAGTATACAACTTCTTAATCCAAGCAGTTTCCCTCTGGGCTAACAGTTTGTGAATATCTGTGTGTGATATGGTATGCTTGGTGTCTACTCAATGTGCGGCTAAACATACATTTCTGTTCTAATCATGCTTTTGTGTTTCGGTATTCTGATTCTGATTTTGCGTGATGTTCTCCCCACATATGTTAAACCACCTGGGCATTTGATAACGTAAATCACCATTTCAGAATTACAATTGGAAGAATTCATCAGTGTCAATTTCTTGCCAGTTTGTGGGTGTGTGAATGTATTGCCTACTATAACGTTACTGCATTGGCTACAATTGAAAACATTCTTCATGCCTGTGTTGTTGTTGTTTGTTCTTGAGAAGTTCCTTTAGATTTTCCGAACATGAATGTGCAAACAGTGGTTTTGCTGTGAAAAGGTCTTGGAAATCAGGTTCCTGCTCTAATATCTCCCATCATTTCAGTATAATACGTTTGATGGCTTGGGAATTTGTGGAATACGTTAATACGCTTACCTCTCTTTGTTGAGGAGATGTGGTTTATTGTTCTAATAAATGTATTCTTGCCATGTTCTAGACTTTATCTCTTGCTTCATCCAATACTTTCGGGGATGGCCTCTTCTAGTATTTTGTAAATATAAGTTTTGTATGGCTTCTTCGCACATGGCTGGTAAGTGTCTTTGTAAGGACGGAGAATGAAAATTTGTGCCGTGAAGGGCATTGTTGTCTCTGGTTTTCAAACAACACTGGTTTGTGACCGTTTTTCTGTAATGTCCAATTGAATGTACAGGGATGTGTGCCAGGTTGACTCTTCACTTTTCTTTTCACAAAAACATGCAGCCTGCAATGGCGGTGTGTTAGTGTTAAGGTACATGGCCCCTAAGGGTGGCACAACAGGTGCTGCAGCCCTTAGAGGCCTTCTCTGGCCACCATGCCCATGGTACCCATGGTACCTTTTACAAGGTGCTTACTTGTGGCCAGCTTTGGGAAAGAACACAGGCCCTGGGAACCTGATTGGCAGGGACCCAGGGCACACCAATTCAAAGTGTATCATGTGTCAGGCAAAAAGTGTGGGGTAACCATGCCAAAAAGGGCACTTTCCTAATGTAGTTGGGTCATTTCCATCTGCCCTGTTAGGTAGATCAATCATGTGGATAATATTTTGACTTGAACGTCTGTCTGCATCTTCCAGCCTGGTCTCTGCAATGCATAGCCATTCCGAAATAGATTATGTTTGTTTGGGTAAATCTTGTTTAACAGGCTGTATTTCTTTGATGGCCAGTACGTTAGTATTGATCCGTTCTGACAGCTTGTGTTGTGCTCTTACAGGTGAGCCAGCTCATTGGCCAGGGAGTTCAATTTGGCCTCAAATGCTGTGTGGGATTCCACTATTGCCACTAGGTTTAAATTCAGTTTATCCATGGGCACATATGTCCTGTGAGAGGGGGTCTGCAGTGGTGAGGAAACAGCAGTCAAATCTATGATGTGGTGTTCAGCGGTCCCAAATCCGTAGAGGCTTGTGAGGCTTGATCCAGAGTTCTAGTAGGTTTATCTGTGTGGTGGGCAAGTGTGTCCCTCTGTTTACCCATTCATCCAAGGGAGGCCAGTGGGGAGCTTGAGGGAGTATCTGAGATAAATGAGCATAGTACAAAAGCCCATTTCACCCACTGATGGCCGTCTGTATACATGCCAATGTGGGGCATGAGCAGCCCAGGAACCCAAGAGCCTTAGATTGTAACATGGCACCCAAAGGCCAGTGTAGAGAGGCTAATGACAGGGGCCCAAGCATTTGTGGTGATGTACCTCTCGGGTTGCGGTGTCTGATTTCGAGGTGATGTTCTTTATGGAGCTTTTTATTTGTCGCCTCTCCACAAGAAGAGGTGATGTGAGAAGCTCCAAATAACTCCAAAGTGGACTGCCCCAGCACATCAGCCGTTTCAAGAGAAAGCGGCCTTAGTAACAAGATTCTGGTGCGGGATAGGAGAGGAGGCAATGAAAACACAAAAAATTAGTACTGCAGAGCACGGAACGAAAAGAGAAAGATAGAACATATGTTGTTTTGTACTCTTACAGAAACAATCTGGAATCCAGAGTTTTGAATGACACAGTACTTCTGGCATGTTTACGAGAAAAGTCATTTGTTATGGAAGAGGAAGCCTCACATGCATAATAGTATCATGCTTCATCATCGGTATTCTCTCCCTACCCTGGGAGGTCAGTGCCACCAGGGCGGACTTAACCTCCTCGAAGACTTAAAGAAAGGAGGGAGTTCTTAGATAAAAACTACTGGACAAAGCGGGATCCAGACTTAATGAAAATACCTTGGGGTTCCTCAGTATTTCACTTTTATCGATGAGTACCTAAGTATATCTAAAAACAAAAACGAGTGGGTATACAGAGGATTATGGCTCAGACCCGTCTCTTATCTGCCAACATGTGTCTGCCCATCAATTGTAGCCTAACAGGTCTGGGACATTCTTCATGGCTTATGGATCCCTTAACCAGCCTCAGTGGCTCTAATAGCCACATAGAACATTGTTGCTATAAAGTATAAGCTACTTTTATTCAAGCTGAATTCTACATGATACTGGATCTAGTTTAATATGTTAACACTAAACGTTACTGGATACTGGCTTCCTGGTCAAGGAGAGGGGGTATGTTCTTCTTCAAAAAGTACACCACACAGGGTTACCTACATATAACCGCTCCCGACCTCTGGTACAGAGGGGTAGGTGATGAGGCAGACAGCCCAGGTGGGAAGCCACACACTTCCCAGATGGGAGCCCTACAGGATCAGCCCAGGCAAGACTCAGGGCAGAGCAGTATAGGAGCCATCAGTGTCAGAAAGGTCTGTGTACTCTGTGGTGTAGCGTTTGCCTGGCATGAATCAGGCAGCTGTCCTGGCACACATGGAAGAGGGATCAATGTTCAGAGAGAAGACCAGGTGAAAAATCCCAAGTGACTGCATTGTTTAGGCCAGGGCAGGTCAGCCAAGTCTGGCCAAAAGTAGGTCTCGATGAATCGGGCCATCAGCGGAGGCTAAATGTCTTGGTGTGAGCAGGTCCAGGCCCCCACCACCAGCAGAGGCTGTTGACTCCAGTGGCATGCAACAGGCCCTCCAATCTTGCTGTAGAGGAATCAGAAGGTGAACAGGGTCTACGAGCTCTGCTCCACTTCGGCCACTAGATTTGGCTGTGAGGCCAAGCCCCCATCACTTCCGAGTTGTCAGCATTTAACCCTGCACTTGCCGATGGGGTACTAGTCTTTTTACAGTAAAAATTACAACGTGGCATTTTTAGTTTCAGGACATATAAAAACACATGTCCTATTTGTTATTACACAGCACTAGAGGTGGGCGGAATTTGCGAAAGTGACTTTCGCAAATTATCACCAAAATGTTCAAAATCTCTGCAAACACGCGGAAATATCGCGAAGATGCGGATGTTTTTTTCCCGCCCGTTCGCGGTATTTTCTGCGTGGTCGCGGCTCGCCAACTTACCCATGCGGTTACTCGCGGGCGCGGCCATCTTGTTTTCACTCTTCTCGCGGTGCATGATTGCGAGAAGAAAGACGTGATCACGCGACCAATGACATTACTGCGGGAGCGAACTGTCGCGAGACAGCGCAAATGGCTACCAACAATCCAACATCTCGTGGAGAACGCGACCGGATCGGGAAAACTTGTCTGCGAACGCGGGGATTCAGGTAAGGCGATCGCGCGCGCGCAAGAATGTATTATTTTACAGCGCGAGCAAGAAACAAATTATCGCTAAGCTGTGGAATGCGGAAATTTTGACATTTTCGCGCTCTCCGCGGAACGCGAAAATGTCAAATTATCGCAATTTCCGCGAGCGGAACGGAAATTTAGCCCAGGCCTACACAGCACCATGAGTTATGGCTCATAGGCCTGCATTAGAGGTGACATATATATATTAAAACAGAAAGTTGGTGCTTTGCCATTACTTTAAATGACAAAGTCGAGTTAGCAGTTTAAAGTTGCTCTACCAGTCTCCAGTGGCAGGCTGAGACCATACTTTACTTTGTCACACTCATGGCGGCGCAATATGTGCTGCTTTCCACAAGAGACACTTTAAATTACAGGCCCTGGGTAGGCTTGAAAACATATACTAGAGACATATAAATAAGGTAACCTATGCCAATTGGATATAAGCCAATTAAATATACACTTTTAAGTGTCAGAGCACATGCCCTTAGATCTGCTCAGCAGGGCCCAGTGCATCACAGGGTCATTACACCAGTGCCTAATAGTAAAAATGTGGAGCTAAAAGTGGGGGTAAACCTGCAAAAAATAATTCCTCACAACTAATGAACCAAAACACTGGGGGGCATATTAGCAAAAAGAGGCAATATTTATAGCTGACGCTATTTAGCGTGAATATTTTTATCGCGGCGGATCGCCAGAATCTATCGCCGCATTAGCGGCGTATTAGCAACACGTCGCTAACCGGCGATAGTAAACTTCCCATGCGGAAAGGGGCAACGATAGATTTAGTGTGACGGCGACAAACAAATGTACGCTAACGTGAAAAAAATCACGATGGACCGATCAGCGCTAAAATCCGCCCGCACATAGGCACCAGGCTTGCATTTAGCGCGTTCAGCGCGAAAACGGCACAACAAAACGCCCGCTCAGCAGGAAAAAAAATAAATACATGGAAAATACAGGAGGAGACATGGAACAACCTGGGACTAGTGCAGAGGCCATGAACAACCCCAACAACACCCAGGAGGGCCAGGCAGAGACACATGTGAAGGCCAAGAGGAAGAGGAACCCTAAGTTCAGTCCAATGGAGAACCAGGTCCTGGTTGAAGAGGTGATGCTACACCAACAGGAACTGTTTGTGAGTTCCACTGTGACATTGGCAAGGAAAAAAGATATATGGCAGGACATCGTGTCCAAAGTGAATGCTGTGGGAGAGAGGAGGAGGACATTGGATGAGTGCAAGAAGCGTTGGCATGATACAAAGAGTAAGACCAAGAAGAAACTGGGAGCCAACCTTAAGGCAGCGAGGTAGACTGGACGTGGCAGCCCAGCTCCACAGCAGGAGCTGGATGAGCTGGAGGAGCAGGTGTCACATGTCATCAGTGAGGAGACTGTTGTCGGAGTCACAGGCCAGGATAGTGCTGAATGTGAACACACACAACACCAGGGTGAGCATCAACCAGGGATGGGAGAAGGGGTTGGATGGGCACAGTGGCACTCATGTACCATGAACTTAATTGAAGTGCATACCCACATGTACTGTGGAACAGGTCCTGGATACCCCTGTGCATGCTGGCTTAGGGACATATCACCATTCTCAAACAGCACATCACACAACACACAGGGCCATAGTAATAGGAATGACGCCAACATAATTGGTGCTGTAGTGGCAGGAACCTGCTGCCAAAGCAGTGATAAGGGGCATGAGAATATGATCAATTGAATTCAAATAGTAGGCCAGGTGCACACCAGAAGCTTGTTTGCCATTAGAATTCAATAGGGCATATCATCAAGCCCCGTAGTGCAGCTGAAGCAGCAGTATCCTTCCTCAAATGAAACTATAATGTTGGCGACATAATTGATAATTTGGCCCATAGTGGCGGGCAGACAGACCATAATATGTGCACAGAAAAGCTAAGCACACCTAGTCCAATTACAATGTCAGAGCCCCCCAGATGTGCAGCTGCAAACCACACAGTGGCACAACAACTTGACATGTGGCAAAGTTGCCAAATAGCCACCTTGCCACATCACCACGCACATACGAATTGCCTGCACAATTACACATGTCACTCGGATGCCACATTGTGGATGTGCTGGGAATGTCTATGCTCCTGCGCTCGATCAGGCATGCCTCCACCAATGTCAGCACACCTGCAGCATTACCCAAATGTGTCTGAGTGGTGGCCAAGCTCGTGCATGCCTTGCCAGCCTGACACAGACATACATGCACATACCTGCAGACTACTCAAGCGCATGTGCCTAATGCCACCTGTGTGCTGACGTCGGAGGCGGCATGCCTAATCGTGCACATGATCATCAACATACACAGTGCATCCACAATCTGGTGTCAGAGTTGCATGTGTCCGTGTGCAGCCAAATTGAATGTGTGTGGTGATGTGCAAAGTCATAAAATAAGACAACACCTGCATTCCCATGCAATGTGCCTCCTTGCCTCTTCATAAGATTTTGAGCCAGATTACCAAGAATGGTGATATAATCATCACTGCCTTGCAGTAGGAAAATGCTGGTAAAGTGGCGAAAAGAGGCGCAATGAAATCCCACATAGGATTGCATCAGATTTCCAGTGTCTGGTGTGACCCTAGGCTCATTTAGTAATTCCATTGGCCACTTGACCTAGTCCCTCATTGTCGCCTCTGCGCCTGTACTCTGCTGGCAAAGCGGTGATAAGTACATCACTAGTCATGACAAAATGGCCCACAGTGCACACATCTGCCACACAGAATATAGCATCCAACATCACTCATGATGTGAGTTCACCATCACACCCTCATGTGCCATTCAACATAACAACATGGCAAGTCAACTGTGTCAGTCAACTAAAATGCTGTTAGGTACCCATCACATACATGTCAGACCGTGAATATCAGAACCAGTACAGAATGTACCATCCATGGCTGCAGCTGAGTGGCACATACACAAACACACATCACCCACACATTAGCATCACATGTCAGGGTGGCATTGACCAGGGCCGAGCAGCAGAAAAAGACATCATGAGATGCACACACATCAACCAATCAATCAATCAATCAATCATAGCATTTGTAAAGCGCACTACTTACCCGTGAGGGTTTCAAGGTGCTGGGGGTGGGGGATGCTGCTACTGCTCAAAGAGCCAGGTCTTGAGGAGTCTTCTGAAGGACAGCAGGACTTGCGTCTGCTGTAGGTGGATGGGGAGGGTTTTCCAGGTCTTGGTGGCGAGGTGGGAGAATGATCTGCTGCCGGAGGTCACTCTTCGGGTGCAGGGGACTGTGGCCAGGGAGAGGTCGGCGGAGCGGAGCTGGCGGGTGGGGGTGTAGAAGCTGAGTCAGCTGTTGAGGTACGCTGGTCCGGTGTTGTGGATTGCCTTGTGTGCGTGTGTGAGGAGCTTGAAGGTTATCCTCTTGTTGACGGGGAGCAAGTGCAGGTCTCTCAGGTGGGGTGTGATGTGGCTGCAGCGGGGGATGTCGAGGACCAGGCATGCAGAGGTGTTCTGAATGCGTTGTAGTCGTTTCAGGAGTTTGGCCGAGGCTCCTGTGTAGAGGGTGTTTCCGTAGTCCAGCCTGCTGCTGACGTGGGCCCGGGAGACTGTTTCTCTTGTTTCGGTGGGGATCCACCTGTATATCTTGCGGAGCATGTGTAGGGTGTTGAAGCAGGAGGAAGAGATGACGTTGACCTGCTTGGTCATGGAGAGGGTGGAATCGAGGATGACCCCGAGGTTGTGTGCGTGGTCAGTGTGTGATGGAGCTGTTCCCAGTGCGGTCGGCCACCAGGAGTTGTTCCAGGCTGAGGGGGTGGATCCAAGGATGAGGACTTCCATCTTGTATGATTCAGCTTCAGTCGGCTGCTCCTCATCCATTCTGCGACGGCCTTCATTCCTTTGTGGAGGTTGGTTTTGGCAGTGTGGGGGTCCTTGGTGAGGGCAAGGATCAGCTGGGTGTCGTCGGCGTAGGAGATGATGTTAAGGTTGTGCAGACGTGCGACGTGGGCGAACAGTGCCATGTAGATGTTGAACAGCATTGGGCTGAGGGATGAGCCCTGGGGTATGCCGCAGATGAACTCGGTGGCTTTGGATTGGAAGTGGGGGAGGCGGACGCACTGTGTCCTGCCGGTGAGGAAATAGGTGGTCCAGTCCAGGGCCTTCTCTTGGATCACGGTGTCGTGGAGGCGTGCTGTGTCAAAGGCAGCTGACAGGTCCAGGAGGATGAGGGCAGAGGTATCTCCATTGTCTAGCAGGGTCCTGATGTCATCGTTGGCAGTGATGAGAGCAGTTTCAGTGCTGTGGTTGCTGCGGAAACTGGACTGTGATGGGTCCAGGATGCTGTTTTGCTCGAGGTAACGGGTCAGTTGTATGTTGACGGTTTTCTCGATGACTTTCACCGGGAACGGGAGCAGGGAGATGGGAAGGAAGTTCTTGAGGTCCTTGGGGTCTGCCTTGAGTTTCTTGAGTAAGGCGTTAATCTCGACGTGCTTCCAGCTCTCCGTGAAGGTTGCTGTCTCAAAGGAGATGTTGTTGCCTTTCCGGAGATGGGGTGCGATGGCAGTGCTGGCTCTGTTGAAGATGTGGTGTGGGCAGGGGTCTGATGGAGATCCGGAGTGGATGGTGTTCATGACCTTGATGATGTTGTCGTTGTTGATGTCGGTCCAGGAGAGTAGGCGGTTGGCGCTGATGGAGGTCATGGGGGCGGGGGTTTCAGTGGTTGTTGTGGCGGTCATGTTGTTGAAGCTGTCGTGGATGTCTCCGATCTTGAGATGGAAGAAGGTGGCCAGCGATTTGCATAGGTCTTGCGCAGGTGGATTGGTGTTGGAGCTGGGGTTGGAGAGTTCCTTGTAGTGTGCTGTGTAGTTGTCCGGTGTTCGTTCACGGGGCCAGTTCTTCTCCAGCTTTCGGCAGGTTTGCTTGGAGGCCTGGAGGTCTTCAGTGAACCAGCTAGCTCTCTTACTGGTGTGACTGTTGGAGGGTTTCTTGAGCAGGGCGAGGGTGTTGGCCCAGTCATCGATCCACTGTCTGAGGTTGCCGGCGGCGGTGTCGGCGTTGGTGGGCTTGAGGGGTGGCCTCAGGGCGAGGGTGGTGGTTAGCTGGTCCTCGGTGACTTTGCTCCATCAGCGGCGAGGCATTTGTTGCGAGCGGTGGTGCGAGGTGGGTTTCCGTAAGTTGAAGTGGATGCAGCAATCGTCGGTCAAGTGGAGTTTAGTGGTGTGGATGACGGAGACGTGGGGGGTTGCAGAGAAGATGGGGTCGAGCATGTGTCTGGTGGAGTGGGTGGATGTTGTGATGAGTTGTCTGAGTCCGAGGTTGGCTAGGTTGTCGATCAAGGTGGTGAAGTTGGTGTTGTTGTTGTTCTCGAGGTGGAAGTTCAGGTCCCCGACGAGGATGTAGTCCGTGGAGGTGAGGGCATGTGTGCTGATGAAGTCAGCGATGGAGTCACTGAACTGTGGTCGAGGTCCGGGGTGTCTGTAGATGAGGGTTCCTCTGAGGGTGGTGTTGGGGTCGGTGTGGATCTGGAAGTGTAGGTGTTCGGCGGTGCTGAGGGTGTCGTCGGAGCTAGTTGAGACTCTGAGGGTGTTCCTGTGGACGATGGTGATTCCTCCTCTGACTCAGTTGGAGCGGTCCCTGCGGGTGATCTTGCAGCCGTCCGGGATGGCTATGGCGATGTCGGGTGCCGAGGAGGGGTTCATCCTGGTCTCTGTCAGGAATGCGATGTGTTTGCGGGTGGAGCGGGTGTTGAGAAGGATGCATCTAAGGTGGTTGGGTTCTTTCCTTGTCTGTGGGTTGGCGAGTCGGGTGCTGGTGTAGCTGCAGTTCAGGCAGGAGAAGGGTCCTTGTGTGTGCTTAGGGGTGGCCAGATAGCAGGTGCGTGATCGTCCAGGGGTGAGTGCGTGGAGGGGGCTGGAGCTGTAGCAGAGTCGGGCGTCGTGGCATTCGCAGGGGCTAGGGGTTCTGGTGCTGGGCACAGTCCAGGCGTGGATGTGCGCAGACGGGCTTGCCTTTGGCGCACCTTCGGCACGCCAGCAGTGCGCTCGCTGCGCGGCCATCAGCAGCCGCCATAAGAAGGGGAGGTGGGAGGGAGGAACAGCTGGGAGGTGGGGGTGGGCGAATGGGAGAGTGGGGGGCAGGGCCACAGGTGGCGCAGCGGCAGGAACGGGTGGGCAGCGAAGAATGGGCAACAATGGAGAGGGCTCGGAGGGGGGAGCAGAGACCAACAGTGAATTTACAAGCACAGCAGAACTCACAGAGAGGCACAAAGAGCAACGGTGAAACTTTACAAAAGCACAGTATACAATGAAATAAAACCAAAACACAATCAGGAGCAGGGGGAGTCTCGAACCCCTAACAGCAGCAGCGGCAGCAGGCTGGGGCATGGGCACACAGGCGGAGCTGTGCGGTCTGGGGAGCGCCCTACCAAGGGTCAGAATCATAGAACACTTACACACCACATGTTGGGTCAACCTTGAGGGTAGAGTGTGTTTACACCATGGGTCATATCAACAAGCCCCCATCACAACGACAATGTCACTCATGTTGGAATCAGCGGTGGTGATAGGGACAGCGCAACATGACCAAGGCAGCGTCAAGTCTCCCAATGTTGTATCAAGCTATTTCAGGCTGATTAGCAAATGTGGCCACTTCCATGCTAAACCTTCTGTGAAAGGGTCATGCAGTTGTTGTAGTGGTGGGTGTCGCACCACTACAGCCACAGAAGTTGATGCTGCCATTCTACATCAAGAGCGGATAGAACATTTGGCAGTGCAGCTGTGAACACCACTGAATACCTGGGCCTAAGGTAGCAAAACTTAGAGAAATGCATAACATATTTTCCCATTAGCTAGTTTCAGGTGTGCCACCACGTGCAGTCCACATTGGAAAAGTCAAAAGCTATGGTATTCACATGTGCTGGAAGGTGTCCTTTCCTGTACATGACCAAACTGTGAAATCAGATGCCAGTTCCTGAGTCACATGTATGCTGCATGAAGCAGCACACATGAAAGTTAAAAAATGCTGTCTTTGATCACTCCATGTGCAAGAAGAAAATACTACTTACACATAAACAAACCTCCGTGCTTGCAGACACACTGGCAAAATGTTGCTACGGAGCCTGCGCCGGTGCAAAGCTGTACATCATTCCAACCATTGCATGGGGAAACAACAGTCTGTACCATACCCATTAGAACATGTGTGAGCCTGGTGCTATCTAAGTGGTGGTGGGAGTTGTGAGTACAATGGGCCACATCAGCAAGAAGGACAATTACATCCTTGCTGCTTTTGCAGAAGGAAAATCCCTCTAAAGTGGCAAAAATGTGTTTGGAAAATTCCCCTCCAAATAACTATATAATCACAGGTGATGGATTAAAACCATGATCTCTTGACTTGGTAAGAGTATTCTGCATCATTCAGAAACTCTGTCCATCACCACCCCCTTTTTCCCAAATCGATTTTATCCACACTCAGTGTGGGAGGGTATGCTCAGACGTGAGTCCCTTGCTCATTGCACCATCAGGATTCAGGCAAGCCGGGCCGACGAAGGCTGTGATGCCAGAAACCAGTCCCCGTAAGCTTGTTTCCTTCCCAGTATAAGAATTGGCTTGGTAGTTTGGTTTGCCCTGTTCCCATCATGCACTGGGACAGGTACAGACTAATTTGCATGTAGCCAGGTTCTGAGCTGGGATGGTGCAGTGAGCTAAAAAACGGTGATGGATTAAAACCATGATCTCTTGACTTGGTAAGAGTATTCTGCATCATTCAGAAACTCTGTCCATCACCACCCCCTTTTTCCCAAATCGATTTTATCCACACTCAGTGTGGGAGGGTATGCTCAGACGTGAGTCCCTTGCTCATTGCACCATCAGGATTCAGGCAAGCCGGGCCGACGAAGGCTGTGATGCCAGAAACCGGTCCCCGGAAGCTTGTTTCCTTCCCAGTATAAGAATTGGCTTGGTAGTTTGGTTTGCCCTGTTCCCATCATGCACTGGGACAGGTACAGACTAATTTGCATGTAGCCAGGTTCTGGGCTGGGATGGTGCAGTGAGCTAAAAAACGGTGATGGATTAAAACCATGATCTCTTGACTTGGTAAGAGTATTCTGCATCATTCAGAAACTCTGTCCATCACCACCCCCTTTTTCCCAAATCGATTTTATCCACACTCAGTGTGGGTGGGTATGCTCAGACGTGAGTCCCTTGCTCATTGCACCATCAGGATTCAGGCAAGCCGGGCCGACGAAGGCTGTGATGCCAGAAACCGGTCCCCGGAAGCTTGTTTCCTTCCCAGTATAAGAATTGGCTTGGTAGTTTGGTTTGCCCTGTTCCCATCATGCACTGGGACAGGTACAGACTAATTTGCATGTAGCCAGGTTCTGAGCTGGGATGGTGCAGTGAGATAAAAAACGGTGATGGATTAAAACCATGATCTCTTGACTTGGTAAGAGTATTCTGCATCATTCAGAAACTCTGTCCATCACCACCCCCTTTTTCCCAAATCGATTTTATCCACACTCAGTGTGGGAAGGTATGCTCAGACGTGAGTCCCTTGCTCATTGCACCATCAGGATTCAGGCAAGCCGGGCCGACGAAGGCTGTGATGCCAGAAACCGGTCCCCGGAAGCTTGTTTCCTTCCCAGTATAAGAATTGGCTTGGTAGTTTGGTTTGCCCTGCTCCCATCATGCACTGGGACAGGTACAGACTAATTTGCATGTAGCCAAGTTCTGAGCTGGGATGGTGCAGTGAGCTAAAAAACGGTGATGGATTAAAACCATGATCTCTTGACTTGGTAAGAGTATTCTGCATCATTCAGAAACTCTGTCCATCATCACCCCCTTTTTTCCAAATCAATTTTATCCACACTCAGTGTGGGAGGGTATGCTCAGACGTGAGTCCCTTGCTCATTGCACCATCAGGATTCAGGCAAGCCGGGCCGACGAAGGCTGTGATGCCAGAAACCGGTCCCCGGAAGCTTGTTTCCTTCCCAGTATAAGAATTGGCTTGGTAGTTTGGTTTGCCCTGTTCCCATCATGCACTGGGACAGGTACAGACTAATTTGCATGTAGCCAGGTTCTGAGCTGGGATGGTGCAGTGAGATAAAAAACGGTGATGGATTAAAACCATGATCTCTTGACTTGGTAAGAGTATTCTGCATCATTCAGAAACTCTGTCCATCACCACCCCCTTTTTCCCAAATCGATTTTATCCACACTCAGTGTGGGAAGGTATGCTCAGACGTGAGTCCCTTGCTCATTGCACCATCAGGATTCAGGCAAGCCGGGCCGACGAAGGCTGTGATGCCAGAAACCGGTCCCCGGAAGCTTGTTTCCTTCCCAGTATAAGAATTGGCTTGGTAGTTTGGTTTGCCCTGCTCCCATCATGCACTGGGACAGGTACAGACTAATTTGCATGTAGCCAAGTTCTGAGCTGGGATGGTGCAGTGAGCTAAAAAACGGTGATGGATTAAAACCATGATCTCTTGACTTGGTAAGAGTATTCTGCATCATTCAGAAACTCTGTCCATCACCACCCCCTTTTTTCCAAATCAATTTTATCCACACTCAGTGTGGGAGGGTATGCTCAGACGTGAGTCCCTTGCTCATTGCACCATCAGGATTCAGGCAAGCCGGGCCGACGAAGGCTGTGATGCCAGAAACCGGTCCCCGGAAGCTTGTTTCCTTCCCAGTATAAGAATTGGCTTGGTAGTTTGGTTTGCCCTGTTCCCATCATGCACTGGGACAGGTACAGACTAATTTGCATGGTGCCAGGTTCTGAGCTGGGATGGTGCAGTGAGCTAAAAAACAGTGATGGATTAAAACCATGATCTCTTGACTTGGTAAGAGTATTCTGCATCATTCAGAAACTCTGTCCATCACCACCCCCTTTTTCCCAAATTGATTAGCAAATGTGGCCACTTCCATGCTAAACCGTCTGTGAAAGGGTCATGCAGTTGTTGTAGTGGTGGGTGTCGCACCACTACAGCCACAGAAGTTGATGCTGCCATTCTACATCAAGAGCGGATAGAACATTTGGCAGTGCAGCTGTGAACACCACTGAATACCTGGGCCTAAGGTAGCAAAACTTAGAGAAATGCATAACATATTTTTCCATTAGCTAGTTTCAGGTGTGCCACCACGTGTAGTCCACATTGGAAAAGTCAAAAGCTATGGTATTCACATGTGCTGGAAGGTGTCTTTTCCTGTACATGACCAAACTGTGAAATCAGATGCCAGTTCCTGAGTCACATGTATGCTGCATGAAGCAGCACACATGAAAGTTCAAAAATGCTGTCTTTGATCACTCCATGTGCAAGAAGAAAATACTACTTACACATAAACAAATCTCCGTGCTTGCAGACACACTGGCAAAATGTTGCTACGGAGCCTGCGCCGGTGCAAAGCTGTACATCATTCCAACCATTGCATGGGGAAACAACAGTCTGTACCATACCCATTAGAACATGTGTGAGCCTGGTGCTATCTAAGTGGTGGTGGGAGTTGTGAGTACAATGGGCCACATCAGCAAGAAGGACAATTATATCCTTGCTGCTTTTGCAGAAGGAAAATCCCTCTAAAGTGGCAAAAATGTGTTTGGAAAATTCCCCTCCAAATAACTATATAATCACAGGTTCACACAAGACCATGGGTTGCAAATGGAAGTCTCCAGGGCATAGTATCAAGCTCCTTATCGCCGCCTCAGTGGCAGTTCGCTGACGCAAAAGCAGGAATATCCTCAACGCCATTCGTGATCATATGTCCCCTCCTTCCCTGAAAAAAGGCTCATAGATGGCTTAAGTCTATCACTGCCACTTCCTTTGTAACATGCCCATGTCTGGATTGCCAGCCCCAAAATTTCAAACACATAAAGAACCACACACACAACGGGTTTCACAAATGGAGGGCACACAGCAATGCAGGCCAGAACATGACGTACGACATGCACACCAGACACATCACAACAGACAAAGCCACATAGATGTCCATGTGTACCACATACAGCTGCACATGTTGAAACTGCAAGTAAGCTCTCCTTGCTAAAGGGCCACAAGTGTGCCACAATCACACAGCAACATACCTCCACTACAAACATGCGCATGTGCAGTACCCAGCTAACTTGTGTGTCTGTGACCCACATTGACAAGGCAAGTGCAACTGCCTGATGAATAGCATGCGTGCAGGCCATACATTGTACAAGTATCATGTCATATCACTGATGTGGCTGAGTGTGGGCGACATCATAAAACATGTAATCAACACTCTGACATATTCTTGTGTACATACAACCCCTGACGTAAAGAAGAAAAAAAAACTCAAACAATGCACAATACAAACAATCCTGACCAAGACTCACATAACACCCAGTGTGCCACAGCAGACCATTCTCAATCCACAGAACTCTAAGGCCCACCAACCAAAAGAGAATATGGGCAGTGAAACAATGCTGTAGGTACCACCAGCACACAATGCATTGCATACACAGACATATCTGACCCCACCAACAATTACTACTCTGTGTTGAAAAATGCATTGCTCACACAAATCAACAGAGGACACAAATCGGGATGCCTGTGTGTAGATATTGTCCCATAACTTCTGTCATATTTGGAAAATGTGGCCCATATTAGCAAGAGGCACGATAAAATGAGCGCCTCTTTAGCTGCAGGAAAATTCTGGTAAAGCAGCGATAAGGGGCTTCATGAGATGCGCCATAGAATTCCAATAGAAGCCCAGGTTAGATGTCCTGCACATGTAACCTGGGCTTCTACTGGAATTCTATTGCGCATATCATGAAGCACCTTATCTCCGCTTAAGTGGCAGTTTCCTTGCGCTAAAGCGGAGATATTTTAATTGATCTTCTTGCTAATATGGCCCTGTGAGACCATCATGTACTACTACAACTTCACATAAGCAACCTCATCAAAATCATAACCATCCGGCAATAAATAGGCCTCCCCTCAAAATCAGTATGTCAAGTCAAATAATCCAATGCATGATTGTAGATGACAAACACTGTTAAACTGTATCTCCCATATCACATTTCAGAGGGTGAGACAGCACCTCCTGGACAGCAGCCTGGCCAAACCACCACTGATGACGAGGACGTGTACAACACCATCGACGAGGAATCCCTGCAACGCCTGATTGACACCCTCACCAGCTCACCTCCAGGAGCAGGGCAACCCAGCAGCATTGCGCCAACCCCACCCCCTGAACAAACCAACCAGCAGCAGGCACCTCCCGCCACAGCTACCTCCCAGGAACCTGATGCCACAACCCTGGCCTTCCAAAGGCAGATTGTAGAGCTCCAGCAGCAGTTGGCAGAAAAGGTGCATGTGGGGTTTCAGCACCTGGCGGAAAAAACTTGAGGCCCTACTTGGGTGTCTCAGTCCCATTAGGGACCACATGCAGAAGATCACGGACACCCACAGCCCCTAAAATGCTCCCTAACGGTCCATGGCTGAAATTGCTGGAGTCATGATACAGAGACACCAATCACTATCTACTCAGAGTGGCACCAACAGCATCAGTCAGGATCTGGCCCACATCTGCGGGATTATGGGGAGCATGGAGCGGATGCAGGCCCAAGACATGGCTGCCAGGGCTACCCACATGCGGGAGGTTGCTGGGATTTACTATGCCCTGCACCAGCTCATCGCCTCATTGCTGCCACAAGGATTGGCACAGATGGATGCTGCTGCTGCCTCAACATCCTCGGCTCCACCACCTGATGTGTCAATGCCTCACAGTGCTGCACCCAGAACACCAAGACAAACATGTGAGGCAGATGACACATCAGATGATGGAGATGAGGATGACTGTGCAGTTCTGCTGAGGAGAAAGCGGTAGCATCCCTCTGTGCCAAAAGGCCAGTTTCTTCCTTGGTGCTGTGCTCAGTATCATGCCACGGTTACGCTTCTTGCACTTTCTTCCACTGTCCCCTGGAACCACCTTGGACTGCCATATCACCAAATTCCTTGCCAATTCCACTGAAACCAGCCTGTGGACTGAACAATGCCTCTTTCCTTGGACCTGTTACCATCAATTGACTTTGTCTGGCCCTCCAACGGGCACCCTATGCAATGTGGGAATGTATGGCAATACACTGGTCCAATATCCATACCATTAATGTAAATAAAAATGTTCAATTCACACACATGTGCGTTGTTTTCGAAAAATCAAGTTACAAAGTTACCAAAAAGTGTCTGGACACTGAGTCACCCAGAAGTTACACCAAGGGAAATACTAGCAGTGTACATGTTTAACTAGATACAGAGATGCAGAGAATTGGGTCTATATGTGTGAACTGGTGGTGCCACCATTGCACTAATACAACAATATAGTGATGTACCAATCTAGACCAATATCTCATCAGGTAAAGTCATGTATCCGTAAATGTCAAAGTCTGTTGCTGGCCGCGGGTTGTGTCATCATTAACACTTGTAAACTGATATGGCTTGTCACATCCACTCACACATGATGTGGTGGACTAACCCTGTTGGTATTGAGCAAATTGCTCATCACATTCCAATAGTCAGGACAGCACATCCCCATTGATGGAGACACGGAAGGGCACATGTCCACCACAGACATACGCAACCACAATGTCAGCATCAACAAAGTAGAGCGGCACATAAGGGTCTACACCAAACTGCAAACCGTCAGTCAGCCCCCCCCTGTAGCCAAACAATTTAAGGACAAATATTACCCCTCTCATGCTGTGACCACTGTGAGTGTATTGGGCAATGTGTGCAGTGATGTATGTGGCACTACACTCAGCAGATAGTCAAATGCACTGACAACAATTCTCGTGCAGCATCAGCACGTCTCAATGGCAGGAGTAATTGCAGGAACAAGTTGCCATTACACTGGCAGTACAGGGAGCAATGCCACATTTCCCACTTGTGTGCATCAGAACAATGTGCCAAACTGATTCAGGCTGGTAAATTAAAGAATCCCCAGGGCATCCAAGATAGTAGACGAGCATATAATAAAATATTGGCCCAAGCAAAAAAAGCATGGGTCGATGCCCTTTGGGATGACCTCTTAAATGCGGCCTATCAGAAAGATCAGGGCACATTTTGGAATTTAATCTCTAAAGGAAATAAAAAAAGCAGATCATCCAGGGATATCTACCTCGATGAAAAAACCTGGTGTGATCATTTTTCTAAATTATATTGTAATACTAATGAGGGGATGGCTATGGAGGACCAGGAGATTAATATAACAACTGATAATACCCTTTTGCACTTTAGTCTAGAAGAAACTATTGAGGCGCTACAGGCTATAAAAATGGGCAAAGCCCCTGATCCTGATAAAATCCCTGGCGACTTGCTAAAGCACGATATAGAAGTTTGGGGACCCTATATTAATTTTTTATGTAATTCTTTAGTGGCCGGAACATCAATTCCCGAATCCTGGAAAGGGGCTGAAATTGTAACAATCTTTAAGAAAGGGGATCATTATGATCCGGCCAATTACCGCCCTATAAGTTTAATAGATCTTTTACAAAAAACTTTTGCCAGACACATTTTAAATAGACTTTTAATATGGATAGAGGGGGCACAGATTTTATCTAAATACCAAGCAGGATTTAGGTTAAAAACCAGCACGGTTGATCAAGTATTTAGATTTATGTGCATTTGCTGGAAATATATTAATATAAGGAAGGGCAGTTTGTACGTAGCATTTATTGATCTGAGGGCTGCTTTTGACCTTGTACCTCGCAAACTACTGTGGTCTACTCTTGAGAATATGGCAGTTCCTAGTGAGTTAATTAAGGAATTAATTAGACTACACACAGGGAATTACGCTAGAGTTAGATGGGGTAAGGGAGGAGAAATTTCAAAAGCTATCCCTGTAGGTCGGGGTGTACGTCAAGGTTGTGTGTTGGCGCCCACACTCTTTTCTTTATATGTTAACGATATACCCACCTACTTAAGAGATTGCAAACACGACTCCCCGAAATTAGGAGATGAGGCGATCACCGCATTACTTTTTGCTGATGATACAATCCTCATCTCACAAACCCCACAGGGTCTACAAAACCTAGTAAATACTTTTAATAATTACTGTGTGGAGAAGGGGTTAGAAATAAACTCATCCAAAACAAAATACATGTCCATAAACCCTCAGAAATCTTTTACAAAGAATTTGGCCTTAAATAATCAAAAATTGGAGTATGTGGAGAGCTTTAATTATCTGGGCATTACGCTGGATAGCATGCCTTTTTGGAAGGGGCAGTTGGAAAAAAGTAAATTAACTTTGAAATAAAATGTATTGCCTATCCTGAAGGTGCATGGCAGTAGTCAATCTAAAGCGATTACGCCGGCACTAGAATTATTTAAAGCAAAGGCTCAATCAGCGGCATTATATGGCGCTGAAGTATGGGGCCATTCCTGCAAAAATCATTTTAAGAAGGAAGAAAATCTCTTCATATGCAGGTTGCTTAAAATACCGACAAGAACCCCGATAATTCCAGTGTTTATGGATATTAACCTTAAAAGGACTGATCATCAAGCCACACTAAGGCCATTACTATATTGGGTTAGATTATGGACAACCCCTGAGCTGAGTGACTATAAGAGTGGACTGATGGAAATAATTAGAATTGATGAGTATAAAAATATTACATGGTTAAAACATATTTCCCAGTGGTTTACAAGGTTAGGGTTCTCCCATTTTTGGGAAGAACCCCAGAATATGTCACCATCTTCCAAAAAACTTGTGAAATCTGCTTTTTGGACATATATCAAGGATGAAGTACTCTCTAGTTCCTTATTAGGTACATTGACGCAGAGATTTTTGATTATTAAGGATACTCCTGCACTCGAACAATTTATGGACGAGATAAGACCCCCCCTAGCAAAAACATTATATTTACAATTTAGATATGGGGTCTTGCAGACTTCTGTAAATACTAGTAGCTGGAGGGGCAATGATGCTAGAGGATTGTGCACCCTTTGTTCCCAAAAAGTAAAAGAAGATGACGCCCATCTACTGTTTTTCTGCCCAGTTTATAAAAAACCAAGGGACCGTTGGATCAAACCCTTATGTAAAAATATGGGGTTCAGGTTCTTTAAAGAGGCAGAACGCACATTTAAGTCAAATACTTCGCAACCTATAGTGTTTAGTATAAGTAGATTCCTATTTAACGTGTATCTTATAAGGAATCAGATAGGTTGCAAGCTGTAACATACACAGGCTGGTTATACCATTTCCTGGCCTGGCTAGACACTATGAATTTTATCTATTCCCCCTTTTTTAATATGTATTTAGGAATTGTTTTAAAATATTATCTGGCTTTTTAATTAATTTATAATTTTTAAAAGCATAGCTGGGACATAATTCACTGTGGTTTGACCTTCGTATGTATTACTTGGAATTTGGATTGTGTATCTGTACATGTTATTGGTAATGTTTATGTATGTTGCTTTTATGACAATATAAGTCGAAATAAAGCTTTTGAAATTAAATGTGCCAAACAACATTTAGGAGACAGTCAAAACATGACTAGTGCAGTGAGTCACTTTAGCGATATAGGAGATGTAAACACTGTGAAGCAGGATGCACTACTCCCACATTTACTTTGCGAGTGACGTCAATTGTGAATACATCACTTACTACCTGAATACTGTTTTAAATCTGGATACTGCTGTGCCATGTCCTGTACACAATGCACACAGATGACTAACAACTCATGGATGGGCCTGAGAGTGAGCAGATAAACATTGTCACTTATCTTGCTCAGGAAGCGGACACACTGGCACCACACAGTAAGTGTGGCTATGTCTGTGCAATGTAGATGGACTCGGTGCCATGAACATCTGACATGCTGGAATGTGACATAATCCCTTGAACCATGCGCATCCTTCAATCTCCATTATGGATGACAGTAGCTAACTGTATTCAAATGCCATGGCATCTCATCAGGTGAACTGCAAAAAGGGCCACATGTGCAGTCCAAAACCGTGCGTCACACAGTAGATGCTGAATGTAACAGATGACTGTCCCTATATCAGGAAGTTAACCCAAATGTACTCCCTGCCATCCATGCAAGCTCAGTGTGCTCACATCGGAGGTATCTATTACAAATACATTCTGCAAGCTAACATGTCATGTGCATACTCAGCAATTTGAATAGATAGTCCATTGATGGCAAAAGGTAGCATACAATGGCATGAGACACACTGCACAACATCATCCCTGACATGAGTGCAAGCAGATTTCAAAAGAATGAAACTATTTATTTACACAGTATAAAAAAAAACATTAGACCTAAAACTACACTTATCTCTAAGAACACACTACTTACATCTAATCTAAATAAGCAAACATGACTTCTCTAGACTAGCTACCCTGACTAATCCTAAACACGCAACAACACATCATAGACATCAACCCCCCTCCCACCCTTAAGGCACATCACGAGATGGGACTAAGACATCTAAGCTTTACATATACTAACTAAATATGTAACACACACAAAAAGATATTTTTGGGTGGTTTTGATTTATTTTTTTTAAAACAGTACAAACATCAACTCCCCACCCAAAGGAAAATGAAACTTATCCACAACGACAGAAGAACCATTAAAATCTTATGACTACCTAAAAAGCTAACACTATCTAAATCCTACAATAAAACTATACTACCTAACAAATTAGTAACTGCCCTAACACTACGAGAATGAGGAAGTGAACATTGGGGGTAGGGAGAAGAGGGGAATGGTGTCCTGCAGTCCTGCAGGGACGCGGGAGGTCAGGTCAGCGATTTGCTGTTTGATGGCGTCTGGAGAAGCAACTATGTCCTGCAAGGTTGTCTGGTCCCGCAAGGTGAAATGGACCACCTGGGCACCACTTGCCGATGTGACAGTGCCTGTTGACAGTGCTGATGCGGGAGGGGGAGGTGCCACCTGTTGTGCATTGGACACACCACTGACGCCTGATGGTCCAGCGGTGGGCTGTGGGGCATCTTTGGTACACTCAGGCAACACTTTCCATGTGCCCTTCTTATGCTCCTCGCAGTACCTCCTGGCCATGTTCCGGTACCCCTTAGCCACCTTCTTTACATGCCGGTAACGCTCCTTCCATACTTCAAAAGCATGGATCTGCCCTGGCGTCTGTAAAACACACACAATGCCAAATATGAATATTGTACACATTTCAATTCATGTCTGTGCACTTGTGCAAAACGAATTCAACTTAACAGGCTAGCCTACACCACAGCGTAACCACATGAAGTCAGCAAGTGACCTGGATAATGACATGAAGATGCATGGATCACTGGATGCATGCTGGGGTGACTGACATAACAGTGCATTACATCGTACATGCACTGTCACACACAAATTCGGGTGACCGTGCCCAATGATTGTGCCAATACATAAGCGGGCAGAGTGAGATATGTACGAGCATGTTGAGTGGGTAAGCATCATCCCCCAGTGTGTAGCACCATCCTCATCCACAACCAATATGGGGTTTATGAAGCACGCTACCAACCTGCAAGGGTCCCAAGGCACTGGGCTGGGGGGGTCAGCACCAGATCATTTGGAGATCCAGTGTCCATATTAGCAAAAAGCACAATACATTTGTCACCGCTTTAGCGACAGGAAAAGGCCGCAAAAGCGGCGACAAGGGGCTACATGAATAAGCACCATAGATTTCAAATAGAAGACCAGGTCAGATGTCCTGCACATTTAACCTGGGCTCATATTGGAAATCTATAGCGCATATAATGAAGCGCCTAATCACAGCTTGAGCGGCCGTTTCCTGCTGCTAAAGCGGCACAAATTCAATTGGGCTACTTGCTAACATGGCCCTAGGTAATGAGCTCAATCCTGAACATGTGCAGGGTTGTGGAACGTATGATGTTCACTGGGCGAATGTTCCAGGTCCTGGCAGTGGTGTGGTATAATGCCCACACTCATGTTCTGCGTCTGCGGATGTGGAGTACCTCTGCCAGGGTGAGATTTGCATAGCTGAGGTGCATCTTGTGTATGAGGGGGACACTCTTGTTGAGGTATGTGGGCACAATGTTGATGAGGGGTTTGTAGATGTGTGTGAGGAGTGTGAAGATGAGCTGCTTCTCCCTGGTGAGCCAGTGGAGGTCTTGTAGTTGGAGCTGACTGTGCTGGTGACGCAGTGTCCCAAGGATGAGTCTGGCTGCGACGTTCTGGACGCATCATAGCTTGTGTTGAAGGGTTCTGTTGTTGCAAGCATATGGTGCATTCCGTAGGCAAGACTGCTGCTCATGAGTGCGTGGTTGATGGTCCTTCCACAGTTGTGTGTGTCCCATTTGAAGCGCAATTGGAACATGCGTAGGCATTTGACGCTGGTGGAGTCCACAGCATAGCTCTTCGGGTTCATGGAGATGGAGGAGTGGAGGATGATGCTGAGGTGTGGTGTGTGGTCAGGGGGGGTGGGTGGGTCTCCAATGGCAGGGGGACATCAGGTGCAGGCTCCGAGGATGAGGGACCTGCTTTCCACCAAATTGAGTATCAAACAGCTGTATTTCCTCCAGGCAGCTACATACCCAATTCCTTCATGCCAACAGAGTCTGGTGTCTTTGGGTTTCTCAATGAGTGAGAGGATGAGCTGGGGGTGTCTGCGTAGGATACAATGCTGAGCCCATGCTTTCTTACGATGGCTGTGAGGTTGGCCATGTAGATGTTGAATGGTGTGGTGCTGAGCACGGATCCATGGAGTTTTGCAAACTTATGTATGACTTTGATCACTTCCTTGGCTGTTGCTTGTGTTTGCCTGGGTATTGTCAGTGAAGGAGGTCCGTTTGCTGTCCATAATGTGCTTGTGGCATTCCTTCAGGGCGCTACTGTGGAGCGTCCCACTGTCCATGGTTCCCCAGTTTGGCACGTTTTCCCTATTCGTCTACAGGAGCGGCGTGCGTCTTGTACATCTGTGTTGAACCAGGTGGCCTTCAGAGGACGTTGGGTGTGTTGAGGGTGAAATGGACGCAGTGGTGTCCCGTCCAGGTGGGCTGGGTGTTGTGTCTGAAACGGATGTCTGTCCCTCCCGCAGGGATCTCCTAGAGGGTGTATCCAGCTAGGTGAGTGGGCTTGTTGATCAGCAGTACCTGTCCAAGGTTGACAGGCTCGACTAGGGGAGTGATGGCATTGATGTCGTCACAGTTTCTGAGGTGTACGTTCAGGTCCCCGAATTGAGTGTAGTCTGTGGAGGTGATGGCATGTGGTAAGCAGGGCTTGGCGATGGTAGTTGGGGCATGGTAGTGAGGTTCCGGTGGTCTAGTGGAGAGGGTGCCGCACAGCGTGGTCCTGGGGCTTGTCTGGATCTGGAAGTGGAGGTGTCCTGTGTTTCAGTGCTGGTCATTTGTGCTGGATGTGGATGGCCAGAGGGGGCTCTTGTATGCGATAGTGAGTCCTCCTCCTGGACAGTGGAGGTGGTTCTTTCTCTGGATCTTGTAGCCTTGGGGATGGTCAGTGGCGATGTCAGGCCTGGATGTGGCGTAGCTCCAGCTTTTGGAAACAAAGGCGACGTTGGCCATGAGGCTGTCGATCTAGTCCCATATCTCTATGGCGTGTTGGTGCAGGGAGCACACGTTGTTGTAAATGCAAGTCAGGTTTTCTGCTGCGTTTGCGTTGGTATTGTAGTTGTTGACAGCTCTGTGGCAGAGTCATCAGGGGAACTCTCCATGGGTTGTGTCTGGCGAGGTTCTTTGGCAGTTGGGGTGTTATCCTGCATGGAGTACTTGGAGTATGGCGGAGTCGTATCTGCACACTCACAGAGATCCTGGGTTTCTGGCGCTGGCAGTGGTCGGTTTCCAGACGGACACAGATGGGTCAGCCTGAGGCGTACGCTGCGCGTCACTGCTTACAACGGCGCAGTGCCACCAGGATGTGGGGAGGGGGCATGGACAAGTGGCTGGGAGGCGTGAGCTGGGCAATCACGTGAGTTTCCTACGGGTGGTGATGGCTGCAGGAAGGTGTGCAAAATGCACTTAGGGAAGGTAAGGTTGTATGATTAACAACAGTGAGGCAAGTATAAGGAGATCAAACCCTAGTCATGCACTACACAGCCAATGAGAGAGTACAAATTGGAGTCAGATAAATAGCAGTCAAACAAATTAGTGCCTATCACAGTCTGGTGACACATGCCTGCATGACAGGTACACTGCCCATGTGCAGGCATATGTGGCCTCAAACACGTGTGTGGTTCGTCACAACCATGACAACACAGGCAATGTAGCAGCAGAGTGTAAGGCTGTCTGCAAGCAGGTAGATCTGTTCATGTGTTGGGAGGACTCTGGGGCATAATAGCAAGAATGGCTTTAAAAATATCTCTGCTTCAGCGGCCAGAAACAGCTGCTAAAGTTGCTGTAATGGGCTTGACAATATGCCCTTGAGAATTGCAATGGGAGCCCATATTCTTGTGTGAACCAGGGCTCCTATTTGAATTCTCATTGGCGTATTAAGAAGCCCATGATCAGCACCTTAGTGGAAGTAACCTGCCGCAGAAGCAGAGATGACTTCAACACTGTCCTTTCAAATATGCACCTTACGCCTGGCATATGAACAGACCTGAAATAACAAATTCTGACTTACTTGTGTGTTGCTTTGTGCTGCACACATGAGAGATACATTGCGGTAGACTGAGGTATGTAAATGTTTGTGCTGGGAGGGCCACCTTGCTGTGCTCATGCACACCGTGTATTCTTGCAAATCCCATGTGGGCTGCATGGTGCAGCTCACCTGCACAACTCATATATGGGCATCATTATACATGTCTGCTCATCATTCATTAATACTACAGGGATGTGATACTTGGGGCTCAGTGCGCTGCAAAATATGATTTCCACAATTACACCTCAGGGCCAGCCTCTGATGCAATGTGTGTTGTCGTGTTACAACAAACACAAGCTAAACTGCCCGCCCATTGACACACAACACTGTGTGACAGTGTACCTCATTGACATGTAGGCGTTGATATACGTAGAGTTACGCAACGCTGCTTCAAACATGATGCTAGGCCCCTATTAACCACGCAACTTTGATGACAGTCACGTTGAGTGTGGGTATAGGCTTGAGGATGTGCACATCACTTACAATGTGGTTGACAGCCTGGTGACAGGGAAGTCTCAACAGTGATCCGATTGTCAGGATTGGAGCTGAAAGGTCTAGTTTTCCCCGGTTGAGGCAACAATCTCAGGGTCAGGCTAGGTTGGTCCGAGAAAGGCGTAGATGCGTTTCTGTAAGATCGCTCTCCGCCTTCCTACGGTCATTTGTAGTGTAGTCACATTTCTACCCCTTCCTTCCAAGATGGCCGCTGGTCGGTCCGATTCTTCCCTCCCACTGTTCCCCTGCTGCGGTGCAGTGTTTCAATTTTGAAGTTGTGCGCGCTCTTCCAATACGCGGCGCACTTCAACTGTCTAAATTTGTGGAGTGGCGGTGTTCTCTCGAGCTCCGTCCTCTCCCGGTTAATTCCAGTCAGAGTTTTGACCTTCTAATATAAATTAGTTGTCAATTTTGAGAACCTTCACTCAGTCCCGCAGTGGGACACTATTTCGAGAAAACCAGCTGAATCTTCGAAGGAGTTTCGTGAGGAGAATCTGCAGAGAAGTGGTCTTCTCGTTCACGACGTGAGGGCAAGTTCTTCATGAGTAAGGAGGGTGAGAGGCTAGGCGTGAGAGCAGGGCATTTTGAGAAGTAAGTGCGCCTTTTTTCTCTCACATTCTTGGAGCGTCAACCTTCCAGTGAACTTCGTTTTCAGAGACTAGAGACTCAGTGGGTCAGTAAGCTTTTAAGTGTCCGCTTATGATTCACGTATTATCTGCAACAGTAATTCTTCAGTAAAGACTCGCCAGTCAGAAACAATTTTGAATTCCAGTGGAAAGTTAAAAAGAAAGAAAAGAGACTGAATTAAGAGACTGAAGGAGGAGTAGTGGTGTGACAAAGAAAGACTTCCGCAGCTTGAACTTAAAAAAGCAATTGTAAATATATATATATATATTTATTTAAGAGCATTCACCTACCAGCATATCTTCATTGTGCAGAGTTCAGCAAGAAGAATAGCACACCTTACTCAACCTCAAATACCAGCATTTCTTTACATTATAGAATACCTCTTGTTGGGAGACAGGTAAAGTTGGAGGGAGAGAGAGTCAGGGTGCAGGTGGCTTAAGGAAGAAATAGGGTTTTACATGTGAGTTTTCATTACAGGATTGCTGCACGCCAACTGTACAGCCCACATTCCCAATGAGATACCCAGCCGAATGAGTATAGAGAGTAGCTACCCACTGTGTCAGGACAGGTATTGTGTGGAATAATTACATTTGGAATTCTTAAGGGTAGAGTATGTGGAGCTGTTGTTTATTAACTCTCGTTACAGGGATCTAGAAGACGGAGGTTCGTGTCCAGTCCAGAACGAAGACACAGTGCAGTCTCTCTTGTCTGTCCAATTCCCCTTTCCCCCTCCTCGCTGTTCGTGAGCCTTTGAGTTCGCGGCAGCGGAGTAGGGGAGTGGAGATCCAGCATCTGCTCCTGTGGAAACCGAAGCTCAGCTTGAGGTACTTGACAGATTGAAGTGCCAAAAGACTGAATTCCACCCGAGCACGATGGCTGAGGGGATTGATGTTAAGGCTCTAGCTACAGTATTAGATAGTATCCAGAAGCAGTTAAGTGATACAATGGAAGAGAACAAGTCTTTGAAAGAAGAGGTTAGAAAGTCTGTTTTAGATGCAAGTTATTTGCGCCAACGGTTTGAAGAGTTTTCTGGGGGAACCCGTCCATCTGTCCAAGAAGATAAGCCTCCCTCTTTTGCCCCGGCCCCCTCCGCTGCCGAACTCACTACTCAGGTGATCCACGCTATCTCGCCAACAATTCCATTGGCAGCTCCTGAAAGATATAGTGGGGATCCGAACAAGGCCCAAATTTTTCTTACTCAATGTTCCCTACATTATCTCTGTCGGCCAATTATTTTTAAAGAAGATCAGTCTAAGGTGGCGTTCATGCTGTCGTACCTGAGTGGAGATGCCGCCGCCTGGTCTATGCCGTTGGTGAACAACAACGACCCCATTTTATATGAATTTGAAGGCTTCAAGAAAGAATTTCTACGAATTTTTGACAGACGGTCCATCTCGCAATCCACAGATAATGAGTTGTTAGATCTGAAGCAAGGGAATCGAGAATTAGTTGCTTATTTGGCGCAATTTAATAAATTAATTGTAGAAACCAACTGGCCAGAGGCAAAACGTGCTGCAATTTTTTATCGTGGTCTCAAGGATGAGATCAAAGATGGTCTATCGCAGATTCCAAAACGTCCCACGGAGGTTTCAGAATTAATTGACTTAGTTCTTCAGATTGATCAGCGTCAAAATGAAAGGAGGAATGAGAGGCGGAAAGAAACCAGGTATATCCCTCCTCGTTTTGACAGAATGAAGACTGAAGGATCAAAGCAGAAAGAATCGTCGTCTGAGGATGAACCAATGCAGATTGGTTCCGTTCGAGGTCCGTTGTCTAAAGAAGAAAGAGAGAAGAGACGTTTGGGGAAGCTGTGTATGTATTGTGGGAACTCAGGCCATTTTGTGAAGGAATGTCCAAAGAGGCAAAAGAACAATTCTTGGGTAAAAGATCGGCTCCACCAGTAGAAGGGGTTGCCCTGGTGGAAGCTAAAGAACAGTCAACTCCAGAGGCGAAATTAGTGGCAAATACTTTGCAATCTTCAGCCCCACATTTAATTTTGTCAGTTCGGATTAAGTTTGGAGGACAGATCAAGGAAGGAATGTCGGTCATGATCGATTCAGGGGCCACAGGAAATTTTTGTGACATTGGATTCGCTAGAGCTCTTGGAATCGCCTTCTTGAGGAAGGAACGGCCGGAGCCTGTACGTGCTGTAGATGGAACAAGTTTGTCCTCCGGGCCTATAGTCTACGATTCTGAGGAGATTTTGTTGTATGGACCCGGCCAACACGTGAGCTCTTTACAATTCAACTTAATCGATGCTCCGCAGTTTCAATTTATTTTGGGCCTGCCCTGGCTCACCGAGCATAACCCACAAATTGATTGGGCTCAGCGATCCATTCGCATGAATTCACATTTTTGCTTGCAACATTGTTTCCAATCCCATCCAGAACCATCAATAGCTTCACAAGCTTCACAGTCCCAAATCTTAGCTAGCATCCCGAAGACCATTTGTGCTTTAGATACTCAAGAAATTCCACAAGAATATGAAGATCTTGCCTCAGTTTTTGATGAAAGAGAAGCGGACCGTTTGCCTCCCCATCGTGAATACGATTGTCGCAGTGAGCTGGAGCCGGGAGCCTCTCTGCCCTGTAGCCGAATTTACGCATTAACCGAAGCGGAAAATGTCCATTTAAAAGAATATTTGAATAATTATCTGGCTAATGGCTTCATTCGCCCTTCACAGTCTCCAGTTTCGTCTCCACTTTTCTTCATTCCGAAGAAGGATGGCCAGCTAAGAACTTGCATAGACTATCGCGCCCTCAATTTGGTGACCAAGAAAAATCGTTATCCACTACCTTTGATTGCTGAGCTCTTGGATCAGGTAAAGGGAGCGAGGGTGTATACAAAATTGGATCTGAGAGGCGCCTATCATCTGGTCCGCATGGCTGAAGGAGAGGAGTGGAAGACGGCCTTTCGCACTCGTTTTGGTTTGTTCGAATACCAAGTTATGCCCTTTGGTTTATGCAACGCTCCAGCCGCTTTTCAGCACTTCGTAAATGATGTGTTGCGAGAATTTTTGGATCGATGTGCAGTGGTTTACATTGACGACATCCTCATTTTTTCTGCCAGTTTAGAAGAACATATTCAGCACGTCAGGTCCATTCTGAAGAAGCTGCTTGAGAACCAACTTTTTGTCAAACTGGAGAAGTGTGTGTTTCACTCCATACAAGTGGAATTTTTGGGATTTGTACTGTCACCCAATGGTGTTTCCATGGATGAATCAAAGGTTAGGGCCATCAAGGAGTGGCCCTCCCCGAGTTCAGTGAAGGAAGTACAGAGTTTCCTCGGCTTCGCCAATTTTTACAGGCGTTTTATAATTAACTTTTCGGAGAGAGTTTGTCCCCTCACGAAGTTGCTCAAGAAAAAGGCGAAGTTCGAGTGGAATGCGGAAACAGAAGCAGCCTTTAATGAACTCAAAAGCATTTTTGTATCATCTCCAGTGTTGCTTCATCCAGATCCTGGAGAACCGTTCTTTGTGGAAGCAGATGCCTCCAATTTGGCCATTGGTGGGATTTTGTCTCAGCGCCATAAGCAGACAGGCCAATTACATCCTGTAGCCTTTCGCTCCAGGAAGTTAACAGCGGCAGAGATAAATTATCCCATCGCGGATAAGGAACTGTTGGCAGTCAAGGATGCATTTTTGGAGTGGCGTCATTATTTATTGGGTGCCCGGCATGTGGTGACCGTCTTCACGGACCATCGAAATCTTCAGTTTTTAAAATCCGCCCGCACCCTCACCCCCCGTCAATTGAGATGGTCACTATTTTTTGCCGATTATGATTTTGTTCTAACTTACAAGCCTGGATCAGCAAATGGAAAGGCGGACGCCTTATCTCGTCTGAATGTGAACGAAGAGGGGAAGACTGGAGAAGAGGGAGTTATAATTCCTGTAGATCGAATTATCGGAACTCTCACTTACACAGACATTGAAAAGAAACTACAAGATACTCAGTCTCCAGAAGAAGTGAGAAATTGGACTGCCAGGGGAAAAGAATTCCAAGTGAAAGAAGGAAGGCCCTATTTTCAAGACAAGTTGTTTGTATCAAGTGTGGAGTTGCGAAGGCAGATCATCGAACACTTCCATGATGAGCCTCTAGCTGGACATAAAGGGGTGAAGAAGACATTGGAGTTGATCCGAAGAGAGTTTTGGTGGCCGGCAATGGAAGCTCAGGTGCGGCAGTATGTAGCCACTTGTGAGTTCTGTATTAAGGGAAAGACTCCCAGAAGGGCTCCACAAGGTCTTTTACAGCCATTGCCTCTCGCCCCATACCCTTGGCATACCATTTCCATGGATTTCATTGTGGATCTTCCGTCTAGTGGAGGCCTCTCTGTCATTTGGGTGGTGGTGGACCATTTTTCTAAAATGAGTCATTTTGTCCCTTTGAAGGCTCTTCCCAACGCAACTCAGTTGTCCAAATTGTTCACACAACACATAGTAAGGGCCCATGGTATTCCAAAGATAGTCATTTCCGACAGGGGTCCTCAGTTTGTCTCTCGTTTTTGGAGATCTTTTTTAAGGAGGTTGGGAGTTGACTCTCGTCTGTCCACCAGTTTCCATCCTGAGACGGATGGACAGACGGAAAGAGTAAATCAAGAATTGGAGCAGTACTTGCGCATGTTCTTGTTGGATCAGGAAGGTGAGTGGCCCGACCTAATATGGGCAGCCGAGTTTGCTTACAATAATGCTGTTCATGCATCTACTGGTTACTCCCCATTTTATTTGAATTCAGGAAGGCATCCTAACACACTGGTAGATAAAGAAATCAGCAATGTTCCAGCAGTGGAGACAGTAGTACAAGAATTACATTTGGCTTACCGGTTAGCTTCCAGAAATGTGTCTAAGGCTAAGATTTCCTATAAGAAGCAGGCAGACAAGAAGAGGCGCCCAAATCCAGTTTATGAGAAGGGAGATCAGGTCTGGGTCTCCACCCGAAACTTACGTCTGAAGGGGAACCGGAAGTTTCAGCCTAGATTTGTGGGTCCTTTTCGAGTAGACCGGATGGTGAATCCTGTCAGTGTTAAGGTTCATCTTCCTCCAAGGTTGAAGATTCATCCAGTCTTCCATGTTTCCTTGCTCCAGCGTTGTCCTGAGGGTTTTAGAGTCAAGAGGTCCCCTTCTTCAGTCTTGGTGCAGGGAAGTGAAGAATTTGAGGTGAAGAGGATTCTAGATTCTAGGCTACAAAGAGGGAAGATTTTCTACTTAGTTGACTGGAAGGGTTATGGTCCTGAAGAGAGATCCTGGGAGCCACTTTCCAATATCCATGCTCCACGTTTGCTCAGGGAGTTTCATCGCACACATCCCACTAAACCCAAGGAGGAGAGGAGGGGGGTTTTGGTGGGAGGTACTGTCAGGATTGGAGCTGAAAGGTCTAGTTTTCCCCGGTTGAGGTAACAATCTCAGGGTCAGGCTAGGTTGGTCCGAGGAAGGCGTAGATGCGTTTCTGTAAGATCGCTCTCCGCCTTCCTTCGGTCATTTGTAGTGTAGTCACATTTCTACCCCTTCCTTCCAAGATGGCCGCTGGTCGGTCCGATTCTTCCCTCCCACTGTTCCCCTGCTGCGGTGCAGTGTTTCAATTTTGAAGTTGTGCGCGCTCTTCCAATACGCGGCGCACTTCAACTGTCTAAATTTGTGGAGTGGCGGTGTTCTCTCGAGCTCCGTCCTCTCCCGGTTAATTCCAGTCAGAGTTTTGACCTTCTAATATAAATTAGTTGTCAATTTTGAGAACCTTCACTCAGTCCCGCAGTGGGACACTATTTCGAGAAAACCAGCTGAATCTTCGAAGGAGTTTCGTGAGGAGAATCTGCAGAGAAGTGGTCTTCTCGTTCACGACGTGAGGGCAAGTTCTTCATGAGTAAGGAGGGTGAGAGGCTAGGCGTGAGAGCAGGGCATTTTGAGAAGTAAGTGCGCCTTTTATCTCTCACATTCTTGGAGCGTCAACCTTCCAGTGAACTTCGTTTTCAGAGACTAGAGACTCAGTGGGTCAGTAAGCTTTTAAGTGTCCGCTTATGATTCACGTATTATCTGCAACAGTAATTCTTCAGTAAAGACTCGCCAGTCAGAAACAATTTTGAATTCCAGTGGAAAGTTAAAAAGAAAGAAAAGAGACTGAATTAAGAGACTGAAGGAGGAGTAGTGGTGTGACAAAGAAAGACTTCCGCAGCTTGAACTTAAAAAAGCAATTGTAAATATATATATATATATTTATTTAAGAGCATTCACCTACCAGCATATCTTCATTGTGCAGAGTTCAGCAAGAAGAATAGCACACCTTACTCAACCTCAAATACCAGCATTTCTTTACATTATAGAATACCTCTTGCTGGGAGACAGGTAAAGTTGGAGGGAGAGAGAGTCAGGGTGCAGGTGGCTTAAGGAAGAAATAGGGTTTTACATGTGAGTTTTCATTACAGGATTGCTGCACGCCAACTGTACAGCCCACATTCCCAATGAGATACCCAGCCGAATGAGTATAGAGAGTAGCTACCCACTGTGTCAGGACAGGTATTGTGTGGAATAATTACATTTGGAATTCTTAAGGGTAGAGTATGTGGAGCTGTTGTTTATTAACTCTCGTTACAGGGATCTAGAAGACGGAGGTTCGTGTCCAGTCCAGAACGAAGACACAGTGCAGTCTCTCTTGTCTGTCCAATTCCCCTTTCCCCCTCCTCGCTGTTCGTGAGCCTTTGAGTTCGCGGCAGCAGAGTAGGGGAGTGGAGATCCAGCATCTGCTCCTGTGGAAACCGAAGCTCAGCTTGAGGTACTTGACACCGATGCATTTGTCCAGGGTCACTTACTGATCGGTGCACACTGCTGCCTTCAACACTACATCATCAAACTGTAGGCCGGGTAGCTGTGATACACACCCATACTTCATCCAGCTGTGTACATCATGTGTGCCAGTCATCCATACCACTGCAACATGCTAGTCAATATAGTTCAAACTCACCAGTGGCTTGTGGGTCCTCATGCTGTCAATGTCCCCCTGTGTCATTGGCGGACGTCCATTGTGAGACAAGTGAAGAAAATGTATGTGTTTCAGCCAGCAATTCATACGTGACGTATTCCTCTTAACAATCATCTACGTGACAACATATGCAACATTACACTAGTGCAGGGGTCTTCAATCTGTGGGGCGCGACCCCCAGGGGGGGCGTGGAGTCGGGGGAAGGGGGTCGCGCCTTCCGGCCGCACTTCTGCTTGGAACTGCTTGACTCTGGAATCCAAAACGTTTACCCTTCGTTTTGGATTCCAAACAGTGCATCATAAGGAGCTCTCTGATTGGCAGACAGGCGACTGTCCTCCAATCAGAGAAACTGCAGGATGCACACCAGGAAATGCCAGGAACTGGGGCCATAAATATGCACCTGCGGAGTGTGAACGGCGCTGGAGTGCTTCAGTATTTGTTTGTTCCTGTTACCTTTCCTGGACTTGCTCGTTGCTGCTGCGTTGTTCTAGCTGGTGTCCTCTTCGCGCTTCTTCCTTGTGGCTGCCTCTGAAATCCGATCTCCCGGCTGTTTCCTGGTTTCCAAGGCAACCGGAGCTTCACAAAACTTGTAAGTAAAGCTGCCTCTTTCCCCGCCTTACAAGCTGGCTTTTAACCCCTCAGAGACACACACACACGAAGGATGGGAATTTCTTTTTTGATTCAAAAAGTGCAAATGTACAACATGATACTGTGTTGGAGGCATTTTTTGAAGGCACACATATCTGAAGCTATGGGATTTCTAGCTGGCTGCTGCACACACATCATTTGTGAAAATAGCAACCTGAAGAGCGATCTGCGCAGGCTTGTGGCAATTTGGTGCATAGTTTTATGGCATTTGAATTACCCAGTGATGATTTAAGAAAAGGTGTCCTTATGTTTGCCATAGTGAGGAAAGCATAGTGTTGCGCATCACACAGAGACTGCACTTTCTTGAGATAGTGAACCTTGGAATTAACTTAAGAAAAAGGATGATCATTAATATCAAACTGAAAACTGTGAGAAAGGTATAGGAGGCAGGAGGGGCTGAAAACCATAACTCACTGGGGATCCACACAGTGTCATGCTGTAAAGTACGATGGCACCACCAACATTTTACCGTTTGCACTTATTTGTAAGAAATGGAGGGACTGTTTTGATGTGTATGTAATAGTTAATGTAGGTATGTTTACAAAAAAAGAGAAAGCAATCAATTTCAAACAATTACCTCCTTAACTGATAGAGAACAAATGAGGAACTTTATCGCCTATAGTTAGCTGTATATAAAAAATATTTCAATCATTGCAAAAGAAAAATACGTTGTAGAGCGGCACAAGTTTATAAACAGAAGATAAATTGTGGGGGAACCAGTTCATAGCCACATGGCAGCATCGAGATTGTTTAAAGATGTAATTCCTTACTGACAAGTTATTAAAAAACGTGGTAGTTCAGCAAACAAATAACAAAAAGGTGCAGGAAAAATAATTACTCATATTTCACAATAAATTTAACATTAGACATAGTGGTGGAGATAGATTGCACTCAGACGTAAGAAACCTCACAGAGAATAAAGGGATTGGCAATGGTTGAAGGGGGTCAAATGCATTCCCAAGAGAGTCAAGTTAAATGTAAGAAAAACGCTATGGGGTCTACTATGATGTCGGGTGGATCGCCACCGCCCGCATGGCGGTGGCGATCTGCCCAACATCATCCCCCGCCCGCCTCCTATTTCCCCTCCACCATATTATGATGGCGGGGGGTACCGCGGCCGATGGGAAGACCGTGCGGACTGGGCGGAAAAGGGTTGAATATGGTGGCGGTGTCTGCTAGATACCGCCATCCATATTACAATGTCAGCAAGAAGCAGCCTTTCCGTGGCAGTGCTGCCGCCACAGAAAGGCATGCGGATTCATCGGTTTGGGGGCCCGTTGCGGGCCCCCAGGATGTTGGGGCGGTGGGGGGGAAACTTGGGGGGACGACATGGCAGGCTCCGCGTGGTGCCTGCCACGTTGTGCATGCAAATGCACAGATGCCTTTTTTGCATTGCGGCGGGTGCTGCTGACAGCAACACCCGCCGCAATGCAAAAAATGCAGAATGCGCCCGCCAACGTGGCGGGCGCATCCTAATTGTACATGCGGAACCGTCGCACACATAGCGGGCGGTCCCATTCTTTAATAATATTTCCCCACTGTAAAAATGATTTGCCATGGGAACTGGGGGCGTTTGTGGTTATCGGTGATGAGGAGTACCAAGTTCGAGGAATTTTTGTCAGGAGGGGGTCCTTATGCCTGGAAATTTTGACAGGAGGGTCTCGGCATCCAAAAGTTTGAAGACCTCTGCACTAGTGTGTCATTGCATGTTGAATGCACAGTACATGAATTGGGCAACTTTGAATGCCATTGACACCAGACATGTGACAGTAGATTTTTGGACAAACCAGACTGCTATGCTTGCTCCCATGAGCATGAATGTTGTGTCAGTCAGCCACAAGGCCCCATTATTCCAAGCATCATGATGTTCTACGTGCACTGTGTACAATTGAGTTGCTGCCGTTTGCACTACACCATTACACAGGTGTTGTTTGTCTAAGACGATGTGGAGATGTACACTTTCATTGGACCTTTAGGCGCATTCACATGCATTTGCACACAGTAACTATGTCCTAAGGTCAGTGTAGCTGACATGACACAATTCATGTTACCAGCATATTGAACCTGGCTTTTGAACATCACACATCTCACATGGCCCAAAAAATGGATAGTAAAAGTACTCTCACACCTGTCATTCACAAAAATTGGGGCATATTACCAAGGGCAGTATCGCCGCTTTAGCAGCAGTTATTGGTACGACAGCGAAGATTTTTACATCACCCTATCAACAAGGTGGTACAAACATGCAATGGCACATGTTAGCAGCCGTTTGGATATTGCCTAGCTTCCCATCGCTAATGAGATGAAAAGCAGGTGTACCTTTCAGGGTACAACATGGAAATGTTTTCTTACCGCACATCACGGGATTCACAAGCTGGGCCAGTAGTTGCATAGGGAAGTAACTGCCACCCCAACAGCAGATATGGGGGATAACTAACGGTTACAGATCGTTAGACTTAGCCATGTGCATAATGGATTGTGAATTTTAAGGTTACATCCACCTCTCACTATAGACAACATGTCCATCAGCGCTGTTTAATTATAGCTGGTTTACACGACATTTTGTTGGAGGGGGCTGTATATGGCTGGGTTACACATCGCCAGGACGGTACTCGTTGCAAATACACCGCCAACACGGCAAAGTGAACCGGTGAGATTCTGCAAGATTCAAAATGGCGTTAAACGCAATTGACGTTGGTCAAGGCAAATCCTTGCTAATATGCCCCATTGTTCTTCCTGCAAGCACATACATTCACAGTCTTCCTGCAATGGCAGGACAGTGCTAAGTGTTGCAACAGCGCAGTGGGTGACACAGACTTGCAAAAGAATGCTGGCGAATGTGATGCGTATTTTCAGCTTGGATGTGCCAACAGTGTGCACACACACTTTGCGTCTCACACCTCAGCCAACATCCACATCTCACATTCTAGGCGGTGGCACACACATTGTGCTTTTTACTCCTCACGCTCTCTGAAAATTGATGTTGAGATTTTAATTACCACCCTGTAGTCCTGTCAGCACTCCCACGTAATCTAGGAGGTCAGCCTCACATGCCAGCATGTCCTGCCATCGGTGCTTCGATTGGCGCATGCTGCGGTTCACTCCAAAGCACCTTTGCATTTGCGCACGCAGATGCTCCCACTTGAGCTTCCGCACTGTGACGTTGTATCACTGCAGGATACGACCTCTCCTCTCCAACATGAGTGGCAGGTAGAATTTGATGAGCCACAGGAAGCTACCCAAATTCGCCTCAGACATCCTGCCCTCCCTGCCCACAGCCGGCATCTCCCCACACACTTGTGACCCCCAAGTACACAATTAAAACCCTCTTAACTTACCCCAACAACTATTTAAGAACACTACCCCAAGACAAACACCCAACAAAATATGGCACAGGAGAAAATTTAACACACTTACAAAGTAATAAAACACTCAGCAGACACAGGACACAGGACACAGCAACACTCAGCAAACTCTCAACTGCAGCACACACCACCAAAACACCACCAGCACTCTCAACAATCACAGCAATGTGTTCAAAAGTGAAAGTAAAACAGCAGAACACTACTCCAGTAGACAGGAAGCATGCATACATCACTTCCTTTCTATTTGCAGCCCGTTTTTTAAGTTAGTGACGAAAATCTGCATGCAGAGGGTCGCAAGGGTGTCCTTATTGGTTTAGCGGCTAGAATCGGCATGCAAGGAGTTGCTAGGGGGTCCTTTGAATGTTGGAAAGTCTTGCGCAATGTATTTAGACATCGTGCGTGACAATGCATTAATAATTTTTGTCGCATAGTTATGTTCGAGATATAATCTGCACGCTAACAGCAATTTAATACAGTGATGCTCTGTCAGTGCAATAATCATGTCAGAGTACTGTAGGTATATGTGGGTGTTGGTTGTCACTCACATTACACCATGCACATGATGGTTGCCAAAGCATGTCCCCTAAATTGCATATTTTCCACACATGTCACACCATGTTGGCATATCTCACAAGTGCCCCATCAGTAATCAATGTTTTTTTTTACGTGTGCTACTCACCCCTGGGGGACACATGACATAGGGGCATCACTTTCGGACCGCTTCCAGTTTTGTGTGTACCTGCATGTGTTTAGTCAGATGTTAATGTTGCGTAGTGGTTTGTGTGCGATGGGAGATGTGTCTCACTGGTAGCTATGAGTGAGCCAGGCGTCTGTGTGTGTCCCCATATGGTTGTCTGTCCGGCTGGAGTAGGTGTCTTTTCCCATGCATGGTGCCCTTTTGGAGATGGTGGTCTGTTTGTTGTGTGGTGGTCCATCAGCTTTGGCAAGTAGCTGGTCCACATACTTGTTGTAGACCTTATAGATCTGGATGTGTTAATGGCTTCCAAGCTAATGTCTTCTGACAGACGGATAAATGTTGTGATCCCTTTTCACATCCCCATTTCCATTTTTTGCCCCAAGTTCACGCCCGATTTTCATATTTGGCCCCATTTCACGCCCCATTTCCATATTTTCCCCCAACTTCACGCCCGATTTTCATATTTGGCCCCATTTCACGCCCTATTTGCTTATTTTAAAACACATACATCTTCGGGGCATATTAGCAAGAACCTCGTTTAAATTATCGCCGTATTAGCGGCAGGAAACTGCCGCTAAAACGGCAATATGGGCTTGCTAATATGTGTTATAGAATTCCAATAGAAGCCCAGGTTAGATGTGCAGGACATCTAACCTGGGCTTGTATTGGAATTCTATAACGCATATTAGCAAGCCCATTATCGCCGTTATAGCGGCAGGTTCCTGCCGCTAAGATGGTGATCATTTTAACAAGGTTCTTGCTAATATGCCCCATTGTCTTTTGGCACATTGCATGCACTATTTGCATCTTTTACACCGTTTCACACACTCCTTAATTTGATATTTCACACTACGTACACCCTCCAATAGACCTTTGTTTTGGCAATGACAACAGAGTATAATTCTCATCATCATCACAGGCGACTCCCTAGTTTGCTTGAATTAATCTTAGGACACACAACATTTTTACATTAGCTTGCCTAGGTAGCATCATGAAGACTCTAGTCTTATACATTTGACACACTGCAAACCATATCTGTACTGTGGGCACATTTCCAACATCGATGAAGTTGTGTTTTTTCTTACCACATGTTGAGCCACGCAACCCTTTTGAGTGCAGTGCCCATGACAGACAGTGACACGCAGACAGGGTATGTGTGTTTGACATTTTATTTGACACACACCACGGGGCTGGTTATTTCGCTATGACATACATTGGAGAGGGACAGTCACAATGTGACAGACTCAGTCAAATAAATTGTTTATGATTCTGTTCCTTCAGGCAAGTCCAGCTGCATTTGCTGTGGGGTGTACAGCACCTGCCTCTTCTTCATCATCGTCCTCATCTTCATCTGGTGGTGCAGGCACTTGTATCCAAGGAGCTTTTGTACGCACACATATGTTGTGCAACACACAACATGCCATGATGATTTTGTTGACCATTTCTGGGCTGTACAGCAGTCTGCCACCTGTGATGTCCAGGCAATGAAAACGTGACTTTTGCACGCCAAATGTGCGCTCCACAATGGACCTGGTGCGTCTGTGCGCCGCATTATACTGCCTCTGGCCTTGGGTGGTGGGTTGTCATCATCCAGGGGCCTATTGCATATCCTTGATCCCCTGTCACATGTGAGGGAAAGATGAATACATCATTGGTTGTGCTGGATGTGTTGTTGATGTAGATGGTTTTGTGTGGTGTCATTTATGTTATGTTGTTTCTCATGTTGGCCACCCATGTGTTGCTTCTGAATGCTTTCGTGCATGTTTATATTGGCTCTCTGTTGTTACTCCCTCCACCACGTAAAATCTATTGTGTGCGCAGCTCGGTTGAATGAGTGGCTCTTCTCCCGTCTACCACTGACACTAATCCACCAACCGCACAGTCATTACCATTTGCAATGTATGATGCAATAGGACACACAACACACAGTTGACATTCTGTGCTGCTGCGGCTGGCCAGCCTGCAGCAACGCACAACACATGCTGTTTCCTGTCACGAGCTGACCCAAATCAACAGTTAGCTGCACCCTCACATGCATGGACCATTGAGGGCTGGGAGGCTTCACCCACACCAGCAACTTCAGCAGACGCAACGCCATCCACTCCACTCCCTGGACTACGTGCTCCTTCCTGGCTTAGACTCCAACTCACATGCCACGACTGTTCAAAATACATTGTACATGTTGACATATGACATATTGTCTGACATCAGGCTGACCAGGGTCGTCACCACACTGAGCCACAAGGCAGGGCACACCTTTGACATCTCGTTATGCGCGCCTAGGGCTAGCACGTCAGCGCCCGTCCGCGCCCGGTCAGGACCAGGCCCAGAAGCCCTGCCGGTCCAACCCCCCACCAAAGGATTCAGTACACGGCAAATGAAATGCAGAGCAGGACTCCAACGTTTGGGAATGTATGTCAGCAATGTATCCTGGGAGACCAGGAGACTTTAAATTTTAGACACTGCAACAAGGAGTTCTCAAACTTGATTACGGTCACACAACACAACTGCCTCCTGCTGAATTGTCGGTCCATTACCAAACATAAATATGTAGACCACAACATACTCATGGGACAAAAGCCCTAATAACATTTTCATTGCAGAGACGTGGCTTGCTGATAATTCCACCCCTGAAATCCTTGATGCTCGACCAGAAGGCTATGGGATCACAAGACAGGATCAGGTGGGACAAAGATGGGGTGGTATAGCAATAAGTTACAAATTGTCTTTAACATGCCGAATGGGAGAGGCAGACATGGACAAATGTGAAGGATCATTTTCCACACACACCATCATTGACAATGACAACATAGCATGCTTCATGATTTCCCGCAACCCTGGCCCTGGATATCAATTTTTTCACTAGTCTAGGGTAATCAGTTATATATAGAGCAATCCGACACAATGGATTCCTCATCTTAGGGGATCTCAACATACACTTTGATGATGTAGAGAAATCAGAGGTACCAATAGTCTGTGATGGGTTCATGATGCTCAACCTGACCCAAAGGAGACATTGCTCACACATACCAAGCAGGCCATTTCCTGGATACCATCTTCAATGACATGACAACCATGGAATGTTTAAGCTCGTGGCCAGCTCCATGGTCCTACCACCATATTATCCCTTTTCACATCCCACGTCAAGTTGTAACAACATGCAAACTCAATTAGACAGTGACCCACAAGAAGTGGGATGATTTAAAACAAACACATTTGCACTGGCTTTATATGCAAATGAACACATAATGGGTAAGGACATTGACATAGCCAACAGACAAGTAGAAACCTGGTTCACAGAGGCACTCAATGAGTTAGCACCATGGTCCACTGACAATGCCAGGAGAGCTAAAGCCTCTGCACCCTGGTTCAACGAAACCTTACTATAGGCCAAACAAATATGCAAACAGCTGGCATGCAGATAACATAAGAACTATTGTATCATAGTTAAGGAGGGTTACAAGCAAGTACAATCACAATGTTACAAACTGATAGGGGCAGTCACTGCAACTTTTATAACAGGGAAATTGATATGGTTGAATATTCATCAATATAAATGTTTAGCTTACTGAAATCCTTACAATGAGATGTGAGATTGACTCAGCCCCCTCATACATCTGAGGAGTCCTGTAACAGAATATCCAATTTATTTTCAGGTGACAGAGATTTATGACACCTTTCCTCTGGAGGCTCACCAGGGCATAGGCACCAGAACCACTATGGATATAGCAGTCAAAGGAGTAACCTTAGGCGAGTTTCGAGTGCTAGCAAGAGATGAGATTAGGAAGCTAGCAACTGTTATCAAAACAGGCTCACTGCAGGATCCAGCACACGCTGAAATTCAGATGCAGGGAGGTAACTGCATCATACCATTAATGTCATTACTGATCTCCCACTCATTCCAATCGGGAACAGTCCCCTACGAATAGGAACAAGACATGGTCCGTCCATTGAGATGAAACCTCACATAGACCATGAAGTGCAGTAGATTTTGCTGCCCATTACGACCCTACCGTTTCTGGGGAATAGTTGCTGCTAAAGTAGTTAATCTACAGCTCACCAACCATTCCACTGAGAATGCCCTACTACACATATCGCAATCTGGTTTCCAAGCTGCACACTCCACTGAAACTGCATTGCTCTTGCCTACTGCAACCCTGAGACAACGAGTGGACATGGGACAGACTGATGCACAGCTCCTGTTACTTCTCAGTGCAGCATTTGACACCATCTCTCATGGGCTCATTCTCCAGTGACTAGAGTCATGTGGAGTCAAGAGCTTAGCCCTAAGATGGATGACTTATTTCATACCATCAAGGGGCGTTCATGTGTTACAAGTGAGATTCTCGTCTGAAAGAACTCCCCTCCTACAAGGAGACCCTCCCCTCAGGGCTCAATATTGAACCCAAAACTGTTTGATCTATATTTGTAACCACTTGCCAGCATAGTGTAGGTGCACTGGGTCTCAATTGTATCATACGCTGATGATACTCAGCTTAACTTCACACTGTTCCAAAACCCAGAGCTCATCGCCTAACATTTTTCCCAGTGTATGGAGGGAGTTACTGCATGGATGGCTTATCACTGAAGAGCGTCATTCGTATGGACATCTGCCTGGTGGTCTCAGACGCTTGGTCAACTCCCAAAACATAAGCCAAGTACTTGTGAATATGGCATGACTCCAAATTTCGTATGAGAGCCAAATTAGGAAAGTTAAAGGGAAATGTTTAGGAACACTGCAAATCCTAAGTCAGGTCTGGGACCTACTTCCCATCAAGGCCAGGAAACCGTAGTATATGCAGTGGTCACATTTCAGATTGATTAGGAGAATCTCTTGTACCTTGGCGTATCAATGAGTTGAACTGAGAAAAATGCAACCTATTGAATATGCAGCAGCTCGCATAGTAATTATCCTACCAAAGATTGGGGCATATTATCAAGAACGACGTTAAAATCATCGCTGGTACAGCGGCAGAAAACTGCTGCTAGAGCAGCGATGATGGGCTTGATAATATGCCCTTGAGAATTCCAATAGAAGTATATGTTCTGGTATGAACATGGGCTTCTATTGGAATTCTCCAGGGCATATTATCAAGCCCATCATCGCCACTTTAGAAGCAGTTTTCTGCCGCTGTACCAACGATGATTTTAATGCTGTCCTTGATATTATGCCCCTCTATCTTGTATCACCAAACCCTTAATCAATCTACACTGGCTGCCTGTGGGGAAAAGGATATTGTTTGTGGCAATGCGCTTCTGTCACTGTATTATGGCCATGAAAAAGTCAAAAATACCTACAGACCATGATAACAGCGTTTGTTACCAGGAGACCTTAGAGATCCGAGAGAAATGCGCGGGTAAATGTGCCAAGATTCTGGGAGTCCAGAATGCATGGGTAATCATTCAGACTTTTAGCTGCCAGACATTGGGGCTCGTTACTAGTGGTGCAGAGCACTGAGCCATGGGAAGCCACCTTTTACAAAAGGCTAATGACATGGCTCTTCACAACAGGCATCTAGAACTGGCAAAAATGCCAACTGTTTCTTCTACCTTGCTCCACCATCTGAGAACCTGCTATTAGCACAGGGACACACCAACGGGGTAAACAAGCACTTTACAAAGGATGAATGATACAATAATTGTATGGCATGTGTGGACTACGTTTAGTTCATCAGGCACACTGAACGCACATGTGTTGTCCACTTATGCACACACAACCTTGTTGTTGTACCCCAAGCCACTGTTGACTACAAGCAGGCCACCACTGAGTCGGTGATGCGCAGTCACCCTGTGGGATGCTCCACACCACCATCAACAGCAACAGCCACAACACTGCAGTTGTCAGCAATGGCACAAGTCAACATTTTTCTATACATGTATCTGCAACTGCCCATGCACCCTTGTCCCATTGTGCAACTGCTACATATGGCAGGCATTGGAGGCCACCTCGGTCAGCACCAACATCTGACTTGGCTGATGCATCTGTGTAAACATGTGGTGGAGCTGGTGCAGGCTTTGGGATATTATGGTACAGCACCACCGACATTGACCAGATGATCATATTCACCCTCAACGATACGCACACACACCAAACTGCTCTTCCATGTGGCTTTTCTGTGATTTGCAACATTGATGATTTGCAGCTGGTGCGTGATCTACACAGGGAATATATGGGCCGTCCTCCTGGTAATGTAACCTTCAGCATGTATGATCACCTGCTTGGCCATTGCCTTCAGATGTACACAGCACTAAGCTAGGTACCTGGGCACCATATTTGAAACCTCCATCTCCGTGTACCTACAGGTGTACACAGTGGCCTGCATCTGCCTCGCCTGCCCCTGCATCCTCCATGCAGCCTTCACATGTTTACCCACATTGTTGTGTGCTACTGGGTCCCACACAGTAATTGACGTCAAGCTGGGCCACATTTGCACACTATATGGCAACATGTCCACATCTGCTGTGGGATTCATCCTGCCTGTCCAGCACAACACATGCACAGTGGGACTTGTGTTTCGACTTTCTTTGTGAGTCATGTTTCTCTGTCGCACATGCATGTTTCCCACCTCTCACCACATTTGCTTGGGGGTGGGACAAGGGTCTACGCCTTTGAGTGAGGTTGATCGACGTATCTAGCTACAGTTCCCACAGTTCATGGTGTTAGTGTGTCTGGTATGTGGTGATGTTGTTTAAAATGTTGTATGTGACATTGTGACATGGACATTTGCACATTTCTGTTTTGCATGTGTGTAATGTTGAGGCAAGTGGTATGTTGGATTGGTACTTACCAACTAGGACTGAATTTCCATATGTCCCATCCTGGAAGCGCTGGTTTATGACGGACTGTTGGAAGATGTATGAATCATGCACACTCCCTGGCAACTTGGCTATGACATTGGTGAACAGTCCGCGGTGGTCCACTATTGCCTGCACATTCATGGAGTGAGTGTGCTTTCTGTTGTGGTATATGTGTGCATTGTCCGCAGGGGGCACAAATGGGACATGTGTGCAGTCTATTGCACTTATAACTTGTGGCAATCCCGCTATGGCGTAGAATACTTGCTTGATCAGGAGCTATTCCTGCACGGTGTTGGGGAAGTAAAGTTGCTGGGGTATCAGGCTGATTATGCCATTCAAGACACTTGGGAGGAATATTGAAAAAGATGCCTGTGAGACTCCTCTGACTCTGGCTGTTGTTGGTTGGTAAGTCCCTGAGGCCAACATATGCAGCACGGCCAGCAGCTTTGTCTGCGGTGATATATTGGTTCTCCCCTGTGTTAGTGGTGTCAGCCTGTGGGCTATCTGGTTCAGGATGTATTCAATGGATGTCCTTCTGAGCCTGTAGTGGGCAATGACATCCTCTGGTGTCAGGTCACCAAGGCAGAGACGTCTGCGCAGGGGCCGCTGTCATCTTTGGCGCTGCCTCGGTGGTGGTCCTGGAAGTGGTAGCGGTGGCAGTGGTGGTTGTTGCCTTCGTGGGACTCCTAACTGGATGATTAGTGCCTCCATGGCATCTGCACGTCCTCAGCTGTGTGTCTGAGCTGGTCTCCCTTATTTGACTCCTTTTATCTCCAGTTTTTCAGTTTTAGAACTGGTTTTGGCAGTTCTTATTTTCCTCCCGCTAAGGAGCCTTACCGTGACTTTTTTTGTTGCTTCGCGGGTCCAGGACTTCATTGCTAATAGTGCGATGGTGTGTTTGCGACTTTTTCCGTGAAATTTAGGTAGGGAACGCCTACTTAGCATATCATTAGCGATAGTTCAAATTGTAGCTATCACCACAAAACTGTCGCTAACATTGATTAGCGACATCTTGCTAATCGGGTGAAAAAAAAATCGCGGCAAAAAAGTGCAGCTAAAGCGGCGATATTGCCCTTGCTAATATGCCCCATAAGGTTTTGTCTCCATACAGGAATGGATATCAAACTCCCCATTGAAAAAGATAGTACATTCCGGCACTAACAATCACACCAAGAAAGGTATTTGACAAGCACCAACCTACCCTGAGTCAGCATATCTATCCTTTTCCACAGCATAAACACCCTCCTCAAGATTAGTTTTCATTCACAACAATGCAAATAAGGAACTTATAAGCTTCAACTTATACCCTGGTGTGAAGCCATGTGCCCTTATTCAGCCGACAACCTATCATACTTTTTCCTTTAAACCATAAATCCAAAGATCCTTACACACATATAAATAAAATAAAAACTTTGCATGCAATCAATAAAGATCACCATTTCTTCTCATCAAAATGCAGGTTTGTAAAGCTTTAAAAATATGTGAAAAATATTACAATGGAATACAATGCAGCATTCAAATTTCGATTCAAGTGCAGAACAATATCATTGGCAAAATGCAAAAACGCTAACAAAATCACCAAATCACACCACACCATCACCAAACAACACTCATTTCACAAAGCCATTTTAATAATCACCACCAAACAACACCTAAAGGCACTCAAGTAATAATCCAAACAATTCAAGGATTCTCAACCGTTCTGCGATCAAATTTATTCACTAACTAGGGTAATTAGATGTGTTTTATTTTGCTAATTGGCACGTTTTGTTTTGCCAAGTGTTCTTCACCAAATATATAGCCCTTCTTGCCCGTCATCCCATTCACCAAAACTCTGTTGATGCTCTTACTAAATAATTACAGGGTTGATGTGCAGGATAGGGACTGTCTAAGTCTTGGTAAGACATAGCATGTCTTTGTAAGTCTATGTCCTAGTACCAAATAATAAAACCTTCATAAAACAAGAATTCAAGTGACAACCATAATATTTCATTAGAAATGAAGTTAGCATGATAGTGTTTACGTATCTTAACGAATGATATGTTCAGAGCATGAATGGCTTTCTTGTTCCCGACTAGGCAAAAAGCCTTGAATATTGTAACGTACAGGAACATTACAAGCACAGCTTTGCTCATGCGGAGGCTTTTATCAGTAAACAGACACCGTGTTTATTCTATCTCTAAACATCGTCTATTGCACTTATTTTTCTGAAATCAAAAAGCATTGAAAGACATGCATGTGGAACGGCCCTCTCATGTAAAATAAAAGTGAACATTTCCTCCTGAATAGCTGTCATTGCTAGCTGGCTGCAGCCTTATCATGCCAACAGTGGCCTAATTATGCTAACTCAAAAACAAATGAATTAAGCATTAATTTCTGATTATTAGAAATTATTCTACACTATCCTGTTTTGATTTTCATTGTGTTTTCTGTTGTAGTCTTCCCACGTGCGGTGCTGCCGGAAATCCATTCCTCCTATTTGGTGGTAATGAATAAAGTTATCTCCTTTGGTTTTTCAAAGTGGGGCCATTTTTGGACAGGTAGGCGTAATCATGATTTAGATAATGCAGTAATGAAGTGCATAGTGTGATAATGTAAATAGTTTCCTAGGCCTTACCACTTACACACTTACTGCTCAATATTCCTTTTTACACTACATAAAGGTTAAGGTAGAGAATTCCCTCAATCCTCATGTAAGCATAGGTGAAGTGTCACTACCTTGATAAGAATGTATTGCAGATTACCATGAGTGAGGGGAACAGGTCTATCAATCAGTGTGTAGAGGCAAATTTCATCCAAAACAAACATTGTATCCACATAGTTAGGATCTGTCAGAATGACTTTCACCTGTGCAGTCCCTTTATATATTTTCAATTCTCCAACTCCCTGCTCAAAATCTATGGCATTCATGAGGTGAATGTGCATTTATTAAGGTATCAACATTAGTTCAATACATTAGTTCAATTGGACAGGCTCCCCTGTGCCTAGTTTCTGTACATTTTTCCTGATTTTGTATATTTCCACTTGTGTGCTGGAGCATAGTTCCCTGAACCAGATCATACAAAAGTTAGTGTGAATCAATATATAACCTCCCAACGTTCCTTAGTTTTGCATATTATATTAAACATTACTTACATACAGTTCAGCTCAATCTACTTTATTTGGTTTTTGTAAACCATAAAAGCAGCCAATTGCAAAAAATATCACACTCATAAGCTAATTATTCATTGTTTTGCTTGCAATCAAAATGGCTGATATTATAAACAGTACATATTCAAATACAATAAAATTCAATACAAATTAGTTAAAACATCCATTATGTAAAAGGATAAAATATTGCTACTTACCAACAATTCTCCTGACTTTAACCAAAGCTGCTACAAACCTTTAGACTATGTAGCAGATGTCATCTGTCTGGAGCAGTCGCAGGTACTCCAGTGCCTCTTTGCATTTCCGAATGTTTAACATTTTTAGTAATATTCTGAGAATACTAATATGCTGTGCTTTGTACAATTCACAGAAAAAAACAGATGATGTTGTGATGCAGCACACTTGAATTGGCATAAGGACAGACCTTTGTTGTTGGTGATCACATTGGATGGATAAGATACCAGAAAATGTGCTAATCAGAGCCTGAATCGAACCAAGCAGAACCTGTGGTTGCAAGGTTTTTTAAGCAGCCATGGTTCAATGCCTACGGCTGTACTGAGAGGAACGTATAAGTCCACTGACCTCTTTTTCATATCAATCACCCATCTGCTCATGACTACAGACTTTAGGAGTGCATCTCTCAGCATAGATTTGCCAGCCCCAATAATGCACAGATTATTAACAAAAAGATCCGACCTATTAATTCCTGACAGACCTTCACTAACTTGTGAAAGCCACTTAATTTTGCTGACCCTTGCTAATCTAACACTGTTGGAGAGTACTGCTGGGTCAGGGCTGCTTCTGGTCAGACCAGAGTGAGAGCCAAAGTAATATGGGTGCCAATTTCAGGGCATCCCCCATATAACACATACAAAGTTCTTCATGTACAACTGTGGTTGGCATGCTATTCGGGAGTGACAGCAGCCTGCTCAGGAACCTAATCTCAGATATTTGCAGTTCAGGGCATCATACATTTCTTTCACTTAGCAACATCACAATAGGCAATCCTACACAGATCGCCCGGTCTGACCACACCCTCGTCAACTTTACCATACCCATTCCAAACCACCACAGACATGCCATCACCAAATCATCATGACAGGACTGGAGTAAGATCTCAGTCTTCAGAATCCCTATAGCACCGGCTTCATTACAACCATAACATCCCTGAATCCATATCCAACTTCAACGCTTGGATCACCGCAGTGCAGATACCCTGGCTCCTCTCAAAGCCAAAAAAGTCTCAAGAACCAGGCTGCAAGCAAGCTGATACATGGAAGAACTCATGTTCACCAAGCAGCACTGCAAGCAACTTGAACTCAGAAGGAGACCAAGTCAGAATGACAGAAACAAGAGTACCTACACATTTGCCTTCAAATGCTACCATCACTACATTAGAGCCACCAAACACTCTGCGCTCACTAACCACATCAATAGTATTACCAACAGTGAATTTTTTTCACAGTGAAAGACTTCACCTCCCAGGCAGCAAACTCCACCAGCATAGTCCCCTCTTGAAGCCTCTGCACCCAGCTATCCCTATCTTTCACCAACAACATCACTAGCATCTACAAAAACTTCAAGCCTCAAACGGACCATTCCACTCTTCCACCCATCCTGCCCATCTCCACCAACACCCAAAGGACCACCCTGACCACCTATCTCACCACACCACTCAAGAAACCGCAACGGACATTAAGGCCATACACTCCGGTGCACCATTGGATCCCTGCGTTCACCATGACTTCATCAAAGTACTGGTCCATCAGCACAGCCCTCAATCCAATCCTGAGTGACGAAATCATCACAGCCTCCTATCCAGATGTCTAGACACACTCTGCAGTACTCCCCATTCTCAATAAACACTCAGCGCGCCCGAAGACACTAGCTAACTACTGGCCTATCTCCCTGGTACTTTAGACAACAAAAGTAATAAAAAAGATAATAAACAAATGCCAAGCCACCCACCTGACTGATAACCACCTCCTTGATACCACTCAATTCAGATTCAGCCCCCAACCACTGGACAGAGACCACCCTCATTGGCCTCACGAACGACACCTGTATGATCATGAAAGGACTAAACACCACAACCCTCATACTCAATTTTTTTGCTGCCTTCAACATCATCTTCCACCCCATCCTTATCTAATGACTGTGCAAAGTTAGCTTCCAATATCCTGCAGTTCGCTGGAATTGCTCCTTCTTGACAGGCCACACTCAGCCTGTAAGCCTGGGCCCTTCATCTTGCATGCAGTTAACCTTATCTGTGAAGCTGCACAAGGATCCTCACTCAGACGCAGTCTGTTTAACACCTACATGACCCAACTCACCAACATCATCCATGCCCACAGAGTCAACATCATAACTTATGCTGGTGTAACCAAGCTCATACTCTCTGTCTCCAACAAGACGTCAAACACCTGGACCAATTTCTCTGCTTGCATGACCTACATTGCCAAATGGATGAAAAACAATTGCCTCAATCTCAGCACAGATAGCAGAGTAATCTTCTGCAAAGACACCGCGTTCTGGGATTCTACATGATGGCCTGTTGAACTCAGGCTTACGCCCCTCCAGACAAACCCACACAAAAAAACTCAGAATAGTAATCAACAACCAACTCACTATGGCTGGCCAAGTGAACAGTCTCCATCCCCTGCTTCCACACACCCAAGATGCTCAAGAAAATCTTCAAATGGCTTCCCATCAACACTCTTTAAACTGTCACTTAATGCCTCATCACCAGCAAGCAGCACACTCTATGTTAGAATCAAAATTCAACTGACCAGAAGAATCCAGACAATACTCAACTCAGCAGCCAGACTCGCCCTTAATCTCCCATTCCCCACTCACATCACCCCACATCTGAAAGAGGTTCACTGTCTCCCACTCCACATACAAGCACTGTTCAAACTAATCATGCACTCATACAAAGCCTTAAACAACATTGACCCCACATATCTCACAAACTGCATAAACTTCCCAAACCTAGCAAACATCTTCACCCAGCATCCCCTGCATACCCAGAAACACATCCCGAAGTCATGTCTTCTCCTACCTTGCTTCTAAATCCTAAAACAACATGTCCCTGCACATCAGAGCCTCCTACTTCAGCAAGAAATTGAAGACCTGGCTCTTCCACTAGCCGAGACATTACCTCGATCCATACAGCTCCTGCTTCAGTGCCAGAATACCCTCCAGGGGAGTTGTGCGCTATACAAATACCCATACCTATAACATAACATGACACAACATGATACAACATAAATTAGTGTCTATTTGTTTATTATGCCAGGTGTATTTCAGTTACTGGCATAGCTTTGATCAGGCATATGTTTTTCTGGATGATGCCCTTCATCAGGGATATATTTCGGCTATGTAATACAGGTAAAATATTCTGGCTCAAATGCCTACGTACTTTAATGAGTACAACTTAAATACATATTAGGAAGTTTATCTGATGTAATTATGTGATATGCATGTCTATCAAATAAATCACCATGTCTTAATCTTAACATACAGTTTCAATATGCATCCTGTACCACTATTGCAATACAACTAATTAAACCCTATGGCTCTAGTCTGCCAGTACAATGAAGATTGGTGTGCCCATTCTTTACATTTGCCTTTTATTTCTGGTGCATATCACCAATATGTCCTGTTTTCATCCTCTCTACTCTCTATCTTTTTCTTACATTGTAGTGCCTTTATTCAGCCTACATTTAGTTAACACAAACGGAATTCTTGCACTGTTCCTTTATTTGTCCTACATTTAGTTAAAACAAACGTAATTATTGCACTGTATAAACTCAGTTATTTAAAAGCACTTTAACACATTATGTCATTCATTCGTTATTTATGTCAACAAAGCTCCCTCTGCACTTCAGCTTATTACATTGGCCTTTAGCTTAAGAAAGCTAGCCAAACATTAATTATTTTAGGCCTGATATATTAGCATATAAGTTCGGCATGAAGCAAAGGTGGACTGCAGCCTTCACACATCAGTTCATCAGGATACTGGCAGAGGGAGTATAAGTGACTGACCATTAGCTGGGTGGTCTGGATGCTCATAGTCACATCCCTAGTAGAGAGAAACGCCACATCGCTCAAGGAGAGAGAACAGTATTGGAGATGGCAACCATTGTAGCGCCGAATGCTTCATTTTAGACAATATTCCAAGTGCTTTTATTGTTAAGCGATTCATTGCCTAGACATGATAGCCTCGTAAAAGGGAAGCTTTCCAGTCCCTTAGCTAATTCTGTAAGAATAACTGATGCCTTTCGGGACCTAATTACAGTAAACTTACAAAATGAACTAAGTTAAGTAATCTTCATTTTTATGGTAACTTTCGGTGAGTTGCCAGTTTATTGCAACTGTGCCATCCAAATAAATTGCTGCTGATGCCCTCATTAATGCTTAACAATCAGACATAAACAACTCATATCGGCAGTCTGTTCCCTTGCTTTTGCTAAATGTATTTGGGATCTCATGAAGTCTAATTAAGTTATTTTTACTCTACCAAATTCCTACGGCCTTATCAAATCAGAGCGCTTAACAACCATGTTTAATCAACATGTGACAACTTTGCATTTACAAAAAGAGAATGATAATAGCTGATTGAACAGAAGCTAATGTGTATTTCGAAGTTACCTTCCATTCATTAAACAGAAAAACAACAACAAACTTACAACAGGTAGCATGCCTGCAAGGGTGTACAAGACACTGCAGCTCTAAAGACTCTGAAAGAAACAAACAGGATGCCTCTGTTCGAGCTGGGTCATGCAATGTGCAGTTTAAATAAATGCAATGGTGTACGTGATACAGGATAAAGATGTACAAGTCATGCGAAGCATCCCCTTTGTTTCTGAAGGGGGAATAATATTCAAACTCCTCTGACATAGATTTTGTACAGAAAAACTTTCAACTGAATAACATGTCCAAGAGAACACGGTGCAAGCAGAGCGTTTTTCTATACTGACAAGTTTTACCCTACGATATTAAAAGAGAAAGATAATGCTGGCCGAATGTGAATGTAGGACTAGAAGGGGATTAGCAGTTGTTGAGAAGTAGTGGGTTGACATTTGCAAATAACAATAAGCTCAACAGTGCAAAATCGTAGAGACTGGGGAGAACTGGTACTTGGTGATTGTCCCTTCAGAGAGGTTAGGGTGGGACTTTAGATGGGGTGTCAATATTTCCCTTCTTGGGGAAGTAGTTAGAGTCAGCACAAACAGGAAACTTGCCTTTTCGCTCCTGCATAGTATGGTAATATACTCACACAAGCCTGTTAGACTTGGCATCTTTTGGCGTGTTATCCCTGAGTTTTTGCTTTCTGTCCTCCAAGTTTTTACTCTGTTTTTGCTAGTGTAATGATTCTGCACACTTTTCTCACTGCTGACCAGTGGTAAACTGCAAGTGCTCCTGTAGTAAAATGTGTTATGGATTGGTGTTTCCATGATTGGCCTATTTGATTTATGTGTCAGTCCCTAGTAGAGTGCACTGCACGTGCCAGGGCCCATAAAATCAAATGCTGTTGGTGGGCTGCAGCACTGGATTGTGCCACCCACGCAAACAGCCTGTAAAGTGTAACTCTGGCCTGCCATCGCAGAGCCTGTGTGCAGTCTGGGACTGCCATGTCGACTTGGCATGTGCACCCACTTGCCAGTCCCTAAACCTTCATTTTTCTACATGTTAGTCACTCCTAACGTAGGCCCAAGGTACCCCTGTGGGCAGGGTGCATTGTATGTGAAAGGTAGGACATGCCCTGGTGTGTGTGGCATGTCCTGATAGTGAATTACAGCCAATTTTGTTTTTCCCTATTGGAAAGCTACCTGCACATCTGTTAATCCTAACTGACCCAGGGAACATGGTAGAAAAATGAATTTAGTATGCCTGAACTCAGAATGATAAAATACATCTTTTAGTGAAGTTGGTTTTAGTATTCTGTGTTTGAAAATTCCAGCCTGCCTCTGCTAAGTTGTGTATTGCATGTCTGCTTTGTGAGTGACAGGTGCTGGGGTAGCTCCAGGAGACAGGGTGAGTCAGCACAATGCTGAATAGACCTATCTGTATGAGGAGTGGTGGAAGGAGTAGCACCTGGACCTGAATAGGGCTGTGCCTGCCTTCCACAATGCTGGTTCCACCCCCTGTGGTGCGTCTGATGACCCTGGCCCACACTGACAAAGGAAGAAGTTGTGCACTGGCAGAATGCACCCAGACCTGGTTTGGACTAGGTACAGACACTCTCTGCCTTCAGAGTACAAAGGTTTTGGTGGTATAAATATTGGGTCCCAAACCCCAGAACTTTAGAACTCTTTTGGATCAAAAAGACTGCCAAGAGGAAAAGCTGGAGAAGCTGTGAGGAGGAACTACCACTTTGCTGCGTGATTTGCTGTATTGGCCTGCAGTGGCTGCTTCTGTCTTGGACAGGGAAAGGACTGGACTGAACTTTCTGCAATCTACTTTTGTGAGTTTCGCCAAGGGCTTAAGGTAGAGCTTGCCCCCTGTTCCAGAAGTCTCAGGAACAGCAAACACTTCAAGCTCTTTTGCCCTCAGCACTGGGGACTGTGTGTTTTGTGCTACAACAGAAGAAATGCAACTTGACGACGTCTACAACGCCGCTGCCGACTCCGTGTCCTGATGGCACCGCAGAGGGCACTGCCACTGAACCGCTGCTCGCACTGCGACCTATGGGCCAACACTCCACACCGCATTGCTTCACGACAGCGCCTTGGTATCCCCGATGCTGCCGCTCCACACCAGAATCGATGGCCCTACTTGCACCGTGGTTCGAGGGCACCGCTCGTAAAGTTACATGATGCATCGCCCTCACCCCGCACTGCAGCCTTGGCCTACCAACGCCGGTGTCATCGACTCCAGTTCGTCAGCCGACGACAGTGCTTCAGCAATGACGACGCCGCTGCTTGCCCCGTGACCTGTGCCAGCACCGTGATGAGCACCGCTTTCATCTCGCACCATGACCCTGGTCTCACCGACAACACCATTTGACGGTGCCACCGAGCCGCTGCTCGCACCATGACCTGAGGACACTGCACGCCGCACCACTGAACTTCACACCGCAGCACCTGACGCCTGCCGACGCCAGCGCTCCTGAATTCAACACAGAGGAGTTCATCCTGCAACACGTGTGACTTCGATTGCCCCGACGACTCCTGCACCAACCTCCGGAACAGACACCTGTGGAAGCTGTGCTTTCGGAAGCTCAACAAGAGTAAGCCTGGGCGAAGCACTACGCTACGCTCGCGTAGTTTGCGAAGTGCGCGCTACATCGCACTACGCGAACTGCACGTAGCACAGTGCGAACACGCGTAGCGTAGTGTTGCGTAGTGCTGCGGTCATTTTTTGCTTGCTCGCGGTCCTCACGTCAAGTTGGCGACCGCGAGCAAGCAAAATGACATCCCAGAGAGACTTTTTCCTTGTTCGCGATCAGCAACATCAAGTTGGCGATCGCGAGCATGGAAAATAAACCTCCCAGCGAGATTCCCAACGCGAGGAGGTCAGGTTTTTCATTGCGAGGGGTCGCGTATGCTCGCGACTGCTCGCGATGACAAACTACCAGCTCGCGTTGAGAAAGCTGCCGCTTGAGTAAAAATCTACTCGAGCAGCAGAAAACTACAGCTCGCACTGTGCAAGATGCCATTTTCAATGATTGCACAGTGCCGGTTGCTTGTCCGCACTGTGCAATCATTGAAAACAACATCTTGCACAGTGCGAACATGTTACTACGCAGTTCGCAAAGTGCTACACGTAGCTCACGTAGCGCAAACTTCACTTTGCGTAGCTTCGCGAAGTGCTACTTCGCGAACTACGCCCACCCTTAAACGAGAGGTCGCCAACGCCCTGCATTTCTAAAAGGTACTGTTTGCGAGTCTTTCTGACACCGTAGCTGGCCCGCAACGCGCGGTCAGCCAGAACTGTTTGGATTTGTTTACTCATGACGCCGTGATAGCCCCGGACGGAGCTATCGACATCAAAGAACTGTTTTTCAAGGTGATTTTGATAACTGAAGATTTTTAAGTACTGTATTGTGGATTATTATCATTTTGGTCTTTAAAGTATATAAAAATATCGGATATTTTTCTAAACTGGTGTGGTGTCCTTTTGTAGTGCTTACACTGGATTACTGTTGGTTATGTGCAAATGCTTTACACACTGCCTCTAAGATAAGCCTGACTGCGCGTGCCAAGCTACCAAGGGGGTGAGCAGGGGTTATTTTAGGAGTGTGACTCTCTTATCCTGACTAGGAAGAACGGTCCGTATTTGGACAAAGGTGCAAGCCCTTGCCAACTAGAGACCCCTATTTCTAACAAAGCCTCAAACTCAAACACCACATCTGCAGAATATCTGACCACGCGCCACACATCGTCAGCTCCCACTCAATTCAACCAAAATTTTGTTATCTGGCACCCACACCACACACCGCCTACCATGACCCAACCGAAGCCCAATACACATACCCCAGTCAGCAATAATTTTACCAAGATGGTTTTGAGAAGTATCCTTCCTCTTGTCCAAGGAACTAAAGGACCCCTCAGTCACACCACAACACTTAACCACCGTCATTTGAAGGCGGATCATAGCTGTTTAGAGGCACAAACCCCTACGTGTCTCAGAGAGGCAGAGCAACATGAATTAACTTAAGCTTATCTAAACAAACTTCCATCTAAATCCCACACAGCCCCACATCAAGTCACAGCTGGGTGGAATTAAGAAGAATGTACCAGACCCACAGGTCTCACTAATGATGATGGAAGGACAGACACCCAGGCTAAACAAAGATAGCCACATTCTCACCCTGCAGGTGTACACCCTCATGTCAGAATGTATCCAGCGTAAGCACCTGGAGATCCAAACAGGACGCACACAAAGTTCACGGATCAGTCCACCAGGCATTCACAAGACCGACACCCTTATGGCAGAAAAGACCATACTCTAGCTCTAAAAGGTCCAAAGACAACAAACACAGAGCAGTCCACCAAACAAAACGTCAGCCTGCTATCTCCATGTGATGAGGCAACCCCTAGTAATGTCTCTAACAGCTTTTGAGTCCCTACATCACACTGGAACCACCGTTTTGATTGGCTTCCCAAAATCAACAATCTTCGCAAGGAGCATTAAGCCATCCTAGCTAACTTAAATTCAGACTCGCTAGCAATACTAGGTATGACAGCCCAAATACGGCAGAGGTTATCACCCATGCTGCAACACTCTACCATGACCTTCATCTAATGACAAGGTGCTGGATGCGGCACGGGCGTGTGGGGCTCTGGTGGAAGGGCTTCGTTCTTTGGAGGAGTTGAGTGAGGGGGATAGGGATCCTGCAGACATGCACCGGAGTATGGAGCCGTGTGGTGGGGCCCCCTGGAGCTACTGGGGAGACTGCACAGGACGGGTCCACTTAGGTACACTCATGGAGGGCTCAGCGTCTGCACTCCATATTGAGAACTGTCGAGTAGTCATGGTGGGAGCATGGGGCGTAGATGGGTGTCCATGCGGGGCCTCCTGTTTCTTGCGAACAATGAAAGTGCTCTTTTGATTGTTTTGAGTTAGGATTTCTCGGACCACGGGGTCCTACATGCAGAAGTGGAAGAGGGGTTGACGCGGGCACACTGACGGGGGGTGGGGGTAGAGAGGGTGGTGGGTGGGGGAACTAGGGAGGAAGCATGGAAGAACCGATTTCTCCTGACATGTACATCGATGGTTGGGTCTTCTATAAGATGATATTGTATGTAGTATTGGTTTCTTGGTGTACTGGTTTGAAAACTCAATAAAAATCTTTAAAGAAAAAAAAACACTCTATCATGACCATCCATATCATTGGTTAATGGCCTCCACCATCCAAGGAGGTCACTTTTCCAGCTATCCATAGCGGACATTGGAGCCCTGCTACAGTGCTACCAAGGTGCTTCCCTTGCCCATGCTTTACAGACTTACCAATCTTGACAAGCACCAACACATGTATGACACACTTCAATGCACAGATGGTGAATTTTGAGAGCCCAATCCAGATATCACTTATACCGGACTGTTAGAAGGCGACCTCAGAGGGGCCCGGAGGGGGCCCTGACTGCCCTGAGACCCACCCTCGAAGTATCGTAGCCGGGCACTGGTGAGGGATTCCTCCGGGAGGAATCTCGTATCTAAGATCGCACACTCGGCACCACACGACAGAGGGACACCACACGAGGAGTTCTTACGAGCAAATCTTTATCAAGTTAGAGTAGTAGGATCTTTATGATCAGCACGGCAAATATGTACAAGCAGAGCGTGGGCTCTCAGAGTCTTGGAGGGGGGGTAGCGGGACAGTCTTTGGGGATATGGATCAAATGCAGGAGCGTACCCGGCGCACAGCTCACAATCCTCGAGCTGGGGGGTACACTTGTCGTCGTGGGGTCCGGCGGGACCAAGAGAGTCTGCAGGAGCCGCGAGTCACTCAGCTGGGCTCAGATACCAGTTCGGTGGTCTTACGATCTTCGAGGAGCCGCGAGTCACTCAGCAGGGCTCAAGCACAAGTTCGGAGGTCTTACGATCTTCAGGGAGCCGCGAGTCACTCAGCAGGGCTCAAGCACAAGTTCGGAGGTCTTACGATCTTCAGGGAGACGCGAGTCACTCAGCAGGGCTCAAGCACAAGTTCGGGGGTCTTACGATCTTCAGGGAGCCGCGAGTCACTCAGCAGGGCTCAGGTGTTCCAAGGCGAATCTGCCGGACGGTCCCCGAGCGCCCCTTGTTATAGGGCGTCCCCTCTTTGATGTCCGGAGTCTGTGCAAGCAGGGGTCTTGTCACCTCAGGGGTTGCTTGTTGGGGTTTCCTGCTATTGTCTTTTGATCCTTCCAGTGCCGGGTCGGGAGGAATCCCAGACACCCAGCAGGCGTGGAGCCAGCCCTCGGGGAGGCCGGCAGGTCGATCGAAACCCACCGTTCCAGGGAAGCGCAGAGGTGTGATAGAAACTGCTCCTCCCTCTCTCATCCCAAGGGGAGCGCGATGTGCTCCAGCCGGAGTGGCGCCTCTAGGCCAGGGTCGCGCTGGGGCCGGCAGCCATCTTGGTGCATGAAGTGGGCACGCGGGCCCGGTGTGGCCGAAGGGAGGAAGGCCATGGATGGGGATGTCCGGGTTGGGTGCGTGTGAGTTCTGGTGGGGAGGATCGGCTAGGCCGTGGGTTTGGGGGCTGTGTGAGGTGCAGGGGTCGGGTCTAGCTATGGTGCGATGGCCGGGTCTAACACGGACCTTGTGAGCAAGCCCCAGGAATTAGAGATGACACTGAAGTGTACGTTACACAACAGCAGACAAAGAAACATGTCACAGACATAGCCAAACCTATCCTGTTTCAAGTGGTTAATGAGATAATCATAAGCGAAACTTGGTTAAAGCAGTTGTCCGGCACCCTGTTTTATCTCATAAAACCTACTAATTTCAGCCTCAAAAACCTAGATAGTCTGAAGCGGCATAGCTGTCATATTGCAGTCGTTCATCATAACTTCCTACATATCAATACTTCTCAGGTTGAAAATATGTCATCCTTTGATGACATGGGAGTCAAAATACACACAGCAGGGAGATACATAATGAAACTACATCTTCTTTAACACCCCTAGGAGATAACCAATAGTTCCTAAAACAATTAAGGGAAACAACTATTGTGCACTCCTTACTACATTTGAAAACCATCTTTCTAGGGAATTTCAACCTCCACTAGATCAACAAGGAACACATACAGATTTTGAGTCCAAAAACATTCTTACCAGTCATCATAACCCTTTATAATTGTGCACACGTCAACACACATCACAGATGCCACACTTGATCTAATCATACCAAAGACAGCAGCTAGTTGCATTACTCCATCATACTAAGCAAATGTTGTTAAATCATCCTCAAATCTTAGTCCACATCATCACATAAACATGAAAAGCAAGAGGTCAATGAATCAAACCAAAACACTGGATTGGAGATAGAAACATAAAAATGTATGATCTGACCTACCTGTGTCAAAGGAACCTTCCTTCACCAAATGAATTGCTCAATGTACAATAACATATGGATCTTTACAACAGAAAAGTTTGGTTGTAATGGAAGTGGTAGCTATACTCCACCTCAAAAACAAATGATCCCTTCCATGGTTCAACCAAAATCTAAACAAAGAAGGAGGAGGCTCAGACTCATGGAGACATTATTGAGGCATGAGCTTTCCTCGTTGCATCTAAAACAGCTAAAAGAGCTAAGAAATACCTACAAAAAGGTTCTATGGAATGCCAAGCTTCTTTCTGCAGACCTCAAATAGAAAGAGCCAAAGCAACAAACAAGGACCTACAACCCCACTGTGATCATGAACACCTCAATGTAGAACTACAAAGTGTTCTCTGCTTTTTTCAAAGAGAGAATATTGAAAATTGAAAAAGCAATTGCTTCTGAAAGTAATTTGACACAGGATTCGACCATCAAAATAAACCATGTTCTTTGGGAAACCACAACCTTCAACAAATCCAAACCTACATCAAACCCACTAAGACCAAAAATGAAGCTACATGGAGCAAGTTTACAACCTACAATGAAAATGAGATCCACAAGATCATAGCGTCTATAAAACAAGCATTGCATCCAAATCCACTCAACAGTTCTAAGAACATCAATCAACTTGTCTACCCACTCTGGGCGAAAATAGTGAACTCATCATTGACTCAAGGTACTATCCCACACTGCTTTAAGATAGGACAAGTAACGATTCTCCTGAAGAAAACAGGCCCCGTCCATCTTTTGTCAAAATTCACATTCCTTACAAAACCATTGGAAATATGTGTACACAACCACTTATGTCAACACATTGAACAGTTCAGCCTTCTACACAAGTTCCAATAAGGCTTCAGACCAGGGCACAGGACAGTATCATCTGTTCTAAACATCATGGATGATGTACTGACCATCCTGTACCAGAATATCTCCTGTCTGATCATCCTATGTGACTTGTCTTTGGCGCTTGACAAGGTAAATTCCAACTATGTCCTAGAGTTACTTGAAAGCAGAAAGGGGCTATATAGTAACATACTCACATTGTTCACAGTTTCCTACAAAGCCAACAACAACAAAGCAAACCCAGAGGATCACTTTCTAAAGCATCCTGTGGTGTTCTCAGGGAATGAAGAAACAGGAACACGAAGAGAAGAAGATGCAGGTTAACCCGAGGCATAGTTTGCGAAGTAGCGCTACACGTAGCTACGCAAAGTGCACTTCGCACTACGTGAGCTACGCGTAGCACTTCGCGAACTGCGAAGTATCCTGTTCACACTGTGCAAGATGTTGTTTTCAATGATTGCACAGTGCGGACAAGCCTCCGGCACTGTGCAATCATTGAAAACGACATCTTGCACAGTGCGAGCTGTAGTTTTCTGCCGCTCGAGTAGATTTTTACTCGAGCAGCAGCTTTCTCAACGCGGACTGGTAGTTTCTCATCGCAAGCGGTCACGAGCATATGCGACCACTCGCAATGAGAAACCTGACCTCCCCGCGTTGAGAATCTCGCCGGGATGTTTATTTTCAACGCTCGCGATCGGCAACTTGATGTTGCTGATCGCGAACGAGGAAAAAGTCTCGCCAGGATGTCATTTTGCTTGCTCGCATTCACCAACTTGACGTTGAGGACCGCGAGCAAGCAAAAAATGACCACTGCACTACGCTACACGTGTTTGCACTGTGCTACGTGCAATTCGCTTAGTGCAAAGTAGCGCAAACTTCGCAAACTACGCGAGCGTAGCGTAGTGTTTGCCCAGGCTTAATGCAGGTAAGGTTTATTCAACCTCAGCCACCAACAGCCAACGTCAACTGACAAGTCATGGAATCTAACATTGGTAATTCTCACAAGAATGCACAGTATAATTCCGCACAGAGATTCTACGTAATAGCAGAGCAAACAATTAATATCACACATCTGCCTCCTGAACAGTAAAAAACAGAAAGAAAAGACAAAATAAAGCACAGGAAATCAGAGAGATAAAATAAGAGGAAGATGCATGAAAACAAGTACAAAAAAAATGTCATTCATAGGCTTTCCTATACACAGGGAGCCTGCGCACCCTTTGACTCCTTTCCCCAACAACACTTGAAAGTTAGCAGGACCAGTGGAAGAAGACAGGGTACCAAGCGATTTGGAATAAGAGTCAACAGCATCACTATGTGTATCAGTTTGTGGAACATCAGGATTGACCACTACTATACTACTCTTATTCCAAATTCTCCCATCTACGGTCTTGACAGCATTCTTAAAAATTTTAACTACAGATCTAACATTAGTATACTTGGACCAAGGTCGGCAATTAACAGGAGATATAGGGGCATATGTATCAACCGAATTTGTAATCGCAAACGCTGCGAATCGCAAAAAACAGCGTTTGCGAATAAAAATTCGCAAAATGGGGTGTATGAGGCAAATCCTCAATGCAAATTTAAGGAATCGCTAATTTAGCGATTTCTTAAGTTTGCGTAAGCATTTAAGAAATCGCAAATTGCGATTTCTTAAATGAAATGTAAGACGCACCAAAGTATTGCGAATAATCCTTAAGAAATCGCAAATTACCACCAACTACAAGTTGGTGTTAATTTGCGATTTGTTTTAAAAATACACTTTTTTTAATTTTACAAAGTGCCACGTGGCGCACATACATGCCCTTAGGGCATGTATGTGCGCCATATGACCACACATGCTAATTTCAGGGGTGCATCAGGGTGTCATCTTGACACCCTTGCACCTTTGAAATTATTCTCAAATTGCGATTAGCTAATTGCGAATCGCAATTTGAGAATTACTTACCATTCATTCCTATGCGTCTCCTGGCCCATAGAAATGAATGGGAAGGTATTCCTTAATTGCGATTTTGCAATTTGCTAATCGCAATTAAGGAATTTTAGGAAATCGCTAAAGTTTTGCGATTTTTTAAATACATCCCGTTTTGCAATTCTCAAATAGCGATTCTTTAAAAATCGCTATTTGAGAATCGCAAATGGAGATGTTGATACATATGCCCCTTAATCATTACAAGATCACCAACTTTTACCTCCTGAGATTGAGCACATTTCTTATCATCAAAGTATAACTTTCTGTTAAACTGTTCATCTAGTTCTCTCCTCCAATCTCCTATCTGGTTGTCAACAAAGCCTTTATTTAACCTCATCCATCCAGGACACAATTTTGAGTTGGCTACCTTTAAAAAGTTCAAAAGGAGATCTCCCAGTAGTTAAATGCGGAGACATACGATAAGCAGTAATCCTGTTCTGAAGAGCATTTTTCCAACTCAAACCATTAGCTCTGGCTAACTGTATGCTTTCTTTGAGGGTTTTGTTGACCCTTTCCACAGCTCCATTAGTTTCTGGATGATAAACAGCACTCCTCTTCTGAACAATGCCACAGTTATTTAAGAAACTTTTGAATTCATTCGAACACAACTGAGGACCATTGTCAGAGAGGATACTGTTGGGAAAACTCTCTCTCTTAAAAACTTCCCCAAGAATTTAATTACAGATTCCGTAGAAGTTTCCCTAACAGCACCTACCTCAATCCACCTGGAATATAAATCCAAAACAACAATTAAATAGGGAGTGTCGCTTACCCCATGTAGAGGACCAACAATGTCAATAGCAACCTCATCCCAAGGATGGTTAGGTAACTTCCTGCAAACCATGGGCATTTGCTTAGTCTTTAAGATTTTGTCACTGGCACCACACTCAGTACACTCACGAACCAACCTCTCAATATCTATATCCATGCCAGGCCACCAAAATTGTAATCTCAGTAACTCTTTTGTCTTAACTATTCCAAGGTGACCATTGTGAGCAAGATTGAGTAATTTGCTCCTAATACGCTCCGGAGGAACTAAATTGGTGCCCCGAGCAAGCATACCATTAACAACTGAAAGTTCTTCAGAAACTAAGGCTCAAGGCTTCTCCAGATGCTTGTTGTTCATTAACATCTCCATCACTTTCTTAATATCTTCATCCTTCTCAATTTCAGCCTTCCAATCAACTTCACTTACAGCACCATCAGTGATTTCACATACGTTAATCACATCATCATCATGACACTCCTCGTCCGCAAAACATTCATTTATGTTAACCAATCTAGAAAGACAATCAACTGATTTATTGACAGCACCAGGAATATATTCAACTTCAAAGTTAAATTCTTGAAGATAGATGATCCATTTCCTAATCCTTGACGAAATGGAATCAAGACCCTTGAGGCTTATGGTCAGACAACACATTCACCTTTGTCCCCCAAATCAAATTCTTAAACTTCTTTAGCGCCCAAAATATGGCCAAAGACTCCTTTTCTATAACCGAATAGTTGAGTTCTGACCCTCTAAGACATCTGGAGGCACAAGCAATCAAACGTTCTTTTCCATCATTCTTTTGAAGTAAAATAGTGCCCAACCCTTTCTCACTTGCATCTGTCATGATGTAAGTACAATCACCCGGAACAAATGCTTGAAGGGATGGAGCTTTTCTCAACTCTTCCTTAATGGAAGCAAATTCCTTCATGCAATCATCCGACCATTGAAAAACTACACTCTTAGTGGTGAGCTTCCTCAAGTTTTGAGTCTTATCAGCATACTCGGGAATGAATTTACTATAAAATTCAACCATCTCTAAGAAAGAAAGAAGCTCTTTCTTATTGACCGGCTCAGAGATATTAACGATAGATTCAACCAATTCTTTTTTTGGGAAAACACCTTGACCGGTAATCCTATGGCCGAGATAATTTACATTTCTCCTTTCTAAGAGATAAGCCAGCCTCATTGAGTCGTTCTAGCACTGCACACACCCGAATGTTGTGTTCTTGCTTTGAGCTACCAAATATCCACAGATCCTCTTGTTAACACCTGACACATGAAAGCCCTCTAAAAATCCTTGACATGATACGCTGAAACACTGAAGCGGCAGAAATAAGACCAAATGGCATCTGACGAAACTTATAAGACCCTATAGGAGTCACAAAAGCTGTAAGCTCCTGCGAGGATTCATCTAACTCAACCTGATTATAGGCGGACGCCAAATCAAGGGTGGTGAAGTATTTTGCACCTACCAAGGTACCAACCATCTCATCAATATTTGGCAAAGGGAATCTGTTACGATGACCTCTTTGTTCAAGGAGCATAAGTCTATGCAAAGACGTAATTCTCCACTAGACTTCTTAGCTACGACAATGGGAGCCAACCACTCTGTGGCTTCTACTGGTTCAATGACCCCCATGTCCACTAATCTTTCAATCTCTTTTTGAACACCAGCTTGTTCATTCAAAGGGATCCTCCTGACTTACACAACAACAGGGACAGCACCTTCCCTTAACCTAATGCGATGTTTATATCCCTTTAGGCAACCAAGATTGTCTGTAAACACATCAGTAAATTGATCAGCACACATAGAGTAAGAATCTTCCACTTCTTGAACCTGAACTTGTGGAGAAGCATTGGGATTAAGATGAACACCAAGTAAACGTTGATGGGGCCAAGAAGGGAATCACCACGTTTTGCCACATACACTTTTCCAGCAATCATTCGTCCACACAGCTCAATAGTAGCTAAGAAATACCCTGACATCTTAATTGGTATTCGTCCATAACCTAATGGAGCAAGATCACTTTTAACAAGCTTAACTTTGTTAAAGTGTTGCCGGAAAACATCTTCACCTATCATGGTCAAGTGGGAACAAGAATCAAACTTAAAGTCAAGTAATGTATCTTCAATTTCCACTAAGTGAGAGGGATGTTCTGCTTTTTGCCCATTGATCTGAAAGGTAACTACTTTCACCTGTGATTGATTTTTTGTTGTTGAATAATCACCTTTCTTCACTCTGCTTTTACAACACTTTGCAAAATGGCCTTTACGACCACTGGTGTTGCACACAACACGTAAAGCAGGACAAAATGGAGCATTTGCAAGATGACCTAATCGCCCACACCTAAAACAAGTAGGTTTCCTATCAAACGTAGAGATCCCGTTCGAAGCAGACACAGAAGTATTTTTTTCGTTATCATTCAAGTTTATGTCTTGGATCTGGCATACAACCTCTTCTACATTTGTACCAGTTGTGGTAGATTTGCTTTTCTCACTACTTAGTTCATCCACACATTTCATCATGTGTTCTACTTGCATTGCAATATTAGTTATTACTTCCTCTAGAGGAGGTTCATCCTTTAGCCATAGTTCTTTTCTAATGTTGTCTTGAGAACACTTCAAAACAAATTGGTCTCTGATTCTCTCCTCCACTGCAGGACCAAACTTGCAAGAGGAAGCTAGTTTGCTTAGGGCTGAGACAAATTCCTCAACTGATTCATCCTTCTTCTGTTCCCGAAGACCAAAGTGATATCTCTCCATTACTGTGCTCAACCGTGGAAGATAGTGACGATCTAATTGTAAAATACATATCTCATACTCATTGAGATTCCTTTGTTCAGCTGCACTGAGTTCAGGGAGATGCTCTAGAACTTCCTGCCCTTCTCCCCCAAGACAGTGTAACAATAAAGATGGTTTACGTTCAGCACTTAAATTAGTGCCACAAACTCTTGCGTAATTTACAAATATTTTTTCCACTTCTGCCATTTTACATTCGGTTCCCCTGGACTAGTCAGACAAAAAGGAGGTTGTGTCACATTCTGCGTTTTGTAGTGAAGTTATGCTGTAAAACCTTTTTTTTATTTTTTTTTATTTTTTTTAAATAGTGATAAAATCCACTTTAAAATTTATAAACAAAAAGGTTGTATACACTAGGAAATAAAAGAGTACTTTCTTATGCTAAAAAGAACTGTAATACACATGCGAATTCTATCAAACCGTTAAAAAAAAACATAATGAAGAATAGCCTTTCCTAAGTGCTAATTATCAAAACGACTGCAATAAATCATGCACCAGCATGAGACCAAGACCTTTCAATGTAACTCTATACCCCTTTTTCGTCAAAGGTGTGCCAGTCACCAAATTTCCTGGCTATCCACGAAAGCGCACTAATATTAATGCTGGATATAGTGCACAACGTAAATTTTTTTTTATCAATAAACAAGGAGTATTTAAAGTACCTCAATACTTCTTTTCGTCAAAGGTGTGCCAGTCGCCGAATTCTCTGGCTATCCACAAAAACGTACAATTAACATACGTGGATGTAGTGCACAACGTGAAAAGCAAAATATCCATAAACAATGAGCCTTTAGATACGAGCGCTGAGATCGCGAAAGATGATACAGTCTCTGGTATCCTGATGACAGAAACTGGTGCTCATTAACTTACTGAAAACCGCTGCACATTACGTCACACTTTTAATTTAAAAGCATTAAGTATTGCCCAAACAACTAAAATGGATGCCTTTCGTGATGTGTGAAGCAGATTGATTGTCCCAATCTGTCAAAATGGATGCCGTGCGTGACGACGCATCCAATTCCAGCTCATGCGCAGGCTTCTCCAATTACATCGAACTGTGACTGTGACTAGAACGCATGAAAGACCCGGCCGAAGCGGCCTAACTTTTTTTTTATGGCGCGTTGGAACGCAAATGCGTTTCACCACTCACTCACCCCACCCTCTATCCTCCTCACCAATCAAATCTGCTAAAGTCTCCAGACGACTTCCACTCCGAGAGGCAGATACCTTAACCAGCCGCTGGAGAAGAGATTTCTTCTCGTAGAGATTACGTAGAAATTACGAACAGCCGCTGGAGGAGGAATACACAAGGGGGAATGGCAGCAGCACCTGGTGTTGAGGCGAATCAACTCCCTCGCTCGTCGCCAAGAAAATGTGGTGTTCTCAGGGAATGAAGAAACAGGAACATAAAGAGAAGAAGATGCAGGTAAGGTTTATTCAACCTCAGCCACCAACAGCCAAGGTCAACTGACAAGTCATGGAATCTAACATTGTTAATTCTCACAAGAACATTCTTAAAGAATGCACAGTATAATTCCGTACAGAGATTCTACGTACTAGCAGAGCAAACAATTAATATCACACATCCCTAGTCAGACTGGGAGTCCCACAAGGATCACCATCTTCCCCACACTTTTCAAACTCTACATGCTTCTGCTGATTAAGATCCTCAAACTGGCACACCTAGCATACCACATGTGTGCAGATGACATTTAGCTGTATCTGAAGATTGCCTCCTTGGAAAACATCACACGGCTAAATGAAACTCTAGTGAGAATCCTGCCCTGACTGTGATGAAACCACCGTAAAATACATGCCATGAAAACTGAATTCCCACTCTTCTCCATTTCCCACAGTTCCCTCCCGATATAAAAATAAATCAAACAATTAGGCCTAAAGTGCAAACTAGTCATCATGGATTCAACTAAATTAATTGGGATAACCCTGGATTAAAATCTCAACATGCAAGCACACATCAGCACATCAGCATACAGTGCTTTTCTCAAACTGAACTTCCTAAGGAAGGTGAAACCCTTGATGCTGCCTCCAGATTTCAAGATTGTAGTTAAACCCTAATCATAGACTATGGGAATGCAATCTTAACAGTTCTACCCACATCAAGCAGGGCACAACTACAGGTGACCCTGAATGCGGACCGAGACTAATGACAGGGACAAGACATTTTGACCATACATACCTTCTCTAAGGGTGCTGAACTGGCTCCCAGTCAAAGCTAGAATTCAAGTGAAGATGATGTGCATGACCTACAAAGCCCTACACCACAATGTACCTAGCTACTTTATGAATAAGCTAAGGATCTCATGGGGTAGCCGCTCTGTATAAAGTGCCAACTGATTCTTGCTAGAACTGCCTAGAGTCAGGAAAATAAAGATTTATCCCGGCACCTTTTCTGGATCTGCCTTGAGAATATGCAACTGTGTCCTATTAGAGATACAGCTTAACCCATCAACATTCGCTTTCATGAAAAAGGTTAAGAGGATTTTACCAAGCACATTTTTTATATAATGTTCTGATACAGCCCAACTCGGAGACCCTTAGCCTTTGGGCCTTTATCTCACCGAGTTGTAGGCATCATTAGGCACACTATCACATCACAAGAAGAGTGATCCTCGACATTTTGCTCTAGTTGCATTTATGTTTTATGCTATGGGATAATATATGGTATGTAACAGGATTTCAGGGTTGTCATGTACAATGGTCTGATACCCTTGGGCAATGTTTGCAACTTATAAAACTTTCTAAATAAATGAAAATAGTTCATCACTCAGATCTATGCTCCTGCGTCTTTGTTTTTTACCCTCCCTCTTAGTTCCCTCAGTCTTTAGCTCACAAGTCAGTCACTCTGACTGTGCTGCTCTGCCTTGTTTGGTGTTCTTTTTTCCCCTCCTACATTACAAGGTGCTTCAGTTTCTGGGGTCACTGAAGTTTCATGATGGCATCATTGTTGGCCCTGGAGTTCATTAATAGTTACATAGCATCGCCCGGAGGCTGATGAGTTATTTCACTATAAAAATCTACTGCAAGCATTGTCCAAACTATGGGGCAGATTTACAAGAAACTGATGCATCCGTAGAGATGCATCAGATTCCCTGCACCAGCCTGCGATACCCTTGCGCCACCTTGGATGTGGCCTATTTACAATACGGCGCACCATGGCGCAAGTATTGACATATGCGTCGGAACCTCCGACTCATCTGGTGGCCCAAAATTCACGCATTGCTGGAGTCATGCTGCAAGCACGACGCAACTCCAGCAATGCTTGGGTGAGGCCTATACTTAATACACTGCGTCACTCCTTAAGCCTTCTTCAAGCAGGCGTAAGGTTTTGACGCAGTGGCATCCTAGAAGAGGCACAGTGAAATCTTATAGATTTCACTGCATCACTTCTAGGAGGCTTTCCTGCGTGGGAACGCCCACCCTGCATACATTATACCTGACGCAGGTATAATGTGACGCAGGGCTTTAAAGTGTGCTGCATCTCCCTAGATGTGTCACATTGTAAATTGGCCGCATTGTTTACGACACCGCTGCGTCACAAAAATGTTGCAAGAGGATTGTAAATCTCCCCCTATATTTTCTGGTATCATTTCTGACATAATATTTTTGTTTCCGTAAAGCTCTGTGTGCCTGGTGTCTGGCTTTCCACCTTACAGACGAACCTCAACCTGTTCAGAATACTAAAACAGCCCCAGTGTCTCTCTTTCCTTGCCTACCTCTTCCCCTGTCTTTCCAAATTCTAGAGTGAAGGGTTCCCAACTCAATCTAGACAGATTAAATGGGAGGCTGAGCCTAACTATGGGTCTGCTGTGTTGTTTTGTAATGATTCAAAGGAACCTTACAATGAAAGTATCCATCCTTATTTAGACCTGCTACAGTTTCCCTCCATGCTTGACTGGAGTAGTTTGTGAACCAAAAAAATGTGAGTATGACTGGGTTGTGAGGGGGCAAATCTCTACCAGCTTTCTCCCACATGGAGTTTATGATATCAAAACCAACAGCTTCACTAAGAACTCAACAACAATGTATCTGATTCAGATGGGGACCCTTACCAGGTTGCTTAGGACTTTGCTTTGCTGAAAGATTTTGAACTCCTGAAACCATGGAACAGTGTGACCGGCTCTGTTTAGATCCATCACAGTCAGTCTGAAATCATGTCTAGGTCCTGGTCTTCTGTGAACTGATACATTTAATTAGTGCATTATATTTCCTAGATGTTTTTTGCCTTAAATCTTCAAAAATTCGTATCTTCGACTGCCTTTAACTGATTTTCAAGATATGGGTGCATTTTTGCTTATTTAATTTTTCTCTACATCTCGAAGTTGGTTCAAGAATGCTATTAAGTTGTGTTCTTGGCTTTAAAATGGATGCTAAACCTCAGTATTAACACATATTTCTCTGAGGAATTGTCTGCAGCAATTTAGAGTTCATCAGAGTTTTTCTTAGAACTGGATTCCAACCTAGCCAGGGGGTGTTTATTAACTTAGGGGCATATGTATCAACATCTCCATTTGCGATTCTCAAATAGCGATTTTTAAAGAATCGCTATTTGAGAATTGCAAAACGGGATGTATTTAAACAATCGCAAAACTTTTGTGATTTCTCAAAATTCCTTAATTGCGATTAGCAAATTGCAAAATCGCAATTAAGGATTACCTTCCCATTCATTCCTATGGGCCAGGAGACCCATAGGAATGAATGGGAAGTAATTCTCAAATTGCGATTCGCAATTTGCTAATCGCAATTTGAGAATAATTTCAAAGGTGCAAGGGTGTCATGACGACACCCTGATGCACCCCTGAAATGAGCATGTGTGCGCATATGGCGAACATACATGCCCTAAGGGCATGTATGTGCGCCACGTGGCACTTTGTAAAATTCAAAAAAGTGCATTTTGAAAGGAAATCGCAAATTACCACCAACTAGAAGTTGGTGGTAATTTGCGATGTCTTAAGGATAATTCACACAACTTGGGTGCGTGTTACATGTCATTTAAGAAATCGCAATTTGCGATTTCTTTAATGCTTACGCAAAATTAAGAAATGGCTAAATTAGCAATTCCTTAATTTTGCGATGGTATATTGGCTCATACATCCCGATTAGCGATTTTTTAATCGCAAACGCTGTTATTTTGCGAATCGCAGCGTTTGCGATTAAAAAATCGTTTGATACATATGCCCCTTAGTTATAGAACCTACTTTCGAAATCAATAATCTACTTTCTGACATTAAGCAAATACCTTTTTTAATCAAAGCATAATACACTGCATTTGTTTTGGGTGATATAACCATTGTTTCTACACACATACAAAAGGCAGACTTGTATAAAGATTTGCCACTGGTTTCAAAGGAAGTAATATGTGATCACGATAATATGTTTTTTACAAGATGAAAATATTTAATGGCCTGGTTGTGAACAAAATTAGGAATTTGTGAAACACTGTGCTGTTCCTTGAGCATTACCTTATATGACAAATGCTATTCTTGGAACCTTTGAAACTTGATTTCACATGATTTAAACTGTCACTGCATAACCTGTGTATGTAGTTTTAAAGTACTATTTTGACCTGGCAATTTAACCTACTTGCCAAGTCCAAACCTTCCTTTTTATAACATGCAGGTTACCCCTAAGGTAGGCCCTGGACAGCCCATGGTCATGGTGCAGTGTATGTAGAAAGTAGCAAACACAACAAGATGATGGACGGAGTGCTGAAACTTTTTAACCACTCACCCCGAGTCAAGAGATCTTGGTTTGATTTGTCGTTCTTATGCTCACTATGCCAGCCCAGTTTGACCCAGCCATATGCAAATCAGTGTTGACCATGCTCCTCATGGAAACAGTCCAGCCCGAACAACCAGGCCAGGTCCTCCCTGGACAGGAAACAAGCATCCTAAAACCGGTTCCGGGGACTCTGTCTGCCAAGTGGTGCCAATCCAGTCCTGGGCTCTTAAAATTGAGTTTTCAGTGCTGCAACCAAGAAAATCAACACATCGACAATGTTGCATAGATTGGAACTGGCGCATTTACCTCGACACCGATGCATTGCCGCTGCTGCATAGACCGCAGATGCCCTATCACCAGCTGCACGATGCATCGTCCTCTGTTCCCAATGCATCTAAGACTTTGTGTGGCTGGGCACAAATGCATTGCTTTGTGCTGCTTACATCACCAACAGCTCTGCAGTTCGGTGACGAAGCATCACCCTGTTGTTCATCGCATCTTCACTTTCAATGCTTCTTCGACCTTGCGTATCTCAGAACCGACGCATCGCCTGCATCTTCGAGATCGACAATGACACATCCCCTCCTTTGCTCCAAGCATCACCTTTAATGCATCCAAGGTGCTGTTTAGCGGGCCTAAGCTTCTACCTATATCCAACATGCACTCGGCCTGAACTTTTGGATTTGACTCAGTCAAGCGCGTTCAGGTAGCCCCAGTTGGCACTATTTGTTCCTAAGCACTACAAAACAGTATATTCTTTAAGAATTCATATCTTGACTTCTGCTGATTAGATTTTTGATATTTTGGTCTCGTCTTACTCATACAAATATTGGCAATGATTTCTAAACTAGTGTGCAGTCCTTTTGTGGTGTTTTTACTGTGTTACCGTGTGTTGTGTGCACAAATACTTTTCACATTGCCTCTTTAGTTAAGCCTGACTGCTCTGTTCTAGGCTACGAGAGGGTGAGCACAGCTTGATTTAGTTTGTTACTGACTTACCCTGACTAGGATTGGGGTTCATTCTTGGACAGGGTACATACCTCTATCAACCCGAAACGTAATTTCTAACAGGAATATAAGCACATTCACCTTCTACTGAGATCCCTTTGTAACTCCCATGCCAAAGTTATCTACTCAGACAGCACTAGCTTAACATATATACTTTTAGAAGTTAGTTAACTAATGTTGTTTATTTCAATATTAGTAAAATTGGTTATTAGAAAGCTACCAGTATGCAGCAGCTGTGGCAACAAAGTCATACAAAATTGGAAATCATTTATAATATGGTAAAAAAAACAATTTAGGGGATGAAGTGAGTGAAGGATAACAACCTGGGTGGTCAACTGTTTGAACATGTCGACCAGATATCATCTCATCGTATATATGGCAAAGGTACTTATGAAATGCACATAACTCTATCATTCTTTGACAAGGCATGAGAGGCCCCTCGTGTTATACAATTCTCCCTTGAAAAGATCTTCAAAAATTATGTATGCATATTTTGTACCATCACCACAATACAATATGTTAATGTGCCTATATTTTTGGTAAATATCTGCGTACTACTAGGGAAAACAGCACAGAGGTTGACACTGAGATCCATAAATGCTGTGCAGAGGGTTGATGAATATCTTGACAATATAAATCTCTAGCATTGAGTCACCGTGTCTAGGGCTAGGCTGCCTATGAGTGGATTTATCAATGTAATTTAATTTACCCCTACCCATCTTAATTTTATATTAGCATTTGTAGGCCATTACATTGAGTAAGTTCCATAGAATTCCATTTCATCAGCTATCTAAAAGGAAACATGTAATTGAATGCACTGCATTCCATACAGTATAAAGAAAAAATTAGAGGATTTTCATGTCTTACAATAGTCTTAAATTCACTATCACTACTCATGAACATCTCTTTATTTTGTTTTACAAATATAAGAACATACACTTCTGACCAATAAACATGGTAAAGAAGCTGAAGTTGCCCAACGTTGACAATTCATCCTCATTCATGCAAGGATGATCAAGTGGTGATCAGTAAACTCACTATATATCCATATTGATTGTCAGTGATGCATGCAACACAAGAAAAGTAACAGTCAACCAAATAGGTATAATAACATTTAAAACCTGTGTCGTTTGACATGGTTCCAGTATGTACTGACCCAGGTCATCTAAGACATGTGGTCATATTAATACTCAACTCTAAAGATTAAGGGCGGAGTGCAAGTGAGGTGGATAAGAAGAACTCGCAGAAGAACAGACTCCATCCTAAGGTAAACATTCCAGAGACAGTAGTGTTTCAGTTATCCTACCTTCAGCCCCCTGTTGCCTATGAGGATGTTCAAGATGATCTTTCATCAGACTGTGCTTGAAGAGAGTCTAAGTAATGACTCTAATTCACATAGCACGGCTCCCTAGTAATTGATAGTGTGTGATGAGGCAACATATCTACCTTGACATGTGCCGACTTTACCAAATTACGCAACCAGCCCCACACATGTGGTGTGGAGGGGGCCTTTCAGGCCTTGGCGAGGTTCACTAACACTACTAATGCTGGCTATATAACCCATATTTTGCTCCTGCTACTGGTACTACAGGTACTACCTTTTCCACCATTGCTAACAACACTATCATACATACTGCATCCATGACTACACATACCTCTATTGACCACTACACTACTATTATTATCGCAACTGCTTGCACAAATACACCAGTTGCAACCCCTATAAGTTGGACTCAATTCCATACTGCTAGTACTCCTGCTGCAACTACAACTATGACTGTTTTTACTGCTATTACTAATAGTCATACCACTTGTATTGTTTCTACTGTTCCTCCTACTACTAATGATACTACTTCTACTTCTACTACAATTACTACTACCATTACATTATTTCAACAAAACCTGAAAACCTGTTATTCCAACATTTCAGTGAACAACTGAATACCCCATTAAAGCAGCACTTCTGCTCTACATTAATCATTCATTCACAATACTATTGTGCTCAATCTACCAATATTGTAAGACAGTAGCTTTTTGGAAGTTCATCCCTACTTTTTAACCTGCTCTTTTTAACTAGAGGTGCTGGTGTAATAATTACGAAAAGCACAACGGACTGCGGTCCAGACCTCAAATCATGCGCTCTCACCATTAAAAGTATGTTTAATTGGTATTCACACAATTGGCTTAACCTAGCTTACTTAGAAGATTCTAGTATATGGTAGCAGGTCACTCAATCAATCATCAGATTTATATGGTGTGGCTAATAACTTGTGAGGGTATCAATGGGCTGTGGATCTGCTGCAGAGACTCAGTCGAACAGAAATGTATTTGGTCCTTTCCTGAATTCCAGCTGAGAGGGCGAGCTCTGTAGATGAAGAACGAAGGTGTTCCAGGATCTGGCCACCAGGTAGGCGAAGGAACTACATCAGCTGTATCTTCGACGTATCCGAGGGGTGAGAGAGAGGTAAAGGGAGGCAGAGCGCAAGTGTCTGGAGAGTTGGTGGAAGTTCAGGCAGTGGTTGATTTATTCTGGTCCTTGGTTATGCAGGGCTTTGTACTTGTAGGTCAGCATATTGAAGTGACATCTCTTCTGAATAGGGAGCCACTGGAGTTTTCTGAGGTGGTTGGTGATATGTGTTCCCAGGTGTACCCAGGGCCAGTAAGTTAAGTTTTCCTCGTGGCCTAAAGCGCTAATTTTGCCATCATGATTCTGACAAATAAAGCATGACTCCCAGGCTGCCACAGCATACTGATGGAACGATATCTAAACTCCTAGTTTGACTGTGACAATTCAACTTTTGGCAAAACCCTAACTTTCCTTTTCAATATTTGTAATTCACCCCTAAGGCAGGTCTAATTAGATCTAAAGACATAGTGCAGTATATTAAAAAGAAGGGCATGTGTTTTGATGACTTTACATGTCCTCACAATAAAAACCCCACATTGTCATTTTGTGGTAAAGCTATTAGCCCATTGGCAGGTACGGAGTTACACGCTGACAATTCAGCACTACCTAATTTCCAAATGTGACTTCTAAATCTGGTACTGCAAGGTATCAAGAGGCACTGCTTCAGTTGAATTTAAAGTAACTATTTTACATATGGCAACTTTAGAAAGTTAGACAAAGATATGCGGAAGAGCACTCCTATGTAACTATGTTAATCAGTGTATACACGGTTAAAACACGGGTGCAGCAGTGCAGCACTTGCTGTCAAATCAAGTGTACATAGTCAAACAGAAGAATTACATGATCCAACCGGTCATGGGCACTGCGCACTGTCAAATAAGCTAAATAAATTCTTTCATACAAGAAAAAGAACACAATTATAATTTGAACATGTCTTTTTAGTCATATTGTCATGTTCTTACATATGTAACAAAAAATAAATGCACTTTTTCGAGTTATACAATCATAAATGATTGAAATCATAACATTTCATAATGACATAATAGTAGCATCAAAAAACAGTATTTGCCTTTCCCAAATGAAGCATATTTGAAGTCATGCCCGATGCATTTCGGGACTGTCACGTCCCTTCTTCAGGGAAAACCTGTAGGAGAAGAGCTCCATTAAATGATATCAAGTATCTTTATATAACAGCCAGACACCTGGAGATCACCATGATGTGGAAAGATGGCTATCTGAAAAGTGCGTGATTCTAGAGGGTAATCAGAGGTATAGAATGTGGGTTGAATTGCCAAGGAAGCCATGCAGGATGTATGTTAAATGAGGTGTCAGTGCCCAGTATCCTGGTGCTAATGATAGCACTACATTAAAAGTGAATAAAGAAATAGAAAAAAATGGAAAACGAAGCCTTGTGCGAACGAAAATTGAAAAGGACCTGTGGTTGAGCTAGTTTTGATTAGTGCTCATAGAATAAAACGTCTGTTAGAAAAAATATATTGAAGAGACAAAAAAACGCTCACTAATCGTGAGGATTGAATCGAGCAACCTTCATTCAGCATTAGACTGTAAAAATAATGGTGGAATATGGTCATGAAAAGGTCAAATGAACGTGATTGAATGTGCCCATGCCAGCGGGGTTCTGTCTTACTAATGATGAAATGGGTAACTGCGCTTTTGGATACAACTGCAAGTAACTTTGAGTGCTGTAAAAAGAGTAAAACGGCACCAATGGTAATTGTGCCTGGACAAACCGCTATGTAAAAACAAACGAACAAAAAGGATTCAGTAGTGCAGGTGGCGTTTAGCCGCTTATCTTGTGACTGCACGAGAAGGAACCAAGACGCTACGCCATATTGCAACCCGAAAAGTTGACGTGAGACGAGCGGTGGTAATAAAGCGTGACGTGTATGGATATGGAAAGAGGACTTGAAATGGTAAAACGTCGGTCGGACATTTTGGACTGGTGTGGGCTTTACTGTATCTAATTAGTAAAAAGCTCAACAATTTGGCAAACACGTATTGACTGAAAAAAGGATGGAAGTAAACGTGTGCAGTTAAATACCAATGTTCCTGATGTTTAAACAAACTGGGGATTTGAATCATGGTTGACGGCGAACGTACAATGATGTGAAGGAAGTGGAATGGAATATGGAACAGTGTAAAAAATGAAATAAAGACGAATTGGTGATCTGTGATCACTGCATAGACAAGTTTTGAAACCGGATGAATAAAATAAAATTATAGACGGAAAATTAAAGTGTTTTAAAATGATAAAGAGAGGGTGGTAGGAAAAGTGTGTAGGAGCAGATATATTAATGGAAGTGAAGAATCTATGCTAAGTGAACAATGAAAGGACCGCCACCCATATTTTGCATTTATACAAACAGTTGTCAGAGAACATGTGGCTGAAACGGTATGGTACATCATAAACATAACGAAAAAACATCACAGAAAACAACTCATATCATAAAGATCATTTAGTCCCAAGGGGGACATGGTTTGCAAACAATTGATCCAATAAATCTCCCTTTGGAGTAACCTTTTAGTAATGTCAACACCTGGTCTGAATGTGGGTCTCTCTTCTATTTGAAAGCGTAATTGCGTTATAGTATGTTGAGCTTCTGACCTTTTTTTTTTTTATTTTTTTTTTATTTTTATTGAGTTTACAGATGTCAAACAAAGGAAATCCACAATACAGTAAAACTTAACTGTCCAACATATGCCATAATAAACCTTTTACAATAGAAAGGCTCCAAATAGAAATTAATAAAAGCAAACAAAATATATGGCTGCTGAAAAAAATAAAAAAGGGAATTTAGGGAGTAAGATTTCTCCAACTAGTTAATGGAGCCCAAATGGCTCTCCCCATATCCCTTACTGTGATACTTTTTAATTCATATAAGAATGACTCTATATTATGTACCCCAAGCAGCCTTGCCATCCACATTTGAAATGTGGGAGGAGAAGAATCCTTCCAACAAGCGGAAATAAGAATACGAAGCACAGCTGTACAGATAAAAACCAGGGCTTCCGCAGTGTTACATAATTTCATTCTCCTATCTACTCCCATTAACATCAATTTGGGAGAAATATCAATTCTGCATTTTAAAAGCCCCTCCAAAAAAATTGATATTTGTTTCAAAATAATAGACAACTTTTCACACTGGTAAAACATGTGTATTAAATCCGCTGGGCTTTTATCACATCTCGGGCAATTATCCTTCAACACCACGCCCCAAGCCGCAAGCTTTGCCGGCGTAAAGTACAAATTGAATAGTGCTTTATAATGGTGGGTCCTAACGTTAGATGAGCGAAGTAGATTCCTATTTAACATAAGAGCAAGATCTAGGTCCACATTAGGATCACCTGTCTTAACTGATAATGTAGACTCTACTTTCTCCAGATCATCCTGAATTCCCTCCAATAAATGTCTGTATATAATTTTTATTTTATTTCCCCTGTTCCCTACATATTCCACCAAAGGAAAACGTACGGATGTCAAGATTCTTGGTCTAAAAGCCATCAATGTTTTAACTACCTGACCGTACAAAAACCAAAGGTTAGTGGAAATCCCGAATTTAGACTGGAATGCTCCAAAGCTTAAGATTCCCCCCCCCCTCCAGAAACTCGCCTACAGATCTAATACCCTTTTCACTCCAGAGAGGATTGATCATATTCATGCCCAGAAACGGAAACAGATTGGAGTTCCAGAGAAGGAGATAAGAATTAAACTTGGGGATTTCCAACAGCTTTTGGGCTGCTTTCCAAGTCCCCCATATCCCATTCGCTATCTTCAACCTAGGCTTCTTGTAAAATCTCCGGTCGACCTCCCTTAGGAGCAGCCCTATAGCTTTTTTCCCAAATAGAAGCTCAAAAATGGTTGGGGGGGCCTGACTAGCTCCCTGGGCCACAACTGGGCTAAAATCCCGTTGAAAAAGAATTGACATGTGTGCCAATAAACATGAAAGATGATATAACCGAAGGTTTGGGAGAGCCATACCACCCCTATCAAACGGGAGTGACATAAGCTTCATCGAACGTCTGGTTTTCCCGTATTGCCAAATGAACCTATTAAAAAGACCTTCAAGATTTTGTAAACATTTTTCCTCCAATAATAGAGGGATAGCTCGAAACAAATAAAGAATCTTCGGAAAAAATGTAATCTAAAGGGCGTTTATCCTTCCCACCAAGGAGAGGTGTAAGACATCCAGCCTTTTTAGCTCTACTTCCATCGCAGCCATAAGAGGGCTATAGTTTTCAGTAATGATCTTGTCAACGTCAGCGTTAACTCTAATCCCTAGGTAGACTGCTGAATCTATATATCTATTATCTGTCTTAATGATATTCTTGGTGCAGATGATCTGGGTCTTCTCTTCATTAAGCAAATACCCAGAACTGCTACCAAACTCCTTAGCCAGCTCTACTAATGCGGGCATTGCCTGATGTGGATCACTAGTAAAGGTCGCCAGATCATCTGCATAAGCTAGCAGTTTAGTTGTACATCCATCAAAAATAACGGGGCTAATCCGGTGGCTGCCCAATATTCTTAAGATCAAAGGATCAATATATAGCGAAAAGAGTATCGGAGAGCAGGGGCAGCCCTGACGCGTACCTCTTTTGATCAATATCTTCTCCGACTTCTCACCCATTACTGAGACCCTGGCCACAGGATCTGAATACATAGCTCTAAGAGCTTTGATGGCCTTGGGGCCGAAGCCCCTTGCAGCGAGAATGCCCCATAGAAAATTCCAGACTACGCGGTCAAATGCTTTCTCCGCGTCGAGGAGGATCATGGCCATCTCCCTCCCCCCAGCAGCATGGGCATCAAATAGAGCTATAGCCCGACGAGTATGACCCGTAGTGCCCCGCCCGGGCACAAACCCATGCTGCCAAGGAGAGACAAGATCACCAATGACCCTCCCCAGCCTTTTAGCCCAAATTTTTTAATATAATTTTGTATCTGCGTTGATAAGTGAAATAGGCCGATAAGATCCTGGATTCTCTTTGGGCTTGCCCTTTTTATGAAATATAATTATATTGGTCTCCTTCCAGGAATCCGGAATAACACCTGAGCACAAGATGCCATTAAAAAGATCTAACAAAATAGGAAGTAACTTATTTTCCAGACTTTTATACACCTCCAAAGGAATTCCATCGGGGCCAACAGCTTTCCCAGCAGCCAGTTCTCGAAGGGCATCTTTAATCTCGGTTATCGTTAGATCCCTTTCCAACTCCTCTCTTAAGGCTACATCAAGTGAGGGGCCTATATTACCATTCTCTAGGCTGTATAACTCTTGCTGTTGAACTTGGTGGCTCTCATCATCATACAATTTTTGATAAAATTTTTTAAAGGCTTTTAATATACCCTTAGTCTCCGAGTATGTCTTACCCTCGTCCTGTATACTAGTGATAACATTCTTTGTTCTATCCTGTCTAATACGTAATGCCAAAACCCTACCCGCCTGTTCCCCAGTCTCATACCGCTTCGCCCTTGAAGCCTGATACTCCCCCACTGCCTTCTGTGTGACCAATTTTTGCAAATCAGCTTTAATAACAGCCATGCTTCTAAAACTCTCCAGCCCATCCAGACCCCTACCTATTTCTTTACTATGCAGCTTCTCCGCTTTTACTAGATCATCCATAAGCTGATCAACCTTTACCATATCCTCTTTCTTTAACCTAGCCGAACAGCTAATGGATTCCCCCCTAAAAGCCGCCTTAAAAGCTTCCCAAACCCCGTTCCTAGAGGCACTATATCTATTTGCATCAAAGAACTCCCCAGACCAATTTTTAATGTGTTCAAGGAACCTCCAATCTGATAATAATCTTCTTTCAAAAGTCCAATTGGTGTGCTTTCTCTCTGAACAATCTATACTATATGATAAAACAAGAGGATTATGGTCAGAAATTACTCTGGGGAGTTTCTTAATAGTAGCCTTACTAAGTTCGGATTGTGAAATAAAAAAGTAATCTAGTTTGGAGTATTTTTGATACGGATTCGAGAAATATGTAAACCCTGGATCCTGTGGTTCCTTTTCTCCCCAAACATCTTTAAGCCCATGAGAGCTTATAGGGAGGACAATGCGCGATACACCCTGGGTTTCCTTCCTAGATATTTAGATGAGTTATGATTGAGCTTCTGACCAATGTGTAGAAAGACTGGATGTGATGGATTGGGTGCGGATTTTACTTTTATGTTCAGAGATACGGATCTTAAGCTTGCGTTCAGTTTTCCCGATATAGGCTTTGCCACACGGGCATTTGATGCAATAGATCACGTTTGTAGAGATGCAGTCACTGTTATGGCGTAATTTGATTTTTTTCCCGGATACCGGATAAGTTAAAAAGTCTCCTATGATCACATTGTTACAATGAATACAATTCTGGCATTTTTGGGTCCCTGAGTATTCCTCGGCTGGAGGGACAACATGTGGAGAAGAAAGTAAGTAAAAAAATCGTAAATTTCTCCCCTTTGAGTATGCAAAAAGGGGTTTCTCAGAGAAAAGACCCTTGAATTCCTCCTCATTTTGAAGTAGGTCCCACCGATTCATGATAATCTTTTTGATGGCTGGTGACATGTAAGAATGTATGGACACAAACACCATTCTAGAGGTTGATGTGATTGACTTGTTGGGCTGTAATAATGTGGACCTAGATTTCAGCTGTGCCTTCGTGAGGCACTCATGGAGGATATATTCAGGATAGCCTCGTGCAAGAAATCTTTGTTTAGATTCCAAAATATTTTGTGCGCTCACAAATGGATCTCAACAAATTCGGCGTATGCGAATGAATTGGGACAAAGGTAGATTATTGACAAGGCTTCTGGGATGAAAACTAGAAAAGGCCAAGATGCTATTGCGGTCTGTGGATTTGGTGTACACTGATGTCTCAAAAATTTTATTGATGGTTTTGTGTATTTGGACGTCCAAAAAGTGAATGGTATCTGGTTGAATGTTATAGGTAAGACGTATATGAGGATTTATCCCATTCAAGGAATTGATCATGGATACTAAGGCTTGTTCCGTATTAGACCATAGCAAAAAAATGTCATCAATATAACGACAATACAAGGGTATGTTGTTCCACCAATTCGTATTGGATATGATGTTCTCAGACTCGTATTGTGACATAAAAATGTTGGCATACGAGGGTGCCTCCGAAAAACCCATTGAAGTGCCTGTTAACTGGACGTAAAAATTGTTTTGCCATTCGAAGTAACTATTGTGGAGACACAATTTGAGCAGCTGAAGGATGAAAATCCTGTCTGTTTGCATCTGTTCAAGTTGCAAGATAGCCCATTCTACTGCCTCTAGACCGGCAGAATGTGGAATTGAGGTGTATAACACCGTGACGTCTATAGTACAGAGCAAGATGGGAGTATGTGGATCAATATTGACAGTTGAAAGTTTCTGAAGAAAGTGAATTTTGTCCTTAAGGTAACTGTACCAGTTTTGTACGAATTTCTGTAAGTGGAAATCCAACAACTTGACAACTGGGTCAAAAATAGAGCCACAAGCAGATACTATTGGATGAAAGGGAGGATCCTGGGGATCTTTGTGCATTTTTGGTATCATATAGAGCCTGGGACGGCGTGGATTTTTCATGGATAGATACCCTTTCAATTGATCATCAATCCAATTCTGCTTATATGCTTGTAGTAATAGCTTAGACAACATATCTTGTAGTTGTGAAGTAGGATCATAGTTAAGTAGCATGTATGTGTTAGTATCAGAAACATGTGCTTGTACTTTGTTACAGTAATATTCTGAGTCCATCACAACGATAGCTCCTCCTTTATCAGCTGGTTGTAAGGTAATCGAAGTATCGTTGGCCAATGATTGGATGATATGTCTTTCATGTTTAGTGAGGTTGTCAGATTTCTTTGATTGGTATTGTAAGGTTTGGATGTCTTTGCTAATCAAAGTTTCAAAAGTGTCAAGCATTTTATGAGACACTGGTGGCATATATGTGCTCTTGGGTTTGAATTTGGAAGGTGCAATTGCTGGAGCAGAGTTTTCTGTTGATAAATTCATCGGGTTTTGAAGCTTCAGTTGTCTATACGTGGTAAAATTAAAATGATTAATTTTTAATAACTAATTATTTTGTCTTGTGTAAATGTAGTTTTATACTGATCAACATGTGTGTGTGAACAAAAGAGAATTATACGTGGGGATGCGTATGTGTGCTAACTAATAATAACGTGCGTGTTTACATGTTTAAATGTTGCTGAGTGCTGTTTATTTTAAAGCACAAAATGCTTTCGAATTAATGCTTTTCTGTGTTGCAAAGGCTTGATAATTACATACACATAAGGGTATTAGTGGGGTTAACACTGTTTAATCATTATGCTGTAGTAACTTTGTTTTGTCTCTTTCAATTAAGATGGTCTATTGTGGCCTATTGTGGCCTACCAAAATATGGCCGCCGTTTGCAGCCTGGCCTCGAGTGAATAATTTGTGATGAGAGGGCCTTGCTGAATATGATCACGAGTCATCTGACCACAGTCCTTGCCTGGTTAAAACTTTCCGTGAGGACAGCAGCAGTTCTGGGCAAATCTCCAGATGCATTGGAACAGCCTTGGCAGCCTTGGAAAACAAAGGAGCCTTAAAAGAAAGACTCTGAACTCTGAGCTCATCGCCGAGGAAATGTGGAAGTTGAAGGATACATTTTATTTTTTTTGGTTCCTGTTCTGTCTTTTTATTTTTGTGATTTTCTTGAGCGGAGATTTTCCAAATGTAGCGATGCTACATCCTTTCCTTCTCGCTTTGCTCAGAGGTTCAACGGACGCGATGAATACTTTATGTTTCTTTCCTTTGTTCAAAATGCTATAAAAATTGTTAGCCTAGAGAGGGTCTTTGCCATTTGCCACTTGCCATTTTCCTTCCCGAACCTGCGTTGGTGAGGATCTACGCTGTGAGGACGGCGACTCGAGAGACTTTACCGAGAGACTTGTCCTGACCCATTCTGACATTTAGCTAGAATAGGTAATTATGAGAAAAAATGATTTACTCTGATTAATTTCTTTGACTAATTTTAGATAAAGCATTATAATTTTGAATATGGTGTTGGTTATTATTTCTTGTCAATTATTGAGTACTATATTTTGATTATTGTTGTATAGATTGTTTAGATCATGTTTCAGGGCAGTTACAATAACCAGGTCTTATCGACCTCGATATAGATGCAGGGTGTTTAAGAGATTTCTTTCTATAGGTTCAGTGCTGGTAGAGTATTTGAGCGTATGTTAGTGAAATGGGCCCTAGTGTATGATGAGTGTATGTGCGTGTAACTGTGAAATTACTCTATCCGTGGAAGTAAGGATATTATATACACCCTGATCTCTATCACAATCTCCTCAGAGTTTTGATTAGAAGGGACAATGTTGGTAAAGAAGTGACGCAACCTGAGACTTCTCATGAACCTAAATAATGCAGCTTGTATCCGCAATGGGGTAGTCATGCTTGTGGGCACGAATGACATACCTCGCGCCAGAACAGCGATTTCTTGGGGCCTCAGTTGTCGGGTAGAAATGCTCATTACTAAGTCACTGTTTTTCCACTGCGAACGCTTTGCCACCTTTTTCTGTGTCCACGCCTTGTTTTTTGGACTGTATTGTTACATGTCGGGATGTTTGTGGTGGTGGACGTCCTTGGTCCTGAACTTGTGACAAAAAAGAAGCAGAAGTAGAAGGTTGAGATGTTTCATGAATTGTAGTTGAAGGGCCTGCCACTTGTGATTGGGCAAATACTTGTGCTGGTATTTTATTTAAGGTAGTGTCTCGCTCTGATGCCAAACTCTCATCAAATGATGTTGTAGTTTTGCGATGTTCAAAACGGCGTTTGGTTTAGATATCAGCCCATGTATAGACCTCATTAAGTTTATAGTCAATGGTGTCTCTTTTGTATTTGCAGATTTTCCCTTCTTGTAATTCTTTTTCATATTTTTCCAGCTTTTGATTCAAAACTTCAAATTGCAACTTCCATGCGTTGGATTCCATGCGAACTTCTAGTTCACTTTTTAAGGTAAATATTTCTTCTTCAAGATCCTTAATAGTTTTAGATAATTCCTCGATGATCAGAAGTATCAAATCAAGAGAGCATTTATTAAGTATAGCGTACCATTTATCCATAAAGTTGGAGTTTAGGTGAAATCTAAATAGCAAAGGTTTGATAGCTAGTCGAAGTCCACGAGGTATACGTTTGGCTTTATGGTATTGAACCAATGTAGATGCGTGGAGTTTTTGGTTAAGTTGTCTTCTAGTGATGTATTCGAGTTGCCGTAGTTGTTGTGTGATGGTGCCTCCATGGGTGTCTGAAGTTTTAACTTCCTCAATCAGGGCACAGGTTTCACTAGCCTCGTCTGTGGTGTATGCTTGTCAGGAATCACGGGAGGTTTCCTCCCTCTAATTCCATTGTGGCTACTATTTTTGCTTTACAAAACCATTCAAGCACAAACGACCTCTTTAGCTGGAGCAATTGCTGGCATCGCAGAAATTCCAACATGGCTGCCAATAATCCAATACTGCAACAGCATACCGCTGTTTAGCAGTCTAGTGTTTTTTGTATCAACTGCCTGAGGAATGTTCTTCAACATTCCTCAGTGCACTTCACTGAGGAAATCATGAGAGGAACACCTGTTTACAAGCGTCGTGGAAGATAGTTAGGGTAGAAGCGTTCACTCGGGGTTAGTAAGCGCCGGTCTACATACACTTCAGGAAACAGGTCAGCCTAATTCATTCTTGTTTAATAATATTGTCTGAGAGAAAAAATATCGAGTTCATTAAAAGACTAAACAGTTGTTAGAGAATTCAAAACTACTAATTATAGAGGAGGTTTATAGGTAATGAACATTATTGGCAAGCACAATAATTTCTGATCTGACTAGAGTATTCAAGTGCGAGCGTTTATCTATTCAGACGCTGCACTTGACTGAGAAATCCCTTGTAGCACACAACGTAAATCCTTGGAACAAAGACTCCGGTTGAGCTCTCGTCAACAGTGTTTCAGAACGCAAAACCGGCACCCCTTGAAACCGCCAGTCGGAGGCTTCCGCTGACGTGTTCTAAATTTAGCCTGCCAAGTAATCAATTAACTCGACGCTGGTTTTCCTCATGCAGCGTGACACAGTAAATTAGGCATTCATGCTAACCGAGGAAATACGGTCTCGAGCAAGTTAAAAGAAAAAGAAAATAAACACGAGGCTAATCTCATTAGCACTCCGTTTTCGATTCTTGAAGAAGGAGTCATACTCACGCGGTTGTGTAAAATATACGCGTGCATTAAAAATCACATTTCCGAATAGCGGAAGAACAAAAGGAATAGCGCTACATGTATTTATAGGATGCTGTAATCGGGGTGACAGGTCTAAAACTCCAGTTAAGGAAAAATACCTATAAAGACAGCTGACATAACGGAGAACCCTTCTTCCCGATTCCATAATAACTGACAGCCAAGAATCAATCATCCAGAGACTATTATACCAGGCTTCACCAGTTTCTAACCTCGTGAGTGGAGAGAAGGAACAAGAAAGACATATAGCATCACAACCATACTTATAGTTAGCAACATACTCACCCTATTTTTCTCACTCCCTCTTAGTGCAGAATCAAGCAGGGGGACAGCCTGTAAAAGAAACAGAGTGAAGACTTCACTTGGTGTAATACATCGCACAAGAGAAGTAAGAAGAGTAGCAAGCTCCAAAAGCCTTCCTGGTAAGATAAGTTATCTATAGATTAAAATACAGTAAGTTAAACAGAAGTACAGATTATAAATTGCGTAAAAAATGTTTTAGCCAGAAGACCAGAAAGAAGACCGATAGAAGACGTAGCAGGCCTGGCAGAGTTTTTGGAGCTGTCTCTTCTCGTCCCATTCCCCTTTTCCCTTCTTTGGAACTTACCTGCAAGGAGTCCAAATATCCGGCGGGAAGTTCCGAGCGGGGCATAGGGGGCTTAGCATCATTCTGCTCCTGTGCATCCTTATGCAAGTTAGTTGCAACCTCTGACAATGCTTTAGTTGTGGCTCTGTTGTCTGTAAGATTGGTGATTGAATCGAATGACATTTTGGATGTGGGTGCTACGACCTGAGACAGCAGGAAAATTAGACAAAGATATGTGGAAGAGCACTCCTATGTAAATATGTTAATCAGTGTATACACGGTTAAAACACGGGTGCAGCAGTGCAACACTTGCAGTCAAATCAAGTGTACATAGTCAAACAGAAGAATTACATGATCCAACCGGTCATGGGCACTGCGCACTGTTCCAATCGGGTGGTAACCCTTGATCAAATAAGCCAAATAAATTCTTTCATACAAGAAAAAGGACAAAATTATAATTTGAACATGTTTTTTTAGTCATATTGTCATGTTCTTACATATGTAACAAAAAATAAATGCACTTTTTCGAGTTCTACAATCATAAATGATTGAAATCATAACATTTCATAATGACATAATCGTAGCATCAAAAAACAGTATTTGCTTTTGCCAAATGAAGCATATTTGAAGTCATGCCCGATGCATTTCGGGACTGTCACGTCCCTTCTTCAGGGGAAACCTGTAGGAGAAAAGCTCCATTAAATGATATCAAGTATCTTTATATAACAGCCAGACACCTGGAGATCACCATGATGTGGAAAGATGGCTATCTGAAAAGTGCGTGATTCTAGAGGGTAATCAGAGGTATAGAATGTGGGTTGAATTGCCAAGGAAGCCATGCAGGATGTACGTTAAATGAGGTGTCAGTGCCCGGTATCCTGGTGCTAATGATAGCACTACATTAAAAGTGAATGAAGAAATAGAAAAAAATGGAAAACGAAGCCTTGTGCGAACGAAAATTGAAAAGGACCTGTGGTTGAGCTAGTTTTGATTAGTACTCATAGAATAAAACATGTGTTAGAAAAAATATGTTGAAGAGACAAAACAACGCTCACTAATCGTGAGGATTGAATCGAGCAACCTTCATTCAGCATTAGACTGTAAAAATAATGGTGGAATATGGTCATGAAAAGGTCAAATGAACGTGATTGAATGTGCCCATGCCAGCGGGGTTCTGTCTTACCATTGATGAAATGGGTAACTGCGCTTTTGGATGCAACTGCAAGTAACTTTGAGTGCTGTAAAAAGAGTAAAACGGCATAGTTGTGATGGACTCAGAATATTACTGTAACCAAGTATAAGCACATGTTTCTGATACTAACACATACATGCTACTTAACTATGATCCTACTTCACAACTACAAGATATGTTGTCTAAGCTATTACTACAAGCATATGAGCAGAATTGGATTGATGATCAATTGAAAGGGTATCTATCCACGAAAAATCCACGCAGTCCCAGGATCTATATGATACCAAAAATGCACAAAGATCCCCAGGATCCTCCCTTTCGTCCAATAGTATCTGCTTGTGGCTCTATTTGTGACCCAGTTGGCACGTTTTTGGATTTCCACTTTCAGCAATTCGTACAAAACTGGTACAGTTACCTTAAGGACACAATTCACTTTCTTCAGAAACTTTTGACTGTCAATATTGATCCACAAACTTCCATCTTGCTCTGTACTATAGACGTGACTGCATTATACACCTCAATTCCACATTCTGCCGGTCTAGAGGCAGTAGAACGGGCTATCTTGCAACTTGAACAGATGCAAACAGACAGGATTTTCATCCTTCAGCTGCTCAAATTTTTTCTCCACAATAGTTACTTTGAATGGCAAAAATATTTTACGTCCAGTTAACAGGCACTTCAAAGGGTTTTTCGGGGGCACCCTCGTATGCCAACATTTTTATGTCACAGTACGAGTCTGAGAACATCATATCCAATACGAATTGGTGGAAAAACATACCCTTGTATTGTCGTTATATTGATGACATTTTTTTGCTATGGTCTAGTACTGAGCAAGCCTTAGTATCCATGATCAATTCCTTGAATGGGATAAATCCTCATATATGTCTTACCTATTACATTCAACCAGATACCATTCACTTTTTGGACTTCCAAATACACAAAACCATCAATACCATTTTTGAGACATCAGTGTACACCAAACCCACAGACCGCAATAGCATCTTGGCATTTTCTAGTTTTCATCCCAGAAGCCTTGTCAATAATCTACCTTTGTCCCAATTCATTCGCATACGCCAAATTTGTTCAGATCCATTTGTGAGCACACAAAATATTTTGGAATCTAAACAAAGATTTCTTGCACGAGGCTATCCTGAACATATCCTCCATGAGTGCCTCACGAAGGCACAGCTGAAATCTAGGTCCACATTATTACAACCCAACAAGTCGATCACATCAACCTCTAGAATGGTGTTTGTGTCCACACATTCTACCATGTCACCAGCCATCAAAAAGATTATCATGAATCGGTGGGACCTACTTCAAAATGAGGAGGAATTCAAGGGTCTTTTCTCTGAGAAACCCCTTTTTGCATACTAAAAGGGGAGAAATTTACGATTTTTACTTTCTTCTCCACATGTTGTCCCTCCAGCCGAGGAATACTCAGGGACCAAAAAATGCCAGAATTGTATTCATTGTAACAATGTGATCATAGGAGACTTTTTAACTCATCCTGTATCCGGGAAAAAAATCAAATTACGCCATAACAGTGACTGCAACTCTACAAACATGATCTATTGCATCAAATGCCCGTGTGGCAAAGCCTATATCGGGAAAACTAAACGCAAGCTTAAGATCCGTATCTCTGAACATAAAAGTAAAATCCGCACCCAATCCATCACATCCAGTCTTTCTACACATTGGTCAGAACCTCAACATACTATAGCGCTATTACGCTTTCAAATAGTAGAGAGACCCACATTCAGACCAGGTGTTAACATTACTAAAAGGTTACTCCAAAGGGAGATTTATTGGATCAATTGTTTGCAAACCATGTCCCCCTTGGGACTAAATGATCGTTATGATATGAGTTGTTTTCTGTGATGTTTTTTCGTGATGTTTATGATGTACCATACCGTTTAAGCCACATGTTCTCTGACAACTGTTTGTATAAATGCAAAATATGGGTGGCGGTCCTTACATTGTTCACATAGTATAGATTCCGTTAATATATCTGCTCCTACACACTTTTCCTACCACCCTCTCTTTATCATTTTAAAACACTTTAATTTTCCGTCTATAATTTTATTGCATTCATCCGGTTTCAAAACTTGTCTATTCAGTGATCACAGATCACCAATTCGTCTTTACTTCATTTTTTACACTGTTCTATATGCCATTCCACTTCCTTCACATCATTGTACGTTCGCCGTCAACCATGATTCAAATCCCCAGTTTGTTTAAACATCAGGAACATTGGTATTTAACTGCACACGTTTACTTCCATCCTTTTTTCAGTCAATACACGTTTGCCCAAATTGTTGAGCTTTTTACTAATTGGATACAGTAAAGCCCACACCAGTCCAAAATGTCCGACCGACATCGTACCATTTCAAGTCCTCTTTCCATATCCATACACGTCACGCTTTATCACCACAGCTCGTCTCACATCAACTTTTCCGGTTGCAATATGGCGTAGCGTCTTGGTTCCTTTTCGTGCAGTCACAAGGTAAGTGGCTAAACGCCACCTGTACCACCGAATCCTTTTTGTTCGTTTGTTTTTACATAGCGGTTTGTCCAGGCACAATTACCATTGGTGCCGTTTTACTCTTTTTACAGCACTCGAAGTTACTTGCAGTTGCATCCAAAAGCGCAGTTACCCATTTCATCATTGGTAAGACAGAACCCCGCTGGCATGGGCACATTCAATCACGTTCATTTGACCTTTTCATGACCATATTCCAGCATTATTTTTACAGTCTAAAGCTGAATGAAGGTTGCTCGATTCAGTCCTCATGATTAGTGAGCGTTTTTTTGTCTCTTCAACATATTTTTTCTAACACACGTTTTATTCTATGAGTACTAATCAAAACTAGCTCAACCACAGGTCCTTTTCAATTTTCGTTCGCACAAGGCTTCGTTTTCCATTTTTTTCTATTTCTTCATTCACTTTTAATGTAGTGCTATCATTAGCACCAGGATACTGGGCACTGACACCTCATTTAACGTACATCCTGCATGGCTTCCTTGCCAATTCAACCCACAGTCTATACCTCTGATTACCCTCTAGAATCACGCACTTTTCAGATAGCCATCTTTCCACATCATGGTGATCTCCAGGTGTCTGGCTGTTATATAAAGATACTTGATATCATTTAATGGAGCTTTTCTCCTACAGGTTGCCCCTGAAGAATGGACGTGACAGTCCCGAAATGCATCGGGCATGACTTCAAATATGCTTCATTTGGCAAAAGCAAATACTGTTTTTTGATGCTACTATTATGTCATTATGAAATGTTATGATTTCAATCATATATGATTGTATAACTCGAAAAAGTGCATTTATTTTTGGTTACATATGTAAGAACATGACAATATGACTAAAAAGACATGTTTGAATTATAATTTTGTCCTTTTTCTTGTATGAAAGAATTTATTTGGCTTATTTGATCAAGGGTTACCACCCAATTGGAACCGTGCGCAGTGCCCATGACCGGTTGGAACTTTAGAAAGTGCCACTTTGTTGCCCAAAGCTTTCCATTAGCCGGCTCTGTTGAAAATAGCTGGTGTTCTCAAGACAGACTGTTGCCCTCCTGGGGAGAGGTGAGAGCAACACTAAGTAAGAGGAACAAAAGACCCACCAAGGGAAGAGGTGTGACTTACTCGTGGTATGATGGCCAGAGTAGGTTTGAGCCCAAAATGCATGCTTCAAATGGGGAAGCCGCCTTTGAAGGGCAAATGTTTATCACAATAGGAAAGGGCTGCTCTTTTGTTTTAGCAGACAGGCTGACATCTTGGGCAGAGAAGGAAAAGCAATTGAAAGACAGTTTTTCAAGTGTTGTGTAGCCCCAGACAGTGAATCACTGACATAATATCGACAACCACAATTTTGACATGCAAAAATATCAGCAAAAAATTATCGATAACACTATTATCGACTAACAATACTTATTTAAGAAATAACACAAATATTGAATCCAAATTATCATCAACAAATATTGTAAACAACGTTATCGAACACACAAATATCGTTAAATAAAATATTGACATGTCTTTAATAACATACGAAATGTCCGAAATATCGAATACTAAAATACAGACAACTAATTTATTGAAGTTATACAAATATCGACTTTTTTAAAAATAACTAAGAACAAGATACCTTCACCCCAAAATGTATTTTCACAATACAAACACTCACTACACACATTATAACTATAATATAATCTTAATTATAACATATAAACATATCAAAGCATAAAATAATAGCAAAACACACATATATATTAAATAAAATATTAGGAAACATAACACACACAACATTTAACATTATAACCAATGTAAAACATACATAAGCAAAGAAATCAGAAAAAGAAAAAATAGCACTAACAACTTCTTAATTAGCGTTTTCCATATATGGAAAACAACTGCCAAAAACGAAAAAAAAATAACAACGAATGAAAACCTCACACTAATAAAATGCACCAATGAAATAAACCTATCAATTAAGCAAACACTATATAAACAACGAAAAGTTACATTTAATATACACATCAACTCTACAGAAAAAAAGAGGAAACTCTGCCGGATTACTCCCAGAATGCAGATTTACATTACAGAAAGAAGCTTTGCAACTGCACTAAGTAAGTAAAACTGTAGTTAGAATAAAACACTACTTATAGTCTTCACCAAAAAATATATAAAAATACATTTCACTAATATATCTCTCTAAAACATATATCTCCTCTACATATACCTTATAAAAAGGACCAAAAACTGCTTCTGCTGCATCTACAATAAAGATACTAAAAAGGTAAGTATATTACAATTTTATATAAATAAACTCCCTAAAATCCCAACCCAAAAACCCACTTATCCACAATGTCCCCATCACCTACAACACGATAGAACAAAAATATTAAAATTGTATTTCTTCTTCCCAACAGAAACATCTTCAAGAAAACGAATTCAACACCATCTTTACTGACATCAACAGCAACATTGTAAATATATGCAAAGAAAGGTATATGTATTAACTTAAAAACTATACTGTTTTATTTAAATTAATTTTCAGAAATATTATCCTTAGAACTTCAAAGACCACCATGACTGAAGGCGCACAATTTATTATGTCGCAAAAAGGGAAAATGTTATTGTGTTATATGGGTTATGTATACACACAAGAAAAACAAACTGGTTTAATAGTATTTTGGAAATGTAGCAAATAATATTTGAATAAAAGCTATGGAAGAGCTATTACACAGGAAACTACTGTTGTATCTGTAAAAGAACATAACCACCCCCCAAATGTAACTGAGATTGAAGTAAGAGATGCACTTGAAACAATAAAAGAAGCTAGCAATAGTACAGATAGACCTACAACAGAAATACTAAAAAAGCAGTTAATAAAAGTACCCCAACATGCATCTAGCAAATTACCCTCTATTGATTCTTTAAAAAGAACAATAGCTAGACAAAAGAAAGCCTCTACAATTACTACACCTGCCCCTGAAACCTTTCAAGACGCAGAGATTCCCCTGAACTAAGTATAACACACAGTAATGAACCATTTATAATATTTGATAGTACATGCAAAGATAAAATAATTATTATGTTTGCTACTGCAAACAATTTACTTAAATTACAACAATGTAACACCTGGATGAAGGATGGGACCTTCAAAATGTGTCCCAAACCATTTTATCAGTTGTACACAATCCATGTTTTTTTTCAAAATACTAATATTCCATTTATCTATAACCTACTCCCCAATAAACAACAAGCTACCTACCTTGAAATTCTAAACCAAATAAAAGATAAAACCAATAATTATTTTCCGCAGAAAATAATTATTTATTTTGAGCAAGCCATGATTAATAGTCTACTAAAATGCTACCCACATACAGCAATCCAGGGTTGCTATTACCATTTTAATCAATGTCTATGGAGACATCTGCAAAAGTCAACCCTAAGGGGCCCATTAGGATTGCGGGCAGACCGCCACTGCCGGGCCGGCGATGGCGATCCGCCCGCCAGATGTCCATGTTTCACCCCCGCCATATTAGTATGGCAAGGGGCACCGCAGCAGACGGAAAGACAGTCTGCCATTTTTCCGCCGGTCGGATTGCCGGCCGGCTGGAAAAGGCACACAATATGGTGGTGGTGCCTTGCAGGCACCTCCATCCATATTATGATGCCTGCGGTGGAAAGTCTTTCAATGGTGGAGACTCTGCCATGGAAAGGCATGCGGGAATTCATTGTGGGGGACCATTGCACGTCCCGGGGAGTTGGCTGCACTGGGGGATCCCTATGGTACCGCCATCATTGCCATGCACAAGGTGGCAGGCACCGCACGGTGCCTGTCACGTTGCGCATGGCAATGCACAACATGGGCTTTCAGCATTGCGGCAGGTGCTGTTTACAGAATTGCCCACCGCAATGTTACAGGCAGAAATGCGCCCACCAGTGTGGCGGGCGCATCTTAATAGGCCTGGCGGGCCCACCGCACCTCTGGCGGTGGGTCCTGTGTTCCGTTACGGTGGCGGGCAGACATAGTTATCGTTAAAGGCCCCTAAGGGGTCTATTAGTATGGTTGGCAGAGGCACCACTGCGGTGCTGGCGGTGGCAGAAAATGCTTTTTTCCGCACTCCAGCAGCGGTCCTCACGTCTGCCATATTAGTATGGCCAAACATAGCCCATTTACTGTCCGCCACGGTGCAACGTGAACCGTCATCTAAGTGCGCCCACCACTGCGGCGGTGGGAGCCAATGGAGACTCACCGCCGCGCAGAATGATGTCCCGTCCGCTGTACAAATCAGGATGTCCCAAACAGCCAGTTGCATCGCAGCGGTGAAACCGCCCATTTAGAGACGGCAGAAGCTCAACAGCGGAGTGCGAAACCAGAGTCCCGGTCCCTTCCACCCGGTCCCGACCGCAATGGATCCAGCTCTACACGTCTTCCCGGTGCTGGACCTGATACATTACCAGCAACTCATGGACCGTCACAGATGCCGCTGCAGGTACGCAATAACACAATCCCACAATCCCACACACAACCACAACACACAACTCATGGGCTGATATAGGGTTCCTGTCCAAACCAGACACCCTGGTGGGGACAGGAACACAGCCACAAGTGTACCCACACATGTCCTACCTGTCACTAAATCACCCCTCCGCATCCAGGTCACCCATCTACCACAATCATTAAGTAATGTCCTGGTCACTTCACCACAGCGGTGAAGACGTGGGAAAAAATGCTCGCAATGCAGAAGGCAGGGCCAGCGCCAGGCATGGGCAGTGCACAAAGACCACAGGGCCACACCTCCACCCTCCACACACTAGCCCCCCCCCCAAGGGACATGCCATGTGCCCCTCCTGTGCTCCCCCATGTACAACAACAAGTCAGGTGAACCCACATCCTGCACCACACACCAAACAACTAGGGAGACAGCCACAGCAGGAGTGGCTGCAGAGGAACACGCAGCACAGAAACACAGAGCCAGGACAACCCACATACCACAACAACACCACACACATGGCAAGAAAACTGAGTCCAAGCACAAAATGAACACACACACAGATAATGAACAATCACTCCACTGGACCCACAGCCTGCCAAGTCACACAGACATACCCCACACACACACAGCTACATACACAGACCACATGCCAGCAGCAATGGAGGACAACATATAGGAGAGCTAAAGTCAGGTGCCCACAAATGGAAGGCCAAGGAGCTAACCACCAAGCATGTGTACATCACATGCAAGACAATAAACATATAACACCCTCAGCCCATCAATTCACACCTGGCTGGCATAGTGAGTGAAGTCAAACCACAGTCACCTCAGTGCAACAACTCAGGGAGACTGCAAGGCAACCCATGTATAGGCACAGGGATGAAAGGAAGGCCCTGAAGTCAAACAGCGAACAGCCACACATATGTATACAACTACTTGACAGGAGTATGTCAGCAGCACAACACACAGGGCCCATTGACACACTCCATGACTGTCAAACACAAGTAGTAATCTTCACACATACCCCCCTCCCCATCACACCTGCAGCACACAACACCAGTGACAGACACACAGAAGGGTGTCAATAATGTCCATTCATTACACAGACAAACAAGCACACTCCCTGGGGGGTATTCACAAACATCACACACACACACAGGGATGCCAGAACCAATGTCTGCACCAAAACAACAAACACATAACGCAACAAAAACACGGAGAGAACCACAACAAGACCAGGCATGACCTGTGAGGTCAAACTGTGGAAAGGCAATGGGAGCACAGACAGAACAGCAGTGCACAACCTCATCAATCAGGAACAGTGCACAGACAACATACCATAACACAGACAAGAAGTGTACCATCACCAAACAATCATGGACACAAACTGGGAGAAATTAGCCTACAATGACACACAGACAGACATACCACAGCACCCATCAAGAGAACATGATGTCACAGTGTACCACATGCCTACACATGCACATGAATGACAAGATACAGCTCAAATATGAGAGGAGAAAACACCAAGGATGCATCTAACACAAGCACTGGAACTAGAATAGACCTAAGTTCATGTGACAGACACACAATTAAGGTACACCACACTGGCTACACACATCTGAATGAAACACAACACACCAACAAAACACATACACTGACATGCAAATAAAACACCACACACAGAGCATTTGTCAGCTGTAAGGAACAATATAGCTCAAACACTGCACACAGCCACATGAAACACACAACAGATGCACATGCCAATAAATCACATTGCAAACACAGCAGGACATCAGGGGATGCACACTAGGCAAGGAGAAGGCAACATACACCCACAGCACTGCATGCACACCAAGCAGTGTCTGCACACCAAACATACCAGTCCCACACAGATATGAGTGACACAACATGAACACCCACTACAACAATCAAAACAGCACACTGACAACATCACATTCAGGAAGGGAAGCAGTACCTCAGAAAACACACATACACCTAACCCAACACCCACAGATGCACAAGTCTGGGACACCAAAGTGGAAACAACATGACCAGAGGATTGTGCAGCACAAACAGTTGGACTACATTTGAGCAACCATGACTGCTAAACAGTCCGAGAAAATCACATATAACCAATTGGGAAAATGTCCTGAGTGGCACATTGCTCCTATGCTAAGATCTGCACCACAAAGAACAGTGTCACAATTGAAGTGATGGGGAGGCACACACACAGGCAACCCAAGGGGACAGCTGACATGAAAGTGAAGTGGTGTGTACGTCAGTAGTGGACATGGCAGGAGTGTACCATACACAAATAAATGGAGTGCAGACTCACAATGTGTAGGCATCTGAAGCACAGATAGGGGATGGTATGACACAACACACCACATGCCATACTGGAGGCAATAAAGTCCCATGTGGCAGCAATTCATGAGAAAACAGGTATGCAAAGTCACCACAAACTGCATCAAGACACATGGATGATCAACAAAACACAACACTGACTTGCCAGTCACATACTCTACATACTCACAATTGACAAAAACTAAAAGTAGGAATCAGCCAGAACTGCAATGACACACTGACACACTGCACAGTGCACAACATACAACACACACATGTGCACACAATCACAATCACAGGGCTGAGCAATCACACAAACAGGCACTCTATTCCTGGGTGACACGTGTGTAGTTGACATTGCAGGGGCACACACACATCAACACTCCCGACAAATTCACCCCTGCACACTGCACACTTTTTGACCATCATAGTGCACACATTGAAAGTAACCCATGTGACTAAGATGACTGACCATCACTAGATGACTAGACACCTACAATGCTGGGCACACATAAATTAAGAGCACAAATAAATGATAACCCTGGCCAGCCTGCCTGCAATCCTGTGGATAGAATCCCACTCTGTGCTGGCAGTCCCTCCAAACCTGACATGTGTACAATATAGCTAACATGAACAAAGAATGCGAATGACAACAGTATTTCATCTAAAAGCACCACCATTGCACCCACAAGCACCAGAGTCAGGAAGTACTGAAGTCCCTGTCACCCCTGTAAAAACTATAAAAAGTGAGACAAGCCATTGGCAATGTTGAAGTGGCATACACAGCATGTGGCACAGTAAACCATACACACACTGAAAAAACTTTAATCAGTAAGGACACTGACAAAACAGACAACAGGAGTAACTGTCTTTTTTCACATATTACACAGATAGGCACCAATATTAGACAAGAGCAATGCCAGTGGCCAGCACAAAGTGTGGAGTAGTTACATGAGAAGCCACACAGGCAAGGTGCAAACAGCAGTGAACAATAAGGCCAGTGGCCAGCACAAAGTGCAGAGTAAGTCCATGAGAAGCTGCACATGCAAGGGGCAAACAGCAGTGAACAACAAGACCAGTGGCCAGCCCAATGTGCAGAGTGAGTCCATGAGAAGCTGCACAGGCAAAGGACAAACAGCAGTGAACAACAAGGGAAAGTGGCCAGTCCAATGTGCAGAGTGAGTCCATGAGATGCTGCACAGGCAAGTGGCAAACAGCAGTGAACAACAAGGCCAGTAGCCAGCACAAAGTGCAGAGTAGTTACATGAGATCCTGCACAGGCAAGGGGCAAACAGCAGTGAACAACAAGGCCAGTGGCCAGTCCAATGTGCAGTGAGTCCATGAGAAGCTGCACAGGGAATGTGTGTGACTGTACCCTGCCATGGTCAGCAACACAGTCAGGGGGGCAACAATGGGCAGTACAGGCACCGCTGTGGGAGAGACACGTGTGTGAGGGAGACAACCACTCAGACTTGCCTGTCAGTCGGACTGGGAGCTGGCTGTGTGTCGGGGACAGTTGGAGGACTTGACCGGGGAGAGAGAGGCCCAGCTGAGGTAGAGGCATCAGTGGTTTGGGAAGCCAGAGGGCTGCTTGAACCAGGTGGTGTAGTGGTACGTGGAGGTGGAGTCATGCTGCCGTGAGACAAAGTGTGGGTGGGAGATTGTGGAGGGGTGTCTTTCCACTTCTTGGGGATTCTAAATGGCTTGCATGCCTTGGGATTAGTGGCAAGTGGTGTGGACACAACAGGCACACTCACCACCAAAGCTGCAACAGGTGCAGCCGGTGGCCCACCCTCTGGGGACATGCTGGATCCAGCTGTTCGCTTGACCTGACCTTGCCTTTGCACCTCCATCCCCTGTTTACCAGGTGTTCCCCCTACAGTGCCCTCCTTTCCCTGCTTCACTGGGCTTTGGATGGGAGTCGAGGTTGTGGGTGAATCTGTCTTGGAGCTCTTATGTGTACTCTTAGTAGGCACCACCTTCTCAGTGAGCACGGAAACTGTCTGCTTGTCTTTGCGAGACGCTTTTGGGACAGGAGCCTTGGCTTGGGATGCCTCTGTGGCCTGCTTCTTGGCTTTGTGGCCCTTGGTGTTGCCTGACAGGCTTTTATCTTTGCGCTCTAGGGTGACTTTAGTTTTCTGTGGGGATGGTGTCTGTTCCATGGACCACTTGGGCTGCTGCTGCGGTGTGCTGCGTGTGCTGTATCTTGACCCTGAGGTCTGTTGTGCCTGGTCACTATCGTCAGATTTGGCCACTGGCAGGGGAGTGGACAAAGGGACTGGAGTTGGACTCTGAGATTGTGCCAGTTGGAGGGCTGCCGTCACTGTGGAGGACAAAGACTGGACAGTCCGGTGTAGCCCACCCGCGTCTGAATGTATGCCCTCAGTCAAAGCAACCACCTGTGCCAACTTTTTGTTGTGGTCTATGAAGGCATTGAGGAGAGCTGTCTGGCCCACACACAGATGGCGCAAAAGGTCCACAGACTCAGCACTGATGGCAGCAGGGGAGACAGGGGCAGGGGCAGCGGTGCCTGGGGTGAAGGACTGTGAGAAGTTGGTCTGATATATGCTGTCAACTAGTTATAGTGGGCACCTTGTATAAGTCCAAGCAACCCCTTATAGTGATAGGTTAAAGACATCCTTTATTGAAAGCTATCCTAGTGGTAGCTATGGAGAGCAACCTTCAGGCTAAGTCTTGAAGGAATGTAAAGCAGCTTGTTTTACCAGTCTATAATCTCTTGAATGACCAAATGAAAGGACAACCACGCCAGGTATACATTTGAAATATATGTATTTAAGATAAAACACACCCCTCTAGTCTCTTTATGAGGCTGGAGCTCGAAGTACTTAAGTTACAAGTCAGAATTCAACAGTAAAAGCACAAATACACGTTTGGCCCTAAGGGCGTACCAAACCATATACCAATAACGTGGTATAAGAACCACGACTGAGCTAGACACGAGGCCTAGAGTCTGTAGAAGTGCTTGGACCACAAGGAACCACACAAGGTAGTGACACAGGGGACCCACTGAGGACGCGTGCAGTGTGAGAACACAGCAGCGAATCGCCGTTAACTTCCATGGGGAAAGTCGCGGTTGGAAATTAAGAGTTTAAGGACACTTAGAGGACGACTACAAGCAAACCCTTTTGGACTTAGAGGTGTCTAGGGCCAACACCCACGGGAGCACCGGAGTACTCGATTTACCTAACCCAGGGAAGCCGGGTGCTTAGGTGTCTTTTGGTGTCGGGTCGCGTCGCTGTTTTCAATGAAAGCTGCTCAAGAAGTGCTACTGCCATGAAGAGGAGAAGTGTCCGAAGAGATCCAAGCCTGGATCGAGGATGGAAGGAACCAGAAAGCAGAGGGGACAGAGTCTGGGTCACTTACCAGTGACCAGGGGCACGTTAGTCCAATGCTCACAGATGTCGGGTGCTTCGGGTGAGTTGAAGGGTGTCTTGACTTTTCAGCCACGAGGTCCAGGAGGCGTCGATGATGACCAGGAGCTGGTTTCGAGCTGTCCCACAAAGTCTGTCGAATGCTGCGGTGTCAGCGACCTGATTGGACCCAACAAGCCTTGGCAACGGCAAGTCACTTGGAAACAGAGAAAGGACTTTGGTGCAGACCAGTAAGGTCTGGGGGACTCATCCAGCAAGGATAAGTCGGGCTACATCTGGAGCAATCAGGAAAGCCCAATCAGAAGAGGAGTTGCCTTCATGAGGACCCACTAGCCAACGGGCTAGCGATCGCAAAGGAGCCTCAAGTGGTCGCACTTGAAACTGGCCCACGGGTCACTCGTGGAGTGGAGGCCAGAGATCTTCAGTGCAGGAGGTGCTCAAGGCTGGTGCTACTCGGAGCCCAAAGCACAACTTCGAGGAAGACCAGGAAGATTATGCATCAGCAAAAGTTCACGGTGTCCAGGGGTCATGGTTCCACGTCACCCACGATAGCCATGGGCCTCAGCTTTGCTGTGGACTCAGGGTACCCTCGGGGAAGTCTGGAAATCCACCACTGGTGATGCAAAGACTTCGGCATCCGGCGGGAGCTTCAGAGTTGTAGACGGGCAATTGCTTCTTTGGCGCTTGCCAAGCAGGGGAGTCACTCCTTGACCCCAAGACAGATTTCTTCAGTCTTCTAGTCGAAATAGAACGTCGAAGGTCCAGGATATATGTTGCAGAGTTTTGTCCAGGGTAATCCAAAGTTTTGAGGACTGGGTTCCCATACTTATACTAAGTTTGGGGGTTGGACATACTCTAAGGACCCACCTATGGGAGGGTTTGGAAAGAGGGGTGGTTACACCCATTTCCTTTGTCCAGTTTTGCACCGGAGCAGGTCCAGGTAGCCCCTGCAACCGGTTTAAACTGGACTATGCACAGGGACACCAAGTGTGCCCCCAGTGCAGGACTTCAAAGCACCAGAGAGTGCTCCCACCCAGCCCCAATACACATGTGCCTGTCTGAGGAGGTGGTTACACCTCCCTGGGACAGGAAACCTATTTTCCAGGCCTCCCCTGCCTGAGTTTCGGTCTGCAGCAGGAGGCCAGACCCATGTCTGTGGCAGTGGCATCCATTTTGTGATGCCAGGGCTTTAGAAAGTCTTTACCGGGTAGACCAGTGTGAACATGACTCTCCCTCTAGAAGGGTGGAATGCTACCCCCGCTGCCAGAACTGGCAGGGGGTAGTATTCCAAAGTGTTTGCCACCAAACACAACATGTTTCTGTGCAGCTAGTCCAAAGTTAGCATTTACTGCGAGGTTATAATGCACTTAAGAGTATATGGTCAGGCTGCACCACAAACAGCATCAGCGGAGGTACTCCGAAAGCTGCAGAGGGGCTCTGCTCATGCAGGGGCACCCTCTCACATAAAAAACCAAGCACTCTACCTTCAGGATTGTTAAGGCCTGCCATAGGAGTGGCTTATAGGTTTTATATGTGTGTGCAATGGTAGTGATATAGGTAGCCTATACCACAGTAAGGGGTGCAGGTACCACCTTACCCGGGCTGCAGTAGCAGACCTGTGGTGTCATTTTGGAGTGCTTCCCAGGGGTGGCATAATACATGCTTCAGCCCCTGGTAGGCCTCTGAGGTACCTATGCCCTAGGTACATAGTATACCATATACTAGGGGCTTATAAGGCACTCCAGAATCCAATTAAAAATGTACCTATTGTACATGGAAACCATTTTAGAGAGGAAGCAGCTAGGCGGGGGTCCTGATTAGCAGGACCACAGCCAGACTAAGGTCGAAAAACAGTAAAACACCAGCAAAAAGTGGTGGCACCCATGTGAAGCAGATGCTACTCTCCTACAAGGACACTCTTCCCTTCTTACTGGTGCGAACACAGGCAGCACTAGTGGGAGTAGCTGGGAGGGTGGGCACCGTACGCTGTATGGTGGAAGAGGAAGCAGAGTCCCCGTTTCCTGTGCCTGCCAACATGGCTGCATTACCACTGGCGTCAGATGATGTTGAGCTTTGCATCTCTGGCTGTGATTCCTCCAGCAGACTCCTGTCCCCCTCCGAGGCGCTGGTCACATCTATGTCACTGTGCTCGTGTGCAGCTGTTGTGCTTGATGCCTCACCACTGGTGCCTGTCCCCTGTCCTTCCGTGCCAACGGGAGATGCTGCATGAGAGAGAGATGTAGGGTCAGTTTATTGGCATCAACAGAACAAACATATGCAAGCAAAGCATCACTGAAGATGATGAAATCTACATGATGCACACCACCGTGTGCAATAGCATTGTGCAACCTCAATTTTTAACTCGAACAGTGGGTGTCAACAAGCAAACCAGGCATAAGTGAGCCATGTGATGCCCACACAGCACAATATTCTGGCGGGCTCCGTTCAACCAGACACACAAATAGCTCTGAGCACACCTAGGCTCCTGATCGGGGCAAGGATGAACCCCACAACATGTTGCCACTGTCATATCAGGATGGAGCAGAAGGGGACAACACAGATACAGACTCCAACATAACAATCCAAAATGGCCATGAGCTCATGCCATCCACCATGTTGTACTTTGGGACCCAACTACTGTTACACATTGGCATCAGATGTTTAAGCCTCACACATCTGAGGTCAGGCAATGCACGCATTGATGAAAGCACACTCAGATTAGGCACACTGCCGTCCCCTTCCATGTGATTTACCATACTACCCCAATGCTGACGATACCTGAAGTCCATGACTCAGAATGCAATGTAAATGCCCAGTACTCAAATCACATTAGGAAGTACAGGTAGGGCAAATGCATGACAGCTGCACCCAGAACTGAGGCCACTTACAAGCCACTGCATCACACTATCAACATCACATAGCCCAGCGCTGGTCCAGGCTGTGTGCACATGCAGCCACTCACAGCCAAATTCACCCTTCCCAGAATACTCACCCCTAGCTTGCTGCTGATGCTCCTTCAAATGCGCATTCAGCTCAGGCTGTGTCACGGCCAAGATCCGGGCCATTAGTGGTGTCATGCTACGCCGCGCCAACCTGCCAGTCCAAGGGATCAGCCCCAGTGTCATCTCGGCCACGTTCTTGCTCAGCCAGCAGATGCCATCCCACCTCTTGTGTCAGTGGGTGCGCCGTCAGTTTGAGACACCCAGATCCCGCACCTTGCATGCAATGGCCCTCCACATGGCCTTACGCTGGTGTACTTTGAGCTGCAGGCATGGGAGACAAAAGGGAGAAACATCAGTGGCACAGCGATATGTACCAATATCTCTCAGTACAGTAGCATGATACTGACTCATCCCAAACCCACAGATATGTCCAATAGAGACAAGAATGCATCTCGAATGGTACATCAGCATGGGAGTACCACACGTAAATGCATGCAGGTGTGAGGCTGGACACAGTACCTGCCCATCTCATACACATGCAGGATGCCAGCACATAAAGTCATGTGTAATCTGCCAACATCTACTGTCCATTTTTTGGTAGATCAAGACATACATTACATATCAACATATGTTTGGTGGTAGACTCACTGTGTCCAACACTGTGCAGTCCTCAATGTCCTTGCCCTGTGAATGGCTCACTGTGTCCTAGAGGTCACAATGAGGGATATGATCTCACAAACCCACACCCTTCTCACGAGTCCTGTTGTGTGCAATCTACAGGGCTGAGATGACTCATTGATGGAGAGTAATGAAAATAGACACATGTAACACTCTGTTCATTCAATGATGTGTCCTTGTCAAGCTGGGCGGTGACTGTGCAGGCCAGGTGGGCTCACACTGAGAAGGACATCAGGGACCCACACAGCCATTAACACAAGCAATCACTTTCCTGACTCCTGCATTACCAACTTGCTGCGTCACTGTATGGCTGACAAGACAATACATGTCCCTCAAATCTTGATGTGCAGGCAGGGAAACGTGTGAAATAGGCCACACACCCCTTCCCCCTGAAGAAAGCATGCTAGGCAGTGCATGACAACACACCCCACTCTCAGGCACCTACTGCAGCAGCTCAACTTCATGTGTGCCCCCCCTGCACTCTCACTCACACTGTTGAAGACTTACCATGGACATTTGGGACACCATATAGCCTTGGATACTGTGTGAGCACCTCCTCCACCAGGACCTCCAGCTCCTCACTGGTGAAGGGACTGGCCCGGATCTTCTCAGTCGTCACCATCACTCTGGCCAGGTGACAGCAGCAGTTGGTGTTGAGGAGGGGCAGGCAGCAGTCCCTGGAGGCAGCAGAAGCAGGTTAGGGGGTCTAAGGCAGCAGGCTCTGGGAGCTGTGGAAATGTGAGGCTCTCTCCCACACATATATAGTCCCCTGGGGTCTTTCCAGTGGTTCTAGACTGCTGCAATTGGTGTTCCAGGTCTGCCTTTTTCAAATTCATCCAATGACTTTCACAATTGCATCAGACTACCGCGATTGTGGTTCCCATCGGCTGTAAGGGCATGGTCCATGGTGGTGACACTCCGAGGGGCCAGGCGGGTGCTACCGCGTGGTGCATCTTTCAATTGCATCCAATGACCGGCTCTGCGGTGGCGGAGCACGCCTACCGCAATTTTCAAAATTGCATTAGGCTACCGCAATTGGTGACACGCCGCAGGGGCCAGGCGGGCGCTGCGGTGGTGGTGCATCTTTCAATTGCATCCAATGATTGGCCCCACGGTGGCGGAGCACTCCAACCGCGATTTTCAAAATTGCATTAGGCTACCGCGATTGTGGTTCCCATTGGCTGTAAGGGCATGGTCCATGGCGGTGACACTCCGCTGGTGCCAGGCAGTAGCCATTGCGATTCGGGTGCCATACATTGATGGCGGAGCATGCCAACCGCCATTTGACCATGTTTATATGCCTATCAGTACTGCCAGTGTGTCTTTGGCATTTGCTGTGACGCACCGCTGGGGCCAGGTGGTAGCTACCATGATTTGGGTGCTATTCATTGCTACGAGTGACCATGATTTGGGTGCGGGGTATGCCAACCGCCATTTGGCAACACATATATATATTTATCACTACCGCGATTGTGTCTTGGGCATTGGCAGTGACACACCGCTGGTGTCAGGCCGTAGCTATCGTGATTTGGGTGCCATACATTGGTGCCTGTGACCGTGATATGGGTGGCGGAGCATGCAAACTGCCATTTGGCAACTCATATATATCTATCACTACCACGATCGTGTCTTGGGCATAGGCGGTGACACACTGCTGGTGACAGGCGGCAGCTGCCGCAATTTGGGTGCCATACATTGGTGCCTATGACCGTGATTTGGGTGGCGGAGCATGCCAACCGCCATTTGGCCACTCATATATATCTTTCACTACCACAATTGTGTCTTGGGCATTGGCGGTGACACACCGCTGGTGCCAGGCGGTAGCCACCACGATTTGGGTGCCATACATTGACATGGGTGACCGTGATTTGTTTGGCGGAGCACTTTGACAGCACCTATGGACGCATCATGCTGTGTCAATGGCCAATGGACAGTCCTCAACAGTGCACAGTGGCCACATGATCACTGGCACATCATTGTGCACACAATGCCAATGTCACATTTAACCCACTGCTGACTACACATGCCATGTTTATGTATGTGATTTAGTAAATTGGCATGTACTCCCTCACATGTCACTTGTGATATTGATGGGCAAGTACACAGAACAGTGTTGTTATGGACTCTCCAATGTGTACACATGTCAATGTGTGAAAGTGCTGTGACAATCACAGTGATGTATGTCTTAATGAACAATGTGCATATTTGACTGTCTTCTTTTCTTGGATCATGACCACACATGTTGTTTACACTCAGCCGGTGGTAATTGTGTTGTTGATGTGTGCCATGTTCAACTTACACCTGAAGGTGTGGCATGTACAGCAGCTAGGTATGAGACAGTAGTGTTGCATTTTTACACATATGCTAGATGAAATACTCATAGGCCATATCCCTATGTACATTCTCATAGTCAGATGTTGTTTTGGAGGTACTTGCTGTGTGAAAGGGGACAAGTGTAAGAGTAGTGTAGCTGAAGGTGTCCCTACATGTAAGCTGCTCTAATTCAATTGTGATGACAGTCATTGGTGTTGTCAGTCAAAACGTAAGATATGCACATCTCATGGTGTATTGCATTGACATGTGTCCACTTTCATCTCAATTAGGAGGACTTCATTGTCCTTTCACAGTGCTGGCAGACATGGAGAATGAGGAGTAGGCCTGGGCAAAAATTTCGTTCCGTTCGCGGAAATTGCGATAATTTGACATTTTTGCGTTCCGCGGAGAGCGCGAAAATGTCAAAAATTCCGGTTTCCGCAGCTTGGCGATAATTTGTTTCTTGCTCGCGCTGTAAAATGATACATTCTCGCGCGCGCGCGATCGCCTTACCTGAATCCCTGCGTTCGCCGACAAGTTTTCTTGATCCGGTCGCGTTCTCCATGAGATGTTGTATTGTTTTTAGCCATTTGCGCTGTCTCGCGACAGTTCGCGCCCGCAGTGACGTCATGCGTCGCGCGATCACGTCTTTCTTCTCGCGATCATGCACCGCGAGAACAACTCAAAACAAGATGGCCGCGCCCGCAAGCAACCACATGGGTAAGTTGGCGACCCGCAACCATGCAGAAAATCTCGCGAACATGCCGGAAAAAAACTTCCGCATCTTCGCGATATTTCTGCTTGTTTGCGATAATTTTAAACATTCTCGCGATAATTTGCGAAGGTTAATTCCGCAAATTCCGCCCACCCCTAATGAGGAGATCATCCAGAAATTCAGTCCGGATAGAGCCACCCTACAGAACCTTTGTGCTATGTTGGAGTCCCACCTGCAGCCTTGCAGAACATATCCACCAGCTTTCACCCCAACGTCTAAGGTGATGGCAGCCCTGCATTTTTTAGCCGCTGGATCATTCCAGGAAACGGTGTCTAGCGCAGGTGGGATGTCACAGCCTATGTTCAGCATGGCGCTGCGTGATGTCCTGTCCGCTATAATGATCTACAAGGACAGATATATCCATTTCCCCAGGGAGCCTGAATTGGTGGCTGTGAAAGGAGATTTTTATGCCCTTGGACACATCCCCCATGTTGTTGGTGCCATTGATTGCACACATGTTGGGCTAGTTCCACCACAGGAACGTGAGCACATCTGCAGGAATCAGAAACATTTCCACTCCATAAATGTGCAAGTGATTTGCCAGGCAGGTATGATCATCTCGCACGTGTGTGCCAAATTTCCAGGCTCAGCCCATGACTCATACATCAGGCGTAACAGCATTGTACCACAGCTGATTGCTAATCTGCTTCCTGAGCGTGCATGGATTGTGGGTGAATATGCAGAGTCAAATAGCGTGCTGGGTGTGTGACATGCTGTCCTCTGCCACAGTGACATTATAAGGTTTCTCTGTGTTCCGCACACCTAGGTGACTCTGCATATCACAACCGTCCTTGGTTGCTGAGCCCACTGCGGAATCCCAGGACACCAGCCGAAGTCTGCTACAATGATGCCCATGGGAGGACACGTCGTATGGTGGAGCAGGCTTTTGGTCTCTTGAAGTCACGGTTTCACTACCTGGACAAGACCGGAGGTGCACTGATGTACTCGCCCAGGAAGGTGTGTCAGATTGTAGTGGTATGCTGCATGCTCCACAACCTAGCCATTCGCAAGGAGATCCCCCTGCTCCTGGATGCTGATGAGCAGCCAAGGCCTCCGCCTGCAAACCAACCTGTGTCCAGTGATGAGGACAGTGGAGAGGAGGAAGGTGTTGACCTGCATCAACAGCTCATCATCCGCTACTTCACTTGAAGGTGAGTGACAATGTACAATGGACCCATTGTCTGATGATGTTGCTGTTGTTGTGAAGGTGTATGTGAGCTTTTTGACTGCAGCCGGTTGTTGACTCAGTGGTGGCTGACAATGTTTCTGGGACAGGGTAGTTTGGAACTTCTACAGGATGTGTATGCTGGCACTTGTTGCTCATTGTGATGTGTGCATGTTGGATTAGCTTGATGGTAAGTGTTGTGTGATGTCTGTGATGCCACACCTAGACTAGTGAATGTTGTTCTGTTGTGTTTTCCTAGGTCCCTTCAGCCTCTCCTTGCCTACATACATTCCATACTCCTGGTACATTGTAATTATGGTGAAGACTGCACATCCTGGAATAAAGACGGAGCAGAAACAACATGTGTGTAAGGAGTATTTATTTACAATAATGACATGTGAGGGGGTGAACATTTACTTTGGGGTTATTAGTGAAGCAGTGAGTTGACAGTATTGGTAAATGAGAGGATCGAGTAGTCACCACATTGATGTGGTGACCCAGTCCAACAGACACATGCCATTCACAAGGCAGTTTGGGGAAGGACAGTCCAAAAAGTCAATGCAGTAGTGAAGAGGGTTGCCATCGTGGGTGGCTCCGTGTCTGACGTTTGGCAGGTGCGTTGCCACGGGATACTCCCTGGGATTTCTTGGGACGGTCTCTTCGTCGCTTGGCAGGGGGGACTCTGCTGTAGGGCCAGTAGGGTCTGAGGACTCACCCCTCTCTGTGACCGCAGGGGAGGATGTTGAATTGTCATCCTGCAGCCCAGAAGGGGGAGGTGGAGGTGTTGTTTGTGGTGCAGGCATATCTCTCAGTACCGCCACAAGCTGGCCCAAGAGGTCCACAATTTGTCCCATGCGGGTGTCCATGGACCTCATCAGCAGGAGTGGCTCGCAGGAATCTTCTTCTGACCGGCCCGTTCATCCCTGGGCCCGTTCTTATGCCCCAAGGACTTTGTTTATGTTGTGCAGGGCTTCGGTCCCAGGCTCTGGTTGTCTGTGAGTGACCCTGTCCCTCCCACCTGCCCTGCTGCCACGGACCTGTTGCCTCACCACTGTAGGCACCCGCATCCTCTCCCTGCCCTCCTCAGTTGGTGGTGTGGGGTGGTCATCCTCTGTGACAGGGGGAGTGTTGCAGGCAGCACTGGTGTTGGTGTTGGTGGTGGTGGTGGCGGTAGAGAACGCACAGGTCGTAACAGCAGGGGTCTGCATAGCTGTTGGTGTTGCTGCAGATGTGTTGGGGCGACGATGGGGTCCTTCGACCGGTTGCGACCTGGCACACCAGATGAGTCGGCTCGGAGCTCCTCATCCTCTGAAACCCGGAAGTCAATATCTGAGAGTCCATGTTCCAGGGGGGGAGACTGGCTCTGCAGGTTGCTGGTGTTGTCCTCTGCAGTCAGTTCTTGGTCACCTGTGGGACAGGTGGGAAATGGTCATAGTAGTGCACCCCGCAAGCTTTGTGTTAGCTGTGTATTATTCACTGTTTGTATACCATACAGTTGACTAATCATTACATTGTTTGTATGGGCACTACTGTGCCTCCTGAGATGATGTTGAGGAACATGCATTACTTGTCCATGGTGTGAGGTGTCAGAACATACCATGCGGCACATGCATGTTTTGTGATTACAGGGTCATGTTGCCATCTAGGGAGAAGCGCAACAAAGATTTTCTGGGACGCCTCTTTGTTGATTACTCTGCCCTGGCAGACGTAACATCTGATCATGAACTGGCCATTGTTATCTCATGCATACCTTTGTCATGTCATGTGCAAATCTGAATCTGTACCAACAACCATGCTTTCTTTGTTTTCATGTGGTCCTTGCTGCTCTGGCCACATGGCAGTTACACATGGCATTCAGTGCTGTGCATGATTGTACAAAGACTTTCTTCAGCATGCTAATTGTTGTGTCACACTTTGGTTGCTATGACAGTTTTATTTGCTTAGCTGTTAGCACACTGTGAGTGGCAATGGCATTGGTGTGTATATTTGTGCAATGAGAGGGCTGGTGTTGCCATATGGCACCATGCTTTTTGAGAGGAATGGCTGGGTGCATGTAATGGCAACTTACCTGTTATGTTTTCACATTTGGGTTGGATTTGTGACACATCAGTGTATGTGTGTGGTCTAGGCTTCCATCCTGCTCAGGGGTGGGACAAGGAAGCATTATATGTCTACCTATCTGTTAGTTTGAAGTGGACAGTGCAATGGCTGACACATGCATATGGGTGGGAGGGAGTGTTCCATCTTGATGAGCTAGGGAACAAGGGGGCCTGGTGAGAGTTGTTGTGCAGGCCTCCCACCCCCAAACAGCCCTCCCAGGGATGAGGTCTACCTACCTGTTAGTTTGTTTGTAGTGAGACAATGGTTTCCAAATGATCCTGGATGGGAGGTGCTCCATCCAGCTCAGGTGTGGGACAGGGGGCATGGTGGGAGTTGTAGTGCAGTCTTCCCACCCAAAAACACCCCTCCCTGTTAAGGTGGCTACCTACCTGTTAGTTTGTTTGTAGTGAGACAATGGCTTCCAAATGCTTCTGGGTGGGGGGAGTGCTCCATCCTTCTCAGGGGTGGGTCAGGGGGCCTAGTGTGAGTTGTTGTATAGGCCTCCCACCCCCAAACAGCCCTTGCAGGGATGAGGTCTACCTACCTGTTAGTTGGTTTGTAGTGAGACAATGGCGTCCAAATGATTATGGGTGGGGGGGGGGAGGTGTTCCATTCTGCTCAGGTGTGGGTCAGGGAGCCGGGTGGGAGTTGTAGTGCAGTCTTACTACCCACAAACACCCCTCCCTGTTAAGATGGCTATCTACCTGTTAGTTTGATATGAGCAATGCAATCTCTGCCATATGCTTCTGGGGGGTGCTCCATCCTACTCAGGTGTGGGACAGGGGGCATGGTGGGAGTTGTAGTACAGTCTTCCCACCCACAAATGCCCCTCCCTGTTAAGATGGCTACCAACCTGTTAGTTTGTTTGTAGTGAGACAATGGCTTCCACATGATTCTGGGTGGGGGTAGTGCTCCATCCTGCTCAGGTGTGGGACAGGGCCCATGGTGGGATTTGTAGTGCAGTCTTACCACCCACAAACACCCCTCCCTGTTAAGATGGCTACCTACCTGTTAGTTTGCTGTGAGCAATGCAATCTCTGCCACATGCTTCTGGGGGGTGCTCTATCCTGCTCAAGTGTGGGACAGGGGGCATGGTGGGAGTTGTGTTGCTGGCCTCCCACCCCCAAACAGCCCTCCCTGGGAAGATGGCTACCTATCTGTTAGGTGAGGGTGAATCTTACAATGGCTGACAAATGCTTCTGGGTGGGGGGGAGTGCTCCATCCTTCTCAGGGGTGGGTCAGGGGGCAAGGTGTGAGCTGTTGTGCAGGCCTCCCACCCCCAAACAGCCCTCCCGGGGATGAGGTCTACCTACCTGTTTGTTTGTAGTGAGGCAATGGCTTCCACATGATTCTGGGTGGGCGGATTGCTCCATCCTGCTCAGGTGTTGGACAGGTGACATGGTGGGAGTTGTAGTGCAGTCTTCCCACCCACAAACACCCCTCCCTGTTAAGATGGCTACCTACCTGTCAGTTTGATGTGAGCAATGCAATCTCTGCCACATGCTTCTGGGGGGGGGTGCTCCATCCTGCTCAGGTGTGGGACAGGGGGCAGGGTGGGAGTTGTGTTGCTAGCCTCCCACCCCCGAACAGCCCTTCCTGGGAAGATGGCTACCTCTCTGTTAGGTGAGGGTGAACCTTACAATGGATTCCAACAGCTCCTGGGTGGGGGGAATGCTCTATCCTGCACAGGGGTGTGACAGGGCGCATGGTGGGAGTTGTAGTGCTGGTTGTCTGGACACATACAACCCTGTAAATGTTGGCTACCTTTGGGGTGATTCAGATGGAGTGAATGTTACATCTGTGGGACATGTGTTGGATATTGTGGTGCATATGGATATACTTGGGCCTCTGAGATGTAGCCTTGTTGTTGTGCTGGACAGTACATAGCTGTGTAAGGGTCTACATTTGTTTGTACTTACCAGCCTGCACTCCCCTGGCTATTCCTGTGAGACTCTCTGGATGCAGTATGGCAAGCACCTTCTCCTCCCATGCAGTGAAGGTTCTTGGTGGAATGGGAGGGCCACCGCCAGTCCTCTGAGCCTGCTCACGGTTCTTGCTCCTTTTCTTTTTGACAACACTCTTCAGGTCATGCCACCGCTTCATGATTTCCTGCCTGTTGCACGGGGTGGTCCCTACTGCATTGACCTTGTCAACTATCCTTACCCACATTTGATTTCTTGTGGCTAATGGTGTCTGTTGGATGAGGTTACCAAACAGTTGTGGTTCTACTCTGATTTTCTCATCTACCATGACTGTCAACTCACTCTCTGTGAATTTGGGCATTTTCTGTGGTGCCATGGTGTGTGATGTGCAAAGGGGTTAGAGGTGCATGTGCGGAAGTGGTGGTGGTGCTGTTAGTAGTGTGAATAGTGATGGTGTGTTGATTTGCCTCTCCTTTGTGCTCTGGTGTTGGGCCCGTCAGTTGTGGAGTGTTGCAAAGGATTCTGGTCAGAGAAGGGGCTGGTTTTATACTCAGCTATGTGGGTGTTGTCCAAATGGGATATTGCTGTCAGGTGTGTTGAGTGGGATTTTTTTTTGTGGTTGTGTCATAGGGGTGTATTCTGGGTTTTTGGGTGCATGGCTAGTTTGCTGTGTGCACTTTGTGGCCTTGTTGTGAGTTATTTCTGTCGACCACCATATTTGTCATGGAGCGTCTGCAGTGGTGGCTATGCTACAGCTCTTCCGCCGGCTCTCCCATTCATCACTGTTAGTGACCGCGGCGGTCAGAAACAGCGGAACGTACCGCGGTAACATCGGGGATATCCTAATTTGACGTGCGGTGTCTCCGTTGTCATGGCGCCGGTTTGGTGATTTTCCACCACGAATCTGACCGCCACGGACGGATGTTGGGTGTTTTTTCTTTGCCTTGTTCCGCCGCGGTCGTTTTTTTGGGGACGGTTGATCCTAATTGTGCCCCCGGTTTTGCCACGGTACCGGCGAGCTATTTTCCGCTACCATGGTGGTCAGGGTTATTTTCCGAACCGCCATCCTAATGGGCCCCTTAGTTTTTAGAAGATGGAGGGGACAGGTGTCTTCCGGGGAACCTGACTTGACTTTTGTCAGCAGTTCTATAAATCAATCTTTTCTAATGGCAGGAAAGGCCAAGAGTGTAGTGGACTTTCTATCTTCTGGTGAGGCTGTATTGACTAGTGAACTGGGGAGATACTATATTTTATTGCATTAATTTTGGCGATGAAAATTGAGTTTAATGCAATTCTTAAATCTTGGGTGGGGATAATGAGTAAGGTTACCCTGTCAGGGTTAGATAGTTCTGTTAAAATGCCAAGGATTTCCTTTGTTATATTTCCAGAGTTAAGGATTTTATTTGAGAAGAAGGTGGATAATTGTTTGCATGATTAGTTTTTTATAAGATTTTATAAGTTGGTTAAAGATCTTCTTATTTTCAGGTAGACAGGTGCTCCACAATTTGCGTACTGTCAAGCGTAGCTCAAGCTAAGCATTCTATAGCTCTTCGGAAAACCATTTTGATGTTTCCTGGTGTCTATTTTTTATCATATTGTGGAGAGGGGCGTGATGTTGCTGGCTATGGTTAACCAGTTTGATATTGTCTCATATTCCCCTAGGCCCTCTACAGGGTTGGGTAAGGAGTGTTCTAGTGGGTCACAGAAATCATCAAGGTTTATTTGATTCCATGATCTGGTGAGCATTCCTTAGCATGTAGAGTGTTTCCTAGGAGTCAGGCTGGCTAAGGTAAACTTATTTAAGTGATGGTCCGACCATATACAAGGGGAGATGGTTAGATTAAGTATAATTAGGTTTGTAGACCATATCTGGTGAAGTGTGTGACCTTTTAGATGATTTCAAACAAGAGTTTAGTTCTTCTAGTTCTTCCTCAGCAGGGCAGTGGGTAGCAGGCAGCAAGGCAGCACAGCAGAAAAGTGGTTTTCTAGAGCAGTAGTCCAGCAAAGTGGCAGTATGTCTAGGACAACAGCAGTACTTCCTCCTGGCAGAGTTTCTTCACTGGTCCAGTAGTGTCTGATTTGGTGGGGTCAGAGACCCAGTATTTATACCCAGTTGTACCTTTGAGGTGGTGGTGAATTCAAAGAGGAGCTTAGGTCCTCCCTACAAGCTCTGGTTCTGGCCTCACTACAGGAGGGTATGCAGCCCTTTGTGTGTGGACAGGAGACTGCCTATTCGGGAGTAAGTGTCAGCTCCTCCCTCCCATCTGGCCAGGATGACCCATCAGGATGTAGATGTCCACTCAGTCACACCTAACCTTCCTTTGTATGTGGCTGTCTAGAGGGAATGCACAAAGTCCAGCTGATGTCCACCCCATATGTGAATTGGAGACAGGCTGCAGGCACATAGAGCTAAGAGCAGAGAAATGTCATCTTTCTAAAAGTGGCATTTCTGAAATAGTAATGATAAATTCAACTTTGCCAGCAAAGAGGATTTATAATTACCTTTTTAATGATATGAAACATGAAATAACTACTCGTTGTGAATCAGGGATTGCAGCTTATAAGTTTAATAAGGAATCTGCAATGTCATTCTGTGATAGGGGAATGCCTTACAGTAGTGAAAAACAAATGTGGGTGTTTTTCACTACCAGGACATGCAAAACGTAACAGTACATGCCCTACCTTTTAATTACACAGCAACCTGCCCTATAGGTTACTTAGGGCCTCCTTTAGGGGTGACATATGTAACAAGAGGTGAGTTTAATGTTTGGCAATGGCTTTTAAATGGCAAGTCGACATGGCAGTAAAATGTCACACACAGGCTCTGCAGTGGCAGGCCTGACACATGTTCAAAGTGCGACTTAAGTGGGTGTCACAATCAGTGCTGCAGGCCCACTAGAAGCATTTAATTTACAAGCTCTGGGTACATGCAGTGCACTCTTCTAGGGACTTATAGATAAATTACGTATGGCAATTGTAGACAGTCAATGAAACCATGTTTATGGGGAAGAAGCACATGCACTTTAGCACTGGTTGGCAGTGGTAAAGTGCTCAGAGTCCTAAAGCCAACATAAAGAAATCTGCAAAAAGGTGAGGCAAAGAGGTATACAGTTGGGGAAGACCACCCTAAGGCTGTCAGGTCTACCAAATATGTTTTTATCACTTTTAAAATATTTTTTCACTGAATTTTGAAATCTTTGCACTCCAAGAAATGTAACTATGCCGTCTGTCTGATCTTGATCTGTTTGTGTTTTCAGGAAGAGATACATTTGACTGGTGTAATTATTTTTGTTCTCATTTTTGACTATGTTAAGTTGGCATTTCTGTGTGATCCTGCTATCTATCTTGCTCATGATATGACATACAATCTTGAACTTTCTTTTGTTTGTGTGCTTTCCAAAAAGAAAATAATTAATTTACAAACATAGCTTGATATATCAGTTTGTCACTAAACAAGCCCATAATTGCCTAACAAGCTGTTCCTTGTCTTTAGATAGGTGTGTTAGTCATGTGTTTCTTAGTCAAATAAATTAAGCAAAAACACTGCACTAACACATTTACATCTCTGCCTGGACATAATTGGCAATTTTTGCCGATTAAAAACATTTCCTCCTGCCCTCTTAGAAATCTGCATCACGTGCATGTTTCCAGACATGTTACTATGAATGTCATATGTTTAATATTCTATTCCCACTATGCCAAGTTCTACATAGTGGATAACTCTGCACAGGTGAAATTAAGTCTTCAGTGCAAATGCACATTTTTCTTCTCCACAAAGAAAACATTTTTCTCCATGGTGAAATCTCTTCCTCACTACCCCCAACAAATCTGGACATCGTTTGTTTTACCTCCTGTACTGAAAGTAAACATGACACTATTTACAATGTAGGAAGGGGCTAGAGAGGATGTTTAGGAATGGAAAGAAATGTGCTTGTTTTGGGGTTTTTCAAAAAATTTTCAAGGTAAAATTGTCCTTTAAATACCAACTTCCCACCCCTTGAGTGGGATTTCCCCATGGATTTCACCGCACTCATGCAGAGAATTCCAAGGTAGGAAATGCATTTGTGACCACGGTAAGAAAGTAAATTATTATTGGGATGGATGCAAGTCCACCACACCTTACTAACCTGTTAGGTTGAGTCCAAGGTTTCAGTAATTCAAACCTGAGCTCAACCCCTGATCACTATGGCACAGAGCAGACAGTCTTATTTCAAGAAAATCTATAAAGTATTTATAAGTCCAAAAACAATTAAAGTAAATTACACAATAAAAATGCCACTCTAATTTATAAAAATAGAGAAAAATGTAATAATCCACATGTCACCATAATGATAACAATCTAATAAGGGGAACCTCCAATATGAATTTTAAAGATTTAAGAGCAAAATAGTGCCAAAAAACACAAGGGCCTGATTACTACCCTGGCAGTCATTGAACCACAGTGTAATTTTGGAGGTCTGACCACCTGCAACCCTGGCGGTCTGACCACCGGATCACGAGCAGGGTGGACATACTGCAGCAAGCGCACTCCCAACATGCCGGCGGCAGTGTCAGAGGCGGCCTATAGAGGGCGTTCTGGCAGTTCCACCACCGGGCTGATCACAACCTGCCTTTCCACTGACATTTTCATGGTGGGATACTGTCATAAAAAGGTCAGAGGAAAGGCAGGTTTTGGGGTCAAGACATTTCTCTAGGGCGAGTGTGCCCTTCAGACATGTTTCTGCTGCCAACAGTGCCCATGCCATCGGCACTGTTGCGCGCATTGTTTCTCCTGTAGACCATGCTGCAGGGAAACAGTGCGCTTAACTGCTCATGGGCATTGCAACATGGGCGGCATTGGCTGCAGGCTCTTTCCTAGAGCCACGGCATGCCGCCTCCTTGACTGCACTGCCAACCCACCACCGGCCCTGCAATAATGTCGCAATGCGGTGGTCGGGATACAGACCAAGTGGAAGGTAAAACAAATTTACTTTTTGAAAAGGTTAATGAGTCCCACTTCAGATAAGCGACTTTGTCGTTTTTTTTATTAAAGAAAAGCATTGACATTTTGTCTAAATTCAACACAGAATTGGACTTTGATACTGTTTCAGAAAAAAAACGCAGATCACCGTAGTCTCTGTTGTGAAACCAAAGGCTGAAAAATTGTAGGCTGAAATCATGCTGTTGCTTTGATGCTTTGCTGATTTCTCACTGGATATTTTCTAAGTCCCAATGCAGAAAGGACCTCGGTCTTTTTTTAATCAGCAGGACAACATTTTATTTCAATCCAACGTGTGTGAAACCGCTGGTCAGATACGTTCACAGGCAGGTCCTCCTGAAACTCTGGTGCTCTAGAGATAAAGTTTTCAAAAGTTTCCAAATTTTTTTATGGTCCGCAAGCAACCACAGGAGTACACTTCTAAGGCCCCCAGGAACTTAGGGGCGATACTTAAAGACTCAGTGTATCAGGCAGAGACCAACAACAGAGTCCAGTCCCAATCATGTTACTGTTTGTCAGCTGGACACTTCAGGGAAAAGGCTTCTTGCAGCTTATTGTGTATCTATAGCCACACTGGAGGTTGGCCTGCTGACACTTGGAGTACACAATTTTGTCCGAGGTACAAGTGGTAGCAGGTAAATCCCTTCAGGTCCCTTCGCATGTCTCAAACAGGAGATACAGTCCTTCCTCTGTACTTCTACAGGTGCAACGAGTACCTAAGCATGGTGTCTTTGGTGTCCAGATTCATGCCTGGCACCAACTAGTAGTTGGGGGTGACTCCTGTATATTCCCTAACCAATGGCGCAAAGGATCCTAGGGTCAATGCTACACATTTCTGCAGCAGTTCCTGTTGCTCTACTGAATACAATCCCACAGTGCACCTTATTCCCAAAATCCAAGATGAGAAAACTCTTCTCCCCTTGGGGAGGTGTGCCCTGGGTAATGAGTAGTTGACACCTTGTTGGTCATTCAAAACAAGTTTTGGGGATAGCTTTCCTTCCCCTGGGATTGGTGTCAGCCTGACAATGGGAACAAATACTAGGCCTTTCCAGGTGTCACCTATTATTTGCTTGTGGCATGGCAGGACCCTTGAAGTCAATGAAGTTTCTGGGTTAAAACAATACCACCTGGTCTACTTGCCAGGGGAAGAAAACCCTTCCTAACACCCAGACATTTTCTGTATTCTAGGGGCAATTTTCACACCTCATTTAGGCCAAGTAGACGCTGGGCAGTGGATCTAGAGCTAATGCAAATTTGCCACCAACAGCGTACAGGCAACTTTCCAAAAGCTACATTTTCAATGTATTTAAAAAAAATACGACTTCCACCATTAGATTGGATTTTCATTAAAGTTCAGAATAAGTCTTTGACTGGGGACTGCTGCTGGCATAGGTCAAACATTATAAATTAAAGTATATGACCTTTGACTTTTCCGGTGTGCCACCAGTTACAGGATGACCATTGACAATGTTGTTTTGGGGCTATTCACCAGGGCAACATTCCATTTCTAATGTCACATATGTTCTACTCTAATGTATTATGTACCTTACCTTGTAGACAGCCATGTGTGCTTAGGGTTGATAATAAATAATTATAATCAGGTTGTTACCATGCCAAAAGGGTGATTTTGAGAGTTCTGTGCAGTAGGAGTAACGTTGCTGCTGTCATGTTGCACATCAGTAGTCATGTTTTTACTGCCACTCTAGAGGATGGCACAATAAGTGCTGCAGTCCACAGGTGGCATTTACTTTTCCATGCTTGCAGTGTACTATTGTACCACATACTGTGACCTATAGGACAGTTAATTGCTCGGACAGGAACAGCAGTGCCTCCGTGCACAGAGTAAAATAACAGCAGCATCAGTCCCAAAAAAGACCTGGCCACTCAAAAAAGGGCACATCCTCTCACCCACCATGAAACCATTTGTGGATTCCTGGCAGGTGTAATATAAAGTACTTTCAGTCGCGAATGTATGTTTATGACCTAATTTACCATTGTGAATAGGGTCCTCTATGTTTTCATTTATCCAAAGGCAAATGTTTAATTGCATTGCTTTGTCAGTCTTTAGCCACATTTGGTGTATTTCTGCATCTTAGTTGTACTCATTTCTTGTATTTTTATTGCTTTGCAATCACAGTGGATTTGGCACTGCAGTTCATGGGTGCACCTGGAAAGATTTTCGGAGCCAGCTCATATCAAGGAAAAATTGCTCTTCATTAACTTGAAAAATGGATTTCTGTCTAAAATGTCAACACGTAAAGCCGAGGAAGCAGATCATGACATTTCTACTTGAAAAGACCACACCAGACAAAAGCAAGCATTCTTGAAGGAGAAGGTATTGAACGCAGACAGTGATGCAATCAATCGTTAGACCACTCACTCTGCTCATCTTGGCTGTAATCGTTAAATCCCTTTGTAGGAGGTCAGTAAACTTCAAATCTCGGAAGTTATTGAATTATGATTCTTTTTCTGTTTGACCCAGACACTCCATGATCCTGCACAGCAATCCTTGGCAATTCTTGGTACACGCTAGACATAAGATATCCTGCTTGTTTAAGTTTGATTTGAATTATTTCTTTCTTCAGTCGGTCAATGAATGAACATTTTCACAGTGCCCTGCATAATTCGGAGTAACCAAGTACAGCAGTGATACACATTTCAAGAACATGCAACTTGTTAGGCAGTGTTAAAGACTAATTAATCAAGAAAAAATGCACCTTGACAAAAGTTGTATTAAAAATACTGATTTGCTGCATATTGAATGTTATAAAAAAAAAGAGCTGTATAATACTGGTCTGCACGTTTCAGAGCCATAGTAAGTTTTGAAGGTATTCACATGAGTTATATTTATATACAACTTTGCTTTAAACCTCCGAAAAGGAAAAATATAGCAAGCTCTCTGTTTTCCGGACATGATCCCTCCCAGGAACATTATGGACATTTTTTAAGATAACCTGTAAGTTTGCTAATAACAATGCACTTGTCCGTCTTCTTAAGGTTTTTCAATGCCCAGTGCCAGACATATTTTGCACACCTCCTTACATGTATTAGTCATATTCATCTACTTAAACCTGCATGATGACAAATAATGTTGAGTTATCTATTGAAATTGGGGCTCCCAAAAACATCCAAAAGCTGAAGCTTACATAATCTCTATGCATATAACATAGAAACACAAAAATATCAGGATTTAAATATTGATTGCAAAAATATTGACTTCCTATACGTAACTATAAAAAGCACAAATATTGTTGTCAAAAATATAGATTTTTATCTATATCTAAAACAACAATATTGTAAACAAAAATATTGTTCCCTTTAAATAAACATATAGTATATCAAAAATATCTATTCAAACAATATTGACTACAATATTATTGCTAAAATAATTAAATAATCATTAATAAAGAGAGAAAAAACACTTTTTACAAAAAATCAATTAAAGTTCAAATAAACTTCAAACTTTGTTATACACATATTTAAATTAAATTAAAATATATTACATCAACAATATGTTTCCCATTCACCACCAAAAATTATACATCTAAAATAATAACAATGCAACCCCCCAAAAAATTAGCATTCACTACAAATATTTAAACACCAACCTAAATATTAATACATACATGAATAAATAAATGTCTCTCCAGCAACATTAAACTATGGGACTAATTACGATGGCCGTTGGACAAGCATCTGACCGCTATCGTTGCAGGAGGGATACCGACCAACATGTGGTCAGCAGTTCCACCCTAAAAATTAAGATGCGACTGCCATATAGGCGATCAGAAACATCCCCTTTTTCATTGCGGCTTGTGCTGTGGCCCAGAAAAGGGCCACATCACACGCCGCAGTGGAAAAGGGGATGTTTTGAAATATCCATACCACATGTGCCAGCCACCATGTGGTATCAGGGACATAGGGCCCTGGGCATCATAGCGAGCGGAGGCCGACGAGAGACAGGGGCCTTGCTTGGGGACCCTAAAGTCCCTTTCTGACAGCATTTCCATGGTGGTCTGACACTGTCAGAAAGGGACATCATAATCCCCATGGCGGTGCCTGAGGAGGTACCGCCCCTATTGTAGGTGATACGATCAGACCGATCGAACGCTTCGGTCGGCCCTTCCAGCCTGGACTGTCAGTGGCAGTCCGACCAGCCTCCTAATGAGGCCCTAAAAATCATACATCAAATAAAAAACTTAAATTAGTGTTTATCAAAGAACTCAACTTATAAAAAGTTCCAACTAAACTAAACTTAAACAACCAATAAAAGAAAGATCTAAACATCTTTAACCAATTAAATCAAATGAACAATTAAATCAACAATATAAAATGTACACTAATTTAAACAACTAATTATTTCAAAAATGACAAAGGCTGCACGACGAGGAACCTCTGCTGGATTCTCTCACCAGGCCATTAAAGAAGAAATATACACATCTCAACAACTACCTAACCAAGTAAAACCTATATTTAAAGTAAAATGCAACTGTTTATAAACTTAAAAAGATAAAATAGCAAAGAGATATTAGCACACTCTCCATGTTCTATTTCTTTAGATAGAATCCTAATAGAAGACATATATGACTTGCAAATTGTTAAACTGCCAGAAAATAACAACTATAGCAAAGTAGCAAAAAGATATTAAACAGTATACATAAATTAAGAAAATGTATAAACTCACGCAAAAAACAAGCAAAAATAAATCTAATGACCTCACCTCTGCAAACTATGAACAAATTAACATTTAAAATTAAACATATTTTTGTTTTTCATCCAACAGAAAAAAGCACCTGGCCTACATTAAAACAACCCCAACAGGAAGCTGCAAAACCATGTGAAATATCTATACAGAACATAGAAGTAAGTATGCAAATTAGAAGTAGTTGAATTTTTTACATTTTAATAACAAACATGAAAATGTAAAATATAATATATATGTTTATACTAATACACTACTTTCAGATACAATGATAGAGGCTGCCAAATATATCACTTCACAGAAAGGAAAACAGTTTCTAAAGACCTGTGATGAATACAGGCCCCAGCTAGGCCCGCAGGACACAAGGGTTCGCTCTCCCGTAATGGAATCTATAAGGAAGTTGGCACGGAAACTGCAAAGTACAAAGACAGCATTTATTAACCCTTAAGGGTGGTCCTACAATCCACACAACACTCTTCAGTATTGCATAGAGTAGCACAAAGAACTTACGTACATGGTCCCCTTTTATACAGAATAGAGGGGCTCATAAGTGGGTGGATACAACATGAGGCCGAAGAACATTACCATTTATGGTCATTTTCAATACTGAATCAATATGTGGGCGGAGCTAACACACTCCTTGAGCCCGCGAAAACATGGTCAAGCAAGGCTAACTGATAACAGATGTGGTCAAGTCTGGGCATGTGCCAGATGGACAAAGGAGCTATTTATAGACTGTTACTAGGCAGATTACAAGAGCAACTAACACAAAGGTTGGACTCTTCTCGTGGGGAACACGTGGAAGCATGACAATACAAAATGGAGTCCAAACTTCGGTCAACATAACGGAGAAAACATGATCTAGAGAAGGGAATTAATGTCTTTAGTAAATGCTTAATCACATCGTCGTTTCAATTTACAACAGACGACCCTTTCAGCATTTACTGAAGACATCCGGTTTGTTAGGATAATCATCATGTATGTCAATTGTCATCATTTCTTCAACTTCTTTAACTAAACGTTTTTGGTGAGCAACATCGGCAATAGCTTTCTTATCAGGGATACAGAATGATACACATAATGAGCAGAGCAAGGGACCACATTGAACGCAGATACAGCACGAAAACAGAACCGCTACAATAATGCAGAGACCAGTTAGAACCTTCCATCCCCAGGCAGTAATTAACGCCCAAAACCATCCAGAAAAGGACCAAGTGCCGTTTTCTGTATGGATCTCAGCTGCAATTTTATGCAGTTTATTGATGGCATTATAAACTGATGGCGTATGATCAGGGATAAACACACAACAGCTACTTCCAATAATTTTACATGCTCCTCCTCTGTCAGCTAGCATAACGTCTAATACCATACGGTTCTGCAATGCAACAATTCTAGTAATTTGCAATTCCTCCGTAAGATTCCCAAGAGCAGCAGCAGTCTGATTCGTCACAGCCTCTACCACTCTTGTTAATCTTCGGATCTTCCTACTGTTCAGGGCAGCTCCAACAAAGAAAAACAGTCCTAAGTTAAAATCAATATACTGCTGCAGACTGGTATCAGTCTGATCTACATCATCAATTGATAAGGTACATTTATACCTATTTACAGTCACATTATTCAATAATTTCAGATCCTTATGATAAGATGCGGGTGCTAGGAATACAGGAGGTAATAGAAATGATACATAGCATACCCCAGACCACCCAGCCGGCAGACGGTAATAACCTTTATTTCCACACACAAAGTATGTTTTATGGGACGCTAGAAAGGTACTATTATTCAATCCATCAATGTTCAGGACAGTGATGCAATCACTGACACCGACAGGAATAAAACCCACACTCTGGACACACAAGTCAGCTTGAGCTTGTGCTACTTGAATCACAAATTTGTCCTTCCCAACAGTGTCTCTTGTGTTCGTGAAGATGTAGGGAATGGATTCATTGTCTGGTCGGTACTCTTCCCACTCCCAAATTGTCCCATTCGCTTGTGGATACCCATTTTTGTCTTGATGGCATTCTTTATTGAGTCTGAAGAGCAATCGTCCCACTGTCGGTTTCCGAGTGGCAAAAAGCAAAGTATACCATGCTCTACAAGAGCCATTATGAGAGAAAGGAAGTGGTATAAATGGCGTTCCTCCTTTCTTCTGATGAGCTGGCATCATCCCACATATCCAACAGTTCGTAGCATTCGTAGCAACGTGGGTATGATGCAGCATCTGGATGAAAGTGTTGTTCAAGTAAGATTGTCGATGCTTCAACTCTTGATACGGTAATGTATAAAAGTAGTGCTCCTCAGGCACCGGAGTTGTCAACACAAGAATCTTCCGAGCGGGAGTTACATCCTCCACGAACCATGTGGTTATCCCAACAATGGCTACTGTCAACATGAACCCTAATGCACAAAGGATTTTCTTTTTCTCCATATCAAAGTAAAAATAAAACCCAATATCTTCCTGAAACTAAAAGTCTGTCAGAACTCTTCCCCTTGGGCAGCGGTTGATTTCTTCACCAGCGGGCCAAGACGGGTGTCGCTACACTAATGCAGGGCTGATCCCCCCCCCTTGCCTCATCGGCTCTCCGTTTCACTAACCCAAGGGCCGTTCTGACAGTATGTCCCGGTACTGGAAAACTCACTTCCTTGGTCGAAGATGATATCGCCTTCCTCCAGGAGTCGCGTGGTTCGGAAAGAGCTCCTCAGTGGCGTTTGGCTCCGCAGCACGGCCTGTCTCTGCAGCCAAGATTTCTCGTTGATCGGTCAGCATGGCAGGTTCCACCAATCCGGGCGGCACCTTCCTACAGTGCAGGGAATGGATCCAATTCTTTCTGTTGGAGACTCGCACAGCCGTCCTCGTTGCGAGGAGGACCTGCTCAGGACCAACCCATCTCGGTTCCAAGCTGTTTGTTCTGTCAAATATTTTCACCATCACGTGGTCCCCAGGCCGGAGACCATGTCCTTCACCGGTAGACCGATCAGGGAGCGCCTCTCGGACCTGTTGATGGATAGAAACCAAGTTATCCGTTAACTGTGCCAGATAATCGTTCATCATTACACAAGGTACATCATACACAGCCTTAGGTCTTGGTGGACCCCAAATATTCATTGGGCGTCCGAAAACAATCTCATACGGTGTAAGGCCAGTTCGAGAGTGCGGTACCGATCTAATTGACAATAATGCCAGTGGCAGAGCGTCTGGCCAAGTCAAAGACGTCGAAGCTTGAATTTTAGCGATCTTAAGCTTCAGCGTACCATTATACTTCTCGACTAGTCCTGCAGACTGGGGGTGGAATACCGCGTGAAACTTCTGGGTGATGCCCAGGCCCTTCAAGACGTACTTTATAACATCCGCTACAAAGTGAGGCCCATTATCACTCCACAGAAGTCTACAGACGCCATATCGGGGGAAGAACTCTTTCAGCAGCAGCTTCGCAGTAGTCATTGCAGTATTGTCTTTCGTAGGGTACGCTTCAACCCATTTGCTGAAAGCGCAGACCACTACTAGAACATACTTCAGATTATTACAGCGCTCAAGCTGGATGTAATCCATCTGCAAAACCTCGAAGGGTGCAGTAGGTGTCACAAATCCTCCTGCCGGAGTTCGAGTACCCTTTCCTGGGTTATACCTCAGGCAGATCATACAGGTCTGCACCACCCTCTTCGCTGTGCTAGCAATCTCTGGATGCTCCCAGACTTGGGTAAGCAATTTCACAATTGCGGAAGCTCCAACATGTGCTAGCCCATGTGCCATCTGAACCATAGGTTGTACAAAAGCTGTGGGTAATTTCCATCTATCCATCTGCTTATTTCTCCAGCAGCCCTCGTCATCCAGTTCTCCCTCACTAGCCCATTGTTCCCGCTCTTTGTCAGAAGCGGTCCTTTGCATTTCCCGCACTTCCTCCTTCGCATCATGCCATCTTTCCACCTGTGACTTTACTACATACATGGCAGTAGTACCGGGCTGCATCGCAGTCTCCCGTGCTACTCGATCTGCTAACGCATTCCCTTCTCCAACTTTATCAACTACTTTCCTATGGGCGCTACACTTAACGATGGCAATTTTCTTTGGGTATGTCAATGCGGTCAAAAGATTGTGAACTAACTCTCCATGCATTATCTGTACTCCATGTGACGTCAAAAACCCTCTCTCCTTCCAGAGTAGGCCGAAGTCATGCGCTACTCCGAAGGCATAGCGGCTATCTGTATAAACATTCACACATAGTCCTGTACTGATCTCACATGCTCATGTTAATGCTATCAGTTCCGCTGCTTGGGCTGATTTCTGTGGTATGCGTGCTGTCTCCACTATCGTTTGCAACGTAGTAATTGCATACGCTGCTGAAGTCGTACCATCTGGTAGCTTCAGGCATGATCCGTCCACCCACAGTTCTCCATCTACATCTGGAAAGGGCGTATCCTGGAGATCAATACGACCCTTTGTTTGTTCCTCAGTCACGAGAATACAATCATGCGCTTTCCGCGCTTCAGGCTGGGTTTCGGGGTATGGCAACAATGTTGCCGGGTTTAACGTTACGCACCTTTTTAACGTAATATGAGGAGCCAAAAGCGTCAACTCATATCCCGTTAAACGGGCACTGGTCAAATGCTGCGTCTTTGTTTGATTAAGCAGGGCATCGACAGCATGGGGGACTAATACCAACAGCTTATGAGATAACACAATTCCCTCACTTTGGCGTATTGACACAGCTGTCGCCGCAACTGAGCGAAAACAACCAGGCAATGCTCGGGCAACAGGATCAAGTACAGCCGAAAAATATGCACAAGGGCGCTGCTTATCGCCGTGCATCTGCACTAAAACAGACAATGCACATCCATCTTTCTCATGCACATACAACGAAAAGGGTTTTGCATAATCAGGGGTCCCTAACACTGGTGCTGAACAAAGGGCCTGTCGGAGTTGCTGAAAAGCAGTATCACACTCATCTGACCAAGGGATTGGGATAGGCGTGTCCTTTGTCAAGAGGGCTAACAATGGCTTAGCTATGTGTGAAAACCCCAATATCCACTGTCTACAAAAAGAAACAAGGCCCAAAAATGCACGCACGTCCTTCTGCGTGGACGGTCTCGGTGTGTCCAAAATTACTTGGATACGATCCGGTGTGAGTGCACGTCCCTCCTTAGACAAAAGGTGACCCAAATAAGTCACCTTTGGTCTACAGAATTGCAATTTCTTCCTAGATACCTTATGATTGTGGGATGCTAAAAAGGAGAGTAAGGATAACGTACTTTTCTCACACAACTCCAGGGTGTCAGCCGCCAGCAAGATGTCATCGACATATTGAATGAGGGCGACCCCCTCGAGCAGAACAAAGGAATCCAATTGTCTTTTCAAAGCCTGACTGTAAATGCTAGGGCTTTCTGTGTAGCCCTGGGGGATCCTACAAAAACGATAAGATCTATTATTTAATGTAAACCCAAAAAGATATCGGCTATCAGGGTGAATGGGAATGGAAAAGAAGGCATTCTTCAAATCGATCACAGAGAACATAGTCGCCGTAGGTGGTACCAAAGTAAGCAACGTTGTGATATCGGAAACCACTGGGTACTGAGGTATCACGATCTTGTTCACCTCTCTCAAATCAATTATAAACCGATAAACTCTGGCATCCGTATCCTTTTTCAGTATGGGAAGGATCGGACTGTTACAAATGTTGTAGGGGACTTCCTCCACTACCCCTACCGCCATCAAATCCTGCACTATCTGCATGAGAGCCTCCTCGCCCTCCTGGGAAATACGGTACTGTGGGAGGCGTGGTAACACCGCCCCCTCCTGGACACTAATGTGAACCGGTGGAATCACCATTTGTCCCACATCAGTATCCGAAGTTGCCCACAAAGCACGAGGGAGGGTAGCTAACAGCGCATCCTCTGACATCGTACACATCCGTTCAGATCGGGGGTAATTGTCATTCAATATTACCCGCACACCAGCAGGGGAGCAGTGGATCGTAGCCCTAAAATGCTTTAACATATCAAGACCCATAATGTTGTCCGGTGTGTACGGGGCAAGCAAAAACGGACAGGGTGCAGAAAAAGAATCAACCTTAAACATGAGGGGCTGCGAAAGAGGGCTTCGGGAGAGTGTACCGTCAAACCCTACCGATGTGACCATTAAGCCGGATGGGGGAGCCCCCGGAACCAATTGCTTAGACAGTGCACTACGTGTCGCTCCTGTATCCACTAGGAACTGATCAGTAGAGCTCAAAACCTCAGCCGATACATAAGGGCCCTTCTGATCGACCGGCACCTCAACTGATTCTAACCCCCATCCAACGCATTCCTATGCATGCTGAGAGTCATGGTACCCCGACCGGTCAATCCCCGACGCTTGGTACTGATGTTGGCGATCGAAAACATTTGATCGGTCTCGGTGCTGCCCAGCAGAGTCAAAACGAGCCTGTTCGTTAGAATTCCCTCGAAAGTTCGAGAAACCCCCTCTACCTCGCGGGCCACCGTGGGTATGCCCCTGACGCGATGCATGCAACACCGGGCAGTCCCTAGCCCAATGACCCGACTGCTTACAATACGCACATTGGTTCCTATTCAAATCAGATCGGCCCGAGGGAGGACCATAAGATCCTCCCCTACCTCTATTACTACCCCGTCGGGGCGGGCCATAGACTTGTGCCAACATCACCTTTGTTTTCAAATCTTTCGATTTCTTTTCTTCCTGGCCCTTTGCTTCTTGCTCCTGACGCTCATAATACTGGGCGATAGTCAGGAGGGCCGTCGGTGTAGCGGAGGACCAAGAACTTTCACTCGCTTTTAGACGGGCCGCAACTGCCGGCAGCAGATTAGCCACATATTTATCCGCAAAAAGGTGGCGGCCCGTATCGTCAGTAAGCGACTGGCCACTAAAATCATGAAACGTCTCCTCAAAGCGCGTAAAGAAGTCCGCAACTGACTCGTCAACTTTCTGTTTACATGCAGCTAACATATTCCAGTCAATCTTTTTAGGGGGGATAATTGTCTTCAACTTAGCCACAATAGCAGCAGGGAGATCTAAAATACTCTGGGGCGGTTTCTGCGCGGGCTTCCGCTCCCTATCCTCATCCTCAAGGTCAGACCACCGGGCCTTAAAGGCAACTATATCATCTACCTTTCTGACAGATCGCCACATATCCGGTGGTAGAATAAGGCCAAAGAACAGGTCTATATCTGCTAAAGTCATAACGCAAGAATTCAAGGCCCCCTCGACTTCTTCATAGAAGGCCGCTGGATTCTTGCGGGGGTCAGGCAGCGCATTCTTTAATGCCATAACATCAGCTCTATGCCACGGAGTATAAACCCAATTATACACAAAATATCCCTTAGCATCGGCGGAGGTAACGTCCGAGCTAGTCCCCGCTCCTTTAGGAGGAACATACAAAGGCGCCGCCTCGCGCATTGGCTTAGCATGCACTAGATCGCTCTTATCTGATTGAGAGGTGGATGAGTGGCCTCCTGCAGTACACGAATCCGACTGCGTCTCCTCCCCTGCTCGTTGGCGCGCTTTTTCTTTATGGGCCAGCACCGCGTCCCGCAAGGCGAATAGCCGCCGAGCCGTATCAGGAGCCTTAGAGGGAGAAAAAACACCATCATGCAATGCTTTAGCATCCGATGTCACTTCTTCAGGCTCAAAGACACTAGAATATTTCCGAAAAGCAGCAATCACTTCCTCAGCGAAATGGCTCAAAAAATACAATCTCTCTCTATCCTGCCACGACCCCCACGTATGGAACAATTCATCCACGGACACCTTACCCTTAAGTGCACGGAAGGAAATTTGCCGAAGCTCAGCCATATGCTCAGCCGATAACATGGACCGCGTATCTACCTTACCCGGACCCGGGACAGAATCTTGTGGCCTCGGAGCAGATGCGCCAACATAAGGGGGCGGAGAGCGATCTAGTAAATAAAAATCGTCATCAAGATTATTAAGGACAGGATAAAGTGGCTGCCGAACAGCATATTGACCCGAGACTTGCAGCCTACGTTCTTTCTCTTGCCTCTCCGTTTGTTCTTTGTCCTCCCGACGCCTCGCTTCCTGTGCCCGCACATGATCATTCTTCCGTTGTTCTTTATCGAACAGCGCTTTCTCACGCTTCTCTCGCTCACGCACCTCCTTCACCCACAACCGCACACACTCAAACATATCCTGACGAGCACGCCGCTTACACATACACTGTTCCACATACTCAATCTTACGTATATCAAACGATCCATACAAAGGCCATCGCAACTCAGGATCTTTCTTAGTATATTTCCTCCATACTGTGCTGTACATTATGGAAGAAAGACCATGCTTCACATACATATCCCTATTAGGAGTCCCCTCTGGGGGAGCTGGAGCAGATTCCTTGAGGTTCAACCGGTTTCCAAAACAGCAACACCACTTACGGAGTGCGCTGAAAGCAGGCATGCTCAGAAATAATGCAAAATATGCAATATTATAGAGAAAATGGCACTTAATCGTTGCGCCGTTCAAAGTTACACAGCTCCGGAGAAATCTCTCCACATTACCTGCCTATATGTGTTGCAACGCATATATTTTCACAAAGACAAATACAAAATATGACTAGTCATCACAAATCAAACTCAAATAGCCAGATCAGGCTTCAAAAACTCGGAGCAAGTACCGTACACCGGTTCTTACCAATCAAGAGTCCAGATTCCAACTGCCAAGCTCCACAATCGCCCAAACGGCTTTCACGGCAAGACCGACAGAAGAGGTCTCAGTCGAGGACCGGCGCCACCCAGACGGTCAGCTCGGAAGGGAAGGAAGAAAAACCTCGGGATGCCAGGGCTAAGACGCCGCTGGCAGTGATCACGTCCCCGGCCAAATTCCTCACCTTCGTCGCGACCAGTCCTTCGAGCATCCGAGTCGCCGATGAGCCCCACGTGACGGGCGCCAATTGATGAATACAGGCCCCAGCTAGGCCCGCAGGACACAAGGGTTCGCTCTCCCGTAATGGAATCTATAAGGAAGTTGGCACGGAAACTGCAAAGTACAAAGACAGCATTTATTAACCCTTAAGGGTGGTCCTACAATCCACACAACACTCTTCAGTATTGCATAGAGTAGCACAAAGAACTTACGTACATGGTCCCCTTTTATACAGAATAGAGGGGCTCATAAGTGGGTGGATACAACATGAGGCCGAAGAACATTACCATTTATGGTCATTTTCAATACTGAATCAATATGTGGGCGGAGCTAACACACTCCTTGAGCCCGCGAAAACATGGTCAAGCAAGGCTAACTGATAACAGATGTGGTCAAGTCTGGGCATGTGCCAGATGGACAAAGGAGCTATTTATAGACTGTTACTAGGCAGATTACAAGAGCAACTAACACAAAGGTTGGACTCTTCTCGTGGGGAACACGTGGAAGCATGACAATACAAAATGGAGTCCAAACTTCGGTCAACATAACGGAGAAAACATGATCTAGAGAAGGGAATTAATGTCTTTAGTAAATGCTTAATCACATCGTCGTTTCAATTTACAACACCTGGGCTACATCTACAGCCAAGAAAGTGTATTCATCAGGAAATATAAACTGGAAATGTACGAAATATTATTCTAGCACATACTATGGGAGGGCAACTACAAAAGATGATGTTGTAACTCATGTATGAGAGCACATCCACCCCAAATATGACAGAAATAAAAGAGATATAGTAGGATATAAGAGAGGCAAACACTAGGTCACAGGAACCCACAAGTAAAATTCTTAAAGATATACTACCTAAAGTCCTTGAACACCTAACAGGTTAACTACCACCTTTCCTCACTTTAAAATATTTAATTGCACAAACTAAAAAAGCTACCAGTGATACCCAAACTGCCCCTAGAAGACACCAAGACATACACATACCTGAACCTTTAACAATAACACATAATGAGGAACCTTTTCTTTTACATGACAACCTAAATAATGTGAAACAAATCCTAATATTCCCAACAGCAGACAACTTAATAAAACTTACCCAATGTCAAACCTGGATGATGGATGGATCCTTCAAAAGGTTCCCCCAAACCATTCACCCAGATATACACCATACATGGTGAATATCAAAACACAGATATCCCTTTTATATATGCCCTATGTTAGACATGTCACACTTACGGTCGTCTTTCCCCAAACCTTTTGCCTACTTGCTTTCCATTTTTGCTGAAATTTGTTTTTGTAGGCCTCAGGACTCTGTGCACTTTACCACTTCTAACCAGTGCTCACTCCACTAAACAAGGCATGATTGGCATTCTCCCAACTTGCATATTTCATTTACTTATAAGTACCTTGTTGAGTGGTGTACCATATACCCATGGCCTGTGCTACCAATGGGCTGGCAGCACCTATTGTGTCACCCAGTTAAGTAGCACCATAAGAAATGTCACAGGCCTGCCATTGCAGCCTGGATGCAGTGTCACACTGCCTTGTGAACTTGGCATTGAAACCCGCTTGCCAAGCCTTAAACACCCAAATTCATTTTTGAGTAACATGAGGTCTACCCCTCCCATAGGATAACATTGGGTATTCCTTATAAGATTTAATAACCTATAATTTCCAAATGGGAGCAGGTGGCTATGTAATGTTTGGTGCCTATGATATTGTAATGATGAACGCTATTTAATTGTGAGGCCAGATTTTTCATTACAATTTTAAAAATGCCACTTTTAGACAGTTGGCATTTTCCTGCTCTTAGCCTTTAATGGCTGCAGCCCGTCTTGGGTCAAATGACAGAGTGTAGCTGACAGTTGTACCTTGTGAATTCTTCCCAGATATTCACACAATAGAGGGATTAGGTGGGCCTCAATGGGTCATCAACTGGCAGGATGGGGGGGTGGAGCTGAGTACAGCTCCACTAGAACCTGAATAGGCTGTGTCCTGTCTCCACACAAAGGACTTAGCGACCCTGTATTGTCACTGCAGCCAGCTTGGCACCAGGGCAGGGCAGTCAGGAAATTCCAAGCACTTCACAGAACCATTCCAAAAATGTCACCCACATTCTGGATATAGGGCACAAGCAACAAAAATAGAGCCTTCAGACCCTCTCTTGAGTGCACTACTGGACTTGCAGAAGAGCTCTCAGTTGACTTCCTGCTGAAGTGACCTGCTGTGCACTCTGTCAAAACAATTGGTTTATTAGAAACCAATACTGACTTTCTTTAAAAAAGAACATAAACTCCAAATTCCAATAGGACACATTGGCAGACTAAAACCTGTAACAATAAATTTTAGAAAAACCCACAAAACACGTTACATTCCAAAATAGACAAACAATTAATCTTTCCAGTATAAATAACTCCACACAATTTAACATAATATAGTGATACACTACCATTTCAATTCAATTCAATATTTATTAAAGATTAGGATCTCCAATGAGGTCCACATAAAATATACAAACAAGTTTTACATATTAAATACAATAAAACATAAGGACAATTCATTTCTCAGTCCATTAATAAATATCGAAATCCTTCATAGCTGGTCTTAGATTTTCCCTTACATAGCATAAATGGATATTGTCAATTACCCTAATGAGTGAAATACAAATAAGATTAAGACCAATAAGCAGCAACAAAGTCCTAAAAAAAACCTCTACCAAAACAAGTGACACGAGTCTAGGTCCATACTAAACAATCGTAGCTTTGTGATAGATTCAGTTTAGAATAATGTACATCACACCAGTTGTTTGGTAAAAAACAGGAAAGTGTTCTGAAACAATCAGCATATTTGGAAAAACAATACATTTTCCTTTAACAACAAAACCTAAAAACTAAGAACAGTTGAATAGCAGCCAATACATGTGCAAAATGCAATCCAAAAAAGGAAAGAGTACTAAGACTCCTTAAAAAGACACCAAGGCCCACCGATTAACAGCATAATTAGAGGGGGAACCATGTGTAATAGGAGAACCCATTTAAAAGGATATGTAAAAAGTTAAAATATATTCATAAACTCCTTTAAAAAATGGAATAGTTTTACACAGACTGCTTTGTTCTTCGGGGAAAAGAGAAAGTCACAGGCTGAATTTACATTTTTAATACAGTTTTGTAAAAACATCGGACGAAGCCAACTATGTTGACTCCAAACCAAAGCTGGGCAGACAAACAAGACATGATCCAGGTTCTGAATGCTCAGCTCACAAAAGTTACAGATTTTTCCATTTGATACGCTACTAAAATAGTGTACAAAAATGTAAACCTACAAACTAGTGAAAATCACTAACAGTAATACATCTATAAGAACTCCCTTCTAAATCCCCCCTCTCAAAACCCTTAAAACGCCTCAAAAAAAAACTTACCTGTACCGACGAACAGCAGCAATTTACAACGACCTGGTTTCAGGAAAATAGACTAAAAATAACACAATAAATTGCAAAATAGAAGGTACCAGTACAAAAAATTGGCCGCTAAATTAAACTAAAAAAAAGACTATCTACCCATAGAAATGAATGGAAAATAGTGTAAAAAAGTTGATTAAGTGATGCATCATGTGTGTTTAGTGATTCGTGGGACTGTACACATATCTGACAGAATCCTCACATGCTGCTCACAAGACACTTACACAATTTAGGTTTAAAGTCCTATAAATCTTCTAGTACATCTTGCATCAAAATATTTGCACATTCATCATTGGCAACTATAGCTTTACATATGCATAGAAATGTGCATGCAAACAGTGTAGGCTATTGGAAGGTATACTCATCACCAGTATTATATGAAGTCGAAAAGCTACATTGCCACATAAACTAGAACATATTTGTCTGTTTTTGCGGCCACCCTATCTGACATACGTAACTCTAATGTCCGTCTAAGTCTCAGAGTCGCATTCTGGACAATGGGTCTGGATAGGTAATATGTTGCAGAGTGCATACTGTAAAAGTAGTACACACTACTAACTTGCTCCTCTGGTGAGCCATACAACTGGCGACACAGGGGAAGGACCTCGTCTACCAGGGTCTCCAGCTCCCTGTACAGCGTGAATTGGCAGATCCCAGAGGTAGGTAAACAACAGATGATGGATGAGGAGGTGTTCTATGCAGCAGTTTCTAGAGGCAAGTCACTTGATTTCCAAATCTGAAAGTATAAGTAGGCCACAAAGTGGTCTTCTTTGTAGACGGCCACAGATATTGGCCCGAGGTGGTCGCATTTTCCTACTTTAGTCAATGGCTGTAACTTTAGTGTCAGAATCTGCCCACCACATGGTTCAAATTGTGGTACTTTAGAATTTGGGACCACGTAGGAGGCAGGGCCCTACCCCTGTCTATTCCGGTATTAGCGAACCGCGAATGACCAATGCGGTATATACAAGTGCTTTGTATAACGTTTTAGTGATAAATGCACTTTGTATACGATATTGTACATTGACTTCGTGGGTTCCATCTTAGAGCGGTGGCCATCTTATGGTTGCCCTCACATAGGCTACACATTACGAACAAGTACGGGCCTTTAGAACACATGTACTTTCTGTTTGACTTCTCTGTGACCTGTGCAGCTTGGCTCTGCTACACCCAGGTCAGTCTGGTCTCACAAGCTCCCCGTCCTACGGCCACCTGTGATTAGCATCAGGGTTTGACACACCATAAAGCCTTTTCATCCCACACAAGCCTCCGGCTAATCTCTTTCACACCTGACTCTTCCTGCTTTATGGCTTGTTTTCCAAACAGGAGATGCCCGTGTTTATTGGGGCCTGTTGATATCTGATGTGGGATCTGAGCCTCGCTGGGTAAATAATTGTGGGCTGGCTTAACTGGAATGTGGGATGGTCATCATGACTCTGCCTTTTCGTTTGTAATGGATACATGTAAATGACCATATCGTAAAACAAGGAATGTATGCCTGAAGCATGATATTTTGTATTTAAGGAGAAGCCCGTTTCTGTAACTTTAAGCAGTCTCCTGAGAACATACATTGTGTTGTACTTCTCGGATACCTGTAATTGGTCTGCAGCCAATAAATCGATCTTTGACTTCACCTAGAAGACTCTGTGTTTCTGTAGGTCTGAAACAGGAAGAACCCGAAGTCTTAGGGTGTGTTCCCCTGCACCGCTGGGCTTAAAATTCCCAGTACTTCAGTTGGCGCCCAACGTGGGGCGATTTCAGTGGTACCGGTCCAAGCCAGAGGTTCGTGAGTAGGTCTGGGCGGTAAATTCCGTTCCGCTCGCGGAATTTGCGGAATTTGGGTAATTTCGCGTTCCGCGGAGAACGCAAAATTACCCTAAATTCTGCTTTCCGCGACTTTGCGAAATTTTTTGCTTGTTCGCGTTCCCAAAATGCGTGTTCGCGAGATATTTCTCCCTGAGCACGCAAACAGCGATTGTGAACAGGATAAAAGCATCGCGAACAAGCAATTCCGCGTGTTCGCGGAATTTCTGCGTGTTCGCGGAGATTTTTTACCGTTTCGCGGAGATTTGCGTAACGCGATTACGCAAATTCCACCCACCCCTATTCGTGAGGAGCTTCGTGTGGAAATTCCGGAGGAAGGCCACTTCATCGACCCCTGCATGTCGACGTGGTCCGAAAGTCTTTTCTGCGAGGTTCTCCGCGTCCCGACGGCTACGAAGGACTGCTGCCCTGATTAATCGCCCTGTTTTGGACTCTTGATGATTTTGGTAGAGCGAAACAATCGAGAGAGTCTTCTGGAGATGCCATCGATCATCGATATTCATTTAAGTATAAGTGGAGCGTCTCCCAGTTTGTTTGGTATCCTTCGGGAATTTGGTATCCTTCGGGATCATTTTGATTTGGAGCTTGCAAGTGCCAAAGCCAGAGTACTCGTGTATTCACGAGACTATCATAATCGATAATCCTTTGAAGTTTGAAACTAGACTAGTGAGCGAAGATGCCTGGTTCTAGTGTATTTGGAAGATTGTTTTGTTTGGGTTGTAGAAGGGATTCCCAGTTAGAGGATTCGTGTCCGGTTCCTCCAATTGGAACTCCAACTTATGAGCTTTATGTAAAACATTGCATATAATGAAGTATGGATCCGATACACCAGAAAGGACAGTGTTTTAAAATGGCCCCAAAATGGTAGTTTCGAGATATCTTAGATAATTTGGAAGTTAAATTGTTTAAAAAGAAAGCCGGCCGGCGATGTTTGATTCTTTCCGCCTATGGCGAAAGGAAGCCAAACAGAAGGAAATTAAGCTAGCGAAAAGGAATAAGAGAGAAAAGGGTATGTCAGTGATGCAAGCAGCTGTGCAATTTAAAGATAATGAGGAGGAACAAATGAATGAGCAGTTACATAGACAGCGCAAACTAGGGATCGATAAATGTTACCCTGTTTTGTCACCCCTTGTGCAAGATGAGACAAAAGAGATAGAAAAGGATTCCCTAATGTCCCATTTGCTAAGTTCGCCACCCCCGTATGCGCAAAATGCCACAGCGCCTCCACAGCTCGTAAATGTGCAGCCTATAGTAAATATGCCGCAAGCCTTCTCACAACCGCCAGCTCCTCCTCAGCTGGCTCCTATCCCTGCAGTGCAGCCCTCTCAAGGGCCGCCAGTTTTGTTACCTGTTGCCCCCGCGCTTCCTGCGACTTTGCCTAGCACATCAGCTGCCTCCCCTGGCTCTCTTTCTTACACTACCCAGGTACCTGTATCTGAATCCGCTTTTCTTCCCTCTGTCTATCCCCCCGTTTTCGCCTCAACTTCTCCTTCAGCACGACAACGACTAGCTAATGTAGTTACTAGTTTAATGTCGCCTCTCTTTGGGTCATCTAGTATGACCCCTGGTTTACAACGTAAGCAATTGCGTAGTCAGCTGCCTGGTTCTGATGAGAAAGAGATGTTATATCATCTGGCGCGTAGGTGGATTGATTTCCCTTCACTCTATAATGTGGAATCAGTTGTTAACGTTTTCCACCAATGGGATGCCCCAAAACAGAGGTATGTCTTTGACAAAATGTGTGAATTCCTCTGTGAGGAATTGGAGGATCATGGTTCAAACCCAAACCCGCAGGAGTTATGTCGAGTGCGGTTTGATTTTGAAACAGGTACAATTGTGGGTCCCGATGTAGATAGAGCAGTTGCGACTTTACTGTCCTTCAGGAATGGCGATTGTCAACAATCATTGTTCGAACAGGAATTCCCTGTGGGGAAAAAGGGAAAAGTGCGACAATACCCTATGAGAGAGGTCCCTCCGGTATGGAAGGAAGCCGTTGTGGCTGATGCTGCTCGAAATATTGCTGCTGCTCCAGCTCATTTTCAGCGTGTTTGGGTACATGTCCCATGGAAGCGTTCTGAGGTGCTAGCGCTTAAGCAGACATTGCCTGACCCCCGTAAAAACCCTGCAGGATATTATAAGGAGTTATCCCAAACTGCAGAATCGTGTGTCATGAATCTGGCTGACATAGATATGTTGTTTGGGAATGTTGTTCCACAGCCTTTATGGGGATCCATCCGTAATGCGGATCATGCTGCAGAAATAGGGGGCACATGGGCTAATATCATTGCTGCAGACGCTGGCCAAGTTGGTGGCGCGAAGCCTGACCCTTTGGTAGCAGACCTCCCTGGTAGAATTATTACCTACATGAAAACTCTAATGCCCGCGATGCGCGTGAATTGGGATAAACTATCCGCATGTAAGCAGAAGAAAGATGAGACAGTGTCCGATTTCTTTACAAGGTTTGAAGAAACGTTTATCGACCACAGTGGTCAAGACATGAGTACTGAAGGTGGCCAACGGTTATTTGTGGATAAATTTGTGCAGAATCTACTCCCCGAGTTGTGTAAGAAATTAAAAGATTCAGAAAGTTCTTGGGCTGTTTCCTCTTCAGCGCAAATACTGGCTACTGCACAGTATTATGAAAATAGAGATAAAGACGAGAAAGATAGAACAGACAAGAAAACGAAAGAACTGAAAATGAAGGTCCTTTTACAGCAGGCTTATCCGCCACGTGGAGGACAGAATAATTATAGGCAAACCCAAGGTATCTATCAGCAGCCCCAACAATTTCAGAATAACCGGCAAATGAATGGGTACTATCAACCACGTATCCCTGTAGGTCCCAATCAAGAGATTGGAGAGAGGAAGGTCATTTCAAGTATAGTTGCCCTAAATTAATGCAGCGTACTAATAATGCGTATGGCTCAAGAGGTAGAGGTGGTCAGCAAGCTCCTAGAGGTAGAGGGCGTGGAAATGTTCCCCAGAACGCGCGTCCTCTTCCGCCTCAAAATACGATAAATAGCTTTGATCAGCAAGCCAATGCTACTGGTAATACAGCTCAGTACTATAATAATGATTATTATGCAGAAGACGACAATGTGGAAGGTAATGATTACTAGGACAGCCGTAGACAGAGAGAGGGAGTTGTTTCAGTACCAGTGGATCAGAGTGGACCGTATGTTAAAGTGACTACAACGAGTGTAACAGAGCCCTTTCTGCTGGATACTGGTGCTGCAAAGAGTTCAATTATGCATTCAAAACTCCCTGGCGCGCCTTTGTCTAGCGAAATGAATGTTTCAGTAGGTTTTTCTGGTGCCCCAGTTAGAAACCCGATTTCTAGTCCTATGCCCCTTTCTGTTGGACCTTGTGAGCTAAAAGCACCCCTCATCCTAACGACAGGTTGTGGTGAAAATCTGTTAGGATTAGATTTGTTAAAAAGATTGCATGCAACGCTATATTGTTCTCCCTCAGGAGTACAACTTACATTAGGTAAGGAAGTGATTTCCCTGATGTATTTGTCTAAGAATGCAATGCCACCTGAGTTGTCATCCCTTCCGGATGTCCTTTGGGCTACTGGTCCCCATGATGTGGGTCTTTTGGAAATACCGCCATACGTGGTCACTTGAAAAGCCAATGTCAGATTGCCACGTATTCCCCAGTACAAGATCTCCAATGAAGGTCAGAAAGCGTTGTTAGCCATTGTCAGTGATTTGATTAAAAAGGGTGTAATTGAAGAGACAAGAGGCAACGTTTGCAACAGTCCTGTTTTACCTGTTTTAAAACGCACGGACCCTTCACAGCCACCTGTTTACAGATTTGTGATCGATCTTAGAGAGGTAAATAAGATTGTTGTGCCACAGTTTCCAGTTGTCCCTGATATAACTGCCTTGTTAACTATGATTCCAGCCTCCGCTGCATGGTTCTCAGTGATCAATTTAAAGAATGCTTTCTTTAGCATCCCAATTGCAGAGGAGAGCAGGGACATTTTTGGCTTCAGTTTAGGAGGTCGAAGATTCCGCTTCAAACGCGCTCCACAGGGCTACTGTGAAAGTCCATCAATGTACAGTCAAGCTTTAAAAACGCAGCTTGATGCACTTGTTTTACCTAGCGGCGCTATCCTCATTCAGTACGTTGACGATTTACTAATCACCGCGGATACTGAAAAGATTTGCAAAGAAGCTACATTGTCATTGTTGCGTCATTTGTCTGCCTTCCATCACAAAGTGTCTCTCTCAAAACTGCAATATTGTCGACAAGAAGTGACCTACTTAGGTCATCTCTTATCGAAGGAGGGAAGGAAACTGACCCCAGAAAGAATTCAAGCCATTGCACAATTAAGCGTGCCAAGAACACAGAGAGAAGTGCGTGCTTTCTTGGGCATTACTTCATACTGTAGGCACTGGATACCAAACTTTTCTTTGCTGGCAAAACCTTTGTTAGCATTAACATGTAAAGACACACTGAATCCTATCCCATGGTCTGAGGAGTGTCAGAAAAGTTTTTGGGAATTGCGAAATGCATTATGTTCAGCTCCTGTGTTGGGTACCCCTGACTACAGTAAGCCTTTTACATTGTATGTTCATGAAAAGGATCGTTGCGCATTATCAGTATTGACACAGCCTTTTGGCGACAGACCGCGTCCATGCGCATATTTTTCATCAACCTTGGACCCGGTAGCGAGGGCATTGCCAAGTTGTTTGAGAGCTACAGCCGCGGCAGCTATGTCTATTCGACAGTCTGCTGGACTAGTGATGGATAATACATTGATTGTTATGGTCCCACATGCTGTGGACACATTGTTAAACAGGACCAAGACACAGCACTTAACTAGTGCGCGATTGTCAGGATATGAATTGACACTGTTAGCAAACCATATACACATAAAGAGATGCAACACGTTGAATCCAGCTACATTATTGCTGATTCCAGCAGACCTAGATGAGATTGAGCAACATGATTGTCTGTTCAGAACAGAAGAAGAGACGAAAGGGAGAGTGGATCTTAAAGATACTCCCCTGACTGAGTGTGATGGTACTTTATGGGTGGCTGGTTCGTGCTTCAAGCTTCCGAATGGTGATACGACTGCTGCATATGCTATCACGACTTTGCACACGATTGTTGAAACTGCACGTGTGCCACATAATTTGGCTCAAGCAGCAGAATTAATTGCCCTTACAAGAGCATGCGTGTTGTCTGAAGGAATGAAAGTGAACATATATACTGATAGCCAGTACGCCTTTGGCGTGGCGCATAGTTTTGGGCGATTGTGGAAAGAACGTGGGTTCCTGACTTCGCATGGAGCTAAGATTCAGAATGGCAAGTTGGTGAATGATCTCCTTGAGTCACTGACCCTACCGTTACAAGTTGCGATTATGAAATGCAGTGCGCACAAGAAAGTCACTGATGATGTTGGTCGCGGTAATGCGTTTGCTGATGAAATCGCGAAAGAAACAGCAAAAGATGTGAAGACTCGAATGTATGTTGCAGGCCCTGCAAGATGGGTTAATGATGTTGGAATGTGTGAAAACACGATAGAGAGTGTGAAGTCCCTTCAAGCTGAAGCCACAGAGAAAGAGTTGAGCAAGTGGAGAGAAAGTACGGGTAAATTGGATGAGAATGGTTGTTGGGTTGATTTGTCAGAACATCGGCGATGGTTGTTACCTGATGCATATGTGCTTCCAGTGGTTACTATGGCACATGGAATGGCACATATCAGTATGAAAGGAATCTGTAAGTTGTTGGCTCCAGTATGGCAGAATGCTGGAATTCCCAAGTGTGCAGAGAATGTGGTCAAGAATTGTATGGTATGTTTGAAATACAACCCTGGTAGGGGAACCCCAACTCCAGCTGGTCATTTTGCGCCCCCATCATATCCATTTGAAGTTTTGCAGCTAGATTTTATCCACATGGAAAGGTGCAACAGCTTGAAATATGTATTGGTTGTTGTTTGCGCTTTTCAAAATGGATAGAAGCATATCCCCTAAAAGACAACACTGCTTTATCCACAGCAAAAGCCCTTGTGAAGGAATTTTTCCCTAGGTTTGGAATGCCAAGAATGGTGTGGAGTGATAATGGGAGTGAGTTTGTGGGTCGAGTGATGAAGAATGTGTGTGAGGGATTAGGGATAAAGCAAAAATTTCACGCTGCAAATCACCCCCAATCAGCTGGATTAGTAGAGTGCTACAACAGCACTCTAAAGCTCAAGCTGGCCAAAATCCAGGCGAGCTCCGGTCTTAAATGGCCTGACGCTTTGCCTTTAGCACTCCTATCCACCAGAATGACCGTGCATTCACGAGTGGGACTTAGTCCATATGAGGTGGTTTTTGGCCGCCTGGCCAATGTATGGGGTGTGCCAAGACCGACGAAATTCAGCGAAATCGAACATCCAGTACTGCTTGATTATTTGTATGAATTGACGGCTAAATTGCGTGTTTTACACCAACAGGTGCATGATACTCTCCCCCAGGCCTCTGAAGCTCCAGGACACCCTATCGACCCTGGCACATGGGTTCTTGTGAGGAACTTCCAGCGGAAGAGCAACGATGAGCCCCGTTGGATTGGCCCTCACCTCGTACTTCTATCGACAAGGTCAGCAGTTCGAGTAAAGGGGAAGAAGAATTGGATTCACGGCGCCCACTGCAAGAGGATCCCTTTGCCTCTACCATATGACCAGTGGGTCCAGGAGGGTATCGCTGATTCTGAAACAGACACTGTACCTCATTTTGTACCGTTTAGTGATGCACGCGTAAGAGGCACAAATTCAGAACAAGAGAGTGACGATATTTTGCAAGAAGCTGTGCCACCGTCAATTCGATTGGACACCACAGAGCCCGAACTCTTGTTCCAAGACCAGACAGTACCTGGCCGTTTCCGCTACAACTTGTGACCAAGGCCTATGGACAAATAAATATTCCTCTCCCTTACCTTTTTGTTTTTGATATCATAACTCTCCCATCTGAAGAACTTTTTGATTTTTGTTTTTCGAACCACCATCCGGGTTCAGCCGCAGGGTCGCGGTGCCAAGACTTTGGGGTACAGGCCCAAGACGTTAGGTCAACGGTTCTGGTTGGTCTAGGGCGTTCCCTGGACTGACAGGCGTACTCCTTAGCAGAAGATACTCACCCGCCGCGAGCGGCACAATGAGAGGATGGAGTTTTTCAAGATGGAGAGACCCGCTGAGGAAATGAACTTTAAAGGGAAAAGATGTAAAATAATGAAGAGCAAACGTTTTGTATTTTTATGTTTGTTTATACTATGTAGTATGATGGTGTTTACTGTAGGATTTGTATTCTTCTCCTCTCAAGAACCCTTTGCACCCACTGTACAGCCTATACCTCCTCCTACTGCCTCCTTGCACTCTTTCCACCCTCTGCCTGAACACGAACAAGCTAGACGATCAGAGTTTGTAAACAACTCGTTTATTCAGCTCCTGCACCAGCACCAACTAGTCATGAATACAACCAATTGCTGGGTGTGTGGGTTAATGCCACATACCATTAACAAGGGTATTCCTTATCTAGTGCTGCCGTTTAGTTACAATGGATCGTCATGGGCATTCCAGACCATGTTTCTTTTTGCATTAGATGCCTACTCCCCGCGACAACCGCGTTCCATCAGACCTAGCACCAATAATAAAGCTTTAATGAAAGGAGTTGCCGATATGAGCAGAGATATCGATGCATACTCATCTATTCCCAAGGATGAATTGAGAGCTTATGTAGGGTGGAACGCGACGGGGTATAGCATTAGTCTGGGTGAAAGACAGCGGAAAATCTCATCCCCAATTTGGGTCGTACCCCACATGGGTCGGTTCTGTTTACAAGGTAATGGTCAGAATCCAAGAGCTCAACTGGGGAGAAGTGACTGTACTGAAACGTACACTTTTCCATCGCAGTTTTCCCCTGCGTTTTTGGCTGCCAAGGGTACATATTTTGTCTGCAATGACCGAGCATATACATGGTTGCCCCCTGATTTCTCGGGCACATGTTATATTGCAAATCTGCTACCGCCGACATTGACTGCTGCCTCTGATTGTCACAAGACCAGAGTTGTAAGAGGCATGATTAGTAAGGAGGATACTGCCGGTCAGGAAGCGGGAGACTTCTTCTTGGGTTTCCTGCCGTTTTGGGGACCGATGGTCAATAGTAGGAACCTGAGACAACTGACTCGTGTGGTTGAATCCACTGTTAATGTTACGGCTGGTGCCCTTGGTAATTTGACAGCTGAGCTCCAAGCGGATCGCCTCATGACTTTGCAGAACCATATGGTTCTAGACGTCATACTTGCAGACCGCGGTGGGGTATGTAAGGTTATCCAATCTAGTTGTTGCATTTTCATACCAGATAACGCTCCAACAGTTTATCAAGCCATCTCCAAACTGCATAAAATATCTGAATCCATACACGTGGATAAAGGAGATTGGTCACTGGTGGGGTGGTTCTGAGAACTGATATCTGCCTGGGGTTGGAAGATTCTGATGGTCATTGGAATGATCTTAGCCATCCTTTTCCTGTTCTGTCTGTGCATACAGTGTGCTCCTGCGATATGTGGCCTCTGTGCTACATTATGTGTAAGGAAACCTGTATCGAGGGACGAGCTAAGTAATAGGATGATGCTACAGCAACATCTCCATGACTTCGTGAATATTGACCTAGACTCGGATTGATGTGAGTATAGTTATTGCCTATGTAAGGGCAAAAGGAGGGTCTGTGGTACTTTAGAATTTGGGACCGCGTAGGAGGCAGGGCCCTACCCCTGTCTGTTCCGGTATCAGCGAACCGCGAATGACCAATGCGGTATATACAAGTGCTTTGTATAACGTTTTAGCGATAAATGCACTTTGTATACGATATTGTACATTGACTTTGTGGGTTCCATCTTAGAGCGGTGGCCATCTTATGGTTGCCCTCACATAGGCTACACATTACGAACAAGTACGGGCCTTTAGAACACATGTACTTTCTGTTTGACTTCTCTGTGACCTGTGCAGCTTGGCTCCGCTGCCCCAGGTCAGTCCGGTCTCACGAGCTCCCCGTCCTACGGCCACCTGTGATTAGCATCAGGGTTTGACACACCATAAAGCCTTTTCATCCCACACAAGCCTCCGGCTAATCTCTTTCACACCTGACTCTTCCTGCTTTATGGCTTGTTTTCCAAACAGGAGATGCCCGTGTTTATTGGGGCCTGTTGATATCTGATGTGGGATCTGAGCCTCGCTGGGTAAATAATTGTGGGCTGGCTTAACTGGAATGTGGGATGGTCATCATGACTCTGCCTTTTCGTTTGTAATGGATACATGTAAATGACCATATCGTAAAACAAGGAATGTATGCCTGAAGCATGATATTTTGTATTTAAGGAGAAGCCCGTTTCTGTAACTTTAAGCAGTCTCCTGAGAACATACATTGTGTTGTACTTCTCGGATACCTGTAATTGGTCTGCAGCCAATAAATCGATCTTTGACTTCACCTAGAAGACTCTGTGTTTCTGTAGGTCTGAAACAGGAAGAACCCGAAGTCTTAGGGTGTGTTCCCCTGCACCGCTGGGCTTAAAATTCCCAGTACTTCAAAATCAGCCAACAATCAGCGAACCTGCATGTTCCATTGGTGAGGATAGACCTCCACATAGGCGGTCTACTCTGTATGCAGGAACATCCCTTGAACCATGAGCATCACAATAACATCCATCAGGCTATGGCTGTGCCCGCAGTGATAGGAACTGCCTACTGCGGCATTTCAAAGCACCTGCGCTGGTGATCTTGCATGTACCGTTGGTGAGGTTATGCCTCCACCATGTCATTTTTGAAAACATATGTGTAAAATGAGCTCCTAAGTGCATCTCCCCCACTACATTTATCTGTTGGAAGGTGTCAGCTAATGTATGACACCATTTCTCTGCATATACCATTACTAACATGTCAAACACAAGGAGATGATGGACGGAGCGCTGAAACTTTTCAGACACTCACCCCTAGTCACAGAGCTTGGTTGAATCCATCATCATTGTTTAGCTCACTTCGCCACCTCACTTCAGTCCCAGCTATATGCAAATCAGTCTTGACCTTGTGCCTCATGGGAACAGTCCAGCCAGAACTGCCAAGCCAGGTCTTCCCTGAACTGGAATGGCATGGTGAGCAAAAAAAGATGGATTTAGGCCCAGATCTCTGTACTCGGGTGAATGTATGACATTGTTCTGCATTCTGTCCATCAATTGTTTTTTTTGCATTACTAACATGTCAGCATCATATATAACTGTGCATGAACACACAATTACCACTGTGCAGTGTACACCAGCGGTGAAGCTAGTTATGTGCAATGCAGACAGCGCAACATGACGGTATCCACCATACAAACGTTGTGTGTGTATGATGTGCACAGTGCAGTTACAGACACACCTGGATTACACTTTCAGTAATGGCAATTGATCATATTCATCCGGGAGACTCCCTTATATATCTGGAAAGGAAATTTAGCTATTTGGACTGTCTCCCACCTGGAATGGCCTCTCCTAAATCTGTTGTCACTGGTGGGGATGTGTTCTCCTCTTTTTTCCCCAGGCATCTCTCCCACTTTCCTCATACAAGAAGTTGCTATGTAGGCTGTTGTATGTCAAACAAATATGACGTGAATTGCTGTGTAAGGCTAACATATGCTGGCATATGTGGTCACATAACTTTTTGGTGTGCTTTTGTAAATGTTAGTGTGTACACTGTGACCAATTTCCATATGTCTATACACTCCACACATAGGTACCTTGGCAGAGCGAGAAGAAGACAGCCTCCTGTCTAGCGGCCATTTCCAGGCCTTCACAGAATGTAAGAAAGAGACGTTATCAGCAAATATTGTCGAAATAGGCAGAACATCAAAGATTTATGTGACCAGTTAGAGTGTATTTTACGTCCTCATTGGAACTATCTGACATTTCTGACACCAATAGTCAAAATGATGGCAGTATTGCATTTCCTGGCCACAGAGTTCTTTCAGTAAACTATGGTGGAATGTCACAACCTATGTTCCGCATAATACTTCGCAATATACTATCAGCATTGATGAGACACATGCAGTGCTACATTCAGTTCCCCGGACATGAAGACTTGGCTAATGTGAAGGGTGACTTTTAAGGTTTTGGTTGCATCGTGCATGTGATTGGAGCTACTGATGGTATATATATTGTCTTCATTCCACTGCAAACCAGTGAACAGGTCTATAGAAACAGGAAGCACTTTCTGTCAACATGCAAGTGGTTTGTTTTTAGCAGATTTGTACAACTCACACATCTGTGCCAGATTTCCAGGTTCAGCCCATGACTACTAGCAAAGAGGGCCTAGCTTGTTGGTCAGTATAATATATTCAGCCTTTTTATGTAGGTTGTCAGCTCACATTTTCTGCAAATGTGTAACTAATTATTGCACTTCTGTCTATCTTCCATCTAGGAGACTAAGCGTATCCCAACCCCCATGGTTGTTAACCCTGTTGAGGAATCCAATAATGCAAGGGGACGTCTGCTTCAATGAGGCCCATAGAAGAACATAGCGGCCAGTGGAGCAGGCTTTTGGGCTCATGAAGGCCAGATTCAGATATCTGGGCAATACTAGGGGAGTCCTCTTCTACTCACCCGTGAAGGTGTTTCAGATCACCATCACCTGCTGAATGCTCCACAACTGCTCACTGAGATGGAACATTCCTTTCATCACAGAGGATGGAGACCAGCAGGAGCCACCTGGTGAGTATTCTAAAATGCCAAATGATGATGACAGTGGTGAAGAAGAAGGAGTTAACTTGCGTCAACAGCTCATCAAAACAGCTCATCAAAAACTTCTCGTGAGTTGACTGTTACAGTGATTGTTGCTGTGTAGCTGTGAGGAGTATGTTCATGGATACATGTTATGTCTGTACAGGTGTGTGAAACTCAGTGGACAGCTGTTTGTGGAGGAAGCTCTTGACACATGCACACATGGATCATGTTGCTTTGTGTTGGTGACATTAACCTATGTACTGTGTACAGTAGATGTTGACAGAGATTGTTGTCATATGTATGGTTTCCTTGCTAATCTGTTTTTGTCTGTTATAGGTACCTTCACCATTCATCCTTATTCAGACATTTCAGAGTTGTGACATCACAGGTATATGATGCTGTTTCTAAGTATGAAGTGGACATAGATTGTTCCTGGGAATGTCTGTCACAGACTTTGGGTGTAGCAATCTGGTACCAAGCCAGCTTGCACAGCTACAGGATAGAAGTTGTTGAAACTCCATTGGACTTGTTCCCTGTTGTGTGGTGGTCCTCTGGTAATGTGTGTGCATCATGTGCTCCAACACAATGTGGTTGTTGGGCCAAAACATGCTAGTCTTACTTCACATTGGCTAAGTCCTCAAAGTGTATGAACTGGATGTAGCAGTTGAAGTGTCTCATCTTTGTATGCCACTGTGCTTGTGGCACACTACTGACATATGTTTGTGACATTCCACCAGATGCAGCAAGACTTGATTGGAATGAACCTGTGCTCAGAAACTGTAGTACTGCCAGGTTATGGTTAATTTTATTAAATGATGTGGGATACTTTTAATGAGGTTGTGGATGTGGCTCCAACTGATGACATGAGCAAAGTGTCTGTTGCCTATCCTGTTTGGAATTGTCAGATGTGTCTCCTCCAGCCATGTTTTTGAAGGATGCAAATGACATTTGAGGTTACTGACACAGATAGTTTTGTGGATGTCTTGTTTTGTTCTTTTTTGACATTATGACAGCCAAATGTTTGGGACTATGAAATATAGCTGTACTGAAACTGTACACTTGTATGACTGTCGTGGAGTGGCATGGTTGGGTGACTGTGCAGCACATTTTTGACAATACACATGTACATGCTTACCTAAGTAGCTTACACTTTCATCTGAGGGATAACATGGTAATTAAAACATAACTTGCTAGATTTAATGACACAACAAGAGCTAGTGTTGTTGTGAGAAGTGAAATTATTGCAGTGCACATGGTGAGTGCAAGAAATGAAACCAAATAAGACATACCATGTACATAATTGAGTGCAGTTGTCAGTGTGGGCAGATGAATCCATTGATGTAAGAGCCACATTGACTGGAGTGCAAATACCAAAACACTCCTCCCATCAAAAGTGGGAAAGTGTATAGGAATAGTTAACAAAGTGAACAAATTGCACACAAAGGAGGACATAAGGTGCACTGTTTCTCACTGGCAGCGGTGGGTGTGTTTTGCAATCCGACCCTCCTGGATGTTTCTTTGGACATTCCACCATACGTCGGGTAGGGGAATCCACAACTGCAGGGTCCGGGGTGTTTGAGGTGTCTCCCGCTGACATCGCCTCCCTCCATGTGACTACCACAGATGTAGAAGGGAAAGATGTAGTTGTGCCAGAGGGAGGGGTAGGTGTTTGTGCAAAAGCCCTGCAGAGGGTGGTATTAATGTCATTCAGCACCCCAATGACCTGCTCCATTTGGTCATTATGCCTCTCCATACTGTGGTCTAAGGATCTCTACAGTTGCTTAATGTCCTGGAGTTCCTCAAGTACCTGGCCCATTGCTTCCTGGTAACACTCATATGCGCCCATGATTTGGGTGAGGTTGGCCTGGGCGTCTGTGGCACCAGAAGACCCATGTTGTGGGCCCACAGTTGCCCTACCACCATCCCTGCTCACTCTTGCTGGTTCCTCCATCCTCAGTGAGTGGGTTGTAGCTTCTCACCTCTGTATTTGGGAGGGGTGGGCAGGAAATGTTACGGTCCATGCTCGATTGTCTTGTTGTTGTTGAAGGGGTCAGCTGTGATGTTGAAGCTGTGGTGGGAGATGTAGCTGTGGACCAAGTTGGACTCACTGGTGCCGTATGGCCAGGCAGATCAGATGGGCCAGGTTCCTTCTCCATGACCATGATTCCAGGACAGTCTGCATCAATGAAGGCCTGATTCAGGGTTGGATTCTGAGCCTGGGGGGTGGTCTGGGGCTGGATGTTGTACCAGATTGATGTGTTGGGGCGGAGTTTACATTGTAATTTTTGTAAGTGTGGTATGTACATCCGTATCATTTGGGTCACAGTGAGTTCATGCCTGGGAGAGAAAAAGGTGTTGAGGTAAACTTTGGCAACTATCCCTGTTATGTTTTACTCAGTTTCAAGGCATTATTATACCCCAATTACACAAAGTGGTATGGACCTGCTCATTTGCTGTGCTGATATGGTTCATTTTGCAATGAGGGATGGGAAAGTTAAATCCCAGTGACTAGCACCAAATACACTGTAGAGGTCGCCTGAGGATTAGTACATTCCAAGTCCGATTCGTGTCTAGTACAGGCATACCCACAACTAGTATTAGTTTTGTCATTGCTATTCATGTGTGCTGTGCAGTGTCAATGTATCACCAGGCAAATTGAACTAGCGGGGTTACCTACATGCGTTAGTGATATTTTTAGTACACACTTGGCATGGTATTAATGATGGACTCATTATTTCCTGCTCTGGAGACCAAGGGAAGTTCAGGTTAAGTAGGCAGACATGTGTCTGAGTAAAGCATTGTGTTTACAGTACTCAGTCAGTATGACCAGATCCCTGATCATGTCACTAGTGGATGGCATGCTCTTTTTCATCCTATTATACATAACTGAGTCCATTCAATGCAAAGAGAGGGAGGCAAGGCGGATTTGTTTAAAGATTTTGGACCCTCTTTGGAGCACATTGGTAAATTCGGTCACACAAACCTTATTTAGCTCTGAGGCTAAAGATGGGTTGAAAAGGAGAGGCCTTCATATTTACTATACTTATATGACAATCCTGGGAAATGGTGACTGGGGTTCTGATGTAGGAGAAAATGGCAATTAAATGTATTGCAAATTCAAGTGATTATGAAGTGAGCTGCCAATTGTATCTGTTTATATGGTGTATTGTATTACTTGGTTTACCCTCTGTTTTCTGTATTTTTAGTGTTCTCATGGTGTATAGAGTATACCTGCTACGGGTGAAAAATCTAAACAAAATAAGTAAATTATTCAAAGATTTTTTATTCAAATGCCCTCAATAGCTCATGCAAAAAGCCCCTCCTTCTCAAAAAGGGATCTCATATTTGGGAGAGATAACCCATTTCTGATGGCACTGCTTGGGGTTGTAGTCTGAATGGAAAATGGTTAGTTTGGAAACTGATAGAACAGAGTGCATGAAACCTTCATAAAATGGTATTCAAAATCAAAAAATCTAATTTCTCTTAAGGAATGTGAGGAGATTGATAAAAATTTGGTTGTTATTTTCAAAATCATTAAACTGCATTATTCACCAATCTCCATGCAAGTTTGCTCCCATTTTGCTTTAGGCTTCATGGTTCAAAATCTGACTTATTTCAGTTAACATAAATTGGATAATCTCAGGAGAGCTATACCTTCAGAGGGATGATCACTATACAATTGCCACATCAGTTTCCGATCTTGTAGATGTGGTAGCATGGATTCATTTTGCAGTGAACAAAGTTGTCCAGCTGTGAAAGCAGTTGAGACATTCATTGTCTGCTATAAAATCCTGAACTGATGGGATGTTGAAGGCCACATCACATAAGGTGATCAGGTGCTTTGGAGATCAGTAATGGGTGTTTTGAGGAGCAAAATTTACCTTTGGCATTTATGATAGGAGTGGAAATGCCTCAACTGAAGAGAGCAACCCTCATGTCAGATGACCTAAGCACCGGAAAGTGTATTTCTAGTTTATCTTTGTTGGCCATATTAACGGAGGTCACAGTTTGAGGCCATCATCAAGTACACAATGAATCATCAGCTTTCCTGAACAGCCACCCATCGTGTTTCAGCCCCATGCATGGGCAGTGACTCATCCTGTGGCAGTTTTAAGACTACCTTTCTCTGGGCCAGTGAAGGAGGGTAACTGGCAAGTTCTTTCACAATGGGCAGGTCTGCTGCCTTTAGTAATAATTGAATTAGTTCTGCTGTTCCGTTTTGGAACTAGATGAGTCTACATGTCAGTTAGCCTACAACTGAATAGGAAATACCTGCGAAGAACAATCAAATTGGCACAGAAGAGGGCACTGAACTGCAATTGTGAGGCCCTGTTGGAGAAAGTAGAAAAACCGCCCATGAACAAGGCTATCTGTGTTACCACCTTTAACACCACCTCTAACTGACATCAAACGGATTATATTGTGAAACTGGAGGATCCTGAACTCCAATGGCTTACACCTGGAGAAACCACTCTTTTCCTTCAAAATAAGTAAGAATTTAAGGGACCTACTGGCTCACACCAGACCGAGACCTTCCTCATCAAGACCGGACCTACGGGAGCAACAGGAGAACCTGTGGGAACTTCCCTCAGTGACCGGACATACAAGGTGTGGAGCATGTGATGTTTGTCATTTAACCGCTAACATGAAATGAATTGACATTGGGCTCACTTACCCATGGTAACAATGCAGGTATACCAATTGCAATACCACCAATGTCATTTATATGATTAGGTGCCCGTGCGGCCTTGTCTACATTGGGATGACAACAGGCAAAGTCAGTTCAGTTCAGTCATACTTTATTCGATGATTAAAAAACACCATAAAAGCACATATATACAAGCAGTTAAATACAATTAAAACATTATCAGAACCCTGTGATGACAATCAGGCTTGCCCTCTAGTTACCCTCAATCGCACCGCAACTTTAATAAAGTTCATAATACAACATAATGTCAAGGGGTCAACCGCTTTATGCAAAAAAATTAGAGCCTCTTTAGCATGTGTTAATTTAGCTTGCTTTAAAATTCCTACCAAAAATCTGCGCTTAGGCATTGAATAAAAAGAGCATAGGAGTACAAAATGAATGGTGTCCTGCGGAGACCTGTTGTTCCAGGCGCAGGCACCCTTCTGCTCAATTGGGAGTATAAAACCTGGTGGATCAGCCAGTAAATAAGGTAAAAGGTTGAGCCTAAAACGGGACATTAGAAATCTATCCTGTGCGTTATGCATGAGATAAAGGTACGGCTCCATTCCCTCGGTATTTTTTACAAAGCTATAGGTGCTCACAGTACATTTGGTCCCTTCAACCTCTGCTCTGTGTGTAATTCTCTGGGCCAAAAAAGATCTCTTGATAGACAGCTTATCTTGAGATACAATCATTGTAGGATTTGAAAAAAGGTCCTTATGACCAAGGCTTTCCAAGCTAGATATTACATATTTGAGCCATGGTATACTCATGCTTTTATCCCTTCCCATGCGGTCACTTACAATTTGTCTGCTCAAAGTCGCCTCAGGATTTGACCAGATTTTTAGCCATGCCATAATAGGTCTAAATTTAACCAAATCCTCTAAATATGGCCTCCCTAGTTCTCTATGGGCTATAACGGCTGGGGTGCTCTGCGGTATTTTCAAGAGTGACCAAAAACATTTGTTTTCCTCCCGCTGTAGTTGCTGAATGTTCACAAAGCCCCATATTTCAGCACCGTAGGTGGCCTTGGAACAACAAATGGAACCATAAAGATTCATTGTTTGTTCGGGGGACCATCGGCCAACTCTCCGCCCATAGCCTGCAATAGCACCATTGGAGGATATCAATTTACAGCAACGTTCCTCCACCAGGGACTTAAATTTTAAGGAGCCATCAAATAATAAGCCCAAATACGAAAAAGACTGTACCTTTTCTGGTGTGTGGCTTCCTATCTTGTAAGAAAAGCTGGTACAAGGTTTATTGCCTGCCAACATCACATATGATTTACCCAAATTGACCGACAGGTCTAAAGTTTCCATAAACTTTACAAATCCATCTATTAAAATCTGAAGACTCTTTGGGGTATGTGCGAGTAGGACCGCGTCATCCGCGTATAAAAGTACCGGGATGGGACGCGATCCTACGCTTGGGCAATCAGTTTTTAACTTAATCAAGGACTGCTCCAAATTGTTGATGTAGAGTGAGAATAAAAAGGGGGCAAGAATACAACCTTGCCTCACCCCGCTAGTACATGGAAAAGATTCAGTCAGCGCCCCGTCCATGTTATAGCGTACCATCGCAGTGGTGTCCCTATGTAACTCCCTCAAAATGTTAATCAATCCCCGGTCTATCCCCAAACGAGTCATCATAGCCCAAAGTTTATCCCTATTCACATGGTCAAAGGCAGCTGCCAAGTCCATAAACCGCAGATAAATGGCTCCATTACTAGCTTTGGTATATTTCGCTACCAGCATGTACAAATTCAAGCATTGGTCACTTGTAGATCTCCCTATTCTAAAACCATACTGTATGTTTGAAATAATATTGTTCTCCTCAGTCCACTCGGTGAGGCGATTAAGGATTACCCGGCCCAGTATCTTAGCTGGCACATCAATCAGTGAAATTGGTCGATAACATTGTGGATTGTCCCTGTTCCCCTTTTTAAAAATTGGGACAATTATGGCTGTAGACCAAGTTTGGGGTAGGCCACACCTAATGGCAGCATTTATCACTCTAGTGAGTATTGGGGCCCATAGCTCAACATTACTCAAAAACAGATCCGGTGGAATCCCATCGGGACCGGGGGCCTTGTTTTTTGTCAAACCCTCAATTCCCACAATGATTTCATTTAGAGTAAAATCTGCTGCCTGCCCCTACTCTACTGCCCCCCCCTCCTCTGGGTCAGATACTATTCTGTGATTATACAGACCCTTAAAATGTGCAAGCCACTGGTCCGGGAGAATATTTGTCCCAATCTCTGGGACATTACTGTCCTGAAAGCATGGTTTGTTAATTATTCTCCAGAACTCAGTGATATCCCTCCTTTCTGCAGCCTACCTTAAGTCAGTCCATGCTTCTCCCTGGAGAACTACTTTCCTTCTCTTGATCTCCTTGTCATATGTGAGTCTACACTGGTCTAGTTTTTGTTTGTCCCTTGGCCTTTTTTTGAGGCTACACTTAAGTTCCCTTAGGGCACGTGAACAATCCCTTTCAAATCATCTCGGGCAGTTATTTTTCCTTATTGAACCACTTGATTTTAAAAGCCCGTCAACCAGGCTAGTTATTGGCCTGAATGCATCGAGTAACGGTAGCCCCTCTACTGTTAGATCAAGGCACTCATCAATGGGAATTTTCCCTATATCCATAAGAGTTTTATAAGAGTTTTCCCCATCTATTTTTGACCACCTAAGTCGCCTCCCCTGGTCTGTTACCCTCTGAGAAATGCCACGCGGCTGTTCCCTCCTGTGCTGAGTCAGATGAAAAAGCTCCATTACCACAGGATTGTGCTCGCTAAATGGACTCCACTCAATCCCTACAGATATAATCCTATTTTTTAGGAAGCTGCATATTACAATGTAGTCAATAAATGACGAGCACCCTCACCCCTTAAACGTGGGGGGGAGCATCCCGTCCTTCTCCGTGTCCATCATGTTCATCGTATGCACCAAATCATAGGTGTCTAAAAGTTTGCTAAAGGCCATGCCTTCTTGTGTGTGGTCAAAGTGGGGTCCATTCTTCACTGGGCAATGTGACCATTCGACATCAATGGGGAGTAAAGCTGGGCATAGATGGCAATTAAAGTCGCCCATGATTAAAATAGTTGGAGCTGGTACCCCCTTACTTGCTAAAACCAAAGGAAATGATGGACGGAGTGTTGAACATTGCAAGCACTCACCCCCAGTCAACTGATCTGGGTTTAATCCATCACCGTTCTTTCGCCCACTCTGCCACCCCAGTTCAGACATGGCCATATGCAAATTAGTCTGACCCTGTGCCTCATGGGAACAGTCCAGCCCGAACTGCCAAGCCATGTCTTCCTGGACCAGAAACAAGCTTCCTAGGACCGGTTTCTGGCATTTCAGCCGTCTTCAGCCAGGCTTGCTTGAATCCAGTGGCAAAGTGAGCAAGGGACTCACGTCTGAGCATACCCTGCCAACTTATGGCGAACAAAGCAAAAACCAAAGGAAACTTACTTGCTTCCAGCTCTTGATTTAGACTATAATCCAATTCCTGGAGGAATGGGTTATTTTCTCCTATTATCCCCGTATTATAGATATTAAAAACAAACAGCCTTAGCCCTTTACCCTTATACCACACGGCCTGAGAATTCGGTGAAGACCAGGTCGTACTTGTCCATGTGCCTTGAAGGTTTAAGTCTACATATATGGACAAACCTCCCCTAGCTCTGCCTGATCTTGATTTTCGTGCTGGAACGAAAAAGCATTTATACCCTGGCATGTGGAAGAGACTATTATCAACCACCCAAGTCTCCTGTAAGCTGATTATTTGGTACCGGGTTATGTCCTGCTGACACTCGTAGTTATTACATTTATTCGCCAATCCGGCTATGTTCCAGGAGATAAATTGTAAGCCTTCCTCGGGTTTGTGTGTGCCTACTGTGCCAGCAGGGGTAGATATTATATTAGACAATCCTTACATGATTCCTGTGTGCCCTAATTCTAGCCCACTGCCCGATGGTATTTGGTCATTTCCTATGTCCCTTATCTCACTTATATCTGGGATATCTCCCCCATTTGATCTAGTTATGTGTGCTGAGGTTTTTACTATGCTCTCCCTCCTGCATTTTCGTGATATATCAACCTCCTCCATAGGCCCAGGGGCTTGAGGGGCATTGTTTTGTAGTGTATCTATCCCTACCTCTTGCATTTCCTCGAGGTTCATATTCCTTCCTTCTCTTCTTTCGCATGAATCTACTGGAAGTGGGGGGCTAATAAGTCAATCATTCTCCTCTAGCGATGCCAGGGGGCTAAACCTATTTCTCCAACTTGGTGGTCCAGGGTTCCACAATCTAGGACCATCACAAGCGTACCCTTGGACCCTATGTGAATTAAATCTATCCCTGAATCTCCCAGATTGGGTTGAATCATCATGAGGTACTGAGTATCTGGGGTAAAAATATCCCAGTGGCAGTGATTTTATGCGGCTAGTATGGTTAACTGTCCCACATGCCGTAATATGTTCCACTACTCTCTTGTCCCTGAAATTGACTATTATGCAATTGCCTACAATGTCTTTGCGTCTGGTGCCTACCCAATTTACCCTTCTGACATGTAATATTTCCCCATTTCCGTTTTCATTTCCAGTCAAGGGTTTATTATTATTCAACCAATGTGTGACCTTGTTATGTAGTTCCAGATGTGTCTCGTTCTGGTCCCTCTTTAGTTCAGGTGCTCCTGCAAGAACTACTACGTAGGGGCACGCTTCCGGTGGTAAATTGATTGTGGGCAGAGCATTAGACAATGTCATAGGGACATCACAGTCAGACTGAATTATTGATTGCTCCTTTGGGATTAAGGGCTGTTTTGTTAATTGTGGTAGTGGTAACAATTGCTCAGATGAGCCCTGACCTATCTGTGGTACCCTTGCGCTTGGGATCGTGACTCTACCCTTTTGCACTGGGTGACCTAATGCGTCAGGGGTCTGTCTCCCTGAGGATTGCCCATCATTCAGCCCCATCGGCTGTATAGCCATCTGTGGGCCTGTAATGATGTCAGGGGTAACTATAATGTTGTGCGACTCCACTGTTGTTCCCAGGGTCCTACCCCTGTTTTTTACCTCATTCAAGATTTTATCTAACCTACTGGCCAATGGTTTTATTTGGTTTACTATAAATAATTCTAGGTGAGTTTGTATATCTAACACTATTTGAGTTGCCCATATGGGCGGGGATGATACCTGCGACACCTTGTCCGCCCACCCCTCCCTTGATCTTCTTCTTATTTTACTTTGAGGGTTACTGACTTTTCATCTCTTTCGGCTTTTTTGGGCAAGTGTTCCATTTCCTATTCCTTAGGGGTGGATTACTAGAGACCGCTACCCCCCTATTTAGCCCGGTATCCGCCTGCGCACAAGGAAGACCTTGTTCCAAATTTTCTAACGAGCAGAAAGGTGAAATAACCATAGCTTCACTTGTTGGCCCTAACATTGAGACAGATGACTCCGATAGTGGAATTAGGGACACGCGTCTCTCTGTGCGTTCAATCTCACATGATACCGCCCCAATTGCTTTCTGCAACATGCTATCAATTGCCGTTGGCTTTGAGACTGGAGGTGGGTCTATGCTTATATCTGGCGATTGTGCCTGTCGCAGGGAGGGTGAATTTGGTTTTGCTCTAGCCGAGCGTGTTTTAACCTTGCTAGCCATACTATTGACGGAAATGATCAAACAAGAACAAAAATATATATCCTCAAGTCAATAAACCACTGGCGTTTTTAGGTCCCAAGATCCAATGAGCACAGTTAGATGTCCTCCTCCTTTTCCACAAACGATGTTAATATCGTGGCCCCTACTTGATGAAACAGCCACGAGAAGGGGCCCGGCTCGGCCTCCTTCGGTCCCTGACGGGCAAGGACGGGCCCACCCTTGGCCCGGGCTGTGCCCGGGCGCTGCCCGCGCGCGTCCCGCGCTGCAGGAGGCTGCGAGCGTTTTTCAAGCGCCTCCGGGCGCGCTAAGCCGCGTCACAGCAGGTGACCGGCTGGGGCGTCTGGGGGTTGGAGTTCCGCTGGCCATTGCCCTCACGGCGTTGTAGGATATCCCCCTGCAGCTGCCAAGGTCGCGTCCCGCAAAGTCAAAATAAGAATTATGGAACACAGATCCACAATCAGGAGCCAGAAAACAACAACACGCCTGACCACACACTACAAGGAAAATAAACACTCGGTCAACAACTTGTTCTGGATAGTGTTGGATAAACCCAATATGCCTCCTACTGCCCATAACACTGAAAATGCCCTGTTCCTTAGGGAACAGAAATGGATCTATAAAGTATGTAGCCACATCACAGGTCTCAACGATGATATACCCTTGAATGCACTTAATAACCTATAATCAATCACGGGGGTGTTAACGTGTTGATTAAACATGACTGAGCATGCACCCTTAGGGATGTGACTGGATCCTTGGCACCCAGATGGACTCCTGGGTCCTAGACTACACTGGACCATGGCCCCCACTCACACTATGTTGCCTTGTGTAATGCCTGGTGACAGTCTTATCACAATTAGAACCCTGATCCCTCTTGGTGCTGTTTTCACATACATACATACATACATATGTTACAATAGCACTCCTGTGGAGTCCTGACTATTTAGAGAACATTGGTCTGTAAGGGGTGAGAGATAAAGACTGACTTTTCAGGCACTACCTAGTCAGCCCTGTGGATACTTAGCCAGGGCGATTGGAGCCTTCTTACATTCCAGGGTAAACGTCACAAGATGCCATACTGGAAAATGGAAACGCTCCTACCCACACAAACACACCCTAAGATGGAGGCGTGGGTCGGCAGTCTAGTCGTTTTCATGCTGGGCACAGAGCCTGGGGCGAAATCTAGCACTCCCCAGAAAACCCACACACCGATAATTTGTTACCTAATCAACACTTTTTATTATTATTATCATTTTCATCAATGCAGAGTGTGACTACAGGGAGCCGTCCTCACTCCCCCGCCAGTTCGACCACTATTATCTATGAAATTCTGTAAGGTATACCGAGTGCACGCCTGTAATTGTTAACTAAGTAATGATGACCTTATGTCTTTTTATTTAAAGAGCGACATTACAATGCCCATACAGGACAATAGGTCCGTCATACCGGTGATGTGTACATTTAACTATAGCATAAACGGGGTCGCACAATAAGTTAAGAGGGATGAGACCATTTTTGTCACTTTATAAATGTTTTTTTATTATTTGTATCATGAAGGGCACTGTAGTTTATGTGTTTACTTGTGCAACTTTCTCATTGCTTGCAGGAAATTCTCTTGGAGTAAGTTGCGAAACCCAAATGACCTGAGCATTCACACATGCTTTAACTTCGCTCTACCCCCAAAAGGTAGGAGGTAGGGAGAGTGTTCTAGGGATCTACTCTTTTAATCCTGATGAAAGCCGGGGACAATGCAATAGCCGGCTGAAACATGTTGACAGTTTGCAGGGTGGTTCATTATAACCTAACATATCACCATCCACTGGTTGTTTAAAACCTTTTAATCTGATGAGGGAGTCCACTAATAAATGGTAAGTAGGAGATCCCGCTGTCAGTTTTAACATCATTTTCTCTGCACTTATTCCTTTGATACTGCATAGTTTTTCTTCATGTTTGTTTTGTCTCCCCCTCCCTGTTGCTCCACCTTTGTCATTGGCTTGTACAGAGGTGTGTTAGCAGCCCTATAATGAAGCATGCCAAAGATTACTGTGGGTGAGGGCAGTTTTTACAACATATGTGTCTTGTCAACTTACCTCTACAAATAGCGACATACTTCGTATAGCCCCATTTCTATGTGTGTGTAGAGCCTACAACTGGACCTGTTTACAAATCCGATAATTTGTTACTGGGTTCAACAGTTTTGGTATTTTCTGTATGGTAAATAGTTTTGGAAATTACTGATATATACTGATATACACATACTGATGTGTATTACATTCAGAATCAATCCTTTTCACCAGGGGTGTTTAATAGGTAATATCCTTGGTAGCTATTGTTTTAATTACAGGGGTCTAAATACACTGTGTCCACTTGTCTTGCAAAATGGTTTTAAAAAGTCACTTGTTGCCTAACTTCAAATCTATGGCGGATGCTATCGTATGGCCAGGGTGCTTTGAACTGGATCAACTTTACAACTTTTCACTGAAAACGAAACGCATATCCACCCTAAAACCTATAAAAGACAATATACATACTGTACAACACATTAGGGTCATTACTAATTACACACCGAATAGAAATACCTTGCTGGAAAGCATGAATAAGCATTGGCACATACTAAAATTGGATAAAACTTTAGAAAGCCATATTGGTGCGCAACCTCAAATCACATTATGCAGGGGTAGAACCCTAGGCTCAATGTTAAGTCCCAGTTACCCGCAAAGGAAACAATCAGAGACATGGTTAGATCAGCATTCTAAGGATTTTTTGTGAGCATTGTGGGATGTGCAAGTGTGCCACAGATAAGACTAAGCAATTTCAGATTAATAATGGTAGCGTGTACGACATACTAACAAATATAACCTGTAGTACCAAATATGTAATTTATATATTTGAATGTAAATGTACCAAAATATATGTAGGAAGTACTATACGAATGTTAAAAGAACGCATGAGTGAACATTTAAGAGCAATTAAACAGAATGACATACGGTACCCTATTGCAGAGCACGTACACAATTGCGCAGCCCAGGATGACAGTAAAAGTTTTAAATTCTTTGGAAATGAGCATATCAAAATTGACCCACGGGGTGGAAATAGAGAACTTATGTTGCGGAGGCACGAGGCAAGGTGGATCATGTGCCTAAGAGCCGTAGAAGATGGCTTAAATTTCGATCAGGAACAACAATATTTTTTATGTAGTATAAGGTCAGTTATGAAGAATGACATTGGACAGATTACATACTGATTCTGGTGACATTGAGACTTCCCCTCTAGTTAGTAGAATTCATAGAATACCTAATAAGTGGGCTACTGTATGGCCGTTTAAATAATCTGATAAATAATGGGCATCACAATAGGGGAGTTTTTGGTTGTGTAGTGTGATCAACGCACGGTTTGTTTGGAATCAGCAAGTAGAGCATCTGGTAGACGGCAATGTAAGAAGTTATGTGGCGGTATGCGAGGTGAAGCCATGGCAATTGGTTATAAAGAATGGAACATTAATAGTTGGTGCCCATTTCCCGAACTGGTCGCAGGCAATATGTGATTGTTGGAAGTGAGGTGAAGTTACCTACAATTATGAATTGCTAGAAATATTGTTATCAAACATTTTTATATATATAAAAGGATTTATTTGGAATGAGGAACTAATAAATGTTATAGTGGTTGTAATAGAACTGAATACAGACTGCCATGAATGCATTTTAACACTAGGTCAAGATGGCGCTGAAAATAAATGAGGACTGGATGAGTCCGTTTTTAGTTTCGGATAAAGATAATTTTTACTGCGACCCCGGAAGACGGCTGGTCCTCGCCTGTACTCGAGTGTAGAGATACAGAGATACGGAGGTGTAAGGTAAGGGGGGTTCTTCAACTCGCATTCTTCAGTTCTATGTTAAATCCTTAACATGATACTGAAATGGTAACTCAATCTATTCTTCCCGCTAGGAGTCGGGAGAGAAAGCGGCGGCAGCTTGCCATTTCAGTGGGCTATACTGGGACTTGAAATAAAACGGTAGGGATACTTCAACCTTGATTTATGAAATGCATTGCCTTACGTTAATTAGTGAGGACAGCTTGCAAAACGTGTTGCTTTGGGTTTATGTTTCAGATTTTGAACACTATATATAAGCGGACTGGAGTTTACATCAATTTTGGCACTTACATAGCGGACTTGGGATCAAGTTACGCCATAACTATTAATATTGGAAGGTAAGGGAAGGGCAACTTGATAATCTGATTGATTTAATTTAGGCTAGTAAGGCTTTACAATTTAAGGCACTAAACAGAACGTTACTTGTTTATCTAGATTTGGAGCTTGTTTTCATCACGGAAAACTTACGATTTTAAAAAGAATAAAGTAGATGGATATAACACGGATATATGCCCTTAATGAGGAAGGAGTCATTGTTGAAAATATGGGGGTTAATGATCTAATATTTTGCACTGATAAACCTTTGCCTCGCGTACTCTGGAATGACAAGAGATTTTATTTTACTTTGATTTAACAGAAACGCATTTGAGAAACTCTAAGGTACCGGCGTCGAATGACGTGGTCTTATATATTTTTCGCGTGGGCTATATAGACATAAAAACACTTTGGTTTAGTCAATGGACTTAATAGTGTGGCCACAATATCACAATGAACTGGATGTAAGGAATAAGTGAAATGATGAACTGCTTGTTATGTATTAAATGTGATTCTAAACTATGTGTAAAAATAAGGAAGGTACATCTACTTTAATCTGGGCTTGTGTAGAAACTTGTTGCACTGGCTGCAGGCTTTGAATAGTCCTTTGCACGAGGCTGTAAAAAATGTGGGCTCTATGGAGCTAATGCGAAGTGTTACAGGATGTGATTACAAATGCTTACTTTGTATTATTTACAGCCCTGAGGAAGCCGTAGGTTATCCCTACCACGGCGAAACGCGTTGGCGTAAGGGATTGGAATTTGATGACATTAAAAGAAGAGAACAACAAGAGCCCAACTGAATTTTGTTGATTTTTGTTTCTTGCATACATAATTGGATCATAGAAATGCATGTGTGCTCCAAAAACATTGTTAAAGTCAACCTTACAGGGGTTGTAATCTTAGCCTTTCACAATTTGGACACTGTCTCAATAAAGCGAAGGCCAAAAAGGGCAATTTCCCCAAAAATTATCTCAGGTCATCTGACTGTTCCTTGATTTGATATGGTTGACAATGCTGTTTGACTAAATGTTCTGCTTTATACACCGATAAACATCTATCCACCCAAAATTTAAAGAATACTCAATCTCGGTCCATTCTCTTGAATGTTTTTGGGTTGTCTAAATTGCATAAAATGCGTGCTAAAAGATAATTAAAGTGAATGCACATAAACCACAGTTAGTTAACTTGTGGTCAATTGGCATCCAATGTTCATATCACGGATGTCACATTGATGGCAATGTCAACATTTTTTGTTTGGCTCCAAAATGAAATATTCACCAAGTGTGTCACTGTAGAAGAAATATACAAAATCAATGGCCTCTATATGAGGACTGTTTACTTTCGGTCAGGTTTGTTTGGCGGCGTTGACAATAATGGGCTCAAGGCAATGCCTTAACAAATAAAAAAACACCAACAACAAGTACGCCTGCTATTAGGACCTGGCTGGCAAGGAATCAGAGCTTTGATAAATCGTACTTCATATTGGGGGAGAGATTCAGCAGTACTGAGATCGACTTGACCAGCTTTCTACAATAAAATGTACCCTAAGGGTCTTAAGGCTCAGAAGTATTATAATATTCCTCTTGAGATGACAAACAACTGATAAAGGTCTTCGTAAAGCATCACAGGTTTGCTCCAAACTAGGTGACTTAGCTCTAGTACCGAATGGGCCCTATGTCTTCTAGGCCACACAGCTGAAATTCTGCATGAGGAAGTGGGCATGGGTTTATCTCATATTTGATTAGACTTCATCCTTCGAACAGGTTTTTACATTTCTGTTTATCATGAAAATTATCTGAAGTTGATGTTCTTCTGTGCATGCTTATGTTTTGTATTCAAACACAAGGAGAAGATGGGCGAAGCGCTGAAACTTTTCAGATACTCACCCCCAGTTATAAATCTGGGTTGAATCAATCATCGTTCTTTAGCTCATTTCGCCGCCCCAGTTCAGACCCAGCCATATGCAAATCAGTCTTTACCTTGTCCCTCATGGGAACATGCCAGCTGGAACTGCCAAGCTAGGTCTTCCCTCATCAGCCAGGCTAGCTTGAATCCAGTGGCAAAGCGAGCAAGGGACACATGTCTGAGCATACCCTGCCAACTTAGGGCGAACAAAGCAAACACAAGAAGATGCTGGATGGAGTGCTGAACCTTTCAACCACTCAACCCCAGTCACAGATCTGGGTTCAATTCATTGTTTTTATGCTCACTGTGCCACCACAGTTTGGACCCGGCCGTATGCAAATCAGTCTTGACCCTGATGCACTCAGAGGGCATCTTTGTGATGCCCCCTGAAAATTGACCAGCCCTGGTGTGGTTACTGAATGACTGCCTGCCATTACCACCACCAGACAGGTTTCTGGAACCCTGGGTAGAGGGCGTCTGCTCTCTGGGTCCAGAAACAAAGCCCATCTTGGGCAGAGGTGCCATACCCCCCCAGGATGGGCTGTGCCCACGAAAGGGGAAGCTTCAAAGGCCTCCAGCCTTTGGATGCTGTCCCTGCCTTTTGATGCCCCCAGCAACTTGCTCCCACCGATTCTGACCTCCACTTGGGAGGGAGATTCGGCGGGAAATCCAAGCTAGGGAGAGAGGTGTGCCCACCGTTTCAAACCCCACCCCTCAGGTGAGGAAAGAGAGGTGAATCACACATCTCAGTCCCCTCCATATTGAAGATGAGGGGACTCAGCCAATTAAGAAGAGGCTCATGCCCCTTCACACTGGAGGGTAGCATAATAGGGGGTGGACCCACCCCAAGGAAGGGACACATTGCTCCCAACCTACACACCACTTGAACACCTCAGTATTTCCAACTCAGACACGCTCTCTGCGCTCACCTTCGGGAGGGGACAAACTTACCACACTCCTCTCCCTTATAAGACCACTTGCTCGTAGGCTCCAATCGACTTTAGGGAGTGCCAGGGATTTATAGAATGCTGATGAATAATTCCCTTGATCATCAGTGCTCACTGAGAGGTGCCTGGATAAACGACCTAGGCAACATGGATGATGAAGATTGGGTGGAAGCACTCCAAAGTCCCTGGTATATGGCAATTGAAGCTCAATTTTGACTGATAGAGCTCAATGTCCTGCATCGGGCCTACTACCCACGTTCCCTGCTGTATAAAACAGGGGTAGTAAGCATGCCACAGTGTGAGAGAGGTTGTGAGCATGTAGCCTCTTACTGCCATATTCTGTGGGAGTGCCTAGTGATTCAAGGTTTTTGGAAGGGAATGACTACTGTGATGTTGAGAGTCCTATCAGTTAGGGTGCCAATGAATGCTAGGTGGCTGCTCCTGATGATAATGGGTGAAAACTTCTAGATACACCAGGCTGTGGTTAACGCTGGCAGCGGGAGTGGCCAAATGCAACATTGCAAGGAGGTGGGGAGCCACCCTCCACTTTCGGTGGCAGAGTGGGAAATGGACTTAGACGGGTGGCAGAGGGCAGAAGAGGTAGTATACCGCAGCAGAGGATGCCCCAATAAAAATGGGAGAAGGCGTGGGGCTCTTGGAGGGAATACCGGGCAAAACTCTGAAGACATGATTTTGCCAATGTGCTTAACGCTGGTCCCCTCTGCCTGGGAGAAAGGAAATAGTAATATTGCCACCCACTGCTATGCCTTGTGTAATGGAGTTGTTATTTTGATATCTCAAGTACGGAGCACGGCAATGTACAGTTGTATAACTATTATCGTATTGTATTCATGTACCTTCCATGTGCTTTCAGACTATGTACTGTATGATGAGCATGTTTAATAAAAAGAGGGGTTTTTTTATAACAAAAGGACTGTGGTTTCTGCTTGGACAGGGTGTATACCTTTGCCAACCAGAAACCCAGTGTGTAACACTATAGTTATAATTGATTTACAATTTATCCACCACCTTCAAATTATTTTAAGTAGGGCACTGCCCTTCCCACTCTTCTGAGCTCGCTAACCAGATAACTTCAGGGATGAACGGCACCTTAACATTTTGCAATGAGAGCATGCATTCCTTTTGGAATGCATGCTCCCATAGCAAAGAATAGGCTTGCGACGAAACAGGGTTTGGTCACATCCAAATTCCTAGAATGGAACCAATGACAGGAGGTCGTTCGGTTCCAGTTCCAGAACAATGCCGGATGGACTCAGGTCCATCTGGCATCATACTCGGCCCCTAAAAGATAACCTGTGCTCACCGTCTGGTAGCTTGGCACAGAGCAGTCAGGGTAATCTAAAGAGGCAATGTGCAGCACACACACACAGTAACACAATGAATGCCCCACATAAAGACTCCACGCATGTTTATAACAATAGATTGTAATATTCTGAATAAAACAAGACAAAAATCAAAATAATCCAATTTATTTAGGTTAAGATACTGAATTTTAAAAGAATACATGCAGTTAAGTGCTTAGAAGCAAGTAGCTCCAGACTGACCTTATGGAAGCACAGGCCAGCTACAAGACCCATGCAGTCCATAGTGAACAAAGCACTATTCCTGGTTGCAAACAAGATGTGTCGATCTTCTCCATGCAGTGAAGGCGATGCCCCAGTTTCAAAGATGGGTGGAAGTCAGGAGGCGTTGAGCGATGCACCAGATTCTGCCATGCAGTCAAGGGGATGTGTCAGTCACATCAAGCTGCAACAAATGATGGACGCTATTCTGAATGATTCAAACATTCTCCCCCAGTCAAAAGACCTGGGTTAAATCCATTGTTCTTTTGCCCACTACACCACCGCAGTTTGGACCCAGCCATTTGCAAATCATTCTTGACACTGTGCCTCATGAGAACAATCCAGAACAAAGTTGATAGAAGCAATGAGCTAGCGAACTTCTTCAATGATAAAATCACCCGCATCCTGGTATCCCTCCCCCCCCCCTGGACCCCTCAGCCATACGGAAAGCCGTATACTCCTCGACCAGGCTGAAAGTAACCTACGCCCCACTATACTAACATTCCGACCAGTCACCCCCCTAGAGGTTGAGCGAACCCTAATGAAAATGAAAAGTGGGTCTCCCTTGGACCCAGCACCAATCAGGTTCCTCAAGACCATTGCCTCAGTAATCATACCCACTGTTACGGATCTCATCAATAGCTCGCTCGCCCACGGAACCGTTCCCGACAGCTGGAAGAGTGCTGTGGTTAAAGCACTCTTAAAAAAACCCCAGCTAGACCCATCGGACCTGTCTAACTACAGACCAATATCTCTACTCCCTGGTATCAGTAAAGTCACTGAGAAACTGGTAAATACCCAATTATCCCAGTTCCTTGAAACCAACAACCTGCTTCGACAATCACAAACCGGATTTCGCCCGGGCCATAGAACAGACACTGCACTCCTCTCAGTCATTGAGGAGGCAAGGGGCATACTGGATTCAGGAGGATCAGTGGCAGTGATCCTCCTGGATCTGAGCGCAGCCTTTGACACGGTCAACCACCGTATCCTTCTGCATAGACTGGCCGATGCAGGACTTACCGGGACAGCAATTAAATGGATTGAGTCCTTCCTTTCAGGACGCACTTTCCAAGTGTGGGATGATAATCATCATTCATCTACCCTCCCACTCACAAGCGGCGTCCCCCAGGGCTCCTCCCTGGACGCTTTTTAACGTCTATATGGCCCCACTCGAGGACGTGGTAACACCATTTAACATAAAAATGGTGAGCTACGCTGACGATACCCAACTAGTCGTCTCCTTGTCCCAGCTGACTGACCATCCAGAAAACCTGACTAACTGCCTCATAGGAATTCATAACTGGATGAATAACTCATCACTAAAACTGAATGGGACAAAGACGGAAGTGATGCTACTAGGAAAGCAATGGACGACCATTCCTCCAACACTCTGGCCCGATGTGTTCGGAGAAATCCCCCCCCCCAAAAAGTGAAATCAAGACACTCGGGGTGTGGCTCGAACCACAGCTCACGATGATAACTCAAGCTACTAAAACCTCTGGCACCTGTTTCGGGCTCATGCGCACGACTCGCAAAATCCTGCCCTTACTGCCACCCACTTCAAGGAAGCTACTCATCCAGGGACTAGTGCTGTCCCGCCTGGACTACAGCAATCTGATTTATCTGGGAGCCCCCGAGTCCACCATCACGAAACTCCAGCGGACACAAAACGCGGCGGCACGCATGCTTACTAACACCCCCTCCAGAACGTCCGCCAAGCCGGCCCTCAAAGCCCTGCACTGGCTCCCGGTGCGCCAAAGGGTGCAATTCAAAGCGATGTGTACAACACACAAGCTGTTCAACGGATCTGGTCCAGCGATCCTTAGCAAAATGATCACTCCCTACACAGCAACCAGATCCCTACGATCGCAGAATGAGAACCTTGTCAGCACCCCCAGATTCAAAAGAACCCGTACAGGAGGTCGACAATTTTCCGTTCAAGCAGCTAAGGGCTGGAACGCACTCCCTCGCTCCCTCAGACTAGAACCCAACTATCTGGCCTTCCGCAAGAAACTAAAGATTCACCTGTTTCCTAAATAAATTCCTTCTGTTGCTCTCCCCTCCCTCTCTTCCCCTCAGCAGGATTTCAGGTCACATAGCGCGGGGATGCCCTTGGGTCACCAGGCGCTCTAGAAATCGCTAAAATAAATAAAATAAAAATAAGTGCAAAGCCAGGTCCTCCCTGGACTCGAAACAAGCATCCTGGGACTGGTTTCGGGGTATGTCACCCTTCAGCAGCCAGGCTAGCTTGAATCCAGTGGCACAGTAAGCAAGTGACCCACGTCTGGGCATACCTGCCCCACTTAGGGTGAAAAGTGTACCTGCAAAAATGATGGACAGAATGCTGAATGATTCAAACGTTCTCCCCCAGTCAAGAGATCTGGGTTTAATCCGTCATTCTTTTGCCCACTAAGCCACCCCGGTTTGGACCCAGCCATATGCAAATTAGTCTTGACCCTGTGCCTCATGGGAACAGTTCAGACTGAACTGCCAAGCCAGGTCCTCCATGGATCGGAAATAAGCATCCTGGGACCGGTTTTGGGGTGTGTCACCCTTCATGAGCTGGGCTAGCTTGAATCCAGTGGCACAGTGAACAAGGGACCCACGTCTGGGCACACCCGTCCCACTTAGGGCAAAAAGTATAACTGCAACAAATGATGGATGGAATGCTGAATGATTCACACATTCTCCCCTGGTCAAGAGATCTGGGTTAAATCCATCGTTCTTTCACCCAAGACGCCACCCCAGTTTGGACCCAGCCATATGCAAATCAAATGTTCTTTTTGCATTTGTCACCCAGCGTGGGACGGGTATGCCCAGACATGGGTCCAGTGCTCTCCACGCCTCTGGAGTCAAGCTATCCTGGCTGATGAGGGGTGAAACCCCGACACCAGTCCGAGGATGCTTGATTTCAGTCCAGGGAGGACCTGGCCTGGCAGTTCAGGCTGGACTGTTCCCATGAGACACAGGATCAAAACTGATTTGCATATGGCTGGGTTCAAACTGGAATGGCATAGTGAGCAAAAAAACAATTGATTTAGGCCCCCAGATCTCTGTACTGGGGTGAATGTATGATATTGTTCTGCATTCTGTCCATCAATTGTTCTTTTTGCATTTGTCAGCCTGAGTGGGACAGGTATGCCCAGATCTGGGTCCTGTGCTCTCCATGCCACTGGAGTCAAGCTATCCTGGCTGATGAGGGGTGAAGCCCCGAAACCGGTCGTAGGATGCTTGTTTCCAGTCCAGGGAGGACCTAGCTTGGCATTTCGATTGGACTGTTCCCATGAAGCAAAGGGTCAAGACTGATTTGCATATGACTGGGTTTGAACTGGAATGGTATGGTGAGCAAAAAAACGATGAAATTAGGCTCAGATCTCTGTACTGGGGTGAATGTATGACATTGTTCTGCATTCTGTCCATCAATTGTTCTTTTTGCATTTGTCACCCGAGTGGGACGGGTATGCATAGACCTGGGTCCCGTGCTCTCCATTCCACTGGAGTCAAGCTATCCTGGCTGATGAGGGGTGAAACCCCAAAACCGGTCCTAGGATGCTTGTTTCCAGTCCAGGGAGGACCTGGCCTGACAGTTCGGGCTGGACTGTTCCCATGAGGCACAGGATCAAGACTAATTTGCATATGGCTGGGTTCAAAGTGGAATGGCATGGTGAGCAAAAGAATTATGGATTTAGTCCCAGATTTCTGTACTAGGGTGAATGTATGACATTGTTCTGCATTCTGTCCATAAATTGTTCTTTTCTCATTTGTCACCCGAGTCAGACGGGTATGCCCAGACGTGGGTCCTGTGCTCTCCATGCCACTGGAGTCAAGCTATCCTGCCTGATGAGGGGTGAAACCCCGAAACATGTCCTAGGATGTTTGCTTCCAGTCTGGGGAGGACCTGGCCTGGCAGTTCAAACCGGACTGTTCCCATGAGGCACAGGGTCAAGACTGATTTGCATATGGCAGGGTTCAAACTGGAATGGCATGGTGAGCAAAAAACAATGGATTTAGGCCCATATCTCTGTACTGGGGTGAATGTATGATATTGTTCTGCATTCTGTCCATCAATTGTTCTTTTTGCATTTTTCACCCTGAGTGGGATGGGTATGCCCAGATCTGGGTCCTGTGCTCTCCATGCCACTGGAGTCAAGCTATCCTGCCTGATGAGGGGTGAAACCCCGAAACCAGTACTAGGATGCTTGCTTCCAGTCCGGGGAAAACCTGGCCTGGCAGTTCAGGCTGGACTGTTCCCATGAGACACAGGATCAAAACTGATTTGCATATGGCTGGGTTCAAACTGGCATGGCATGGTGGGCAAAAAAACAATTGATTTAGGCCCAGATCTCTGTACTGGGATGAATGTATGACATTGTTCTGCATTCTGTCCATAAATTGTTCTTTTCTCATTTGTCACACGAGTAGGACGGGTATGCCCAGACGTGGGTCCTGTGCTCTCCATGCCACTGGAGTCAAGCTATCCTGCCTGATGAGGGGTGAAACCCTGAAACCAGTGCTAGGATGCTTGCTTCCAGTCTGGGGAGGACCTGGCCTGGCAGTTCAAACTGGACTGTTCCTATGAGGCACAGGGTCAAGACTGATTTGCATATGGCAGGGTTCAAACTGAAATGGCATGGTGAGCAAAAACAATGGATTTATGCCCATATCTCTGTACTGTGGTGAAGGTATGACATTGTTCTGCATTTTGTCCATCAATTGTTCTTTTTTCATTTGTCACCCGAGTCGGGCGGGTATGCCCAGACGTAGGTCCTGTGCTCTCCATGCCACTGGAGTCAAGCTATCCTGGCTGATGAGGGGTGAAACCCCCAAACCAGTCCTAGGATGCTTGCTCTAGTCCAGGGAGGACCTGGCATGGCAGTTCGGGCTGGACTGCTCCCATGAGGCACAGGGTGGACAGATTTGCATATGGCTGGGTTCAAACTAGAATGGCATGGTGAGCAAACAAATGATGGATTTAGGCCCAGATCTCTCTATTGAGGCGATTGTATGACATTGTTCTATATTCTGTCCAGCAATTGTTGTTTTTGCATTTGCCACCCGAGTGGGTTGGGTATTCCCAGACGTGGGTACCATGCTCTCCATGCCACTGGAATCAAGCTATCCTGACTGATGAGGGGTGAAACACCGAAACCGGTCCTAGGATGCTTGTTTCCAGTACAGGAGGACCTGGCCAAGCAGTTCGGGCTGGACTGTTCCCATGAGGCACAGGGTCAAGACTGATTTGCATATGGCTGGGTTCAAACTGGAATGGCAGGGTGAGCAAGAAAACGATGGATCTAGGCCCAGATCTCTGTACTGAGATGAATGTATGACATTGCTCTGCATTCTGTCCATCAACTGTTCTTTTTGCAGGTCTCACCAAGCTGCCATGGTGGTGATACGCTGTCTGATGCGTTGATCTCTGGAGGCAAAGTGCTGGTTTTGATGGGGGGTAATCAGCCCTTTGTTTGGGGCAGGACATTATCTATTCAAGTGAAGTATTATCTTCTCCCTTCCATGCTGCCCAGCAAGCAATCAGAATGTAGATGTATGGCGATGGGTACTCAGACACACCAATCCTTCTTGTGTTGTGACTGTCTAGAGGAAATGCACAAGTTGTAGCTGTCACCCACTCCAGATGTGTATTAGATACAGGCTGTAAGGCACACAGAGCAGTACGTTCAGAGAAATGTCCACTTTCTAAAAGTGGCATTTCTAAAATAGGAATGTGAAATCAACTTCATGAGTAAGTAGGATTTATCAATACCATTCCAAACATATGAAATATGAAATAGCTACTCCACTCTGATCAGGAAGCACAGCTTGTAACGTGGCTCAGTTAGGTCCAGGTAGAAACACTGCCATTTTAACATGTACATGTTTCTTAAGTTACCCTCTCCGCCACACAATTACGTTTGACACTCATTTGCTTGTGTGACAGTGCAGGATTAGTTTCCCTGAAACTAGATTTTTAAATTAAAGGCTACCAGTAGGCCTACAGCATTTATTGTGCTACACACTTAAGTAGCCATTTAAACATGTCCCAGGCCTGCCACTGTAGCCTGAATGCAGTTTTAAACTGCCATGTTGACTTGACACTTAAACCTACCTGCCAAGTCTTAAAAAAGCCTGTGTGGTAAACTGTGCTCCACCGGCAGAGTTTGTGTAGTTTTTGCCACTCTGCGCTCCACTTTGAGCAAGGAGTTCATTAAAAACTCTGCCTACACCAAATAACATATTTGTTTACCCCCGTGCCCCACAGAGCACTCATTGATTGCATTTGCATTTGCATAAATTCCCTCAGTAATATTAATAACTGGTCCATCACTTCAAAGTAATAATAGACAATAATTCTTTGCCACTGCTGTTATTAGTAGAACTGGTAGTGACAAAGAAACAAGCCCACTGGGAGAAGATATTTATAAACAGTGGGCCCGATTCACAGAACTAACTTAAGACAAAATCCTAAACTTACTACCATTTTGGTATTCACAGAATGCACTTACTGCTTTTGGTATTCACAGAATGCACTTACTACTTTTGGTATTCACAGAATGGATTTACGACTACTAACTTTACGTCCGCACTCCTGCCGGAAATTCCGGCCCCGAAGCGGAGCTTCCGGCCTCGAGGTGGAGCTTCCGGCCCGGAGGCGGGGCATCCGGGCCGGAGGCAGAGCTTCCGGCCCAGAGGTGGAGATTTTTGCCATGGCGAAATCTCCACCACTGGCCGGAATTCCCACCTCCGGGCCGGAAGCCCCGCATCCGGGCCGGAAGCTCCGCCTCCGAGCTGGAATTTCCGGCCCGAGTGCGGACGTAAAGTTAGTAGAACCTCTGATATCTTGAATACAATTGTTGTATGGTGCACCTTGTCTGAGTCTGTATAGTCTTGTCAGGACCACACCTTGGCAGTCGGTGTTTGAATTGTGTGCACAATGCCAGATACAAGGCACTTATTTTCTTTCTGATATATTGGGGATATTAGGATAGGTGCCATATCTCCCTTGGGTTACACTGTCATGCTTAGGTTGGATTGGCTGATGTGGTTCGTTCTGTGTCTCATCAGGTTGGAGCAGTAATTACACTGACGTCGAAAGACCTCTGCCACGAACTGAGAGCAGGGGATTGGGTGCGTCTCTAAAAGCGTGTAAGGAAGAACTGTCTTGAAACACAGTGGCGTGGGCCATATCAGGTGATATTGGTGAAAAATACTGCTATAAAGTGTGGAGGAGTGCGGAGCTGGTTACACGCTTAACATACACGACGAGTCTCAGGACTCTCTGACGAAACAGCTCCCCTCCCAGAAGAAATTCTAGCCATGGTCGCAAGATCACCGGAGAGGGCAAGCCAAGCTGTTGAGGTTCCTGAAGAGGCTGGGTACCCACCAGGGCAAGCTCAGGCAGGTCAAGCTACACAAGATCCAGGGTTAGATTCTTAGGGAGATGGTAACGTTGCTAGTGGTATCAAGTCTGACTCAGCAGAAGGGACTGGTGTGGAAATTGGTTGTGTGCAGTTAAGGAAGAAAGAGACCGCAAATGAGTCGTGGCCTGAGAGACAGAAAAAGAGAAACTTGAGACTTGCCTCTGAGAAAGAACTTGCACCAATAAGTGAATCATCTGAATCCAACCTGAGTGAGTCTGAACATGTTCCCTGGAGTGTAAGGAGATCAAGGAGAACAAGAGTGCCTTGTCAGAGATACTCCTCTCCTGAGTGGACTTGCGTAGCTACAAATGCCAGGGAGAGCGAGGTCTGAGACTTTAATACTGATTGTCAAGATCCTGCTGATAGTTCCTGGAAGAGAGGCTAATGCAATATTGTCATTGACTGTGCCTTACCCACCAAGGTTGAGTGGTTTATGGACTCTGATTCTGGAAGGCATCATATTCCAGAGCTTTGGAAATAAACCACCTCCTCACGAGATTGCAGCATTCAGAGCAGAACTGTTACAGCAAGTCATTGATGAGATTGGCTCTGGTCTCATAAGGGATGTAAATTGAACTTTTGAAGGTAACCTGAACCCAAGTGGAAGCATAATATAAAATTGGGACCTTTCCTTTAGTAGAAGAAAAGAGGGCTAAATAAGTCTTCTAAGCTGTGTAAATACAGTGCCAAGGACTGCTACAGAATTTTCTAAGATCTAAAAAAAAGTTGCTCAAAGATTTTGTTGCCCGTTCATAAGAGGCAGAGAAAAAAAGACTCTGGGGCCTATTACGATGTTGGTTGGAAAGGCTCTGAATCAGATTTAGAGATTCAGAATCCGATTTAGAACCTATGTTTCCGAATGAATCATACACATTTCCAGCAAACTGATTACGATACAAGGAAACCGTTTGGGCTGTCCAATTCGGTTGCAAAAGGCATGGGGATTGCCGAGTCTTTCAGAGCCGAATCTTACAGCTCTATGGACACGGTTTCCGAAAGAGCGATTACGATGGCTGATTCTAACAGCTGTTCTGTTTCGGTCTGTCTGACATGAAATGGCTGTCGGAATCTGACTTTGGGGGCCCGCAGCAGGCCCCCCTTTACCTGTAGGCCTCAGGTTGGGGCCGGTGGGGGTACCCAAGGGACCCCTCTTTCCAACCATGCACAGTGTGGCAGGCACCATGCTCTCCACAGGGTGCAAGGTTTTCCCCAACCACCCCTTTTTAGGTCTCGCCTACGCAGCGCACATGCGCTGCAAAGGAAAAACACCTTTAGCACTCGCTTCGCTTTTGCAGGCAAAAACGTGCACGTATTGCATTGCTTTCAATGGCAACGCGTGCACATTTGGCAATTCCCTTGCGGGAGTGAGCTTTGGCGCCATGTGTTAGCAATTATCGCTCCTGGTGCTGCTTGCTCCCGCAAGGGAAACGTTTTGACTTTTGCCGACACTTTTTTTTTTTTTACTTTTCGCGCGAGGCGCGCGCGCTTGTCTTTAAGAATAGGCCGGCGGGGCGGTTTATAAAATATGTAAAATGATGAGAAGTACTTGAAAATAACATGGAGGAGTACAGTTACGTGCGTCTTTATAAAAAAAAAGTATTTTGCATGTGGTGCAAATAACCAGTTGCTGGAGAATGCAGACCATCTAACATTATGTCAGATTGGCTCACTTGTACTTTCAGTGGCCTCTCCAAGATCACGTGATCTCTGGTGTAAAGTGCTCTGTGACGTCGAGAACTAGAGTTCTACTGCCCCTATCATTGCTTTCGGAAGCAGGAATGCTGTAAATCACAGAAAGAGGATGCAACGCTTTGTTAAAAAGTCAGAAAGGGGATTTCAGTGGATGCTATTTTATGCACCATCAGCTGCCAAGAAATAGTGGTACCCAACTGTTCAAAAACATACAACCATGTCCGTTTGATCCTCAGCGCATTGCAGACAAGGTGCCAGGTGTGCACACCCACCTGTTGTACACATTGCACACTGACCTTGCACCTTGCTCGGCCGAGGAGCAGGGCTCATTATGGAAACAACGTTCGAGTTTACACTTCACGCCTGAACAGATGCTGTACATTTTCTCCTCCGTGCCTCAGTGTGTTTGCCCTCCTTGGCAAGCAGGGCCGCCCTGTGGGTTCGGAGTGGCTTTCTCAGCTCGCTCACCCTGCTGGCACAAACGAGGCCGACATTCCAGAGGGTAAAGCTTGAGGCTTAGAGCCGAGGACGGGCTGCCCGGCGCGGCTTGGCAGGCGTGGCCTCTTAGCCGCTGCGCCCTGCAGAGGATTCCCCCCGCCAAGTCAACTTTCATGACCGACTGTGCGTGCGCACTGAGTGCCAGGACCTCCCAGGGGCGAATCTGTGGGCCTCTGGCGCCGACCCGAGGGTCATTATTACTGCGCTGCCAGATACCAGCATGGGCTACATCTATTGGAGTATGTTGAAAGAGGCAACGACGCGTACCCACGAGACTGCAGGAGGGATGCGAACACCACCACAGATGAATGCACCAAGACCACCCTGAAAGATGGACTTCCGCTTGAATTCAAAGGAGGGTGAATGCAGGTGACAGGGCTGGACGGGCATGGCGGGGTGCATAAACACTGCAAGGAGATCCAGTGGATGAAAGGTGACTGAACTTTAACTGAAGGACACTGGGGAGTATTACAGAAACAAACAAGCATTGGCATAGCTAATAGGTCTCGCATTTGGGACCTTATAAGTGTTTAGCCATGCAACAGTTGATGTTGTTGCACCAAGGATATTGTGCTGCATAACTAAATACTGATAAGGTCCCAAAGTCGAGACCTATTGGCTATGCCAATGCTTGTTTCAATGGGAACATGTGTTCTCAGTCGAAACATAGGCCCCCATTGAAGTCACTGCGAGTCCGACCAACTGATGCTCACAAGCATCGTAATCGGACTCGCAGAACTTGATTCGGTCGAAAACAATTCCGAAACCAATTTGGTCGAAAGAGTTTCCGAACTGTATCAGATTCATAATCGGCTCCTCTGTGTTGATCCTCCTACAGCTACAATCCGAGCCACTTTGAAATGGGAGTCTGGAAATTCGAATCTTAGACACAAATGTATTACAGGTACACTTATTGTAGGAGTAATCATAGTGAGAGCTGTAGTCACTACTGTGTCCATTTTAAGTGCATAGAAAGCTGAGGTACAAGGAGTGGGGTTACATGGTATATGCTGATTCTGATGTATTTCCACACTCTTGTATTGAGGTGTCTTTATGTTCAGTTATTTTTGGCTTTATAATAAATTAACTAACCTCACGTCATGGTCTGTTATTACTATGTGTCCAGAGAAATTCCTATTGAATTGATTGGCATTAATAACAACTTTCTCCCCTCTCGGCTTTCATGCTGCTAAAAAGAACCATCAGATTGTTATTCTAGAATAGATCCATCCCGAAGGTCCAGTGATTCTGAATCGAATTTCTCTCCCTCAATTACAAGTACCAGAGTTCAATAGGAAGCCATGGCAGTGCTCCACTACCCAGGTCTGAATAAATTACAAATCGGAAACAGATCACTTCAGCCTGCACTTAGCAAGGATGGCAGTGATGGGAGGTTCATACCAAAAGACGAGTAGTAAGTTTTTGCCAGCAACACGCATTACAGTATCAGGCGTTGAGACTGTTTAATTAGATTCGTCCTCGGGCTGTTTGCTTTCATTCTAATACAAAGAAAAGTAGAACAGACATTGTTTAGCTGAAGAGACGGCATTGCATGCTGCCATTAAAGTCATCAAGAGAGCAAACAGCTACACTTGTCATTAGCCTGCTAACTTCAATAACATGCGTCGCTCAGAAATGCAATACTTCAGTTAGAAACGAACTCGTAATGGAAAGCAATAGTGTTACTATTCAGTCCCAGTGCGTCTTTCACAGATGCGGGTGCCTGAATTGAAAGGCTTTTGCTACAGCAGCTGAGTCATGCGCTAGACTGGCAGCACCCTTGAGAAAAATGTAAATGCGAAATCACAAAAGGCACTTTTTAAAAATTCACACTCAAAGACAAACATGTTCTACAAGATGCAACACAACCAAGCTCTCCGCCTCAATGGTAATATTAATTCATCAAGTTTTCAAGCAAGTTCCAATTATTCCTTCCTTCCCTCCTAAAATGAAGGCCAATTGAAATCCACACGGCAGTCTGTAAAAGAGGAACCAAAATAAAAGTCCATATAAATGTTCTGCCTCAGAAGACACAAGGTACAAACTCATGTTCATGTAGTGGAAATACCTAGTTGAACAAATAAAAGTTAGGTGGTTATCAGCTAATGCACTTTATGTATCATTCCGCCACAGATTATGACAAGTCAGGGTCTTGATGCGAACCCTAACTAAGTAGTGGTTCGAAATGCGTCGATAAAAACCTTTGGGAAGTGTCCTTCAAGATTATCTGACTGCTTTGTGGGCAAATACTTCAAACTGAAATCCCACCATAATTAAATAACTTTGAAACCCCCAAGTGCCATTGTCAACAAGAGGTTCATGGCACAGAGAATAGTAGCTATTGTAACCTCTGCTTTTGAAAATAACTGTTTCTAAAAGTTCTAATTAGGCTTACGTTGAAATGGTCTCTTCAATATGTAATCACCATTTAGTTGATGTCCAGTTTTTTTTTTTTAAACTCACAGCTTTTTTTTTCATGTACACAAGGTTATTGCACTGAAAAATGTTGTGCAGCTCTGTGGGGTATATTTGTTTATTTGAAAAATGTTCAAGAGAGCAAGATGTCATCTGTGTATCTCTCCTCGTGCCTTACTACTCCACCCCCACCTCAATAGCTTGTCGGTCTGCTGTAGCACCTTAACACCACGCGGGATCCAAGTGGAACAGGCTGTGATGGTGGAGAAATGGGAGAGGAATAGTGGTGACCCGCGTTACGGAAGGTTTAGACGCTGTGTTGTAAAGATCAGTGTGGATTGCAAACTCGTACTGCTCCTAACAACAGCAGAGAACATGAAGCTGATAGAGAAGCTTTTTCGATTACGGACTGGCTCCAAGAAAGGATCACCAGGTTAAATGGCAGGCAGAGGGACCAAAACAGCAAAAGCAAGACCCCCACCCTCAGTGGTGGTGGCTGCTTTGTCAGCCAGGTTAGCTAGGTCAGCTGCACTGGCTACGATACAGGCATCAAGTAACCGTGGAGGAATCAATGAAGGACGAAGTGGGAGGAGAGGTGATGAGTCAAAGCGCAGAGAGAAACTGGAGCCCGAGATTGATAAGAAACTACTGCAGCAGCCTGCTCAGGGTAGCAATGCTATTGAGTCTGGAGAAGGGCAGCCCTCAATTGCTGAGCTGTTCGCGGTCACCAGGAGTAAAGGACTAAAAGGCACAGACTTACTGGCAGCCCCGTCAGCATCAGATCTTACTGTGCTGACACCTGCAGGACTCCCGGATGACAATCCACACATAAAATGTAAAACAAAGAAGGAAAAATATTTCACTATTAACATAATTAATTAGTAATTTAATAAATATTATTAAATAAAAATTAATCATTAATTTATTATAATTAAATTACATCCCATCCTGCACCCCTAAAAACCCACAACCCGCTACGGTACTAAACATAACAAAAATGACTTACATTTAATTTAAAAACTACAAAAATAATTACAGATACTTTACAAAACATAAACAATAATTATACAATAAAATAACATCATATACATTTTAAATATTTGCCAAAATACACAACAATTATTAAAAAACAAAATTACTACCAACTATATTTTTGTAAACTATATTAATAACTTAGATTTTTTTACATTGATATTACTTACCTTAAAATCGAAATTCTTGACAACCATATTCTTGCTGACCATATTTCCATGCCACAATATTTTTAAGTCGATATTTTTGCAAGTCGATATTTTGTACTCGATATTTAGTCTCACACCTTTGGGCCACATTACCGGGTGTAGCTGACCCTTAGACCTTGTGAATTCCTCCCTGACAGTCACACAACAGTGGGATTAGATGTGCCACAATGGACCATCAACTGACAGGATGGGAGGGGTGGAGCTGAGCACAACTCCTCATACAACTGAATAGCCTGTGGTCTGCCTTCACACAAAGATCCTAACGACCTCGCGTTGTCTCTTCAGCCAGCTTGGAGCTGAATTCCACGCACTGCAAAAACACTGTCTAGAAATTTCTCTCACCTTCTGGAACCAGAGCACCAGGGTATAAAAATAGGACCTCAGGCACCAACTCTTCCATTCACTGCTGAACCTGTGGAAGGACTCTGAGAGGACTGCCTGCTGCTGTGACTTGCTGTGTACTCTGCAGACTGCTGGTGTACCTGGAAGGACAGCTTTACTGCTGGAGCCTGCCTAGAACCCTCGGAGTCCAGCCCTTCTATTCAACCCTGCATCTTCACGTGTACCCAGAACTAAAAGAAATGACTCTAGGGGCTACTTTGCTGGCATCCTGTTCAGAGCCACAGGGACATAAAATGCTCCCACCATCGGGAAACCACACTGGACCCATCCTGAGAATGATCTGAATCCCAAAGAGATGTTCCTCCAGTCCTGGACACTTGGTTGTGGTGTAGGTGCCCAGATGGCCACTTTCTAAAACTGAGGACTTAGACAACATTTGACCAAAAGGTGCTATGTGAACCAGGAAAAGACCAAGACCATCTCTGGTCAGATTGACCTCACGCCTTCTCCCGATATGCTCTTTTCTGCAGCAGCACATCTGTTTCAGTGTCCTTTGCCAAAGCGGTATCTGACCTTGTGGAACTGTCTTCAGCTACAGTCCTCTACCTCATCCCCCTGGAGATTTTAGACTTCCTTTTTGATGACTTTGGCCCTCATTACAATGTCGCTCGGACCACAACCAACGGCTTGTCAGTTACAGTCTGAATAATATTGACTGCTGCGGTCCGACCGATGCATTAGGATGCGTGCGGTTGGAGGCAGCAGTTGGAGGGACCCGTCGGTTGGTCGGAAACTCCTCATAATCCCTTACGTTTGGAAAGGCTGTTGAAAAGCAACATTGGGGGCCCCTAGCAGGGCCCCATTCTCCCCTGGTTTGCCACATCTGGGCCTGGGGGGCACCTATGGTGCCCCCCTAAAGGTCCATGCACCTGTAGCAGGTACCGTTAGGTGCCTGCCACAGGTGCAGGGATTTTCACAAACTCCCATTTCTCAATGGGAGCTTGTGCCACGGGCGGTGTCTGCCCACTGCACAAGCCCCCATTGAGAAATTAGACTTTCCAACTGCCCTATGGGCCCGATTACGATGCAGTTGGAAATGGCTCTGACCGTTAGTCGGGGCTTTCCGACCAAATCGTAATATGCCAGTCGGATTCCTTTCCGACCCCCTCATTACGATGGAGGCGGTTGGAAAGGATTGGAGAGCACATCCACCAGTCAGAATGCGCCAAGTAATCCCAAGGGCAGTTCTTTCCCACCATGAGATTACGATGTCAGGTTTTGGCAGCCTTTCCATGCCGGCCTTACCGGCACAGAAAGGCTGTTGGAACTCGACTTTGGGGGCCCCCTTGGGTGCACGGCCTCCAGTTGGAGGCCGAGGGAGCACCTGAGGTGCCCCCCTGTTGATCCCTGCACCTTGAGGTGCCTGCAACAGGGTGCAGGGATGAACTTCACCTACTATTTTACAATGGGAGCATGCATTCCAGATGGAAAACATGTTCCCATTGTAAACTATAAGAATTAGTAAGTGGCCCTTTGACCGACATGATGTGGGGCGGAGGAAACTCTGCCCAACATCGTTTAGGGCCCCTATGTGCAGTCAGATGATAATTTGATGTGCAGAATCGCCAACCCATGGTCGGGAACTTCCTCCACCAAAATGGTATTGGTCAAGGGCAACTTCGACTGACATTGTAATCAGGGCCTAAGTCTGAAGGGAAAAATGTTCAAAGCAGCTTCGCTCCAAGGCCATTCAACAACGATGCTCCCTCCTCGGACACTCATACAGCCTTGCCCCACTGAATTTCTACCTTCTCAGACATTTTTCTTCAAGAATTTTTCCAAGTCCAAAGTTAACTGCTGACAGAGCCCAATCAATTGCTTTTATTCAAACCTCGCTCCATAGCGGTTGGCCTTAAGTTTTGACTTTGACCCGGTCTTAAATGACTAATCGTCCATGCTTGGTGCTTTAAACTTTTAGCTGCTAGTTGTTACTAAAAACGTTAGAAACCCATAACTCCGCATCTACTGATTACATTTTTGTTATTTTGACATCAAATAAATTATTGAAATGTACTCTTTTTTTCTAAATTAGTTTGGGAATATTCATGTGTTGTGTTTTTGCATTATTACTATTTGTGTGCTGCATAAATACTTTACACACTGCCTCTAAGTTAAACCTTTTTGTGCCAAGCTATCCAGGATTAAGCACAGGTTAACTTAATGACTTTTTGTGGTTCACTCTGCAAGGGATTGTGCCTGTTGCTTTATCAGGGCTCGCACCCCTGTCAACCAACAACTCAATTTCTCATCCTGCCTAAATAGGATATTTCACACAGCACCTGTGCACTTTTATTAGGATATTAACAAAAGGAAGTGCATGTGAGGTGCAGCCTGATATTCAGCTGTCTCAGAATTATATTTAGTCCTGTATTGTCTCATCACAAACAAATCTCATGCGCTGCAGATTTGCCTGATCTGTTTTTTTTTACATGCATGGTGGTAGACAGTACATGTAGGATGAATATATATTAGTTTCACTTGGTGGGTATGCACATTCTCGCCTGTACAAACATCTGTTATTGATATATGTTGGCATAGTAGGCATATTATTGTTATACATTCACATGGTGATACAATTAATCATTTGTGGTCCTTTAATTGTTGTACAAGTAATTTCTAACAAAAGGAGGGTATTTATTGCTTATCTGAGCGGGGTGCCCACTGTGTTGCAGCAAATAGCTAGGGAAAGATTGTTCGAGAGGGAGTAGTTTACAAGGAGTATTACATGCTGCCTATTTTTAGGTCGAGCCTAGCGGCAACACACTTGCGCTGCTCGCCCTGTGAGACTGCTGTAGAAGAGTATGGGAGAGAAGCCGCACCCACTCTCCTCCAATATTTTTCATTGGCTTGTGTTATTGTCTTTTGTAAATACTGCCTTTGGATTCGTTAATAGGCTTGTTAGTCCCTCCTTAGGACGGCCTTGTCTTCTTTTGTACCCTCCCATGGCTACTGGCCCCTTTACTTTGGTTGTTACACCGGACCTGATATTTAGTCTGTAAGCACTATTTACTTTATTGAGTTTCTCTTATTGCAGGCCAGACATGTGCTGCCTCAGCTGAAACCTCTTTAAGCAGCACAGCCGCCCCCTTAACACGGGTCCCACTTTCAATCACTTTAACTTGCACTATTTTGTGTCTGTTTCAAGCCCCCAAGTAAAATGGATTTAGAAATGATTAGCGAATTAAGACATGAGAATTCCAGGTAGCACATAATCCTGTATTAATGGTCTGCAGCTTACAACAGCCCATCTGTGTGACATGTCATCTTCACTAAAGCCACCTGACAGATAGTTTTCAAAAGCTTGTTTTATTAACAACAATAACAACACCACCACCAATAGCACCACCACCAATACCACCAATACCACCACCACCAATACCAATTCTACCACCACTACCACCACCGCCACCATCAATACCACCACCACCAATACCACCACCAATACTACCACCTCCAATACCACCACCATTACCACCACCACAATACCACCCATACCACCACCACCACCAATACCACCACCACCAATACCACCACAAACACTAATACCACCACCACAAATACCAATACCACTACTACCAAAAAAAATACCACCACCACCAATATCATGACCACCAATACCCCCACTACTAATATTACCACCACCACCAATACCACCACCACCATCAATACCACCACCACCCCCAATACCAACACCACCAATTCTACCACCACCAACACCACGGCCACCAACACCACCAATACCACCACCACCAATACCACCACCACCAATACACCACCAATACCACCACCACAAATATCACCACCACCAATACCACCACCACCAATACCACCACCAATACCACCACCCACTACCACCACCAATACTACCACCATCAATACCACCACCACCAATACCACCACCACAAATATCACCACCACCAATACCACCACCACCAATACCACCACCCACTACCACCACCAATAATACCACCACCAATACCATCACCACCAATTTCACCACCAACAATACCACCACCAATACCACAACCACCAATAGCACTACCACCACTGCCACCACCACCACTACCACCACCAATACCACCACCATCAACACCACCACACCAATACCACCACCATCAATACCACCAATACCACCACCACCACCAATATCACCACCACCAATACCAACAATACCACCATCACCAATTCCACCACCACTACCATTACCTCCACCACCAATACCACACCACCAATACCACCACTACCACCAATACCACCACCACCAATACCACCACCACCACCAATACCACCACCAATACCGCCACCACCCCAACCACCACCAATGCCACCACCACCAATACCATCACCAATACCACCACCAATATCATGACCACCAGTACCCCCACTACTAATATTACCACCACCACCAATACCACCACCACCACCAATACCACCACTACCACTAATACCATCACCACTACCACCAATACCACCACCACCAATACCACCACCACCAATTCTACTACCACCAATACCACTGCCACCAACACCACCAACACAACCACCACCAATACCACCACCACCACCAATACACCACCATTACCACCAACACAAATATCACCACCAGCAATACCACCACCACCAATACCACCATTACCTCCACCACCAATAATACCACCACCACCACCAATATCACCACCACCACCAATACCAATTCCACCACCACCAATACCACCACCAATACCACCACCCACTACCACCACCAATACTACCACCACCGAAACCACCACCACCAATATCATCACCACCAATATCACCACCAACACCACCACCACCACCAATACCACAACCACCAATAGCACTACCACCACCACCACCACCACCACTACCACCACCAATACCACCACCATCAACACCACCACACCAATACCACCACAATCAATACCACCAATACCACCACCACCACCACCACCAATATAACCACCACCAATACCAACAATACCACAATCACCAATTCCACCACCACTACCTCCAACACCAATACCACACCACCAATACCACCACTACCACCAATACCAACACCACCAATACCACCACCACCACCAATACCACCCCCACCAATACCACCACCACCACCAATACTACCACCAATACCGCCACCACCCCAACCACCACCAATGCCACCAATACCATCACCAATACCACCACCAATACTACAACCAAGTCCACCACCACCAATACCACAACCTTGGTGCCTCTCGCTCACTAGTAATAGCAGGGCACTGTACAATGCCAGAGCTGCATCCAAGACCATTCCTCCCTCCCTCCATGCCTGCCATAAAGCACAGTCCGCCCTGCACCAGGAGGTGAAGCCAGGGCTCAACTACAAATGGATCTTTTTATTAGGCCAAAGATAGCAATGGCATTACGCAATGCCACACTGCACACTCAAATCACAGAGAGGGCAGGAAATAGCATCCCCCCTCCTGCTCTTCCTCCTGAGACATGACAGTGTAATCACAGAGCAAAAGGTGTTAGAGCTCTTTGTTAGTGTTTATAGCTCGGATCATATGTAACTCTGACTTCACACTTTCTGTCTGTGTAACTCATAACACTTACACATCTTCTTCACTGCACTATTTATCACTACTTTGAAGGAGCTGCAGGCCGCTCTCTTCCTCTGATATTTACAATCTACCAAGCAGTCAAGAAGGCCATTTATTGCGAGAGTTTAAGCTATTGGTATTGTAAATGACAATACTTTTTATTTGTGTTTTAAAACCCAAAGTATCAATAAAAGGCATTGTCATTTACAATGCCAAAAGCTCAATGAGGACTGTACCTTTCAATGACAAAGTCAAGTTGTGGTCAGCAATACCTGTCCGCAGCAGTTAATAAAAGTGCTAAAGCCATCGTGCATATTCAGGTTGACAAAGGCTGCCGAGACAGCCGATACGTGTTCCTGTTACTCTGAAAGCATGCTGCCAAATAAAAGGATCAATCCATGTTCGAGTGGGGGTTTCATTCAGAATGGGAGGGGAGGTGTTTTCATGTAAAAGAGGCGTTTGTGGCATCCGCCTCTGACCAGCACCACGGGCGGCCGTTTGGAAGCAGCCAACAAAGCCACACTAGAGTAGTGTATTGATGATTGGCTGCCCCGAGCACCTCACTGCATGGACTGCTCTGTGAAGAGATTATAAACCTGCAAGGAGCCCTGACATTGTGACAGTTCGGTGCCAGGATTCGTGGCTAGTGCCGTGAGTAGCAAAGGAAACTGACACTGGGCAGCACATGATTCATCTTAAGCAGTCTATAACTGTGAATTGGAGCAAGCATTGAGTTTATGTCAACAAATATGGAGAACTATTTACAGAATTGTGGCAGGTAGAGACACCATTTTGAACAAAATTGCAACTTTGCACGGAATCGGCAAAATTAGTTGACTGACTGCCATCTGTGAAATCATCAAATGAAATTCTGATAATGCTACTAATTTGCTTGCTGCCATAAATAGTTGTGAATTTTAAACACAAGCATTACGAAAATTGTTTGGAAGCAGCCAACAAAGCCACACTGGAGTAGTGTATATATATGTATATATGTATATATATATAGAAACACACCTGGTCCTTAGTAGACTTACAGCTTGCTTTTTCGCCGACCCAGTCACCAAGGAATCACGAACCACGGATTTAAAGCAGCAATAAGTTTATTTAAGCTGTTGAATCCTTTGAAGACGCGTTTCGGGCGTCACTCGCCCTTGATCACATCAACGAAAAGAGGTAAACTTGCCATTTTTAAATTGTGATGCTACACCCATGTGACCACACATCGTGAATAAACATAAACAAAATACTTTGCACATTTGGATGTCAGGTATATATCTAAAAGGATATCATGGTCTTTTTGCAATGTTAATATTGTTTTACATTTCAAAAACATGTCCCTTAATTCAATACTATTGCTGTATTGAATTAACCTCTTATTCTAATTGAGGTGAAAACCAAAATAGATGCATTTAAAATGTAATATGCAAAACAAAGTCCTTAAGAGATCATATTGGATTTCCTCAAATGGCCGGAAACATCAGATCCTGAGATAAATCTCATGGTGTGCAGTAGTGAGGATGGTACATTGCAATCATGCAAAATTAATTTCATCTGAAAAAATGAAAATATAAAATATATAAATATATTTAAAAATATTAAAATATTATACAATAATATTATTAATAATATTTGTGTGCAAAATCGCCATCCTTTCAATCTGCAACTCTTAGATAAGGAACCTGAAATGCTAATAATACTGCATAAATGCCAGTAAATGACCATCATATGATAGCCATGCCAATTACTGTACTTCTAGACCCAAAGTGCGGGCAAAACTTGCTTTTCTAATTAACAGGCCATTTCCTCAGTATAAAACACCTAAAATGTAACTATAATGTGCAAAGTATAGTAAAAGTGTAACTGTGTAACTCACAGTAGTGTGATACCCATGTGGTACATGTATCCCTAAAAACATTTCAGCCACAAATAACAATAAAATATATTTCAATTAATTTATATTTCACTAGGCAAATATGTATGTGGCAATAGTAAATATACATGTATCATATCTAAAAATATATATATAGACATAAGGATAAGATACATAAAAAGAACCGGACTTAAAACAGATTTGAAAGATCTAATTTAATGATGCTAGTCTATAAGAAGTTATGCAAATCCTCAGTATTATTAAGGCCAGATGGGAACTTGGTATCGAGCTCAAGAATTAATTTAGATTCCAACTGTCTCAGGGCTTTCTCTCGATCTCCACCTCGGCGAAGTTTTGGAATGGCTGCTGCCACAAAATAAGTTAAACAACTAAGGTCATTGTTGTGAGTAGATTTAAAATGGCGTGCCACCGGGTATGAGGAGTCGTTGTTAACAATAGCGCGTAAATGTTGCAATATCCTGACATGCACCTGCAACTTAGTACTGCCAACGTACTTCAGTCCACAAGTGCACGTCAGGACATATACAGCAAACTCTGTTTTGCAGGTAAGGTTGCCCTTAATGGCTATTTTGTCAGGGCTGAAAGGCGAGAGATAGTGTGTGGTATTAATACCAAATTTACACGCCCTGCAAGTGGTACATTTGGTAAAGCCATTTTTGGGCTGTAGCCACATTTTGGCATTAGTTAATTCCGGACATGCCTTACCTATTTGTGTGCGCATGGAGATTCCCTTTCTGTATGTGACAGTTGGCTGGGATGGTAATCTGGTCGATAAAACCCCATCTGTTAAGATAATCGGCCAATGACGTTTGACTATGGCACGGATTTTCCTCTCTTGTTTATTATAAGCTGTAATCAACCTCACAGCAGATTTATCATCAGGTACAATGTCCACTTTGTTGGTGAGAAGGGATGCCCTAGATCTTTCCCTTGTTTTAATTAGAGCAGTTTTTAAAATTTTCTCATTGTATCCTCTTTCTTTAAATCTGCTGTATGCTTCCTCAGTGCATCTATTGAGATCCTCATGATTGTTACAGATCCTCTTGAGACGCAAAAATTCACCATATGGGATATTGTCCACCATATGCTTGGGATGTGAGCTGCTGGCATGCAAAATTAAATTGCCAGCTGTTTCTTTTCTGTGCAGTGTCGTACCTACAGATCCATCCCTTTTGTACACCTTAACATCCAAAAAGTCAATACTATTTCTACTCATATTGGATGTAAATTTAAGATTGACCATATTGACATTCATTTCCTCAATGAATTGCAATGCTTCAGTTTCACTCCCTTTCCAAACTAAAAAAACATCATCAATGTACCGCATCCAGTACAAAACATTCTCCTTAAAAATATTGGCATGGGTAATCTTGAGGACCTGCTCCTCCCACCAGCCAACATGCAGACATGCATAGCTGGGGGAGAAGCAAGCCCCCATCGCCACGCCTCTTTTCTGTAGGTACACATCATTGCCAAATATGAAATAATTGTTGTGTAAACACCATGAAATTAGGCTCACAAGCATCTTATTATGCTGATAAAATTCAATAGGTCTTAGCCCCAGAAAATGTTCTATTGCTGCTAAACCTGTAGAGTGTTCGATACTAGTATACAAGGATTCTATATCCAATGTTATAAAGAGTACATCCTCTGACCACGTAATGTTTTCTATCTTTGATAAGAAATCCCCAGTATCTTTGATGTAGCTTGGTAGTGTTTTAACAAATTCTTGTAAGAAAAAATCAACATATTGGGTCACATTTTCCCCCATGCTGTTGATAGCCGATATAATTGGTCTACCGGGAACTGGAGTAGTCTTTTTGTGTACTTTTGGGATGAAATAGAGTTTGGCCATTGTTGGATGTTCTATGTGCAGAAACTTGAATTCCTCCATAGAAATGACCCCTTCTCTTTTCCAAGCCATAAGTTCCTTTTTGAGAGTTTGTTTGGCCACATTGTACTTGTTAAAAGAGGTTTTCTCATAACACTCTACGTCTTGTAAGTGCCTTGTGGCTTCTAATATATAATCTTTCTGGGGCCAAATAACCATATTGCCGCCTTTGTCCGATTTAGTGACTATGATTTCATGCATGCTTCCCAATTTTTTAATCAACTTGGCATATTCTTTTTCTTGTTCACTTTTGTACCGCGTTTTATGTTTTGTACGGTAATGAAGTTTCTTTAAGTCTTCAATTACAACTTCATGATAAATGTCAATAGCATCCTTAGGCATAATAGGTATGAACTTTGATTTGGCTTTGAATGGACTGATGCCGGCTCCCAATTGTGATATGTGTTCTAGGCGTAGACCATCCTGCGTGGAGCTCAGCTCACCATCCAAATCAATCCCTGGTAATGTCTCTCTATTGAGGTGTTGCATATCTCGTAATAACATAGCATCTGAAGCATTTAATTCACTGTTACATGTGGTAAACTTCATTTGACATGTGTCTTGGTTGGCCTGTATTTCCTTCATTCCATCTTTGATGGCAAAGAACTTTTTGAGTTTTAATTTTCTAATAAAACAAAATACATCCACTCTAGTCTGGGAATAATTAAAATCGCTTACCGGACAAAAAGAAAGCCCCAAGCTCAAAAGTTGTTCCTCTGCTTGAGATAAAATTAATGGTGACAGGTTGATGATAGTATTATTGTTCGCTTTCACTTTCTGCGCCAATATGATTTTCTTGTTGGCGCTTTTCCTCTTTTTGCGCCGCTCTCTTCGTCGAATATTTTTACGTTTTCTTGCCTCTTGTTGGTTTGATTCCGAGGCCTTAGCGTTTGGCGTCTGTCGAAAGCTAAAAAATCAACCTCTTCTCCTAAGTTTAGGATCTTTGTTTGTCCTGATATTCCCAGACTGGACGTACTTTCATAATCAGATGAAACTTCACTTGTGAGGGAATCACTGTCAGTTGCCACATTTGTAGTGTGACTAATTCCTGCCGCCTCAGGCTTCTTCACATTTTGAGTGCTTTTTTCAAAAATCGCTTTTCTCGCGTTTTCATACTTGCGCGCGAAAGTGAAAATGCGACCTTCCTCATAATCACATTTGTCTCGTAGAAATTTCTGTGCCTTGCGATTTTTGATTTTTTCCTCTTGTTTGTTCACCCTCTCCTCAATATCACGCTTAGTTTTAGTAATAAACTCACTTGGTTCTAATTTGGCCAGCTGCTCTGATATAGTTGCTATTTCTTCCATAATAGCATGTCGATCTATTTCAGCATACTTAACCAAAATACGCACCAAATTCATTGATGCAGTCAGATTACTCTCTCCCCATTCCTTAAGCATGTTTGGGTTGGGGTTCTCGAAGCTGGGGGCTAACAGGATATATATAGATATATATATATATATATATATATGTATGTATATATATATATCCAGAAAAGATGCACTCCTGTCGGAAAGCGTAGCCCTTCGAGGGGTGGCACAGCACCGGTGGAGTAAACCGGTGATAATTTTTTCTTGCAAAACGGAGTTCCAACTGTGCTCTCAGGTCAAGGAAAAGACACCACACCGCTCCAAGATACTTCAAGGGGGTTTATTGCTTCATAAACCCAACGTGACGCGTTTCACCCTCAACGGGCTTGCTCACACACCGTTATGCTACTGGACCATCGTTGACATACATTGTTCGTACAATCATGGACATGAAAAGGGGACTGTTACAAAGGTTTTACAGCGCCAATTGGAAAAGTAAAATTGTCTCAGATAGCAGTACTTAATGTGCGCCATTACAGAACAGTAAAAAACAACATATATCATGGCAAACACACTTCACAGTCCACTTGTTATTTAATAAAACAACGGTAAATCGCTCCTAGTGAGCTCGGTACTGAAACGTTGCTCCACGGCTCCTGCATACGTGTTTCAATAAACATTAGAAGCACCCCCGGGACTCGTGTCGTGCAGTGTGGTTAATTATCCACATTAACTCCATAAGCTTAAGTAGCGTTTCGCGATCTGGTGTCGCGTGTCATACTTCCATCGTGAGTATAAAATTAAATGTCTTGGAGCGCAAAAGGTGTGTAGCCTGGTGTATTCTTAATAATAACAGGAGATATGTTAGGTTCGCCTGTATGCGTTCTGTATTGCACCTTAATGGTCAAACATGCTCCCATAGTGGGTACAGCCTTAGTTAATGTCGGTGTCAGTAATATATGGGTGGATATTACCGGGTCATTTGGCTATTATACACTTCCAACCACCTGTGAGTTTAATCTCATGTTACTAGGTGTCCTTGTGTATTAATAATTGATTGCGAGATCTGTTGGATCGTGGATCCTACTAATGCATTAATGGAAGCAAGAAAATAAACTGCCTGTCACAATTGCCCCGTCCAAACGTACCAAATTCCATACATTGGTCTCTATTTAGTCCAGATGTAAAAAATACGTTAAATTGTATTGCAATACATTGGTCCACTGGTGCATCCTTAACCAAAATCAAAACAGATTCAAAAGTGCCTAAATCATAAAATTAAAATTGAATTGATCTTATCTGTCCACTGGAGAGCAGCATGGAAAGAAAAGGGTAGGGATCCTGTGTCGCGGGCCCGAGACATAGTCCCTTCCTTTCTTCCTGTAAAAGAGAAACACAAGGTCAGTTTACTCAAACTGCAATAGACATTCAACAGACAATCAGAGTATACATCATTCATTATAGTAACAGTTCATCGTTGTCCTTTCTGGGCCTCTATACATTCCCCCTCATAGTCCACCCTCCTAAGAGTATCCCACCTGTTCTCAAATGTGATCATGTTTACGTCCTGTCTATGGATGGAATCTGCTGTCCCTTTAATCACCATATAAGTGTATGGCCATCTCCTCATCCATGTTATGGCCGTTAGGATATCTGGTCCCCATCCCAATTATGTGACGTGATTCACGTTGTCTCAGTTTAAGAGTACTATCACCTCCTCTCTTATTGGGTAATATTCGTTCAATAACATAATAGGACAATTTGGTATAGTCCGAAAAATGTTTTGTTTCAAAATGACGAGCAATGGGGTACTGTTGGTCCTTATTCGTAATTGCCCTCATATGTTCGAGGACCCGTTTCTTTGCCATGTGTGTGGTGCTTCCTACGTAACTCAGTTGGCAAGGGCATTCAAGCACATAGACTACGTTAGTGCTGCTACAAGTGAGGAACTGTTTAATGGGAATCATGCTGTTTGTACTGCTGTTCCAAAATTCCTTACGCAAGCGGCTGTTGCCGCATGCCTTGCAGTGTCCACAGGGGTAGAAGCCTTGTAGATCAATAATATTGCTTCTTTCCTTGCTGGGTAAATCACTGTGGACTAACATATCTTTTAAGCTACGTCCTTTCCTGTAACTTATTAAGGGATGTGTAGGTATCATCTTGCCTATAACAGGATCTCCTTTAAGGAGATTCCAGTTCCGAGAGATCATTTTCTTAGTTTTATCTGAATGCCCGTTATATGTAAGAATCAACCTGGTTTCTACATTCTCATTGTTTTTTGGTGAGTTGGAATCAGGGGAGGGTTCCAGAATTGTACCTCTGTCAATTGTTTTGATCCTATCCATGGCCTTTTTGAGTACCCACATGGGATATCCTCTTTCTTTAAATCTTTTATAGTCCGGTAGCATAACGGTGTGTGAGCAAGCCCGTTGAGGGTGAAACGCGTCACGTTGGGTTTATGAAGCAATAAACCCCCTTGAAGTATCTTGGAGCGGTGTGGTATATATATATATATATATATATATATATATATATATATATATATATATATATATTCTATTTTCTTTTGCCGGTAAGGAGTCATCCGCTGTGTTAAGGAGGTTTTACAACGGGTTGGGAGATATCTGTCTATCGTTGTTTGAATTTACGTCCATGTCCTACAGTGTAGCGGTTTTTATCAACTGACTAAAGCAAGCTTGTTAGCTTATAATGTCAGCTCAGGACGCGCTGCGTGACCGGAGGCAGCAGCAGAAGCATTATTTGATAACTTACCAACTGCCAGTATTGAAGCTGAAACACGAATCTATGAGGGAAATACCAATGATGTCAGGGGAATGTTGAAAAAATTGGAGAAATTACAAAAAAACGAGCTTTCTAAGTGGTGGCAGAGCAAATCACTTGAAAAGTATCGTGATGCAGGCAGGGTGCCGCGAGGACTGCGAGTTATGATTGCACCCTCTTATGAGAATCCACACCCTGATATGCTCTCAGAATGGGCTACTAACAATCTTCAAGCCTCTATGAACATGGTTCATATTTTAATCAAATATGCTGTGATTGATAGAGAACGGATTTTAAAGGAGATCGATGAATTAAACAACGTTCTCGATGCCCATGATCAAAAGGATATCATTGCCAAGGGGAAAATTACAATAGCCAACAAATTGAAACAGTACGAGGACACTATCAAAACTCGTAAGGCTTTCAAATTTGCAAGGGATAGAGATGATTACTTGGCGGGAAGGGTTTTCACGTTTTCACGTAAATTTGACAACATGAAAAGAAAAGCTCTTACTGATCAGGTTCCTTCTAACCGTACCAATGTTGACAATGATAACGCCACTATTGAAGTTGAATCAGATACCAACTCTCTCACCAGCGGGGATTCGGATGAAGGCCCCGGTATACCAGCAACGTCCAGCATTGTGGCAATAAGACACACTTTAGGGGAGGAGCTTAATTTTTTAACCATGGACAGGCGAGCAACCCTCCGCCCCAGGAATCCCCAGAGCCAAACCAACGCAGTATCAGCCAGCGTCGGAGAGAGAGGCGCAGGCAGTGCCTCAAGGCCATCAAACAGGGTCAGAGGAGGACGGAGATGGAAACGTTGGACTCTCATGATAACACCATTATCAATTTAACGGACACTGTATTAACTGAAGCTGAAAAACAACTATTAATGCTAGGTCTGTCATTTTGTCCTGAGTCCAACTTTTCATATAAACAGTCTCGCATTGATATCTATAAATTTATTCGCAAGATCAAGCTTAAGAAGTTCTTCCAACTTAACAAGTCCACTACAGAGGCTACTACCTCTAACATTATGCTGGATGCCTTACAAGTCCGGGACTCCAACATGTTACAAATGATGCAATCCTTGGCCAAGGAAAACTCGGACTCTCCAGTACCTGACAATGACTGTGAACAACTTGAAGGAATCAACACGGGATTGGCGGCTGCCAGTCCGTTTCGCCCCCCTTCTTGTTTTTACCCAATGATGCCTAAAGATTCTGTAGATGTCTTTAGTGACATGGTAATTGATGACTTGAAAAAATTAAATGTGTTGACTCACTCTAAATGTGGTAAAATTAATTGGAAATTGAGGAATTATTGGGCATTAATCAAAAAGATTTGTGATAATGGTCAGATTGTGGTCATGGGTGCTGACAAGGGAGGGAACATAGTTTTATGGCCTAAACTTGATTATCTTCAGGAGGCACAACGCCACTTATCGGATACTGATTGCTATTGCAAAGTAGGTCGAGACCATCTCATACAAATTAAAAAAACTGTCTCCTCCCTCTTGGCACAATGGAAAAGAATGGGGCTTCTTTCCAAAAATGAGTATTTGTTTCTCAAGAATGATTTTCCAACTACTGCCACCCTATACTTTATTCCTAAGGTACATAAGGGAATTCACCCTATACCTGGCAGACCCATCATCTCTGCCAGGAAGAGCCTTTTGGAAGCCATGTCTAAGTATGTTGACTATTTTCTTCAGTCACATATGATTGCTTTGCCGTCCTTCATTAAGGACACTGGCGATTTTTTGAAGAAAATACAAGAAGTCCATTGGCAATCGAATTTCATGTTTATCACGCTAGACATTGCTTCCCTTTATACTAGCATAGTACACTCACAAGGGTTGACGGCTATAGAGTACTTTTTGGGCTTTCGCTCCATTAATTTCAAAGAGCACAATGACATGCTTCTTCAAATGATTGACCTTTGCCTCAATAATAATGTATTTCTCTTCAACAAAGTCTTATACAAACAACTCAGGGGCGTGGCTATGGGGGCATGTTTTTCCCCAACCTATGCCTGCCTTTTGGTGGGTTGGTGGGAGGAACATGTCCTCCGAGTCACACACAATAACATGTGGAATTCACATATCCGATACTATGGCAGGTACATAGACGATATTTTTATCGTTTGGGAAGGATCTAAAGAGGAGGCTTTCTCTTTTGTGAATTCAATTAACACCAATACTATGAATTTACAGTTTACGGCGAACATCAGTAATGAGAGGGTGGAATTTCTGGATGTGGAGGTCTTTATTTTAGACAACCATATAGAAACCAAATTGCATAGAAAAAGCACGGCTGGGAACTCCATCCTACATGCCAGTAGTGCTCATCCACCCCATCTCATATACAGCATACCTTATGGGGAATTTCTTCGCCTATGGCGTATTTGCAGCCGCCAATCTGACCTTGAACAATGTCAGAAGAAAGCCTTTGATCGATTCCTTGCCCGAGGTTATAATCAACTTAACCTCAAAAGAGCACTTGATAAAGCCAATCTTTGCTCACGTGAATCCTGCCTTCCCACTGAACAACCCCACACCACATCTTTTGAGAGTGAAGTAACGAATGAGGTTATGCAACCTATAAGACTAATTACCACTTTTTGCAAACAACATAAACATTTCCGTGGTATCATTTACAAACATTGGCCCATTGTTCTGACTGACATGACCCTCAAATTTTTGTTGCCTGATTTACCTAATATCACATTCAGGAGAGCACCCTCTATGAGGGATGCCTTAGTCAAATCTAACCCTGAAGTTACGGAAACAGTCACTTGGTTATCACGTTTTGGCTTTTTCAAATGCACTTCATGCCGTGCCTGTAAATTTGGAACAAATGTTTCTGAATACACCACAGCGTTCAGTAACATTCCAGTACAAATAAAACATCATTACACTTGCCGTACGGACTATGCAGTCTATGTGCTTGAATGCACCTGTCATCTTAAGTATGTGGGCAGTACCAAATTACCGGTTTTCAATCGCATTTTGCAACATCTTCGTGCGATTGTTAACTCGGATTCCACATATCCTGTTGCCCGACATTTTAAAGCCATCCATTCCAACAAAATCAGTGACTTGAAATGTTTTGTCATTGGGGCAGTGCCCCCTTCAATCCGTGGGGGTAACAGAGAGAAACAACTTCGTCAGCTAGAATCCTCCTTCATCCTATTACTTGACACTAAAATGCCAAATGGGATGAATACGAGTGAGGACCTACATCATTTTTTATAAATACTTTATAAAATCTGTATCTGATCCTTTGGTTGTTTTTCTATGCTGATGTGCAAAAAAACTTTTTGATTAGTCACTTACACATCTAGTTGTTTTATGCTTCTCTGGCAGCCTTAATATCAATTCTATTTTTCAGGAATATTTTTCTTTTCTATCTTTTGCTTTACCTCATTTTCTTTTTCCTTTCTTTTCACCGCTTTTTATTACTTTTATTGTTTTCTTAATCTTTTATTCAGAGAACATGAGCATGAAACTATGTTATTATTAATCAATTAACCATGGATCTTGTGATTTAGTATATTTTAATCTTGATTGAGATTTATTACTGCATCCAATTAATTCTGGGGCACTTGCCAGACATTTTTTGTACAGCTAATATATGCTCAATATTGTGATTTGTACTATTCTTTGTGATTTTTTGGAGTGTTGAATTCTTTGAAATGAATTCACAAAAGTTTCATGGTAATTTCTCAGTTCTCTAGTATTTTGTTTATGTTTATTGAGCACAAGAGAATTGATTGGGTGTTACTATCTTTTTAAAGGAAGGTCCGGTCTCAGCGCGTCATGTGATCAAGATCGCGGAGGCGATCGAAACGCGTCTGAGGCGGACACTTGTCTGACTAAATGGAATAAAGTCGGAAATGAAACTTTAAACCGCTTGGTACATTTTCTTTGGACAACAGCAACATGTATGGTTCGAGGTCCGTACCTGTTTTCTATACTCCCCAGCTTGGATTGGGAGTTCAGGACTTGTTCGATATATATATATATATATATATATATATATATATATATATATATTCACAGAAAGAGTTGCCCCAAGTTGAGAACGCGCACAAGGAGACAGCAGGACTCCGCTTTATTATTGACATCGTCCTTTATTCCGGCAATCAGCAGGCAGCATCTCGTTCAATTTAAAAGCCCTTGGGGCAACTCTTTCTGTGAAATATTTACCGGCCGGTCCGGTCGGGAGAACTGCGACGCCACCAAAGAAATGGTATGTGGACTGCCATGTGCACACAGACTGGACTGAAGCACAATCGGTAGAAGGAGCAGTTTGGCAATAACGAATCGGCGGCACACATCTTGCAGCTCACTGGAGAGCCAAAACCAGCATTCATCAATGCAAATGGGGCAATAAACCCACCGGAGGGTCAAAATTAATAATGAAGGTACTACGAGTCCCAGAACACTGAGCGGTGCAACACGCCCACTGGAGGGCGTTCTACTAGAGGATGTTAGAAAAAGAACAATGACTCTCACCTTCATCTCTATTGCCTCCTTGCATGCAACGCCCGTGATCAAGGAATGAAGTGTTCCGAAACGCGTAGGGCTTTTAAATTGAACGAGATGCTGCCTGCTGATTGCCGGAATAAAGGACGATGTCAATAATAAAGCGGAGTCCTGCTGTCTCCTTGTGCGCGTTCTCAACTTGGGGCAACTCTTTCTGTGAAATATATATATATATATATATATATATATATATATATATATATATATATCAACGCTCCAAATCCTTATTATTAAAAGGAAGTAAGCACTCACGGGAGACACTCGGAAGAAATTTTATTCCGATACAGCAAACAAACGCGTTTCGGCGGACTGCCTTCCTTGGTGAGGAAGGCAGTCTGCCGAAACGCGTTTGTTTGCTGTATCGGAATAAAATTTCTTCCAAGTGTCTCCCGTGAGTGCTTACTTCCTTTTAATAATAAGGATTTGGAGCGTTGATGATTTGTGGCTTGCACCGCCACAACGAGAGCACCCACCGTGAGTGAATTCCTGAATAAAGGTGCAATTCGAGCCGATATATATATATATATATATATATATATATATATTTTTTTTTTTTTCCTTTCTCCAAACACCCTTGCGCTCAAATATGCACTTGACAATGCTCTCGCCCTTCGGGGTTTGTTAGCCTTGCTGCAGCACGCTGTCTCTCTGTCCAAACTTTGCAATCATACTCGACGCGTTTCAAGGCATTCGCCTCTTAATCATGAGCTTCGCACAAAGGCACGGAAGGCTCACCTGTTTGTTCACTTCATTTTTATTGTTGAATGAAACAGCCCTCAGTGGGCATGGCTTGCAGTAAACGCCACATAGCATGATGGTAATTGCAGTTTCACAGGTAAGTATTAGTGTCACTCCTTTAGTAGGTTCCGTGCCCCTGTGTAAAAATAAAAAGCTGTGTAAGATCCTTTAGTAGGTAGGGACATCTGTGGGTGAGTGTGTGCCTGGGTGTGTTGGTGAGTGAATGGATATGTCAGTGCTTCATGTCCAAGTAACTACATATGTAAAACGCAGTGCATGAGAGAGTTGGAGTATATAAATGACTATACGTGAGAGTCAGTGATTGTGAGAGTGCTGTATGGATGAGTGTATACTTGTATCAGTGATTGTATAAGAGAGTAAGTATATGTTAGTATCGCTATGAAGGAGTGAGGTTGTGTGTGTATAACTGTATAGCTGAGTAAACAGAAGTGTGATTGATTCTTTGCATGACTGACTAGATGTGTGAGTAACTCTGGATGAGTGGTGGTGTCTGAGTGTTTTTATAGGTGTATGAGTACCTATAATAGTGTTGTATTGATGAGTCACTGCATGTATGAGTGACTGTTAGACCTGGGCGGCAAATTCCGTTCCGCTCGCGGAATTTGCGGAATTTCGGTAATTTCGCGTTCCGCGGAGAACGTGAAATTGCCCAAAATGCTGCTTTCCGCGACTTCGCGACATTTTTTATTGTTCGCGTTCTCAAAATGCGTGTTCGCGAGATATTTCTCCCCAAGCATGCAAACAGCAACTGTGAACAGGAAAAAAGCATCGCGAACATGCAATTCCGCATGTTCGCGGAATTTCTGCATGTTCGCGGAGATTTTTTACCGTTTTGCGGAGATTTGCGTAACGCGATTACGCAAATTCCGCCCACCCCTAGTGACTGTATGGGTGAATGAGTGGATGTGTGTGTAGACCTAGGAGTCAGTGTGTGTGTACGTAGTAACTGGCATTGGTGTCTCTATTGTTTCAAAAATGTTAGTCTGTATTTTAGAGTGGGTGTATCAAAGGTTTTATTAAGGTATGAGGAGGTGCATCACATTTTCACGTGGATGATGTCATCAGTGATGTCATTTGAGATATCATCAGTGATATCATCAGTGATGTCAATGACCATGTCATGAATTATGTAATATGTGATGTCATCAGCAGTGCATTGCGGGGGTGTGAGTTATAGTTAGCTCAACTAACTCTAACAGCCGAATTTCTATGGTTTTGTACGAGTGAAATGTGAAACTAAATATAACGTACCTGAAACCTATGTTTTTTCAGTGAATTTCAAAGGCTTTTTAAATGCTAATTTGTAACTATAACGTCCCTGAAACCTATGGTTTTTTCAGTGAATTTCATAGGTTTTTTAAATGCTAATTTGTATCTATAACGTCCCTGAAACCTATGTTTTTTTCAGTGAATTTCAAAGGTCTTTTAAATGCTAATTTCGAATTATAATGGCAATTGGTTTTTTCAATGATTTTAAATTATCATTCTATTCTCAACCTGGTGAAAATAGCCGATATCGCCAGTTTTCCAGCATTAGCTTCCGCAAAAAAAAAAATCGCCACAAATGAGAGCAACAACTAACGCTAATAATAATAATAAAACAGGCGATAAGCTCTGTTAGCAGTAGGAATGTAACATTTGCCTTTTACTGGTGTAAAGTAGGACGATTACCTACAGTGTGAAACGGAGCCCAGCCCAGAATCACATCTGAAGACCAACGCATGTGAGCTACTGATCATGCACTTCCCACACCCAAGAAGGCCACAAAACCTACTGCCATCACCCTCAGGACCTCCACCCCGGAACACCCCCCTACTACCACCAAGGCAGCGCACAACAGGACAGCGGACCTTCCAAAAACTGCATGGCCCCTCAGCCACACAATAGCTGAATGTTGCATGATGTGGCAACCAAACATGTCTGAAGGACGCAAGTCACTCAACCAATAATGATGCACACAATACCAAGTGTAGCGGTGATGTGCTGGACAGACCTCACTATACAGAGCACAAACCTCTCCATGTGTACATATACTGATGGTGCTCGTAGTGTTGTGTACAGTCGACGCAACCATGTTACCTCAGGTAGTGGGGAAGATCTCAGTTATGTACCTGTGTCATCATCCCCTGTAAGCAGAAGCGCAGTGGGCTGGTCCAACGTACGCCACTCCAGTGTAGAAGTGTGAATAAATAGGCCAGGGCTCTGGGCATGGTTCACTTATGTGAAGGCCAACGTGTCTGCCAGGGCAGCAGCCCTCAACCTGCCACGAGGCCTCCGCCATGACCGCTGGCCTCCCTGACAAAGGCCTTCTGCGAACCCAGCAGCACAGCACCACAGACTTATGTCTGTACAGACTACTGCATTCGATCTACACTGCAGACAGCGGGGCTCACAATTCAGATCGAGTCGCGATTGCAGATGACGCAGTCCAGTACGCAAGACACATTGCTCCCAGTGCGGCCCCCCGGACCACGCATCATCGCAGAGTGCGCACACACTGAACGCCAAAGGTACCACTAATTCATTGCACCAGAAGTCAACGTCACATGGCCTTATTAAGGCAGAATTCATTAGACAAAAAACATGGCTCCCAGTGCGGACCGCTCGGACTACGCATCATCGCAGGGTGCGCACACGCTGAGTGCTTCAGGTGCCACTAACTCACTAACTCACTGCACCATAAGTCATCGCCACGTAGTCTTATTAAAGCAGAATTCATTAGACGAAAGACATTGCTACCAGTGGGGCCCGCCCGGACCACGCATCATAGCAGGGTACGCATACTCTGGTACTTCAGGTGCCACTAACTCACTGCACCATAAGTCATTGGCACGTGGACTTATTAAGACAGAATTCACTAGGCAAAAAACATTGCTCCCCGTGCAGCTCGCCAAGGCCACGCATCATTGCAGGGTGTGCACACGGTGAGTGCTTCAGGTGCCACTTACTCACTGCACCATAAGTCATCGCCACGTGCACTTATTAAGGCAGAATTCAGCAGGAAAAAGACATTGCTCCCAGTGCAGCCGGCCTTACCACGCATCATCGCAGGGTGTGCACATGCTGGTTGCTTCAGGTGCCACTAACTCAGTGCACCACTTATCATCGCTGGCTGCACACACACTAAATTGCCAATAACTGTGCAGCTCAACTCAACACCACGTGGCTGTGGGCCCTTGCTGACCGCTGCCTTTGGCCTACACTGCTGGCAGCACGGCTCACAATTAAAATTGAGTCTTGGTTCATTAATTACAGAGTCCAGTAGGCAACTAACTCCAACGTCCCTGAAACCTACACAATATCCTTTTAGTATCCTTGCTTCAAGAACTTTTTTGATATCAATTATAGCTTTAGTACAATGACCAAATTCTTCTTGCAAGTCCAAAGGAACAATGAATGTCAGTCTACACCAGAGGTCTTCAATCTGTGGGGCGCGACCCCCAGGGGGGCCCTGGAGTCCTGGCAAGGGGGTCGCGCATTCCCCAGCTTCACTTGGCCCTGCAATTCAAAACGTGAGCTTTCCTTTAGAAAAAGACAGCCCTTCTCGGACGGTTATTTAGACCGTTATCAGCTGCTCTCTGAATGAAAGGCAAATGTAAAAGTGTTAAGGATGCTTGGGAGTAGTTCTGGCTTAATTCCTTTTTTTTAATCTGTTACTTTATTTAAATCTATTTTCATTGATAAGCTCACATATCAATGCACCAAGCGAAATATGAACAGTATACATAAATTGACAACACTTACAGGATAAAAAGTACAATTACTTTAAATCGAAAAGAACGATTACATAAATTATAAACATCAATCATGAACCAAATTGCTCATCACAATATCACAGAGACATTAACATAGAAAAGTGTCTTTTTGGTGCCCCATGAAATGAAAACCACTCACATGGAAAAAGCAACATACAAAAGTGTCCATCACATACTATGCCCCTCAACAAACCGAAGACCTCCCTCCTCCAAGACGAAGAAATAAGCAGTTCATATGGGCTGGGGAATTTATCTGCAGCCCTCCTCCCCCCACTTCCTAAAGGTCCTCAAAAATGCCACCCGTGTACAGCAGCCCACAGTCAGTGCGGGACCAGCCACCCCAACTCACCCATCCACACCCACGCGCCTTGATCTCCCAAAAAGGGCTCTCTTCCATCAAGGTCCTCTCCAGGGCCAGCACCAGGATGTGTGAGACCACTACACAAATACTTTAAAATTACTATGGACACCATGGTGAAAGACACAGGGAAACAGGCCAATAGGCCTGAATGAGATGTCTGAAATGTGTAACATTTTGTCTGGCACAAGAAGCAGAATAATGGAGAGTCATGAAATGTCCAAAAGAGACTGCCTTCCAGCCCAGCTGAATAACGCTACTGGGCAACGGTAGAGGAGAGTGCATTGGGAGTTCGTACTCCAGGACTAAAAAGGCAGGTTGAATCTTCCGAAAGGCGATAAAGAAGCTTACCAGGAGCCTGACTTCCAGTAACTAACAGGAAGATTGAATGCCCCACTACCGCATGTGCCTTCCAACTAACGCGGTACAGGAGCACGCTGAGACTCTTCCCCCCCGGGCTAAAAGAGGAAGCCTTGCTGGGCACAAGGACAGACGGTGAGCCACACTAGATGGTATTATAAAATTAGTTGCCGCAAGAATTAATTCAGTAAGTTCTGGCTTTAATTAATCAAATCACTCCAAGCTTTGTGATAACAAAGATTTGGTTTTTTGAGTGGAAGTACAAAGCGTTAACAACTGGGCTGAGAAGTGCTTGCTTTTAATTTTAACTGCATTTAGACAGCCCTTAGTACCCCTAAAGAGGTGTTGAAGGGATAGCTATGGAAAGAAAATTGCATTACACACTCTGATATTACTAAAATCTAGGTTTTAAAAGCACCATTTTATCGTAAAACTATTTCTACCTTTTGCAGCATTCTATCTTACACTGTGTGTAATGTAAGTATGAAATAATGACTTACATATTCAAGGTGCTTTCTGTCACAGGCACTAATAATACACATCACTAGTCACCACTGAACCAACCAAGATGTAATTCTGTGGCTCTCTGGTTACACGCAGTCCTCTGCAGTGCATTCACTAATAGAGGTTTCATAAAGTACTACAGTGCATTTCCCACTGAGTAACAACCTTTTAATTTATTTTTCATTTACTCTGCCCATTATTTTTTATGTAGATACCTGATGGTAAAAGACCTCAAAAACGTGCAGAGGGCCTCATTTATGAAAATTGCTGCGTCGCTGCGACAAAACAGCGATGCAAAAGTTTTCACTGCGCCCTCCTTGTGACAATGGATGTGCAGCATTTAGTGTACGGTGAACCTGCATGGCTTTGCATGGCCTCTTAGATATGGAGTAAGACATAGCAGCACAAGTCACTGCTTTGAAATACTCTGCATCAAGGAGGTGTTCCATGAGCCTTGTGTGGGGTTCCCATGCAACACTCATAGATTTTGATGCTGCCCAATATTTACAAAATCATGTAAACCTGGGGAGCTTAAAAACAGATGCCTCCCCAGTGGAGGTGTAACGTGGAGAGATGTTTTAATTTCTCCTAGTTCTTTCCTCTTTCCATGTGTGCCGCATTCTGCAGCTCACTTAGAAAGAGAAAAACGCCTCTCTAGATTGTTTTTGTGAAGGAAGGTGCCCCTTCCTGTACAAAAACAATCCTGCCTGTGTTGGTGCTAGGCAGCAATTTGTGCGCCAACACAAGGGAAAAGGACAGGAATGCACCATATTTCATAAATACGTCAATTCCTCAAAAATTAGGCCCGTTGTTTATAGCTACACCTTTGACTACACCCCCATGCTCACTGATCTTTGGTTTGCTAAACACTGTTTAACATTATTTTCCCACAATAAAAATGATTTTCTGTAGGAATTGAGGGCGTTTATAGTTGTCGATAGTTGTCGATGATGAAGAGTACAAGGTTCTAAAATTTTTTGTCAGAAGGGGGTCCTTATGCCTAAAAAAGTTTGACAAGGGGGTCTTGACATCAAAAAGTTTGAAGACCTCTGGTCTACACTATGGCCAGCAGAGCTCACAGTTCGAATTCAGTCTTGATTAATTAATTTCAGAGTCCAGTAGGCAACTAACTATAATGTCCCCGAAACCTACCTATTTCGACAATGTATTCCATACATATTTCATCTTTTATTACCTACACTGCGGTCAACAGAGCTCACAATTTACATTGAGACATGATTTATTAATTGAAGACAGAATGTCTGTGTCCTCGGATTTTGTCAAGAGGAAGTGACAAAAAGCATTCCTCGATGTCTGTGCTGACTACTGCCTTCCATCTACATTGCGGACTGCAGGGCTCACAATTCACATCAAGTCGCAATTGCATATGACGCAGTCCAGTAGGCAAGAGACATTGCTCCCAGTGCGGCCCGCCCAGACCACGCATCATCGATGGCTGCGCACATGCTGAATGCTTCTAATGCCCCTATCTCAGTGCAGCACAACTCATGGACCCTTTATGACACAATATTTTGTGTATAATTTCACATCTGGTGCCCCTACCTCAGTGTACCACAAGTCATGGACCCTTTACGATAGAATCTTTTGTGTGTTATTTCACATCTGGTGCTCCTACGTTAGTGCAGCACAAATCATTGACCGTTTATGATTGAATCTCTGTGTCTGATCCAATGATTACTGTTGTACTTGTTGCCAGCACCAACCATTCCCGGAGGGCTGGCTTATACTCACCCCACACGCATCCAGCACAGACGTCACTGGACATGTGACCCTGGTAATAAAAAGGAGTCGAGCGCACGTGCCCGTACCCAGTTCCACTATCTATCTGTGTCCGTGTGTTCATTATGTATGCAACATGCTGCCCCTGGGCCCTAACCATTAACATTGTGCTCTGGCCAGCGTATGCAACCAACTTAACTTTGACAGTGGGAGAAAACTTTGGTTATGTAACTTTGTCTCGGTCATTGTACAAATACGTACGTAGATACTGGATGATTAGAGTACTGCAAGGAGAGTGTATAGTGAATTTATAAGTGCGTGGGGATTGGCGGAGTGATTGTATAATTACATATGTTGGTGCAGCCTAACTCCGACAACGAGCTTGTCTCTAATTGGCTGCCCTCCATGTCCCAAAAACTGAAATTTGGACTTTGCAAGGCCCTGTATTGCTACAGCTGCAATATTCCACTGAATGTGCAATAAACATTCACATCCACACAGATATGTCATGTCCACCATCTTTCTTGTGTGGAACTATGGATCAATGTAGGGTCAGTGATTCCCCGTACCTTCCATGTTGGCCATGTTGTGGGACTTGGCTCACCGAGTGACACATTGATGCTTGCGACCCGGGACACGGCAGCACTACAAGAACACCCGCATGCCAGTGTTGCCAAATTTTTGTAAGCATTCACTAGCCCAAAGCCATCCAAAAAGTAGCCCAATATTGCTACTTTAAGGAAGGAGGGGCAGGGACATCGTCAAGCAGGCGGTGAATGCATTGGAATTGATGTTGCAGGCTGCCAAGTAAATATTTGTCTAATAAAGCGCTTTAACATACTAGTTTGCTGGAGCGCTGTATATATATATATATTTATAATCTGGCAACTCGCACAAACTAAAATTTTACCGCACAACCAGGTAAAATATACCCAATTGTGCGTGATCTAGCCCAATCTGGCAACAGTGCCACATCAGTTGATTCCTCATACAGCTCTCGATGGAGCCATGCCCATAACTACGGAGTCATTCTTCACAGCCTCACGCAGGACTGGCATACACCAGGCCAGCCCACTCTGCTTACGCTTACAGGGAAGGACAACAATGCTACATGGCCCAGATTTTCATTGTAGTGATCTGCTGGTCACAGGTCTAGTTGTCAGTATGCCACAGCCACTCCTTCACGGCTGATATACACCCACACCACACCCATCCAGCACAGGCGTCACAGGACACGTGACCCTACCAATGAAAAAGACCGAGCTCATGTGCTCTACGCCATTTTAGAGTTGATCCCACCGCATGCACTGTGATGGCCCGTCCTGGTGGTCCGGACACCTCATGTAGGCTTGAGCCATCGAACAGGGGGGCCTACCGCCATGTGCATGGCCTCACTGGTCACTGAGTTAGTGGCACCGCAAGGAATGAGCAGGTGTGCAACCTGCGTTGATGATAGGTGCACTAGTATGTCCTCTGCCATTGAAAAATCAAGACACAGCACCAAATGTAAGACTTGTAGGCTTGAGGAGCACGGCTGCATGATGTGGAGGATGCCCTGTCTGCAAAAAGGTGAGCAGTGAGGCCTGGGTGCGCAGCTTTGGACAAATACGTCTGGGCGGTGGGAGACGATGGGGTGCAGCAGCCTGGATGCACAAAATGGCATAGCGATTTATGCGTACGCAATCGTATATACTCTGCCATTACTAATTCTGTACTATGTTTCAGATGTGGGAGCTTGAGGACTCCACTAGGTCCCGGCACGTGCTTGGAGACACAGCGGTGGTGTAAAGGTGAGCTGTGAGGGGTTTTTTCATAGTATGGGCACTCACTGTCCCTCTTCATCTCTTCCTTTCTCTCCTTCACACTCTTTCTCTCTCTCTCTTCCTCTCACACTGTTTCTCTCTTTCTCTCTCTCTTCCTCTTTCTCACACTCTTTCTCTCTCTCTTCCTCTCCCTCACTGTTTCTCTCTCTCTTTGTCTCTCTCACTCTTTCTCTCTGTCTTCCTCTCACTCTTTCTTTCTTTTTCACTCTCTCTTCCTCGCACTCTCACTGTTTCTCTCTTTCTCTCTGTATTCCTCTCACATTTTCTTTCTTTTTCTCTCTGTCTTTCTCTCACTCTTTCTTTCTCTCTCTATCTCTCTTTCTCTCTCCTTTGATGGACGCATGATGCACAATCTCATCTTGCTTTTTGTCTAGCAGGCCTGCGATGATGAGTGGCCATCCTGCAATCAACACTCAACCTAAATTGTGAGCTCGGCTTCGCCGTGTGTACACAATGGGTGAAGAGGTTTCATCGGCATGTGGTGGACCCTTTTGACACACGCCGGTGGCGGAAGGTGAGCAGAGAGCCTTGTTTACACAGCGGTGGGCAGTCACCTCCTGGCAGTGGGAGTGCATGGGGTGCAGCAGCCTGGGTGTGCAGTGGCTGTCATATACCTCTGGGCAGTGGTAGTGGATGTGGTGCAGCAGCCTGGTTGCGCAGCAGCCGGCAAACACCTATGGACAGTGGGAGTGGATGGGGTGCAGCAGCCTGGGTGTACAGCAGCAGGAAAACACCTCTGGGCAGCGGAAGTGGATGGGGTACACTAGCCTGTATACACAAAGGCGGGACAGTGATTTAGGCGTGCGCAGTTGTATGTACTGATCCATTACTGATTCCATACTATGTTTCAGATGACTAAGCTTGAGGGCTGCCCTATATCCCGGCACGTGGTTGGAGACACACCGGTGGCAGAAAGGTGAGCTGTGAGGATTTTCTCCACAGTGTCAACACTCCCTCTCCATCTCTTCCTTTCTGTCACTCACACTCTTTCTCTCTCTCTCACTCTCTATCTATCTCTCTCATACTCTTTCTCTCTTGCTCTATCTCTTCCTCTCTTTTATTCTTTCTTTCCCTCTCTTCCTCTCTCTCACTCTTTCTCTCTCTCTCTTCCTTACTCTCACACTGTTTTTATCTCTCTTCCGCTATTAAACTGTTTCTCTCTTTCTCTCTTCCTCGTATCTCACTCTTTCTCTCTTTAACTGTCTTCCTCTCTCTTACTCTTTCTCTCTCTCTCTTCCTCACTCACACTCTTTCTCTCTCTCTTCCTTTCTCTCACTCTTTCTCTCTCCCTCTCTATCACTCTTTCTCTCTCCCTCTCTATCACTCTTTCTCTCTCTCTTCCTCTCTCTCACTCTTTCTCTCTCTTCCTCTCTCTCACTGTTTCTCACTCTTCGACTCTCTCACTCTGTCTCTCTGTCTGCCTCTCACTCTTTCTTTCTTTTTCTCTCTCTCTTCCTCTCACTCCCACTGTTTCTCTCTTTCTCTATGTCTTCCTCTCACTCTTTCTTTCTTTTTCTCTCTGGCTTCCTCTCACTCTTTCTCTCTCTCTCTCTTTCTCTCTCCTTTGATGGACGCATGACGCACAATCTAATCGTGCTTTTTATCTAACAAGCTGTGATTCACGAATCGATGTCCCCCCCAACACCACCACAGCTAAACGCGTGTAGAACCTGTGATGATGCATGGCCATCCTGACAGTGGCTGAGAAAGTTGCTTTGGCACATGGTGCACCCTCTTACACAAATGCCAGTGGCAGAAGGTGAGCAGAGAGGCTTCTTTCCGCAGCAGCGGGCAGTCACCTCTGGGTGATAGGAGTGGATAGTGTGTAGCAGCCTGGGCGCACAAGAGCGCACAGACACCTCTGAGCAGTGGGAGTGGATAGGCTGAGTACGCATTGCCAAAACTGCGAATTAGGCGTGTGCAGTTGTATGTACTCTGCAATTACTAATTCTATACTATCTTTCAGATGACTAAACTTGAGGGTGCACTATGTCCCGGAACGTGGTTGGAGACACACAGGTGGCACAAAGGTGAGCTGAGAAGATTTTCTCCAGTGTTAACATTCCCTCTCCATCTCTTCCTTTCTCTCTCTTACACTTTCTCTCTTTTTCTGTCTCTTCCTCTCTCTCATTCTTTCTTTCTCTCTCTTCCTCTCTGTCACTCTTTCTCTCTCTCTCTCCCTCTCTCTAACTCTTTCTCTCTCTCTTCCTCTCTCACACAGTTTCTCTCTCTTTTCCTTGTATTTTTCTCTTTCTCTCTTTCTCTCTCTCACTCTTTCTCTCTTTCTCTGTTTTCCTCTCTCTCTCTCACACTCTCTCACTCTTTCTCTCCTCTCTCTCACTCTTTCTGTCTCTCGTCCTCTCTCTCACTCTTTCTTTCTCTCTCTTCCTTTCTTTCACACTGTTTCTCTCTTTCTCTCTTCCTTGTATCTCACTCTTTCTCTCTCACTCTTTCTCTCTTTCTTTGTCTTCCTCTCTCTCACTCTTTCTTTGTTTCTCTCTCTCTCCCTCACTCTTTCTTGCTTTCTCTTTCTCCTTTGCTAGACACATGATGCACCATCGTATCTTTCTTTTTGTCTTGCAGGCTGTGATTCACAAATGGTCCAGCGATGACACGACATGGCTGTACATAGTTTTATTTGTTGTTGTTTTGTTTTAATAAAATGTTGTATATGTAAATACATTCATGACTAAGATTCGTATTTGTCCAACCTAACAGCATCTTCTTATTAATAATTTTAGAACATTACCCAATTGTTTACGTTCCAGATTCCCTAACGTTGTTTGTGGGGGGTGGGGGTGAGGGGGGATGGCAGACAAGGAACTCCTGCTTGGGGTTGTCGGAGCAGTGTTGGGTGTCCGACCTGCATGATCATTGCCTCCATTGCATCTGTTCTCAGTGACTTACGAGGCGGCAGGCTGGCTCGTAGATAAAGAACCTTCGAGCCGACTGGCAGGCTCATAGAGGGAGAACCATGGCCCATCAGTTCGCAGAGGGAGAGCTGCGGTCCAGCTCACAGAGGAACACCTGCAGGCCGACTAGTATAGGGAAAGGTGTGGGCCATCGGCTTGCAAAGGGATAGCTGTGGAACAGTGATGTGGAGAGAGGGAGCGTGAAGAGCGTATCTCGAAGAGAGAGACCTGCAGTATATTTCCAGTCTTGGCTTCACAGATACAACTGCGGGCCCGAGAACTCGCACCCAAAGAGCTGTGAGCCGACAAGTCGTTCACAGAGGGAGACTTGCGGATCCAAGAATGTTGTTGGAGGTATGCTGTTGATGGGGGAAAAGGGTGCGTTACCTGCTGATGTAGGGCGACGTAGTGTGAAAGGGGTATCTCGCGCAGACCGAGCTCCGGTATATTAAGTTGGCCCGGGACCTTTCTTTTATATTTTCACTCGATGCGAGGCACAAGATGGCTGCTAACACTTCCTGGTTTGAAGTGGCAGCAGCCAAGCTCGTGCTCGGGAGTTAGGCACTGTCTAGATATATGTATATCTTTTTTCCTTTAATATCTCGAAAACTACTGAACGGATTTACACCATTTCAACAAAAGCTTTCTGGACCAAGACCTTTCTCCCTGCCAAATGTGGCGGAATTCCGTTCAGCAGTTTGACCTGTAGCCTTGTCTAAAGTTTACTATGGAAAATGCATTGAGAAAACACTTTTTCGGACCCATCTTTTTTCTCAGCCCCCCCCCCCTTTACCAATCACCCTGTAATATGTCTTCGCAGGTGGATGGCTTCGGTCGTGGGTGCAAATATCTCGCAATAAACTTGCTTTCATTCAACAACCAACCTTGTACGTCCTAAATACACCCCTAAACTTTCAATATACGAGCTGATCAAAAAAGCGAAACTTTCTGGAAAATTTAGTAAAGATTTGTCAAAAAACGCCAAAGTTGATAGCACATGGAGGGCTCCAGGAGGAGGGCCACGCAACCCCCCTCCCAACATGAGTGTAGCCCCAGGTATGCGGGGTCCCCAGCGGGCCCCCACAGTCCCAGAGAGCCCCCGCTATTATTTTTTAAGAAATGCCCCCAGGACCTAGCCCACCCCGGGGTCTCATTAAAATAAAACGCGGGAACACGCGACCCCAGCACGAATTGCGCCGATATATATTTTTTAAATGCTTTATTTGGCCCTGAGGGTCCTTCTGGGCCCCCTGAGCAGGCCTACGGTGTCAGGGTGTTTCTACCCTGACCCCTTCTCTTGTTTTATACCTTTGTTTCCCTGTTTTCTGGTGACTCGCTTCTACCGAGTCACAAGATGGCTGCCAACACTTCCTGGTTTGGCGTGTTGACAGCCAATCACAGTGAAGCTCGTGCACAGGACTTAGGCTCCGCCCAGTTATCAAAACTTTTATTTTTCTAATTTCTCAGTAACTACTGATTTTTTGACTCCTATTCTTTGAATTTCTCAAAAACTACTGAACGGATTTACACCATTTTAAAAAAAAAGTCACTTTCTGAACCAAGCTCCACCTTTCTGCCAAATTTGGAGTAATTACGTTCAGCAGTTGGGGCTGTAGCTCATTGCAAAATTTCCTATGGAAATTAACATGGGGAAAACGCATTTTGGGACCCCCCTTTTTTCTCAGCCCCCACTTGACGAATCACCCCCAAACTTTCAGTATAGGAGCTGACCTGGATAGACTTTTTTTTGGAGAATTTCAAAGCCAAAGTTATTAGCAAATCAAAAATTGCTTTTCCTATGGAAACTAGGTTGTAACTTTAACTACCTACTGGCGACCGCCAGTAGGTAATATATATATATAGTGATGTCATTTGAGATGTCATCAGTGATGTCATGAGTGATGTCTCTGACCATGTCATGATTGATGTAATATGTGACGTCATCAGCAGTGCATTGCGGGCGCGCGAGTTATAGTTAGCTGAACTAACTATAACGGGGAATTCCAATGGGTTTGTACAAGTGTAAAGTCCAGCTAACTATAATGCCCCTGAAACCTATGGTTTTTCAGTGAATTTCTAAGGTTTTTTTAAATGCTAATTCCTAACTATAACGTGCCTGAAACCTATGGTTTTTTCAGTGAATTTCAAAGGTTTTTTAAATGCTAATTTCTAACTATACCTACAGAGATAGGACATGAGAAGAAAGAAGAAAAAACGCACAGAAAAAGAAAAAAGAAATGCAGAAAGAAGCAACAGAAGTCCTCAAAGATGAAGAAAAGTGCAGGAAGAAGGATAACGTGCAGAAAGAACAAACAGAAGAACAGAAAGAAGCCTTGTTGCAAAATCATCCTGTACCCTCAACGTTTCAGACGGATATTGGTGGTAACTGAGTCTGACTAACCAGTCCTAGAGGCAGTGCTATGTTAAAAGACACTCAGAATATAGTGAAAACACCTACATACACTAGGGAACACTATGCGTTTGGTTCCCCCTGTGATTAGCATGACCTCCTCTGTAAGCCCCTAGTATATAATAGGGCAGGGGATTAAAACTACCTCTTAAAACGCGCCACAGGGAGTGTTTGCACACGTCACCTCAGGCCCCGTCCCCTCCCTTCCCCACTGTGTAAACACGCCCCATGGCCGTTTAAAGTTGGGAGATTAAGTCCCCTTGAATCCTGAGGGTCCCTAGGGTCCAATTAGACCACTAGGTACCTGCAGTAAGCGCCACAGAGCTGCGTTGCAGAGAAATGTAAAAAGGGGCATGGCCTAGACCACCTCTCTGCAATGCAGCGCAGTGGCGCTTACTGGAAGCACCTGGTGGGCTAGTTGGCCCCCAGGGTCCCTCAGGATTGAAGGGGAATTATTTCCCCAACTTAAAACACGCCACAGGGCATGTTTGTACACGTTAACTCAGGCCCCGTCCCCTCCCTTCACCACTGTGTAAACACGCCCTGTGGCCATTTTTAGTTGGGAGATTAAGTTCATTTGAATCCTGAGGGTCCCTAGGGTCCAAATAGACCACTGGGTACCTGCAGTAAGCGCCACAGAGCTGCGTTGCAGAGAGGTGTAAAAAGTGGCACGGCCTAGACCACCTCTCTGCAACGCAGCTCAGTGGCGCTTACTGGAAGCACCTGGTGGGCTAGTTAGCCCCCAGAGGCCCTCAGGATTGAAGAGGATTTATTTCCCCAACTTAAAACGCGCCATAGGGCGTGTTTGCACACGTCACCTCAGGCCCCGTCCCCTCCCTTCCCCACTGTGTAAACACACCCTGTGGCCGTTTTAAGTTGGGAGATTAAGTCCCCTTGAATCCTGAGGGTCCCTAGGGGCAAAATAGCCCACTAGGTACGTCCAGTAAGTGCCATTGCAGAGAGGTGTAAAAAGGAGCCAGGGGGCGTGTTTGCAGAGTGCTGCAAGGAGGTGGCGTGGCCTCCGGTGTGATGCCGGTCTTTTATTTATTTTATTTTTTTAAGAAGGAGGGCTGTGTGGCCCCCGTTCTTTTTTTAATTTATTGGCCCTGGGGACCCCATCCCCCAGGGCCTGCACCCTAATTTTTTTGTTGAAAAAAATTAATTTGGAAGGGGGCCGCGTGGCCCTCCTCCCAAGGCCTTAATCGGCCCGAGGACCCCAACTCCCGGGTCATGGCCTTTTTTTTTTTTTATTCTTTAGGAGGGGGGCTGCATTGCCCCCCTCCTGAGGCCACTTATGGCCCCGGGGACCCCATCCCCCGGGGTCGGCCTTTGTTTTTTATTATTTAAAAAAAATATATATTTATAGAATCACCTAAGACATGCTGAACAAACCGTATGTACCCATCACCATGACGATTTGCGTGATATTCATTAAAAGGCGACTATGCATACAATGAATCCACGTGGAATGTATTTACACCGCTAGTGAAGCTCTGACGTGTCTGACGCCCTACCGTGCCTAATCCCGGCACCCCCGCCGGTGGGTAATCTCCAAGTACACACCCTTGTTGTTTATTTATACAAACATGGGTAGATATTGACGGGCACATTTAATACACACGCACACCAAGCCATTCAAAGGGGATTTGACAAAAATTCGACCAAACTATGCAAGAAACCCCCCTCAAGGTTAATAAAACACACATCCACCGCCGGATGTGTAATACTTTTTATTTTACTCTCTGGAAAGGAGACAAACCTCACTTGAGAGTCACCGCGTGCTCCTAGCTGAGCCCAATGCTGTGTTACACCCACCAGTGCCCGCCGAGTGCCACACACCTCTGTGTTGTATTCCACCAGCTAGTGCGTATGCTGGGATTCGTAGTTTTTGGCCTTCATTTTCATACCCTCCAGTGGGTGTGGCTGCTGGAACGAAAAATTGGCTACAGAATCTATTTAACGGCAGTTCCCAGGCCGTAAGGGACGACGCACCACCGATAAATGATCGGCCTGCATGAGTGAATTAGTTACTCGTGAGAGGACACTTTAGGAACATTACTATAGCCATGCAGTCTCGACTCCAAAGCCCAATAGAGGGTGATTAATTGTGTCCCCAATTTTTCGTTCCAGCAGCCACACCCACTGGAGGGTATGAAAATGAAGGCCAAAAACTACGAATCCCAGCGTGCCTTGCAGAACGAGGAGTTCCATCATGGTGGCACACCGGAAGCCAAGTACTTTTGAGCAGCGCAGGGGATGGTGGTAGCTGGCCGATCCTGAAAGGGCTGCAGCAACGGGCCTCTGAAGAGAAGCACAATGCTTTGAAACGCGTCAGGCCAGGGACGATATATAAGGATGGAAAGCTGCATGTCTTCAAAATAAAAGAAAGTGGACACTTTATCCTGATGTGGAGTGCGGTCTCAAGTCAAGGGAAACCTTTTGGTGAATCTATTTAACGGCAGTTCCCAGGCCGTAAGGGACGACGCACCACCGATAAATGATCGTCCTGCATGAGTGAATTAGTTACTCGTGAGGTGACACTTTAGGAACATTACTATAGCCATGCAGTCTCGACTCCAAAGCCCAATAGAGGGTGATTAATTGTGTCCCCAATTTTTCGTTCCAGCAGCCACACCCACTGGAGGGTATGAAAATGAAGGCCAAAAACTACGATTCCCAGCATGCCTTGCAGAACGAGGAGTTCCGTCATGGTGGCACACCGGAAGCCAAGTACTTTTGAGCAGCGCAGGGGTTGGTGGTAGCTGGCCGATCCTGAAAGGGCTGCAGCAACGGGCCTCTGAAGAGAAGCACAATGCTTTAAAACGCGTCAGGCCAGGGACGATATATAAGGATGGAAAGCTGCATGTCTTCAAAATAAAAGAAAGTGGACACTTTATCCTGATGTGGAGTGCGGTCTCAAGTCAAGGGAAACCTTTTGGTGAATATATATATATATATATAATTCTATGCTTAACTATAAATTTTCCATGTACGTTATTTGATTAGATGCTTATGGTTCTCCAATTATTTATCAACCACAACTTGTAAATGTTATCTTTATTATTCATCTATAATTGTTTCACTATTTAAATATTGAAATGATATTGAATACAAAATGCACAAATTAGCTTAAAGTACAGGAACAATTAAAACCCTGAGTTTATTAAATACAACTTAAATCCTGATATATTACCGTCTTCATACATGTATACCTCCATGTACTTATGTATCTATATATCTATAACTTTACTACTACTGTAAAATACATGTATGTATATATATATATATGTGTGTGTGTGTGTGTGTGTTGAGTCTCTCTAATGCACTACACTGTGTTTCACCCTATACCAGTTGTTCCCAATCTGTGCGCCGTGGCACCCCAGTGCGCTGTCAAAACTAGACAGGGGCACCACGCACCAAGCAGATAGTTTGGGAACCACTGGACGGTGAAAGACATGCATCTCCTCCGAGGACCGTGTTTGTGCTGTCCTCTTTCTATTTCTATGATTGCAAGCATGTTGAAGAAGCTTGCGGTCATTCCAATCTGAAGTTTTTTATGTGTTGGAGTCACGCCGGGCCTCCTGCAATACAGGGTGAGTATTATGATGCACAGAGGCCTCTTACAGTTCTTGCCCTTTCCTTGCTGGTTTTCTGAAATACGGAGTCTTAATCTAGCAACAGCGGTGCCTGTGCAACCCGAGGCTCAAGTATTTCTGGCGTGGTGCAAGATGTCGTTGTTTTGCAGCCTGCTGTGTCCATGCCCTTCTAAGTCCCCATGCCAGCCCGGACACAGTTTACCAAGAGACTGTTGACAAAAAAAAAGTAAACTTTCCAGCTCCTGTCCTCCGGTCATGTGTGCTTCATGGAACCAGAGGCACAGTATTGATACTGGGTTGTGACAACAGAGCACCCAAGTGTTCAAGCACGGTCGTGACCACTAATGTTAACATCTCCAGTCCCAAGATGTCGGACAGGCTCCCCTCAGAAAAAGCAACCTGGCTGCACAACAGAACCTGGAAGGCATCCCAGCGAGTGCTGATGATGAGTGTGCAGCAAACAGGCTGGTGGCAGCTGAATTGGCAGTGATTGCAGCATTTCAAAGGCACTGGTAGTGGTTGGTAAGTCATGTGGACACAGCTTTTTTATGATTTTGAAGAGGACTGTGTTAGTTGTGATCAACCATACGTGTAGTTGGAGCATCTCACTTTGTTTCCCACTCAAAGCAGAAGCCTCTTATTAAATGAAGCTCAAGAGTACATTCCCCAAAAGACTAAAGCTGTCTTCCATCCTTCATAGATTGGAAAATTGTGGATCTTTAATTGGGGTTAATATCAACAGATATCAATTGAAGTACTTTGGATTACCAAACTAGCATTACATTTTTGTAATCCAAAATGTATATCTAATTTCTAGATGAAAGGCTATATGAGATAAGACATCTGCTATTTGGTAAAGACTGCCATCGGCATATATTTAATGCACGCTAAAATATCAGGGGAAGGTAGGCTATGTTAGCACAAGACACAGGGCAACTTCAGAAATCATAAGGTATCCCATTTCAGGTAAGGGTGGTTTATTTAATCCAGGTACTACACTACATTTCATGAAACAAGATTTTAATTTTGTACATGTTTCTTAACCCAGTGCTTGTGATAGTGTCAGGCAAGGTGTCACACATGCGAAATGTGAACGTCACTCATGGGTGCCCTAAAAACATGGAAATCTCACTCATGTGCACACTGAAAACTTGGCTGTTGAGCCAACTACATCCCATTCTGCTGAGGTGAGCTGGATAATCCCATTTCATTAAAGCTCTTGCCTAAGGAGCGTGCTCCCTGTTTTTCATTTCTGGTTTCTAAACCTCCCATTGCACTTCATGTACTAATCCTCATATTGTTCCCATGTATATTTGGGGAGTATGGTAGTGCCTTTTCTACCATATTAGCGTCATGGCACATTCAGAAGGCTCTCACTTGGGGGAAGTTGAACCATAGCGTTTACCCTCTCCATGCTAGTCTAGAATTTCTTAAATGCTAGTCTGCATCGTACAAACACTGACCATGTTGGGTGTGGGCAAGGGGAACAGTATCTCCTGTGCAAGGGGAATTCTTTAACGAATGCTCACTGTTACAGCTAAATTAACTTGTGATGGTCTAGTCACATGATTAGAATACCTTCAATGGCTTCATTCCAATTATTTTCAGGGAGAAAAATAGAAGTACTCCTGAGGCCGGGCTCACATCCCCCACCCGCAAAAAAGTAACATACCGGGGAGCCGCAGCCAACGGCCAATAGGTCAAGGGAGCCATGGGTTGAAAAAGTTTGGGAACCACTGCCCTATACCTCTCTCAATATATCCTCTACCTCCACTCTCTGACTCATCCCAAGCCTCGTTCTACTACTATGATCTCCCAAATAATCTTTAGTATTAATCGCATAAAAATATGTAATCTAGTATGCAGGAGGTTGTTGTTAAAAGCTGCACTGGGGGCTTATGAAGGAAAAGCAGCCCCTGTTTCGCTATAAAGACGGTCCGTACTCGAGGCTAAGGTCTAGCCTGACATATTGCACTACTGCCAGGCGCTCCAGCATCCGCACTTTGTAGCAAAATAGACCTACTACCATTTAGGCATAAAGGCGAAACTCGCTACATGGCACCAATAGTGCAGAAATTAAAGGGAAATTGTGGAACCTTTAGCCGGCCTTTTGTACAAATAGGATCTGCCAATCCCCCTTGGGGGCAAAAGCTCCAGATCAAAATTGCTGTGTTGGTGCAATATGGCGCCAGGCATTGGCCAGTGCGCACTATAGGAAGCCGCCTTATCTTTCAGTGCAAGCTCGCAGTATTGTCAACTCATAACATGGGGGGACATCTGCTCAGTAGCATAAGCGTCCCTGTACCCTTGACTGCCAATTGATTCTTTTTATAAAACCTATTACAGGTGTGTACTTTATGTGGTAGCAATATATTTTTTTTTAATAAAGCGAAGCTGAGAGCCGTGACTCTTTGCAAGTATGCGCACCCCTAAAATAAACCTGAAAGATTTTCGGCAAGTGAATATTTATTTTTATTTTTTTGCCGCAGAACCGGGAGTAAATTATTTTACTGAGGTGTTCTATCAAAAGAATGCCACACAATAACAGTCAACAGGAAATGCTCATTTGCTTTTGCTGCTCACACTAATATCGTAGATATCCATGAAAAATGAATCTGTCAGTGCCGGCGGTGGTTAGTTAAACATCCGTGGCAGCCCGGAATCTGTATTATCCCATCAAAATACTGCAACATCTGCCATATTTTTGCTCACAATGACTATCAGACAGGTTCATAGATGTACCCTGAGCTGGCATTTAATTCGGCGTGCTCAGCTCCGAGATGCGCGGAACAGATAATTGTGAAGAATGGGAACTTCCTCTGTTCCACTGAGAGCTCGCCTTTATTGCACAGCAAAATAAAAGAAGAACATTGCCTTCAGTAAAATTGTAAGTGACCTGCAGAGTTCATGCTGTTCTCCAAGGGGAGACTGCTGCTTCTTTTATCAAAAGCAGGCATGGAATTTCTTGTCTTTTCTAGTGAATGAGATTAGGATTATTGTGTTGTAATCAGTTTAGCTGTAATGCATCTGCATTAACGTCCTAATAGAGCAAAACACGCCATATAAAACAATCTTTTTCTTTTAATTGGCTTTGGAATTTGCCTACCTCTGCACACACAAAAACAATACCTGCAGGATATATGAGAAAATATTGCTTTGTCAAGCATCCCCGCTGCATGCCGGTTTTTTTTTCTGTGGTGTGCGTCTTTCAACAAAGCGTTGCGCCTGAGAAATATGGAATGGGTGATCGTACATTGTATGATATAAAGGAACGGAGAATGAAAGGTTAGCCACATTTTTTTAAAAGGAAGTTAGTCACAAAGCTCTTTCTACGTGCAATTCTTCATACAAGGAAATCCTTGTTCCCAGTGAACTCGGTCGGCATTTTCGGGACAAGCGTTTAATCCTTCAACATGTTTTTTTTTCTAACCTAGTATTTCTTCATGAAGTCAAGGCTACATTGCAGCAGCCTAAATTCGCGCGTAAAATTAAATTCATGACCGAACGCACCTCACTTCTGTCTGTGCAGAAATCGCAGTGATTCTTGGCAGTCGTAGGCCATTTACGAGTGCAGAAATTGCCACCACGATTGCAGACCTCTCCGTACCCACGAATCCCACTCAAGGGGTATGAAGTAGTTGCTCCAAGACATTCACAAACTCATCTCCATTCCCTTTACACCCTGAAGTGGGTTGTAAAGTTACCTCAGCACAGAGGTAGGGTAGAGTTCCTTGCAGGGCGGATAGGGGCAGGGCTCTCCTACAGATTTGCTGGAGTGTAGAGGAAAAGTGTTTTACGCACGAAAACTATTTTTCCCTGTGGGAAGTTAATTTGCACAGGGTATCCTATTTCCTCTTTGCGGACTTCTCTGTTAAGGTGAACTCTGCACACAGCAGAAAGATAATCCCACTGGAAAAATCACATAATATACCAATATACCAAAAAACCAGTCTTAGACAGCGGTTCCTGGTGCAGCTTTCTGTTTGCGAATTCTGTAAATTTGCCCTCGAACATAAGTGTAAATCTAACAGGGCAGAATTACACGTTTCTTTGTGAATTCAGCACAAACGATGCTTTGGTTTCACAGTATGCATTAGATCACATGATACAATACAAGAAACGAGGGGACATGGAACTTGGGGCCATATGTATCAGCTAAATTGCATTCGCAAACCCTGAATTTTGAAGAATTTCAGCGTTTGCGATCGCAATTTAGCTGTGTGCTATGTAGGTAGGCAAATACCTACTCGCAAAATAAGGAATCGCAAAAATTGCGAATCCTTTTTTTGTGCAAGCATTTAGAGAATCGCAATTTGCAATGCCCTAAATACTATGCTAGTAGGCATCGCAAATTGCGATATTGCTTTAAGGAATCGCAAATTACCCCCAACTTCAAGTTGGTGGTAATTTGCGATTTTCTTTATAAAATACCTTTTTTGCTTTTTTCAAAATGCCATGTGGCACACATGTATGTGCCCCACATGTGCACACATGCACATTTCAGGGGTGCAACAGGGTGTCCTTTTGGAATCCTTGCACCCTTGAAATTGCGTGCGCAATTTGTGAGTACCTATTGGGTACTCGCAAATTGCGCGCGCAATTCCCATTCATTCCTACGGGCCTCTTGGCCCATACGAATGAATGGGAAGCCATTCCTTAAGCCCTTCCGTGCTCATGATGAGCTCAGCTCGTCATGAGTCACAGTGGAGCTGTGCTCTTGACGAGCTGAGCTCGCCATAACGGCTGCGGCCCTCCCACGCGCTATTAATTCCCCGCCTGTGCGGGAGAATAATCAGTGGGCGGGGTCGTGACGAGCTCGTCACGAGCACAGTGGCGCCGCGTGACCCCCCGCACCGCGGGGTAACTACCCCCGCAGGGAAGGGGTTAATTGTGACTCACAATTTGCGAATCGCAATTAAGGAATGCGAGGGAATCGCAAAATAATTGCTAATTTTTATTTACATATCGTTTCGCGATTCTCAAATAGTGATTCTCTAAAAATCACTATTTGAGAATCGCAAATGCATTCATTCATACATATGCCCCTTGATGACTACAGAGATATGGGCGATCAGCATATGTGTCACTCACTTGACCATCCATGTGTTTTAAAAAAAAAGTGCCTTATCAGGATCTCACATGTCACCTCATAATTCTAATAGAGGACTTCAAGTTATGTGCCCTATTTCAGAACTGAGACGAAACTCTTCAGCGTGTTGCGACATTTCAGTTACTTACATGTTTTTATATTTTTTTAGAAATGCATGACTTTCAAATGATTTAGGTGTTTGAAATCGTATAGTCCTGGCAAGAATCATTCTATTAGAGATTTGGGAAAATTCTAAAATGGCCTGTAGCACCCGAGTGGTAATACCGTGGCTACCTATAGATGAGTGAAGAATACGCATAATATTCTTTTGGCTGCTGCATCAAGTTACTAGGGAATTTGTCAGGCAAAAATAACTGGGCAACAAAAATAATGTGAGAATACATCTTACAATCAACGTTGTATTTTTGTCAATCACCACTATATTTGCCGACCAACTATACTAAACAAGGAATAACGTTGTAAACATTGCAGTATTTTAATATATTTGCTTTCAGCTCTGTGATAAACTATATGAATAATGGGGTCAGAATGATTCACAGAGGTACTTTATTTTTCAACATTTTGGACATTGTGGGAGATGGCCTACATCCATGTTTACTTTTTAAAAACGTTTTTCTTGTAGTGTGATGATGCCTGGCTCCTTGTGTTATATTGGTCAATTGAAATGTTTACATTTCTACATGGTAAGGAGGGTCACTCCATTTTTTAATGAAACGAGTTTTGAAGATGCTGCAGTTTGGTAGAGTCAGATCATTCTGGGTGAAAGTGATGTAATTAGCTTTTTTTCCAGCAATTTGATGACAAGTTGTGGAGTCTAAGAAGATGATCTGAAGCAGGTGCTGGTGAATCCAATATGTGACAGAAGATGTTCCTGAGGGCCGACGGTGAGTCAAAAGCTGTTGAAAATTCTCTTGTCAGCAGTCCATGGGTTCAAATTGTAGGAAGGTTCTCAAGAACTGATGCTGATGATGTGCAGCTTGTGTTGAAGATTATGGACAGGGACTACAAGGGACTCATTTCTGTCACGGAGACTAATGCACACCACACCCCGAGATGACAAGCTCACAAACAGGCTGGGCACTGCAAAGTTCCTCAGTACTTTTAATTTAACATCAGGAACTGGCAGATCGCTCTGATTGAGAGGGCAACATAGAGGTCTGCATTCTGAACCCCAGAGGGCCACTTTCAGTTGTGGGTGATGGCGTTTGGTTTGAAGAATGCCCCAGCCAACTTTTAGAGGTTGGTCAACAGGGTCCTGGCCTAGCAGGAGACATTCTATGCTGCCTACTTAGATGACATAGCTGTCCACAGCTGCAGCTGGGAGGAACACCTTTACAAACTCCAGGAGTTGCTTAAGGCTATGCAGCAGGTGAGACAGACAATCAAGGCCCGATAGGGCAGGGTTCTGTGGTTGTTCTGGGCAACATGGTGGTCGGGGCAAGGTGGTTGCAGCCCTACCAGGCCAGTATTGAGGCTATCTTGGTCTGGCAACCCCCTAAAACACAGACTGAAGTGTGAACCTTCTTGGGCCTGAGGAAATATGAATTTTTATGGTCATTTGTGTCCCCTATCTAGACCCCAACGGCTCCATGTACATGCTACAAGTACATGTATGTTCCCTCCACTTCAAGCTATGAAGACGCAAATACAATTGTGTCCAACGTTAATATGTACTCTTTCATATCTGCCATGAATGGGCCAGATATTCCGTTCCTAAGTATACCTTGCCACCGTCTTTATATGGTATACTTTTCACGTTTTCCAGCTCTGGCAAGGTAGGCCCTGAATTCTGCCATCGAGCTTTTCCTGCTTCTGCCTCTGAATGCTCCAGCCTGGACCTGCATCTGTATCCATGAACTTTGTCTTACTTCCTGCGCGGCTAACGGTGCCTAGCCCGGCCTGTTGCCTGCCAAAAACTGTATTCAGCCTTCAAGTTATCTGTTCCGCTCCTCAAGAAATGCATTCCTGTCTAAATAACTTAGGTAAACATCCCTCTAGCTGCAGAGCAAAGGGCCCGGCTTTACTGTCTCCGTGCAAGTAATTCATGACTCTCGTTACCATGGTAGGCCCATGCCCCCTCGCATCTCATATAGACACTTAGACGCTTGTACACGCACTAGCAGTCAGTATAGATCTGTCCGAGAAGACTTTTCCTTCTAGATAATATAGTTCTTTAAACACAAGATATTAGATATGATTTAGGACTAGGTTGTCCTGACACCCCAGACTTCTGTCTCCTCATGTAGGGCTAAATGTCAAGTTCCCTTCACCCTCTAGTTACACGTCAATCATACGTCATGCGGCTGCGCGCGCATCTCTACCATGTATTTTTTTGCTGACTTTGCAGGATTCTCTTATGGATCCACCCACTTGTGTCATCATCATAATGACGTTTTTAGTATACGCCTCTATGCACGCCTATTGTAACGCCTTTTCTATTACGTATGTGTATTCTTATCAGCTGTTACGCCTCTTGCATCTGTCTTTACTGTAATGCATTACTATATATGCCATAACCTGTCAATAATGTATTGCTGATCCCTTCCTGACCCTTCGTGGTGACGGAACTCGATTGCCTGGTTCGAACCATCATTCCTTTGTAAGGAATAAACTCCCTATTATACCCTCGAATACCACGGATTCTGCCTCTTATTTTTACTGAGTTATTCGTATTGTATTTTACCGCATAAATTAAGTCCAGGTAATTTAAATTTACCACATAATTGGTGCCCGAACAGGGACACCTCTCACACCCCACGCGCCGGAGGTGCGTTGCAGACCCGGTCTCCTGCCACAGCCGGACGGACAATTACGCGTACCCGCAGGATTTCCTGTATCTCCCTCAGGCCAACGGGGGCGACTGAGGCTGCGATCAACACCCAGACGAGGCGGTGAGGAGTGCGGAGAATCCCGACCAGAGCCTAGCTGAGAGAGCAAGATCCGAGGTATACAGAGGCCCACCAGATTCCGAAGTTCCGAAGTATCTAAGTCACGAGTCGAGTCCAGTCCAGTTTGGTCTAGTCCAGTCCAGACTTCCGAGGCCTTCCGTTCCGTGCTTCCCGGTGAGTACCGTTGCTGAGGACGCATCTAGACGTGCACATTAGTTTGTGCCGGTCAAGACGGGTCTGGGTACACAGACCTGGTCTGCACTGTGTTAGCAGTGTATCTGTGCTGTTTAGCAGTACATACAGTATATTTAGTATTATGCAGTTAACTAGTTTTATTCTAATTATTATTGTTCGTTCTAAAATGTTTGATATGTTTTAAATGTCGTGGTATGAGTGATTGTTTGATCTTCATTATTGTGTTTATTGTAATTATTGTGTTAAAAAACCGAGTAAGAATTAAGTAGCAAGGTTCAAGATGCCGTTATTTTCAAAATTAAGACAGATAAAAACTAGAAAAGGGATACTCGAGGAAGCTGTTCCCATCCCACCTAGGGACACTCCAGGGTACTTTATGTACCATAAACATGGCCTAGATGCCGTATTATATCTTGATCTATGGGTGGACTACACCAAGGATTTAGCAGAGAGTCAGAGATGGCCCGCTGCCGGAACATGGGATGCAGATTGCATCATGAGAATAGAAGAAGCGTTATGGAAAAAGAAAGCCAGACAGTCACAGAAGGATGCCATTGAACTATGGCTTAAAGAATCGCATAGGCGCACAGAGAAAGCGCTCAGAAAGGAAGAGAAAAGTAGGGAAGATTCAGAAAAAGCCCGAGAAAACATATTAATTGACGAAGGTACCCGAGTAAAAACAGAACAAGTAGACAGACAACGAAACACTCTTGTGAATGGTATGTATCCTCTTCTGGCCGAGGGTTTGCCTAAGGCCACCTTGGAGGTACCAAAAGATCTGCCACCTCCGTTACTCCCGATTAAAGTACATCCCAAGACCGCAAAAGACATTTTCCTTTCTTCCTATTTAGACGATGCAGCCCCCGAATATGCTAATGGTGCGCAGCCACGCACACCACCCGTTAACGACGCTCAACCCCAAAATCAGCTGCACTCACCTCCGCAACAACAAACTCCTACTCAAGTTCTAACCATTCCATCTGTTTCTACAGTCCTTCCTGCACCCACACTCTCTACCCTACACCCAACAAATCCTTTTGGACTTGGCACCTCAGGGGGTGCGACAGGAGGTTTTTCCACGCCACCGCCAACAACTAGATTGACTTATAGGGATTTAGCATACCAACGTACACCCCAAAGAATATCAGACAATATATTAAACGAGCCTCTTTCCGATTGTAGATATGATCCAGTGCCAGGAAAACACGACAGAATGATGCTGTCTTCAGTACGTTTGCGACGAGCTGCACAATATTTAATGACGTTACCAGGAATGGTTGAACATCTAGACAAAATATATCGCTTTATCCAAACAGGGCAAGGTCCTGAAAGTATTGCCGAAGCCATGGAATACCAGAAAGTAGACATACAAAAATTACTGTTACGCTTTTTCATAAACTGTTTGATCAGAAATAGAGATAGGCCTGAGGTAGATTCGGAGGAAATGCAAGCACTTACCAAATGGGGTCAGAATATAACAGACGGGAGACATAATAAACAGAAGTGTATAGAAGCCATGTGCCGAAGGATCAGAAAAGAAGTAGAACGAATACATGAAAGCAGAGTAGAAGCAGATAAAACTGAATCAGAGGAAGAGGAGGAGGAACAGTCAGAAACGAACACAGGACAATATGAATTACCAGCTAAACAAATAATAGCCTATGTAGGAAAAGGAAGATCTTTTAATAAAACAATACGTCCGATACGTCCAGAATGTAACAGAATTTTTCAAACAGTTATCTCAAATCCAAGGACCCCTGAACACTTATTCCAGGCTACTGATAAATTACTTCGAGAACGAAGGGGGTACCATATGCTCGATTCTATGGATGAACAAGAATTAGCCAGGTCAGCAGTACAATGGGCTGACAGCCCTGAAAAATACAGTGATGATGCGCTAGCACACACGTTTCTGAATCTCGCCCCAGACGAACAGCGTTTAGCTAGTATATACATGATACAACATCTCCTTATATTATATAAAGGCCAACACTCCGATCCTGGTCCCCTACCTGATATATTGATAGAACTGCTCATGAATAAATGGAGAGGTTTAGGTACCGATCTAATTAAAGTAATTCTAGAATACAGACATAGATATAGTGCCTTTTTGTGCCCAGAACATGATCCAGCTCCTTCCATGGAGAGAAACCCGTATTGCATAGACAGACAGAATCCCTTACGCGAAGTACACCCAGTCAGGAATGATGACAATACGTTTAGACGCGTGTTTGTGTACACGCCCATAACCAAAATAGAACTATTGGAAATGAAAAAATTAGTGCCCAGCCATGACAAAGATCCAGCAGGTTTTCACCGTGAACTAAAAGACATGTTACTCATGGGTGATTATACCTATCCTGACATTATGAAAATATTGAAAGTATTATTGCCTGCCGGTATTTATGAGAAACTCAAGGAAAAAGAATGGGAGGTGGGAGACCAAAAGATTGATTGGACCGCATTAGAAACTGAAGAAAATAGCAGAACTGCAGGCGTAGGGCTTGGGGGCAAAACAAAAGCATTGCCAGGTTTATTGGTACAAGTATTGCCACGTTTATTAACTACGAAAAAGGAAGATTGGGGAGCAATCTCAGCTTGTAAACAGAAACCCGATGAAGACACTAGTGATTTTTATTCCCGATTTGAAAAATGTTTTGGTATTAATAGCGGCCTGAAAGCAAATAGTGAGTCATATCCACATCTTTTTGTAACAAAACTAGTCGAGAATTCCCTACCACAGGTTAAAAACAGAGTATTGAAAGTTGAAAGCACTTGGCAAGCTAACACTCCTTCACAAATGTTACAAATGTTACAGTATCACCAGAATAGAATTAGAGAAGAACAAGAACACGAACAAAGACGTATGAAAGACACGAAAATGAAAATGCTTGTCGCTCAGTCAGTTCCAGCTGACGGTCATAAAAAGGGTGCGACACAGTCCAGTAACTCAGCGGTTCCCGTTAAAGGGACATGCAACTATTGTAAACAGCCAGGTCATTATATAAACGATTGTGCAGTTCTAAAACATAATATCTCCATGGGTAAAACCAGGGAGAGACCACGTCCGCCTAGACAGGATCAGATCCAACAACAAGTACCTCAGAATATACAGCCTATGCAAGCTGCACAACAGACCGTACCACAACCACAGCCACAGCCTATTGCTGCAACACAGAACACGACACAGCAGATGTACCAGTACGCACAAAATGACTATCCAGAGTATCAGCGTTACACATGAAATAGCCTAGAGAGGGAAGTTGGCTTACCCCTTATTGAGGTTCCTGTAGATCAAGAGGGTCCTTATGTACAGAGTCAAGTATTAGGGAAAGACAGAAAGTTTCTACTTGATACAGGGGCAAGCAGAACAACTATAAGTCACGATGAAGTCCCAGGGGCACCCCTCTCAGGCTCACAAAATATTTCCCTTGGTTTTTCAGGAAAGCCCACTATTAACGAAGTATCGCAACCACTTGCATTTACAGTTGGTCCATTGACACGGACTACAGATCTATTGCTTACGAAATCATGCCCAGAAAACTTGTTAGGTATAAAAACATTGAAAGCCCTAGGAGCTATAATATGCTGTTCTCCGGACGGAGTACGACTATTTTTGCGTGACTTTAAAGGTCACTACGTGTCTAGAGACATGGATCACCGGTTACAGAATCTACCTGCACATTTATGGGCGCAAGGCCCCACTGATGTAGGTTGTATGCACATTACACCATATCGAGTCACACTCAAAACAGGAGTGGTACTACCACGAATGCGACAATACAAGTTACCGCCAGATGCTGTAGTGGCTTTACTGCAAATCATTGACGAGCTCATTGCACAAGGAGTGGTTGTAGAAACCGACTCCAATGTATGTAATTCTCCGATTATTCCGATTCTTAAACGAACTGATCCAAAAGCACCCCCAGTATATCGATTAGTTATTGATCTGCGCGAATTGAACAAATGCATTGTACCACAATATCCCGTGGTCCCAGATATCTCGTCATTACTGACAGCTATTGATTCAGAGGCAACGTTCTTTACTGTAATCGACCTCAAGAACGCCTTCTTCAGCGTCCCAATCGATCCGGAAAGTCAATATTTGTTCGGATTCAGTTTAAATGGACGAAGTTTTAAATTCGCACGCGCACCTCAAGGATTTACAGAAAGTCCTAGCATCTACAGGAAAGCACTGAAAAGACAACTTGACAGTATCCACATGCCTGTTAACACTGCACTGCTTCAGTATGTCGATGATCTGCTGATCACCGCCCGAAGCGAACCCGAATGTGAAAAGGCTTCACTGACGGTTTTACATTTCCTAGCCGACAAGGGGCACAAGGTGTCCCCTTCAAAGCTGCAATTTTGTGCCCAGCAAGTTGTGTACCTAGGGCACTTGCTGTCCAAATGGGGGAGACAGCTCACACCTGATCGCATCCAGTTAATTGTAAACATGCCACCACCCAAGACACAAAAGGAGGTACGGGCCTTCATAGGCCTCACTTCGTACTGCAGGCAGTGGATTCCCCAATATGCATTTCTAGCAAAACCACTCATTCAGTTGACAACCCAGGAGGCAGCGACATCGACTGTCCTCCCTTGGACTCCAGAACATATACAAGCTTTTGAAGACTTAAAGAAAGCTTTATGCCAAGCACCTGTTTTAGCGACACCATGTTACAGTAAGCCTTTTACACTCTTTGTTACAGAACGTGAAGGTACTGCTTTGTCAGTACTCACGCAGGAACAAGCAGGATCACACAAGCCATGTGCTTACTTTTCTAGCACATTAGATCCCATAGCTCAAGCTCTTCCTGCGTGCCTGAAATCAGTTGCAGCGACAGCTCTAGCGATCAGACAAAGCGATTCCATAGTATTAGGACATCAATTGACAGTACAGGTACCACACGCAGTAGAAGTTCTCTTGAACCGGACACAGACACAACACTTGACTATAGCACGACTGACAGGTTACGAACTCACATTGTTTCAGCCACACATAGAAATCAGACATTGTAGTACATTAAATCCTGCCACACTTTTGCCATTAAGTGGAACAGACCCACTGGCACATGATTGTATTGAAGTCATTACTATTACGACAAAACCCAGACAGGACTTGACAGATGTCCCATTACCAGATCCAGACCTGACACTTTATGTAGATGGTTCGTGTATGAGAACAAGTACAGGAAAGTTAGTGGCCGCTTATGCAGTCACGACAGACACCGAAGTCATTGAAACAAATTGTATCGACACCTTATCAGCTCAAGCAGCAGAGCTTATTGCTCTGACACAAGCCTGTATTCAAGCCAAGAATAGAAAAGTTAACATATACACAGATTCACGTTATGCTTTCGGAGTCGTACACGACTTCGGAGTCCTTTGGCAAGAGAGAGGTTATTTGACTTCTCACGGTGCCAACATTCAACACGGTCCCCTCATTCAAGCTCTGTTAGATGCAATACATCTGCCTACTTCGATATCTATCATGAAGTGCAAGGCCCATACAAAAGTCACCGATATCATTTCCCAGGGTAACGACCTAGCAGACCGAACAGCTAAGCAAACAGCACAGAATCAGACTCCTGCAACTGACTTGACAAAGACAATAGTTCCGACGCCGACGCACTGCATGACAGTTAAGGATCCCGCCCTTGATGTAATTGACATACAGACACATGCTACACCAGAGGAAATAAAGAAATGGACTGAATTAGGAGGGATCCAAACAGATCAGGGATGGATGACGAAGGGAAAATCTATATGGTTTCTCCCTGACTCAATGGTTCAAGTTATCATTAACACAATACATAGTCCCGCACATCTAGGAGAAAAAGCTATGTTAGACAGTATTCAACACATTTGGTTCAACAAACACTTACGAGCTGCAGCCAAACAGAAAGACCGAACTTGTATGATTTGTTGTCAGTTCAATCCAGGTAAAGGTGTACCTGTAGAGCAGGTTGGATTTCAACCTCCCGATCACCCTTTTGAAGTCCTCCAGATGGATTATATCCAGATGGAACGATGTCGAGGATTCAAATATGTCCTCGTAGTTGTATGCACTCTTTCCCGTTGGACAGAGGCGTATCCCGTTTCAGATTACACTGCCCCGACTACTGCCAAACAATTAGTTCGTGAATTCTTCCCACGGTATGGTTTGCCCCGTATCGTGTACTCAGATAATGGCCAGCCGTTCTCATCCGAGCTAATGAAACACATTTCACTCTTGTTAGGCTATCAATGGAAATTCCACTGTGTCCGACATCCCGAGGCAGCAGGTCTCGTGGAACGTCATAATCAGACCCTGAAAATACGACTTTCTAAAATCTGTAGAGAGAAAGGTGTCGACTGGATAGTAGCCTTACCGGTTGCACTATTTTACATGAGAATGGTGGCACATTCTCGCACAGGGCTATCCCCGTACGAGGTGGTCTTCGGTAGGCCACCAAATATGTGGGGGACGCCTATACCTCGTAAAATAACTGATGTTGATTGTAATATGCTGACAGATTACCTTGCTTCCTTGATGTCTGCACTACAATCTTGCCGTTCACAGGTATCTGCAGCCTTTCCCGACAACACCGAGGTAAAGCAGTAGTTCCGGGAAATCTCGTTTTCGTCAGAAACTTCGACAGGAGGAGCCCGTTGGAGCCTCGCTGGCTACAACCAAAGCTGGTTCTTCTAACGACGAGGACAGCAGTGAAGGTCGAGGGTCGCAAGGGTTGGTTACACTCGAGTCATATCAAGAAATTTCATGGACTACCAGCCGATCTGAACGCTCAGCCCTGCCCCCTTCCAGAGACTGATTCAAAACTCCCCCTGGTTGAAAAGACCGAATCTCAAACTTATAAACTGAAACTAAGGTCTAGCAAGTCAGACAATTCGATTGTTTAAGTCCTCTCCAAGGTGAATCGGTTGAATTAAGTCTTGACATGTATCCTCTAGACCGAATGAGAGAGAGAAATAGACAGAAACAGTTCAAGAAACATGCATACTGTAAATCACTTCATAGTCACTGTATAGTGACATTGTTGATTATGTTTTTTCTAAGTCTTTTTATTATTGCTACAAGTATACTGTTACACATGTACCATCCTATTTTCAAGAGTGCTTATAATGTTACAGCCGAACATTCTTTTAGTGAACTACCTCCACATGAGTTGTCCTATAGATTTGCGCTGCGCAACAACACATTCATTAGTATGTTACATCATTCCCATCAGACCAGCAATGCTACAAATTGTTGGATATGTGGCCGACTCCCTCCCTATCAGAAGTACAAAGGAGTTCTGCCTCTCTTTCCGTACCCGTTTACACACAATGGTTCCTGTGGAGCATGGTTTAGTTTGATTAACTCTTTAGATTCAAACACTGTAGTTTATCAGAGCAACTGGGTATGGGGAAACCTGAACTTAGTTTTGCTTAAAGCCTGTTATCCTAACAAGGAGGGACTTCCCAAGAGAACAGGAACTGACCTAGAAAATGAAGTATATGGATTAGGTAATTTTACACTTAACCTCATGATTCTGAATGTTGAATCTGAAGCTACACTAGTCTTGCCTACTATGTCCGTATTACCAGTCAAAGGTGAATTCTGTGTAAGAAAGAATGGTTCAGTACACCTGGGTCATAGTAAATGTACTACTGTGATCGAATTTAGTGATAAAGGCAAGTCTACATTTAGAGGTTCCCGTCACTCCTACTTCATCTGTGGCCACACCGCATATATACGCCTACCCCTAGATTGGGATGGTACCTGTTACATTGCATTCCTTCTGCCACCTGTTTTCCTAGCCCCTCCTGATTATCATAGAAATACCAATCTAGTACACCATAGACCCCAGAGAGATATCCCGATTGTTGACTATACCGAAACAGCATGGGAACAATATACAGACTTCAATAAAGGTCTCTTTCCTTACATAGGGGTTGTCTCGAACAGTAAACTGATACGTAGATTAACCAGAACCCTTGAAGCAGTAGTGAATGAAACTACCTCTGCCCTAGGCAACTTAACAGAGGAGCAGTCTGCGATGCGGATTGTTGTTCTCCAAAATCGTCTTGTCCTTGACGTCATCCTAGCAGATAGGGGCGGAGCTTGTAGGGTCATCGGATCAAGTTGCTGTGTTTTCATCCCAGAAAACGCGCCATCTGTATATAAAGCCATAACTCGTCTTCACAAGATTGCAAACCAGATACATCAGAATGCAGGCACCTGGACATGGTCCGGTTGGTTCTGGAGCGTGTTGTCAGCCTGGGGATGGAAAGTCCTATCCTTCCTAGGTATTGGCCTTCTCATAGTATTCAGTTGCTGCCTATGTCTACAATGTGGACCAGCGATTTGCGGCCTGTGTGCCACATCGTGTATTCCACGTTCAAGTTTTCATTCAAGATCCCGGAAGAAGAAAGAAGAGCAAATGATGTTACATGAACAGATTGATGGATTCCTGAAAATCGATATTTCATGAAGGGTCGTAGGGGACAAGGAGGGAATGAGGAAATATGAATTTTTATGGTCAATTGTGTCCCCTATCTAGACCCCAACGGCTCCATGTACATGCTACAAGTACATGTATGTTCCCTCCACTTCAAGCTATGAAGACGCAAATACAATTGTGTCCAACGTTAATATGTACTCTTTCATATCTGCCATGAATGGGCCAGATATTCCGTTCCTAAGTATACCTTGCCACCGTCTTTATATGGTATACTTTTCACGTTTTCCAGCTCTGGCAAGGTAGGCCCTGAATTCTGCCATCGAGCTTTTCCTGCTTCTGCCTCTGAATGCTCCAGCCTGGACCGGCATCTGTATCCATGAACTTTGTCTTACTTCCTGCGCGGCTAACGGTGCCTAGCCCGGCCTGTTGCCTGCCAAAAACTGTATTCAGCCTTCAAGTTATCTGTTCCGCTCCTCAAGAAATGCATTCCTGTCTAAATAGCTTAGGTAAACATCCCTCTAGCTGCAGAGCAAAGGGCCCGGCCTTACTGTCTCCGTGCAAGTAATTCATGACTCTCGTTACCATGGTAGGCCCATGCCCCCTCGCATCTCATATAGACACTTAGACGCTTGTACACGCACTAGCAGTCAGTATAGATCTGTCCGAGAAGACTTTTCCTTCTAGATAATATAGTTCTTTAAACACAAGATATTAGATATGATTTAGGACTAGGTTGTCCTGACACCCCAGACTTCTGTCTCCTCATGTAGGGCTAAATGTCAAGTTCCCTTCACCCTCTAGTTACACGTCAATCATACGTCATGCGGCTGCGCGCGCATCTCTACCATGTATTTTTTTGCTGACTTTGCAGGATTCTCTTATGGATCCACCCACTTGTGTCATCATCATAATGACGTTTTTAGTATACGCCTCTATGCACGCCTATTGTAACGCCTTTTCTATTACGTATGTGTATTCTTATCAGCTGTTACACCTCTTGCATCTGTCTTTACTGTAATGCATTACTATATATGCCATAACCTGTCAATAATGTATTGCTGATCCCTTCCTGAACCTTCGTGGTGACGGAACTCGATTGCCTGGTTCGAACCATCATTCCTTTGTGAGGAATAAACTCCCTATTATACCCTCGAATACCACGGATTCTGCCTCTTATTTTTACTGAGTTATTCGTATTGTATTTTACCGCATAAATTAAGTCCAGGTAATTTAAATTTACCACAGGCCTCACAGGATACTTTAGGAGGTTTGTTAAGGAGAATGGCATCATTGTTGCCTCAATAACAGAGATGATATCAAAGAAGCAGCTGAGTCAAGTGATCTGGACAGTGGCCTGCCAGAAAGCATTTGCTACCCTCAAGGAGGCCATATGTACAGCACTTGTAACCAAGGCTCCTGACTTCCCTAAGGAGTTCCTAGTGCAGACAGATGCTTTAGAGCATGGTATAGGGGTGGTCTTAGAACAGTTAAATGAGGAGGGTCTAGATAAATCAGTAGCCTTCATTAGCCGGAGATTACTTCCTTGGGAACATTTGTGGCTTGTGATTGAGCAGGAGGCCTTTGCTCCCATTTGCTGTGGTCTGGTCTCTGAAGAAACTGAGACCATACCTGTTTGGGACTCACATCCAGGTTAAGACAGACCACAGACCCTCAGATGGCTCATGTGAATGAAGGGGGGAAATCCAAACTGCTGAGGTGGTCCATCTCCCTACAGGGAATGGACTTTATGGTGGAACACCATCCTAGGTCAGGCCACACCAATGCTGATGGTCTAGCCAGATTCTTATGCCTTAGTGATGATAATTCCCAAGGTGTTGGGTAGCTCTCCCCACTTTCAGCTGGGGGGGACACTTGTTAGACTCATCAGCCTTAGGGTGGTCTTCCCCTCAATTTTTTGCCAACTCTTCCATTTTTTCTGACCTCGCTTTGGCTGGCCTAAGGACTCTGAGCATTTTACCACTGCTATCCAGTGCTAAGGTGCATGTGCTCTCTCCTCTAAACATAGTAATATTGGCTTATACCCAATTGGCATATTTAATTTACTTTTATGTCCCTGGTAAAGTGGTAATATATGTGCCCAGGGCCTGTAAATCAAGTGCTACTTGTAGGCCTGCAGCACTAATTGTGTCACTTACCTAGGTAGCCCTTGAAACATGTCTCAAGCCTGCCATTGCAGAACCTGTGTGTGCAGTTTAAATTGTCATCTCGACCTGTCAAAAAAACCTTCTGCCCAGACCAATCTGTGCTTTTAAATACATATTTTAGACACCGCTATGCTAGGTCCTCATACATTTGTTTTTCACTTCTGCAAAACCTATCTTACCCATTGGTTAATATTGGCATTACCTAACTACATTTTATAAGTGTAATTTAGAAATGGAAAGAGATAACCCATTCAATTTTGGTGTGCCTGGAACCCTAATTTAAAATTCTAACCTATGGTGAAGTCTGATTTTAAATTACAATTTCGAAAATGCTAATTTTGGAAAGTTGGCATTTTCCTGCCTTAGCCATTTGGTTCCTGCAGCCTGTCTCTGGTCACATGACTAGGTGTAGTTGGCAGTTGTGATTTTGTGTCTTCCTGCTAGACAGCCACCCACAATGTGAGCGTAAGTGTGATTGGATGGGCCTTCACTGGCAGGATGGGTGGGAGGAGCTGGACACCGCCTCTCTTACATCTGAATAGGTTGTGTCCTGTCGCCACACATAGGGCCAAACGACACTGCATTTTAATTTCAGCCAGCTTGGAGCCTGGGTAGGGAAGGTAGGAAGTTTCCTTTGCTCCTAAGATACTGTCTAGAAGATCATACCACCTTTTAGAACCAGGGCACCTGGGAATACAAAGGGGACGTCAGACATCAACTCTTCCGTACACTTCTGGACCTGTGGATACACCGACGAGGAAGAAGGACTGCTGTGCTGCTGCAGGACTGTCTCTTTGCTGGACTGAAATCTGTTGAACTCCTGTCATGCTGTGCTGACCTTCTGCCTGCAGCCCACTCGCCTGGGTGAGAAAGACTGGACCTGCATCTTTTGAACACAGACCCCAGAGTGACTGCAAGGTCATAATGGCTGGCCTCCTGATCTGAAGCCTCAGGGACATACCAGGCTTCCAACAACCTTGCACCTACATTTGGACTCAGCCATCTGTCAGTCTTCCCTACCAAGTTATGCCACCCCAGTCCTGGAGCCTTGTACGTGGGCCTAATGGGCTTTCCAGCCCCTGTGGAGCCAACAGAACTGTTGCATCTTCTCTGCTGAGTGCTGTACTCCCAAGCAGAATCAATACATCTTCGCTGCTGGGCAACGCATCCCTAAGCAGAAGCAATGCGTCTTCTCTGCTGATCGGTGCATACCTCAGCAGAACCTATGCATCACTGCTACTGTGTCATTTGAACCACCACAAATACCTGCATTTCCACTTCAGTACTCGGAACCAATGTATCAGCCCAACTGTGCATCGCAACTATGGTGCGGTCCCTTGCATGTTCAAGTGATGGCATCCTCAATGGCACTGCCAGATTCTGTATCGCAGCTGTTAGACCTGGCATTTTTTGTCGACGTTACCGCTGACTTTTTGCCTCAACCTCTATTTTTGATGCTGTAATGGATTTTCTTTTGCTAGCTTAGATATTGGGCCCTTTGCCACTGCTGATCAGTGTCAAAGTGCAAGTGCTCCCTGTATAAAGTTTTATGGTAATTGGTTGTCCATAATTGGTATGTTTGTCGCACTAGTAAAGTCCCTAGTAAAGTGCACTATGTGTGCAAATGCTACTAGTGGGCCTCCAGCACTAATTGTGCCACCCACAAAAGTAGCCCTAAAAAGACATCCCATGGAGGGAAGACCGAGGTATTATACTGTTCATCGGCGAGGCTGTCTATGCATACACCGGTGGAGTTTAGGCTTACCCCCGAGGAGGATCCGCTGGCTCCGGCCAGTACGATACGTAACCTGGGGGTCCTAATAGATAAGAACCTCCAAATGGAGTCGCAGACCAACAAGACAGCCAGCATGTGCTCTGGTCTGTTGCGCTTGTTACGTCGGATACTTTCGATCCTACCAAAGGATCTGCGCTCCCTGGTAGTAAGCAGCACAGTGATGAGCAGACTGGACTATTGCAATATAACCAGGATGTAAGTTATTCTTGTTCAATGGGCTTTACTGGGTCCCTGTAGCTGGCCCATATCTATGCTCCATTGCGGTTTGTGACTTTGTTCAGGTCCGGCACGACCAGATAACCACATTTGATGCTTTATACTCTGTGATGTCATTTTCAACTAAATCTTTAAACTTGCATATCTCGTGTTCTACTGATTGGATTTTTAATGTGTTGGTTTTGCTTCATTTATTACAATTCACTCTGTATTTCTAATTTGGTGTCGGCTTTTTCTTGTGTAGTGTTTCACGTTATTACTGTTTGAAGTGTTGCACAAATACCTCACACATTGTTTCTAAGTTAACCCTGACTGCTCTGTGCCAAGCTACCCAAGGGCTGAGCAGAGGTTAGTTTGGGATTTGCTTGTGACTTCACCATTTCATGGCTTGTGGTTGCTGTTTGAGTAGGTTTTCACTCCCCAACCCAGGAACCCAATTTATTACTCTACCAAAACTCAATTTACCGGGCCCTCGGAGGAATTCTGTCCACTACCGTACTAGGGCACCCGACTGGCCTCTAGCCTACAGTCAACCCACTACCCCTCTCAACATCAGCTCCCCAGTGTATGCAACCTGCTAAGAGATTGGTATGGAATGGTAGGCAGGATCTGAGTTACAGACTTACTTAAGCCTGGGATGCATGAACTGGCTGTATGGGGAGGTACGAGCGCCCTGCCTGCCTCAGTCGGGTATCTGCGAGGTCCCTGTTACTATGTTCGGGCAGTTAGGTATTGTAAATAATTGTAGCTGGCACTAGCCCGGACTGGTACACACTGGTGGAAAAAGGGGCAGATTAGTAGTAGTCACTGATGGTGCTGACGCTCACAAAATAAGAAATTGGCACAATAGCTGCTGACATGTTAGTGGACAGGCAAGGCAAATAATAGAAGACTGATGATGCAGCAGGAGTCAAACTTCTAGAAGTAGAGTACAAAAAGTGGTACAAAAATAAGGGGGTTGTTAAGGAACAAGAAGAAAGTTCCAGGCGCCTCCAGGCACTATAGCTAGAAACAATGTATTTGACAATGTGCAGCAGTACCTCTGGAAGCTCTAGAGACTTCCCACACCTCACTGTACTTCTCTCTTCTCCGTTCCCCTCGGGTAAATTGCACACTGATGTTATAGCTCCTGTGTGACGAGGTGGATAGCTGGTACGAGGGGCCTTGGCTTCTACCAGTCACTGGTTGTTCATATCATGGGTCCAGATAAGGTGGACAAAGTCCTCGTGCCCTGAAGAAATTGCCACTACAATAGACAGGCAATGAAACATGTCGGCCCAACATAACTTGGTCTGCAAACTTGCAGTATGTTTTTAGTTTCAATAAGCCCACGAGTTGTTAATAAAGTGGTCGGCTGGTAACTGTGGGTTTATCTCAATTTTAATTACACGGGGTTGAAGTGTGTGATTCTGTCACATATTTTCACCAAGTTCACTGGTTCCCTGGACACCAATTTGTTTTGTTTTTTACAAGGTAGAGACCTATGATGATAAACGTGGGCATAACTGGTGATATTTAACCAGCAAGCTCACTTTGGTGGTGCGCACGTGAGGTGCTACCTTGTCCCTACACTTTTTTTCACATTTTCACACATTGTTGTGTTATATACACATGTTAAGGTATGGGGTATTTCTTTGAGAACCCAGTGACTGCTGACTTTTAGTTTGGTTCTTTTAGAGTAAAATGTACGGCTATTGTGAGGAGGGACAATTCTCCTAAATTTGTGAAGGGAGATTGTGGAGGAAGAAAATAAACTTCCATTCCCACTCACAAAGTAAACAAAGAATTGCAGTGATGGCAGATTAGGTCTTTGTTGTTAAATTGCTTGTGAATATGCCCCAGAGAGTGTTTGCAAGCACTATCCAGAACATAGGGATTGGTTTGCATAGAAGAGGCAGCTCAAGTGTATTAAATGGCACTAGTAGGTTACCAATGATTTCTTTGTTTGGATCCTTACAGATGAAAAAAAAGTGTATAAATAAAAAATTATCTATCACAGAGAAAAAAAACGAGGGGCAAAAGGGTTCTGCACACAGCCAATGGCTGCAGCAAACTTTTTATTGCTGATAAGGTCAAAGAGAGTTTTAGAAAACGTGTTTGATATATAAACATACACATAAGGGTGTAAGTGAGACAGAACAGAAGGACACCTAGGAGGAAGGACAGGTAATATTCTCAATATGGATCTAGCATAGACATTGGTGTGACTTAGTAAGGACTTGGTGTAGTGCTCATGTGTATGAGGCGTTGATCCCCAATGTACAGAGCCTTCAAGGAGACATTGTCTTTTTGTAGGTATTCGTCAAGCGTAGTTTAAAAAATGCCAGATTAGGAACGTGAGTGAAGTTTCTGTAAGTAAATGTTATTAACAGTTCTGATGAAGTATAGTCAGGCCCACCAAGTGTGGTATGAGATGTTCTGTGAGCTTTTACATGTTTTGTACCAAAACCAACATAAGCTCAATGACTTGGAGGTCTATGAGATTCAAAAATGGTATATCTAGGGAGGCATAGATACCTCTGAGAGAGGTGATGGCGTCTCTTGTAACAGTGATTGAATTTGATGCCATAAGGGAAAAACATAGCAACAGGTATAGAACATGGGTATTTGGTCCCCAGGAACAGATTTGCAATTCCAACATATGTCGCAGTCAAGGAGAACCAATGTGCGTAGTTTCAAAGGGGTCCAATATGCATTGTGTAAAATCCAAAGTCTCACTCGATAAAGGGCTGGAGTAATTTTCTTTTTTAAGATAGAGGTCCAAATTTTCAGCCCAACTGAAGGTACCATGTCTTTTCCTGAAGTGCATCTGCTATGGGAATTCAACTTATTGATCTGTTTTCGAGTTAGTTGTGGTTTAGACAGCAGAAGACATATATTCTTGATGCTACTTGGTGCATTTTTAAAAACATATTTAGTAGGGCCAGGAGATCTGGAATATAAATTTATCCTAATCTCCGTACAGCAACTTTCAGTTTATGGAAATTGTAAAAGTCTGAGTTGGAGAGGTCATGTTTACTTTGCAATTCAGGAAAAGAGATAGGGATTTCTTGAGAACCTATATCTTTAACTAAATTGATACCCTTATTAGCCCTTCTTTCCCAAAACACATAGGATCCATCAATCTTGGAAAGTGAAAGAGAGGCATACTTTAATGTGGGTAATTTTGAAAGCATCTAGCATATGAGTTAAATCCAGAGTGTGATGCAAGATCACATGTGAATGTTCCAAGTCAGTATATTAGGTGTTAGAGACCGTGACTAATGTGCTCAAGGGAAATAGTGATGGCAGAGGTGTTTCAATGTGTAACCAGGATAGGTGAATCAAAGCTACAAACGAGAACCAAGGTGCACTTTATCTGGCTACAAATGCTCATTTGCATTTTTTTATAAGTCGGGAAATGTAACACCACCATCCATTTAATCTAGTCTGAGTTTTTTTAACAATATCTTTGCTTTTTTATTGTTCCAGGAGAAATCTGACAACAGATGGCGTATTGATTTTAAAAAAAGCATTGGAAAATATGAGGGGGGCATGCTTGCTGGAAGGTTAATGAGAGGCGTTACCATCATCTTGATAGTCTCTAACCTGCCCGATCATGTAATACATTTTACAGACCATTGTAAGAGTACTTCTTTTGTTTCTGTTAAGGTTTTTTCTTTGTTTAGTGTGATTGTATCATAAATTCCCTTCCCAAACCAGATTACTGAGTATTTCTTGTATTTACTTTGCCTTTCTAAACCCATGGTTTGAATGATTGTGGGGAGGGAATGAAGGTTGACTGAAAAAACGTCTGTTTTATCTTTACTAAGCGAATATCCTGAGAACTTGACATATTGAATTATAATTTCTAGTACATGAGGAAGAGAGGTATCAATTCCCTTCGAGAAAATTGAAAATTAGGACACCATCAGCACCTGCCACAAGCTTTTTGCTTCCCTGATATAAAGGAAATTCCATTGATAATAGTATTTGTTTTCGCTCTTAGGCCTTTAAGAAGGGTTTGATAGCCTCTTGAAATAGAAGAAGAGAAAGGGGACAATCCTGTCTTGTGCCTTTATATAGTTTGAAGGGTTGTGAGGTGGAGATATTTATTCTGACTGTAGCTTGAGGGTTAGAATAAAGAGCCAAATCATGTGAATGAAATCAACGCCCAGAGAAAATTTGCCAATAGTAGCTCTTAGAAAGGTCCATGAGACTCTACCAAAAAGTCAGTAGGGTTACCAAGATGATGTCATTTCTCAAACATGTTTTTTAATGGTGGGAATGTTGGGGTTACTCTTTGCAAATTTTAAGTTATTGGTGAGATATTTAATGGTTTTGCTTTTATTAATAACTTTTTCTGCTTTCTTCACAGAGATCCTTTTATGTGCTGTGCTATTTAAGATCTTACTGAATTCATATTTGTGGTTCTTCAGTTCAAGCAAAGCTGCTGAGCCTTTTGTGTAGTTAAGTGTGACTTCTAATTTCATTTTGTTGTTCAGCTCATTAAGGTGCTGTTGGTCTTTCTTGTTAATGTTGGACCAGAAAGAGGGATCATCTCTGTTAGATGTGACTATGTTATTAATATAGAAGTCAATATCATACTTCTTCGCAGGGAAAATCACACATCTGCCAAGATTGTCACACTGGTGCAGTGTTGCTGAGATGTTGGATTTTGTGGATATCAAGTTAACAACACCATTCTTCTTTTTATGTGCAAGGGAGCTAAAACTGTCATCGGTCCAAGTGCAATTTCAATGTATTGTGTCTCCGGGGCCAACCCCAGTTTCATGGAGAAGAATGATATACACTCGGAGCATAGCAACAGTCAATTATTATTTTTCCTTTTCACAGGATGGCTCAGGCCTGTAGTGTTTAGTGAGAGCACGTTCAGTGTTTTGCGTTAGGCTAATTGATGTAGCGTCCAAAAGTGAATGTTAGTATAAAGATCTTTTCCAAAACCTTGGTGACAAGGTAGATGTGAAGCATCAGATACCATTGGGGTGGCACTGAGGTGTGCGAGATGGTGAGAATGCATGAGAATGCGTGAACCTGTTGAGGTGGAAACTGTGAAGAATGCAGTATCAAAATATGAACAGGGTGAGAAAAAATTAAAAGGAAGGAAGTTAAAGAACATAACCGACATACCTTACCCAACCCACCCCATAGGTCCCTGTAAGTCCTGCAAACCCAGCCATTGCTAAAAACAGGAGAAGGGGAGCACCACGAGGAAACTCCAGAGCTTAGTAATATTTTAACAATAACAACTAGAGAATGTGTTTTTAGTCTCACATTTAAAAGAATGAGAGACACAATTAAAATCGTATTATGAGATAGTGCTATTCCACTCTACAGAAAAAGAAAATGGGGCACTATATCATAAAGACATCTGTAGAGATCATAAACCAAGTACACACAATCTAAACACTATTATAGAAACAATTTGAGTAAGTGACGGTAAACAAACAATAAATCACTAACATTATCTTGGCAGCTGATTCGACAAAACAAGAAACCAAACAATGGTGAGTAATATCTAAAGAGGTAATTAGTATCGGCAGGGTAAACATTAGAGTAGTTGGATTATAATCGTAGCATTTACAACAAGATCGTAGAGTGCTTCTAAATCAAATGATCAATCGACTCAAATACACAAGTATATGACATTTGGTGCCATGTATTGGAGGCATAGGTTCGAGGCAAGGCAATTAGCAAACAAAGTTTGGAACATCTGAGAGAATGACAATATCCAGAGGGAGTCACTGTAGGCAATGCTCAGTTTCAGTGAACCATATAAGAGTGCTTTCTACCTGCTAGAAGAGTCTGAAGATCAGAAGCTTCATCAAAGAATCTGGGTGTACCATTGACCTATAAATAAGTGCGGTATTGTGCGGTATTGAGAGGTCCCAAAATTGTTTTCTCAGAATGCAGGACACTTAGAAAGTGGAACAAATGAGGGCAATAAAGATATTTCTCCTTTTGCGCCTCTATAGGGAAGGCCCACAATTGTGATGCATTCCCAGGTTTATGTGTCTTGGTAAATCTGAGAATGTGTCAAAATGCATGGGTGGATGCATGGGAACACCCACTCTCCACCCATATAATGCCTTCCCGGTGCAAATGTGCAGATATTTATATAGCGCAAATCACCAACCGGTCTCTAAGCGCTTGCTTAGGGAACCCATCCTGGTATTCCCCTGTGAGATAACCCAGCAGGGCATCCACAAGGTGAAAGCCAGGAATCCAGCCGCGAGGGGCCATTGTGGAGATTAAGCAAGCTATTGCCCAGAGTCGCAGAGTGTGAACCCATGAATCAAGTATGCACTGGAGCGAGAATTATCGAGTCCATGGACAATTTATGGACTCAAGACCCAGCCGAGCCAGGAATTGAACCCTGGTCCAGGCTGACCTCTGCTTCCAGGTCTGCCTACTCTAACCAGTGAGCCACACTTCTCCAAGGCAGAGACTTGTGCTCTCTTGTGTTACTCCAGATTTACCAGACCATGCAGGGCCACGCAAGGTGATTTTTTCATGGCTTTTGAAATCTGATTTAAGGATTGCATTGCCCTTGACATACCTTGCGTGATGCAAGAGCAATGCAATTCTTTGGTAAATCTGGCGTGGAGTTTTCTAATGAGAGATGTGGTTTTGGTGATGATGCATGACTCCTTACGAAGGCCTACGTGTTTGATTTAATATCGTAATTATAATCTAATTTCAAAATATCAAACAATGCAAGACTAATGTGAAATTAATCCCACATCCAGGTCAATGTGGATATGTTTTCCTTTGCATTGTACTGTATTATATTAAAGGTTTTGCTCTTGGTAATTTTGTGTGAGTGTCCTTTTTTGAGAACTGACTTAAAAAATAGATTTACATATGCTTCCACAACAGACATCCTTCTTCTCGAAAGATGCTGCATATACTTACAGACGCCTTGAACTTGGTTTTTATAGTAGGTGTCAGCAAAACAATTTGCTGTCCTTTAAATCACTTTTAATTAAATATTCTCAGTGGAACATGTCCTTAGCTTTTGTAAGAACGCCGTTGTCTTGATTGCTGTCTGAGAGGAAAGCGCTGAGTGACATGTACCAACCCTGAATTTTAACTGTCAAGACTGGACCAGAATACCAAAGTAAGGTGCAAGAAATACAGCATTTTTATTTCACAAACTGCCTTACATTGTGTAGTTTCGTATTATTATTATGTGCCATCATTTTTCTAAATAAATCAACTATTTCAATACTATACCTACTCGTGAATTGTAAATTCCACTTTGTCATTTCCCATGTCGCTTTTATAAATAATATTACGTTCATCTAATGTAAAGAAACTTACACTACAGCCATAGCATCTGTTAGCTCAAAAGTAAGAGGTATAAATGTGATAAAAAATTAACCCAAGCACAACCTCTGCATCACTATCAGCTTTTCAAAAATTGCCCACTCTATTAACAAAACATATGAATTGGTAAATGTGTAGTAGGTTTTTGTTAACAAATCATTCATTTCAGACAGGTGGTCTACATTTGCACATGTTACAGCTGCTAATAAAACAGAAAATGTATAAAAGGCAATTGCCATAATCTCTAGATTCTGCAAGGGCGGCCCACCGCACTCTTTGCGTTTTGGGGGCTGTTTAAAGGTGCTCTGTGGTGCACAGAAATGAAGCAGATTCTGCTGATTTCTTTGAGTATACAAATTTGTAAATAAAGTTAACTTTTTTTGATCTGATAGCTCTAAATCTTACATCATAAATGTACGTTTTTAGCACAATTGTATGAGCCAGTGGTTCAATAAATGGAGTAAAAATTACGGTCTGTTTCGGCACCATTTCAAGCACATTGTGGTATTACTATTCAACTCAGCACTTCCCTATTAACCATATTTCTCCTGGATTTGGTGAAGACTTATTTAGGGGCATATCATCAAGGACCGGAGATAATTATCGCTAAGCGCACCTAGCGCTAGGACAATTATCGCCAGCTAATGTGGATTTTTATCGCTGAGATAGCGTGCTATTAGCAACGCTTATCTCAAAAGCGATAAAAATCCTAGCACTAACTGCCAAACGTGAGATTATCGCTGTAAATCCAGCGATAATCTCACAAAGTTTGGCGTTAGCTTGATGATAGGGCAAGGCAAACTTAGCCATGATATCCACCTTCCATAGGATATCATGGCTAAGGCAGTCTTGAAGCAAGCGTAAGGAAAGTAGCGATAACAGGGGTTATCGCTACTTTTCTTGCCGCTATGCTTCTTAGCGTGGGGCTTGATGATAGGAGAAATGTCGCTTAGCGACATTTCTCCAGTCATGTCAGGGCAGGAACGCCCACTGGACGTTCAGAATTCAGGCGCTAATGCAAGGTTTCACGCAATAGGGTGACCTTGCTGATTTAGCGATCAAATTATCGTCGCTTTTCGCCCGAAAACGGACGCAAAAGCGGCAATAATTTTTTATCGCCTCGTTGATGATATGCCCCTTAATTTCCATAATCACCTCGGTGAAAACAATACATTTTACCATGCTGCCCACAGGAAGAATCTTTCCATCATTTCATCGTCATTTCAGCATCTCCACTCTTTCATGGTTTCTTTTTTGTTTCAATCCTTGGCAAACTTCTTGCCTTTTCCTACATGTTGACTTGTTCGGTTAAATACCACCTTCATATTCCTTTTGATCTCTTTTAATTGTTCCCAAAAAAGCAGAGTTTGGCTTTCCGTGCTCTTTTCCTAATGTCAGGTCGCACCTTTCAATTATTTTGCGAGAAGGAATGATAACAGAGGTCATTTCTGGCTGCCACACCACCGTCCTCCAGAGAGTCTGAATGGAAACGGGGGAGACCCCAGATAGGGCACACAAAATATATTTGCTGAAACATTGAAAGCCTGGCAACAAAGGCAGATGCATAGTGAAAGGAAAAAACGACCTAGCATGACAACAATCCTCTCAAGATGGAAGATAGTGTTGACACTATCTTTGATAATCTGATAAGACATAAAATAAGGAGCCCATGTAGGATAGAGAGCAGAGTTAGCCTCAAGAAGGAATGGGGTAATGTGCCCCTAATAAAGTCGAATTAGACAATAAACCTTCTGGAGATGACTAAACGTTAGAAACCATGAAGGTTTATTAAGGATGAAAATTAGCCACAAAAGTCAAAAATATAGTTAATCAACCAAGATAGGGAATTAGCATTAAGTTCAGTCAAATGCAGCATAAATTCTGACAAACTATTCTAACTCCTATGCAAGAGACAGAGGGGCATATTAACAAGGCGGCACTATAAAATTATCGCCGCTTTTGCAGCCGTTTTCTGCCGAAAAGCGGCGATAATTTTATCGCCTTATCAGCAAAGACACGCTATCGCTTGTTTTGCTGACTTAGCGCCCATTTACAGCACGCCTAACTTTGCATCGCTAATGAGATGCAAATTAGGCGTGACTGTGAAACCAACCAGGGAAAATATCGCGAAGGCAGCGTCGCAATATTAACAAGGAAGGGTAGCGATTATTTAAATCGTGTTAAGAATGCCTTAACGCAGGAATTTAACGTCTGTTAAATTCCTGACTAAGGCATACTTAACATGGGGGGTGGGTTCTGTGACTAAGACCACAGTCCCTATCATCTAGGATATCATTGTTTTTCACCATGGAAAACAGCGATATCCACAAAATCTCTGGAATTTTTATCTCCTCGGCGATGCGCGTTGTTGATAACGCGCTAACCGGGCGATAAATTCCAGAGATAGCCGGCGATAAATATGCAAGTACTAAGCGCGCTTTGCGATATTTATTGCCGGCCCTTGTTAATATGCCCCAGAGTGTTTTGGGTCTGCTCTATGACCTGGTATTTGTAAAGCGTAAACTATTCCCCCGTAAGGGTATCAAGGCGCTGGAGACCATTGGGGAGATTAAGGGAGCTATTGCCCAGAGCCACATGATGCTGAGCTGATCTGCCTCTGGTGCTGGGGATTGAACCGTGATTCCCGCACGCCAGAGTCAGCTGCCCTGGCCGCTGCACCACACCTCTCCCCCTCCAAAAAGGAAGGAGATGATGAGACTCGTCCCAGGGGTCGCATGGAGGATTCCCTTTATAATAATATATACAACGTAAATCATGTAGTCAGCACATAATGAACTAAATTTTTCATGCATCAACTAATCATAGTATAGCAATAAGCAAAATAGCAAACAAAGAAAATAATGATGATCTGACATCAATGTATGTCACATTACAAAACCTAGTTGTTTTTGAAAGCGTATGTTTTATTGACATTTGGTCCAAAAAACGACAAAATGCACGGTCAAGGAAACATGAGTAAAACATGTAGTGAAATGACAGTACTGACAAAGCTCCAAGCAATGCTTAGGTACTCTAACTCTAAAGTAAACTTCGCTCTGTGTCCACGCCCCATGTGTGGAGCCATAGTGCTCATAAACAAAGGATAATTTCCCCCATTTTGTATGGGTTCTAAGCGAGGGGTTAGTCTCAAGTCAGAGATCACAGGATTCCCTATTAGTGGTGGCGTAAGCTGGCCCATTCCAATGGGGGTAGGGGTTTAACTGTGGTGCCGGAATATAAACAAGCATTGGTAAATGCAATAGGTTTAGTCTGTTTTTGCTTGCTGAGCAGTTGTGCAATATAAGTTACTGAAACTTCCTAAAAGTATTATGGCTTGTTTATTGAGAAAGCCAATATACTGTGCAGTAATTGGTGGTAATATAATGTGGGGAGATTCGGTAAAGGGCAGAGGACAAAGAAAAAAAGCATGCAGTGGCAAAGCACTTTTGAAATGCATGCAGCCACATGGAGATTAGGTAAAAGGCAGATGATAAACCAAACATGCACAATGCAAGCACTGTGTAGGAAAAATCTGACAAGAATGCTATATATTTGTCTGGATGCTGAGAGCATGGTGTATTGCAACCTTTTGACTCTTGTAGGAGCGGTGTAGGAAAACCTATCAGTTTTGACTCAGGTCCAGGCTGTAGGTATGAGAAGGGGTTTACTACACAAAGTGGTATTAGTTGTCTATAGTGTGTTTGTATGTGTGCGTTTGCTAGTGTGTGTGTGTGTGTGAGTGATGGAGTACAAGGAAGAAGAACAGAGTGCATGCTTGATGAGTGGCTGACTAGAAGGGGCATAGCAGAGGATGTGGAGTAATGGCCAGAACTGCCAACATTGGAGCTGGTGTTTCGAGTCTTGGCGTTAGCTGGTGTTTCGAGTCTTGGCGTTAGCATTTTGTAAAAGCACACAAAAAACATGCAGACGACAAGCACTCTTCAAATGTGAGCTGGTTTGTAATTCGAAATTGTATTAATTGTCTATAGTCTGTGTATATGTGTGTGTGTGAGAGACGGAGTGTAAGGAGGAAGAACGGAATGTTTTCTTGAGAGTGGCTGATTGCTTTGGATCCTTAGCGCTATTGCACTATTTAATTTACTTCCTCTAGAGGAAAAAGGATGTATAACCATACCCATTCATGCTACGTAACTGAACATGATGTTTTAAATTGGAAAGAAGAGTAGTGACATCAGTTCCTGTGTCCTTTGTCCAGAGACGTCATGGGAATTATAATTTAGGACTATAGTCTTGACTCAGGTAGACAATCGGGAAGAGAGCAGAAGGGGGAAGTGAGCACTTTAAAATACCTGAGTTCAGAATGTTCTCTACAAATACCTCTCTTGTCCCATTTAAATCGAATAGAATGTTTCCCCCATCTAAGCAACTAGGTCACATATAGGGTGGAAACAACATCTGACTTGTCATTTAATTAAGTAATGTCAATGTCGCAATGGAGGTGGGGCAGGATGAACATGTTTAAAAAATGTCCTCCTTAATAAATACCTTTCAATGCAATGATAACATGGCATTTACTAAGTTTAAACTCTTCTGCATATTAAAGAAAGACACATTTCTAATTGTGAAGAGACGTTATATGTTGTTTGGCATGATATACATGAAAACATGTAATGCTGGTTTCCCAGATGGGCTCTTAGGGCTCGAGAGAACCTTGCCATGGCACTTCCAGTTAATTTGTTGACACACCCATCACTAGTGCTAAGAGCATTGTTAGCACAGGGAGTGGGTGAAAAGCAAATGTGCATGCAGTTTGTGCAATCTGTATCTTCGTATGGTGATATATGAAATATAAATGTACACTCCCACACTCAGTTTTATCCATATGCACGAGGCAGTCACTCTAGAAGTGACTGCCTCGTGCATATGGATGGAGTACACTGTGTACTACATGATCAAGGTAAACACAATTTCAGTGTATACAGAGGGGGCAGTGTGTCAGTGCTGGTGAAGCTCATATGGTCTGCAAATTGCAAAGCATATGCAGTGGCTGTAGTGTTGGTGCACGCTACAGTGCACTGAAATGGCAGGGAGCGGTGATGCATCAATGAGAATTGGCCACATTAATGTAATCATGGCAAGTTGAACAATGTAGTGGGATTTGCAAATAGCTTCTCACTATGTGTACAGATGGTGGGTGCACTGGGTCTGTGATTGGTCAGGGTACAGGGACGTGCTTGTGCAATGCTCATACAAAAAAGGAGGGTTCTGGGGCAGCGTTTGCACTGCGTGTGCACAGCTTATATAAACTGAATAGTAGTGTCCTATGGTTGTACAGTGCACGCCGTGTATGTGTGAGTACACAATATCCATGCAGTTGTTGCACTGGACTTTGAACAAGCAGTGTGCTTGTGTAGTTTGCATTGGTAACTGTTGCATAGTCTAGACACTGAACAATTTGTGCATACGGATTAGACTGCACACAGGCATATGTGCACAGGTCATAGTTTGAACATGGCGCTGATGCCACTGTGTACAACTTGCGTTCACGGATTAGGTTGTACAGGGTGTCTGGACATGGACCACGATGCACAGTTTACAGTATGTGGCAGGGCGGTTATAGCTTAGTTTGTAAATATGACAGCATAAAATTGGCAACAGACCTATCTACCATGTGTAGAGAGGTAGTCTACACAGCACGTTGTAAATATTTGGTAGACAAAATAGGATAACACATACATGTATGCAATGGGGACATGTTGCAGTGATAGAGTATAGTGGTGGGGGTTACCTTAACATTAAGAGGCAATGGATGAGGCTACCTGCAGTGGATAGTGGGTGTCCAGGGATCATGATGCACAGGGCAGTCCGCGTACACTGTTCAGACTGCATACACATCTAAGTAGAGAGGCGAAGATGCAGAGGATAGTGTATACCTGGGGCAGGCAGGCTGAGGATGAAACTGAGCATACGAGAGGAAGTACAGAGCAGGCGGCCCTGAGCAGTGTTGAACAAGTCAAAAGTTATCAATATGTCGAATGGATAACTACACTGCCCATTGTGTTCAGTAGATGGAGCAGCCAGCAATAAGTATAGAGTGTATGGGTCAGACTACAGAGGGCAGTGTTCCAGTTAATCAGGCTACACATGCAAGTGAGTACATGGGATAGGACATCTGAACAGGGCAATGTCTACAAATAAGTTAGAATAAGAATGGTAATGGCTCCACTGGTCATGCTTCAAATAAATACATTTGTAGATTTAGATATCTATGGGCACGGGGAGATTAAGTTATTTGCCCAGAATCACAAGATGTTGTGCCAACACGAGACTCGAACACAGATCCCCAGTTCCCAAGTTGGCAGCTCTGAGTGCTCCAGTGGCTCCTATGCACAGTGTTGTGAACATAAGGCAAGCTGTAGTGTATATGGAGCTTGTGCATGACTAATTTGAGACAGGCAGCACTAAGCAGCGCGTTCATGGGAAAAACTACACAGAGAGGTGAGTACAGGAGCCAGGATCCAGATAACAGGGATCCATGGGCCAGGCTGCACAAAGCTGCATGTAGAGTGTGGTGGCTATGAACTGCACAGTGCAGCGTGTATTCAGGGGGAAATCTGTCCTAACCAAAGTTTACAGTGTGGGTTCTGTCAATTTTATGTACATGTTGTCTGGAATGTGACAATTCCTGAGCAGTGCACACACCAGACAAAGTACGAACAGCAGGTGTAAGTGAACATACTGTGATGTATAGTGGCCAAAGTTTGTCTGTACCTGGGCAGACTGTGGAAGAACATTAGGTTTGGGTCTGTACTCGCATTGGTAAGAGCAGGGCCGGCTTTAATACTGGTGGCGCCCTGTGCGAAAATGCTTGCTGGCGCCCCCCTCCCTCCCCCCAATGACCACCTTGCCACGGATTCCCTTACTACCACCATTTGACAATGCCCCCCAAGTCTCCATAACCCCTGTCTCTAAGATTCATCTAGATTTCTAGCACCACTCATACCTGTTTAAGGTGTCAGAACACTTTACATCACACAAACGTTGCACGGAGACAATCATACGTGTATAAATCAGTGTATAGGATATGTTACATATGACAGAGGCCTACAAGGTGTAGGAGTCACGTGGCATCCATACTGGTAGGCGCTATAGTTTTAAGAGCCCTTGGTCTGAAAAAGCATAAATTCAGAATGTAAAATGTAACACCATTGTTAGGGGTTTTCTTTAATAATAAGAATTGATTTCTACCCAAATGAATCCTTTTTGCAATATTAGGATAAGGAAAGACTGGGCAAAGAAACATGTAGCTGTAATATATTCCTTGCAGTTGACAGTTAATAGCTCACTGCTCTGTATTAGGATTTAGGATTTTAACTTTTAAACTGCAAATAACATAAGGATCTCTCTGACAAAAGCGATAACCCATTGACCTATTTATATTATATGCAGTTTGTGATGTGAATGGGACATGTTCTTTGCTGCAGGCATATTAACCTTCTGTGCTATGGTGAGTCAAAACTTCCAGCTGTCTCCAGGAAAAACATGAATCACCGGATTTATGGTGACATTTTTATTGATGCTTGAAAACTGCTGGGACAAGGAATGTGGCATCTGGTGTTTTTCAAACAATAAACATGATGCCCCCACCCCAAGTCAGTGCCCGGTGCGGTGGCACCGTTCGCACCGCCCTTGAGCCGGCCCTTGGTAAGAGTCCACCTTCCTGTACCCTCGACCAACCCTGCACTCCACTCCGCCACTTCCTGCTCTGCACCTCTAGGAAGCAAGAGCTGCTGTCAAACAGGCCCCTGCCCGACTCTACCAGCATATAGTGAAGTGTTGGAATCCACATTATTGATGTTCCTCCGTGGCGTCCCTTGTCCCCAAACAGCTTTAACAATTGAGTCCTGAAAAGGACATATTCACTTACACAGGTAAAATTCAGAGATGGTGACAAGTTAATAGAGATGCATGCTAGTGTGAGTAACAGTGTCCCTAGTGGCGGCCATTTTTCTGCCTGACAGCAGGTTAGTGTTTCATTTTCAGTTTCAGTTTGTGTTTCTCTGTGTCTTTTACAATATAATAATTAAAGTGGTTATGCTTGTCTTTGAGATGGCCGAAACAGGCATTACTGAACCAATAGACTTTTAGGAACAGACTGTATAGCATCTAGACCACTGATAATTAATAGCTAGAGCTTTTAAGAAGTAGGCAACTAACAGACACAATGGCTACCTCTATAAACTCATTTTGAAGTACTAGCAAAGCTTGATTACCCAAAGTCCCTCCATTACCTCCAGTCTGTGGAGCATACTAATCAATACCTTGAACATTCCCCTCAAAGAACACAGCCAAACTGGTATCATAACTCCACTTGAAACCGAATTTTGAAAGCGGAAAGGATTCTTAGTGGGTTGGATCTTCAACACTGGGTCGCCATCAGCTAAAGTACTCAAAAAATGCGTGCAGCCAGAGAAAGTTTAATGTGGAGCCCCAGGTAAAGTTAAGTAAAGGTGCAATTAAATAATGAAAATGCAGGAGAAACAAAGAAATGTAGCTGTGTGCTCTGCCATGAAAAGAATGCTTCAAATGCATCCGTGAAAGTAGTTCCAGCCATGAAAGAGGATGAGAATTTATAATTAGGTCTCGGGATTCTGATCAGCGAAACACACCCACAAAAATAGGAAATACAACACTCAACCAATAGAAACAAAGGAAAACTAAAATGACAAGCTCACAGACAAATTAGATGTGAATAAGAAGTGAAGGTGGAATGTAAACCCAATTTAAGCTATATTGAATACAATAGATTTCACAAGCACAATGTAAGCGCTGTGTAGGCGAAACCTAAAAGAGGGTGAACGAAGCCATGTTGCTGTGCAAACTACTGTCCCATGGGGGTGTCTCAGTGTCATTAGGAGAACAGTGGGGGGATATAACAATAAAACATAGAGGGGCGGGCGGAGTAGGGGGAAGACCCAACCGTGGTCACCATCTCCCAGGCCATCAGTGCTCGGGCAATCCAAGCCAGAATCCATCGAGGAAGCCCTGAGCAAGACTCCAGACCACTGAACAAGGTCAAGCAGTCACCTCTAGCCCCTCCTGGCCACTATCAGCCTTGTCATCTGCAGCTGTGGGAGATTCTCATTCTTCTACCACCTCCAACCACAGTGAGGCTCGGGGCCTACAGCAGACCCCATGTGCCTCTGTCCGCATCAATGCTCATTCTTCAGCTCGGTTCCAGGCCCAGGAATCCACCTTAGACCCCACCACAGATTTCTAAGCCATGGTGACGTATCTCTTGGCCAGGATCAATGCCAGGTCAAGAAATGTGTTCTCTACCTTCTTAGGTGTGGGTCTAGGGAAGGCCACCAAGAGACAGATTTCAGGGGTGTTTTCAAGTGGCATATTCAGGGTGCCATTAAGCTTGGAAATTACCTAATCCCAGATTCCAGAAAGCCCAGAGCAGCCCAATGTCACATGTACAAAGCTTGGGTCCAGCGTCAGCCAACAGAGGCATCCCCTAGCATCTCCTCCATAAATGTCCTTGATCATATGTGTCGTCAGGTACGTCCTATGTGTGTGATTATATTGGATGTACTTGAGACATGAATTACGGGAATCTTCCTGGGGGTATGCCCTCCCCCATTCAGCATCCGTCAAGTCCTGCCCCAGTTCTGAGGCCCAGCATGCCAGAAGGGCATCCAAAGGTATCCCGTCCAATCTGTTTAACACTTTATAGAACCATGTGACCAAATGGCTACCAGAGCCCTTAGTCAGCAAGAGTTGGAGGTCACACTGTGTCTGAGGGTCTATCTCACCTGTACCCCAAAGGTCCTAGAATGTGCATGTGAGTGCTTCATAGGTGAGAAACTGTCCCAGAGGTAGGCAGGTTTGCTCTGATAATTTCCCGACTGGGATAAGGTGGCCGGCATGGAAGAAATTGCTAATTGTCACTATCCTCACTCTCTGTCCAATGGCAAAGTTGCCCTGCCATAAAGAAAGTTAAGGGATTGCCATGGGGTAACCCAATCAATGGGAACTCAGGGGCATAACGTGGCATCCCCCCTGTCCATTTCATGCACCGCTGCTAACAGTACAATGCTGTGGACAGGAGTATGCCTAGGCAAGGAATCCTTAGAGCAGGATTAAGCAGTTTGGCCAACATCATCCCCTGATTGGGCTCAGAGCCCATCTGGCCAATCTCTGCCAATCTGACCCCATCCAACCATCTGGTGATCCATTGGAGTGGCGCTGCCATGAAAAATATGATTCAAATTTTGGCACCCCCAATCCACCCTCAACGGGGGGCAATGGAGGGTGGCAAGAGAGACCCTGTGGTGGGGGCCATCCCAGATAAACTCTTCAAGGAGAGTGTCTCGCCGCTTGAACCATCATTGCAGAACCCTTACAGGGAGGTTCCTGAAGAAATGGAGGAGCCATGGAAGCATAATCATTTTGGAGAGCACTATGCATCACATGATGGGCAGCTTGAGCGACTACCTAAAGGAGACATATGACTTGAGTGATTAGAGTGTTTTCCTTAAGTTACTCTTGCGCAAATGTGGGCGGTCGTGATAAATCTGTATGCCTAAATACTTAAAGGCATGCGGCGACCAAAGTAAATCAGGTAGGCAGGAGATGGGTCTGACCCTCCATCAACCACTGGAAATATGCAGGTCTTGTCCCTGTACATTCGAAGACCCAAATACAAGTTAAACTCCTCAAGGAGTCGCAATGCCTGGGAATGTCCCACTCACCATTCTGTAGATAGATGAGCAAATCATCTGCATTGAGGGAGATAATATGTTCTGCACCCTCCACTGCAATACCTCAACCCACGACTTCCTCATAGAACCACTCCACAAATGGCTTGATGGCAATGGAAAACAACAGGGATGATAGCAGGCAGGCCTGTTACATGCCTAGGAACACTTTGTAAGACTCAGAGCTCATTCATCCAGTCCGGACTCTTGCCATCAGATGGCGGCACATCAGATGCAGGCATCCATCATATCCATCTAGCAACCAACCCCATTCGCAGCATGGAAGCCTCCACGAGTCTTCACCACACCATATCAAAGACCTCCTCTAGGTCCACTGACATAAACATAGCAAGCGGGTTGGTAGCAAGGTCACGGTTAAAGAGGACGGATTAGAGGCCATGCAGGGGCGTAACACAGACCCCCGTAGCCCCTGCAGTGCGGGGCCACCAAGCTCCAGGGGCCCCCTCAGCACAGCACTTCAGCTGAAGAGGTCCTAATAGAGTCCAGAGGGGGCCCCTCTACGTACCTTGCAGGGGGGCCCCCTCAATTATCGTTACGCCACTGAGGCCATGGAGATTAAGAGCAGTATTGCAGGTTGGTATGAACCCATTTTGATCCGTGTGGATCAGTTCCTGCATATGGGGCAACAGTCAAGTGTTTAGCATTTTACTAAGTATTTTAAAATCAGTATGTAGCCTAGAAAGGGTCAGAAGTCGGCAACTGGCACCTGGGATCCGAGGGGCAAGAGAACCACCAGGGTCTGCCTGGCCGTGGCCAAACGAAATCCAGTCTCATATGCCTCCATATACATTTCTTTCAATCTTGGTGCCAACAGTCCCTCAAATTCTGAAAAAAACTCCGAAGGGAGCCCATCAGGGCCTGAGGATTTGCCTGTCGCTGTGTTCTTAATAGCACCTCTAATATCCTGGGCTGTGTACATGGCACCCAGCATGTGTCTCACCTCTACAGGGAGTTTTTGAAGGGCCGGGCAGTCCAGAAACCTGCCACATGCCACCGAAAAGCCTGCCTTGAGTGATCGATAGAGGTAGATATAATAGTCTCGAAATGCCCTGTTGATATCCCGCAGGGAGAAGAGAGTCACTTCAGCAGAGGTTAGCAGGGAGGCAAAGGAGGCCCCTCTGCTCTCAGGTTGAACAAGCCAAGCCATTAGCCTCCCCGACTTCTCCTCCTCTTCATACACCGACTCACATAATCTTGATAATTGTGGCACCAGAGACATTCCAAGGCCATATTCTACTGTTTCCGGGCCTCAAACAGCTGTGGGAGGGCGTCTGAGTCAGGGCCCTGTGCATTATCCCACAAATGAAGCGCATCCTCCAAACTTGTGCGTTCCTGTTTGAGATCTTTACGCATGCCTGCTGACTAGCCCAGGCAATTCCCTCTGACCACCTATTTAAAGGCCTGCCACTCCATTTTCCGACATTGCTGTCCCAGGATTCATGGCAAAGTATTGAGCTACCTGTTCCTCTAAGGAGACCCGTAAGGTGACATCTGCAAGAGCATCTTGGTGTAGTCTCCAAGTAGGTATTAAAGAACGTTCCTGTGTCTGCTGGACCATTAGGAGTGGGCTGTGGTCTGAGAGGGTGTGACTGTGATATTCTTAGTGGGTGACGTAACCACTCAATGCCCTAGAGGACACAATGTGGTCAATCCTAGTGTGAACTTGGTAGAGACCAGAATAAAAGAAGTAGTCCCTTTCTGTTATGTGCTGGGTGACCCAGGCATCCTCCATATCCCAGTGTGATAGCCAATGTCTCAAAGTGGCAGCTCGCCTATGAGTTTTTGTCCCAGGGAGCTGGGGGGGGGGGGGGGGTGGAATGATCCAGGGTGGTTTCAAGCACGCAGTTGAAATCTGATCCAAGAAGCAGGATTCCCCTCTTAGGCAGCTCAATTGCACACAGAGAGAGCAAAAAAGGGAAAGTGGTCCTGGTTTGGGGCATTGGGGCATATATGCTGCCCATTACTATCTGCCAGCCAGAGAGTTGCCCCTTCACCGGTACATATCAACCATCTCTGTCAACGTCAATTGTCAGAGCCTCAAAGGGGACTCCAGCTCTCACCCAAATCATCACCCCCTTCAGTAGACCGAGTAAGTTGTGTATTTATTCCTGTCAATGACACCGAAGGTGTGCGTCAGTGCTCGTGAGGTGAGTCTCTTGGAGTATGGCAATATGGACCCTCTGCCACTTCAGATATATCAGGATTTTGTGGCACTTGGCCGCCAACCCCAATCCCCAGACTTTCCATGTCATGAGTTTCTAAGTTTCATGGTGGGGGTAGCTTCACAGACAGGGACATATCACCCCCCCAGGCTGACTCCTCCCCCAACCTCCCCCGTAAACCACATTCACCCCTGAAACAGCAGCAAAAACCAAAAAAAAGAAGACCCAACTCCCTGACCACAGAGTAGCTCAGCAACAGTCGGTAACCCAACTTGTAATGTTCAAACGTTCAAGAAGCACACTGCACCACCATTCTGGTATCTCTGGAATGGCAATATGGGGGGAGCAAGAACTGAACAGTTTCACGGTCTCTGTAAGCCACGCTGGCACCAGCATAGTGTTCAATGTCAATGCAGAGAGATGGACCCATCCAGTAGAGCTCTCACTGCTGCAGTCCTCCCTCTTGATCTTGTTATCTCTGTGAAGTATTCATTGTCTACTTCTCCTGTTTTTTGTGGTGTTTTTATAAGGTTGTGAGAGCGGATGTACATCTGGTTTTCCTTTCTGTTGTGCAGATTACTCTTTCATATGCAGTAGGTTGACACCTCTCACAGTTCCCTTCTACAGACATAGGGTGCATAGGTGAGTAAATGTCCTCTTCCTTGGCTTTTTTGGAATGACACATCAATGAGGCACTGCTCCCTTTTAACATTGGAATCCTTACCTGTTGGGATCTTTTCAGAAGCTCTGCTGAGCTCTTCTGGGTCTATAAAAGGTATATATTTTATATGTTTCCTGTTTTTCCACCTGAAGCAACTCTTCCAACACTTATGATGCCTTTTTTATAAAGCTTCCACAACCCACATAATCTCATTTCAAAGACTTAGCAGTGTATCCTGACTTGAGATTTTGTTCTGTTATCTCACTCACAATTCAAGCTGGGAAAGTATTTTTTCTTATTCAAATTAATCACTACTGCTATTGCCTCCTAAAAAGATTACTGGCACATGCATCAAAAATGCAATTTGCGATTCCTTATTAGCAAAAAATAAGGATTCGCTAATAAGGAATTGCAAAAGCCTATGCACGTAGGAATCGCTAAAAATAGCAATTCCTACAAATTCCTTAATTGCGACTTGCAAATTGTGAGTCGCAATTAAGGAATGGCTTCCCATTCATAACTGTAGGCCTACATGCCCATAGGAATGAATGGGAATTGCATGCGCAATTTGCGAGCACGGATTAGGTACTCGTAAATTGCGAGTGCAACTTGAAAGGTGCAAGGGTGTTGAAAGGACACCATGCTGCACTCCTGAAATTGTAATGCGAACCCAAGGGCATGTGTGCGTGTAACATGTGACTTGTGCATTTTTCAAAGCGTCCACTAATTACCATCAGGTATAATTTTCCGGTAATTAGAGGACCCTAATAGCGAAATCGCTATTTTAAATGGCATCTTGCATTGCATTCAAGGCATCGCAATTTGCGATTCCTTAAATGCAAATGCATCCCAAATGCAAACATTCCGGTCGCAAAGGGGCAGATTCTGAGAATCTGCCCGTTTGCGACCGATTTTTTCCTTGAAGCATGTGGGCCTAAGTACTTGTTATCAGGGGAAAGAGAGCTTCTTTTACTCTTTGAATCCCTCTATGGTTTACTTGCCTTTGTGCTTTTGTCACTTGTTCTCCTTAATATTATGTAGTTATTTTTTTTCATTTTTGCTCTACCTGCATGCGGTTACATAGCCATCTGGGAAACTGAGTAAAATACTCGGTCACTCCTACATATATGCTGTCCACCAAATTTAAAGATGTGTGCCGGCTCGCGGATATCTCTTAACATAGCAGGAACCGCTGTCACTACAGATCCTGTAAATGTTGTAAATGTTTGCTGAATGCCTCCATGAAACATGATAGGCATCCTTTAAAAAGTTTTAACATTTTCAAAAACAAACTCCTGAAGCAGTTGTCTCCCATGGTATGGGGGTCATTGTGTTGTTTTCACGGCTCTGCACTGCCAGGGGCATATTCTCAAGGAGCTATCGCCGAGTTATCGGCACTTTATCGCAGCCAAAGTCGTGATACATTTACCGCCCCATTCACAAGCTGGTGCTAACAGCACATATCACCAGTTTTCCGGCGATAGCAACCTCAAAAAACATCGCCACGGATGACATCGGCAACTATCGCTAATGAGATGCAGAGTAGGCATTCCCGAGCAAAAAGCTGCGACACCACAATTTTCTCAACGACCAGCCAGTTTGGCGATAGGAGCACAAAAATGGCGATAAGGCGCGTTAGCAGCAGGAAACTAACACCTGCTCTGACCTGGTGTAAAGTCGGATGACAACCGGCAGCAGCCAAGGGAGCACAGCCCAGAGCCAAACATGAAGAACAACAGATGACCCGAGTAATTAAACATGCATCCCGGAGTCCCAATAGGGCCACAACACCCACCGCCACCTCCCCCCTTGACCCCACCCCCCCCTCTCTTTGGACACCAGAAGTCGCACAATCAAAACACCTAACATACAGGTGTGGCCAGAAAAATAGAAATCATACATTCATATAATCCAAATAAAACGTTTATTACAGATTTAACAAAAAACAACAATCCTGAAGAGGCACGGCGGGTCTTCTCTGGGCATTCTGTAAGTCACTGCCTGCAAGACAGAAATACAGATAAGAAGGTGTGTCATGCGCCCATCAAAGTACAGAGAGAGAGAGAGCATAAGAGAGAGGGAGGGGGAGAGGTGGAGAGAGAAAGAGAGAGAGGGAAAGGGAGAGAGAGAGAGAAAGAGAGGGAGAGAAACAGTGAGAGAGAGCGAGAAAGAGAGGGAGAGAAAGAGGGAGAGAGAGAAAGAGAAAGAGGGAGGGAGAAAGAGAGAAAGAGAGGGAGAGAGAAAGAGAGGGAGAGAGAGTGCCGACACTGCAGACCCATGTCTCACTGCTCACCTGCAGCCACCAGTGTGTCTCCAACCATGTGCTGGTACACACTGCAGTCCCCCAGGTCCCTCATCTAAAACAGTTGCCAAAGACATGAATGGCAGAGTCCATAGAGTAGCACACGCCATCAGCGCTTGCCTGCCCCTGCGCACACAGGCTGATGCACCCCAGCCCCTCCCGTGTTTTTTTCCCAAATTTTATAGTGCATTTTCCTGCATGTGGCATGGGGATTGCAGGCCTGTGGCTGGTTTTCGCTGATTTCTGTATCGCGATTTGCGTCATCGACGCTCTTTTCGCGTTGGTGTTTCACATTTTTGCATTGGCGCATTGATTTTAACGTGTTCATTTGACGTGCTGTGGTGGGTCTATCGCTGCAGTGTTGTGAATACCACGTTAACACAGCGTTATTTTCCCATGATAGACTGCGATGTGAAGTGTTGCGTTAAGCTACTTTTGCGGTAGTTATCAGACGTTCTTGAGAATTTCCCCCCCAGTTTTTACTTGGAGGTGACAGGCATAAATAAAACACATGATAACACCTTCCTCTTTAAATAGGATAAATGGCATTCTGTGTTTACCCCCAATGGCCCATACGCCATCAGGTCATCGGAAAAGTATGGCGTTGACTGAGCCAGAATAGGTTCGGTAGTCAACTTACTTAAGACCTTGAATTTGGTGGAGAAAATATTCTGTAACTATTTGCAACAAAGTACACTTTTGGTCTAACTCTAAATAAGCCCCTTAATCCCTGTCATTGTCTTCTTTCCTTCCTTCCCTCCCTCAAAGTGTTGCTACTTATTTGCAGCTGCTTTTCTGTTGCATCATCCCCATTCTCTGTGAGGGGGATAACAATAATTTATTTAGTAAAAAAGGGTTTTTCTGCTTTTTGTAAACATCAATTTGTAGGGTCAAAGCTATGAGACTGTTTGAAGTGGTAGGCGGTCTAACTACCAAAGACAATACTTCCTTAAACTCCTCACAGAGGTCTTCTTAGAGTGCAGCAGTGGTTCATTAATTCCACCAACTATTGATGTTTACTGATGTATGTTATGCTATGCTGATTTGCATTGTGCAATAATCACCCCTGAGGGCATCCAGGCATAGGTGTGGAGATTACATGGTGTAATTGGAAGATTCAGGTCTTCAGCATATTGAAGAAATCAAGAAGTGAGGAGGAGGCTCTGATGTGTTGAGGAAGATCATTCCAGGTTTTGGGTTCTATGTATGAGAGCGAGTGACCTGTTCTGATTTTAAAGATGTGGGGTGTGTGAGCTAGTGAAAGTGAGGCAGAGCATGGGTGTCTAGCCAACTAGTGACATCTGTAAATTAGTTGCACAGCATGTCCATAGGTGCAACCAAGTATTTTACTCAGTTTCCCGGATGGCCATGAAACCACACACCAAAGTCTAAATCAGATCTTATATCTTTAATGTGGAACTTCGGGCTTTTTGACAAAAATGATCCTCAGATGTCAGGAAACTGCAGGGCTTGACCAAGAAATACAAAGCCCAGTTGGTCTCCCATTAAGAAAAGAGTTCTGTCCACCTAAGGGGAAGTAGGAAAAGGCAGATTTCCAGTTCCTTATTCAGATTTGAACATCCTGGATGCCGTTGAGTTTACTTGCCTTATTGCATTGGGTTGTTTCATGGATGAGACAATTCTTGCTTTCAATGAAGTGCCAAAACTGCCAAAATGAGAAAATAACAATCCCAGAGCCATTGTAGGAGTTGATGGCAAATATTGTTTGGCTGAAGGGATTTGTTGGGAGATAACAGAGCTGTTCATGGCATTAGACAATGGACACCTAGAAAGGTTCATTTTGACCTTATTGATGCCTCTGGGTGCACCATTCTTTTTGGAATTAACTGGCTTTGCAAACATAATTTGCTGATTAATTGTAAAGAACAGAGCCTCCACTTCTCTGCACAGTGTGAAAAACGTCTGTGCCTACCACAACATGGCTACAATCAAGATCTTCCATTGACTTGCAGCCCATTACAAATAAAACCTTCTTCCTTACTGAACTGACTTTGGAGATATTTTTTGTGAAAAGTAGGTAGATTAGCTACCACCACATTCATCTTGTGATTGTGCGATTGACTTCATTCCTACGGTGAAGATCCCAGATGGTTACATTTATCCATTGACCATGAAAGAGCATGAGTTGCTTTCCAAATATATACAAGAATATCTACGCAAAGAATTGATATATCACAGCACCGAAACCCCCCTGACCACAGCCACCGATGACATACAAACCGTCCTCGACCAAGTAGAAACAACAGCTTTGATCCTCCTCAACCTCCCGGCAGCCTTCGACACTGTATCCCAGCTCACACTGATCGAAGGACTCCACCACATCAGCATCCAAGAGGACGCGCTCAGATGGATCATCTCCTTCCTCACTGGAAGAACCCAGAGGAGCCACCTCCCACCTTTCACCCCTGAACGCAAAATATTCACCTGCGGTGTACCCCAAGGCTCATCCCTCAGCCTCGCACTCTTCAACGCATATATGACTCTGCTGGCCAACATCGGCAGTTCCCACGACAAGACCGACACCACCAGAAACAACTTCCACAGATGCATGAAAAATGTCACCATTTGGATGAAGAATAACCACCTGTAGCTGAACAGACAAGACAGAAGTAGTGATCTTTGGCAAAAGCAGCAACACATGGAACAACTCCTGGTGGGCATGAGACCTAGGACCTGCACCCACTCCCTCGACCACGCCAGAAACCATGGAATCATCATTGACAACAGTCTCACGATGAAATCACAGATCAACGCTACCTCCTCTGCCTGCTTCCTCACTCAGCGAAAGCTACGTAAGATCTTCAAGTGACTACCACTACACACGAGATGCACTGTGAAACAAGCCCCCATCACTAGCCGACTGGACTGCGCGAATGCCCTCTGCATAGGAATCACCACACACCTTCTACCGAGAACTCAGACCATACAGAACACCACAGCGAGACTCCTCCTTATCCTTACCCAATGAACCCACATCACACCCCACCTCAAGAAACTCCACTGGCTCCCCGTACAGAGGAGATTCTAATTCAAGCTGCTGACCTACGCACACAAGGCTCTACACAACCAAGGACCCACCTACATTAACCACTGCTTGAATTTCCACCAACCATTGAGAAGACTATGCTCCACCTCCCTTTCATTTTCCCATACTCCCTGTATCTACTGAAGCAGAAGTGGAGGACGCTCCTTCTCACACATTGCAGAAAAGACTTGGAACAGCCTCCCCAGGCACCTCTGGACCATCACCTCACTTCCAGAATTCTGAATGGCCCTCAGATCCTGGCTGTTCGAATAAGCCTCTGGGACCTTAAAGCGCCTGGATACCCTATCGGATGATTAGCTGCACTTTACAAATCCTGATTGATTTATGTCACCAGTTGGTGCCCCCATCTTCTTCATACCAAAACCAGGAGAATACCTCCCATGTGTTTACTACGTACAGATTAACTCCATCATATTATGTAATCAATACCTTTTACCACTCATATCTGTCTCGTTAAGTCACAGAAAATCTGCTGGATATTATTCCAATCTGTATTTGAAGGATGCATAAAATATAATCCACACAAGACAAGAAAATGAATATAAGACCACCTTTAACACCAAATATGGACACTGGAAACACCCAGTAATGCGTTCATTCTGTGCAATGCACCTGAATCATTGCAACAATTTGCCAATGTCATTTTTATAGACAATTTGAATATATTTGTTGCTATAGTGTTGGATGGCATCTTATTTTTTCTGAGTCACTCAAGGAACATTTAAAAAGTGTAAAGGAGGTGCCTACAGGGTTAAGATAACACTCTGGTTGTAAAACGTGAGAAATTTTCTTTTGATATCTCTGAAGTGGTTTTTTCAGAATTTAATACTTCTTTCTATAGGGAATTTGTCAAAGGATTTTCTGAAATTGTGAGCCTTATCTCCCGTATCACACAAAAAGGACTCTTATTTCACTGGGGAGATCCAACGCATGCATTTGTGAAACGCAAGGAGGCATTTAAAACTGGTCTCATTCTATCCTGGGAAAGAAAGCTGGGGCAGACATTTCCAGTCTATTCAATTATCATCCCATTTCTAGTCTGCCGTATTTGGTGAAGGTTTCATTATAATAACTTAGCTGCCAGTTTTCTCATTACATGGAAAACAACAACCTGTTGGACCCCTCTTAAACTGGCTTTAGAGCTAAAAATTGCAGAGAATCCACCCTGCGGATGGTCTGGACAGCATCAGACTCCTGGTCAATGAGGGTAAATTTGACACCGTTTATCATCATTTATTTCCATTAAGGCTCCATAAAATCTGCTTGCATTCTACAGCATCACAATGGTTTTGCTCCTTTTTGCACAATAGATCTCAAACCTGACACCTTTTTGTGTGAGTTAGGAGATAAGTCTCATAATTTCAGAAAATCATTATACATATTGCCTACAGAAAGTTGCAAAGCCAAGACACCATTGTGCCTCTTTCACCCGCTTGTGGCATGGACACTCTTGCACTGCCTTAGTCTTCCCTTGATCCATAAGAATGACTTTATCTGACAAAATAAAGCCCCAAAAGACCAGTTCAAAGTATTCAAAGTACACTTCTCATGCTTGAGAATAGAGAGTGTGATATCCATTTCAAGAATTAGAGTTCCCCCACACATTGTGGACAAAAAAATGCCCGTTGTAGTCACGGGAGTGCAATAGTTATATTAAAGTGGGCCATGGTTACCCCACCATGGTCAGGGATGCTGTACAGAATGACTAGTGGCGCTTCCCACGAACGCCCAGCCTCCTATCGCGTTTCTCCTCCACCTCACCACGCTGTGTCTCTGTGGCTGTGGAGCAGCGCGAACTGCGCCTCCTGGTGCAGGTCTCCATCACCGAGACGCTGCTTACACTTGAAGCAGCCTCACTGACATCCTCCCCTCCCAAGTTGCTGCCACTGAATGTTCCTGACTGCAAGTGTTCCACTGTAGTGGTCACCTGGCCCAGGCCTTCGCCACATCACCACAGTAATGTCCGAGGTCTACCTGCAGTGACACGGAGCGGAGGGACAACACAGCAGTGCTGTTGCAGAGCCTTGTGATGGCCCTGGTCGATGCTGTGGAACGGAGCAAGTTCTGTCTATGCCTCCGGCGCTCACTGTGTTGTCCTGCTCGGATGGCACGGGTGAGTTCCTGGAGGTCTTCACTAATTTTCTCATTGCCCTCTGCCACAACTGTGGTCATGTTCGGCACTGCGTCAGTCAGAGTGCACATGTGTTTTGCGAGACGTGACATGTTTAGGTTCATTGTCCCCATGTGTCTCCCCTGCAGGTGCTGAACACGCAGCATCTGAGCCTCGATGCCACCATAAATGTACCTTGCCTGGCCGGCTCCATTGGCAGGACTGCGCAGGGACCTGCGCCGCTGCGTGACTTGGCCACGTGCTGGTGGTGGTGCTGGCGGTGTGACACATGTAGGACTTGGCCCAGTTGTGGTTGCAGGACTCGGGCATGCATCCATCACCTGCATGGAGGGGACTTGTGCCCTGCGTCTTGGTGGTTTTGTGATGTGATGTGATGTGAAAAGCATTTGTACAGCGCAGCGTACACTGTACAGTTTCTTGGCGCTGGTGTTGGTGGTGGTGGTATTGTTGCTGGAGGAGGTGGGGATTGACCCTCCTGCGGAGTGTCGCCATCGGAATCAGCCGGTGTTTCTGAGATGATGAGGCACCCACTATCATCCGAATCCCCAGGAGATGCATCTGTGTGTAAAACAGTGCATGGTTAGTTATTTTTGAAACTACATCTGTTTGTCATTCTGCATTAATGTCCTACTATGAATTACATTATTTGACTCTATGTTGGGCCTGTACTGCTGATCTAATTTATTTTTGCATTTATGACTATACATGCACACTTGGCTGACATGACTACGACTCCCATGATGCAATACTGATGTTAGGGCATATGTGTTGTGCACTTCTGCCTGCACACTGTGATTGAGCTGGGGGGATGGGGATGGGTATACGATACGCAGAGTATGGGTGCCGGCATGCATCTCACCTTGTTTAGTGGTGGCTGCGCCGGAGGTGTCCACCTTCGTAACTCCCACAACTGCATCTGGCTCGATGGTCCCCTCGACGAGCTCCTCAAGGGCAGTGTTTGCAGGCACTGTGGATGGCCCTCCTCCTGTTCCAGCTGCCTCCTTGACCCTTTCTGCAATTCTCTCCTTGGCCCTCTTCCTGAGGTCATACCACCTCTTCTTTAGGTCATCGATGCTGCGGGGCGTCACTCCCATGGCATTCACCCTCTCCCTGATGCGAAGCCAAATTTTTCTCTTCTCAGCCTCGGGCACCTTGAGGGACAGCTTACCGAACAGCTTGTCATGCTTGCTGCTCACCCCCTCAATCAAGTGCTCCAGTTCCCTGTCAGAGAACTTTCTCTTCCTCTTCCTGGCAGTTTCTGCAGTGCCTGGTGCATCCTTGTCCATCCTGGATGAGGGTAGGGTGGATGGTTTCTGAGAGAGGATTCAGTTGCCTCAGCCTGTGTCCTGTGTCTCCTCCTGTGAGTTCCTCAGGCCAGTGAATGAGGGTGGGGCAGCTTGACTTCCTGGTAGTGATGTGTTACAGAACTCGCAAATTGCTAATCGGTGTTTACTGTACTCACTATTGTGGAATTGGTAAATAATAGCGATTTTTAAGGAATCGCTGAAGATTAGCGAATCTGTTCATGCATTCCGAAAAGTGATTCTTTATTACCGATTCTTTATTTCTCACTAATAAGGAATCGCTTTTCGGGATGTTGTTGCATGTGCACCAAGGACTACAAATTTCTTTGCACTAGACAACATTCCAACTGCTCCTTCATTGGCCTCTGAATTTCTCAATGAAATTGCCAGATTTCATGGACTACCGGATGTTGTCACTAGATATTGTAAATTGCAATTGTAAATTTTGAATGCATTTACATGCCGCTCACTGCCCATGAAGAGGCAGTGAAGCTCTTTTTCCAGCGAGTAGCAAACTACTTCGGAACCCAACATTAATAATTAGTAGGATAGTTCAATTTTTTCTCTTTGGATAACCCAGTCTGTTGTAAGATTTTGGAATCTGTCAGGGTTTGACACAAGACACCAAATAACAGAGTCAGGAAACGTGCCTAATGGAGGAGATTTAATTTAATTTAATTTAAGGTTTTTGTAGAGCGCGTAGTAACCCTTGAGCATCCCAGCGCTTGAACCTGATTTCGGGGGGGAACAGCAGCAGGAGGGAAGAGGAATCAGGGAAAGAGAAGAGTTTTCAGTGCCTTCCTGAACTGAAGGAGATTTGGTTCAGTTCTTAGACTCCAAGGGAGGCTGTTCCAATGTTTGGCAGTGTGGACCGAGAAGCGGAGATGGGAGACAGGGCAGTGGAGACTACAATCATGGAGGACAAGAGCTTCCAGGGCCGGGTTTGATATTCTGCATCAGCCACTTGAAGACTGGGACATGGCTTCTATGTCAGAGAGGACACAGAACTATTAAGAGGTAGTGAAAGCTAAAGACTGCATCTGACAACATTGGTTGCTTTGATACTTTTATATGACCTTTAGTTTGCATGCATATCACCATTCCCTTATCTTTGCTGTGCTTTCCATTTCCTGTTCTATCAAGTTCTCTTATTTCTAGTCTTTTTACCTACTTTTGTTTTTCCTTGGACGGATCTTTGGTGTTTGACCCATTTATAGTTTTACCTGTATTACTGACTTTACCCTGCATTTAGCTTGATAAATTGAATCCTGCTTTTGTACCTGATTCCGGATTTCTCATTTTTTGGTGTTGTTGTCTAGCCTCCACCTTTCATTGGAAAGGTGTGCATTTCATCAGTTCTTGGGAAAAGTTCTGATTTACCTGGGATCTATTTACAGCAACGTCTTTTCTCATACCAGGTAAGACACATCAGGCTTTGGGTATTTGATTAATTTTTGTACAACACCTTTCACACATCTCTGAGATACTCTATGGTATTTTGTTCCTTTGAGCTCCATATCAACATATGATAGTGTGGAAGGGTCATGACTTATCTGACAGTTCCTGAGAGGCAGCAGTCTTTGTCCATGCACCCAGATCATTAAGGGCATTTCAAAACACATTTCTTAACAAACCCATGCCCAAGAGGAAGGTAGGTCTTTGGGAGAGGGGTATTATGAGGTCTCTGGGAGATATATACCACATGAAAGTTAGGAAACATCATACCTGGAGGAGGTGGAGGATCTGACAATGAAAACTCCATTCATGTAGGAAATAGACTTTTTAGTTGGCTCTAAGACATGCTGCCCCAGCCACTCCAGGGTTGGTATTTGACTTTCAGGACATGTGAAGTAGAGACTCATTAAGGTTTTTGTGACCCATAGACTGTTGTTTTACACCATCGATTGTTTGAACACCTTCAAATTTCACATCAGTTTGCACCCACATTTTTAATCACTTACCTTTATTGGACTCGATTCACAAAGGTAATCTGAGAAAACAGTCTAACTTTTCAGCTTTCGGTAGTCACAAAGGGCATCTTTGAGTTGTATCTTTACGTCCGCACTCAGGCAAGAATCTCCGCAGTTGGTGCGAAATCTCCGCACTTGGAGCGGAATTGCCCACACTTAGGGCAGAATCTTCACATTCAGGCCGGATGACCTTTGCCTTCAATCCTAAACACTTGTGTAAGTGCTTCCCATCCCCCCTGCTCCAGCTGAAACTCCTCAGCCCAATAGCCAAGCCAATCCCAGCCCTGTAGCAAACATAAAAGCAGAGCTGCCATAAACAAACTCTTTCAGAACTTTCAACATGTTGCTGAATGTGATTGTTGGTCTGCACCTTCCCATGCAACAGGATGATTTGAGAAGGAGGAGAGAAGGAGTAGAAGAGTAGAGAGGATTTTCAGACAAAGTATACATCTATTTGGCCAAGATGTCAAGGCCAGATACCATTCCCCACCAGATTAAATCTTGGGGTTGGTTTGTGAGTGGCAGCAGGAACGTGACTCTGAACCTGTCGCTCCCAAACCATCCCAGCCTCTGTCAAGATCCTTGCATCTCTCCATTTGTTAGCTATGGGGTCATTCCAAAGGGTCTCCAGTGACCTTGTGGGTATCTCTCAGGCAAGCCAGTCACTATGCTTGCACCAGGTACTGAGCTGCATCAATAGGAGAGTCCACTTCCGCATATGATTGCTCCATACACTGGACTGGAAGCAAAGTCTAGCTAGGGATTTCTACCTCATTTCCCACTTCCCACGTGTGCTGGGTGCAATTAATTGTACCCATGTGGCTATCCAGCCACGTCTCCACATTGCACACATCTTCTGCAACAGAAGCCAATGGCATTCTACAAATGTGCAAGGTGTCTGTGATGTCAGTGGTAGATTCATTGATATGCATGCAGTATTCTCAGGCAGTACCCGTGAAAGCTTTGCATTCTGCAGGTCACCTCTTGCCCAGCTGATGGCAGTGGGAGATTTTGGCAACATGGAGCTACTGGGTAAGTACCAAGCACAACACAAGTTTGATATGTATTAACGCCATGTATAAATGCTATGTCACATAAACAACCGTTTGACAACATAAATCCTCATGCCACGTCAAAAGACACTGCGTATACCATAGTATATATCATGTACTGTACAGATGAGAGAGGAACATTTAAACAAGTTCACTAATTTCCCTCCTCAAGTGATACTGGATTTGCATTTTCCCCTCAACTCCTCACACCATACAGACATGTAGCCACTGTACCTCAGCATAGGTACAATAGGGCACACATACCTGATCCAGCCATCAAATAGCGCACTTTTGGTCTCCTGAAGTAATGATTCAGATGTCTTGACCATTGGGGGGGGTGCTGCTGTACTCCCCTGAAGTTGTGTGCAAGATCATAGTAGTCTGTTGTGTCTTGCACAATATAGCTTTAAGTAATGTTTAACAAATACCTCTGGACCCTCAGCTGAGTCTGAATTCGGGCAACCGGGCTAATGGCCAGAACAGAGGGCAGGGTATGCAGGCCAGTGACCAGATGGTTGACACTTTTTTCACCTGAGCAACCTGTTGTATTACAGACTACATGTGGTTTGCAGTCTGTTGTAAATGATGATAGTTGGACATTTAAGGCTCTGTCCATAAATTCCATCCTGAAACTAATTTGTAAGCCACTCTCAATGTCTCCAAACAACAGCTGTTGACAAAAGTCAAAAGAGTGGACATGCAATATGTCATGTGCACATGTCAGCAAATGGTGTTGACTATGTCTTTAAGGACTCCATTGCCTCAGGAGATTAAATATTTATGCATGTGTGAGACCCTTCTGGACCTTTTTACAATGGGGGCCTGATTCACAAAGGGACACTTGAGTGCTCTCAGTGTGGAGGTGCTGCAGTAGAGGGGGAGTAAGCGTAAGATTGCTGAGACTACATATCACAGGATCATCCTGGAACAATGCTTAGGTGTGCATACATCTATCCTGACAGTCTCCCATCTCATTTTGTAGACTGGCATTGGACGACATCTATGTAGCAATGTCAGGAAACACAGATTACAAGAATGCTGAAGGTGAGGGTTGGTCAATAAAGAAGTGAGTACCTTTTAAATTCAAGAAAGATGTCAATGTTTGTGTCAAAGTAGGACATCACAGTGAACATACATACACTTTAGGCGCCAAGTCAATTCTAATTGGATAGTGAGATCAAAGGAGAACTAAGTCTACACTTGCTTCATGCAGCTATGTGTGTTGTTATGACATGTACAAGAACTATATCATGCTGTGTCTTCTATTTCAGTGGGCCCAGCTGGCCAAGAGACTAACAGGACCAGAACCAGGGACAAAGCAGGACATCCTCGGGGCAACTGTGGCCATGGCCTCTTTCCACCACTGAAGTGGAAGAGGAGGCGGAGGATCCAACAACATCAGAGGGCAGGGGTAATGTACTCACCCGGACAGAGGCAGAACTTACATTGAGTGCTACAGACCAGGTGGAGACTGAGGACATTGTAGGGGGGACACTGAACTAGACACCTCCGGCCAGGGGGGAGAGGTAATCAACTCTCACCCTGACAGTCAAGACCTTTTGTTTGCTGAGGTGTCCCTGTTGCAGGCCCCATTGCCACCTGGGCCTGCCACCAACCCCCCCCTGCCTGTAGTGGCCCTCAGTCCATTGGGGCCTCCAGCTGTATTCCCTGCCACTAGTCCCCCTCCAAGTGGCTGCCAGGAAGACCCGAGGGAAAGCTCTGCCCCGACACAGCACACTCCTCATGTGAGATCCAGACCCCTTCCTGTATTGTTAGTCCTATGGGTACATCCCAGGAAGTGATGGGGCCATGTGAGGGATCCTACTGAATCTCTGTGATGAACTACGTATGTTCCAAGAGGAACATGCAAGGTCGATGGCCACCCTCAATGCCAGTGCATCTTCCTTGGGTGCAGCCATATTGTCTGCCCTTCCCCAACATCCCTCTCAAACCACCCTCAATGTGTCACCTTGTACATCATCCCACATTCTTTCCCCCGTACCCTTAGTGTGTCGTAAACCCCATGTGGTGTCTAGTCCTGCACCGGCCAGCCAGGAGCCTGCATCTGATGTAGAGGATCTCCACTTAATGCAAAAAGAGAGTGACTAGAAGGACACATCACTGACTGGACAATAATTTGAATTCAAAGATCCTGTTTTCTCCTTGTATATAGACTTGTTCCGCTGACGTCTCCTGAAGTGTTTTATTTATTTTACCCATCCCCCTACAAGTCCCCTTGTCCCTTCCAAATGAAGAACATTATTTAATTTCCTTTCTCCTTTCCAAACGGACTATTTCTGGAAATATTTTTTTATCACCATTTAATGATACATAAAGTATTATTGGGATCAAACTATCTCTATCTTTTTTACTTTATTGTAAATGCTGTATTCAAAGTATGGATATATACATTGGGAGTAGTTAATTGCTTTGCACACAATAGCTTGTTATACAGATGGTCTAACACTTTTACATGTCTCACACACACTCATTCATCATCACATCTATAGGCTACCACAAGGATCAACAATTGACCATCAACAAATAATATGCAACTTAGTCTTGATTTCTGAGGAATTATTTTTGATTTCCATATATCGTGGCTAAAATATTTTACAGTTATCATGAGGGATCTTTCTTGTGACTTCCCAAATGTGGTGGTGATGATCACTGTGAGTAAGTATGTTTACTATGCTGTTGCCGAGGTGCAGGTTGGTGCGCTGCATCTACCTGTGAAGGTGGGGGAAGTTGACTGGACAGACTGTGATGGTGGCTGTCCAGTGGAAGAGGTGCCTGGGCAGGGGTTGATGATGGCAGTACATGTGGAGAAGGTGCCTGGACAAGAGGTGAAGGTAGATGTGCAGTGTGAGTAGGTGCAAGGATGGTGGTGGTGGCTGTGATCCTTTTGGGGGAGACTGTGCAGGTTGTGGTACAGGTGGGTGATGTGCTGCAGGTAGATGTGTTGGCTCCTGTCCATGCATTGAACTTGAAGGGAAACTTTGGATCAGTTTCACCATTCCTTCCATCATCTTCATGGCCAAGGCATGTTGTCTTTCAGTCTCTTCTCTATGGATCGATATGATGTCATTTATCTTCTTGGACATGTTTTTTTTAGATTTAAAAATCCATCCTGTCCAACACCTGGGTTAGTCCATTCACCACCTGAGTGATTTGGTGCATGTCCTGCAGTGCCTCTGACATGTTTGCCAGAGTAGCCCCTAAAGCTCAAATGTCCTGCCTCACATCAGCCTGCTGTTGGAAGAACTTCTACTCCCACTGGCCACCATGGCCACCATGGCCACCTGCTATCCCTCTCCACATGGGTGACCGTGGATATGACCTTCAGGTACACCTGTGGGAAGGGGGCAGGTGGGAGGCTGTGAGGGGGTGTGTTGCCCAGGGGATACCTGTGCCTCACCAGGGGTGATAGGTCCCTCAGATGGTGGAGAGAATACCTGGGATGCACTGTCTTGGGAGGAGTGTGCAGGGGAACCAATACATCTGACTTGGATGTAAGGGCTGTGATGGAGTGATGGCTGTGTTGCCATATTTGAAAGCTGTGCTGGTTAGCTAAATGGGGGAACAGGCAATCCTGGGGGTTGGAGTATGAGGCACTTTGCTGTGTGGGACTGGAGTGCGTCTACTATTATGGCCAGGGAAACTGACTCCTCATCATCTGTGTTAAGGGCCTCATAGTCTTTATTATCATCCAAATCCGCTGCCTCCTCCTGTACCTCCTCCTCCTCTTGCACATTCCTGGCAGCTGAAATGGCTGCTTGTAATAGAAGTGGGTTCTCCCCTCATATTGTCCATCAGCCACCACTAGTGGAAGGTCTAATGTCATCATACTCAGCAGCTGGAAGACAGACGTTGCAAAAGGATAAGTAATTGCTCTCGCATATAATGTGGTGCAATACAAGGGCTGATTCAAATGAACTTTGCATCAGTGGATAATGCACATGTGACCTGGTTTTGGTACACCCACACTTGACAGCTCACACCATAGCACTAAGGTGTAGAATGTAGATGTGCAATGTAAAAGCAAACTCACCAGTTCCAGACACAGCTCTGTGTTGTTTTGAGATGCCCTGTGATGTCAGCTGTTGAACCTGGCCCCTCGTATATGTAGCTGAGGATGCGTTCCTCGATTCAGCAACTTGAGAAGGAAGTGGCACCATACTTAATGATCTTAATGATTTAAATGCAAACAGGCACATGTGTCACACAAATCACTGATTGATTATGTAGGGAACGTTTTACATTCCAACTACAGATGCTATGCAGAAGGGGCATCCCTTCCCCAAGGATTATGTCATTGTGAATGATTTGGGAATCTATATTTTGAAATACTATAAGGCATGCTTACCTGACGGACAGATGTGAGTGGGTTTGACTGCTGCACCCAGGATGTCTTGCATACTCTGGGATAGTGCTGTCTGCAGCACTGAGGAAAACCTGCCAGCAGCTGTAATGAGACATACATGTTCATATTAGAGTACACCGGAGGATAGCAATGAGTTAACATGTATATGTCATTGGTATAGACCAGTGATATGCACTTTATGGATTTCCACTGCCATGTACCAGTGTTAGGTGAATACACCAGCAGTGCTGCACCCCTGTTTGGGACTGATGAAATGGTATTTGCCATTTCCACTACAAAGGATTCTGGGACTTGTAGTGCAATGTACGAAAGGTGACAAATGAGGATCCGACTCACCATGCTTTTTGCACATACTTGGGACAACAGCCATAGTCACAATTGTAGTGTATTGTAGACATTAGCAATTTCATAACATTGATAGTGTCACCACAGGGAAGAGGTGTGGTGCCGCGGCCAGGGCGACTGACGCCGGAATCTGGGGATCACGGTTAGATCCCCGGCGCCAGCGGCAGATTAGCCCAGCACCATGTGACTCTGGGCAATAGCTTGCTTAATCTTCCCGACGGCCCCCAGCGCCTAGAGAACCTTACGGGTGAGTGTTCGCGCTCTACAAATGTGGATATTATGTGGATATTACCTGGCACCACATTGTGGACATCAGTCACAGGCAACCCATGGAGCATGTGGGGGTGCTTGGTGTTGGGGACATCCTCTTCTTGTGGGGTAAGATGGAGGCGGGGTCCAGATTGTACACCAGGGAGAGCTCTGGCCACCTCTGTCTGGGCGTACTTCTTCTTCACCTGCCTCTTCTCGTCCTGTCACTTCTTCCTAATGTCCAATAGAGTGTGGACATCCTCCGCCAACGCTGTAACTTCACTGGCAAAATGGGGCCATAGGGCGGTGTTCTTTGTGGCACTGCTGCAGTGGGGGGGAGTCCATGGAGCCTCCAGGATCATGGTGGTCTCGTACTCAGAATAGTTTTTCTTTCTGCTCTGCGGGAACATTATTGAGGCAAGGCACAGAGCAGGCATGCAGGAACTCTGTGTGTGTGGCCAAACCTGGGCCTTGATTGTGTGCTGCTTTTATTTGGTTGGTAGTGCAGGTATTGCAGGTGGTGTCAATTAACTGCAAGAGTATGTGATTACACTTCATCCTGTCCAAGTCTGGAGATTCCGCCCTGACTGCGGAGAGTACACCCCAAGTGCAGATGTAATGATGATACTTGTAATTGGCCTTTGTGAATACCAAATGTTGTCTCGGATTACCTTTGGGAATCGGGCCCAAAGCTTTTTCTATTGTAAGCTTTTTTGGTTTCTTGGGTTTCTCTATCCCAGATTTCCTGTGTTCACCTTGTTTCCTTTTCCTTTCTTTGATTCTTGGACAATATACTGTGTTTCCTTTGGGGGTAGTTACAGTCCTCACTTAATTGTGTGAGCATTTCATGTGTTTTGAACTAACCCATATTGCTTGTGAATTTCTTTTTTCACCACATATTTACTGGGTTTTGTCTTTCTAACTTGACAGATTGGTGAAAGAGGGATTGAATGCAATGTCCTTCAACATAGAAAAAAAGGGTTTTGACACCTTCTGAGCCCTGAATATATTAGACTTTGAGTTGACTTTTGATTGCCCTTTTCAGATATACTCAGAAACTCTCTTAGTTTGAGTTCCACATTCTTTCCTGATTTATCCGAGCCCTGTGAGACTGGATAAATCACATTTCCCACTATGCCTACCCCAGGCTTTTTGCACATGAGGGTGGAAAGATCTCTCCACAAATCAAATGCAATTAGCTTAACAATCAGTCAAAATCTCCAAGCAGTACTTTTAACCTGCAACAATTAAACAAAATCCAGCATCCCTCATTGCTGACAACTATGCTACCAGCATTGTACCTGACTGCCAATCTATCACCCCTAAAATATGGCTATGAATAGTTACTTCAAAACTTATCATCTCTCAGAACAATGAGACTCAAGTGTCCTTGTATTAGAAGCCTCAGAAATCCACCTATGATACGAAAGCAATATGGCAACAACATGTATTCAAATGGCTCCATCCTTAGTCATGGCAAAAAAGGAATCTGAATTACTTTTAGCATATCTTTGAAGCTCTCCTCCGAATAAAGACCAAAAACATTGTTTGGGTTCTTGAAGTCAATTGCTACCGAAAAGCATCATTGTGGACTTCTCTCCATGCTTCATATAGTTTTTTTCAAACCCAAAAATGCTCCTTTCACATATCATTATGCAATGACCATTCCCTAGCAGAACTGGTCAACTTGCACACAACTTACATACAAATGAGCTCACCTATTTCACTTATCCTTAAGAAAGCCTACTAAAAAAAGTACCTTTCAACAAATCCTATCAGATGTCACCCCCACACATACCTAAGTACCAGTCCTTGCATCTCTACCACTAACTCTCCCCTAAGGGTAAGTGAATCACATTCATCACGTGGTCCACATCTACCCAACACAATGCTTTGTTTACATCTAAATCAGGTCTAATCACCATACTCTCTGCCCAAAAATATGCCATGGACAGAAGGTGCCTCTAATCAAGTCTGTTTTGTAACATCTTTGGCCAATGGCTAATTGTTCTAAAGAAGATTCAATTACTAATTTCAATGAACTGATCTCTCTTGGATAAAATATCATACATGAAAAAAGACACCAAAAATAGAGAGCTTTTCTACTGCTTTAAAGCAGTATTAAAGAGGGTGTATATGTCTGATGGTAGTTGTTTCATGTCTATTCTCTACAGTGTACACAAATAAACATGAGTTAGAATTATCCAAAACATTGAGCATTACACACTTTGCACTCAGTATTCACACCTCTGAACCTGTGCCCTTCTTGCCAAAGACTAGGGTTCCTATTACATTAAAATTTTTGTCAAACTTAGCTCTGTCGCCACTAAATAATAATCCTTATTTAGGGTGTAGCTTAAAGAGCTCAGAATCCCGGTGATTACATCAGTTACACATACAAAAGTCTTTTTAGTCTGGATGATAGGTGCAGTGCAAAGACCTTGTGGGTGATGTGAGCACACGATCCAAAGTTCGTTGAGTGATCATTTTCTTTTGTTTCTTCTTTTTTCAGGTTGGAGTGGATCAGGGGATCTCCTTGAGTGCGATTCTTGTCAAATGGCTGCTGGAAGCAAGCTGGGACGGGATGCTGGAGTTCGCTATGCCAGATTTCATGGGTCCTCAGGTAAAGGAAGTAACCTTTCTGTATGCTGTCTTGGAACCAAGTTAGGCTTCCATGTGAGGGGCGTGGTATTGACATTGCTACACCCCAGATGGCCAGTGAATCTCAAGAGATTACCAAATCTCATGAGATCTTGATATCAGTGATCAAATGTGGAGGATTATCCAGACCAATCCAAAGTAGGTGAGGAAGGCCCACGTTTTATGTAATCTTCAGGTGAAATTCTACTGGTAGGCTGCTGAAGATGCACATCCACACTGAGAAAAATACAACTCTGTGAAGTTTTTATAATGGAAGCATTGCTTGCATAGTTCCGGATTATTCATCTTTCCGAATCTCATGGAGTCTTTCCTTATACACCTAACCTTGGTATAGTTTTCTCTCAAGCAGGGCCGGACTGGGCATTTACCTGGTGGGCAGCCAGGCTTGGGGGGTGTTTTGTTACAGGGGCTGGTTTTGCTGCACAGCTGCAATATTGGCCCCCTGTAAAAAAAAAGCGGCAGTGGTGACACAGGAGTGGTGCTTCCACCTACCCCCCCCCCCCCTCCACCACCCCCAGAGGCCAGCCCAGCTGTTTGGCTGCGCCGGTTTTGGTTCCCAGCCTGGCCATGCTCTCAAGAATGTTGCTTGGTTGCCAGCAATTAGCAAGCTTGTTGTATTCAAGTTCGTACTGAACCTAGCTATTTCTTGATAGTGATTCTGAAACTGTATGGCTTTTATAGTGATCAGTTTTCAAACAGTCTTGCACTGGTAACTCGTGACAATTTTGTGTCAAGTATATATTTGTATTAGATTATTATCATGACTGTCTCCCCACAAATTACACTTGCGGGCAGCAACTATCCAACATATCTTGGTTTTCAAGAAGAAGCCCCACCTGCTCACAAAACTATGAGTTATCAATGTTTTGGTGAAAAATACATATACTTTCTGAGAATAAAAATGATATATTTGAATTTCTGAGTTTGCATGACCCTCTCCCTTCTTAATTTTTCAAAACTTCCTCCAACATCCACTCTCCTTTGCCACTCTTGCTTTAACACCTGAAGCATAGAACTACATGTGCATACGTCTACACAGGCTTGACATGCAACACAGATAGGACAAACAGAATATGCCTCATTAGAAGCATGCCTTTTCTCCGCATGCAATTACAACGCGGTCGTTACAACGACCGTGTTGTAACAACGCATACCATTACCCCGCAAGTTATAACAACGACTTGCTTTAGGGGAAGCGCTGGATGTTGGTATAGTATTATTTACTATTCGAACTCCAGTCTGTGCAACAGTAGGGAAGGTGTTGGATTTTTAAATCCAACACCTTCTGCCCCCTCCGCAAGTCATTGTTACGGGGTCATTACATGCAGAAAAAAGGATCCGCTGTAAGCGCTGTTTGTCGGAAAAACATAGTTGCATTTGCAGTGCAGGTTTATCCATGCTCCTTTCGGAGTTGACTTGATGCGTATGTCAAGCAGTACTCCTGTTGTAAATGGCTTTATGAACAGTTCTTATCATCCTTTTCTCACAAACTACATGTAATTCTCGCTAATACTCAGAAAACTCCTTATGTGTTATTGAGCAAATGGCATAATAGAGCCCCTTGGTTATCAGATGTTGATTCACTTCCTGCTTCACACTTCCACCTGCACTCAGTATTGCATCTGCAAAGGCTTCACTTTATTTCATTGAGCAAAAGGCATTGCAGGATAGTTTTGCATTTTTTAATTTTGTAAGCCTCTGAAAACTTTGGGCTGAAAATGACTAGGGCTGTAACCTACGAAGCATAGCTTGAATTATTTTGCAATGACCTTGGGACTCTGATCTTCAGTGTATATCAGTCATAAAAACAGGTATCAAGAAATGTAGTTAAACATTCCACAGATTTTAATATTGACATTACTATTTTACACAGTAAACAAAATCAAAATTGTATGTTGTATGTGATACTTGTATAGCATAAACCTAGCCACTGTAACTATTCAAAGGCAAGCATACTGTCAATGAGTGATAGGAGAGGTAGAAGGTTACTGGATTGTTATTGCATTATGATGTAGTGTTTTTAAAGAGGTGTGTCTTCAACTGTTTCCTAATCTGCAGCAGTGCAGGGGCAGGCAATATGGATAAATGGTAACTATTCCAGATCCTGAGTGCATAGATGGGAAAGGCTTGATCCCTTGTTTTTAGGTTTCACCTGCGGTGTGGTTGCTAAATCGTTTGCATTTAAACAAAAAATCTCAATAGGGGCTTAGAGCCTGGCCACTACGTACATTTACTTACTATTGCCTGGCTCCCTTGTCACTCTCTTTTCTTGCTTCCTATTGGTCACCTCCTCCTCCTCGCCTCCGTTTTCCTCTTGGTCTTTGAGTCTTTGTCCTGCAATGGTGCCTGGGCCAAGTACTGCTTCCGGTGGCCAGTGTTCCTCCACTGCTGACCCCAGCAGGGACTTTTTAAAAAATATAGTTTTCAGGCTCTTCACTCGCACCATCACCCCCATTTCCATTCGTTTTAAAACCCACCAGCTTGCCGTTTGTTTAAAACACACTGCCTGCCTACTCCCACTTTACTCTGTTTCTAATTCCCCCCCTACTTTCCTGTTGCAGGAATGCAAGAGCAGCATGAAGCTTTTTTCATATCGGGTGCTCTCAGAGTTTACTCTACGTATTTATTCTCCTACCCCAGAGAAGTACACTGAAGGGAATGTGTACATTTCACAGAATTCATGAATATATACCCCTGTCAAATGTCAGAATTGTGGTCTTGTGTGTATCTGTAATTAAACTGATTTGCACTTTCTGTGGCCAGCACGTCAATGTTCCTTCCCCTTTCTTTTAGAATTGAAGAAATGCTCGCAATAGGTGACAGACACACAGACAGGAGCAAAGACAGAGCCATGGCTCAGTTAGAGGGGAAGATCAGTATTAGAGATTTGACACAGATAGAAACAGACGAGAAAGATATAAAACTCGTGTGAGAAAAGTGTTAAAAAAGAGAGAACTGATGATATACAACAGGAAGTCAGAGGAAGGCGAAACATGTTAGAAAGAATCAGCTCAGAGAAGGAAAGGTAAGAGACAATCAATAAAGACAATAGCTGAAAGAGTAGGGAGGCAGGTGAAAGGGCCGAGAGTCAAATTATAAAAAGTCTGTGCATGGAAAAGGAGAAACAAAGTTTGGGTGAGACAGTTGAGGGACATGTTAGAGACAATGATGAGAGAGACGGCTCAGAGATAAGAGAAGACAGGTGTGAGAGAGAGGCACAATACATTGACAGGTTAAAATGACAAATATGGTTGGTGGTTAGGTGGACAAGTGGGAAAATGAAAGCTGAAAGAAGTGAGACAATTGAGAGAGTGGCGGTAAAGTGACAGAGCTGAATGGGAGACAGAGCAGTCATACGGTTTTGAATGGGAGAGAGAGAAAGTGGTGTTAAAAAGATAGGTTAGAAAAAAAGCTGAGGGAGAGGTGGGGAGAAAGAAAAGTGAGAAATATGGGGGTGATATTGAGACAGACAGGTGAAAAGGAGATAAAGGGGTAAGAGAGGAGAGAGGTAAGTGAAAGAAGTGATAAAGAGACACTACAGGTGTCAGAAAGTAAAATGAGAGAGAGGAAGATATGTGAGATATTATAACGAGATCAGTGAGAAAGACAGTTCTGATAGTGGGAGAGACAGCAGGGTGAGAAAGAGACAGCAACCAGTGAGAAAGATAAGAGAGAGAGATAATAAAGACAAATAGCTGGGAATCAGACAGTTGGGGGTGAGGTTCTGTAGCGATCCGAACCCGTGAAATCGGTATCGTAGTACTGACACGATTTTGGTACCAATGAACCGCAAATGATCCATTACATACATGACAGTGTTTTCGCTACGCAACTAGCATGAATTCACTCAGAAATAGGGCATTCTGTTGTAAAGTCATGGCTTCCATTTTAGTTACGGCATCCATTTTGATTCTTGCCCTCACATAGTCAATGAACGGGCAATGACCCCGACAGAGTCACCTTGTTAAGGACACGTAAGCTCGAGCCCCGAGAAAGGCTGACGCTGCATGACTAGGCAGAATCAAGCTGCCTCCCTTGCCTGAGGCCAGTCCTGCTATACTGGTTCTCGTGTCCATTGTCCTGACTGAAAGGCCGAAGACGGTAGCCATGCCCGTTTATGATCCATAAACACCTCTTATCCTACTTTTCAATCCTTTGCACCTGGCTCTGCTCCTCTCCTTCTGGACTTTTACAATGGGGAGGTTACGATTTTTATGATGGGGAGGATCGGGTAAAGAATGGAAAACTGACAAGGGGACCTGATCGAATACCGAAAACCTACGACTAATTATTGTTTGATGTCTATCTACTGTTTATTTGGGATACCGGGTTGGGCATGAGAAATATTCGTGTAATGTTGCCTAAAGACATTTTCCGTGTATTTAAGGAGCAACCCACTTAATGCAATTCGAACAGTCTCGTAGATTCTGCCTCTGTGTGGTTCCTATGACTTCTGTGTCCCTGCAGTAAATAAACCTTGGTCTTTGACGCCACCATCGAGAAGCCCGTGTCTCTGTTTATTTGTGCACCGAGACAGGAGGAACTCAGGGGTTCTTTGGGTGTTGTTTCCCTGACACCTCTGGACTCTTAAAAGTCCAGAACCACAAATTGGCACCCAACGTGGGGCGACGTCATCCGGTACCGGTCCAAAGCCTGAAAAGTTCGAGAAGTTTCGTGTGAAGATTCCGGAGGGAGGTACCCCGCTTCATCGATCCCTGCATGTCGTAAAAGTGGCCCGACGATCTCTTCCACGAGGGTTCCCGTTCCCAGACGGCTACAGAGGACCGCTGCCCTGACTGTCGCCCTGTCTTGGATCCGAGGTGCAGACCTTAGTACGGCGAGACGTAGACGGGTTCTCCTTGTTGACGTCTTCCACATTTCAGTTAAGTATTAAGTGGGTTACGCTCAGTTTGGTTGTTCTTTGTTGCTCTGGTTTAATTCGTAGATTATCATTGGTTGCTCTTGTTTAGATAATCTTTGTTTTGGTAATAGTTCATTTTGGTAGGCCTAAGTTCTTTGTGCATTTTGGTTGGAATTTGTCTTTGTTTGTCATGACTACCAGTAGTAATTGTTTCCTGTCCTGGTTACGTTGCAACGGGGATTCTCGGTTGGAGGATTCGTGTTCGGTTCCTCCGATTGGAACTCCTACATATGAGCTCTATTGTAAACATGGTGTGGGTCCTATTACGTATAATGAAGTATGAGTCCGTTACACCAGAAAAGATGGTGTCCTTAGTTGGCCACCGCATGGTAGCTTCGAAACCGAAATACTAGACAATCTAGAAATTAAGTTGTTTAAGAGAAAAGCCCGGCCGGCAATGTTTGATTCTTTTCGCGTATGGCGCAAAGAAGCCAAACAGAGAGAAATTAGGAAGACGAAGAAAGAACAGAAAGAGAAAGGGTTGACTTTAATGGAGTCTGCTAGGCAGCTGTATGTCAACGAGACTGAGAAAGCAATGGAGATGGCAAATAGAAAATATAATTTGGCAATTGATAAATGTTACCCTGTATTGCCATCTTGTCCTACTAAGCCGATGGAGGATCATGAAAAGGATCCTCTGTTGTCTTACCTGTTGAATTCACCTCCACCGTATGCACAGGGTATTACAGTACCACAGTTACTACCTGTTGTACAACCAGCTGCTGGTCAGCCTGGAATAGTTGCTCCACTTCCTTTGATTCCAGCTCCTGTCCTTCCCGTAGTAAATGTTCCTTTGGCACCCCCTCTTCCTGGGTCGCCTGCTCCGCCTTTGCCTGTCGTTACGCAAACTGCTTTACCTGCTACTCCCACCCTTACTATTTCATCTGCTCCAGCTGCCCTATCCCCGAACCCTATGAACATTCTGACTCCGCTTTCCGTTCGTCGGAAAATAACCGACTCTGTAACTAATATCTTAACTCCTCTCTACAGGTCTTTAATTGGGACCCCCGTTTCTGACTCTATACAGAGACGTAGCCAGCTTCCTGGTCCTCAGGAACGAGACATGTTAGATTCGACAGCTCTTAGGTGGATGTCGAAAGCTGTGAAGTATGATGCACAAAGAGTGTTAGATACCTTTAGGCAATGGAATGAACCAACTCAACGTTATGTTTTTGACGTGATGTGTTCTCTTGTGCGTGAAGAATGGGAAGATGATGACTTAGATTCTGTCCCCTCTGATCTGATAAATATTCAACAGAAGTTCGCCGCAGGAATGGTGATAGGTTCAGAAGTAAGGGGAGCGATAGAACTGATTTTAGCTTATAGGGATGATTCCCCTCTTCGAGCGACAAGGGACCCTGATGGTTCACCGATTACTACTAGGAAAAAACGAGGTCAATATCCGATGAGGGAAGTTCCACCGATATGGCGTGATGCAGTTCAAGCTGATGCGGCTAATGGTATTGCAGCTGCCCCGGCACAATTCCAGAGAGTGTGGATACACATCCCTTGGAAACGGGCTGAAGTATTAGCAGTAAAACAAGCGTTGCCAGACCCACGTAAAAATCCTGCTGGTTATTACAAAGAGTTAACGCAGACAGTTCAGGCGTGCGTCATGAATTTGGCAGACATTGAAATGTTATTTGGTAATGTAGTGCCACAGCCTATTTGGGCCAAGATTCGGCAAGAGAACCACCCAGTCGCCCTAGGAGGTGATTGGCCTGCTATTGTAGCAGCAGATGCGCAACAAGTTGGCGGTGCTAAACCTGAACCTCTGATTGCTGCCCTACCTGGCAGAATAATTATTCTGATGAAAACGCTGATGCCAGCGTTACGAGTTAATTGGGATAAACTATCGGCATGCAAGCAAAAGAAGGACGAAAGCGTCTCTGACTTTTTCACTAGATTTGAGGAGACCTTCGTAGACCACAGTGGACAAGATATGAGTACTGAGGGAGGCCAGAGATTGTTTGTCGACAAGTTCGTGTTTAATTTATTACCTGAACTTAGTAACAAGTTAAAGGATTCTGAAAGTGCATGGGCAGTATCGACGACAGCACAGATACTTGCAACTGCTCAGTATTACGAGAATAGAGAGAAGGAAGAGAAGGAAAAGTCAGAAAAGAAAACAAAAGATTTAAAGACTAAAGTTCTTTTGCAACAGGCGTATCCGCCTCGCTCGAATCAGTCAGATTCACAGCAGCGACCCCAGTTTCAGCAGCAGCCACAATTCCAGCAAGGGACGTCCCAAAGATTTAATTATGGTTTTTCCAGACAACAGTTAGCATGGAATCAGTGTGCCTATTGTAAAAAGGAGGGTCATTATAAGAATGAGTGTCCGGTACTGCACGCACAGACTAGTGGTGTCCCAGCTCAGAGAGGTAATGTTGGGTTTATGCAAACCCCTAGGGGTAGAGGACGTGGTAAAATGACACCACAGGCTGATCGCCAATCAAATTATTTCGATCAGCGAAATGCACAATCTGTGCAACCAGGTAGATCTCCACAGTATCATGTTGAAGATTATTATGATCATAATGAAGAGATTCAGAGAGGCGAATACTAGGACAGCCACAGGCAAAGAGAGGGAATAGTATCAGTTCCAGTTGATCAGAGTGGACCTTATGTCGCAGTAGTTACATCAGGCGTGGTCGAACCGTTTCTGTTGGATACTGGTGCGGCAAAAAGTTCAATTATGCATGCAAAACTCCCTGGCGCACCTTTGTCTGGGTTAACGAACACTTCAGTAGGTTTCTCAGGCGCCCCTGTTCACAATCCTGTTTCTAGTCCTTTATCAATATCTGTTGGGCCATGTGAACTAGAAGCACCCCTTATTCTAACAACCGGTTGTAATGAGAATTTGCTTGGTTTAGATCTGTTGAAACGCCTACATGCGACACTGTACTGTTCTCCTTCGGGAGTACAGCTCACATTAGGCAAAAGAGTAATCTCTCCAATGTATATGTCGATGGATAAGCTCCCACCGGAGCTGCGTTCTCTCCCTGATACTCTTTGGGCAACTGGTCCTAACGATGTAGGCCTCTTAGAAATTCCCCCTTATGTGGTAAGTCTGAAAGCGAATGTTAAATTCCCACGAATCCCACAGTATCGGATTTCAAATGAAGGGGAACGTGCGCTCTTGCTGATTGTGAAAGACTTGATACAGAAAGATGTGATTGAGGAAACTAGAGGAAATGTCTGCAATAGTCCTGTTCTACCGATTTTGAAACGTACTGACCCTTCCAAACCTCCAATCTACCGGTTTGTGATTGACCTCAGAGAAGTTAACAAAATAGTGATTCCACAGTTTCCTGTGGTACCAGATATCACTGCATTACTAACGTTGATTCCTGCCTCAGCCTCATGGTTTACAGTGATCGATTTGAAAAATGCATTTTTCAGCATTTCGATAGCCGAGGAAAGTAGAGACATTTTTGGTTTCTCCTTAGGAGGTCGCAGTTTCAGATTCAAACGCGCTCCACAAGGTTATTGTGAGAGCCCTTCAATTTACAGCCAAGCATTGAAGAGTCAATTAGATGCTCTTGTACTTCCTCCTGGTGTTGCTCTGATCCAATACGTAGATGATCTTTTACTGGCTGCTGATGACAAGGAAACTTGCAAAGCAGCTACAATTTCTCTATTACGTCATTTGTCAGACTTACATCACAAGGTGTCACCTTCTAAACTGCAATATTGTTGCCAAGAAGTGACCTACTTAGGTCATCTTTTGTCAAAGGAGGGAAGAAGGTTGACCCCAGAGAGAATCAAAGCAATTTCGCAGATGACTGTACCAAGCACACAGAGAGAAGTGCGTGCGTTTTTGGGTATTACGTCATACTGTAGGCAATGGATCCCAAATGTTTCTCTCATTGCAAAACCATTGGTAGCCCGACTGGAAAAGGTGTTCCGAGCCCTTTGCCATGGTCCGACGAATGTCAACAGAGCTTCTCTAACTTACGTGATGCGCTGTGTTCAGCTCCTGTGTTGGGTACTCCTGACTACAGTAAGCAGTTTACACTATATGTCCATGAAAGAGAAGGTTGTGCTTTGAGTGTTTTAACGCAACAATTTGGTGACAAACAGCGACCTTGTGCATATTTCTCATCTACATTAGATCCGGTAGCCAGAGCATTGCCAAGTTGTTTGAGAGCTACAGCAGCAGCTGCAGTGTCTATTCGACAGTCTGCTGGACTAGTCATGAACAACATGTTAGTAGTCATGGTTCCACATGCTGTGGATACACTCATGAATCGAACGAAAACTCAGCACCTCACCAGTGCTAGACTATCAGGCTATGAGCTGACGCTTTTGGCAAACCACATTCAGATTAAGCGATGCAACATATTGAATCCAGCAACGCTGTTGCCGACTACTCTAGAGTCGAGTGATTCAGAGCCCCATGATTGCTGTTTTAGAACTGAGGAAGAGACAAAAGGTCGGATTGATTTGAAAGATACTCCGTTACTAGATCCAGACGGCACTTTATATGTCGATGGGTCGTGTTTTAAACTACAGAATGGTGATGTGACGGCCGCGTATGCAGTTACGACTTTGAGTACGATTGTTGAGACTGCAAGAGTAAGTCAGAATTCTGCCCAAGCTGCAGAATTAATTGCATGAACAAGAGCGTGTGTTTTAGCTGAGGGAAAGAGAGTGAATGTGTTTACTGATAGCCAATACGCCTTCGGCGTAGCACATAGCTTTGGACGTCTCTGCAGAGAAAGAGGTTTTCTCACGTCTCATGGAACTAAGATCCAACATGGACAGTTAGTCAGCGATCTATTGGAATCCCTGACCCTACCGAATGAAGTTGCGATTGTGAAGTGCAGTGCACATCGAAAGATTACGGATGATGTTGGCCGTGGGAATGCGTTTGCTGATGAGGTCGCTAGAGAAACGGCCAAGAACATGACGAGCCGAATGTACGTTGCAACGTCTGCAAGATGGATTGCTGAATCAGGAATGTGTGAGAATACGATTGAAAGTGTGAAGGCAATCCAGAATGAAGCAACTGAAAATGAGAAGAATGAATGGAAGGAGAAAATGGGTAAAATGGATTCAAGTGGATGTTGGGTTGATTTGTCTGAACAGCAGCGTTGGATGTTACCTGATGCGTATGTGCTCGCAGTAGTTACGATGGCGCATGGAGCAGCGCACATCAGTTCGAAAGGGATCTGTAAAATGTTAGCTCCAGTATGGAAGAACGATGGAATTACTAAGTGTGCGGAAAGAGTGGTGAAAAACTGCATGATATGCCTGATGCATAATCCTGGCAAGGGAACCCCAACCCCAACTGGTCCTTTTGCTCCCCCTTCTTGTCCCTTTGAAGTGATTCAATTGGATTTTATCCACATGGACAGGTGTAATAATCTTAAATATGTCCTAGTGGTGGTCTGTGCCTTTTCAAGATGGATTGAGGCATATCCGTTAAAGGATAACACTGCTATGTCCACTGCCAAAATCCTCCTTAAAGAGTACTTCCCCAGGTATGGTATGCCACAGATTGTTTGGTCGGACAATGGAAGTGAGTTTGTAGGGAAAGTTATGAAGAGTGTGTGTACGGGTTTGGGTATTACCCAAAAATTTCACAGTGCGAATCACCCACAGTCAGCGGGTTTGGTTGAAGGGTACAATGGCACCCTGAAACTGAAACTTGCTAAAATTCAAGCTTCCACTGGTCTATCTTGGCCAGATGCACTGCCTTTAGCACTATTGTCCACCAGAGCGACTGTACACTCTCGAGTAGGGCTTAGCCCATATGAGATTGTGTTCGGTCGTCCTGCTAATGTTTGGGGAGTCCCTAGGCCAAAAGAATTCAAACAGATTGAATACCCAATGTTGATTGATTATCTCTATGATCTGACTGCTAATCTAAGCCTTATTCATCAACAGGTATTCGAATCCCTGCCTAAACTGCCAGAGAGTCCAGGCCACACGTTGAAACCAGGCGACCAAGTTGTAGTACGGAACTTTGAACGAACTCGGAACCTCCAGCCAAGATTCGTGGGTCCGTTCCAGGTACTCCTCACAACAAGAACTGCTGTACGCCTAGCTGGAAGGAAGAATTGGGTGCGCGCTAGCCATACGAAACGTGTCCCTCTCCCACTCCCCTATGACAACTGGGTTAGACAGGGATTTGGCGTATCCGAGACAGAACCTGTTCCTAGGCACATCCCTTTCAGTGATGCAGAGTATATAACGAACCACCCACGAACTGAAACACAGAACTCTGACACCTCAGCAGGAACCGCTCCTTTGAATCTTGGACCGAGTATTGTACAAAGTGAACATTTGTCACCTGTGGAGTCGAACATTTCCGCACCTGTAGACCAGCTATTTCAAGATCAGACAAGACCCGGAAAGTACAGATATAATCTACGTTCTCATGTTATGAACTAATGACATTGCATAATTACCTTTCTGTTTGAAAACTGTTTTGATCTTACTGCATTCCATTCAGTCAGGAAGTTTGCTCTAAATTTTTATCTTTTTGTTTTTATTGTTTCTCTCACCTTGCCATCTGGGTTACCGTAGGGTCGTAACGTGTGCCTTGTTTTAATTTGCAGGGAATCAGACATAAGGTCGGTTTCTTGTGTCTATCTTGGGAACTCCCAGGGTAAACAGAGGCAAGTTTTTAACAGGTACAAACCATCCGTAGTGAACGATTGTAGAAGATGGAGCTTCCTGAACTGCGACGGGTTAATGTCATAAATGTGCACAAGACAAAGCTATATGACATATTATATAGCAAATGTTTTCTAATGCAATGTACTTTGACACTTCTAATTGTTTTAATAACTTTGGTAGGCGGAATTATTTTTAGTATTCAGTTGATCTTTACACCTGTTACATCTACAGTATCTCCCCATGTTCCTGTTTCTCCGACTGTTGTTTCTCTTCATTCTTTCCATCCTTTTCCTGCCCACGAGCAAGCTCGACGCTCTGAGTTTATAAATAACACTTTCATTCAGCTCTTGCACCAACATCAACTAGTAGTTAACACAACAAACTGCTGGGTGTGTGGCTTGATACCACATACCATGGACAAGGGCATCCCTTATCTGGTTCTGCCCTTTAGTTATAATGGATCATTCTAGGCATTTCAGACCATGTTGGCTTATGCCCTAGAGACCTATCCTCCACGACCTCCGCGTTCCACTCGGTATAACTCTGCTAATAGAGCCTTGGTAAAAGGAATCACTGACATGGTTAGAGATGTCAATAACACTCCGTTCATTCCCAAGGATGAATTGCGAGTTTACATGGGTTGGAATGTTACGGAATATGGCATTACTCTGGGTGAGAACAAACCTAAAAGCTCGACTCCGATCTGGGTCGTACCCCACCAAGGTCAGGTCTGTTTGCAAGGTAATGGGAGGAATCCGAAAGCTCGACTAGGAAAGAGTGACTGTATCGAAACATATGTTTTCCCGTCACAGTCTTCCCCTGCATTCTTAGCTGCTAAGGGTACCTATTTTATTTGCCAAGACAGAGCATACACATGGCTGCCTGCTGACTTCTCAGGCTCATGTTATATCGCTCAACTGCTACCTCCGACATACACTGCTGCACCGGACTATCACAAAACTAGAGTTGTGAGAGGTGTTTTCAGTAAAGAGGATACTGCTGGCCAAGAAGCAGGAGACTTCTTCAAAGGTTTCCTTCCGTTTTGGGGGCCTATGGTTAACAGTAGAAACTTACGTCAACTAACACGGGTAGTTGAATCCACTATCACCGAAACTGCGGGTGCCCTTAGTAACCTGACAGCTGAGCTTCAAGCGGATCGTCTCATGACGTTACAGAACCGTATGGTTCTTGATGTGTTACTTGCAGAACGAGGTGGAGTATGTAAAATGATCCAATCGAGTTGTTGTGTTTTTATCCCAGATAATGCGCCAACGGTATACAAGGCCATCTCTAAGTTACACAAAATCTCTGACTCTATTCATGTAGAGAAAGGTGACTGGTCATTAATGGGATGGTTCTGGAGCCTGTTGTCTGCGTGGGGATGAAAGGTTCTGATAGTCACTGGTGTTGCGTTGGTATTTTTATTTTCGTGCTGTCTCATTGTTCAGTGTGGTCCTGCCTTATGTAATCTCTGCATTTCAACATGCGTAAGAAGACCACCTGTTTTTAGAGATACGCCACTGGATAGAGTAATGCTTCAACAACATATCAGTGACCTGATGAACATAGATATGGACTCCGACATATAGTAAGTTATTGCCTATGTAAGGGCAAAAGGACGGTCTGAGGTTCTGTAGCGATCCGAACCCGTGAAATCGGTATCGTAGTACTGACACGATTTTGGTACCAATGAACCGCAAATGATCCATTACATACATGACAGTGTTTTCGCTACGGAACTAGCATGAATTCACTCAGAAATAGGGCATTCTGTTGTAAAGTCATGGCATCCATTTTAGTTACGGCATCCATTTTGTTTCTTGCCCTCACATAGTCAATGAATGGGCAATGACCCCGACAGAGTCACCTTGTTAAGGACACGTAAGCTCGAGCCCCGAGAAAGGCTGACGCTGCATGACTAGGCAGAATCGAGCTGCCTCCCTTGCCTGAGGCCAGTCCTGCTATACTGGTTCTCGTGTCCATTGTCCTGACTGAAAGGCCGAAGACGGTAGCCATGCCCGTTTATGATCCATAAACACCTCTTATCCTACTTTTCAATCCTTTGTACCTGGCTCTGCTGCTCTCCTTCTGGACTTTTACAATGGGGAGGTTACGATTTTTATGATGGGGAGGATCGGGTAAAGAATGGAAAACTGACAAGGGGACCTGATCGAATACCGAAAACCTACGACTAATTATTGTTTGATGTCTATTTACTGTTTATTTGGGATACCGGGTTGGGCATGAGAAATATTCGTGTAATGTTGCCTAAAGACATTTTCCGTGTATTTAAGGAACAACCCACTTAATGCAATTCGAACAGTCTCGTAGATTCTGCCTCTGTGTGGTTCCTATGACTTCTGTGTCCCTGCAGTAAATAAACCTTGGTCTTTGACGCCACCATCGAGAAGCCCGTGTCTCTGTTTATTTGTGCACCGAGACAGGAGGAACTCAGGGGTCTTTGGGTGTTGTTTCCCTGACACCTCTGGACTCTTAAAAGTCCAGAACCTCAGGGGAAGGGTGACAATGAGTTAAAGATCATTCGACATCCTTTTCTGTGATGTTATTGGAATGGCACGTAATGTCACTTCCCTTACCTGTGGCTTTTTAGTTAATTGGTGTCCATGAACAGCGGGTAATTAATTATGTTATCAGCTGTTGCTAAATGTATCTGCTGTTAGTGATAGAGGTTTCATATGGAAGACATGCATACCAAATTCGATTATCAATTATATATAAAGGCTCTCTTAAGACCCATTTTTAGTATTAATTCCCTCTTTATGCCTGTGAAAACATCCTCTTTTAAGGTGGTTCACTCCCTACTGCTAAAGACTGTTTGTCTTTTAATTTTTTTAAAGATAGTGACTAAAATTACCTTATAGGTATTGCCATACAATGTTTTTAAGAGCAGTATTTTTGGCACAATTAATTATAAAGAAATGATTGTTAGGGGAATTAACACATCACAACTGTTTTGAATTATGTACCTATGCCACTATTTATAATTCGTTGTTCAATTCCTGAGTTTTCACCATCTTTTGACTATAAGGCAGGTGCAGATTTGAATTTTCTCTCTCTTCTTCCGGCAGGCAGATAATCATCATTGTCATCTACTGTCCATCACAACTCTTCATTGAGCCAACTAGAGATAGATGCATTTTTGGTACTGTCTTGGCACATTTTGAACACTCTTCACCTAGTGGAATAAAGGCCGATCCATACTTTGCCAGACAATCCACCTGCCTTTTGGGCTTGTATTTACAACACTATTTTGTTTCTTACTAACTGGAGTAGGTTTGTTGCTAATGCCTATGCGCTTTTTAGGGTTGTGTGTTTGTTTTTATGAGCGTGGTGTTGATTGGATGTCAGAAGGCCTAGGGAGGCCAACCCTCTTCTCACTTATATTTGAGTAAAATACACTTTCTGTAACTTCATCCACCAGATTTAGAGATGTACATTGGCCCAGTAGATATCGCTTGCATTTCCAGGAACCTCAGTCATGCCAATGCATTGAACGTTGGAGGGACGGCTCTGTCAATTTGACAAAGTGTGATTTTGTTTTTGAAAATAAAAAACAATAACCCCCCTTCACCATTGAAGTTTTCTCCCATGGCGTGGGAGTTGTTTAAAGGTTTTTGTTTTCACATACTGCCACGTTTTGTATGGTAGTATCTTTTATTTTTGTAAATCTTTTATTAAACAATATCGAATTATCAAGCAATTTGAAACATATTTGGGAAACAGTATACATATCAAGCATCTGTACATGTTTACAAAGGTTGAATACACAGTGTAGAATGTATAACACCTAGTGGGGTGTAAGGTGCTCGTTATCATTTAGTGGTGTCGGCGGCGTGCATATGTCCCTCCTATATGCATTCCATGGCCCCCAGACCCTGTTCCATTTCCTGAGACATCTTCTGGCTATGAAAACTAACTTTTCTCGAAACATGCACCAATCTAGATATTCCCTCCACTTTCCTATCCTAGGTGGTTGCTGGGCTCCCCAGTTCTGCGCTATGTTCCTTTTGGCGATCATTACTGCTAATGTTACCCATTGCTTAGTGTATGATGTGAGGTCTGTTGGTTCCCAAATGTTTAATAGGCATCTTCGCGCCTCTAGAAGCAGGTCAATCGTTAGGACCTCACTTAGTACACGGTGTATGGCAGTCCAATAAATTTGTATGTGTTCACATTTCCACAGAATATGGATAAAGGTGCCCTCTTTCCCACATCGACGTCTGCACTCCCCACTTTCGGCTCTACCCATGTGTACCAACCTGGGGCCAGTTACATATACCCTGTGGAGAATTTTGAGTTGCACCAATCGTAATCGTGCTTGGATCACCACATCCCTCGGGGAGGAGACTGCATCTTGCCAGTCTTCCTCATCTAACTCAAGGCCATCCCTTGCCCATTTTTCCTTGAGTGCTTGGAGAGGGTCCTCCATGTTGTTAATTAGCTTCTTATAGATCAGTGAAATGGCTTTTTCGGGCAAATGGCCGTCGAGTATTCTGTCTTCCAATGGAGAAGCAGGGGGAAGGACGGAGTTCGTAGTAAGGTGGGTTTGGAGGGCATGCCGGACTTGGAGATATCTATAACGTTCAGTGTCTGCCAGGCTATAGTGTTTCTGAAGGGAGGTGAATGGGATGACTTCATCTCTAACCCAGAGGTCTCTGACCTGAGAAATTCCAATTAGGTCCCATTTATCGAAGCCCTTGGCTTGCCACAAATTCCCGAGTTTTTGGGAGTTCCACAGAGGGGTTGCCAGGGTAAGTTTGCTACATGCCAAATATGAACCGCATGAGTGGTTTGTCCGGTTAAGCGGTATTTACCAGGTTTATAATAGAGTGCTCTGCTATATCTCCCCCAGGGAGGAGCCATCTGTCCATGGCGTATCCCGGATTGCCAATGCCGCCATATGTTCCTTGGTTAATGGCGGCTAGGTGAGCTGACCAATAATATTTTTTGATGTCCGGGAGGCTGATGCCTCCATCATACCAATTCAGGGTGAGATTGGTTAACGCAATCCGGGGTTTACCATCCCATAGAAGATCCCTCTGAAGTCTCTCTATTCCCTTAAAATACGATGCAGGGACTGGATCCATTAAGTTCTGCATGGCGTAAAGGAAGAGGGGCAGGGTCATCATTTAAAAAAGGGTAGCCCAACCCAACAGTGAGAGTGGCAAAGATTTCCAGTTCCTTAAGTCCTTTTTCAGCCTTTGTATAGGCGGTAGGAGGTTGCGAGTGAAACGGATCATGGAACTTAACGAAATGAAGATACCTAAGTATCGAAAGCCGTCAGACGCTATCTGAAGTGGGCAGTTCCTCGGAAGGACAGGAGACTCCCCCTGTAGGACACAGACAACAGATTTTGTCCAATTTATTGTGAAGCCGAAATAGCTACCAAACACTGCTAGGATATCAAATAGACATATTAAAGAAGCCCTCGGGGAAGTTAAATACAACAGGATATCATCCACATATAGGGATATCCTATCCTCCCAATCCACTGACCAACGCATCCCGTGGATCACTGGATCCCTACGGATCCACGATGCCAGGGGTTCCAGGGCCAAAGTAAATAACAGTAGGGACAAAAAAAAACCCTGTTGCGTGCCCCTACACAACTGAAATGTTGCTGATTTGCGATTGTTCACCTCTACTTGAGCCATTGGTTTTGAGTACAATAACCGGATCCAACCCACAAAGCTTGGTCTAAAGCCCATTTTGCTAAGAACAGCAAAAAGGTATGGCCATTCCACCATGTCAAATGCCATGGTGGCGTCCAGTGACACCAACACGGCCGGTTCCTGGATAGTTGCCACCCTGCCTAACACTCCATGCACTCTGCGCAGGTTCAAGACTGTGCTACGGTGCGGCATGAAACCTGATTGGTCTGAATGCACCAAACTGTCTATCACTTTTACCAACCGGATCGCCAATAGCTTTGCGAGGATCTTGGGCTCTGCGTTAAGTAAGGATATTGGTCTATATGAGGCAAAACTGGTTTTGGGTTTCCCCTCCTTGTGAATAACTATTATGTTGGCTGTCCTTTGGACCCTGGGGAGTGCTCCCTCCTCCCTACTGTCCTTAAACATCGAATGGAGAAACAGGCTATTTTATCTGGTCTGAGCTTATAGAGCTCGATTGGCAGGCCATTGGGGCCTGAAGCTTTCCCAGAATGAATCGCCCGTATCGTCTGGGCTACCTCCTTATTCGAAAACTCAGACTCAAGGTATTCCCTATTTTCATCTGACAGTGTGGGAAGTGAGATATCGCGGATCCGAGAGCAATTCTCTTCCATTGAGTATTTCCCTTCCGTACCATATATCTTTTGATAGTAATCGGCAAACTGGGCAGCAATTTTCTGTGGTTCAGAGACTAAGCCGATGCCCTCTATGTGGAGCTCAGACACAAGGCGACTAGTCCACTCCTTCTTATCTAACCATGCAATTAGTTTCCCTGCCTTGTCCCCATGCTCGTAGATTCTGTTTTGTGTTTCCCTTCCCTGGGCCATAGCTCTGTCCGTTACTATGGCTTTGAACTCATCTTGTTTGAGCTGCAAGAGGTGCAACTTCTCGGAGTTACTGTCACTTCTAACTCGCTCTCTAGTCCCAGTACCTCGTCCTCTGCCTGTACCAACTCATTCTGTTTTTCTTTTTTCTTGCTTCCGATCAAAAATAGGGCTTGCCCCCGAATCACCGATTTGTATGCTTCCCATAGCGTTTGGGCGGACTCTACTGTACCCTCATTTTTATGGAAACAGTGATCTGTTTCTTGGATTATATTCTTATGGATATCAGGGTCTCGGAGGTACCATGAGCTGATGGGGGCGATTCTTCCCGCTCTCCTCTGGCCTAGGACAACGTGTGTCCAGATCGGTGAGTGGTCAGAAATACCTCTTCCTAAATGTCGTATTTCTTGAATGTCAAGGGCCAAAGTAGCTGGAACTAGTACATAATCAATACGCGAGAGACTCTGATGGGCACTCGATAAGAAGGTATACTGAGCCCTGCCCGGGTTATGCGCTCTCCATCCATCTACCAATCCCATGGCATCAAGGAAGTCAGGTAGCCACAGGTGTGTGGGTCTAATGTCCCGCGGGGGTGACGATCCAATATACCAGATACCACTGCATTAAAGCCTCCTCCTATCAGGAGGGAGCCCTCTGAAAAGGACAATAGGATTGCGCCCAGGTCCTTAAATGTCTCACTATGGAGGCCAGGGGGAACATACATCGAGACAAATGTGACAGCTCTACCCTCCCAGAGACCCAAAATACCTATGTATCTGCCCCTATTATCCGACCATGTGGATTGCAGTGCGAATGGAAACAAATTTTTTAGTGCTATGCCCACTCCCCGCGACCCAGTCATAAACCCGGCATGTGCCACTAATTTATAGCCTCCCCTGTTCATAGCCTTACACATGTTCCCAACTAAGTGAGTTTCCCATAGTAGAATGACATCTGGGGCTTGTCTCTTGATGTATTGAAGTACCATGCTACATTTGATTTTATCACCAAGCCTGTTGACGTTCCAACTGAGGATCTTAATCCCTGTTTTCCACTGTGTACCCATATGGACTCATGTTGCGACACTGCTCCTGTTCTGCATTACATTTTGATGCTGCCGATAGAACAATTACTTCATACAATTGAAAATTCTCAAACTTTAACAACCCCCCAACCACCGCCCTCCCTGCAACCCTGCCCTCTAGGCTTCAAACTGCCCATGATACAACTTGCAGAGTGCCTGTCACCCACACACGCTAACTAAATGTAGTAAAGTGGGATGCGACATGTCTACCCCCCTCCGCATTACTGATATTGCCATATTAAATCCCCTCAAATGCGATTTAGCAATTAACATGCATTAATAATGATTTTTCTCGTCTCTGAGCGACTTGTAGTGCCCCTACACAGGCCCCTGGCCCCCACTAGTGTCCGGTAAACTCACCAACCAACATCATTGTCAATTGAGTCCGCTGGCCCATGGCCCCCTTAGCCCTGTACAATACCCCCAGGAAGATGCAACTTGTTGTTCAGCGGCTCTCCAACCAGTCTGCTGCCAATTCGGGCTGATCAAAGAACCAGGCCCTGCCGTCGGCCTCCACACGAAGCCTGGCTGGGAAGAGCATGGCGTACTTATATCCTTTGTCTCTTAATGTTTTCATTATCCGCAGGAAGGAGCGCCTTTGTCTCTGGACCATCTGGGTAAAGTCTGGAAAGAAAGCGATCTCCATGTTGTCATATCAGAGTGGAGGTTCCGCTCTAGCATGTTGGAGTATCACATCTCGATCTCTAAAATTTAGGACTCTAGCAAGGATAGGACACGGAGGGGCTCCCGGTTTCAGACGACCTCCAGGGACTCTATGGGCTCTTTCAATGACAAAGAATTCCCTTTGGTTGCAGATGGTTGAGGATGAGGTCTTCCACAAAGAGATCAGTGGCTTGTCCTTCTGATTTTTCCGGGACCCCTAGGTTACGCACATTGTTGCGCCGTAGTCGCCCTACGTAGTCATCCAGTTTGGTTTCGACATACTTCCGAAAGGTTTGTAGGAATATATGACGTTACAACGCTAACCAAAACTTAGCATGCTTTTACAGAGAAGTTTTTAGTTAGCAAATACCATTACAAAGCAACTTTTTATTTCGCATACCATTATTTTGCATTTGAATAGAAATGCATTTAATATGCTTTTACAATGTACACACAAACAACGCATACCATTACAACGCAATTTTAGTTGCCTAAATCTATCAAATAATTTTTTTAATGTAACCTATCCCCCTGGGATGGGATGTATGGGTAATAGGCTTTTTGGGTGGGGGAGTAACATACTTCCTTTCTTCTGCTATTCTTTTTAATATCCTCCATAACATCTTATATTAATCTCTTCATTTAAATATTCTCATTAATTTTATTTTTCTTTTATTTTATTATTCATTTTTCCAGAACTAATCCTGCTTATATCTTCCTTTATTTTTTTCCGATTTCTTTTTCTGTTACATTTCCGTAATTTATATACTCCACACTAAACCAAATTTCCACCCACGATTCTCCTTCTATTAACATATACATTATACTTCATTATTATTATAATTTAAACTCCTCCTACCTGTACACTTTTCTTCCACGTTTCTTCTCCTTTCCCCTTTATTCTTCCGTACGTCGTTTTTACGTTACTGCGTTGATGTATTTATCATAAAAAGTGAAAAATGATAAATCTTTTCATTTTAACCATTGTCCAACCGTGGGAAAACCTCTTTTTTAAAATTATATTTTCTTTATTCTGCCACAAAAAATAAACCTTTTCATTGATCATCGTGACATCGCGGTAAGAAAAAATATTTGTTTAAACAACACATCTTTTGTCTAATTAATTTAGTGAAAAAGGACAAATCTTTTCATTTTAACCATTGTCCAACCGTGGAAAAACCTCTTTTTTTAAATTATGTTTTCTTTATTGTGCCACACAAAATAAACCTTTTCATCGATCATCGTGACATCGCGGTAAGAAAAAATATTTGTTTAAACAGCACATAGTTTTTCTAATTAATTTCATTTGGCTTTGATATTAATACTCTAGCTGCACAGTGTTAAATCGAGATTGCAATGAATTCTTCCTCATAACTCATAATAAATGTGAATTCTTCTCTATGGTCTAGATCCATAAACAAAAAATAACTAATTTCACCATTCCACTGTGTGTGTATGTGAATTCACTGAAAAAAACAAAGGTTACATTGATGTTGTATTTAGGAATTTGCATTTAAAAAAACCTAGAAATTCACTGATAAAGCCAAACAGTACACGGACGTTATAGTTAGGAAATGGAATAAAACAAAACCTTAGAGATTCACTGAAAACAAGCATTTGCAATGCAATAGGTCTCGCATTTGCGAGAGTTTGAGCTATTAGCATTGTAAATGACAGTGCCTTTTATTTGTTTAAAAAAAAAAAAACTTAAATAAAAAGCATTGTCATTTACAATGCCAATAGCTCAAACTCGTATAAATGCGAGACCTATTTCATTGCAAATGCTTGTTTATGCCTGTAACTGCCTATGGGAGGGCATCGTAAATCAATTTTGGGTAATCATCAGGCTCTGGCCGTGAGCACTGGGTGAGAGACAGGAAAAGGGAAAGACCGAGGGAATAATAGGAAAACAGTGACTGGGAGAAACCAGGGATGAAAATATACCTGCAAGAGTGGACAGGAAATATAGTGTGGTGCAAGAATGAGACATGGGGTAGAATGAAAACTAGGTGGCCCTGGTATTAAGCATCTCTGGCATTCTGTAGCACTGGTGGCGAGCTTCTAAAAAGCTGGAGGCTTCTGCACTTACTTATTTTTACAATTTAAACACCTGAACCAAGTTATATTTATTCCCCCTGAACTTTATGGGATCTTTGTCATCCCCCACTGGACCTGAATCATACAGCTTTGGTCCCAACTCCGTTGCCAGCAGCACTTAGAGGCCTAACGGAGATGGGGGGACGTGTGTCAGAAATCAAACTCGCCGCGCGACGGCGGGGCTCTGAGCTGTTTGAATGCCGGCAGAGACTTTCTTTGTTTACTCGCATGGGCGATGTGGCAGAATTCAAGTTCCGGCATGAGTCATATTTTTACCACGGCACAGGTCGAATTGCCCAAAGCCTGCGTCTCGTTCTAAAAAGTAAACGCATAGTGGACATGGCAAGGATGCTGCTCTTAAGTTTAAAAATAAAAAATAAAAATCCCGAAAATAAAAGCGACCGCACATGCAAGTTACAAAAAATAACAAATCTAGTGCTTACCAAGTAAGGAGACAGTGTCCCTCTGCAAGTAAACAATCCAATCCCAAGCAGCGGCACTTCTTGAATCGTATTGATTCCAAAAAGTCCTCGCATGTGCGCTGCTAACGCCATGCAAGACCTAAAAAATTAATGTTGTGCACTTAATCATTCTAGAGAGAAGCAAAATTACAGCTAGAGAGGAGTTTGGCCTCAAGGTCGTAAAATTATCAGTAGCAAGAGGGTCGACTCGGCCCTTCGTTCTTCTGTTGTGTCAAGTTAAAATGAATCTCCCATAGCATTGAAAAAAATACTTTTAGGTGAAATAAGCGTGCATGAAAAGGAATGGGCAAAAGGAGACTCCCACGTGGATGGGTTTACATGAATATAGTAGAGTGATGGAATTAGGAGTCATGGAACAACCAGCCTAAAGCAATAGGACGTCCAAAAGTGATTTGGCTACTGAGCAGTTCTTATTTTTCAGCTTTTATTTCAAACATGGTAGGGAATCGAATGTCTGCCGGGGATTCGCTTTAGTAGTTTGTCTCTGGTAAACTTGCCACCCCCAAGGTCTCTTAACAATGGCTTTTATGTAATAAAAATAAAAACTGGCTCCATAATGAGTTACGTTTCGCATAATTTTGGATACTACTTGTGAGTCCTTAGTAATTCTCCAATTGTGAGATTTAAAATGTTCTGAGTTGTCTATTTCTTGTCCCCGAACTGATTTGAATTCTTGTCGGGTGCGCTAGCACCGAAGACTTTTTAACCCCGAACAGCAGACTTCAATAAGCACGAAGAACTTGTCTTCAATGCTTTACTGAAGCCGGCGCCAGAGCTCCGTTTCCTGCAGCCTTTCATCTCTCTGTGCCACAAGAGATAGGAGTGCAGGCAGCACGCTTATCACCAGTCCTTCTAACTTTACACTGGGCTGCTATCAGTGACTGGCAGGGTCATCCACTCTTTATCCAGCAGAGGCCCCGTTCTCAGCCGGGACACGCCGCGCAGCTCTTAATATACAGAGGCGACTTTATTAGTGTCGTAATAATGAAGAGGTATCAGCTTAGGTAAAGTGAAGATAAGATTTATTATACAGAGGCCCACGATCCGCTATCCGCAACAGCGCGGGCGTTATGGCGAAACCTCATAGCCCCCGCCCTTAACGACGTCACCATCCGCTACTATTGGCTGAGGGAGAGACATGTGGTCCGGCAACATAGACAACAGACTCCGTCCCAGGACCATACACACATGCCTCGATAATGCATATACAACAATTGGGTGGCCATTTTAACAGAAGAACTTTGTTAGGCAAATGGTCAAATATGATAACAGAAGTCCGTTGATGAAGTCCGATTACAGGCTGGCTTCATTTCATAACTGTTTTCGGAATGTACGTAATTGTTTTTCATCCAAAATTGTTGAAATGTGACTTTTCTTTAAATATGCATAGTTCACTTAAAACCAAAACCTAAGGAGTAGTCACTTTTAATGATTGAAACTCAAGTATTCACAGTCCATTGTTTTATTTTCATGGCACCTTATAAAGTGGATATCAACTAGATGTCAAGGACCGCAAGCCTATGACAGCGGCATTTAAAACAAGAAAATCATTGGCCGCACGCGCGCCTCGCGCTTTAAGTTTAAAAAAAAAAAAAGACAAGCTCGGCGGAGCGTGGCGCGCGCGCGCTTGGGGGCGGGGGAGCGGACCCTTTGAAGTGCTCCCAAAAGGCGGATTGCATGGCGGCACGATGCGCGTGATTGTGCGCGTGCTAGCCATGCAATCCGCTTTTTGGGAGCACTTTCCAGCCCGCTCTCTATAGTCTCGCTTTGCGATCGCTTACGCGATAGCAAGGCGAGACCTAAAAACAAAGGTTACAGGGATGTTATAGTTAAGCTCAGGTTTCACTCGTACAGAACCAGTGAAATTCAGCAGTTATAGTTAGCTGAGCTAAATATAACTTGCACCCTGCAATGCACTGCTTATAACCTCACATATTACATCACTCATGACATGGTCAGTGACATCACTGATGACATCTCAAATGACATAACTGATGGTATCACTGATTACATCAACCAATGACTGTACATGTTTTAAAAAAGTTTATTTGTGTTAAATATATATTCCAAGGTGTATTGGTGAATCAATGGGTGTATGATCACCTGTTTGGATGATTCAGTGGGTACATGACTGACTTTATAAGTTAGTGATTAGGTGTCTCAGTGAATGTATTGGTGAGCGACTGGTTATGTGAATATCTGCATCTGTTTGTCAGTTGGTGTATAAGTGGTTGCATGGGTGTGTTAGTGGGTACATGACTGGCTGTATGAGTGAATGATTGGTTGACTGTCTACCTGTATGGTGGTTGAATCAGTGGCTCTATGGGTTAGTGAGTATGTGTGTGAAGGACTGTATGGGTGAGTGAGTGTGTGTATCACTGTGTCAGTAAGTGAGTGCATGTGTCAGTGGTATATGGGTGAGTTACTGAGTATGTGAAAGGCAGTGTAGGTGAGTGATGAGGTATTTGAGTGACTGTTTGGTTGAACAAATGTGAGAGTGACTGTATGGCTGACTGTACACTTTTATCAGTGAGTGTGTGTAAGTATCTGTACCAGTAAATGAGTAAGTGTGTGTGTGTATAACTGTATGGGTGAGTAAGTGGCTGAGAGATTGACTCTATGGGAGAGTGAGTAGGTGTGTGAGTAGCTCTATGGGTGACTGACTCAGTGTGTAAGTGGCTGTATGGGTATATGAGTAGATATGTCAGTGGTTTTAGTAGTGAGTGAGTGGGTGTGTAAGCAGCTGTATCGTTAAGTGAATGGATGTGTGTGTTGCTCTATGAATCAGTGAGCAGCTGTGTAAGTAGTGGTATGGGTGCGTGAATGGGTTCGAGAATGGTAGCATGGAAGTTGGAGTGGGTGTATGAAAGGTTATATGGAAGTGTGAGTGGCTGCATCAGAGATTCTGTGGATGATGTCATCGGTGATTCAATTTGAGATGTTATCAGTGATGCTACTGACGATGTCAGGTCATAAACAGTGCATTGCTGGAGCTCGAGTTACAGTTAGAGCAGCTAACTATAACTGCTGAATTTCACTGGTTTTGTACGAGTAAAACCTGAGCCTAAATATAATGTGCCTGTAACTGTTTATTTTCAGTGAATTTCTAAGGCCTTTTTTATTCCATTTCCTAACTATAATCTCCCTGTAAACTCTTTTTTTTTCACTGAATTTCAAAGGTTTTTTTTAAATGCTTATTCCTACCTATAACATCCCTGTACCCTTTGGTTTTTTTCAGTGAGTTTCAATGTTTTTTTAAGTAGTAGTCGCATTTGCAGAGTAGTGGAGGAAGGGGGCTGGGCCTCCAAAAACCTCTTAGCAATCCCTAGAAAGGAGCCCATCAAATGTCAAGAGCCTTGTCTACACGCAAGTGGCCAAACCTCAGGGGCAAGCCTGGGATTACTTTTCATGAATGCATGATGGACAGACTACTGTTTTATTTTTGTGTTGTACTTTGCAGCTTATTGCTGGCCAGCATTCCTTCTGATGCGACAACGAGGCAGTCTGATTTTGTCTTGTATATATTTCATTTATATGATTTATGTCCATGGCACTGCCTTCCATTTGCTTTCTTCCAAGATTGTGGCCCCTTTTTACACTATAAGATGTTATTTCTTCACAATGTGATGTACTTTTTCTATTTTTGTTGGGGCTATATCTAAACAACTAATGTAATTAGGGTAATGTGACCAAGGCCCAGCTGGGCTGAAACAGGACTTGTGATTTCATTGAACAAAGACACATTATTCACCCCCGTGTAAGCTCTTTGATTTTGTTTGCCTTAGATATGCATTAACTTGACTGGCTACTCTTCCGATCTCCAAGTGCTCCTCCCCAAAGTGGTCCTGGAACTTGGAAGGAGAGCTTGTTACACACACACACACACACACAGACACATGTATAAATATATATATATATATATATTTTCCAATGGTCCGAGCCTTTAGGAGTCACTCAACAGCGTTTCCGTCTCCTCTGCATTCCGATAATTGTTGTGGTAGCCCTACGCGTTTCGAGGCCGATTTGCCTCTCGTCAGGGGCTAGCTGCCATTTTCTGATGCACAGAAACATCGCAATCCTACTAAGGAAGAGAATTTGCTTTTAATTCTGGCGCATGGAGCCCACTAATGGTGAAAATTACTCTTAAAAGACTACATGTCCCAGCATGCATCTGTATTCATAGCGCGCTCAGCGTGGCCCACCAGGGTGCAATCAACTAATTATGCACACCTATAAGAGACTTCTGTGTGTCAGAAAATGGCAGCCAGCCCCTGACGAGAGGCAAATCAGCCTCGAAACGCGCAGAGCTACCACAACAATTATCGGAATGCAGAGGAGACAGGAACGCTGTCGAGTGACTCCTAAAGGCTCTGACCATTGGAAAAAAAAATATATATATATAAATTTATATATGTGTGTATATATATATTTTTTTCACAAAGAAGAAAAGCGCTGCAATCCCAGGGGTTTTCTTGTAATCAAATTTTTATTTGGGGATTTTCATCCACTGCTCAGCAGGTTTGGGAGCATTGCTGTGAGGATTTTCTGTAAAAAAGTCACATGTTTGGAAAAAGCGGGACATGCGAATACATAGTTAATATGCACTCAGAGTAAAGGGATAACAGAGGACATTCAGCATCATTCTGAATTAGAGAACTGTTCAGGGCAGTAGCATCCAGCTTCAGAAGTGCTTCAGAATGATGGGCCACATACTTTATGGACTGCATCTCCCTGATTTACAGTTGGAAAATGACTGCCGGAAGCGTGCTGTGTGCCATGGCATTAATGTTTGTACCAAGCAAGTGCTTCTATTTGGACTCCAACTCCCATAACACCCTTCAAAGGAGAGGAACGGGACTATAAATAGAAACTGCAAAGGGACGTACTTACAAATTGACGTGATCATGATGACAACAGTCGAAACACATATGCATGATTTGCTGAGCAGTGGATGAAAATCACCAAATATGAACTTGGTAACAAGAAGCCTCCTGGGAGTGCAGCGTTTCCTTTCTTTGTGCAATATTCAGGTGTGGGGTATATGGTTAATCCCCACATGCCAGCACCAGCAGGCAGAGTGCTTCTATTAACAGGAAGCCTCATGAAATTTTCAAAACCTAAAGTGGTATGGCTACCACTTTAGGTGCTGTCTTGAAAGTTTTGTGGTGATCCTTAAAGCAGGGGCCAAGAAAATGGTGGGCGCCTAAACGCGTTTTGTTAATTCTAATGGAGATTTTAGACACTACTACAGACTGAACTGCTGAACGGAATAACATCAAATTTGGCAGCAAGGTAGCTTTTGGTCCAGAAAGGGACCTTTTTGTAATCCAAATGTATGTATATAGGGGCGTGGATCCTCCGAGGATCCAACAGTCCTCACGCTCAAAACTGATTGGCTGCCAACACTTCAATCCATGAAATGTTGGCAGCCATCTTGGGACTCGACTTTAGCTTCCTCCCACAAAAAAGATACAAAAAGAGAAGGGGGCAGGGTGGGAATACTAGTCTCAAAGGGTGGGTCAGGTTCTAGAGGCATGACCACTTGTGTAAAGGAAAGGGGCACACAGCGCCCCCTACTAAGGCCTATTGGAAGCACCAGGGACTGCCACTTCCCTGGGCATTTTCATAGATGTTTGCGGGTGAGCCCACGGGACTGCCACCTCTCTGGGACAAGTATAGTTAAGGTAATGTAGTGGGCCTGCGTGGCCCCCCTGCAGCCGCAAGCACCACTACCTCCCTGGGGCAAAAAATAAAATCAATGTGGGGGGCCGCAAGGACCCCTTGCTGCCCCGGTGACAACCACCTCCCCAGGTACATTTATTGGATTTAAAGGCGTGGGCCTGGGGCCCCTGACAGCTTGGGGACCCCCACCTCCCAAGGGTTAAAAAAAATAAATGTATGGGGTCGGTTGCGGCCCCCAGACCCTGGGGACTGCCACCTCCCCAGGTTAAAGATTTAAGAAGATAGGGGCTGTGAGGCCCCCCTCGTGGAGCCATTTATGGCCCTGGGGACCACCTCCCCCCATGGCCTGCTCCTTCTAACTCCCAAGGTGCCCATTCTTGGGAGGTAGCTGTTTGCTTTTGCTTGTTGGGAGCTGACAGCTTCACCCACTTTCTCAACCACTGAAAGGTATTTAATTGAAAGCTGGTGTCCATAAGCATCACTTGACCCTAGAGCATATGTGGAGGAACGCTATGAACCTCATGCACTCTCATAGGGAGTTTCATGGCAGTGCTCCTTGACCAGCCAGTCAGAGGATTATGGCGGGTTTGTCCAATTAGGCCAACAAGCAAATGTAAAACAGGATATACTATATTTCCTGTCCCTCCTCAACAGTTTCCTTGTCTTCCATGCCACAGTTCTCTGCCTTACTTTCTCCATATCCTCTTGTTTTCCCTGGTTCACATACCCCTTTCTTTCTGTCTACATTGTACCTTATTCCCAATTTCTGCCCACATACTATTGCCTGTCTTCCCAATTCCTCTTTATCCCTGCTTACCTGTCATCTCTATCTGCTATCTCACTTCCATCATCTCCTGTCAGATCTTTCTATATAGAAGGAGCACTTCCTTTAGACACCCCTTCCCGTTACCCACTCCCATTCGTTCTCAGATTCTCTACCCACTCTTTCTCTCTGGTTCTCATGTGTCTCTTGCACTAATTTGACACCTGTTTCTTTATTTCATCTCTTCTTCCATTATCTTTTTCCCAGTTGCATTGTCTATTCTTTTCGCATTTCCCTGTCAATATGTGTTACCACTTTAGGAAGTTAGTGCTGTGCTGTGAAACAGTGCCCTGACTCTAACGCCCTAACACCACTGGACAATACAAGTAATTCTGTATAATAGGGTGCTTCAGAAATCCTGGCCCCCTGTGTCACTTGTCTCTTTTTTCCAATGTCATCATTAGGGGGTAATAGCATCATGACATATGCTTAATATTTGCAAAATTACAGATGTTATGTGAAATTCTTTTTTCTAGTCTCCTCTCTGAAAATTGTACATTAAAGTGATTCTAGGATACAACATTAATTCGAGATACTGGTGACAGACTGGTCTAATTAGAAAATGTCTCTCTACTGTGGCATAAATCAGTTTCTAAATTCCTGCAAGACATTCTGTTTGAACCAGTCTTCCGACACCAAAAAGCACATGTATAAGTAGGAAATTCTGGCCCGGAGGCGGAGCTTCTGACCCGGAGGCGGAGCTTCCGGCCCGGAGGCGGGGCTTCCGGGCTGGAGGTGGAGATTTTGGCCATGGCTAAATCCCCACCTCCGGGCCGGAAGCTCCGCCTCCGGGCCGGAATTTCCGGCCCGAGTGCGGATGTAAAGTTAGTAGTCATAAATCCATTCTGTGAATACCAAAAGTAGTAAGTGCATTCTGTGAATACCAAAAGTAGTAAGTGCATTCTGTGAATACCAAAAGTAGTAAGTTTAGGATTTTGTCTTAAGTTAATTCTGTGAATCGGCCCTAAGAGTTTAAGGACACTTAGAGGATGACTAAGAGCGAACCCTTTTGGGAACACCGGAGTACTCGAGTTACCTCAACCAGGGAAGCCGGGTGCATAGGTGTCAAATGGTGTTGGGTCGCGTCGCTGTTTTCAATGGAAGCTGCTCAAGAAGTGCTGCTGCCATGAAGAGGAGAAGTGTCTGAAGAGATCCAAGCCTGGATCGAGGATGTAAGGAGCCTGAAAGCAGAAGGGACAGAGTCTGGGTCACTTACCAGTGACCAGGGGCATGATAGTCCAATGCCCACAGATGTTGGGTGCTTCAGGTGAGTTGATGGGTGTCTTGATTCTTCAGCCACGAGGTCCAGGAGGCGTCAACAATGACCAAGAGCTGGATTCGAGCTGTCCCACAAAGTTTGTCAAGTGCTGTCATATCGGTGACCAGATTGGACCCAACAAGCCTTGGCAACAGCAAGTCACGTGGAAATAGAAAAAGGACGTTGGTGCAGACCAGCAAGTTCTGGGGGACTCACCCAGTGAGGGTAAGTCGGGGCACATCTGGAGCAACCAGGAAAGCCCAATCAGAAGAGCAGTTGCCTTTGTGGGGACCCACTAGCCAATGGGCTAGCGATCGCAAAGGAGCCTCAAGCGGTCGCACTTGGAACTGGCCCACGGGTCACTCGTGGAGTGGAGGCCAGAGATCTTCAGTGCAGGAGGTGCTCAAGGCTGGGGCTACTCGGAGCCCAAAGCACAACTTTGAGGAAGACCAGGAAGATGATGGATCAGCAAAAGATCACGGTGTCCAGGGGTCACGGTTCCACGTCACCCACGATAGCCACGGCCCTCAGCTTTGCTGTGGACTCAGGGTAGCATTGGGAAGTCTGGAAATCCACCTCTGATGATGCAAAGAGTTTAGCGTCCGGCGGGAGCTTCAGAGTTGCAGACCGGACAGTTGCTTCTTTGGTGCCTGCCAAGCAGGGGAGTCACTCCTTGACCCCAAGGGAGATTTCTTCAGTCTTCTAGTTGAAATAGAACATCGAAGGTCCAGGATATATCTTGCAGAGTTTCGTCCACGGTAATTTAAAGTTGCAAGGACTGGGTTCCCATACTTATTCTAAGTTTGGGGGTTGGACATACTCTAGGGACCCACCTATGGGAGGGTTTGGAAAGAGGGGTGGTTACACCCATTTCCTTTGTCCAGTTTCACGCCAGAGCAGGGGCAGGTGGCCCCTGCAACCAGTTTGAACTGGACTATGCACAGGGACACCAAGTGTGCCCCCAGTGCAGGACTTCAAAGCACCAGCGAGTGCTCCCGCCCAGCCCCAATACACATCTTCCTGTCTGGGGAGGTGGTTACACCTCTCTGGGACAGGTAACCTATTGTCCAGGCCTCCCCTGCCGGAGTTTTGGTCAGCAGCAGGAGGCCAGACCCGTGTCTGTGGCAGTGGCAGTGGCATCCATTTTGTGATGCCAGGGCTTTAGAAAGTCTTTACCGGGTAGACCAGTGTGAACATGTATCTCCCTCTAGAAGGGTAGAATGCTACCCTGCCACCAGAACTGGCAGGGGGGTAGTATGCCAAAGCGTTTGACACCAAACACGACATGTTTTCGTGCAGCCAGTCCAAAGTTAGCATTTACCGCGAGGTTATAATGCACTTAAGAGTATATGGTCTGGCTGCACCACAAACCGCATCAGAGGAGGTACTCCGAATGCTGCAGAGGGGCTCTGCTCATGCAGGGGCACCCTCTCACATAAAAACCAAGCACTCTGCCTTCAGGATTGTTAAGGCCTGCCATAGGAGTGACTTATAGGTTTTATATGTGTGTGCAATGGTAGTGATATAGGTAGCCTATACTAGGGGTGGGCGGAATTTGCGTAATTGCGTTACGCAAATCTCCGCGAAACGGTAAAAAATCTCCGCGAACACGCAGAAATTCCGCGAACACGCGGAATTGCTTGTTCGCGATGCTTTTTTCCTTTTCACAATTGCTGTTTGCATGCTCGGGGAGAAATATCTCGCGAACACGCATGTTGAGAACGCAAACAAGCAAAAATTTCGCGAAATCGCGGAAAGCAGACTTTTGAGCAATTTCGCGTTCTCCGCGGAACGCGAAATTACGCAAATTCCGCAAATTCCGCGAGCGGAACGGAATTTACCGCCCAGGCCTAGCCTATACCACTGTAAGGGGTGCATGCACCACCTTACTCAGGCTGCAGTAGCAGACCTGTGGTTTTATTTTGGAGTGCTTCCCAGGGGTGGCATAATACATGCTTCAGCCTCTGGTAGGCCTCTGAGGTACCTAGACCCTAGGTACATAGTATACCATATACTAGGGGCTTATAAGGCACTCCAGAATCCAATTAGGAATGTACCTAAGGTACATGGAAACCATTTTAGAGAGGAAGCAGCTAGGCTGGGGTCCTGATTAGCAGGGACACAGCCAGACTAAGGTCGAAAAAACTGTGAAACACCAGCATAAAGTGGGGGTACCCATGTGAAGCAAATCCTACTCTCCTACATGGCCCATATGCTTCATACACTGCTGTTGATCACACAGCACTCCTAAAAGACAAGGCAGGTGTCCTTTGAGCTGGGTGATCCTTAAAGCCTTCAATAGCTATGATTTCTTCCTCTTGGGGAACTCAAGAAATGAGGATGAGATGTGTTGAGGGAGGTCATTCCATATTTTGGGGGTGTGTGGGAGGCAGAGTGTAGATTTGTTGCAGGCTGATGTAAGAGTATGCGACTGTTCAGCTATGCTGGCCCAGTGTTGTGTAGGACATTGTATGTGTGTGTGAGGAGTTTGAATTGGTTGAGCTTGTGGATGGGGGGGCAGTGAAGCTTCTTGAGGTGCAGTGTGATGCGAGTGTGATGTGCGAGGTTGAGTATGAATCTTGCGTGGTGTTCTGGATGGGCCAATAATGCATTGCTGTATTCAAACCTGCTTGTGATGAGTACTTGTGTGATGGCTCGTCTGGTATTCTGTGGTAGGCCTTTGAAGATCTTTGTAGCATGAGTAGGATGTGGAAGCAGGAGATGCTTACTTGCATTGACTTGTGCCATCATGTTAAGCGTGTTGTCTAGGATGATCTAGAGATTTCTAGTTTGGTTGATGGGTTTGGGTGTTGGTCCTAGCTCTGATGGCTACCAGGTAGAGTCTGATGAGGAGGTCTTATTTGCGAACTGTAGCACTTTTGTCTTGTTGGAACTGAAGTCTAGGCAAATGGTTCTCATCCACTCTGCTACCATGGTCATGCAGTTGGTGAAGTTGGTTCTTGTGGTGTTTTTTTTTTTTGTTGAAATTTATTTGTGATTTTAACATAATACTCAACAATGTACAGCATTACAATGTGCAGAGAGCCATAGCATAATCCCAGTGGTTTCTGTCGTTCGGCCCCCCGTCGGTGCCAGCCTCAATAAAGCCATTCTTTAAACCATATTAGTACAAAGAGAAAACATATAGAACACATAGCGCAATGTCGTAACATCCTGTGTGGGCAAGGAGGAATTAACCAGGCACAAAGCAACCAGAGGCAAGCAATCTGATCCCCTGGTGTCATTGTTCAAAATACAGTTGTCCACCTGTATCAGCAGCCCCAACAAACTGCGGTTATCGCCACCGAAACATCTTGTGAATCAGCCCTGTCAGTCTTTATGCCGTTGTATGTGGAGCAGCATTCTCATCCACGGAGCCGTGTAGGAGTAGGTATCCCTGGAGAGGTTTCCATATATCTCTGGGTTTGGAGGCAGTTGGTACCATCTCGGCATAGATAGCAGCCTGTTCTTGACAATATGTTAGGTCTGTCAACCACTCTTTAAATTTCGGGGCCCTGCCCCGACCCCATTTACATGCCACTCTCCGTTTAGCTAGCAGTAATGATGTTGCCAGAAATTTCCTGTAAGCGCTAGGTACTTTTGACGTGTATCCTAACAGTGCTATCAGCGGACATCTCTCGATTTCCCCACCCGCCATCTCCTCTAGTGCCTCTAACACCTGTTCCCAGTACTCATGTATTTTTGGGCATTCCCACGCTAAGTGCAGGAACCCTGCTTCTGATTGGTGACACCGCTCACATCTGTCAGTTGTGGCTAATTTGAATTTGTATTTCTTTAGTGGTGTATAGTAAAGACGATGCAGGTATTTGCAATGTATGACTTGCAGCCTACAGCTCGCCGAGATCTTCGCCGTCTGCAAGCAGCAATATTGCCACTGTTCGTCAGTGAGTTCCCACCCAAGATCCTCCCCCCACTGCACTCGCGCCGGGCAGGGATCGCCCTCCCTGTTGGACCGTATGGTAGTGTATAAAGTAGATACTAGATGTTTTCCATCTTTGGAGGTAAGCAGATTGTGCAGCGGGATCAGACTTAAAGGTTCCCGCGGGAAGTCCGGAATAATTGAACGCATACCCTGTCTTAGGCGGACATAAAGGAATACATCCAACGGTGTGCGCTGCGTACCTTGTGAAAAAAGCTCTAATGTGCAAAATTCCCCAGCATGAAACAGGTCCCCCCATGTGGAGACCTGTACTCGCCTACATAACTCTAAGAAACCCCTCTCCTGCAGCAAGGTCAGCTTAGGATGATATGTCAGCGGCAATCGAGGGGAATACAGGACCGGCGCAGCTAACAAATCCACTATCGTATTTCAAGCGTCAACCGTGCTTGTGATAGTAGTTGGTGGCGTCGCGCGTGACCGCGTAGCCCCATGTATCAAGCCACTTAGTGGTATCGGGTCTGCCAGCCAGTCTTCCACCGCTATTTGCGGCATATATCTGGGGGGATATATCCAATAGTAGGCATAATGAGCCTGCGCGCTTAGGAAATAGAGCTCGAAATCAGGGATATCAAATCCCCCCTGATCATACGGCCGTACTAAAGTCGCCCATTTAAGTCTTGGTTGCTTCCCTCCCCAAACTATTCTGATCAATTCTGAGCGCAGTGTTTTAAAGAAATGCTGCCCGGGATGATATGGTATGTTGAGAAAAAGGTAAAGTAATTGCGGTAATACTATCATCTTTATGAGGGAAGCCCTCCCTGCTAGCGAAAGCGGCAATGAGATCCAGCGTGTGACGCTGGCTGCGAGTCGCGTGATAGCCGTACCATAATTAGCCCGTATTGTTTCCTTTTTATCTCTGGTGATCTGTATGCCAAGATATCGCAAATAATTATCACACCAGTCAAGTGGGAAATACAAAGGAAATCTAGGTACCGCCGGCGTGAGAGGAAAGAACTGCGACTTCCCCCAGTTAATAGTGATGCCCGATAGGCTACCAAACCGGATGAACTCACGCAAAATAGCGTTGATACTCTGCTTGGGGTCCCTGATATATAGCGTCATGTCGTCAGCATATAATGAAATTAGTAGCTGCCGCATACAGCACCGAAATGCCTTATCTTGATGAATTTGGTGTAATCTGGAGGCTAGAGGTTCCATAGCTATGGCAAACAACAGAGGGGACAGGGGCATCCCCGTCGAGTGCCCCTCGAGATTGCTATTGGCTGGGACATCTGCCCATTTATTAAGATCTTGGCAGTAGGGTAGTTATATAGTAGCTTGATCCAGGATAAGTAGATATGCGGGAATCCCATTTTCTGTAGGACCCCAAATAGATAGTCCCACTCCACAGAATCAAATGCCTTGGTGGCATCTAAAAATACTGCGGCAAGAGGAAACTCTGGGTCTACCGTTTGAATTAAAGAGAATAAAGTCCTGAGGTTATGGAGGTATTCCTACCCGGTACAAACCCTGATTTGTCCAGGAGTATTAGCTTCTCCATTAGTAAAGCTAACCGGTTAGCCAGCGTTGTCGCTAAGATTTTGGTGTCGCAGTTTAACAATGATAAGGGACGGTAAGAGTCACAGGACTCAGGGGGCTTGCCGGGCTTCAACAGAGACGTAACTATCGCTTCCCTCATCGAGGGGGGAAGGACCCCCACCTCCAAAGATTCTTCATACAGCTCCTTCAACACTGGCGCCATGATGTCAATGTATTGTTTATAAAATTCTGCTGGTAAGCCATCAGAACCAGGAGCTTTCCCATTCTGCAGTTGCATGATGGCGTCCTTAATTTCATCCACCTCCAAGGGGTGCATAAAACACTCTCTTTGCACATCACTCATCCATGCTAACGCTATAGCCCCCATAAAGTCATCTAAGTCTGGAGTCCCTTGCCTCTGGGATGTGTATAGAGTTCCGTAATGTGCAAGGAACGTGTCTAAAATGGCTGGTGTGTCACGCTGCAACAATTCCCCAGGCCCCTGTATCTCTAGAATGTATGCATTGAAGCGTGGGCTCCTTGTAACCTTAGCTAACGCCCTACCCGGCCTCTCCCCCTCCCCGTATTTGCTGGCTGTCCAGTACTTGCCTCTGAATTTGGACTCTCTAAGTGCCGTGTCCTCATAGTCAGTTAATTTTTCCCGAAACTGCGTTTGCCCTTGTCCCACTTCTCCTCTCCCCATCCGCCTCTCCAGCTCGTGCAGTTCTCGTTCTAGCTTATGCAAAGTATTCTGTAAGTCCCTCAATACCCCAAAGCTTTTTGACATGCAGAAGCCCCTGATCGTTACTTTGAAAGCTTCCCATATCATCTCGACACTATCCACTGTCCCTTTATTCCTGATGAAAAAATCCTGAATCTCCTCTCCTAATTCTGTCTGAAATACCATATCCAACAATGCTGTGGGTTGCAATCTCCAACTCGGCCTAGGTCTACCATACCCCGGCGGAGTAAGCCCCAATTTCACCAGACAGTGATCTGAGAACGTCCTAGCTAGATGTGATACACCACAAATGGTCGGTCCCAATCCCTTAGACAACAGGCAGTAGTCTATCCTCGCCCAAGTCCCTCTATGTGATGTAAAGTGCATGCCCTCCTGTCCCTGCGGATGGGTATATCTCCAACTGTCTATTAGCTCGCCCTCAGCGATGATCCCACCAAGCACCTCCCATGCTTGTGTATAATGATGTGCGGCCACATTAGATCTGTCACGAAGTGGATTCAGAGCTACATTAAAATCACCTCCCCAAATGATATGGGTGGAGCCAGCATTTAGTATCTTGCCCCACAGTACAGTGAAGAAGTCAGGGCTGTCTGCATTAGGTCCATAACAATTCACAATCGTGACAGAATCCCTTCTCAGCCTGCCCCATGTGATAACAAACCTACCCTGCGGATCCATCGCTGCTCCCGCCATTTCGAAAGGTGTTTGTTTTTTAAATAAAATGGCAGTGCCACGAGCATATGAGGAGTATGATGAAAATAATCGGCAGCCTGCCCATTTACTGGCAAAGTTATTCACCACTTTCGGATTAATATGACGTTCCTGCAGCAAGGCTATTTCTATATGCTGCCGGTCTAGATAGGCTAGAACCTGCCTCCGCTTCCTCGGGTCCCCGAAGCCCCTGACATTCCACGACAGTACATTCAGTACAGCTCTATCCTCCAGTGTCATTGCACTCGTGCATCACCATCCACCTAATACATTGTATCTACTTGTACATTGGCAATCCTACATATGGCTCGAGAATAGGACCACCAGGTAACCACGCCCCTGCCTCTCTGCAAATGTTAAGTTCCCCCTCCCAGCCTTCCCCCTCCCACTGAAACATCCCAAACATGTCAGCCATAGGTTCCCCACCCCCCTCCCCTATGCCCCTTTGCTCCTGTATCATAACCACATATCCTGTAGTGTCCCACTGAGCACTTAAAACGCAAATTACAAGGAGCAAAAACCAACCACAAAACAACAAAGGGGATCTCCCAATTGGGGGATGCATCTTTGTGGCGCACAAAAACCTCCCCTCAGTCCAAGTGGACACAGCTGTCAGCCTGTCCCTGGACAGAGTTCGAGGACGTCCAGCTGCAACATAGTTCAACCGTTCCTGCGGCGTGCACACCTTTTCTCAGATATCCCTACTGCCCCTCTGTTTCTTTATCGGCCTACTTGTGCTGCGTCAAACTTCTATCTGGGCCATGGTGTCCCTCCCCGTGACAGTACTAGGCAGCAGTGGGCTGCGAGCAACGCCATTGAGTACTGTACCAACTGCAAAGAGGATCAGGGGGAATCCTCCTGCGCCCCTGACTGTCGTCTTGACTTATGGAGCCGCTTTAGAAACTCTTCTACCTGCTGAGGTTTTGTAAAAAAGGTTTTAGTTCCCTGGTGCGTAATTCGCAGGCGAGCCGGATATAATAAGGCGTAGTCAATCTGGGCTTGCCGCAGCTTCTGTTTCACGGCCATGAACTTACGGCGTTCCTCCTGCACATTTAGCGTGAAATCCGGGTACCTAGTGAATGATACTCCATCATAGGACAGCTGTTGCTTCTCTCTGGCCACCCTCAAGGCCGTATCTCTGTCCCTATAGTTCAGCAAGCATGCAATTATGGGCGTGGGTGAATTACCAGGAGGTGGTCTCGGACCCAGCGACCGATGAGCCCTTTCCACTATGAAGTGGGGAGATAGGAGGTCGGACCCCACCACTGCTACCAGTAGCTTCTCAATATAGTCCTCCATCTTCCCCGTATTCGTACTTTCCGGTATACCTAAAATGCCTATATTATTCCGTCTACTACGCGCTTCGATATCCTCACTCTTAGCTGCTATGACTTTAAGAAGCTTATCCAGTTGCGCCGTCGTTTTCTGTACCTGAGTCGTGGTGTCTTCTACTTCGGAAATGCGATGCTCCGCTTCCTTGAGGCGTGTTTCGTGCCCCTCTATTGTTCGGGCTATCGCGTCCATGCGGTTGCTGATCGTAACCATTTTATCTGCAATGGTCGCAAATCCCTGCTGCATTTCCAATAGAATTGAGTGGAGATCCGCTCCCGATTGTGGCTGAAGATCCATCTGTGAGCCCTCCACCGTCTTGTCCCGTTCCGGCGACTGCTGTTTCGTGGGCTTCCTACCTTCGAATTGTAGTCGGGACTGGTGAGCATCTGTTTTCCCCATCTTGGCACAGCCCCCCACTCCGCCGACCACCTCCAATTCAGACACCACGTCCGGCACTGATGTGAAGCAGGCAACAGACAGCACCACCTCCTCCCCCTTTTCACACTGCGGCGCGGGTCTGTCCCGCGTTCCTCCGTGGCCGCAGATCTCAGACCACCCTACACAGCACGCTTAGTATATGTAACTGTCCGCAAGGGGAGGGAAGGCCATCAACTTCGGACCCACCGATCTATAAGGCCGCAGTGTGGTGTCTCCCAGTGCCGCTGCCCCTCAATCCGTGTGCCGTGCAACATACCCCATCAGTCATAGAAAAGCATCCACCGGCAAGGTTATCATCCACTTCACTGTGTACTCACAGTCATTAGCGATAGCCAGTGATGCTGCAAAGTCCTCCGTTACCGGCAGTCTCAGTAGTTGCGGCCTCCTTCCCACATCCACGCTCTGGCCTGCATCACCGTGCCTGCACCCACCAGCGCCGGAGCATATACCATTAATGTCAGGCTACCCCCACCCAACAGGGGCTCTCCTCCACTCCAGGCTTCTCCGCAGGGACACAAACAGCCAACTCGTGTGTCGTGTCGGGCGCTGGGGTCCTGATCTGGCACCTGCCCTGAGGCCTCGTCACCGCTTCCTGCCACGGGCCGTTGCGCCCCGCCAAATTCGTGTAACTCAGCACGCGTGTTATTCACCGCCACATAAAAGATTTCAGCCGTGCCTGTGAGTGCGCAGTTCCCTCGTAGCCCCCTCCGTTTCTCGGTGGCCGACAGCGGGGAGCCGATATGCGCGCCTGGGCTCATCTTGAGGTCCTCGGACAGTTCGTCTTCCCACAGAGCGGCCTACTCAACTTTCAGAAGCCTCGGCCCTCGGGTACTTTGCTCCGCCCCTCCGTTGCCTCAAACGTCGCGGCCAGCACCGCCGACTGCTCCACCGCGTCTTAGCTGTTCGAGTCAGCAAGCTTCTCCGGATCTGCGCTTCACGCCACCAGGTGTCCCCTGCAGCCAGGGATATATTCACTTTATATCATGTATTTTCACCACCTCAGAACCAGGATAATTGCCGGATTACGGAGCTGGACTACGGGAGCCTCACAATGTGGTGGCCATACCGTACGTGTGCCACCTAACGCCCCCCTGGTTCTTGTGGTGGTTGCTTTGTCTATCAGTGAGAGGATGAGTTAGGTGTCATCGGTATAGGAGATTATGGTGATGTCTTGGGAATGGATGATGTTGACTCTTGGTGACATGCAGATGTTGAACATGGTGGGATTGATGGATGATCCCTTGGGGATGCCGCACATCAGGTTTTTGGTCTCTGATGTGAAAGGGGTTAATATGATCCTTTGGGTTCTTCCAATGAGGAAAGAGCAGGTCTATTTGAGTCCAGATCCTTCGATACCAATCTTATGGAGTCTTCTGAGGAGAGTTTTGTGGGAGACAATGTTGAAAGCTGTGGAGCTGCTGAGCAAGATTAGGGTAGCTATTTCTCCTTGATCCAGGATGGTCCAAATGCTATTGGTGGGTGCAATGAGTGGTGTTTTGGTGACTGTGACCTTCTGACTCCTGATTGAGCATAGTCTAGACTATAGGGAATCTCAGGGTAGGTTGCAAGTTGCTTGTTGACAGCCTCCTCAATGACTTTCACTTGGTAGAGGATTAGGGAGATTGGACGGATGTTGCTCAGTTTGTTCAGGTTGGCTAATGGTTTCTTTAGGAGGGATTTTACTTCTACATGTTTATGGTCATCTGGGAATTTGGAGGATGTGAAGGAGGTGTTGATGATGTGGGTGAGGGTGGTACTGATTGGTGGAGCTCTCTCATGGTGTAGTTGTGGTGGAGGCATATGTCTGTCGGGCTCCTGATTGGATGGTCCTCTGCATGATTATTGCTGTGTCATCTCTTGTGAGGGTTGTTCATACAGTCAGGTGGCTGTCTTGGTTGGTGATGGGTAGGTTTGTAATGAGCTTTCTGGGGTAATTCTTGGGAGGGGTGATGTTGTACACAGAAGCTGAGAGTGTGGTGAAGTCCTTGACAATTGAAAAGATATCCTTGTAGATGTTGGACTTCCCTTACTTGCGATACACTAGCACTCTTTTCTTGGCATCTCTTAGTTGTAAGTAGTTGCTTTTGAGTGCAGCGTTGTAGGTGGTTCAATTGGTTGTTTTGTGGCTGGATCTCTATTTTCTCTCTAGCTGATTACATTGCCTTTTGGCGCTATGGAGGTCCTCTGCGTACCAGCTGGCTTGTTTATTGAAACTTCTTTCTTTGCAGTGTTCGATGGGTGCGAGGGAGTCGGCACAGTTCTTAATCCAGTTTTTGAAGTTGGTGATGTCCTTGTTGAGGTTGTCTGTGGAGTTGGGTTGATTCATGCTGAGGTTGCTGAGCCAATCTACGTCTGAGGTTTTTCCCCAGTTGCAGCTTGGTAGGCTGGTACTGGCGGGTGTGTTGACTTTTGGTGTGTTGATTTGGAAATGTATGATGAAGTGGTCGGTCCATGTGAGCGGCAAGGTGGAGTTATATGTGAAGCTGTCATTGGTGGTGATGATGGGGGTCCAGTGTGTGTCCTGTGGTGTGTGTTGGTCCTGAGATGAACTGGGTAACTCCAATATTCCCTTAACTTTTGAGGAGTGCTGTGGAGCAAGGGTCAGCTCTGTCTTTCGGGTGGAAGTTGAGGTCACCCTGGAACATGTAGACGTTGGAGTCAGTGATGAGTGGGGCAACGAAGTCGGTGATGAGACTGGCGTAGGTGGCTCATGGCCTGGGTGATCAGAATGCAAGGTTTCCACTCAGGGTGCAGTTTTCAGAGATTTTCAGCTTGAAGTGCAGGGGTTCTATGAATGGTGTGTTGTTCTCTGTGGATGTTGGGCATCCGATGGATTACGTGTAGATGAATGAGATTCTTCCTTCTAGCTTCTGGGTGCGGCATTGTCATGCAATCTTGTAGCCTGCTGGGATTGCTATGGTGATGTTGGTGCCGATGTGGAGTATAGACAGTTTTGAGTGATGAAAAGGAAGTCCAGTGTGCTACAACCCAGTAGGACCCAGATTTCGGTTGCCTGTTTGCTGAGTGATTGTGCACTGATGAGCATTCAGTTGAGTGAGTGTTGTTGTCATGCGAGATTGTTGTGGCATGTGATGTCCAATTGGGACATTGATAGCGTTGCTGATGCCTACATAGGGGGTTGTGTGTGATTGTAGCTGTAGGAGAACTGGAAATTTGTGGCTTTGTGCAGCATCAGCACGATGGAATGCGTTCCGGGTGGAGCACCTTGAAGTCGCTCTGCAGAATATCGCTGGGGGGATGATCAGACCATGGTTCATGGCATTGGGCATGGTATAGATGTGGGCAGGTGTAATCCTGCTTGCCCTTGGAATGCCTTTGGTGTAGCGCAGCCACCATGAAGTGGGTCCTGGGAGGGCAGAGGAGCTTGAGGGGTGTTGTATGGGGATACCACTGTATAGATAGAAGAGGAGGGTCAGTGAATGCGGCAGGAGCACAGGTAAGGAGTTGGGAGGCAAGAAGAAGTGCAGGAGGGCTGGGGAGCTGTGGCTAACGCAACAGAGGTGGCAGAAGGCCGAAAGGTGAGAGAAAGTGCAAAAGCACATAATAGCACAATGGAGCACAAAAGAGCAAAGAGTAGCACAATGGTGCACAAAAGAGCACAGAATAGCACAAAGTAGAACAAAAGAGCTGAGAGTAGCACAAAAAAACAAAGAATAGCAGAAAAGAGCACAAAAAAGCACAAGCAAGCACAAAGGTGTACAAAAGGGCACAAAAGCGAGAGACATGAAGTTGACGGGTCACAGGGTAAAAACAAAGAAAACTGAAGGAGCGAGGTAGGAGACACAAGGTGATGGAGCCACATCTGGAAGGACCTTGACTGGTCAGTGGACCAGTTCAGGATAACTGGGGGCTGGGTCTAGGCACCTAGGAAGACTGCTTTTAATTTATTTAAATTCTATCTAATTTCTTTTTTAAATGAATTTTATTCAAACAGTGCAGATGATGAAATAAAAAGGAAAAGAGCAAACATTACTCAAGTCAGCGTAGTCATTATAAATTTGGTTCAATATGAGTACCAGTAATCCAGTGAGTTGGCTCACCGTCCAAGGCAGCAGCATCTTCCAGGTGCTATAGAAATTTAGCAGTTCCCATTTTCAATGTATAGTCTGCCTCCCTGCAGATGTCAACAGTGTCCCATCATAACAGGACAATGAGTGTCATGACTCATGAGAGCTCATTTTCCACAGGGGAGCAACCAATTAACCATTGATTAACCTTGTACGTATATTATATTGTGACTTAGTGGGGTATGAGGGAGTGGCTTCAAGTGTGTTCATACAAAAGGAATGATCTAAGGGTTCCCACATGTCCCTGGGTTTGGAGGCAGGTGGTAGCATCTCTGCAAATAATTCAAGTAGATTGCTACATTAAATAGATGATATCATCCAGTCTTTTTTTTGGGACTCTTACCCTACCCAGCAACTTGCTACTAGCCTTTGAGCAGCAGCAGCACTATGGCCACAAATCATCTGTAAGTTATAGGAACCTCCCCTACCAAGCCACATAGGGCAATTCTAGGACACATCTGCAATGTATAGTCAGTCATAGCCAAGATGATTGTGAAATCTCATTCCAGTATGTCTGGATAGCACACCTGACCAGGCCAAATGTAAGAAGTCTGACCCTTGGGACCCACAGCCTGGTCATCATGAGTCTGGCCTTACACCATACCACCAGTTTCATTGGCATATCATATGTGCGGTGTAAAAACTTGTAGTGTATGATGTGCGGTCTACTACTTGGGGAAAGCAGTCCTGTCTGTGTGCAACAGAGTTTCCAGAATTCATCTGAAGTTTCCTTCCCTAATTCCGTCTCCCATCCAAACTTAGCTAAATGTTTGCCAACTGATATTTTACCCTGTGCTGTTATGTACATTGTGGATATGAGGTGCTTTGCGGATGTGAATGATGAAACAATGTCCAGCATCTTGAATACCTCGGCTCTTGAGGAAATGTCAAAGCTCTACCATGCATATACCCTTTATGCAGGAGGGCAGGAAAATATCCAGGAGGGTACACAATGACATCCCATCAAGTTCTTGAAGTGAAATGAAGGTTTCATTAGTACACAAGCTGCCCAATTCACAATACTCAAATTCTGCAACTGTGCAGTTGTTTGGTTTCATGCGTCACTGAAAATTGTTGATGGTGCGGCAAAGGAAGCAACAGGAAGAATATGATAGCTTGACCAGTTCTTTTCCTGAGTCTGATCCAAGGCCTAGTCATGCAGTCAGTAGTATCAGCAGTCATTCTATATCTTGGGAGCCTCTAACCCATGAGTGAGCAACAGGGTATAAGAGCAACATTATCCATTTCTACAGCAGCGTGCAATTGTAGAATGTAGGGCGGAATCAGCAGAATGCAACATGTGTCTCTGCACATAAATAGTAGAGCTCTATATCTGGTGCCTCAAACCCATCAGCATGAAATGGCAGCATTAATGTTTTCCATCTGAACCTGGTCTGTTTGTCTGCCGATGCTGATGAAATCAATTGTGTTTTCAGTGTTTGGAAACAAATCTTATGAGAGTGACAGAGATATTCACATATAGGTAGATGTATTTGGAGAGCAAAACCACCTTCATGAGAGACAGTCATTCCGCCAATTATATTGAGAGAGATATCCATCAGGTGAGCTGGTCGGTGAATGTCTCTATAGCAACCCCATAGTTCTTACTGATCTTGAGGTTAATGGCACAATTTATCCAGATCCACAAGTACTCATGGGAACACTCACACCATCTTAGGGGAACGGTTCAAATATAAAATGTGTTGTGTTCAGTGTAAGATGGAAGATCTGTAATTTATCCCAGTTGATAGCGACACCTGAAAGTTTACCAAAACATATAAATTCCCTTAGTATTTCATTAAGGACGCCCAGGGTCTTTCAGATACACTGTCATATCGTATACATAAAGAGATATTAATTTTTGTCTACTCATGAATCTAGGGGCATGGCTGGAGTGATGCCCATTCTGCTTAGATGTCAGAGACTCCAGTTCCATGGTGAAAGAGGTGGGCTATAAGAGGAAGCCCTTCCTGGTCTTCTGTGAGATAGCAATAGCAGAAAAGGTAAGGTTATTGAAATGTGCTTGTTCTTCTGGTGAGGGTCATAGTAGTGCAATTCAACCTATAAACTTAGTGGACAGGCCAATTTTTTGTAAAATACAAAAGAGTTAACCCCACTTTGTAGAGTCAAATGTTTGCATAGGAATTCAAAAAAATGCTCTGGCATTTATATCAGGGTCTTGGCCATGCAAGAGTGCAAAGACGGTACACAGATCGTGGGCATTGGATCTGTCCAGAATAAATCAAGAGTTATCAGATAGTATTTTAATGTGACTATTTATAAGTGATGGGGCGCGATGATTCACACCCAGAGACTGACTTTCCAGGTTTTAAAGGACAATCAATAAGGCCTCACTCATTGAGGTGGGAAGACGATGCTTCTCCCTGGCTTCTTCACACACCTCCATCATGGGTGTACATAAATCATTAATAACATTTTGCTGGGCATACAGCAATCCCAGATGGTTTGCCATTTGGGAGGATCTCAATCACGTCAATTATCCTGTCAAGAATGAATGGCTGGCGAGGAATTACGTTTGGGTAATGCTTAAGCAAGCCTGTACAGTGTCTTCCATATATGAGGAGATCTGTGGATGCCCTCACAGTGGAGTATGCTAGTATGATATATCAAAGTACACTGTGAGACCTCTAGAACCTGTGACACCCCTTGATGTATAATGCACTGTGAGTCAGTAATATTGCTGATATTCTTTGTTACACAAGGACTTCTAATCAGGTCTGCTTATGCCATTATGGGTCTTTTCCACTCACTGTAGAATCGAGACCTGGCATATTTGCTATGGTATATGCATGTTGTATCTATAACTCCTGAATACTCTGTAAGCTTTTCTCTGATATATACTATAATTGAGGTGGATGGGTGTTGTGTGTATTCTTGTTCTAGGACTTTGATTTCATGTTTCAACAGCACCTGTGATCGTAATGTTTTCAGAACATCATTTTGTTTAGCGATGCATGTACCTCACACCATCACCTTGATTGCCTCCCACATCATACACACGCACTCCACTGAACCAACATTTTGCTCAAAACACTCAATTATGTTGCCTTGCAATTTGTTATGGAAAGATTTAATCAATAGGGCCTCTGAGTGCAGGTGTCACTACCCCATTGATGTGGGCAATCCTGAAACAGTGTGAGTAGTGCTGGTGAGTACTGTGCTGGAGGTTGAAATGCATTCTGTATCTTTTTAACCATGAGCACACATCTTGTGTGGTTAATCAGCAGTCAAGCCTAGACTACATATTGTGAGTAGCAGAGTAATATGTACTTTCTGGAATATATAGGTGATAATGTTGCCAGATCTCCACCAATCTATGCTCATCAATTAACTCCTGTACTAAATGCATGGTTGATCTCCTGTCTCTAGCTAGAGCAGAGATATATCCTGCTGCTTATGTGGGACAAAGTTAAAGTCCCCTTCCCATATTACAGCTTTCAGATAATTGGAGAGTATTTTCCTCCAAAGTTATGTAAAATATTGTGGGTCATCAATGTTTTGTCAACACACACTCCCTGGGGTTATCCAAGGGAGTGAACTAGAGGCTATGGGGTCTCAAGGGTGAGATGGCCTTGAACCTACTACATGCACACAAATTGAGCAACCCGAGAATTGTTTTCAGTTACGTTACAGAGTCCCTCTCAGTGCTGCTCAGCAGTGCTGGACATACATGAACATTTAACAGGTTGTCCTCACACACCAGCAGGTTTCATGTTTTGTCACAGGATAACCCTTTCTCTCTAAAAACCTAGTTTGATGAAGAGGGGGCCTACACCTGAAGACAGGGAAGCACTTCTAAATTGGAGTGGGCCTATGTAAACAGTGAATTAAAAACAATGCGGCATCCTAAATCTTATTTATTCATTGGACAAAACACTTGGTTTTAAAAGACGAAAATATGGGGATAAGGGGAACTATTAGCCCATCACCACTATTACCCTTGTCAACATGTTTCTGTCTTGTGGCTCAACTGACTCCACGGCATTCTTCAGGACGAACAAATGGGCTGCTAATGAGGCAATGTTGTACTAAGAATTGCCTAATTGGTAGGGTGCCCTATGTCTACCTCTAATCTGAAATGGTTCATAGACCCCAACGTAGGGTCTTCAGTGCCCCATGGAAGAAGGGCTATCTAAAGGAAATGGATACCTGATGATTAGTGTCAAGTACGATGGTCTCAGAGATAATACTGTAGAAGTAGTAATCAATAACAAATTGTGTCTAGACTTAAAGATGAAGAATCACCCAGAGTCATTGATTGGAATGGTGATTGACAATGAGTCACATGCTGCAATGCTGTATCAGGTGTGATCTCTTGTGGTTATCATACAACTTCAGTGGCAGTCTAATACTAGTAAAAGAAAGACTCAGCCCAGGTTTTGAATTGAAATGCCTAATTTTAAAATATTGACATTGACAATACAAAGTTCACCTTTAACATGAAGGCTTTCAATTATTGGCACTATGCTCATTGATTTTAATGGTGGTGCAGTGTTGAATTATGACATGTGGCTGCTTCTACTAATGTGGTGATAAACTGACAAGGCCAGTGTGCCTGCCTTGTTTATAACTGTAGGAAGGTAGGATCCTTCTGCATGGTTACCCCCACGTTTTGCCTGGTGCCATGCCATTTCTGACAAGGCTGACTGGGATGCTGCTAACCAGGACCCCAGTCTCTGTGCTTTCTCCCCTAAATGAGTTATGGTAAGTACTTAGGTACATCCCAGATTGGAAACTGGTATACCCTTATAAGTCCCTAGTATATGGTACTGAGATACTCAGGGCAGAGGTACACCAGGGGTCCCCCATGAGCTGAAGCATGTATTGTGCCACCCATGGGAGACCACTCAAAGTGTAACTACAGGACTGCCATTGCAACCTGTGTAAGCTGGTGCCAGCACCACTTACGAAATATATAGGTTTCCCTATATCTAAGGTCACTGCACTTAAAACCTATAAGTCACCCCTAAAGCAGTCCTTTCAATCCTGAAGACAGGGTGTTCGGTTCTACATGCGAGGGTGCCCCTACATGAGCAGGACACCCCTAAAGCCTTCGGAGTCCATTCTACCGGGCTGTAAGTGCCTCAGCCATATGATACACAGAGTGGCCATGCGTCATTACGCGATGACCATATCTAAACTGGCTTCAATGAACCCTGTCATATTTGGTATCAAATGCCTTGGAATCATATCATATATGGGAGGCATGATTCCATGCACTGTAAGGCTCCTCCGGGAGGCCCACAGTGTTCCCGGTATCAATCTTCTAGACGCGGACAGCAAAACATGGCTGCTGCCGACTAGAGACAAGATTCTACCCTCCTGCTGCTGAGCCAAGCTCGAGCAGGGGAAGGCAGAGCAATAGGTATCCTGTCACAGGGAGGTGTGACCACCTTCCAGACAGGGTTTGGTGTATTGAGGCCGGGTGGGAGCGCTTGCCAGCAACACTCAGTCTGCTTGAGGGGCACATTTGGGGCCTCCCTGCATAGTCTAGTTCAATATCACACAAAAGGAGGTAGGAATATGTGTCTTCCGATGGTGGCACATGCTCAGTGAGTAAAAACTGCCCTTACTCACAAAATTGTGACATGCTTCATCATCGGGCTGGCTTACTGACACCCCTGCACAGACCAGCGCCTCGGGTGGAGCAAAAGGGATGGGGAGACAATACAAAACATAAAGTAGTGGGATCACCAAAGAAAATTGCAGTTTGCGAAGGTTAAAACTTACTCGAGTGTGTCCCTAATATTAATTTTATTCCTAGGCCACCAAGCCAGGGTTAAAAATGTGAAGGATGGTGGTGCTAGGAGAAGATTAGGATCACTTCACTCCTCCTTACAGCAACGGTGTCAACATGTTTGTGCTGATTAAACTGCGCCCACAATAATGGGTCGCTCCGGCATTCATCAGGACCTTCAGGATCCCAAATACAACACCCAGTAATCCTGATTTAGGATTTGCTGGGTTCTTTTCCTCCAAGATAGGGTTTTTAGTAAAATCCACTCTTGTTAAATCGAGTTCCATCAAACAGTAGGCTTGAACGAGCGAGGGAGTCACACATTCGTCCCTGCCTGCCTCTCGCCGTGACGGCCACCTTCACGGCAAGAGGCGGGTAGTCGCTAGGCAGCAATCTCACCTTAAAGAATGTGTGACTACAGTTCAAATAAACTGTGCAGCATATATGAATTGAGGCATGTTTTTCTATGTACATATATGTGTGTGTGTGTGTGTATATATATATATATATATATCTATATATATATTTTTTTTTTCCTTAATACAACCAAATGTTACAGGGACATTAAACTTAGGATATAGAAAACAACAAAACATAGAAATTCACAGAAAAAAACAAAGATTACAGGGACGTTATAGTTATAGGCTCAAATTTCACTCATACAACACCAGAGATATTCAGCAGTTATAGTTACCTCAGCTAACTATAACTTACCACCTTGCAATGCACTGCTTATGACCTCACATATTACATCACTCATGACATCACAAGAAGTGCCGACACTCTAAGCTGTTTCATATACTCTTGAGTTATTGAGATCTGCCGCTTTACGCATTTCAGCCACAAACAAGGCTTTGTGCACAATGTTCATGGTATTTAAACCTCCACTGGCCTTCAGCCTTTAGCCTTGGGTGGTAGGGGACGGCTGCAGGAGAGGTCCAAGAGCCAACCCCATGCATGCACCCAATTCTACTCTGCACACAACCTTTGGCCATGCGCAGCAGGGGTATGGATTATGAGAGGGTGAAGGAGTGCTACAATTTAGTAAGAAAGATTTCAAACAAGTCTTGATTTGGAAAAGGATGGATGGTAGGGAAAATAGAGTGTTAAACCAACTGTGTCAATGTACCTCTCAGGACCCACACAATAAAGTGCCCATTGCTATCTTATCCTAGTGTTGAACATTCTACATATGACTCTTGCATTTGGGACAACCTTTTGAAGACATTTCACCTAATAGACCAAATAATGTCTACTAAATAGATAGACCACGTAATAAAAACCACTGTAAACCTCTTTTTTGTCCACAAATTGTCCTCAGAGCTTTGGTTGAAGAAAGAAGAGACATGAGATTGGTAATTTCCTAGGTATTCTTAGTTTGTATTTTAGATTACTATCATTGCATTCTGTCTATTCAGATTGGCATTTTAAATGGACAGTCTAGTGTCCAGATGTAGTATTAACTCCTTCACGAAAGAGGATAGCTAAATTAGCAAAAGTCCTTCCTGAAATTGATATTTGTCCATCTACGAAGTCTGAATTTTCAGTTTTCAATTTTGAACCATCAGGTCTGCATCGTTGTTGCATTACGAAGAAGTATTTCCCAATTGTTTCTAGGAACAATGCAGACATGAGATCTGATCTGCAGTTTTGGAAGGTCATATTTTGGTTGGCCTTTTTTAATAGTTTCTCAAAAGGCATAGTTTTAGTATCTGCTAATGTCAAGTAGAGGAATCGGTCAGGAATAATTAAAGAGCTGGAGGTGAATCCACAATCTTCAAAGTTATGCTTACATTTGGAACTCAATCCAAATTACTAATTAATATTTACTTCTTCTTCCTCTAATGCTCCTAGCATCACCATAATAAATTATTGTGAGTCTTGTTGAACATTCAAAGAAAACATCAGTGATCCATTAGATATATAGCTAAGATCTCGGATTGCTGAAACAGAATGTATTACACTTTTGTCACTCAGTAAACATTGGAGCAAACTCTCTGGTGCAGAACAGATTCTCTTATCTCTGTTATGCTCAATTTGGTTTACTACATTTGGCAAATGGAACAGTACATTCAGAACTAAATTTGCATAGCAGTTGACCCCTGAACTTTTTTGAACTGGGAACCTACAACTTCTCCATCATTTATTCATTTTTTTCTTCTTTGATCCTTGGCAATTCTCCTTCTGTCCTTCTTTTTCTTGTGCATCCATACACTGTTTTGTAATCTTCCGCTTTGAACAGATTAACCATTTCTCATAAAAAGGGTAATGGCTTTAATGAGGAGCATATGGACTTCTTAGCCGATTATATTCCCTTACACAGCTTGCATCAGCACAAACTTTTTTATAATCAAAGTCAATCAAAAATAAACGGGACAATGTATTAATATGTGACACTGCTACATATGACATTCCTTCTTTGAATACAATAGTTCCAAAATGAACAAAAGCTGCATCTACACTTAAAACCTTGTGATTTTTGTTTGGTTACAGCATACGCTAGAGACAGTGGGAACTGCTTACGTTAGACATATAAGTCTTTCCCAAGCAAAAGCCGTGCAACACATTGACCAATCTGATTGACACCTCATCAAATGTTATCACTATGTATTTCACCTCATCTCTGCGTAATTAATTACATTTATATTTTTAACTATTGCACCATTTACAAACCCTTCTTCAAAATTAAAAATCTGACACAAAATTATGCGACAGTTTTGCCAGACACGTAACCACTTCTCTAACCCTGCACCTTTCAATACAGACTTCTACAAAGAGTCCAATGTTGCTTGTAGTTTATCTGTCAGTAGTATTGTGACTCTCTGATGTTCCATTTTATAATTAGCTGTAGTTTCCAAAATATCTTCTTCCTCCAGTTGTAGTAATTCTGTTGCTCGGATAAGAACTTATATTGAATAAATGAAAAGACGAGGCATTTGGCAAAACAGGAACAAGTTGATTTAATTAAACTCTGTGGCTGGGGGAGCCTGGACCAAGTGCATCTGCTCAAAATCTATCGATGTACAAAGCTTTGGGCGTCAATTCATACAGTTCAAGAAGTGCAATAAAATGATCTCTGCTCTCCTAAAGAGCATGTTAGTTGTAAATCAATCAACTGTGTGCATCTGATAAGGAAACCGTTGCCTCTTCACCTCAGGGATAGCTGATGTGGGCCAGTGTGTATGTGTCCAGATGTCTGGCATGAGAACCACATGCTCACTACTTGTGGTGTGCATATCGTGTGCTCATTGGTTGAGTGTACCTATCTACATGTAGTATCTAGCTTTGAGGTATTTCTGGGGAATGCAAGTCTCTGGCTATATATGTTTTATTAGAGTGAATTACCTTGAACTTGGTTCTGGTGCAACTATCTATCTGTGGAATTGATCAAGGTTTTCCCTGGATGCATGTTTGCCTTCAGTTTTTGGGGGACTCTACCTGTGAACTGTTACTCGATACGCATGGGCATGCGTCGTAGGAACTGCATGACCATGTATCTCTGACTCTGGGTTGATTGTGAGGACGCTTGGGTGGATTCGAGAGCAATGATGTGAGTTTATTGGAACTCCTAAGAACAGTATGGCAGCCACTGGTATAATTTATATCTACATTATACATATTGCACATACAGTTGTCATCTTATACATTGACATTGTTCTTACTGGAATTGACAAAGTTATGTTTGATATGATATAAACGTACATTGACATTGTTCTTTTAGGCAACAATAATATTATCGTACGAGCATCAATTAAGCATACCTTGGTATCATTATTGCTGATGATGGCGCTGCTGTGCGGGCACAAGTTACAGTATACACTGACGTTGCATTGATGGGCATTCACGTGGTTATTCAGGCATAGGCTATGGCATACATTCACATTAAATTTACTGATATTGTCGTTATCGGTCCTGCACATACAACGGCATTCATTGACATCATATTCACCCATTCTAACAATTCTTCATTGAATTTCAAGCATTCTTGAAGGGTTGGCTTTAAACAAAGTAGACTTCTGATCTTCAATTAAATTATACATAAATTCTGCTAGTGTAATATTAGATGGAAATAATTGATTGATAAGGTGAGTTTCCAAAGCATGTTTCCCTTCTTTTGTAACAATACCTACTCTAATATCCTTTAGTTTATCTCCATAATACACATCTGATGCTTGGCGCATATTTTTGACTAATTCTTTGTGTTCAGATAATTCCCAAATATTAACATTCCCAATACTTCCTAGAGAATTTCTTATTTAATTATGGGGAAGTGTTTTGAAAACAGGTTGTCCTTTTACAGGTGTTAGTTGTAGTAGGTAACCAAAAACAATTACATGTTTCCCACCAAACAGTATACCATAGTTTGTTGTGAGTATCTGCTGCATAATTAAATGTATAAACGCATGCATTAGGTTCGACACCATACTCACTTCATCAATAATTAGAAGCTTCAATTGTTTCAATACTCTTGCTACCTTTTAACAAGCATCAACAGAGAATTTATGGTATTCTATGTTGTTGTTATTTTTCACAGATAGCATTAATAGTCGATGAAGACCAATTCCTTTAATATTTTGTGCAGCTAATAATGTTGGTGCAATATCTACACATGACAAACCTGAATCCGTAGTCTTCTGTAGATAGCGAGTGAGTACTTTAATTAAGAAGCTTTTTCCAGTGCCAGCTTGACCACTTATGTATAGTAGAACTAGTTTAAATGAGAAACTTTCACACTGTCTCTTCTCATGCAGGAATCCATGCTCTAATTTAACTTTAACTTCATAAAAAATGTCTTTCAGTTCATTAAACAGTTATTCTACTAACTCTTTGAAACCTAAGTTTCCTGTCTTGCTTGCTGCATTGCATACTCCACCTCATCAATAGCTATTGCTGCATGGCGCATATTTTTGACTAATTCTTTGTATTCAGATAATTCCCAAATATCCACATTCCAAATACTTTCTAGATAATTTCTTATTTCATTATGGAGAAGTGTTTTGAAAACAGGTTGTCCTTTTACAGGTGTTAGTTGTAGTAGGTCACTAAAGACAATTACATGTTTCCCACCAAACAGTGCATCATAGTTTGCTTTGAGTACCTGATGCATTCTTAAATGTATAAAGGCATGCATTAGGTTTGACACCATATTCACTTCATCAATAATTAGACGCTTCAATTGTTTCAATACTCTTGCTACCTCATGACAAGCATCACAAGAGAATTTATGGTACTCTAGTTTGTTGTCATGTTTCACAGATAGCATTAATAGTTGATGAAGAGCAATTCTTTTAAGAATGTGTGCAGCTAATAATGATGGTGCAATAACTACACATGACAAACCTGATTCCATAGTCTTCCTTAGATAGCTGGTGAGTACTTTAATTAAGAAGCTTTTTCCAGTGCCGGCTTGACCACTTATGTACAGTAGAACTAGTTTAAATGAGGAACTTTCACAGTGTCTCTTCTCATGCAGGAATCCATGTTCTATTTTATCTTTAACATCATTAAAAATATCCTTTAGTTCATTATTCAGTTGTTCTACTAACTTTTCAAAACCTCAATTTCCTGTCTTGCTTGCTGCATTGTATACTCCACCTCATCAATAGCTATTGCTGCTTCATTTTGAATTATTGCCTCTGCAAGAGAATCTTGACTTGCTGGTACAGACATTTGGCTGCTTTGAAAACTCTCCTTGGCTATCTCAGCAGCAATGATTTCCTCCTGTTCAATCTCATCTCAACATTTGGAGGCAGGTTGGAAATACTGAGCATTCAATGGTGTCTTGTACAGCATTGACAGAGTCTTCATAACAGTCATAGTGTCCAAGTAATTCTGATTCTGCACACTATGGCTTGATCAACTACAAAAGTGCCAAGTAGAAAAAATCTCTTTTCGCTGGAGTTTGGCTGCTACATTTTTTTTGATTAATTAGTTTGTATTTGCTGTGTCTCACTAAACAACCATAACATCCAAGCACTAAGTAGCTTCCTTGTTCTATATTTTCAGTTACTTTATTTCTGTATATATAGTGCTGAAGTACTTCATAGAGACACATATTTTCAAGATGAGGACTCCTTTTTTAGGTAGTATGTATCTAGCATGTTAGTCTTAAGAATGTCTGCATTCTCTGGTTCAAGCTCTGCAGGGTATTCTATTTCTGGAAAATACTTTCATACTCTCGTATGACTACTTGCAAAGCCTAGGCTTACCCACATAATCCTTTTGACTTGAGAATAAACTAGCCAAGCTTAACCTGTCCAAGCATTCATATAAACCTATTACTCTGTGGGACAGCATTTTCAATCTGAAACTGTACAATTTCTTGGTAAAACTCGTTTCTGCAGAATTTTTCCCCAGATCTCTTTCATCTCTTTCTTCTCTGATTTCGTAAAATACAAAGTCACATAGCAAGCAACAGCAATGGAGTTGTCTCTAACAAATTGTAGATCCATATTTGCAATCCACATCCTCAGAATGACAGGGTTGTAGTCATTGATATATTTAGAAGCTTCTGATCTTCTCAGGTTGCATGTATTTTTCGGTGATTTTCATGTGAGTGTCTGTCTGACTACAGGCAAAACAAAAAGTTGTTCACTTTTTCCTCTAAGACCACAGGTCGTGGTAATCCAAAACAACATCTGGCGAGAAATGTTCCTTCAGATTTGGATTTTTAACGACGGTATTTACCACACCTATGATTTTAAAATCGTAAAACTTGTTGTCTCAAACCCTTGTCATCAATATCTGTTGAAATGGCACACATCAGATACTGATGTATGAAAGACAAGATGGACTCATCAGTGTCTTTTCCAAAATATGGGGCATCTTTTACCCATAGCAGTTTGTGACTATGTGGAGCACCTCTAGCTTGGTACTCTTTGTGTTAAAAGAACTCAGTTACTTCACTGAGAGGAGGATTGGTCTGTTGCAGATGAAATCCAGCATTGCTTGAAACAAAGGTGAAACAAAGTTCTCCTGGTTTTCTTTTATGTTTGAGTTTGCTTCTTCCAGGAATTCAAGCAGGTCATCCCAAGCATACTCAGCACAACTGAGTGTTAGAAACCATGTTGGTGCTCCTAGGTTTCTCAACATGCATATCAGCTCACCATGATGATGATACCAATAATCGCTGGTGCTGCTCTGGCAAGCCATCAAAATAATCAAGTTCTATTCCAGGTTTTCATCTTTCCCTTGAACTTTGTCAACAAATTCCCTTGCTGTCATATTTTGCAGATTCACTCTTTTCTTGAGAATGTGTTTTACTGCATAAAATGGGATGGCAAGTCGCTCTCAAATAAAAGATTAAATATATAGGGAATACATTGGCAAAATGTAGGATCCTCTGATTATAGTCTAGTTGAACTCTATTCAGCTTCTGGTAGCTGTACAGGCCGGTCATCATATCTACCACCTACACCAGTAGGAAACAGATGTGGAAAACACTGAGCTTCTTTACATTTCTCACACATATTCAAGGGAGTTTCTCCTTTTCCTTTCATTTGAAAGAGATTAAAAGCATCACCAATGATCTATTTAGAATGAAGAGGATAAATACTGTAGTGTTCATAAATTTCTTCTGATCTACCTTTTTAAACTGACCCATTGAGGATGATATATCATCCTCCATATGTAGTATATTTTGAAGAACATCTATATCTTTATAATAGATATTATTTTGTACCCAATATAATATTGCACTTATTTACTTTACTAACATCTACTAACGCTTGCCATGTCTTTTTGCTCTACGCAGAGACACCATTGACCAAAAGTATAGATTGCAACATTCTGATTCAAATCTAATCGCAAGTGAACAACTCTACCTTTAAGACCTATCTGGAGTTCAGATGGAGATAACCTACCTGTCTTTGGTTCCAGACTATAGCTTGAAATGAATGAATACTTGTATTATAATAGATCCAGAAACATTCAAATCTTGAAGTACTTCTGGAATAGGTACCATTTCTAACTTGTTATGCACTGCTCTAGAATGCATTTTGTTTTCTTTCAACTTATTGAAACAGTACTTAAATATAACTTATCATGAGGACAAGTCAAACCGCTCCTCTACAAATAAGTAAACAGCTAATTCTTGCCACTTATCATTGTTCTCTTTTTCACTTTTTAAATACAAATCAACCATCCAAGTTTGATGTTTATAATGAGTGAGTTGACAAAAACAAATGGAAACCCAGTTTGGTTTCTCAGAAGAAACAGATAAACTTTCGAATCCTCTTCAAAATGATCAACAGTAATACCTCTTTTCCGTTCCACTGGACCTCCAGGTACTAAATCCTCTTTTTCCCTACAGTTTTCTTCGAAACCAAAGAAACAAATCTACACATCATCAGAAATATTTTCTACTGTTACCACTGTACCATGCAAAACAGTCCTATTAATTTCTCCTAAACATAGTGCAGGAGTTTTGAAATAGGAAATCCTAGTAATTAATATTTGCATTTTTGAGTGGTGTACACCTAACATTCTGAAATGATGAAAGGTGCTTTCTTAGATAGACATGCTAGTGAGTGTCCTTGTAATTTAGTATGCTTACTTGCATGGATCTAATCCTTTTAAAGCTACAATTTTAGACTTCTGGTTGGAAACATATTAAGGAAATGTCTCAATCGATCAAGTGATTGCTGTTAAATACTTCAAGCACAACTACAATTCCATTTATATAGAGGTGCCTGTCTACATCTGCCCTGCACCTCTTCAGCAATCACTTCCTCTATATTTCTAGCTACCATCACTTCTTTTGGAAACAGAATTACCATTCTTTACCTAATAACATCCTCCCAATTCATGCATTAATGTATTCGTTTGCAAACAGTTTTCTTCATTAAAGAAAGGCTCATTACGTGAAGTATATATTCATTCACCAATAAAAGGTTTGCAACAGTTACTTCTATTAACAAGTCTTTTCTTTTGATTATGTCTCCTCATACACAACACTATTTTGTCCAGTGTCTTCATTCTCTCGAGAATCAAAATTAATAGCTTCCTTTTCAGAGCAAAGGCTTTATCAACTATATTCTCAACACATTCCTTTTGCCTGACTGCTTCTGTTTTTTGTTAGATTTTTTAATCTTCTTGTCATCCACGTTTTGTTCTCCCTTAGTGCATCTCAATATTTGTTTTTTATTTACTTGATTTTCCACTCTTTCCGATTCAGCACATAACATTTGAACAAATGTTTTTGTCCTCTTACCAGCAGGTCTTTTCTCTTTCACTGCTTTTTCTGCATTTTGTCCCTTTTGTTTCCCAGTTTTAAGGAGATCCTGTTGGTGATCCTGTTTTCTCAGTTTTTAATGGCATTGTAGCTGTCTGAAGTTAAATAGATATTGATGAAAGAAAGAGAAAAAAAGACAAGCAGATTTACACTTCACTAATGTAGTATCAGATACATTTTTCTGATATTTAAGTATGAACATAACCAGTTCTCTTATTCTAATATACCTAACATTACCCTATTAATTTTCAGATGGATTTGTATGACTGTATATAACTCACTGAAACGTCATAATACATGCCTACCATGTTATGCACAAAGCACCATGCTTTATAGCCTACTACACCTAACTTAGTAATCACTTATACATATTATAAAAGCAATTTATGCCTTGTCTAGAATTGTTAAATAAAACATTGTGTATGAATGCTTTAGTGTCTGTCTATCTTTCTACTGAGGTATATCAGATTAAAGCCTTGGTGGCAGAATGGGAGGATTGAGCATATGGGTTTCTAGAAGTGCATATAGCTCACTGAAACTTCACACTTCAATCGTTTTATGCAAGTAGCTCCCTGTGGTATGGCCTATCTGTAACCTACGTCAGTGAAGAGTTATATGTGCTACAAGAGCAGTTTATGCATTCTTTAGCACTTTTTAAATAGGAAGATTGGAATACCAATAAAGCTGCATGCAGTACCAAGCCTGAGACTTTCCTGAGTGGCAGACTTCAAAGTGACAGTTCTTTAGCAATTATCTGAATGAATGTCTCAGTTCCTATCTGAGGTTCTGATTACATGTGTATGTAACTTTGTTAGTAAATCACTCCCTCTCGTGACATGTATGCATCTCTAAATGTGACTGTAAGGGGCTCCATATATTGCCTTCTGGGTGTGTTCGTGAGTTTTGGGTCGTTTAAGTGTGTGAGCAACTACCTCCATTAGCACTACATACATATCAGTTCTGCCTGTCCGTGTGAATGAATGATTATGTACTTCTGGCAGAGTCTGTATGGGTGTTGTGGTGTCTGTCTGCTTAGGTATATCAGATTAAACCTTGGATGGGGGGGTGGATGTATAATCGGGCACATGGGACTCTAGGAGTGGATAGGGGTCACTAAAACATCAGAGTATATGTCTTACCTTTCAAGCACATAGCACCCTGCTCTAGGCCTAGCTCCACTCTAGATCAGTGGTGAGTTATACATGATAAAAGAACAGTTTATACCTTCTATGGGACTCTTAAATGTGAAACTTGGCCTAGCATTAAAACTTCATGCACAGACTCAAGTATACACACCCAAAACATGATGCAAAGGGTTCTACTCTACATTGTAGACTTCAAGGTATCAGTTCTTTAGCAGATATCTGAATGAGTGTCTCAGTTACTGTCTTGCACTGTTATTCCTGGGCTGTGTAAGTTTCTTGGTAAACAACTGCCGGTTTTCCAAACATGTATGCTTTTCTAAATGTGTCTGTAAGGGGCTGCATGGATTTTCTCCTAGGTGTATTAGTGAGTATTGGGTTATTTATGTGTATCTACAAGCACCTCCATTAGTACCAGGCACATATCAGTTCTACCGGTCTGCCTGAGTCATTGTTTAGTTACTGCTCTTACTGTCTCACAGGGTTTTTTAGTGCCTATTTCTTTTTCTACCTAGGTCTGTCAGAAAAAAGCCTGGGTGGCAGAGAGGATGTATAATTGGGCACATGAGTCTCTAGGAGTGCATATTGTTCACTGAAATTCAATAGTACATGTGTTACATTTTAGGTACTTAGCAAACTGCCCTATGTCCTAGCTGCATCCTATCTCACTGGTAAATTATACGTGGTAAAAGAGCAATTTATCTATTCTTCAGGACTTTTAAATGTCATGGTTGTCCTAGTAGTAAAACTGCATGCAGGGGCCCAATGTACCGGGCACAAGATTTGATTCAAGGGCTACTTCTTTGCATGTTAGACTTGAAAATGTCAGTTGTTTAGCATGTGTATTGCATGTGTATATAAGTTAGTTAGTAAATCACTGCTTTTCTTTGTGATATATATGCTTCTCTAAATGTATCTGTAAGGGGCTGCATGCATTGTCTCCTGGGTGTGTTAGTGAGTATTAAGTTATTTAAGTGCGTGTGCAACTGCCTTCATTAATGCTAGACACATATCAGTACTGCCTTTCTGTGTGAGCTTTCCCACACTTTGTTCTTTTGTGTCCCGACCCTAGACGGTCCCCACCTTCCACCCTGTAATTGGCTCAGTGTGATTCAGAGTTCCAGGAGCGAGAGCAGAGCAGACCAGAGTGACGTGTGATGTAGGGGGAGTGGCTACAGCCGTGCAAGCTGGCGGTCCGGAGATCGAGCAGGCTGCACGCCGGTTCCTGGCGATCGCTCTCTTGGCTTTGGCGGTGGTTGGGGACTTCACAGCCAGCTGAGTCCCGCAAAGAATCTTGGTTCAGGAGGCTGCGAGAATGTTGGACCTGGAGACTGCGGTAAGTGGGTGGAAGTGGTGGAATAAGGCAGGACTTCTACTCTCACTTCAGATTATAGAAGGTACACCCTTACTGCAGCGGCCCGAAATGTGAAATTCCTTTCCCATATCCATTGACCCCTTCTTGGTTTTGGGGCCCGGCCCAGAATTCGCTTATTTGCCCACCACACCTTATCACACCCTATTAGTAGTGCTAAGATGGCAAGGCCAGCAGTGAGACTAGATTCCTTGGGTTTGCCTGAAGCGAACAGAAGCGTCTGGCTTTAGGTTGGTTTGGCTTGTTTGTTGTGGTCTGCCCCTTGCTGATCCATTTTCCAGTTGGTCCAGGATTTTCCCTTTCCTCTCACAGCCTCAGTGTGTTGCCATAATCTTGTCATTTACAGTCGTAGCCATAAGGATCCTCACAACGGACTACTTGACTACAAGTAAGCAATCATCAGTAAATGACCAGGTGGTGTGCAACACAACAATCAGGCTCTCTCTTAACAGACTAGCTCCTTGATAGTCTAGTCTATAGGACGGCGTGTCCCCTTCTAACTTATCAGTAGTTATCCTATAAAGGGGGTGTGGCGGCATATGGAATATACCCCAAAAAAGAGTACCAAGATAAGATCAAGTCAGAGCAGCTAGCCACCATTCATCTACGGACTGGAAAGCAAAAATCTTTCTTGAGGATTCGAACCTGTGAATTTAAGTAGAAGAAGTTTTTTTAATTCAAGGATGCGTTCAGGAAAGACCAGGGGTGAACCTGTACAAACAATATAATGAAAGAATTCAGGTAAAGAAACAAAAGAAAATGGTACACTGGCCAAGGCGAAGAAAGGCAGAAACCACTAGAATGCAAGAAATAAATGAGAATTACCCGGACACTAAGGGGCCAATTCCGATTCGGAAAAAAACAATTCCCGTACGACTCGCATCCGTATTTTTTTCCGTCCGAGTCGCCCAAGTACCGTACAAACTGGCAAGTACGATTCGCATGGGAAAAACTCCATACGAATCACATCCGGAAAAGTCCCCCACACGTCCTCGGGTCAGAAATTGTATCCGACACATCCCCGGACGATTTACCGTACAAATCGGATAAATTAAGTCCGACTGCGCAAGTACGATCACTCCCGTCCTTCCGAATTCACAACTGTATGCAAAAAACACCGTGCGGACCGAACACCCATAGCAAGCTTGGAGACACGTGCCCGCATACGCGCCCAACACCCCACCACAGACCCCACATGTACGCGCAAAATGACCCCCGGCCGCGGATGTACGCGCCCAACCCCCACCCATGTATGTACGGACCGTACCACCACCCTACCAGTTCATGTACGGACCGTACCCCCACCCCACCAGTGTATGTACGGACCGTACCCCCACCCCAACAGTGTATGTACGGACCGTACCCCCACTCCACCAGTGTATGTACAGACCGTACCCACACCCGCGTATGTATGGAGCATACCCCCACCCCAACAGTGTATGTACGGACCGTACCCCCACCCCACCAGTTTATGTACAGACCGTACCCACACCCGCGTACGTATGGACCGTTCCCCACCCCACCAGTGTCTGTACGGACCGTACCCACACCCACGTACGTATGGAGCGTACCCCCACCCCAACAGTGTATGTACAGACCGTACCCCCACCCCACCAGTGTATGTACGGACTGTACCCACACCCGCGTACGTACGGACCGTACCCCCACCCCACCAGTGTATGTACGGACCGTACCCACACCCGCGTACGTATGGAGCGTACCCCCACCCCAACAGTGTATGTACGGACCGTACCCACACCCCACCAGTGTATGTACGCACCGTACCCCCACCCCAACAGTGTATATACGGACCGTACCCCCACCCCAACAGTGTATGTACGGACCGTACCCACACCCGTGTATGTACGGACCGTACCCACACTCCACCAGTGTATGTACGGACCGTACCTACACCCGCATACATATGGAGCGTACCCCCACCCCACCCGTGTATGTACGGACCGTACCCCCACCCCACCAGTGTATGTACGGACCATACCCACACCCACGTACATATAGAGCCTACCCCCACCCCAACAGTGTATGTACGGACCGTACCCCCACCCCACCAGTGTATGTACGGACCGTACCCACACCCGCGTATGTATGGAGCGTACCCCCACCCCAACAGTGTATGTACGGACCGTACACCCACCCCACCAGTGTATGTACGGACCGTACCCACACCCGCGTACGTATGGAGCGTACCCCCACCCCAACAGTGTATGTACGGACCGTACCCCCACCCCACCAGTGTATGTACGGACCGTACCCACACCCGCGTATGTATGGAGCGTACCCCCACCCCAACAGTGTATGTACGGACCGTACACCCACCCCACCAGTGTATGTACGGACCGTACCCACACCCGCGTACGTATGGAGCGTACCCCCACCCCAACAGTGTATGTACGGACCGTACCCCCACCCCACCAGTGTATGTACGGACCGTACCCACACCCGCGTACATATGGAGCCTACCCCCACCCCAACAGTGTATGTACGGACCGTACCCCCACCCGTGTATGTATGGACCGTACCCACACCCCACCAGTGGATGTGCGGACCGTACCCACACCTGCGTACGTATGGAGCGTACCCCCACCCCACCCGTGTATGTACGGACTGTACCCACACCCACGTACGTATGGAGTATACCACCACCCCACCCGTGTATGTACGGACCCTACACCCAGCACCCCTTGTATGTACCGAGCAAAACACCACCACCGATGGACGGTGCGGACCAACATCCTGCCCGTGTTCGTACGCACCCTACCCCAGGCTCACACACCAGCACCCTCACCCAACATTGGGCATGTACGAGTCGTACTAAGCCATAGCAAAGGACAGCACTGTACAACAACATGGCCCATGTACGCACCGTACAGATGCAAAAAACACTCCTACTGAACCAGAACCAACCAAAAAAACACAAGGACAGTCAATCTGAGGCACACAACACCACAAAACATATTCAACAAGGCCAAATACATCCTATACACTGACCTGCAACTGACAAACAGCTAAACAGAGGCCCAAACCACTACCACTCCTTATAACACACCCACCCAAAGTTCAAACACAGCCACACCCACAAATGGACCAATAAAAAGGCCCAACACACACAAACCATGATCCTTTGCAACAGATCCACTGCTGCCAGACCCCAGAGACAACACACTGCACCATACTTCAGCCATCAACACACCTTACACTTGCACTCCTTCACACAACCACCCTCACAAACACACCCTCATCACATTCACACACACACACCTTCACAACCACACTCACACACCCACAACCATCCACACCCACACCCCCACAACCATCCACACCCACACCCCACACCATGCCCACCAACAAGAATCCAAAGTTCACAAAGGACGAGCTGGAGTCCCTTGTCGACGAAATCATCAGAGTCGAGCCACAGCTCTTTGGAACATTGGTCAGACGGACCAGCATATCAGAAAAAACTGCCATGTGGGAGAGGATAGTCAATTCCGTGAATGCTGTTGGGGCCACCAGAAGGACCAGGCATGAGTGCCAAGCCAGTTGGTACGATCTGCGGAGGACGGTCCGCCGCAAAATGACGGACGACCACAACCAGGCCAACATCACTGGAGGAGGGCCGCCCTGCAGACCGGTACACTACCATCCCTGGGAGGAGAAGGTGATGGCCACGCTGCCGCCGGTGGGAGTAGACGGAGTAGAAGGAGTCCGAGAGCCTAGTGAGTACACAAACAACTCACCTCACATGGGGGGAACGCCATATACAACCCAAATACGAATCATGCACGCAACCCCCCCAAAGCCAGCACCGGACACAACCACACTACAAAAACACACACATGCCACTAGCGCCTCCATGCCCCATGGCCCAAGCAAGGCCATGCCAAGTCACAGGCCACACAAAACACCTACACAAGACAGGATGTCCCCGATGCCAGGAGGGTGGGCCTCAAAACTAACATAGAGCAACTCTGAAGCACACAACAATGCCCTCAGCCCATATGGCTAAGGGCACACCCATACAAACAGTGTGTCCCCACACAGTACAGTTTTGCCAACTAATGGTGGCCACGTTGCAGGACGACATGGTATGAAGGCACAATTAGCACATAACAGCAGCCAATCAAGACGCAGCACAGTGAAAGAGTGTCAGCACACACCGCCACAGCAGCAGCGCAGACTCAGACACTCCGCCCAATGGGTGCCCGCAGAGAAGAAACAAACCCACATGAACAAGCCAATGGCCTTTGCAAGACCTGCAAACTGTGTGTGCCCACGAAGCTGGGCTGAGGTGACAGAGGGTGACACACAGAGGGAGGAAGAGGGGCAGAGAGAGGGACAGAGACAGAGGTGGACACAGGGAGACAGACAGAGGGAGGGAGGAGGCTGACAGAGGGAGGGAGAAAGGGAGACAGAGGGAGACCAAATCACCCTTGGGTGGTGTGGCCATGTCCGCTCGTCAGCAGGTGGACTGTGTGCATGTAGACAAGGTGTCGCAGTGCCTTAACACCCCCTTCAACCTTTGATAAACACTAGGCCATGTGTCAATCTGTGCACGAGTACATCCGTGCTGCAGGCACAAACAGAACCTTACACCCAGTATACCTACCCACTGTGTTCGTCAGAACCCTGTCACAAACTGTTAAGTTACCTACCTGCATTCTCAAATAGCATGGAAAATACACCATTTGGCCACGTACAGTGCAACACGTAAGGCGGCTCTGCATGGCTTGCTACGCCCGCTTACTACACTGCTGACTGCGTTCACAAAAGATGCATCAACTAAGATTGTGTCACACATAGGTAAAGTGTCGACAGCTGTGGCCAAGGGACATACCCATGCACAAGTGCACTGTGTGAGGAATGGTAGCCAAATCCAACCACCCAGAGGAACTGTGCCAATTCATAAAAGAATGAAACATGGATGTTGCATGTGACAAAATTAACACTGTCTCTCTCACACACAGGTCAACGTCATCCATCTCCCCCAACACTGGGGGGGAAGACTCACAGGACCAGGCTCTGCATGAAGAGGACCCCACCAGCAGTGACGACTCTCACCACTCCGTGGATGACCCAGACCAACCTGGCCCCTCTGGTGTCCATCCACCTGCAGCACCTGCGTCAGGTACAACTGTGCCAACCCCCCCCTTCCTGCCACATCCCAGGAGACACCCAGGAGCCCTGCCCACACACAACTACGCAGCCAGTCTGTCCAGGAGGGACAAGGTTCTCCGGGCACCCAGGAGGAGGCAGGCGACACCGCAAATTCCATCCCTCAGGGGTCCCGGAGACCCAATGTGCCCACAACGGCAGGCCAGGCGCAAGTGGGCAGGGGTGGTGGGAGTGGAGGATGGCGGAGGCGCGAGCCTGACCAGCCAGCTCAGGACCCGGCTATGGCACACTTCAGAACCATCCTGGACGCATACCGGCGTGACTCCAGAGGCATCGCCCAGGTAGTGGAGACCCTCAATGAGATGAAGGCCCTGCAGGTTGAGTATCATGCCAGGATGGAGGCAAGACATGCAGAGCACTTGGCGGTGCAGAGGGACCTGAGCCAATCCCTCCGTCAGATCGCCCAAAGCCTGGCAAACCCTCCCTGTGCCACCAGGCGTAGAGCAGCACCACACACAGGGAGGTAGGAGGAGGAGGATTCATCTGACGGAGCATCCCTTGCACCGTCAAGCCAGGCGTCTGAGGGTCCCCGCAGGAAGGTGGGTCGTCCACGCAAAAGACCGTGAGAGTCAGCGGAACATCACCATCTCCCAGGTCACCTGGCCTGGCACCTGGCCCTATGGCCCAACAGCAGCACAGCAGCAAAGGACATTCTCTGCCACATGGCCTTGCTGGTCACTGTCTGACCAATGTTGACAAAGACTGTGGCACAGACTATGATGACTGTCAATGGCAAGGACACCAACTCCCCCTGTGAACTTTGGATTCTACACTCCTGCCAAACACCACTTGTCACCCCCCAAACACGTACCCCAGCACTAATAAAATTCATCACAATCACAAGGTGATGCCGTCATTTCGCATTATTCCACTACATGTGTGTGTTGTAAAGTCAAACCATGCCTGATTTCTGAATTAACTCCAAACATCCATACCCTGGGGTCTGAGTCTGGCACAGGACACACATGGGTCACAACGTACCATCCAAGACAGAGATGGAGCACCATACTCACCCGTGATGGGCCCAACCAGATGAGGGGGTGCCCGCACAACTGTGCCCACAGACCTATTTAGAAGAGCAACAGTCATGCGCAGAGGTCAGGGATCATGTGGAGTGTCCTGGGGTTGGAGTCCCAGGTATGTGTAGACACGTGGCAGAACCATGTCCTGCATGCTTGAGTCAGGTGGATGTGGAGAATGGTGGGCCAGCCAAGATTGGATGCATGGAGATGGCACAATTGGGTGTTGGATCACAGTGCCACAAGGTTGTGTTGTGGGTGTGGGCTGCATCCTGAGTGTGTGCATGGATTGAGAAGGTCATCCTGCAGCTGGCAGTGATCCACTCCCCCCATCTCTGTTGGACGTTGATGTGGCCTGGTCGCCGGATGTAGTAGCAGAGCTGTGCAGATGCCACCTGGATGTGGACAAGTAACATGGGATTACGAACGCACATGTCCGTAGAGTGCAGGGTAGGAGTAGACACGGATGCCATAGTTGACCTGGGGTATGGTCTCCCTCTTGCCTTGAGGTGGATGGAACTGGGGATCTTGTGCACAATGCAGAGTGTGCTGCCGCATGAGGCACAGATGCTGCTGATCAGCATAGCACATGTCAGCAAGCAATCCATGATGGACACCAGCTCGTTTGCGTGGACACTGGGTGCCCTTGCAGCAGGGCCTGCAGCAGCATGCGCCATGTCAAGGAAACAATGCCACAAGTAGCACACAAAGACAAGGATCCCAGGAAGGAACCATGCAAAATGTCAAGGAAGGAATGTCTGGTTCAACATGGCACACACACACACAATGGATTCACATGCAGCTCAGTGGCCGTCGTGGAGACTGACATGCCATAAAACCTACACAGCCATGGACATCATGCACAATACAGAATCTAATCCCTGACAAACATCTTGCATCTTGCTACGCTACACATAGACTCATATGCACCATCTCTGAGAACAATGCCAGACATGCCGCATGCACAGTGGCAACAGACCACCATTGACAGAGATGAGGCTCCTTGGAGGCAGAGGAACACCTTTATTACTCATGTGTGTTCGGAATGCTAATGCAACTCTGTCAACACATACACAGGTCATGTGGATGAACACGTGGGACCAACACTGGCACCCCCCTTAGCACCACTGATGCTGGAAATCCATGGCACTGGCACTCAAGTGACGGGTTACAGCTAAACACCCCCTGCTGCTCGCGGAGAGCCTGCTATACACCATTGAGCCCCTAATTAGGAATTCACACACCATGTCAACCCGGTGCAACCCGTATGCTTCCGCGGCCAGTGTTACACACATTGATGGCTCCATCACAGTCCCATTACAGATGACTGTCACCAAGTCTGACCATCAATTCAGGTGAATTCTGCTCCAGGTCATGTGCCCCATGGTGATTCTACATGTATGCTAAGTAACCAAACATGAACAGAAGCAGTGCACACACATTCAAAACAAATACCACTCCCAAAAAGACATGCTGCATCCCTTACCCGAAGGAGATTTTCAAACTTGTCCGTGCATGTAACGCTGATTCAGCTCATGTTGCTGTGTTCATGAGGAATAGCAGGAGCACAACGATGCCACCAGCAGACAGCATGCGCAAGTACCTGTGTGTGGGAGACACACCAGAAGTCAGCCAAATGAAGTACATCCGCATGCATGTGCATGTACTCGACACGTATTAGGTTGTCAACATGCTAGGTGACAATGATGACTCTGGAAAAACATTCTTCTATTGCACCATCACTCGAATGACACATCCAAACACACCTCAGACTCACTTTGAAGACATGCAGATGGACACACACATTGCAACACATGCCACACACAGCCCAATGCGTGCACACTCAGACACTGGAACTCACCACTAAGCAAAGAAGTCGCGTATGAGCCGACTCCGCATGTCCTCTGCCGCATCCTCCTCCTCCACATCACTTGCCTCGTGCCCAAGCCCTTCATCCTCCACGGGTGGATGGTCCTGCTCATCTGGATTCAGGATGAGTGGCACAGCTTTCTCCACTGCCATGTTGTGCAGCATGCAGCACACGAGGAATATCTTGCAGACCTTCAGCGGTGCATATGGGAGTGCGCCACCGGTCATGTGGAGGCAACGGAATCGGCTCTTCAGGAGGCCAAACGTCCTCTCTATCACTCGCCTGGTCCGCCCATGGGCGTTGTTGTAGCGGTGATCGGCAGCCGTGCGAGGGTTGCGGAGAGGCGTGATCAGCCATGGCATGTTGGGATAGCCAGCGTCCCCTACATGGAAACATCATGGACAACAGTGGGTCAGGAGAAGCAGTAAGACAGGAAGATGACGTTAAATACAGGACTGCCAGAGTATACCCACCAACAATACATGCTCGTTCGTTTCGCAGCTGCAGCATCATTTCAGGCACCCTGCTACGCCTCATGATGTACGCATTGTGTGCTGATCCTGGAAAACGAGCACAGACATGTGAAATCACCATGTTGGCAAGACACACCGCAAGGGCATTAATGGAGTGGTAATGCTTGCGGTTACGGAAGGCTACCTCCTGTGCCTGTGGTGGTACCAAAGCCACATGTGTTCCATCTATGGACCCAATGACATGGGGCATCCCTCCCAGGGCATAGAACTCACGCTTGACAGCTGTCAACTGCTCAGGAGTTGGGAATTTTATGAACTCATCAAGGTGCTCCAACATGGCCTCTAAAAAATCATGCAGAACACGGCTTAACATGGTTTGGGACATCCCACCCACATGGGCAATGGTATGTTGAAAGGTACCCATGGCCAATAAATGTAGGGCTGCCATCACCTTCACCTTGGGTGTCAGTGCACCAGGATACCTGTGTAGCGGTTGTAGGTGTGCTGCCAGCCGTGTCGTCAAGTCCTCAATCAAATGTTGGGGGAAGCGGTAGCGGCGTATACAGTCATTTTCCCGCATATCTGCCAAGTCCGGAATTGCTCGAGGGAGAGGCGGAGCCCTGCAGTGAATTAGAAGGGACAACGAAGAGTGAGTCCAGTACACCACCAATGTCAATGTACTGAGCACATGGTCAACAGGCAATACACATATGCTACATACAGAGTCAGGTCTGTGCAATATGCCCTGGACACGTTTGCCAGCCATGTGACACTCTTACCAAGAGACAGCTCCAAACGTTTATTCTCAACCTCATAATGCCATGCCATGAAACTAGCTGTGGGCCAGTGTAAGTGAGCAGGCAGACGCATTGCAGGAGTTACAGACAACCAAATATGTGCAGAGGAAGGATGTTTATTGTACAGACAGGTCACATGTCACATGTCACAGGTCACATGTCATAGAAAAAGGACAGACCACACACCTTGCCATGAAGGATTACATTTCAAGAAAGATCCCACATACATTGAGAGGATGCAAATATGTCCTTGTTTTGAAACTCTGTGTCGACGCACGACGCACACACACACACCTTACGTAGGATTCCACATGTGGCCTGGTATGCGTAACACTGTGCCATGGCCATCTACACACAGACACATGTTGGTTGCAGCAACTGCAGATGCATTTGACCAAACACCTACAGCAAACTAATGGCAACACACAACATAGTCACATCGTGCAACGCGGGTAGTCACATGTCAGGAGTGAAAACCCCTGTAGCTGGCATCAGGGGACAGTTGCGTGTGTTGTTGACTGTGCCATGGCAGTGCCACTTTTCACAAGGGTTCTGTACTACATGCACACATGTCAAAGGAGTGAAGGGGATGTCTGGCACACAGTCCACCATTAAACATGACATCTGTACACATCTCATCATACATCTATTGCCTTCACAACTCAGGAGTAATGTGCCACATTAAAGCCTGACACACCTGTGCCCCACACATGTAGTACTGCACAGACAATGCCTTGATGTCCAGCCTTGGACAAGTATGTCAGCTCTATTCCTTTCTGTGTGCTGCCTGTCACCACTGTCAGGTGTGAAATGCACCGTACATGCGCTCTGAGGGCGTGTGTACGTTCCCCATCACTATGGGAGTGCTGCCGTAGGCCTACCCATAGTGAAACGGCCCGTACACGCGTGTGTACGGGGCGTATCACTATGGGTACACAAAGCCAGAGTGAAACGGCTCGTACACACACGTGTACGGGCCGTTTCACTATGGGTGTGCTCGCGTATGCGTACCCATAGTGATACGCCCCGTACACACGTGTGTACGGGCTGTTTCACTCTGGCTTTGCTCGCGTATGCGTACCCATAGTGATACGCCCCGTACACGCGCTTGTACGAGCCGTTTCACTATGGCTTTGCTCGCGTATGCGTACCCATAGTGATACGCCCCGTACATGCGCGTGTACGAGCCGTTTCACTTTGGCTTTGCTCACGTATGCGTACCCATAGTGATACGCCCCATACACACGCGTGTACGGGCCTTTTCACTATGGCTTTGCTCGCGTATGCGTACCCATAGTGATACGCTCCGTACACACACGTGTACGGGCCGTTTCAATGCTTTTGGTGTTCCCTAGGGCCCTGGAACTCACCATACCTGTGTGTGAATGTCCAAATTACATAGGGGACACATGAGGGACAAGTATAAAGCCCTACATGCATGCTGGTTGTCATGGAGACCGAGTTTAAAGTTTGAATTTTTTCATCAGTTGCCCAGCTAAAGTCGGTTTGAAAGAATCTACATTGTTGCAAAGTGGTTGTAGAGTTGACATCATGCTCAATTAAAAAAAAATGCTAAGGCACTGACTGTGGTAGGTTTAAAGTGATTGGAGGAAACATAGGATGCAAATGTGAGTGACCAATCACTCTATACTCCTGTGAATGAAACAGGGCAGCAAGGCAGATATAAGGCAGCCAGGTCCCATGAGAGAGCACTTGCCTGCACAACCTTTGATTCCACACCACTGCTGCTGCTGTTCGTGATTCCTCTGGCACCATGTCCAGGTCTGTGGAGAGGGCCCAGCCTTTCACCCACGAGGAGAACTAAGCCCTGCTGGATGTGATCCTCCCACAGTACCCCATGCTGTATGGTCGACCAGGGTTTCAGGTGAGTGCTGAGTTCACTAGCAAAGACTGTGCCCCTTTTTTGTGACTGTGACTTCTGCCATTGTGTCCAGGTGTAACACACATGCAATGTACTGTAGGGTGGGTCCCGGGTGGGGGAATGGCTAATGTCTCCCAGCCACAGCATGCTGTGGTGCATGTCTGCTCTCCTCACTTGCATTGTGTGTACTGTGACAATCACTGCATGTGGCATTACACATTCTGCCTGTCTAATCCTCCTGGGAATGTTGTTACTACTGTCCTAATGTGAATCTGTGGTCCCCCCAGTGTGACAGGTGGCAGTACCCACAGATGTGTGTTTGTTTAGTGTACCTGTGCTGAGAGTGTACAAATGATGTGTTTGTCCCCTGGACATTGGTGTGTGTGTGTAAGTCCCCTGTCATGTGGGTGAGTGCATATGTGGAGTGTAGCACCACAGCTGCATGAGGGATGGATGTACCATGCCCATCTGATGTGAGCAGGGAGTAGTGCTGTGTGTCTGCGGTGACACCCCCCAGTCTAGTGGCACATGTGCAGAGTGAGGTGTTTAGCTGCAGTCAGCAATGGCAGGTGATTGTCCTGTGGCTGTGTGTGTCTGTGTACTCTGCTGAGGGTGCCTCAGTGGCCTGTGGCATGTGACTGCTTTGAGGTGCTGCACATAATCCTGGTGTCGCTTGTGATGCACAGTGTGAGCCTGGATGATTGATTGTGTCGTACCCCTCATGCCACCTGTGTACTCTACAATGCCACCTAGTGAATTTTGCCTTCCACAGAGGAAAATGTCCCTATGACACAGGTGTAATGAGTTTGATGCATTCTATGCTCTGTTAAAACCAGCCATATTGTCCTAATGTGTGTCTCTGTGACATGTCGCAGGTGTATTGATGTTGTCTCACTTTTTCATCCTCACAGGTAGGCGCCTGTACCAAGGAGCAGATCTGGAAGGACGCCGTCAGTGCCGTGCGGAAGGCGGAGGGTCGGAAGCGGCGCCTAGCCCAGGTGAGGAAACACTGGCAGGATATCCGGTGCTGGACGCGGAGGATCGCACGGGTCCTGCTGGGGGAATCACCTGTGAGCCAAAAGAACCATGGGCGCCGCCGTCTGAGCCACATCCACAAGCGTGTGCTGGCGGTCGTCTTCCCTGACATGGACAGGCGCTTACGGGAAAAGCAGCAGCAGGAAGGGGGTAGGTACATGTGTGTTTGTTGTGTGTCACCAGCATTTATAAGTGCACAGTTGCATGGATACACTGCCAGGGTTTAAATGTGCAGTGCAGTTCCTGGTCCCCAAAGTGTAGCGGTGCTGTCCTTCCTCCCTTCCCCTCCTTGCCATGTGTACCCTGGTCTGTGTGTAGTCACACTTGCACAAGGTTATCTAGGCTGCCAGTTTATCGATGTGCCCAATGCTTGCAGCTTCATGTGTGGGGGTGGTGTGTAACAGGTTTGGGGACCTTGCCTGTGCCCTGTCCAGTTCAGTACTTGTGGGGTCCATGTCAGTTGGCACTGATGCTGAGTCCAGACATAGGAGTGTGTCTCAAAAGTGTATTGCATTACAGCATGCATGTCCTATTTTGTGGCCTGTGACATAATGTGCATGAGTGTGAGATATGCTGAGTGCAGGGATGGTGGCTTGTGTTGCAGTCAGTACCATTCAGGACCATGGAGTAGTGTGGCCACTACTGTCCCCTGGGGCATCTTTTCCTAGGTATCATATGTGTAATCCAAAAATCTCGACAATCTCCGTGTATACAGCATAGGTTGTGCTCTGTGCCATTGTACCCTGCCAACATTTCTATTTACGTGAACTCTGCTACATGTGTCCACTGTACAGGCTGACCAAATGTCCCTTGTTCATACTCACGGGGGCCAGTGCCTGTGTGTCTTGGTAAAATGGTCTGATGATGGCCATTTATAGATGATGTATTTGTACCGGCGCACCAGGGGTTATTTGTGTCCAATCAGGATTTCGGGCAGGCCATGTGTTTTTATTCCAGACTAAGAGATGTAAGTGCTTCCTGTGTCTCAAAAAATTGTCTCATGTAGGGGGTGGTTGGTGCGGGCAAGGCATACATGTCTAGACCTGAAGTCTCCTTGCTAGGTCTGGCCAGTGTGTGATGTTTGTCTGGACATACACTCAAGGTGCAGTGACCCATTAATGTTGGCCATGTTTTTAAGTATTGCCTTTGCAGCATGTGCCTACAGTTAATAGACATGGTTCCAGCTCATCCCTTTTTACGCCAACGCTGTGTGCCGCAGATGCTGTGCTGGATTGTCCCCAGTGCCTGGCTCCTCTGTCCTAATCCATATCATGTTATTTGCTTTTGTGTCATGCTCTCCATAGTTGGTCAGTGGCATGGTGGGTCAACCAACTGTGTGTTTCAGGGCCTACATATGTACCTTGTATTGTAGATGTTACTCATGTTGCTTTTCAGGAATTGCACTGTGACCTATGTGGATTCTACTCATGTGACATATGTATACAGGTGTCTGATTATTTTCTGTCTCTTCACCTTGCCCACAGCATCGTCGGGGGACACCGAGGGAGACACTGGCACGGACCATGTGGAGGGAGCGAGCACCAGTGCCAGCAGTGCAGAGCTGTCTGGCACATCGAGTGGCACGGAGGCCGACGGGAGTGCAGCGGAGGACCTGTCCAGTCACACCACCAGCGACTATGACGCAGACGGGTCTGAGGCTGAGCACTCCGAGGGGGCGGTGGCTGGTCCCACAGCTGACACCAGCACTCCGTCACTACCCGCCCCCTCCATTCCGATCACCGGCCTCCCACTTGCTCGTGTCCCTTCCCGCCTTGCTCGGTCACCACGTGTCTCCTTCTTGCCAGGCACCGCACACCCCTGCCCCTGTCTCCACTGCTGCCACCAATTCCGAGTCTGTGGACATCCTGCAGCAGTTGCGGGTTGGTCAGACTGCGATGCTTAATATCCTCCATGGCCACAGCCAAGTGCTGAACCAGATGGAGGCATACTTGGAGGGCATTTCAGCCGCACAGTCTGACCAACGCAACTTGCTGAGGTCCATAGACTCGACACTGACTGCAGCAGTGGGTCTCCTGCAGCGCTACGTCCCACCCCCTACCCCTGCCCCATCCACACTTCCCACTCCCATGCCTGTCCCACGTACACCCATACGTCAGCATGCTCGCATCCCACCAGACACAGGCACCACACTAGCAGGGCAGGGCAAGCGCACACCTCCTGGCACGCACACACAGGGTGATGTAGGCACACCCACTGGGTCGGGGGGCAAACGTAAGTCACGCAGCCAGAGTGGGAGTCCGCATTCCGCAAAATCCACTCCCTCCAAATCCACTCCCCTCAGCTCTCCTGGCCAAGATTCGGACACAGGGTCAGTCCTACCCAGTATGTCCATCAGCCCCAGTGTGGCACCACCCCGCAAGCGGTGGAGGCAGGACACCGCCAGGGGAGTTGAGCCCCCCCCTGTCCACACCCTCCCCCAGTAGCGCTGCGACCCATCCCTCTGACCCCCCCCCCTCCTTGGGGCCTGTGGTTCCTTCGGGTGCAGGGGAGACGCTGGGGGACCTTGCTGACGTGTGCAGCACCATCCTCACCACCTCCTTTGGCGCTGCCCCACCCCCTGTGGTGGAGTCCTCCGTCCCTGCACCCACAACGCCTGCCCTTGCCCCTCCTGTCCCTGCGGTGCCTGGTCCTTCCCCCCACGTGATGCCCCCTCCCCTGTGGAAGACAGGGTGGTCTGAACTGTGCAGGCAAGCTAGGGGACACGCGTCCCACTGTGTCCCCCATCCAGCTGTGACTCATGGACTGCCCTATGGGCTTTGTAAATATTGAACTTTCTACGAACAAACAATTTTAGATCATGCTGATTAAAGCCATTTTTGTTTCCTTTGAACACTACTGCTTTTCTGATGTTGCTGTTGGTGGGGCTGCTACATGATTTTGGGTGGTGGTCATGTGTTGGGTGTGTGGGAAATGTAGTAGTGTGCTGGTCATAGGGGGGACCCTGGTATCTGTGTGCCATCACAAGGTGTTAGCTAAGTTTCTTTGTTCATGTAAGCAGTTACTGCATGGTGAAATTGTCCCAAGGTGTGTTCCTTCCTCTGTGTACCCTGACATCTTCCCTGCAGGGTGTTTCCAATATGTTGTGCTGAGCTGTGTGTACATTAGCTGGGTGTGTGACGGACCCCTTCAACTTTGGCCATGCATGCAGAGCGATGTCTCCACCTGCATCATTCGTGGCATCCTTGGTGATCACTGTACTTGTGTATGTGGACTGTTAACATGACTTCATGTGGACATGTTCCCTTTTAGGCAGTATGCATGTGTGTACTCCCAGCCTCGCACACGTGTTACATGTACTGCAGGGTCTTTGTGCACCTGACTGACAATTGTGGCCATTGGATCTGTGGGTACTCCAACCTTTTTCTTTCCATGGGCACTGCTGGGAGGACTCTGCACACACCCCTCCTGTGTCTGAGCACTGCTGGGAGGACTCTGCACACACCCCTCCTGTGTCTGGGCACTGCTGGGAGGACTCTGCACACACCCCTCCTGTGTCTGGGCACTGCTGGGTGGACTCTGCACAAACCCCTCATGTGTCTGGGCACTGCTGGGAGTGATAGGCACCCACCCCTCCTATGTCTGGGTATGCTGGGAGGACTCTGCACACACCCCTCCTGTGTCTGGGCACTGCTGGGTTGACTCTGCACACACCCCTCATGTGTCTGGGCACTGCTGGGAGTGATAGGCACCCACCCCTCCTATGTCTGGGCACTGCTGGGAGGACTCTGCACACACCCCTCCTGTGTCTGGGCACTGCTGGGAGGACACTGCACACACCACTCCTGTGTCTGGGCACTGCTGGGAGGACTCTGCACACACCCCTCCTATGTCTGGGCGCTGCTGGGAGGACTCTGCACACACCCCTCCTGTGTCTGGGCACTGCTGGGAAGACTCTGCACACACCCCTTCTGTGTCTGGGCACTGCTGGGTGGACTCTGCACACACCCCTCATGTGTCTGGGCACTGCTGGGAGTGATAGGCACCCACCTCTCCTATGTCTGGGCACTGCTGGGAGGACTCTGCACACACCCCTCCTGTGTCTGGGCACTGCTGGGTGGACTCTGCACACACCCCTCATGTGTCTGGGCACTGCTGGGAGTGATAGGCACCCACCCCTCCTATGTCTGGGCACTGCTGGGAGGACTCTGCACACACCCCTCCTGTGTCTGGGCACTGCTGGGAGGACTCTGCACACACCCCTCCTGTGTCTGGGCACTGCTGGGAGGACTCTGCACACACCCCTCCTATGTCTGGGCACTGCTGGGAGGACTCTGCACCCACCCCTCCTGTGTCTGGGCACTGCTTGGAGGACTCTGCACACACCCCTCCTGTGTCTGGGCACTGCTGGGAGGACTCTGCACACACCCCTCCTGTGTCTGGGCACTGCTGGGTGGACTCTGCACACACCCCTCCTGCTTCTGGCCACTGCTGGGAGTGATAGGCACCCACCCCTCCTATGTCTGGGCACTGCTGGGAGGACTCTGCACACACCCCTCCTGTGTCTGGGCATTGCTGGGTGGACTCTGCACACACCCCTCCTGTGTCTGGGCACTGCTGGGAGTGATAGGCACCCACCCCTCCTATGTCTGGGCACTGCTGGGAGGACTCTGCACACACCCCTCCTGTGTCTGGGCACTGCTGGGAGGACTCTGCACACACCCCTCCTGTGTCTGGGCACTGCTGGGAGGACTCTGCACACACCCCTCCTATGTCTGGGCACTGCTGGGAGGACTCTGCACCCACCCCTCCTGTGTCTGGGCACTGCTGGGAGGACTCTGCACACACCCCTCCTGTGTCTGGGCACTGCTGGGAGGACTCTGCACACACCCCTCCTGTGTCTGGGCACTGCTGGGTGGACTCTGCACACACCCCTCCTGCATCTGGGCACTGCTGGGAGTGATAGGCACCCACCCCTCCTATGTCTGGGCACTGCTGGGAGGACTCTGCACACACCCCTCATGTGTCTGGGCACTGCTGGGAGGACTCTGCACACACCCCTCCTGTGTCTGGGCACTGCTGGGAGGACTCTGCACACACCCCTCCTGTGTCTGGGCACTGCTGGGTGGACTCTGCACACACCCCTCATGTGTCTGGGCACTGCTGGGAGTGATAGGCACCCACCCCTCCTATGTCTGGGCACTGCTGGGAGGACTCTGCACACACCCCTCCTGTGTCTGGGCACTGCTGGATGGACTCTGCACACACCCCTCATGTGTCTGGGCACTGCTGGGAGTGATAGGCACCCGCTGCTCCTATGTCTGGGCACTGCTGGGAGGACTCTGCACACACCCCTCCTGTGTCTGGGCACTGCTGGGAGGACTCTGCACCCACCCCTCCTGTGTCTGGGCACTGCTGGGAGGACTCTGCACACACCCCTCCTGTGTCTGGGCACTGCTGGGTGGACTCTGCACACACCCCTCCTGCGTCTGGGCACTGCTGGGAGTGAGGGGCACCCACCCCTCCTATATCTGGGCTCTGCTGGGAGGACTCTGCTCACACCCCTCCTGTGTCTGGGTACTGCTGGGAGGACTCTGCACACACCCCTCCTGTGTCTGGGCACTGCTGGGAGGACTCTGCACACACCCCTCCTGCGTCTGGGCACTGCTGGGAGTGATAGGCACCCACCCCTCCTATGTCTGGGCACTGCTGGGAGGACTCTGCACACACCCCTCCTGTGTCTGGGCACTGCTGGGAGGACTCTGCACCCACCCCTCCTGTGTCTGGCCATGTACGCTCCATACATACACGGGTGGGGGTACGGTCCGTACATACACTGTTGGGGTGGGGGTACGCTCCATACGTACGCTTGTGTGGGTACGGTCCGTACATACACTGTTGGGGTGGGGGTACGCTCCATACGTACGCGGGTGTGGGTACGGTCCGTACATACACTGTTGGGGTGGGGGTACGCTCCATACATACACTGTTGGGGTGGGGGTATGCTCCATACGTACGTGGGTGTGGGTATGGTCCGTACATACACTGTTGGGGTGTGGGTACAGTCCGTACATCCACTGTTGGGGTGGGGGTACGCTCCATACATACGCGGGTGTGGGTACGGTCCGTACATACACTGTTGGGGTGGGGGTATGCTCCATACATACACTGTTGGGGTGGGGGTACGCTCCATACGTATGTGGGTGTGGGTATGGTCCATACATACACTGTTGGGGTGGGGGTTCACTCCATACATATGCGGGTGTGGGTACGGTCCGTACATACACTGTTGGGGTGGGGGTACACTCCATACGTATGCGGGTGTGGGTACGGTCCGTACATACACTGTTGGGGTGGGGGTACGTTCCATACATACACTGTTGGGGTGGGGGTACGCTCCATATGTACGCAGGTGTGGGTACGGTCCGTACATACACTGTTGGGGTGTGGGTACGGTCCGTACATCCACTGTTGGGATGGGGGTATGCTCTATATGTACGCGGGTGTGGGTACGGTCCGTACATACACTGTTGGGGTGGGGGTACGCTCCATACGTATGCAGGTGTTGGTACGCACGTACATACACAGGTGGGGGTGCGGCCCGTACCCAGGCCTTTAGAACGTGGGTACGGGCCGTACCGCCATTATTGGGGTGACGTAGGGGTGGGCGTGGTACGACTCGTACCCACACTCTTAAGGCGTGGGTACGGTACGTACCGGATTTGTTGGGTTGGCGGTTTGCGTCATCACCCACTTCCTTGTGGCAGACGCTGGCGTTGCTGGACATGCCCCCACCCCCTCGAGGTGACCAGGCCCTGGAGGTCAGGTATGTGCAGGGCATGTATGACTTATGACATGGGTGGGGGTTTGGTTTCCTGCCCCTGCCCCCCCCTTTGCCCCTGGGTGTTGTTCTGACCTTCGGCGGCATCTGCGTCGGTTCCTGTAGAGCAGGTGGACTTCTATGAGGGCCGGGATGACACATAGGTTCGGGTCCATGGCTGTCCGTCACGTACAGGTGGTCCTTGTGCGCGTCGTCCTGATTTCCCGGCAGTTTTTGGCAGTCGGAAAATATAATCCGTGCGGGGTGACGTCGGTGCGGATCGTACTTCCTGGTTCGTGATACGCAGCCTGAATGCGTCCCGACGTCACGTCGGCGCTTTCCCGGATCACATTTGTATGGATATTTTCGTCGGTCGGGGATTTGTACGATTCGTACGGAAATGGTTGTTCCATACGAATCGTACTCGCAATATTGTAATGTTTTCTGACCGGGTACACGTCGGACGGAGAAAACGCTCCGTCCGACGGTTCGTACCCGGTTTTTCCTGGATCGGAATTGGCACCTAAATATGCAATCTGCCCAAAATAGCCAAACTTTTTTAAAATATTCGCATTCCTAAAAAACGTGGGAGCAGCGCTGTTTTACAGCAACGAAAAATGTACTGGCCTTCAATCTCCATTACTTTCCACGACTCCAACCAAGTCGGTATTGTCTTCTCTACCTCTGCATTGAAATCTCCAGCAAATTTCTACACTGGTTCCATCATCAAATTTCCTCCTAAACCCTGAACAAAGAGAAAATGGGGAAAGTGGTAATCTGATAACTCACCAATATATCCAAGAACAAAAGAGCTTAAGTTAAGTAAGACCTCTTGCAAACCAGACAAGGATACTTATATAGGAGCATTCCCTGCTTGCAGATAAGCAGCAGAATGCAGGACCTCCCTCGCCCAAATAAGATGCCTGAGGGAAGTCCACAAACTACTGTTAGTGCATGGAATTCAAACAGTACTCCAAAATCCAGCCTCCGACAGGGAAACACATCACCAACAGCACCCTCAGAGGTCCAAGAAGAAAAATGAGCCACTCTCATACTTAAAAACTCCAGAATGGGATGAAATCCTTATAGCCTACATGCAGGACCCGCACAAGTCATCTAAACGTGATCACAACCCTGAGGAAAGGGAAACAAATCAAACTGAAGAACAAAAAACTCAGTCTTTTTTTCTTGTATATCCCTTTCTAATAAAAAGGGTACAGGAGAATACCTCTATTTTCCCCAAAAACTGTCCATGCTCAAAAATTGTTGATAAGCTGGCAACAGTCCCCATAATGTTAAGTGACCTATTAACTAATATGAAACAAAGTGCACAGCCTCAAAATGGAAACCAATCCGGGATATCAGTTCAACGGAAAACAAAATCAAGTGATTCTTTAAGTCCTACTTTATCGGTGGGTGATACCAGCAGTTCTAGTAGTCAAGTGTTTAAAACAGGCGTTCAGCCAAAATTCAACATGAGCGCACCAAAGGATATTCGCATTATGGCACTGAAGCCAGCATCTGCAACCCCTAACATTGGGGAAGGTGGATTAGAAAGTAAAAAAAGAAATGCTAAATACAGACAAGCATACAAAAGAAAGGGACGGAATGAAAAAGCTGCCGGTCAAGTGCAATTCTACCCCCTCTTTGATGCATCATTAAGACTGGAGGAAAAAGCAATGCAAATCGCAACTGTGACCACACAGGGAAGAAGAAAAGGGAGCTCAGTGCCATCTAGACCTGAATCACTCAGGGCCTTACAAACAGTTTGCTGAGTCTACAAGTCAAGAATTACTTTATTACAGTACACAAAACCATAAAAGTTTGACAGAATAAAACTTTACAGTTTAATTTTTTTTAAAAGGATAAGAAAACAATTCATAACATTTTACAATCAAAAAGATTCATTAGCGTGAGTAAAACATTTAGGGCCATATGTAGGTAGCATACAAGTTACCACTTCTTAAATACCGAACATTACCGATTCGGTATTTAAGAAGTGGTAACTCGTATGTAGGTAATCATTCGGTAAATATTACCGAATCGGAGAAAGTCAAGTTACAACATAAATTTATTAAAAGCGCTAAGTGATTTTCAGAGGCTATTTGCTGTTAATTCCATTAGCACAGTATCATCTGCATATGAAAGTAATGAAACAAAATTACCACCAATTCGAGGGAAATCAATGCCTGTCTCCTCAATTCTTCTTTTCTTTTCCCAATGGTAATTTTATATGTTTGCCTTGTGCTTTTACTTAAAAGGCTGTGTTTAGGTATAGTATGAAGTGCCCTTTTGAGATTCTTTAGGGCCTTTGTACATTCAGTATTAAACCACCGTGCCTTTTGAGGTTCCCTTTGGTGAGCGGCTCTAGTCAGCCTCTTTGTAACATCTGAGCAGAGCAGCCAGAATTCCTGAACAACCTCAGCTAGCGGGAGTCATAATGCAGACACCTCTTGATAGAATGATAATTTACCATAATCGCCTCTGCATAGAATTTTAGAGGGTTTATCGTGCCCCAATTCAATCATACCCCTTTATTTGGATTATAGAAAATAGGGCGGTCATCGACCTCCCCCGCCTGGGAAATTGCGTATAGAGAGACTATAATGGGATTATGGTCACTGGCGCAGTTAGGCTCCACCGTAAAATCATGGACAACCAAAATGAATGTCCTAGATATTAACATGTGGTCAATAAAGCTTTCCTTTCCTCCGCTCACATAGGTAGGGTACTGTGAAAAGGGACCACAAACCAAGTTGTTAATAATAGCTAAATCATAACCAATAAGATTAGAGTTTAAAGCTTCACCTTGCGGTGAATGAATAAAGTGTGACTGTGGCTGACCCTCAGTATCTGCCAACTCACAGACTCGTTGGTCACTATGCTTACAGGTTATGCAATTTTAATCCCCCACTCATAAAATGCATAATGACTGCCACTTCCCAGTTATTTTTGTAACTTCTGCCTGTAAGAATTCAATAATATGACAACTATTTGGATCAAAGATATTGTAATACCAATTTACCACTGATATCTTAGTCTTAATTAAATTGGATAGGATAATCAGTTGGTACCAGGGTGATGAGATTAATCAGGAGGCTTTTAAAGTTCGGTATTTTACTGAGATTAGCAACGCAATCCCTCTTTTAGCTCTTCCTGCTGAAGAGGGTATTGCGGGTTCTGTGAAAGAGTGATAACCATCTAGACCAAGTTTCTTCGAGACAGATGATGTCAAACCCTCTGATATAATCTTACCATACCTCATTCGTAAGCTTAGGGCGGATTCCTGCGATGTTCCAGGAAATAATTTTAAAGGGAAGTGTAGTGAATCCCTGAATTGATGAATCCTCAGGAGTGTTCTTTAAGATGGGCGATATCACATGAGTCAAAAGTTCGAGCCCTTCCACTACGGGTTCGCCTACTAGTGTTATCAGAAATATACATTTTGTCTGTGTGGTTATCTGGGCCCTTAGTACTATTTATGATTATATCTGGTGTTACGTAAGCTGAGTATGCGCTCCCTATACACCCGGGCTCATCTTCATCTTCATCGGAATCGCTCCCTAAGTTATTGCAATGTTGTCCCAGCCCTCCTACCACTGCAGCCTGTCTACGATGAATGTGTGGTCAATCAATATCAGTGAGGCCTGAAAGTGCCTCAAAATGATTGCGGTGAACAAAAGAGAGAGCCTGTGTATATGAGTTTGGATTTAATCCTGTCGAAAGGGGCCCTTGTCTTACTCTAGATCCCTGATGAGGGGAATAAAAAAAGCAGTGGGTAGGCCCTTATCGCTTCATTCTCATTGGGTGTATATTTTAGGTGATTTAAGAGAGAATGCACAGTTTTAGCGTCCCAAAAGTTTAGAACCACACAATCCCCTTCAACAGACTTGGCCGTATGCCCCAACCAGTTCACCCGTCTGGCTAATGATGATATGGTAAAACCAGTTTATCTGGGACGAAGTTTTACCAAGGCACCAATGGGCTGATTTGTTAATTAAGCTTTGGAAACCTTCTTGACTACTGTGAGAGAGATAAGGAACTCCCATTGAGATGTGCAAGAGGTGCAATCTGGTGGTACATTTAATATATCTTTTACATCTACCCTTCTAGGGGAACTATGTACTGGGCATGACTGCTAGCATTTCCTTGATGAAACCTACCCCCATTTAGCAAGTCATGTCCCAACTGGTTAGGGGCCCCCTGTCCCAGCTTATCGTTATTTCTCTGTGGTGCAGGTTTCCAGGGGGTCAAAACTGGGGAATCGTCATTTGGAACCTCTCGAAGAGGGTCACCCCTACTTTGAGTCTGTATTGTATTTGTTGGTACTGGCCTATTATGAATTACGCTATCTGTGCTACTACATGTCCTACTTGGTTGAAAAGCCTTGTCCCTCTGCAAGTTGTCAATATTGTTTGCTAACCTCTTGATTAAGTCCTGCATCACACAAGAAAGCTGATCTTCAATGCGGGTTAATTGAGCAGAAATAGGGGCCAACGCATCTGACACAATTTTACTAATTTTATCAGTAAAAATATCTGAACTTTCAAACGTAGCCCCTCTTCCTGGCCCCCCTCGTGTTCTGTTTGCCCTGTCTATTGGGTGATCTTTTCTGGTTCTCTTACCCTTTGGGGACTGACCCTTCAATTTAAGATCAGCACCTGCCATCTTGGGGCGTTTCTTCTTTTCCCCCCACTAATTGCAAAGGTCCAATGTTCTCTAAAATTGGGTTGAAGGCCTGCTTGGTTCCCCCATGTATGGCACCTGATCCAGCCTGGTTCACAATTTTGATGGTGGGTGAAAGGAGTACTTGAGGTCTGAGTTAAAGATACGTCTTAATCGTGTCGTTCCCAAGGGCAAATGTAGTGGAGGGAGGTGAGGCAGTGAGGGGGCTAGTGAGAGCCTTCGCTCTGCCAGCTCTATTTCTTTATTAATTGCCCCCACCGCTTTTTGAAGAAAGCAATCCAGCGTGGTGTCAGTGGTTTTTATGGTGGGTGTTGTTTTTCATCTCCCATAGTTTTACTAAAACAGGCTGGATTCCAGATGAAATTTATTTGACCCACAAGAACCGAGAAAACCACAGTAAAAAATAATAGAGGGATAAGCTTTTTTACCTTCTCATTGTATCACAAAGCAGGTGGAGTCCAAAAACCAAGAGGGAATGCCCAGCTCAGTCTCCTCCGGGCTCCTCTGGGCATGGACAGGCCCGCCTTTGGCCGGGGTTTTGCCTGGGCATGTCTGTGCACATCCCACGCTGCGGGAGACCCGAGCTGGCTTAATATGCCTCTTGTGCGTGAAGAGCGCCGGCAGCGGCCTGAGTGCAGCAAGTACGACTGGGACCTGGAGTCCTGCTCCCCCCGGAGCGGCAAGGCAGGCAGAGTCCGTGAGGATGGGCTCTTATTGCATCTCTTGGCACATGAAGAGTGTCAGCAGCGGCCTGAGTGCCGCAAGGATGCCTCGGACCTGGAGTCCTGCTCCACCCTGGAGCAGCAAGGCAGGCAGAGTCGGCTGTGATGGGCCCCTACGCTGCGGAAGCCCCGAGCTGGCTTAATGCGCCTCCTGGCGCGTGAAGCGTTTCGGCGGAGGCCTGAGTCCCACAAGGATGCCTGGGACCTGGAGTCATGCTCCCGCTGGAGCGGCGAGGCAGGCAGAGTCGGCAGTGACGGGCTCCCAGGCTGCAGGAGCCCCGAGCTGGCTTAATGCACCTCCTGGCATGTGAAGAGCAGGGGCCTGAGTGCTGAAAAGGATGCCTGGGATCTGGAGTCCTGCTCCCACCTGGAGTGTCAAGGCAGGCAGAGTCAGCCGTGATTGGCTCCTTGTCAAACTTTAACAATAGCGAGCATACAGGGAAACCCCAAGAATGATTACAGGCATCAAATACCATCTCCAGGAAGTCCATGACAACTCAAATGGTGGTCTTAGATAACCTCATAATGTTATCTTCAATGGCTGGGGCCTTAAGTCACAGAAATATTATAGAGAACGGTTACCTACTGTGAGAACAAGAAATAACGCTTCAACACATAATACAATTCAAATTGATAAATTACTATCTGCAAATCCTACTGTGGTCTCAGCTTCGATATCGCTTATTAGTATTCAACCTAATGTATTCCCCGGTGGCCCTGAGAATATTACTGTGCCAAGCAAGTTCTAACGTGGAAAACGTTCAGATCAATGCAAAAGATGATCCAGACAATACCTATGTTTTAATCCTGATTCTGGAATATGTCTCCAGGGGGAGACATGACGTCTTAAACCTGGGGAACATCCTTAGATAACTGGCAGCAACCCCAAGTCTAAGTACTGTAACATCCAAAGAAGTTGTTGCACTACAATTTGAATGCTCAGATGTAGCACCTAGAAGGGAAGTAACTGAGACCACATGGTCCTCAACCAACATTAGAAAAAGAGTTCTTGCAGAAGGCTCTTACAAAATGAAGAATAAAGGGTATTCCTGGGCAAATGTTTGGATACCCCTTGCCCCTTTTACCACAAGGTCAAAAATGTGAAATTAGATACGTGGAATGAAAAACCACTTTGGTGCTAAAGGGTGCAAAGAGCTCCACGGAAGAAAATTGCTTATTATACAAATCTTATGAGGTGACAAAGCAAGCTGCCCGGAAAAGGTCTCAAGGAGGTATACGATATATAGTCCAAACAGCAAGATTCACTCCAACTCCACTGTCACAAAACACAGCCCGGGATAATCAAAACGACTTAACCCTTGACCACTGTGCATGTGTTCCTGGAATATAAATGGTCTGAATACAAAATTAACAGATCCAGAGCTGTATAATTACCTGCTGTCCTTTGTTATTATTTTTCTCCAGGAAACATGGCTGGTTGAGCTTGTTTATATCCAAGGCTACATATGCTTTTTTTACCCCAACTGTAAAACAGGCAAAATACGAGCATCCCTCAAGCGGGCTGGCCAACTATATTTCAATAGTCAACGTAGCCCCAGCTACAACCTTAGACTTTGAGACCACAGGAATACATACACCAAAATGCACCAATAACATTAAAGATATTGCTACTGATGTAATTGTTATCAATATCTATATTCATCCTAAAAACAAACTTAACTACAGTAAAAAGGTAGTGCAAGAATTAATGAGATTGCTGGAGGAGGAAAACTCGACCCACTTTGTCATATCCGGGGACTTTAATCTGTACTTAAAGGGTACTTCGACAAGCGATTTTCCAATTTCTCAAACAGCACTTTGGAAAATACCCGATCAGGGCAGAAATACATTAGGGGACCAGACGAAAATTGGGTGTCGACTATTGGATGACCTCGAACACTTAAGCCTGAGGGCCCTAACCGGCAGTTTCCAAACAGATAATCCACCAAATACCACATTTCATTCAAATAAAATCAGTACTTGTTTAGACTATACCTTTGTATCCCTCTCCATATTTTAAAATGTCTGTTCATTTCAAATTACAGATAGATCCGGTAGTGATAATCTTCCCCAAGAAGTTACATTTTCTCCACATATTACCAGTCCAAAACCATATAAGGGAGACATCGGAAGAAATTTACCTTACAAACTGCAGACGTATTATGAGCACTCCAGTTGGGCTTATTCAACTACATGTAACTGTAAAGGACATACTTCAAGAAACATTAAGTAATAAAACTATGGCAGTAAACCTGTGGGAAACTCTTATTGGAATACCTTGGGAAAAACACTCTAAATCAAACAACCCTAAATGTGATAATAAAGTATACAAAGAGGTCACTAATGCAACACATGATGCCAAATTCAGTATACAACAAGAATAAATAAAGCCCTTAGAATTCTAAGGAAAAGCCAGGAGACATAACAGCCTTTGCAGTACTAAGGTCAAATAAAAAAACTAATAAAAAAGTTATGATGGAGAATCCAAAGAGATAAGGACAATGAATTATGGGCTAAATTACATACTGATATAAAACATAACAACAGCACTAGAATCTGGCTTACCATGAATCAAATTCTTAACCCTTAATGAAGAATCAGCAGAACAGTTCCGGAAGGGACTATGGGATACTCTAAGAAACATGCGACACAAGGGCTTGCCCGAGGTAAATATAGACAGCATTAAAAAGCAAATAATGAAAGGACGGAAGGAAGGAGACCCGGGCCCAAATGGCATACCTCCAGCAGTTTTAAACATCACCCAGATATCTGGGTCAAAATCTTGGCACTAGTATTCGCGAAGGTCAGGAGCACAAAAATTATTACCCCATCCTGGAATGGGTCGATTATGTCTCCCATTTTTAAAAGGAGCGGATAGATCTCTTCCAACAAATTACGCCTTATAACATTAATGGATGTGGACGCTAACTACTTTGCTGGAACAGTGCTTGATGATCTAACAACATGGTCCTCTAGTAACACCATCATTCCATACAATCAGATTGGATTTTTAAAGTCTTCTGGCACGATTACGAATATCTTAGCAATTACTTTACTTATGAATGCTTCCTGTGTTTCCAAAACATCATTATACTTTTGTTACATAGACTTTAAATCAGCTTTTGACTGTGTGGATGGAGGTTAATAATGGCGGAAGTTAGCAAACTAGACTATACCACAATATCTTTTAAACATGTTGATGCTGTTGCAGAGCAATACAGGGGTTCAAATCAAAATAGGAGCAGGCACGCATCTCTCTTGGTAAGTTCAAACTACTCGAGGTTTAAAACAAGGTTGCGTCATGGCACCAACCTTATTTAAACTGTTTTTGGCAGATTTGATGGAACCATTGCAATCATGTAATCCTTACGCTCCTAAACTAGGTGGAAAAACAATATCAAGTGTTTTATATGCCGATGACGTGGTACTGGTTAGCTGTACCCAGGTGGGGCTTCAACAACTGTATATACAATGATGACTTGTTCACAAGCCAACTGTCTGTCGATCAATTTGGACAAAACGAAAACCATGTGTTATAAAATCATGAGTACACAAACGCAGACTTGGTTTTTGGGCAAAAACGCGGCTGGAAAGTGTAGATGAATATAAGTATCTCGGGGTAATTATAGATAATAAAGGGAGTTTTTAACACAGAAGTCTGTGATTCAAAAGAAAGGCCTGGTCCTGGCTATAGCATTCATAAATGTGAAGAGAAAACTAGCTGGACCTTCTTTGAAGCCACTCATGGAAGTTGTAAGAGCAAAGCTTCTTCCAACAATCTCATATGGAAGTAAAGCATTAAGAGGGCAGGTGCCAGCACCCTAGACAATCCAGTCTCTTGAGCTTATAGAATTATATTCTCCTTGCCAAGTTACACCTGTCCTGCACAGATAAGGTTAGAATAGGGGTTGCTCAAGCAGTCTTTAGCTAGTCGTGGTGCATATATATTTTGCTGGAATAAGATTAGGAAAGCCAAACCTAACTCATTGAATCATATGTTATGGGAAGAGCTACAGCACTGCAATACATCACTGGCAAGAGTGTATCTTGTCCTTACAGGTCTTGCACAACTTTGGGAAACTCCAACCGATCTACTGACCTTTAAGCGTCTGGTCAAGAAGTCACTTAAAACTCAATCCGTCATAGAGGAGAAAGCCATATTAGCAAAAAGGGCACATGGGTGGATGACATTATATATTTATAAGACTATTGCCCTTCAAGATTATTTTGCCAAGGGTTACCCAGCTTTTATCAAGGAACAGTTTCTAAACTTCCGGCTGAGGTTATTACTGGTTGAAGAGCATATGGTACCTTGGCTACATGGAAACCTCACTACAACTTGTCGACTCTGTGGGACTATTGAGGAAGATTTGTTGCACCTAGTTTGTTCTTGCAACAGTAATAGAAACAGTGGTATAAAGAAAACAATTATTAATTAGGGCCTTGAACCAAAGGGGAATTCGAAAAAGAAGGCAAGCAATTTTAGCCTGTTTTGATCCAGGGAACCCTCAGCAAAATTGCAGTTTTATCTCATTTTTGTTAAAGGTGGAGCAAAGACTACAGATAACGTAATTTGTTTAGTGCAGCCAACATAAATTTCTACTTACCAGTCATATCAGCTTTAAGGAATAATATATTGCACACCAAGGTATTATCGGGGCAGACCTGTTGACTCTCAAACTAAATCCCCTCGAAGAAAATGTATGAGTTGTAATACATCTGGGATTAAACTACAAACAGTTTCCCTTTTACGTGACATTATTCAATGTGAAAAACAAATGTCCTGTACAAATAGTACCTCCAGCTTTTAATGCATTGATTTTTACTTTCCTTTTACCAGTAAAAAACCTTTTGAATTGGATTGTAAAGATTATACCTTTATAATTATTAATTTTATCTATACTATGTATTTATATTGTACAATTCTTATTGCAATGGTTTTAAGTAACTTCACAATTGTTTAAATAAACTTGAAACTGTAATGTGCCTCTGTGTAAGTGAATGCTTAGGTACTTCTCTTACTGTGTCAATGGGTGTTTTAGTGTCTTTCTGCTTTTCTACCAATATATGTCAGATTCATGTCTGGTTGGCAGAGTGGATGTATAATTGGACACATGGGTATCTAACAGTTCATATAGCTCACTCAGTCTTCAGAGTGCATGTCTTACCATGTAATCACAGAGCTCCCTGTGCTGTGGTCTACCTACAGCCTACGTTAGTGGTCAGTTATATGCATGACTTAGTTACTAAAACTCAAAACACTTTCACTTTTTTAAGCACCAAAGACGATGCTTTATGGTATATGTACAGCACATTTCACAGGTTAGTTTTCTCTTCTAAAACAAGCTTTCAGCACTTCACAAAGAGATGTTACATGCAAAGTCAAGCTTCCAGTGAGACTCCACAGGAGTACTCTCCACTTATAAACCTGACCCATATTGAAACAATGCATTTTATCTATGTCTACCAGCCTCATACTACACATGTAATGTTGCATGAGGTTAAACAACATATCTCACCATCTAAGTATATACAACCTGCCTTATAAGAAACAGCTACACTAAAGTGTATCTAATACATATCTTGCAACTTTCAATAGTTCATCATTCATTTACACCTACAGTGCATATTTTCCTCCTTCAATTCTGCGTGTTCTTGTCCTCTTTTACAATGGAGTAAAAAAGACCACAAGTCCCAGAATGCAAAGAAAACATTCTATATTATCAGCAGATCATGTATACACATATACAAATTTCACATATTCAAAAACATTCATGCATATACCTTCAACAATTAGACTACAGTGTTTTTTGCTAACATTTAGAGAGTAGAGGAAATCAGCAAAAGGAAATATAAAACTCCATGCAACACATTGTGAACTAACTTCACAGACACCTAGTATGTACTTGACACAAACTGTATCTTGGTCTCCTATTAATAAATATATAAAAGCATTCTTACTACCAGTCATAAATAATATAAACATTTCAGATTCTTTTTTTACAATCTCACTTACACATAAACCTTCTTAATCCATTTTTTGGGGTTAAAAAGAAATGTAATTCACATACCAGAGGTTTTGAGTTTGCTGATCAAATAGCGTTTTTGGTTCGTATTAGAGAGAAGCAATAGTCTCAGGGTCTGTAAAAACTAAGTATAAGAATGGCACACCACTCTAATAAAAAGCAACCATAAATGAAAACCATTTAAACTTTGCACTGTCTAATACTGCACAAGGCAGTAAATGAAAACATTCTTTCATGTTTTAGTATTGTAGCTGCACATCTCAATGGTTAGTATGTGTTAACACTTTTACTCACTTTTACAAAGACCACTAAAATAAATGCCTATTTGTGTATAATTGTGACTTATTCACGATGGTCACAATGAATTAGCAAAAAAAACTAGAGTCTAAAAACATATTTACTTTCATAGTTTTATGACTTTAACTCTACAGTAAACTTTTTTAGCAAGGCCTCACTAGGAAATCAAACCCTTTTTAAAGTAAAATTACTCTAAACACCTCAAATTTATAAGCCACCCTCCCCCCAATGCACTCTTAGCACAGTCTCCATGCCAACCCACTAGAACCAGTAGGCCCAAAGTTCACACCACATTCTAGAAGGACAATACTTGTTACAAAATCAACTGCAGCAGGTGTGTTTTACTGTACACATTAAAAAGCATATCCATGTCTGTCTTCATTTTTGTTTTACCAGAGCCAATCACACATCTAGCTACTAATCCTCTCAGCACACTACCGGATTTTATTCACCTACATGTTCACAACAATCAAGAGATCACCTCAAATATAGCTGCCTTACATGTGGAAAACTTCCTCATTCAGCTCCAGGCTTCTCCTGACTGATACTGCTGCGTCACTTAATAATGGTTAGAGTGTGGCTTGTGGGCCACAGCTCTGTTGTCTGCGCTGGAGAAGCTGCTAGAAAGAGTGGTATTGACAGAGACTTGGGTTTGCCTAATGTGGACATTATATGGATTGGCCAGAAAAGATTAACGTGTCATCAATTTCTGCCTTTATTTAAAAGCATAGTGGATTCCCAACCCCCAACCTCTTGATTTTCCTCTGTGGTGGCAATGACCTAGGAACACTGACTAGTCTAGGACTGGAAATCCTAATGAAGGATACGGTTGCAGAATTCCTGACTCTTTTCTCTCACACTGTCACGGTATACTCCAACATATGCCAAAGGCAGAAATGGAAATGGTCTAATCAATTCTGTCCACAAATTGACAAAGTCAGGAAAATGTTCTTTCTGGATGTCTTTTTTTCCAATTTTTTTAAATATTCGCGATGGCGACACGATGATCGTGAATATGTAGCAAAATCGCAAAACATAAGCAGCCATTCAATAGCCAACAGCACATTTAAAGTTTATAACTAAAATAATTGATTCTAACCATCAAACTATATACATTACTTTCTAAATAAGTCTAACAACATTTATAACTCTCTCAATGTGTCTGTCACAGCATGAATGACTGTTTGAGTGAGATCTGTGACTGAGTGCGCAAGAGTGCCAGTGAGTGTCTGAGTGGGTATACAAGTTTCTGAATGGGTCTCTGACCGGGTCCATGAGTCTCTGAGTGGGTGTCCGAGTGGGTTCATAAGTCTCTGAGTGGGTCTCTGAGTGAGTGCATGAGTCCATGAGTGGATCTCTCAGTGGGTGTATGTGAATATGAGTGACTTTGTCAGTGGCTGAATGACTGATTGGGTCTGTAAGTGTTGCAGGAGGGACTGTGAGGGGGCATGAGTCTCTGAGTGAGCTTGTGAGTAGGTGTTTCAGTTGGTGTGGATCTGTGAAGAAGTGCATACAACTCTCAGGGGTTCTCTGATTGGGTGCATGACCCATTGAATGGGTCTGTGACTGTATGAATGAGTCTCTTAGTAGGTCTCTGAGAGGGTGAATGAGTCTCTGAGTAACTCTGTCACTTGGTGTTTGTGAATATGAGAAACTATGAGTGGCTGTATCACTGTACGAGTGGGTCTGCAAGTGGTTCATGAGGGGTTGTCAGTGGGGCTTAAGTCCCGAGTGGGCTTCTGAGCAGGTGCATAAGTCACTGTGGGTATGTGAGGGGGTGCATGAGCAAGTCTATGGGTCTGTCAGTGGGTGAATGATCCTCTGAGTGGGTGCATAAGTCATTGAATGGGCCTTGGTGTGTGTGCATGAGTCTCTCAGTGGATCTATTCTGAGTAAGACTGTAAGTGAGGCATGAGGGTCTGTGAGTGTGTCATATGCCTCTGAGTGGGCTTGTGAGTAGGTACATAGGTTGGGGTGGGTCTGGGAGGGGGTGCATGAGTCTCTGAATGGGTATGTGAGTGGGTGCATGAGTCTGAGTGGGTCTGTGAATGAGTGCATACATGTCTTAGTGGATATATGAGTGGGTGCATAGGTATCTTAATGGAGGTGTGATTTTTTACATGTGTCTCTGAGTGCATCTTTGAGTGAATGTCTTGGCATTTAAATGGGTCTCTGAATGTATTATTTCTAAAATATTGGCCCACGTTTGAGAATTCATCACCATGTTACATGGGGGCACGCTGATTGTCAAATATCACCTGTCAAAAAAACTAACATTTTGACACATAGCTTGCTTTACTAACACCCCTATATGTCAATTTTGAGGTTCAGGTTATCGACCCTGGCCCCTTATTTCACTTTTGTTGTGGATTTTCACCCACAAGACTGTGTCACACTTTCTAAAATGGCGGCCACAATATTTGAACAGGTAGCAGCCAGCCAATTATGGCATTCCTGTTGGCGTGCACATTCATGATTAATCGCTAAATCGACATGAAATATCTGTTGCCACAGATATTACCAACTTTATTTTCTTAAATTTCCCAACTATTTCCTAAATTTCCCAAAAACTACTTCATGGGTTCACACCAAATAACTGAAAGCGTGATCGTCATAACCAAACTTTCCTTTCTGCCAAATTTGGTGTAATTCCATCATGTGCTTCAGGCTGTAGCTTTGACTAAAGGTAATATGGGAGTTGACATGGAAAATGCACTTTTTTTACCCCCCCTTTTCCTCGGCCCCCACTTCATAGATCGCCCCAAAACTATTGATGCACAAATATATTCACCAGGGCACTTTAAAAAAAAAACTTATGGGAAGATTCGTCGAATGGTACTCAAGATATAAGCAACTCAAAAACGCTTTTCCTATGGAAATATGGTCCTAACTATAACTACCTTTTGGCATCTGACAGGTGTTTTTCTATACATATATGTATATATATATATATATATATATATATATATATATATATATATTCACTTAAAAAACCATAGGTTTCACACATGTTATAGTTAGCTGTACATTTCACTCGTAAAAAACCAATGAAATTCCACGTTATAGTTAGATCAGGTAACTATAACTTGCGCGCCCACAATAAACTGCTGATGACGTCACATAGTACATCACTCATGACATGGTCAGTGACATCACTCATGACATCAATGATGACATCTGAAATTACACATTGTGGATTGCGGTCGCGCAAGTTATAGTTACCTGATCTAACTATAATGTGGAATTTCATTGGTTTTTTACGAGTGAAATGTACAGCTAACTATAACATGTGTGAAATCTATGGTTTTTTAAGTGAATTTGCAAGGTTTTGTAAATGATAATTCCTAACTATAACGTGTGTGAAACCTATGGTTTTTTTCAGTGAATTTGCAAGGTTTTTTAAATGCTAAGTTATGTATTTATTTATTTATTTTTTTTCTGGTTTTTCACTATGCGCACACCCTGCGCACACGGTGCGCTTCGCGCACCGTGCGCGCGCTGTGGGGGCTCGGTGCACTTCGCACACCGAGCGCCCACGTTGCGCAGTCCATGCCGTGCGCGCCTCGCCTTTTTTTACGCAGTAACATTTGTTTTTTTCTCCCTTGTGGGTCCTTTAATTTATTTAATAAATGTGATTGTTACTTCTTTATTTTATTTTTTTATTTTTTTTGCCGTGCGCATACGGTAAGCTTACCGTACGCGTACCCCGCGATTTTTAAAAAAAATTCTTAAATTTATTTTTCGTACTTTTGGGTCCTTCTTGGACCCCCTGACAAACACTAGGGGGTCTGCAACTCTCTTTGTTACCCCCGTTTCACGTTCCCCACCTTTGTTTCTCAGTGCGAGAGACAGAAAATGGTGGCCGACACTTCCTGATTTCGACCGATTCGAATGTTTACAGTCATGTAACCACCAATCAGAATTGAGCTCGCGCACGGCACCGTATGCGTACGGTAAGCTTACGGTAAGCGCACGGAGCGCGCTTACAGATATATATATTGATTTAAATGCTATTTTCTCAGGACCTACTGAACAGATTTACACCAGACCTACAAAAGGCACATCCTTGACCTGAGGACTACCTCTCTGCCAAATTTCAAGTAATTCTGTTTAGCCGTTCGGGCCGTAGCTGTGTCTAAAGGTCCTATGGAAATATGCATGGGGAAAACGTGTTTTGGGACCCCCCTTTTTTCTCAGCTCCCGCTTGACGAATCCCCCCGAGACTTTCAGGGTAGGAGCGGAGCGCAGCGCCCCATTAGTTTTGAAAATTTCGCGAGGATTCGTCGACCGGCGCCAAAGTTATTCCAAATAGAATGTTGCGGATTTCCTATGGAAACACGGTCCTAACTATAACTATCTACTGGCAACCGCCAGTAGATAATATATATATATATATATATATATATATATATATATATATATATATATTCACTGAAAAAAACTTAGGGTTCAGGGGCATTATAGTTATTAATTAGCATTTAAAAACCCTTAGAAATTCACTGAAACAAACACGTACAAAACCAGAGAAATTGCCCCGTTATAGTTATTTGAGCTAACTATAACCTGCGCCCACGCAATGCACTGCTGATGATGTCAGGTATTACATTACTCATGACATGTTCAGTGACATCACTGATGATATCACTGATGACATCTCAAATGAGAACTGTAAACAAACGCGTTTCGGCGAAAAGCCTTCTTCGGTGTTCATGAAACAACGAAAGAGTCATGTTTAAAAAGCGTTCACATAGAGCTTCAAAATCAAGATGGGACAAACATTCATTTTCTAACGTGGGTGCCATTTTGAAGTGGTGCATATTGGTACAAATTCCATGCAAATTCATTAGATGCACGTTTCTTTATAACATCTTTGTCTATATGACATGATTTTAAGAAAATGCTAATTGCACAATCACTTCTTGTTGCTATTTAGGCCGTGTATCGGCATAATTATATTATGCAACTTTAGATCAATTATGCATTCAGCCAAATATCGGCACCTTCATATTACGCAACTATTAAATCTCGCCGTGGAACAAGAAAGAGAAGAAAGTCCATTCAAGCCCACTTCCCTGTTTAATCCCCAAATGCCATTTGACGCCATTGATGTCTTCTCAGATGCCATGGTCAACGACTTAATAAAATTCAGGTCAAGCAAGAATATACACCAGAAAAGGAGTAATATAATGATTGCAGAACAAACAGCAATACAAGATCTAATGAAAGATATGTCAGTAATAATCAAACCTTCTGACAAAGGTGGCAACGTAGTATTACAGACCAGGGAACGTTACTGCAAAGAAGCCCTACGACAACTAAGGTTTTTTCTAAACAAAGTTTCTGAGATGAAATGGGATTCAACTTATCTGTTGATGGTATTAGACATTACTAGTCTATACACCTGTATAGATCATGAGAATGGCATAAAGGCTGTACAGTTTTACCTTGAAAAACGTCAACTACGCTATGTGGAACATTATCAAATGTTGATAGAGTTTTTGGAGTTTTGTTTGAAGAACAATATCTTTTTGTTTGAAAATCAACACTTCAGACAGAGATCTGGTACAGCGATGGGCAAAAGCTTCGCACCCAGCTATGCAAATTTATTCGTTGGCTGGTGGGAGGAGCAGGTGCCCAAAACCTACACAGGACAGAGTAGTGGCAAAGTGGTGGAATGGTATCGATATATCGATGACCTGTTCATTGTGTGGCAAGGGACAGTGGATTCAGCTCTTAGTTATATTGAGGTCCTTAATAACAACCATCTCAATTTACACTTCTCGGGCACAGTGAGTCCGGTGGCAGCGGACTACCTGGACCTGAGGGTGTTCATTGAAGATGGAAATATACAGACTGCATTTTATCGTAAATCTACAGCAGGGAACTCCACTTTGTTCGCTACTAGTAATCATCCACCCAAACACATTCAGAGTATTCCTTACAGCAAACTTCTCAGACTAAAAAGGAATAGCACCAGGGAGAATGATTTTGAGGCGGCTGCCACTGAATGTATAGCTAGATTTGCTGTGAGAGGATATAAACCTCAGATCTTAGAGAAAACCTTGCAGAAGGTAAGAAAGATCTCGAGAGATAGACTCCTGATGGAGAAACATGAACAGGATGGTAATAACGGTAAGGGTAAATTCCGGATGGTTACCCCTTATTCCTCAGAAGCTAATTATCTAAGACGCATGCTGCGAAAAAAATTGTCATATCTTGAAAATGGACAGTGTCATCAGTGAAGATATTCCGGCCTTTCCTTTAGTGACTTTCAAGAAAGCTAGGTCTCTACGGGATATGCTGGTTAAAAGCCATCTAGAGAAAATCCCGGAACGGATGAATACCTTAAAAGAAATGAAGGGATTTTTTCCTTGCAGCAGATGCAAAGCCTGCTCTAATAGCAGAAGAGTCCTGTCATATAATGTACCAGACGCAGGGAAGACAAGAACAATAACTACATTTTTAACCTGTAGTACACCCTATGCGGTATATTGTTTGGTGTGTCCATGTGGGCTACGCTATATAGGTAGCACCATACACCAATTGAAAATTAGGATTTTAGAACACCTAAGAGCCATAGATAAAGTAGATGCCGCATATCCTGTGGCACGTCATTTTGCAGAATGTCATCAAAGTAATAGAAACCAACTACAATACTTTGGCTTAGATTATGTTCCTATAAACCTCAGGGGTGGAAACAGAATACGTAAACTACGAAGACTGGAGTCAAGATACATTATAGACCTACTTACTAAATATCCGAGAGGATTGAATAGTGGGGAGGAACTAGCAGTCCACATAGGCTCATAGACTATATCAGCTTTAACATATATGTAGGTTCTGTGGATACTGACCTGATAATGAATTTCTACTGTTTTTTGTCAATTTTTGAAGTCTTTGAAATTTTGAAATTTTGATTAGATCATGTATGATTTGGGACATGAATTGTGTTAATAATAAGCGTTTTATGAAGGGACGTATGCCGATCCACGGCGAGATTTAATAGTTGCTAATATGAAGGTGCCGATATTTGGCTGAATGCATAATTGATCTAAAGTTGCATAATATAATTGTGCCGATACACGGCCTAAATAGCAACAAGAAGTGATTGTGCAATTAGCATTTTCTTAAAATCATGTCATATAGACAAAGATGTTATAAAGAAACGTGCAGCTAATGAATTTGCATGGAATTTGTACCAATATGCACCACTTCAAAATGGCACCCACGTTAGAAAATGAATGTTTGTCCCTTCTTGATTTTGAAGCTCTATGTGAACGCTTTTTAAACATGCCTCTTTCGATGTGTCATGAACACCGAAGAAGGCTTTTTGCCGAAACACGTTTGTTTGCTGTTGGTCGTTGAATAAAGAACGATTTTCAATGCCCCCCTCGAGTGCAGTATTTCTTCATAAAGGAGGGAATTGAGCTTTAATTGTTAGCGGTGTCCACTACCGCAAAACCGCACCCGCCCGAGAGTGCTTCGGATGGAGTTGAAGTGGAGATTGAGCGAGGATATATATATATATATATATATATATATATATATATATATATATATATATATATGTATATCAAGTATAGTTCGGTCCAAATAGGAATGAGGCGGCACACCGTCCTGATGTTTTAGGTGTTTTAATCGCTCACCAACAACAACGCGTTTCAGCCGAAAAACGGCCTTTGTCAAGTTGCCAAAGCGTTACCCAGTACAGATTTTTAAACAATCAACGTCATGATGAACATAGACGAGTTACTCCGTAAGTATCGTATACAAATCCACAAATTATGTTATCGAAATTGCTTTTTCTCTTTCAATTTCATTGACAATAATTACGAAAAGGTGGAGAGAAAAAAAGGAAAAGATCAAAGAATAGTTTCCTTCGTTCTAAGCATATGATCAAATGTATAACAAATCATGAAGATAGAAAAGGGGCTGTAACGCACCATTGCGGGAACATCAGCATAAAGCGCATGAATTAAACAAAAGATAACCATCAGAGCAGAATAATCAGAAAGTGCTTTTCAATTTGATTAACTGTGATTCTCGATGTAACATGTATTGTTGTAAACAGACCGCTATATAAAACCAGTCCTCATAGCATAAGCGAAACAGCCCAAAGTTCGTAATGTCAGAATTGCAAATGCACAAACATAGACGATTTGCTTCCTAAAGATCATACACAGGTTGAACATAAGGCAAAATATTCGAGAGAATGCATTTCTTCAATTTCATTAGCCATGATGCACAATATATTATACATTCTCCTAAAGAACCAAAGCACAAACAGTGCAGCCCTGAATTAGTAGTGTCACTGCTTTATAGAATACAAAAATGCATTGTAATTGAAACAATTCCACCATTTCTAATTTGTATATGATGGACTGGAGTACGATAAATAATCATATTGTGGGAACACTTTGTTAATGAAGTACTATGTTATAGGGTGTAAAAAGTAATAAAGGAAAGGACCAGTGCAAAGAGCAGTATAGGTCTCAAATTGCCCTTACAATTCACATTGCTTCTCTGTACAATTAAGGAGGATTCAAATATAATCCCGTTGGTGTATGATAAGTATAACTCCAATGGGATAGAGTGAGGGGATTCAAAGAATCACCTCTAAATATAGGACAAAGGCCCAAATATGTACTATTACAAGACCCAAATCAGGTCGCAATGAGCAATGTCATGATATCAGGCATGTCAATCAAGGATCCATATCCATAATAACCACCTAACCTCAATGCCAGTCTCAATCCATGTGAATGTGTATCCCAAGGTGATACAATAATAAATGTGAATAAAATTATGAGAAAACAAAAAATACACAATCCAGAAAAAAAGGGGATAAAAACACTGGGGACATGTAGTTTGGTTACAGAAAGTTCTATTCTAAGCTTATTGGCCGATATGGGTATTGAGTTCTTCTTCTCTGTTTAATCCATAGGGTGCCCTAGTATTTAATTCAATTATGTACCTTGATTCCAAGGTATGTAGCTGTTTCTTTCTGTCACCTCCACGTATATGTTTCATTACTCCGTCTACTCCACAGAACTTGAGTAGTGTATTGTTGCTGCTATGTACATTATAGAAATGTCGTGCTATGGGGTAGTTAAAATCCAGATTGGTTATAGCCCTTAGATGTTCAAGGATACGTTTTGTTAGTTGAAGTTTTGTACTCCCAACATAGCGCATATTACACGGACATTCCAGGAGATATACCACGTGATCGGTGGTGCAAGTGATACATTTCCTGATAGATATATCCCTGCAATCCTGCATCTTGTAACTCCTGCAACTGACAGAATTCTTACAGGCTTTGCAGGAATTGCACTTATGGAAGCCATCCTTAGCATGTAGCCAAGTCTGATTCAATTCCATTTGTTGGTAACTTTTTACCAGTTTGTCTTTAAGGGATGAGGGTCGTCTGTATATTTATACTTATATTCTTACCTGTCAAATACTTACATTTGTGTTGTAAAGGCATGCGTGGTAAAGGTATTTGTATGGTAAAACTTTGTGTGGTGAAGACATGCTTTGTTAAGGATGCGTTGTAATGGAATTGGGTGGTAACAGCCATGTTGTAAAGGCTGTTCCTGTATAACTCTGATTCTTCTTGGCTTGGAGTACAGCTTGAGCAGTATTAGATATTTCCTTTTGTGAATTTGGTCACCTGCAGCCTAACTTAGGGGCAAATGTATCAAGCCCTTTTCCCATTTGCAAACGGGCCGATTCTCAGAATCGGCACATTTGCGAACGGGAAAATGCCTTTTGGGATGTATCATCCCAAAAAGGCATCGCAAATTAGAGAATCGCAAAATTTCCGATTCTTTATTTTGCGATTGCATTTAAGGAATCGCAAATTGCGATTCCTTAAATGCGATGCAGAAAGCACCTAAGTTGTGCGAATTTGGCATAAGAAATCGCAAATTACCACCAACTGACGGTTGGTGGTAATTTGCGAATTCTTTGAAAAAAACACTTTTTTGCTTTTTTCAAAGTGCTATGTGGCACACATACATGTGCGCCACATGTGCACACATGCTCATTTCAGGGGTGCAGCAGGGTGTCCTTATGGCACCCTTGCAACCTTGAAATCTCATTCTCAATTTGCGATTCTTTAAAAATTGAGAATGTCTTCCTATTCATTCCTATGGGCCACTACGCCCATAGGAATGAATGGGAAGGTATTCCTAAATTGCGAATCACGATTTGTGATTCGCAATTAAGGAATGTTAAGGAATCGCAATTATTATTGCGATTCCTACATACATAGCATTTTGCGATTCCTTAATAGCAATGCGCTAAAAATCGCTATTAAGGAATCGCAAATGGGCTCGTTCATACATATGCCCCTTATATTTTTGTATTTGTGTCAGTAGATTTGAATTTCCCACGTACCGCCCCGCTTTCATTGTCACCTCGTCATGCCTAATTTTCAGTAGGGATTCTCCATTGTTGGGTTCACCCCCCTGCATATGCCTACATTTAAATCTTGTTAGAAAGATTTCCACTGCTTAATATTTACCTGTCATGACACGACAGACAATACCACTGGCTGAAGAAACGCTTCTATTCCTCTTATTGTTCTGAAAGGGCTTTTGGGAATTGCAAAAAACATAAAAATACCAATTCATCCATGTCACAGTAGTCTGCACAGCATACGTTCTATGCATTTTTGCAAATCATTTATGAAATGGGCTCATTGTGTTTATTTCAGTCTCACTTACTCGTCTTTACCAGATTGTCAGGTCTTATATGAGACCTGGCTGGCAGGTTCACACAAGTCAGAAGAAACTCAGACCAGATGGTAGGTATGCACACATATGTTACTATCTGCAACTTAGCTGGCTTGCTGTTCTCCAATAGAGGCAGAAACACCTGTGTTTGAGAAAAGGCCTTTCTTTTATTCCTACTAGGTCAAGAAACTCGAAGGATATGCAAATAGCTTCACTTTAAATTCTGGGAAAAAGCAGAACAAACATTTTTCAGAAAATCAGATATAAACAGTAAGCCAGGTTTCACATCACTGCAATTTCAACCATTTCATAAACTGCCCTTTAGTACATACCTTCTATAAAATATTCTTTGTGGTTTGAGAGAAATTACGGGAATAAACAGCATTTAAACCCAAACACTGAGTTCAGTGGTAGCCAGCAAATATTTAACACACTGACAGACACTAGCAAAAAAAAAAACAGCAGTGCCCTTAGGCTCAGGCCATAGCTCTCAATCATAGTCCATTTTAAACAGTGTTTATAACGGGCCAGAATTGAGAGCTCTGGAGTTGAGGCTAAAGGCATTGGGAGTTTGCCTGTCAGTGAGTTAATTTAAATTAAAATATAGAAATAAAGATGTACTTATCTGTCTTGGCACTCAGTGGCTTTTCCAGCACAGGCAGCAAGCTCCAGGAGCCTTTTCAAAACCCCTTCAGCAATCCTGGTGGTGCTCTCATGCTGAGAGCAGTGTCATGATTGGCTGGAGCGCCCTGGTCGACCCTTCTTCAGGCCCTTGAGGCCTGTGCCTGCTCTCCACCCGGCTGTCTAAGATAGCTCCAATTGGAGTGTTCAAAGTTCACAGGTTAGACTGGCGGCCCAGCAAGACTGCCAGCCAAAGTGACATGCGCACTTTAGACTGAAGTGCACTGTGCCCACTGCTCCTCCCTGCTGCCCTCTCCGCCCTCAGAGACATGGCTGCTTGCCAGAATGAAAAGTAAAATGGAAATACATTTGTCATACTACCATTTTATTCTTAGTGTTTCCATTCACTTTCAGCGGCGGGGCGACGTTCCTTTGCCATCATGGAGGCACTGCTGCTGGCGGAGCAATAAAACCAACCTGCTAATTAGACCTGTAGAGAACCGAGCATTTATTGACACCCAGGCAGCTGTGGTGCCTCCATGTGGACAAAGGAGAGTGGACGTTTGTGTGGTTATTTAGATGATTCGTTCATTTGCGCAAAATATTCCATGTTATTATTGGTATTTTTTACACCGTAGGAATAGTAGGTTTGGGTGACTGCTGCCTGAATATTGCGATTCTATAAAAAAAAAAAACTCAGCTTAGTTACTTACCCACATGAGACTTTCTTTTGAGAAAAGCATGTGCTTATTTATTGTTGTCATATTTAATGAGGGGTTGGTGATTTTGTTTTTGATTTTACATTGCAGAGAATGCACAAACTTGCATCTATCAATTTCGTGTCTGTTTCTAAGCTCCTTTCTCGTGCACCTTCGTGAACTTTTGTCCTTCATAACCTGTTTTCAGGTCTCCCTTCTTAATAGTGCTATATTTTTCCCAGAGCAATGCTGACTCGAGTCTTTCCTGACACAATAAGACTCCAGTGATTCATAGAAGACTGCGCCAGAGATTCAATCTAGAAGTTCGCCAATTTACAGCCGAGCCTGAACACTGCAATTGTGGTAAAAGAGAATGATGTTTGCTTATATCCTTTGCATAATTGCATAGGAACAAGAAGGAAGGGATCTATCCAGATGCTTTAAAAAAGAATGATTGCATGTTTACAGCTACATAAACGTTATTTAGTCTCTCCCATTCTGTGATAAAAAAAGAGTTTGGCTTTCAACAGTTGTTGTTTGTTAAGCATTGAAACAAAAGAATCGTGAATTCCAAATTTTAAACTTTTAGGTTTTCTAAGTATTGAATTATGCTTTGATTTCTTTCACGGTGACTTGACAGCAAACACGAAAAAAACAAAGAGAATTAATGGAATATTTACTTTCTTAAACAAATCTGGCATTTTAACTATTTTTTGGTGAATTATTGCGTTCCTTCATCATACCTTTGTCTCCGACTGGAAATAATTTTTCTTCAACTCTTCTTATTTTTGGTCAAACTTAGCAAGACGTTATAGATATAAAACAAAACAATCAGGGCCTCATTTACAATATTTTGTCCTAGGGCAGCCCCGCAATCCTGTCTACTGGGCTGCCCTAGAGAAAAAGAAAAGGGCAGGAATGCACCATATCTATCAGATATGGCGCATTCCTGTGCTCTTTCCAAGGGTGTCTGTGTTGTGGGGATGATTGCTTTTGTGCAGGAAGGTTTCCTGCACAAAAACTATCAATGCAGTCAATTTCCTACTTCTGTGTGTACTGCTGAATGCAACACGCATATAAGGAAGAAAAACGAGGGGAAGGAAAGCTATTTCTCCTCGTTGCGCCTCTACTGGGGCGGCGTAGGCTTTTGACACATTCCCAGGTTTTCAGAACATTTTAAAACTGGGATTGTGTCAAATGTCATGGGTGTTACATGGGAACACCCAACGTAACGCCCATGCACGCCTCCCGAGAGGCAACGACTTACAATGCGTTGCCTCACACCATACGTACAGGGCCACGAAAAGCCAAACAAGGTGGTTTTAAGTGGCCTTGTACATATGGCACTGTAATGTGCGCCACTGCAAGTGATGTTCCGGTGGCACAGGGGCCTTCTAAATGAGGCCCTCAATTGTAGTGGCAAAGACTCCTGGGCTTAGATTAACAAGATTTTGAATCAGGGTTGCACCAATTTTGTGGCACTGCCTTGTGTTGCCTTGCATCAGGCAGATGTCACATGGGCATTTCCGAGAATCCATCCATGTATTTTGATGCAAACCCATATTTAACAAAGTTGGTAAACATAGGTTTGTGCCAAAATGGTGTGCCTACCGGATATATTTCTCCTTGTTCCTTCCTCTTTGTATGTTTGTACACATACGAAGAGGAATAAGCTTCTAAGAATAATTTTTGTGCAGGAAGCTATCTCTTCCTTCACAAAAACTATTTTGAACACAACACAGGCACCCTTGCGTCACAATGCAAAGGTGACTGCGTTGGTGCTAGGCATCCAGAAATGCTTCAGCACTACAAGAGAGCAGAACTGCGCTATATCTTTTGTGGATGGCACATTTCTTTTCTCGTGACTTTGACACAATGAAGCACAGCAACTTCCCTTGATTTGTTTTTTTGCGTCAAAGTTTCATAAATCTGGCCACCGAGAGCAACAAGTGGTGTGTGATCACCTCATCAAGTGCCAGCCATCAGCAGAGTGCATGGACTTGTGATTTCACTTACAACATTACATGTATTGGCAGAAACATCACAACATGAGTCTTTGTGCCTGAAGTCAAGGACAAGACAAAGGTTTTACTGTTGATAGGGCGCCACTTAAGTAAAGTATGTGTTAAATATGAATTTTATGTAATGGGTAATATTGACAAAGTGGAACTTCTAACTCATCTCAGAAGTGAAATGATACAAGGACATGTCAAAATGAAAACGTGGCAAGTAAAGAAAGATAGGAATTGCTACAGAAAGTGACCATAACAAGTGAATACAAGGGATCTAGAAGGTGTTTGCATTTTTTACATTGTCAAAATAAGATGCAAGGTAATTTTGTCATACATCCACCTAAAGGTCATCAAATAATCCTTAACCATAACACTACTTGTAACAGTAAATATTGAATTTCCTTACTCAAATGTCCATATGGATTGTTGTAAGTAGGCAAACAGAATGTAAAGAAAAGATAAGACTTTTAGAACATAAGAATAACATCAGGAATCACAACAACAATACCAGTGTAGCTTTACATTTTAACCCCTTCAGCGCTGCGCGGATTCCCCCGCGGTGCTGAAGGGTTCGAGCGCGGGCGGGGCCATGACGGAACGGTTCCGTCATGAGCACAGCTCAACCGATGCTCATGACGGAACCGTTCCGTCATGAGCATCGAAGGGGTTAAAGAAGATCAACACACCCTAACATAATTGCAGTTAAAGATATTGGAGGTTTTTGATCACTCAGAAGTTATTGACTTGACTAAGAAATTACTCCAGAGAGAGATAAACTGGATAAGGTGCCTTGACATTCTTCAACATAAAGGCATGAAAGATTGGATAGAAATTACATGTTTCTTGTAACTTTGATTAAGGAATTGTAACATTACATTGCTCATAAATAAGGGATTGAGAGATTTTTGAGTGTTGTCACCTTATATATTTTTACATTTTACTGTGATGTATCTTTGGTATTCATCTTGTGTCTCCATTTATTTCAGTGTTTCTGCATTACAATGACGAATATATTTGCAGGTATGATTTATAGGTTAACATAGTGGTGAAATATATACACAATGTGACATGCCTTACACAAAGGCTTTATTTTTCAGGCAAACTAGACAAGTGTATATTTTTGAAAATGTAAGAAGATGGATATAATGATATCTGTAGCATGCTGAATAGAGCATGTTCCCATTATTTTGTGACATAGTTAGTAGCCAATGTAACGTACAGCAAGGTGATTATCTAGATTCAGAAAACCGCATCTGGGTTTAAGGTTTAACATTATTCACAATATTGTTTACATTCGTAGAGTACAAAGTAGCTATTTGCATTAGTAGTTTAGGCATTGAGTCATTTTACATAAATTGAACACCATTACAAGATGGCTGTACAGCAGCACAGAATACACTTGTCACTTCAAGCTATACAAATTTCTGACTCTGAGCTGACATGTCATACCACGCATATCTCAGATGTAGTTTAAATACAATGCTACTTACATGGAATGCATTTCAGTCATGTGAGAGGAGAAACGAGCAGACTCCTCTGCTCAGAAACATGCACACTGCTACAAAATAGAGAAGAGATTTTGATCCCATAAGATGCTAATGTTGGGAACATCTTCGGAAGATGTGCTATTATAATATATCATGTATAAAATGGTCTAGTGTAAGGAGAGAGCATACTTTTAATTATGTTATATGGTTCAAACAAATATAATAGCACTGTGTATTAGACCAACACAAACTTTAAAATATGGGGACTCAGTCTACATATATTGTCAGTGAGTGGAGGTGGGTTTTGGCTAGCTTACTGTATCACATCTAATCCCTAAACCAACCAGAGCAAAAGATGTAGTTGGCAACCTTGAAAATTACACTGTGATTCTCCAGGAATCAGTGGAAAAAGATTAGATTTAACAATTTTGTTTGTCTCTCTTGTACACCCAAGGTAAACACAAGAAAGAGGCAACAATGCATTTTAAAACATTTATTGAAATGATCATATCCTTGCATAAAAAGCGTGTGATAATTCTTAGCATGGAATACTCCTTTCAAAGAACCTTAGCAGAGGAGCTATTTATATAAACACTGTTCTTATCAACTGTGGCAGAGGTACAGAGCAGCTCATTTGGTTTTGTCTAATTAAAGTGAAATGTCTCCTAATGAGCACAAAAAGAATGAAATCGTGTGCTTCATGCACGACCCTGAAACTAACTGTGCAAACTACAGGGCATCAGTGGATATCGTGAATAAACATACAGCACATTCATGGGTCAGCAGAAAAGTGTAATAAAGGGCACTGTGAGAAAGACATGTCAACTTAAGGAGTTGAATCTAAAATGGAGACTGGATGCAAGCCACACCACCCCTAGGCAGCATGGCTACAGTTTAGTAAATGACCTTACAACTAGATTAATATTAGAGGTGTGCATACGAGAGGCTCCAGTTTTCTCTTCATAAATGGGAAGAAAGTGAGGCATATTGTTTAATGACTGTGGTTTACAATATGTGCTATTTTGTGAACTGATGTACTGCAGAGCTAATAAAATAGCAATTTGTTGTGTATGAGCAGGGCCCAGAAGTAGTTAGTTTGTGGAGGAGCTCAGGAACCGACTGCTTGATTGTTCTGAAGCACTTTGGTGTGCATAATGAATAGCTCTAGTGTCTAAGTTGTGCTTGTGATAAATTGGAGTACTGGTTGAGGGGAGTGAAACTCTTCTCAAGCATCAACCATGTTTCTTTTTGGGGTGAAGTCACCAGCAAATCCCAAATTAACCTGTGCTTAACCGCCTGATAGCTTTGCATAAGCAGTCAGGCTTAATTTAGAGACAATGTGTAAAATACATACGACAAAATCACACACCAATTTAGAACAATAAAGTCAAATTTAATAAATGTTTTGAGACCAAATGACAAAAATCCAATCAGTAGAACCGGAGATACCCAATTTAAAAGATTTAAGTGGAAATAGTGCTTAGAAGCACAAATCGCCAACTCTGGTTATCTGGTTGCACCAGACCGGGATACAGTCACGAGTTCAGGCTGACCACGATGGAGTGCAGGCCAGATATACGGACCAAGGAAGGCCAGCTGAGCAAAGTATCTTAAATCCTACTTGCGGAGCATTGAGGGATCACTTGTTGAGGATTTGTGGCCAGTAGCAATTCAGAGCAGTTGTGGGGCTGTAATGCATAGTCCTGCATCATCGTTTAGGATGTTGTCGATGAAGGGCTTGCTATATGAAGTCAGGTGTTGAGGATGTGCCACATTGTGGTGGTTCCAAAGAAGCTGCGGCTCTCAAAAATCAGGTTATGCAAGCTGAGCAAAACAACCTATGTCCTGGTTATAGAGTGTTGCAAGATCCCACATTGAGACTGTGTCAGGCAGTGGTAGTTCAATGGAGCTGTGTGACTGCAATGCAGAGTCCTGCATTGTCATTGAGGATGCTGATGATGAGGGGCTTACAGTGCAAAGTCCAGCATTTAGTATGTGCCGCGCAGTAAAGGTTCTGAAGTAGCTGCGAGGCTAGGGTCAAAGTCCTGCGTCCTCCTCGAGGATGCCATTGACAAAGGGCTTGCAATGCAAAGGCCGGCGTCGAGGATGCATCAAGGAGAATGTGGGCTTCAATTTGAGGTCCTGCGTATGGGTGCGATGTTCAGCAGTGGTTCTGAAGCAGAACTACGAGGAGATGCATTGTGCTGCATTGTTTCTGCCCGCAGGACCACAACTGGGCTGGCAGAGCATCTTCAGGCCCACTTCCAAGTGTCCAGGACTGGGGTGGCTCATCTGGTGGTAGGACCCACAGCAGACAGTGTCTGAATGCTGGGTTAAAGGAGGTTGAGTCCTTTTCTGTCCCTGAAGCTTGGATCAGGAGGCCAGCCAGCCAGATCCTTGGAGTCACTCTGGTGATCCTGGGTTTAAGATGCAAGTCCAGTCCTTTATATTCAGGTAGCAGGCTGCAGATCATCAGGGCAGTAGGGCAACAGGGCAACAGAGTACCACTCCTTCTTGCAGAGCAGCATAGTAGTCAGTTTTCTTTTTTCACAGGTCCAGAGGTGTACTGAAGAGCTGGGTCTGAGTGTCCATTATTCATACCACTTGCTCACTTAAGACAAGTTTCTAGAGGCTTCCAAAGGTGATTTGAATTTTCTGTCCATCTGCCCTATCCCAAGTTTGTATGGGGTCACAAAAGACTAGTGTCAAACCAGTTGTAAGTGTGCTCAGGCAAAGCCTTTGTGATGTGTAAGTGTGGCAGGTGACAGCTCCTCCCTCCTATCAAGTGTGAGACGACTCATCCTGCCAACACCTATTCTCCCTTTGTCTCACTGTCTGGGAGCAATACACAAAGACCAACTTCCAGCTACATCTAGTCATGTGACCAGAATACAGGCTGCAGGTTAGGACAAGAAAATGCCAACTTACTAAATGTGCCATTTTCAGAATTGTGATTTAAAATCAGACAATACCATCAAAGAGGCTTTTAAAATTACAATTTCTTAGACACCAAACTGTTTTAAACAATATATTTTTATTAAATATTTGAGCAAACAGTGCATAAGTGTACAAACATGTACCTGTAACAAACAGATAATCAATGCAGGTTTACACAAATACAGCAGTGATATTTACAGATATTATCAGTGATCATTTCAAAATCTTCAGGTAGACAATATATTTTCAACAATGGTTAGCATTAAAGTTGAGAATAGCTTTAGGTTTAGGCAGGTGGGCTCTCAGAACTGTCTCCCAATTAACCCTGGGCGTAGTTCGCGAAGTAGCACTACGCGAAGCTACGCAAAGTGCACTTCGCACTACGCGAGCTACGCGTAACACTTCGCGAACTGCGTAGTATCCTGTTCGTACTGTGCAAGATGTCGTTTTCAATGATTGCACAGTGCGGACAAGCAACCGGCACTGTGCAATCATTGAAAACGGCATCTTGCACAGTGTGAGCTGTTGTTTTCTGCCGCTCGAGTAGATTTTTACTCGAGCTGCAGATTTCTCAACGCGGACTGGTAGTTTCTCATTGCGAGCGGTCGCGAGCTTTCGCGACCACTCGCAATGAGAAAACTAACCTCCTCGCGTTGAGAATCTCGCCGGAAGGTTTATTTTCCACGCTGGCGATCGCCAACTTGATGTTGCTGATCGCGAATGAGGAAAAAGTCTCGCCGGGATTTCATTTTGCTTGCTCGCGGTCGCCAACTTGATGTTGAGGACTGCGAGCAAGCAAAAAATGACCGCTGCACTACGCAACACTACGCTACGCGTGTTTGCACTGTGCTACGTGCAATTCGCGTAGTGCGAAGTAGCGCAAACTTCGCAAACTACGCGAGGTTGTGTAGTGCTTTGCCCAGGCTTACTCCCAATACCTCTAGATTATAGCATTTAATCCACCCATCCGAGACTTTATGAAATTTACACTGGCACCCTCTACTTTTGTAAGTGACTTTTCCTGCTATTATGTAAAAGTCCATCCCCGCCCTCCATTCTGCCACCGATGGTAACGTAGATGCCCCCAGTGATTAGCCACACCCCTCTTCATCACCACAAGTCCCAAATTACAGAAGATGAACTTCGCCCATGGGATGTCTCCATAATTGGGTATGCTCAGAAGGATGTATTTCAGGTTTGGTGGGAGCGTAGCCTCTACTACTGCGCCTAATTCACATATTATTTTTAGCCGAAATGGTGGTATGGCTGTGCGGGCTTGTAGTGTATGAAAGAAGTCTTTCCTCTGACCTCTACATTCCAGACATCCTGTGGATGTCACCCTCCCGATACTGTGCAAGTGTGCATGGTCAAAATAGACCCTATGAAGGATTTTCCATTGGATGACCTTCAGTCTGGACTTAATTACCACCCCTTTCGGGTGCAGCAGTACTGCTTTCCAGTCCAAGTCACCTAACTTCCATTTGGCTCTCAACATCTTCAGGGTGTCACATATGTTGTTGTTAATAGTTTTAAAGACTAAGAAACTGCGTTTTCAGTCAACTCTCCTGTTAGAAGCCTACCCTCTAGGGGTGCATATTAAGGGAGGTCCCCATCTTAGCCTTTCACCCTCCACGTGTTTCTTAATTGTAAGGATTTGAATCTTTGTGTGTCATGGAGTTGATAGGCCCTCTGAAAGTATGCGAAAGAGATAATGTCCCACCCCTCAAGGAGATCTCCCACTATGGAAATACCAATGAGGCCCCAGATCTCAAACCCAAGAAGTTTTCGTAGCTCTTTGAAGGTCATCCCTATCCATAACGGGGGCTCCTGGGTGATTCTACCCGCACCATCTGTGCAGTTAATTATTTTGATCCATGCCTCAAACACTGCAAGTGTAACAGGTACAAAGTATCTCATCCCCACCACAGAGATAGTGTTGAAAGGGAGGATTTTGGAATTAAGCCCTTTCAAGAGCATAAGTCGGGTGGTCGCCAGAGATCATATGAAACGCCCAATAATATGGTCAGACGTCAGGGAGGGCAATACCTCCATTATATTGGTTTCTCTGTAGGGTCGTGAGGGCAACCCTGGGATGCTCGTTGTTCCATATCAGTTTCCTGACTAGTACTTCTATTTTCGTTAAGAGCTCATTTGGTATCTTATAGTATGTATTCTGAAGAGCATACAGGAACTTTGGGAGGGAAGCCATCTTAAACATAGCTGCCCTACCCAGTTTAGCTAAGGGCAGTGACTTCCATTGCTTTGCATCTGTGTGGAATGACGTTTTTACCTTGAGCAGATTCTGCTATAGGCATCTTTCCGGGGTCTGTGTTACATAAATATCCAGATATTAGAACCCTTCCCAGTCTGCATGTAGTCTCCCAGGAAGAACTGATGGGTCCAAGCATCCACCCATGGGGAAGAGGACACATTTATCCAAATTTATGATATATCCCTTCAAATGCTTGAAACGTCACAGGAATCAATTCCTCCGGTCGGGTAAGGTATAAGAGGATGTCATCTGCATACTGCAAGATCTTTTCTTCATCAATTGAGGACCCAACAGCACGAAAACCCCTGATGGCCGGGTGTGCTTGGAACATACAAGCCAGTGATTTCAGTACCAGAGCAAACAGGAAGGGCTACAGGGGACAACTCTGTTGAGTGCCTCTCCATATAGGCAATTTCTCATAAAGAACATAGGTGGCCGATAGAGCAGCACCATGCTTTTTGAGAATTGGGGACCAAAACCAAACCTCTGTAATGTTTGCATCATGAAAGGCCACTGGACAACATCAAATGCCTTTTCTGCATCTAAAGATACAAACACATGGAGATCGGAGCAGGGTTGGACCTCTGCTAACCAGTAGTGGAGTCAACAGAGGTTATACCTAGTTGAGCGTCTTGGCATACAGCCAGACTAATCTCTATGGACAAATGAGGAGATAACTCCTATAAGTCTCATAGCCATTACTGTGGCTAATTTTTTGGGCTCCATATTAAGCAATGAACGATCCACGCCTGTTGCCCGATTTCCCTGCTTTATGTATCACAAGTATTGTGGCTTTTAAGCAAATTGAACAGGAGTATTCCATCTTCCAGGGCCCTCAAGTACATAGTCAGCAAATAAGTGGCCAATATGGTTGAGTTCTTTCAAAGAATAATGCAGGATTGCCATTGGGTCCCGGCATTTTCCCCACATTCAGTTTAGCAATGGCCGTCTGTATTACGGAAAGGGAGGCTTTGTCCCCTCGGTCAGCCCCCGGGAGGGTTTGGAACAACAAAAGGATTCAGATTTTTTCCAATGACAGCCGATGTTGCCATTTGGTGTTTGCTATATAGGGCCTCACAGAAAGCAGCAAATTCAGCTGCTATTTCTTTATCAGTGGTGAAGTAGTGTCCTCTGCCTCCTCTAGTTGAGGACACCAACTGGACCTCCATTTCCCATCAACCAAGCCACACTAGGAGCTTTCACACCTTGTCACCAGTGTAGGAGAGTTGATGTTGAGTGGCCAAGATTAAATGATGTGCCTTGTAGTGTGCAAGCACACGGTATTCAGTATGCAGGTTTTGTATGTTTCTCATAGTCAGAGTGTCTGGGTCTTACAAATGCATCAGCTGCAACTCTGGTGTCTCTATCTCTCTCATGGTTTTCTTTTTGTTAAAGACTACAATATTCTGCGTCCGATCCCTCAGTATGGTCTTCTGCGCCTCCCATAGTGCTACTGTAGAGAACACTGAGTCCTTATTTTCTTTAAAGCAGAGTTCAGTGTCCACTTTGAGCTTGTGTACTACAGTCTAATCTTGTAGCTCCCAAGGTCTCAGTTTCCACCCCAGCCCGCTACCTCGGGGCCTTCTGTTCCAGGATGACCCAGAATGGGGCATGATCAGAAAATTCTGTAGCCAAGATGGATCTCCTCTACATCACCTGCTGGTGTAAATATATGGTCTAACCTAGAGAACATTTCCTGCATCCCCGAGTACTAGGAGTAACCTCTAGCAGTTTGGTGGTGGCAACGTCACAGGTCATAAGCCCCATTTTGGCAACAAAATGGGCCAGCAGCGTCTCCCTGGGGGCAAGCGTGGCAGCTCCGGACCTGTACAACCCAGGGGACATAACATCATTAAAGTCTCCCCCTAGGATGCGGAACAAGGAGTCTGTTTTTAGCAAAATGCCAACCACCTTATCTAGAGTTGGTTGCTGAATGTGGGTGAAGACACATACACACTAACCAGCATAACATCTGCTCTACCGCACAATCCCTGAACCACTGCATAGGTCCCATTAGGGTCCACCCATGACCACTGAACCCGGAAGGGGGTGACTTTTGGACCAGAATTGCTACACCCCGGGAGCCTGAGGGGATGCCTGTTGTGCCAATGAAGTGAATGGCCCTCTGGCTAGAAAATGGCACTAGTTCCCCTTGAGGTGGGTCTCTTGCAAGAATACTACATCTGATTTCTGTTGCCCATCATCGTGGGTGCCGCATCTGTGCCTTCTGGGGGGACTTCTACTTGCTTAACATATTTTCTATTTTCCCCTGGTGGGTCTGCTTTGAGTCTTTATCTTTTGCCATTGCGGGGGGCGCAAAGTAGCTCTGGAGTGCAGTGGCCTAGGGAGAGTATGCTGTACCTGCTTTCAGATTTTTTAAATATCAGGGTGAGGGGGCAATACGCCAGATTAATTGTTATCTGTCATTTGCAAGCTCCACGCAGGTCATAACGACTGGCATGCCAGGAGGAGGGTCTTATCCTCAAACTAAATCAGTGAACTTCGGAGGTTACTCCCATAATGTCTCCATCCCTAGGTGCCATGCATGTGTCAGCTCACAGATGGTTCACGAAGAGGGTTGGGAGTCACCTTAATTCTCTCACTGCTCCAGTGGGCAGAAGTAAGAGTATGGACCTCACTGCACAGGCCCTCCAGGAGGCAGCTTTCTCATGCCCAATCGAGGGTCGGCCCCCGTCTCATCGGAGATGTTCTCGCAAAAGTGCTGTGAATACCACCAGTGTGGGAGAGAAGGTTTGCTGCTCTAGAGATTTCTGCCCTCCCTGATAGCCTTTCAAAAGGGGCATATGAAGTGCACATTCAGTGGAATGGAGGCAAAAGTAGGGTTATGCCTGGGCCCCTAAAAACACCCCTCTGCATTAAGGGAGGCCGTTTGTCCAATCAAACCCACTTGGGGAGGGATATCAGTGGGAGGGAGGGTGGGGGCCTCTTACCATGAACACACAGGTCCACTGCCCAGGCCTACATCAGACTCTGGTGAGTAGATGGTTCTTACTTTAATTTGCTGCCATAGAAACCTCTCTGTATACTCCCCAGTTCCCCTTAGGGAGTGCCACAGCCTTCCTAGGCTCTGGGCCCGGCAAGCCGGCTGTTCTTCGGCACAGTGAGTCTCAAGCTGGCCTTTTGCAGTCCATGTGTCTGCCTGGACCCTCAGTCCCAGTCCACTGGCCTTATGGCATGAAGTAAAACACATGGGGGGGTCCTAGTCACTCGCTTAACTCGAACGCAGCCTAGGGGCCTCTGATGGGTCCACTCCACTGACCTCCCTTTGCTCTCCCAGGGTTTTGTTCTTCTCCTCTACTTCCACACTGGGCCCAGGACCCCCCACGGCTGCCGGGGGGGGGTTTCACCAGCCTGATGTCTCTCCACCCCACCGGGGCGCATTATCATTGGGGCCCATTTGTAGCCTTATGAGCGACTCTGGCATCACTTCCACCCTCCCTCCGTGTCTCCCTCAGGACCTCAGCCCCCTCAAACTCCACGGGGGCCCCATCTCCAGCTCTCCCAGGGGGCCTGGCTTCTTATGTCCCACCAGTCACGACAGCTGAGGGACACAGCTCCACCATCTCTCAGGCCAACAGCCATTTGCCATGGTTCTGCTCCTTATCTTTATCGCAGAGAGAGAGGACCATTTTGCTGGGGCCTCTCCACTCACCCTCTTCTCCCAGACTGCCATCCCAGCCAGGCACCGTACTTCACCCCAGACAGGGGCATCTCTCTGATTGAGGGGAGGAGGGAAGCCACGGGGGATGGAGAGTGTGTCCACGTGGGGTGGGCGTGGTGGAGTGCCTCAGTCGTCATTTTGAAAAGAGGCTTCGCTTCACTCACCGGCTCTGTTTTCATAGCCTCATAACAACTTAATATCAGTCCAGCCACCGGTCAACATGATACCATATTTTGGACGGCTGCTAACGCAGCATATGCCGGGTCTATGAAGATCAAGGGTCCAGGATTACCATAGGATTTAGTTGGGCCCACCCTGAGCTCAGCTCAGGCACCGCTACTCCACCATCTTGCTTTCCATATCACCCTTAGACACCAAACTTGACACTCCTACTTGCTCCCAGTTGAAGGTTAGCACTTATTAAATGTAATAAGGCTACCCAGTGTTATCCTAAGGAAGAGGTAGGCCTTGCAGTAGTGAAAAACGAATGTAAGATTTTTTTTACTATGAGGACATGTAAATCTTAAGAGCGCATGTCCAACTTTTTATATCCACTACACCCTGCGCTCTGGGCTGTGTAGGGCCTACCCTAACCGTGACTTATATATATTAAAGAGGAAGGTTTTGGTCTGGTAAAAGATGTATTTATGTCAAAATCACAGTTTAAAACTGCACACACAGGCTGCAAATGGCAGAACTAAGACAGGTTTTAAAAGGTAATTTAAGTGGTTGGACAATAAGTGCTTCAGGCCCACCAGTAGCATTTAATTTACAGACCCAGGGTATATGTAGTACCATTTTACTAGAGACTGAAAAGTAAAATAGGTGTGCCAATTGAATGTAAGCCAATGTTACTCTATTCAATGGACAGAGCACAAGCACTGTAGCACTGGTTAACAGTGATAAAGTGCACAGAATCCTAAAAGTCAACAAAGCAAGTTCAGAAAACAGAAGGGTGAAGGCAAAACATTTAGGGATGACCCTGCAGACAGGGCCAAGTCCAACATGGCTATGCATTAGCCTCCTTGCATTGCGTTTCTTAGTGGTGTGTGGGGAACTGTTAAACTTGTTGTGCGAACTGTGCAGCTTGGAGAACTTGGAAGAGGTAAAGTAAAAATAAGGGGGTCGTTAGTATATCGGGTGGATCACCACCGCCGGGCCGGTGGTGGCGATCCGCCCGCCAAATGTCCCTGGTTCACCCCCGCCATATTAGTGTGGTGGGGGCACTGCGTCGGAGGGAAAGACCGTCCACTGCTTTTTCGAACTCGGATTCCTGGCCGGGCGGGAAAGGGACACAACATGGTGGCTTTGCCTTGCAGGCACCGCCATCCATATTACTATGGCTGTGGTTGGATGCCTTACCATGGCGGAGACTCCGCCATGGAAAGGCATGCGGGAATTCACTGTTGGGGCCTGTTACAGGCCCCTGGGGGGTGGGGGGCTGCACTTGGGGAGTAGGTACCCCCCTTCATTGTCATGCACAAGGTGGCAGGCACATTGCGGTGCCTGTCACGTTGTGCAGGCCAATGCACAACATGCAAATTTGACATTGTGGCGGGTGCTGCACAAAGCACCGCCCACCACAATGATAAATATGCAGGATGTGACCGCCAGGTTGGTGGTCGCATCCTAATGGGCACAGCGGGATGCCGCACCTCTGGCGGGCGGTCCCGTTTGCCATTGCCCGCCATCGTGACCGCGACCTCACCCCTGGCTCTTTCAGTAATAGGGGTGAGGTCGCGGTTGGTTACTGTTTGTCCTAGCGCCTAGACACCTCCGGGTATATGTGCGCTCTTATAATTTTTTTTAACATAACATAACATCGTAATGGACCCCTAAGTGTCAGGGCTATGCAGAGCCAATAGGTGGTTGGTTGGTAAAGGCGATTAAACTCTTTCCCCAGATTTACTGATTACCACCATCATGCATCACATTTCCTTCATAAATGGTGTGTGATGACAAAGTACGTTATTGATTCATCAATACACAAAACTTTTTACCAAAGAACCGAGCGGCCAGAGGATTGAAGATGAAGGCCAGGCCACCTAGCGACTTTAAATGACATTTGGAATGGTCATTAAAGAAACAAAAAGTTTAATGACATCCATATCAACATCTTAAATTGTAAACTGGGATTCATAAATATGGCTTAAAGAAAGGAAATAGACTAATAATCAGCAGCTGAAATGGTTGTGTGCATGAAAGGCTATAAGAGAGTTTATGGAGATGTGCCCATTCGCTTGAGACATTGAGCTTCATACATTCATGGCAATCCTGCCAGAATCGAACAAGGTAGACTATTTGTGTTACGTACAAGGGCAAGCAAAGTTTGGACCCAACAATATACTAATCAAGTAGATAGTCACGCGACAGTTAATAAAACCTTTAATGGTGCACATGAAATGTATTTGAGGCCCTTCTTCGTGCATTTAATACAACATCCTTTTGAGATTGTTAGTAGTTCAAGGGCACAGATGCTCCAAAGTACACGTTGTCTTTAATTAACTAATGGCATGCAATTTCTTTCAGAGACAGAGTATACAATAAGTCAGTAGGCATTCTTTTCTGTCGTTCTTGATCGCTCCACATTTTCGAACAGCGGATATATGTCTAGGGCTCCATGGAAAGCTGGCAACACGATGCATCCTATATAGATTTTTGGTGATTTTGTATGAACCACAGAAACATGCAAACACCATAAATACATCCTCTAACAATGTTTCAGAGTAAGGCTGGGGATTGAAATGTAAAATGTTTAAATAAGGATACCTGATGTCCTCAATACGGTTGCCTTTATGTATCTTTTCTATGTTATAGAAAACGTTTTACCCCCAAAGTTACCCTATAGCACTCTATAGAGAGTATCTTTAATTAACAATATAGGCCCACATGCATCAAAGCAAAATTCTCAGAATCTGCCCCTTTGCGACCGGTATTTTTGCATTTGGGATGAATCATCCCAAATGCCAAAGTCGCAATATAAGTAATCTCTAAATTGCGATTACTTAAATTGTGATTGCATTTAAGGAATCTCAAATTGAGATTCCTTAAATGCAATGCGATTTCGCAAATAGGGGGAGCAAATTACCATGAAGTTGAACTTCATGGTAATTTGCTAAAACGTTGAAAAATGCACTAAAGTGCATTTTTCAAAGTTCCATTTTACACACACACATGCCCTTGGGGCATGTGTGTGTGCAAGATGTACTCATATGCAGATTTCAGGGGTGCAACAGGGTGTCCTTTTGACACCCTGGCACCCTTGAAATTGCATGAGCAATTTGCGATTCTCTAATTGAGAATCGCAAATTGAGAAAGTCTTCCCATTCATTCCTATGGGCGAGTCGCAATTAAGGAATGTTTAGAAATCGCTATTTTGTAAGCGATTTCTACATGCATAGCCTTTTGCTATTCCTTATTAGCGAATCCTTATTTTTCGCTAATAAGGAATCGCAAATGGCATTGTTGATGCATGTGCCAGATAGTTGTGAAATATAAAATTAACATTGGCTTGCAGAAGTCATCGATGACTATCAATCGATGTTCCTTTCTTACGTATTTAAAAATGAATCCAGAAATGAATGCAGATTAGGGATATCAACAGTAGCAAAATCAAAATGATTTTTTCTTTTTTTAAACGTTAGTGATGGCACCAGAGAATTGATATCAAGGGGGTGTGCTTTAAATTCAGTTTGATTTGGTCTTATCAATTACAGGCAATAAGTGACCACTATTTGAAAAAAGTCAAGCATTCTCAAAATTGTGGTTCTCTTGCATTGTACAGGAAGTTGCCAGTGAAAGAATGCGAGGCCTTACAAATTGTGAAGGGTGTTCTGTTGTTACAAAAGACCCAATGAATGACAATCCAGGTACTCAGGTTTGTGTTAGGCTTTGTTTGGAGTTAATATAAAAATGCAGGTTCTTTACAAACCATCCCCACAGTGCAAAAGACATAGGATAGACTTGGGACACGTGGGCTTTCATAGCAGGCTGATGGCAGTCCATCTAACTCTGAAAGCAGCCCCCTAACTTGTAACTCAGTGCCAACTTGTCGAACTGATAGACTGGACTATCCAAGCCTGCCTACTTTGATATGAATAAAGGCATAATAGCATTTATAGAAGATGAAAAAGATTCTGTTACATATGGACACTGCGATGATAGAGATAGCTGCAACAGTCAACATGTCTTCCTATATGGTTGCAGGTTTCTCATTTTGTTATAGTTTAAGGAAGAGCCTGCGATAATTTCTATGGCTGGGGTAAATGCAATGAAAAATGATTTGATGTCAGTGACCTGAATGGAAGTAAACCGGATTATATTGAACTTCAAAGTGGATAATCTATGATTAAGTAGTATCCGGTGCAGGTAAGAGCACTGGGACAGTGGGGATGGGCAGTGGGGGGGAAGGGGTATTTCGAAGCACACCACAAGGGGAAATTAAATAAATAATGAATTTTCCCTCGTGTTCGTCTGTCGAAATCCCCCCTCTACCTGGCTCAACTGCCCCACCGCTCTTACCTGCACAGACTGCTGCTGTGATTATGGCTATTAAAGGGAGGTAGATGGAATATTCTTCCCCAAAACATATTTGTCCATTGTGTGGTGTGGCTAATGAAGATTTAAATACTGCTTGTGGTATTCACATGTGTATGAATCCATTATATTAATTGGGGTCGATGGGAGTCCGCCGCAAGGAATGAAGTAACAAACTTGTTAAAGTAAAACACTTTGAATAATTTAAACCTGGGCTCAACACACTGGTAGCTATGGGACATAGCAGACAGGATTAATTTAAGAAAGTTTGTAAAGTATTTAACAGTAGGAAAACAGTTAAAATGTCAAAAAACAACACAACAAAAATGAGTAAAATGACACCAAAAGACAGATATGAATTTTTAATGAATTAAGACAAAAAGCGCCAAGAAAAAGTAAAGTTCCAGTTACTAGTCACTGTTTGTTGTTGTGGGAAACCAGGTCTTTTTGCAGAGTTGCCCTACTTTTTTGCTCCTATTTTGACTACTAGATGCTTGTTTTCTGACTCTGATTGTGTCCTGGGCTTCGCTAACCAGACTCAGGGCCTGTGCTCTGATTAAAAGTGTATGGTAATTAGGTACAATTATAATTGGTACTGACAACCTGCCTGTAAGTCCCTAGTATATGGTAGGGTATGTAGGTTTTGAGGCCCAGTAGATTGAATGAACTTAAATGTGCACTGCTGTATTGCCTGCTGTCGTTTTAAAGGCAGACCTGCTTTCCAGACTGCTTTTAAAACAACATTATATGCAAATCAGACATTGGACTTAAAGGTACTTCCAAAGTCTTAAACTACCTTATTTATTTTTACATATACATCACCCCTAAGGTCTACCCTAGGTGCCCCCAAGGTAGGGTGCCATGTAAAAATAAGCCAGGACATTTTAAAACATGTTTATAGGCTCTGGCGAGAGAAAAACTGCCCATTAAATTTTTTCCATTGTTGCACATTGGCTCCATGGGGTAGCATGGAAATTCTTTAATAAAGTATAACTATTGACAGGAGTGAGCTAAAAATATACTTCAAACTATTAAAATGATATTTAGAATACAGCCAACAACAAGCCAAGGTTGGATTTACTATAACTATGACAGAAAATAAGTAATAGAACGTGATTTTCTGATGTGCCAAAATCCAGCCTTCCAGCAGCCTCTCCTGATTGGCCAGCTTTTGACGGGCTGAGCCAAACTGCTCTGATGAAGTAGGAAGTGGTCTGCATAGAGACAAAGGCCATCTGGTGGGAGGAGATCTGCAGATGCACTCCATTGGTTAGGGGTGCCCATGTGCTTGTCACCCCAGAAGCATGGACACATATGGGATAGCTGCCCAACAACTCAGATCCCTGCCTTGAAACTACAAGAAGAAGAAGGACTGCCCTGCTGGGCCCTTGGACTGTACAAAAGAGGATTGCACTCATAAGGGCTGCACCTGCTGCACACTTTGGTCTTCAACCCAAAAAGTACTTGGCCTTGCTCTATACGTTGAAGGAGTGGACTCCCTGAAAACAACAGGTTAAAAGATCTCCATCTGCATCATCTCCACTAAGAAAAACCCAGCTGGACAGCGTTCAGTGGACCTTTAAGTATTTGGCCAGGTGCATTGTGGGTCTTGTAGTCTCAACTTTCCAAATAGCAACTCAGAGATTCTGGAACCTAGGATTGGTGTTGTGGACCCTCAAAGACCCAAAAGATATGTCTGGAGAAGAATGACTGCCCTGCTGGACCCTTGGACTGCACAAGAGAGGACTGCACTCATAAGTATTGCACTTGCTGCACTCGCAAAGCTTCACAACAAAACAACTTTGCCTGTTTTAAAGGATAAGGAGGGGACTTCTTGATCATCAAGTGCTGGAACAGCTACCTGCAACATCAACAATGAGGACAACTCCAGCTGACAAGCGTTATCAGGATTTTACTTGGATTGACCAGGTGCATTGTGGGAGTTGTAGCCACAGTCCCCACGAGGCAAACCAGAGCTTCTGAACCCTTGGTTGGTGCTGTGGACCACTTTCCTACATCAAGAAACATCTGGAAGTAAGTATAAAAGTGTTACCTCACGGGTGGCCTAGACCCTTGACTTTGTTCTGGTTCAGCCTGACCTTTTTTAACCCTTTAAGCACTATTAGCTTCTAAGCACCAGCTTTAGTTTTAATATCTGACATACATAAATGCCGAGGCACACAGAATCAGTCCCAGAAAAGCTTAAATTAAATAGTAGCATATATAGTAGTCAGAGTGAGTCCATCAGATATTTCTTTTCTTTTCTTCTTGCTCTCAAATGTCCAAATACAAAAACACACTGACAGCCAACACGTGTTTTGTCCAGGAAGACTTTTTCAAGGCTGCGAATAATTTAGATACAATTAAAATCTTTCAGTATACAATAGAAAGTACAATTAAAAAATATATCATTAATGCAATACCATCTTAGATAAGTTCCGTAGCAGCTTATGTCTCCAATGCAAATGCCATATGTGCGAGAAAGACATCCCGTGATGTAGTTTTTATGAACCAAATAGATCCCCAAAGAGACAAAAAAAACTCCATTGTCGTGCTTCTGTGAACGTTGTCAAGTACAAAGATGAGAAAAGTGTGGAAGATGAATAATACGTTAGGAGAGAAAATCCTAAGTCCCCAAGGCTAGTGTGTCTCAGATCTAGTCTAAGTGTTTTAGCAGGTATAGGCATGCTAAGTGGAAAAGAACCATGTCTGGATCCATTCCTTACCTAAGATCCAATAGTATATGTACCCGGCATCACCGTAGATTAGTGTACCGGACGTACGGAAGGGCCCACAAAGTCTGCGAGAAATAAAATAAACAGATGGAAGAAAATTTTAAAAGGTGGGCATGAGGCCAATACCAATACAGTAGACAGCCAAAATCAATATGGCTGTTTAATGGGAGCTGACCTGATCCTCAGAGGAAGCCCAGATCAATTAAAGAGAGCTTTGTCCTCTAGGTTTCAATGGTTCCCGAATCAAAGTGTGCAGCATTAAGGTCCTATGGATCGTGATTTGTGCGACCCGCCTTTTTTTCCCACGAGTTCCTGTACCTAAGCAATAAAGGTAAATATGTATAAAAATACGGCTCATAACATTACGATATCAGTGGTTAAATTATTGGACAATCCTCCATGTAAGACATGTTATTGGGCCGACCTGTATAAAGCCTCACAGCCTGAAGATTCCAAATTCCAACAGTAAATGGAAGCCTGCACCAAAGTTATGTCCGTATCTACATAATAAAGAGCAATACACAGTGTGTCTGTAACTGACATAACATACACAGAATCCCTATTTTTGACATGTAGTCCATACACCATGCTCATTGACTTAATCACCTGTGTCTTGGACAATAATTACTTTGTGCACAATGGAGTTTTGCATCGACAAACGCAAGGGGTGGCTATGGGGGCCAAGTTCTTCCCTTCGTTTGCCAATCTCTACATCGGATTGTAGGAAAAAAAAACATGTCTGGACGTCATGTCCAGCGATATTTATCGAACACATCATACTATGGACACGGTACATAGATGATGTTCTGATGTTCTGGTTAGGTAATACCACAGAGCTGAATTAATTCATTCTACATCTGAACAACAATAGCTTTAATATCCAGTTTACGCACCAATCTAGCAACAGTAATATCGACTTCCTGGACACTACTCTGTATGTGGAAGGACAGTGCATCAGATCCAAATTATTCTGCAAACAGAGAGCATGCAATTCGGTCTTGCATGCTTCTAGTGCACACCCACAGACACAAATCTCAGTTATCCCCTTTGAGGGAATGATGAGGGTTCGATGTAACTGTAGCTCAGACATTGTATTTGAAAAACAATTCAAAAATCTAGAAAGAGGGGGAGGAGCCTAGCCTGCAGCCGAGATGGCCGCCTAGCTCTTCGGCTCCGCCGACCCTTGCGCCCTTCGTCGATATCCTGGCAAGAATCCTGCGCCTCCGAGCCCTACGCTTACCTGCGCCACGTTCCTGACCACGTTACTGTGACTCCGGTCGAGAACGGAGCTGCCCCGGCGGAGTTGAGCCCCGGTTTCCATTCCGGCCTTCCAAGCGGTCGCAGCCGGGCCATTGTTTAGTGGGGACGGCCGGCGGCGACAACGATAGCAGCGGCCGCTGTGGAGAGGGAGGAGCCGGTGCACCGGACCTGGAGCGCGGCGCTGGGATTCTCACAGCAGCCTTTTCCATGCTCGGCTGCCCAGCGCGCCCCGCTCGCAACATTGTATCCGGCTCCCGTATACTGTATCCCGGCCCAGCTGGGAGAGGGCCGGGATCGCTTCTTTGTTGCAGCCTACAGCAGCGGACGCCATCTTCCGCATCGGAAACCCTGGTCTTGCCGGTGGGTTTCCCTGCACCACAGATTCCCCTGTCCTTGAAGCCTCTCCACGACCGGCTGCCTCCACGTTTCCTCCACCACCAGGGCCCCGCAGAGAGCTCATCACTTTCCAGATACCGATGGCTGGTGAAGGGGGCTTGCTTCCCGGGGCGTTCGATGGTTGCTTGCCTAAGATGGCGGACGCAACAGCACCCTCCATCCTTGATCCACCGCTGGGGCTTCGCGACATCCTGGCAGCACTGGAGGACCTGCGGTTGGCCTTCCGCGACTCTGCCACTGGTTTGGGGGACCGGTTTGATTGGACTTTTTCAGCTGGCCATGATGATTCTCCAGTGCGGCATGTTAAGCCACATCTTCAGTCGACTGTCGGTGGATCACCCGAGTTGAGGTATGTGGCAGTGACGGGGGGACGTGTCCCAGTTCCCGCTGCGGTACTCTTCGGCTCTGCCCTGGAGGAGTCTGACAATACTGCTCCCTTGGTATGGCCGGAGCTTGTGTCTCAGACGCCGTTTTGCCCATCTCCTTTGTCCTTTGGTGCCACGTTTCTGAGCGTCCTCCTGGACTTGCTTCCTGTACATCGGCCGGCCGCTACTCTGGAACTTATGCATCGTCACCGGCAGGTTTCCATATATATGTGGTCAATGCAGTGTATGCTGTTTAGCTAACAATAAGGTTACGGAATTCCAGTACAATACACATAGAATGTACAAGATCACAACATTCATCAACTGCAATTCCAAATATGTTGTTTACTGCATTGTATTAATCTGTGGTTTGATTAATACAATGCATCGATAAGACCTCTAAAGGAGCGGATACAAGAGCATGTGTGCGCAATCAAGAATAAAAACGTAGAGTATCCTCTAGCAGTACATTACAACAACGTACATGGGGTAGAGGGACACACGAGGATCACCTTTAATGGCATTGATATGCTAGGCTCCCCTAATAGGGGAGGGGACAGAACTCTATGGCTTAGACAATTGGAAAGCAGGTGGTTGATTAGACTAAGGGCGGTCGATATGGGTCTTAATTTGGATAAGGAACTGCATATCTTTCTACAATAATGGGGAAGAAATGGATGTTTTATGACTATATCGTACATGCTCTGGTGTTCACTCCTACTAAATGTAATACATTTGCAAATGGGAGAGATGTGCACATAGCTGGATGTTAATGGTCAATAATACAATGACTGTACATGTCCTTGGAGGCATTTATGATGTTGGAATTGTAACATTTATACATGCGGTTACATAGTTTGGCTCACAAACAATAACAGTTGCTTTGGTAAATGTAATAGGTAGTACAGTCAGTCAGAGTATGCTTTATTCGAATTTCATTCATAAAAGCCAAAGCACAATACAATAATCAAACACAAATACATACATTTTAAAACAAGATTAAACTTCATCAATGACATCAATTACAAAGCACACTTCATGGAAGAGAAAATTATTAACTGAGATGTTTAGTCCTATATGCGTGTACTGTTCTACCTATATTAATAAGAAAGAAATAATTAAAAACACGATTTAAAATAATTGTAAAACGGCTAATAAGACACGAGAATAAAACATGACAGAGAATAGTCAATAGCTAGCAGTCTCTGCAATAGTTGGGAGAGTAGTTAAGTACCTAGCAATCTCCTTCTAATTGACCACGCCCAGCCTAAATACTTTGCGGTGGCTATTGAAACCCATGTCAAAGTGCTAGTGCATATAATACGCAGGGCCACAGTGCTGCTATCTGTCCCAAAATTTTTGCACATTGGGGACAACCAAATGCGCCTTGGTACCGCATAGGGTTTACAGGAAAATAAAAAATGGCCGATGGTTTCTTTAGTAATACCACAAACAGGGCAGGTGTCACAGGATCCACCATTCCACTTAGCTGTCAAAAATTTAAGGGGGAGTGCACCTGCTCGGAGTTGGAAGAGGAGCTTCCTATCTCCAGGCCTGGTAATAGTGTCCCAGTACAATTCTAAACAGGGATACATTTTTGCCTCTAAAAATTCACCAGACATTGAACCAGCGCTTGAGCTTCTCCAATGTCGGGAGGCAACCATCTCCCAATAAACACTTTTTAGAATACTTTTGGAGGGAAAGATTGCTCTCGTTGGATCTTCCCAAAGTTGGGACATACCAAGCTCAATAAGGGATGTCTTTAATAATTTCAACCATCCAATTTTGTGGTAAACATCGGAACTCATAATATCTAGAAAACCCTCGGCATAATGTTTGAGTACAGGGGTAGTCCACAACCTGTGCCAGTAAATTATTGGTCGTAACTTAACTAAATCTGTGACTGCTCTTCTACCCAAATCATATTTTAGGGGCAATAACGGGGTGCTTTTGGGAACACCAGTTATAGCCCTGAGAAATTTATTCTCCGAGGTTTGAAGTGCTGCCACCTTTTCAAAACCCCAAAGCTCAGCGCCGTATAGCGCGGAGCCTAAAGCCTTTGCTTCATAAATCTGCAAGGCGGGTTTAACAGGTTTAGTTAAGGATTTCCTGTGCTCTGCGCAGATAGCACCAGACAGTTGTCTATGCCTAAGTGTTGCAAGATCAATATGGTTCCGCCAGGTCTTCTCTTTAGATATATGAATACCTAGGTATGTAAAGGTTTTCACTACCTCTAGCGGACGATTGTTCAAAGTAATTTTAGATTTAAAACTTCGATGGGGGTTAAAAATCATAAGCTTAGTTTTGGCAGTGTTAACCTCTAAGCCATACTCCCCGCAGAATTGATCAAAGATTGACAAGGCATGCTGTAGACCACTAGGAGTTTTCGATAGGATGAGCGTGTCATCAGCGAACATTAAAATAGGGATTTTAGTCCCTGCTAAAGAAGGGGCATCCACTTGGGCTGAGAGCAAGCGGCCCACAACGTCATTGATATATAATGTAAAGAGCACAGGAGCCATCGAACAACCCTGACGAACTCCCCTTTCAACTGGAAAGTCCGCGGTTACCGAACCCATCCCCCCCCCATTGGATTCTAGCATAATTGGATTCGTGAAGTCTCATGATGAGGGATAATAATTCGTTTGGGAGTCCCTGCTTCTTAAGTACCGCCCATAACATAGAACGTGGGACAAGGTCGAAAGCGGCCCTTAAATCAACAAAAGCCGCGTAGAGACTTCCCTCGCCTAGCAATACGGTTTTCCACTGTATCAGTGTGAATCGGAAAACCTGATCGACTGTGCTGGTGGAGCGACGGAAACCTGCCTGGAAGGGTGAAAGAGCATTAAACTCCTCCGCCCAATCCAGGAGCCTATTGACGATAACTCGTCCCACAATTTTTTGTATAGTGTCTATGAGACTTATTGGCCTATAGTTACCTGGCTTAGACCGGTCGCCTTTTTTGAAAATAGGAATAATTATTGCGCCTTGCCAGGAAGTGGGTACCGGCGCGCCCAAAGCAATGGCATTCAGGAGTAGGTGGATGTACTTACTCCAGCGTTCTTTATCATTAATAAATAAATCCGCTGGCACTCCATCAAGACCAGGGGCACGCCCACTTGCCACTGAACCAAGTGCCTTCATGATCTCAGAGACACTGAAAAAAGTTTCCTGGGGTTGTTCTACTCTAGTTTCTAGCCCCAAGCTAAAACTATTTGGGTTGGCATACTGTGCTCTGAAGAATGTCACCCATTCTTCCTCAGGCACATTATTATATGGGGTTTCTGGGAAACCCGATTTTCCCCACCTAACAATGTGCCAGAACGACCGGGAATCCCGTTTGTTACTGGCTACCAGTAACTCGGACCAATGGTGTTCGTCCCATGCTTTCTTAGCCTTTGATATGCTGATCTTGTAATCCCTTCTAGCTGATTGAATTACTAGGGGTATACCACCTTTAATAGCATTTCCCAAGGCTAAACGAGCTTCTCTACATTGTTTATTATACCACTTGGCGGGCTTAACGATTCTAGGTCCGTTATTTTTTGTAGGTTTAAGGAAATAATTTTTGATTGTGGAGAAAAGAGTATTGTGTATTCCTTCTACCTTTTCTGAACCGGTGTCAAGTGAGTTAGAGAGCTCAATTGCCAGCATTGCTTGGTCGACCTGGTCAGATATGTCAGCAATAGCTTGAGAATTAATTGCTATCTTTTCCCACTTTAATCTGCGTAGATCGTTTGTTGGAACAATCTCAGGAGGAACCAGCTCAGAAAAACCAGCGTGCTGGCTGGGTAGGGACCACCATTTATGTCTAATACACAAAGGATTATGGTCGCTCTCAATTCTCACAACAACCTCCATGTCGCTTATTGAGGACCACAGACTAAGACTACATAAAACGTAGTCAATTCGACTACTATAACGCCCATTATCAAACGTATTGGCTCCATTCCTGTCACTGATAGACCTTCCATTCAGAGCTCTTAAGCCCTTCTCATAACAGATAGAGTTTAAGGCTATGACGTCACTGGTCCAACGTGCAACCGGTTTGAGCTCTAGTTTAGGGACTCCCCATTGGCAATCCTCTTCCTCCCCAAAAAGATTGTCTTCATTAATCAGTGGCTCAAATGTTCTGTTAATGACAATGTTGTTGTTTGGAGAGTGGGTGTCAAGAAGGCTGCTCAAGACTGTTAGAGTCTCTAGACTCTCTCCCCTATTACTCCGGACGTAGATGTTATAAATATCCAGCATACCTAAATTTTCTAGGTTCACTTTAATTAGTTGGATATCTCGATTATTAGTCTCTACAACTTTAATAGTTAGTTTTAGAATCTGACGGACCCATATGGTTAGTCCCCCCATTGGTCTTCCTCTCGGTCCCTTTAATGCAGGCACCGAATAATTCAGGTATCCCTGTACAAAAAGAGGTTCACAAAGCCAAGTCTCCTGAAATATGCACAAATCATAACGATTAACAAAAGCTATCCAATCCTCAGAATCCATTTTAGAGGATAGACCAGCAATATTCCAGGAGAGTAGGTTCCCCAGGACTGTCTTAATACCCACCAAGCTGTCAACAGGTGGTAGAATATCTGGGGCAGGGGGATAGCCATTAAAAGTATCTGAGCTTGCTTGTGATAATAGTTGCTCACTTGGATCACTGGAAGCTAGAAGTGTCACAGAGGATGGCTGTTCTAAAGCTAAAGGGGGAGCTTTAGGGCTATCAAGTCAGTCCACATCCTCAAGACTTGCTAGTGCCTCATAGCGATTTCTCAGCGGGATAGGAGGATTAAATTGGTTAAGAAGTGGTGCCTCAAAATTAATATTGGGAACTATCTCACTTCTAGGATAAAAAAAGGTCAGTTCCCAAGTAGTAATACAAGATCTCGTGTAATTAATGTGCCAATTAAGAATATGACTGACAGCTCTGGGGTCCCTGAAGTTAATTAAAATAATATCTCCATCTATCTTTTTTTGTGTATTACCCAGCCAGGGTAAACGTCGAACATGAAGAATATCCCCATTAATATGTGATGGAAGAGGGCGGTTCTGGGCAAGCCAATGAATTACCTTGTTTTTTAGCTGAGAATATCCCTCTGTTATGCCGTTTTTTAGGGTAGGAACACCCGCAAGAACTACCACAAGGGGGACAGCTTCCGGTGGCAGGTTAATAAAGGAAGCTCGGTGTGGTTTGACAATAGGAGCTGACTTATGACCTTTTCTGTCACTCGTTGGGCCATTTTGTGGCAAAACATTATCTCCCAAATAATTACTGGTGTTATTCGAAGTAGTGGGTTGCATTGTATCGCCATCTACATTTGTGCGGATTATCTTGCTGGTACTCGACTGAGTTTGGGAAGTGGTCTCCAGACGTGGAGCAATATAAGGTGTTTCAACAGCGCCTGGTCCAACGGAAGGAACTGTGTGCGATGTACAAAAACCCACTGTTGATTCCATTTTACTGTTTATAAGGAGTTCCACTTTCTCCAACCTTTTTTCAATTACTTTTAAGCTGTCAACAACAGGTAACAAAAGAGATTTCAATAACTCATCTATATTACCCATTAACTCTTTAACATTTATGTTATTTGAAAGACAGGATGTAAGCTTACCAGGAGAAGATAAATTAACTGCACAATGAGTAGGATCTTTATCAATGATTGCCATGCCAGAATTACGGCTACCTTTTGTCTTTCTATTCTTTGACAAATCAGGATCTATCCTTCTCCGCTTATTAGGCAAGGGACCCATTAATTTAAATTGCCTCGATGAATTAGCCTTGTGGGGTGGGGTCTTACCAGCTTGTGGGGACCCATTACAAACTGCTAACTCAGCCGTTTGGCTCGAGGATATATGTGAAACAGTTGGGGATAAATCAATCAGTGTCTCAACAACACATACACTTTGGGGTTGTACAATTAAATCATTTTTACCAGGAGGGAGTGGAGTATCTTTAGGTGAATACCCACTCTCAACTGGAGTAGTTACCAAATGCTGTGGGCTCGTGAGTAGAGGCGTGCTTTTAATTAGTTCAATAGAATTACGACGCCTCACTCTTAATTCAGCAAGTGTTGCCTCACGATCTGAGCCCGTGGGAACTTTCAATAAATAACCATCAAGTGTACCCCTATTAGCGCAATCAGCCATATCTTGTTTAAAAACACCACTGTATGGACATATACAACACTACAAAAAGAAAATATATCACAGTCCAACAGTCCAACGATGTCATACGAAAAATGAAAAGGTTTATGAACAGTACCAGCAAATGTTAGGGGGGTGTGCTTGGCCCGGCCTCCCTCGGCTCCTGAGGGCTACAGAGGGCCTGCCCTTGTCCCGGGCTTCTCCCGGCGCCGACCCGCGCGCGATCCCGCGTCGCGGGGGCTCCAGATGGCTTTATGCGCCTACAAGCGCGCTTCTGATGACGTGGGCGGGCTCGTCCCGCAAGGGTTGCTGGGAGCAGTAGTTTCCCTGCGCCCAGCGGCCGCGTGGGTGGTGGATGCGGCAGCGGCAGGGAAACGCTAAGGTGCGCTGGTGTGGGCGTCCTCCGGTGTCAAAAAGACAGCGTAACACAGGGAGCAGGCAGGCTGTGGGACAGCTTCAACAAAGGTCAGGAAAAGTCACCCCCGCTCTGCCGGGGCTCCCGCTGGCTTTATGCGCCTACAAGCGCGCTTCTGATGACGTGGGCGGGCTCGTCCCGCAAGGGTTGCTGGGAGCAGTAGTTTCCCTGCGCACAGCGGCCGCGTGGGTGGTGGATGCGGCAGCGGCAGGGAAACGCTAAGGTGCGCTGGTGTGGGCGTCCTCCGGTGTCAAAAAGACAGCGTAACACAGGGAGCAGGCAGGCTGTGGGACAGCTTCAACAAAGGTCAGGAAAAGTCACCCCCGCTCTGCCGGGGCTCCCGCTGGCTTTATGCGCCTACAAGTGCGCTTCTGATGACGTGGGCGGGCTCGTCCCGCAAGGGTTGCTGGGAGCAGTAGTTTCCCTGCGCACAGCGGCTGCGTGGGTGGTGGATGCGGCAGCGGCAGGGAAACGCTAAGGTGCGCTGGTGTGGGCGTCCTCCGGTGTCAAAAAGACAGCGTAACACAGGGAGCAGGCAGGCTGTGGGACAGCTTCAACAAAGGTCAGGAAAAGTCACCCCCGGTAGTACAATATGATGGAACAGCTAAGCATGCAAGTTTATCTCAGTAAGTCATTATAATATCTAAATACTGCGAATCACATAACCTGGACCGCCACGGAGTTACTTTGTATCTGGCCTTTTCCCATAGGGCATGAACATGTTAATCGGAAAAATGCTATTGGGAGCTTCCTACGTATGCATGTACTGTTTTTTTGTAATATCTATCCTCTATTTATACTGCTCATCTTGAACTTTTTTGTCCCTGGCCTACTAACATTCACAGTGGACATATGGCTCTTGGTGCATCTGAAGCGATCTGCATCATATTCTATGGCTGTCTCTACTTTCCTACCCTTACGTGTGCATAACACAACTTACTACAATGAGAATGTAATGTTTTTGCAGTACAGAAACTGTAGGGCCATCAACATATTCCACATAGTAGGGTCCTAAGCAGCATAAGACCACTATCTCACTAGCCGGTCTCTATGGCGTGGACTTGGCACTGTACAATATAATGTCTCATTAGCATTTCACATATTGATTAGACAATTTGACGTTTTTGAGATCACTTTCTGAAATAATTTTCGTTTGTACAATAAGAACAATTCTGACCTTCTATCTCTGGCGTGTTCTATGGCCCAATTCCTGACTTTTTAAATACATGCTTATATAAGGCTCCAACATACAGTGGAGGCAGCTGGGCACTTTTAAATATGGTGCCCATTTTTGAGGACCGTACAAAACAGCCCCCACCTCCCAGTCCTCGCGTGGGATGGAAAAGCCCACGCTGATGGCGTTGGGTAGCGCGATTTGCTGGGGAAGTATATTAGGCCCAGCACGGGGATGCTGAATACATATTTAAGAATTCTTGTTATTGCACCCTGGGGTTTGCCACAATTTCCCCTTGATCCTATTTTATTTTATTTTATTTTGTGTCTTCTGATCTTATGTGGTGGTCACCAAACCAGTCAATAGTAGCTTGGTCGCTATTCTAATATGGCGCCCACCTAGAGGGCTACACTGAGGAATTTCAGGTCGTCAGCCCTCTCTCGACTTGGACAAACACGCGCAGTTTTTATTTTTAGCGTGGTTCGTTGGAGACCAGTTCCTTCCCATGGACTGATGGGATTTTTACGTTTCGTCTTCTGAAGAACCAGATAGGAATGCGGTGCCAGGCGTTGATATACCTGGGCTGGTTGGCAAGGACATTCTACTAATAGTAGTATTTTTTACCTTATAGATCAAAGCTTATCAGGGCTTTGGAACAGGCCCTATCTCTGCCAGAATGTTTTAGGATTAACATGAACGCTCGTGTGGGGGTTTACTTGGAAAAGGACAGGGCGTGTACCAGTTCACGCTTTCTCCAGGTAGGATTTCCCTGCAGGGTATGGTTTTCATTTTCCCGCTTGCTAGTAAGAGGACCACCATTAAACATGTGAACTTACTATCTTTTAGTTACAAGCCTTTCTGGCTCCACAGTAGAGGGACCTACACGGGATTTACCTATTTACCAACAGCTTTGCACTCTACCATCGAATATAAAACATTGGGAGATAATTCTCTAATACAGGTTTGTGAAACTGTTTTTAGACATGAATAATCTCAAAACAAACTGTAGTTTCGCAAATATCTGCAGTTGTGAGTCATTCTCCCCCTCTTGCCTAGGTATAGGAGCGTGCTAACCTCAGTTGGTGAGAAAGTTGTCGCTATCACTTTATGAACTTCATTTGGCTCAGTATTGACTTAAATTAGCTTATGGGGGCTGTATGGACTACATGTCAAAAATAGCAGGAATATGGAGAAATGCTCCATATTTACAATGATATGGAGCCTTTCTGCTCTATACTGCAGCTAGCACACTGTGTGCTGCCTAACATCAATGCAGGCACCTTTGCACCATAGTGCATGAGTGCCTGCTTAGAGCAGGAAGGGATACCTTCATGCCCAAAAACAATCCAAAGAGTAAATAACAAGGAGAAAAAAAGATTTTTCTTCTCCTTATGGCATTCTTTGAGAGGCATTCTGATAGGATGCAATACCAGTTTACAAATCTTTGTAAATCTGTAGTTGCATCAAATCTATTGGGGGGATGCATGGAAATACCTATACGCCACCTATGGAATGCCTACCAGCTCGAAATATAATGTAATGCAGCACAAGATGCTGCAGTGTATTACATTTCTTTACAAAGCAAACCAAGCTGGCAAAAATCACCCCGTGTGTAGCTATCTAAATCTGACTGGATCTTTTATATTGGCAATGTGTCACTTTGTGACACAAGGGCAATGCAAAGTCCTATTAAATGTGGCATGCATTAGTTAAATTCCTCTTGAAGCCAGATAGCCACTGGGTGAAGTCTCACTGAAGCTGTTGGGTTTGGTGTGAAAATCTCTGTGCACAAGCAATTTAAATTTCTCAACAGACAATCTCCTCACTTAAGGAAGAAACATTTTGCGCCTTCTAATAGTCAAGAATTCTACCTTCGGACATAGCCTTTTTTATGGCACTCAAAATCATCCCGCTGGGTAAGCCAGAAGCTGACAAAATTGTTTTGAAATCCAACACATTTTCTGCGTTGTCCTGTTAGAGTTCTTGGCCATCCAAAAATGTTCTAAATAGCAGTTTTTAGAGTTTCAGGAGCAGCTCCTCTTGGTCCCATCTAAGAATCCCAGAACCTCAGAGACAGCACTTAGGGGACCTATAGGGACAGGACAACACCAGCCCAGCAAAATCCACCAAACAGGTCCAGTAGAGTTCCAGTTGTTACTAGTCTCTCATCAGCCACTGAAACGTTCACTTTAAATTTCCTTGTATGCAACCATAATGTCTCTTTCACATTTAAAGAGTAAGACATCAAGGATATAAGAGATTTGTGGACAGGTTTACAGTGCAACCATATATTATAAGGAATAAAGTAACGTCTGCTGCACATAAAAGAGAAATTTAAAGGGAGACAAAAACATACACTACAAATATGGTTCTTCATTAGATAAAGTAATTATAATTTGAGACTAGAAATTAAGTCAGTTGCCTCATACACTGTCCTTGGCTAGAAAACTATTTTTAATTTAATTAGTATATAGCACTGACGAGAGCTCCATTGTAGAAATACAAATTGGTAGATTGTCAATAATGGATGAAATAAGAGATATAAAATAACATATCATGATGCGACGGGATATAACAGTGCTAAAGACCATCTTCTAAGTTCTTATACACGTGAGACACAGGCTAGGGCCTGCAAAAAGACAGAGGGGTTTTAGAAAACATAATAGCCAGAGACAGCAGGGCTATAATGCTATGGAACATTCCACTCACTAAGGATTAAATGTTCTAAAATAAACAGGGGGAAACAGAAAGACAAGCATTACAATGATGGAGCAGACAGTCAATTCCAGCCATTATTGGCCCTGAGAAACTTCATGGTCTTACTGGAGCTTCCAACATTCCTATATTATAATAAAAGTTACTAAAGAACTTCTGTTGGATGGATTGACAGATCTAAAGAAGTGCAGTCATCAGAGCAGCCGAAGAACTCAACCAGCACATAGTTCTCCTACAAGAAACGGACCTTCTGTGTAATAGATGACATTTTGGCCCAGTATTATTTTTCACTGCTGTTTAATGCAGCATTCACCAAAGGGTCATGACATTTGCTGCCCTAATCCGAAATCACTTGCTTTTTTACATAATTCAAGCATGTCGTGACAATCATGGAGATGTTGATTGAGAAGCCCTTCTTCTCAATGGGTCTTATTCTCAAAGATAAGCTTATGCTTTTGTTTTAAATTTACTATTTTTTGATTTTCACAAACTATGAGTGCAGTTTTATGTGTAGTATTTTTACAACTGCAGAGACTGTCCTATCTTGTAATGTGTGAAGTTCTCCACAGTCAACAAGATACATCTCGTAAAATTACACTGTTAATTTATGAATAGCAAAAAATAGTAAACTTACACCAAAAGTGTAAGTTTACCTCCGTGAATAAGACCTGAAAAGTGCACATCCCCCCATCATCTTTAGGAGTGGCCTTCCTGGAGGCTAATGGGAAGATGCCCAGCAGAAGCTCTTTTGGAACTACTATTAGAACATTCTATTGCTCATCTTTTGGTCTGTTCTTTTTAAATTTAGAACATTTTTGATCAGATAAACTTGTTGGAAACTTGAAAGAAAGGGGCATCGTTTCTACACAGAGGAGAATGAAAAATGCCTAAAGAACTCTCAAAAGGAATATGAGATAGGTCAGAAAGGCAAAATCTGACTGCTATGCCAACGCTATTCTAGTAGCCCAAAACAGTGCTAAAAAAGTTATTCAATAGAATGCGTGAACTATCTTACTCTGAGTGTTCAAAACAGGAAATAGTACCTTCACAGGCATACTGTGATAACCTTGCTGACTTCTTTGAGGAGAAGATCGTTAATATTCTTGAGGACATTCGAGGTACGGCACACACGGATCCAGGCCTTAATAATAATAATCTAGATGGGAGAACTGAAAGAGTTACATCAACCCATTCTAAGACGGAAGCATCGGCACTATTAAAAACCGATGCACCCATAATGGCAATCTCCCCTGATAATCCTTTGAGCAAGTTAGAACTTTTTGAACCTTTGACTGAGGACTGCTTTTGAGCAATAGCTATGCCCACCACTTCAGGCTCTCCCCTAAGAACCCGTAACACACCGAGTCTGGAAAGTGTTGGCAGATTAGCAAATCCCCTCGTACTGCAGATATACAATCAATTACTGGAGTCAGGCATTGTACCACGGGCCTGGAAAAAGGCCATAGTCACTTTCCAGTATAAATGTTCACAACACTTTGTCAGCAAAAAGCTGTTCCAGCACCTAGAAGATCACAATCTCTTAGAGGAGGAGCAGTTCAATTTCAGGCCTGGGATGGAACTGAGTCTGTTTTTCTTTTAGCTATGTATGAACTACAGATAAGGGTGGAGAGCGGCCAAAAAGCAGTTGCGACTCGACGTGTCCGCAACCTTTGATAGGTTAACTACAAAACGCTCCTGGAAAGACTAGCTACGAATGGAGTTGGTGGTACCATATTGAACTGGGTGCGCTACTACCAGTCAGAGCATTGCCTGGCAGTTTCCTTGCCTTCCTTGCACTCTGACTTTAAAACCAACAAACACGTCACTTAGCCCAATTCTCTGTAACATTTATATGAGGCCACTAATGACACTCATTAAACATTAAAGCCCACCACATTATGGTGGTCAACTACGCTGACGAAACACAACTGATTCTGTCCATTGAAAGCAACCAACACGATGCTTTGGATGCCTTCCACAACTGCGTGAGTGACATTATCAACTGGCTATAAATAAGCTTTCTCAAATTTAACAGGGTTAAAACTGAGTTTCTGTGCTGTTTAGCTAACAAAATCCCCATGAAACTCCCTTCAAATTTCTGGTCAATATCTACTGGTGAAGAGCTGAAACACTCAGACATGGTTTGCAAATTGGTGGCTACATTTGACAACAAGCCGTCCATGGAGGGCCATGTAAACAAAGTTGTGGGCATTTGCACTTATTTGTGGTCTAAGGAAACTTCTGCCACTGGTGCCAGATCATGCTAAAGCTGTGATTGTGCTCAGCATAACATTAAGTAGACTAGATTACTGTAACGTTCTACTGTAAGGAGTACCAGACTATCTGATAAGTAGACTATACAGAGTTCAAGCATCAGTTGCAAAATTAGCACTAAAGATCGTCGACAACTAACACGATGAAGAACTTCACTGGCTACCATTGAAATAGAGAATAGTCGACACATCTCTAAGTATAGTCTTCAAATAACTTCAGGGCAAGGGCCCCATGCGCCTATAAAATAAATTTAAAAGATAAACCCCAGGGAGACGTCTTCTGTCAGCAAGAGCAAACCATGTATGCATTGCTGAATTCATAAAGACTACCAGCTAAACCTTCAGATCGACATTTGAACAACTGCACTTTAGGAAGCCTTGCAAACCTGGCTTTTCCCGATGTAACCTGGAATGTACCAACTCTTTCTCATAATGGCAGATGCTTTGTTTAGATGGAGGCTCTCAGCGTCAGAATACCTGCATGGTGACAGTGTACTTTATAAATGTTATAAATAAATACAAATAAATAAAAAATGAAAACCATTTAGTGGTCACAAACCCTGTGAATCCTAAAACCACATGGTTTATGATTTGCAAATGCTCTAAACCTATTTTGTGATTCAGTAAGTGCTTTCTGAATCTCAGAATGAGTTTCGAGAAGCAAAGAGATTTGGAATTCAAAGTATCAATAGTTTGTGACTGCAAGTTTGGTTGCAAACCATTGATATTTTACCGACTCCTCAAAGAGGTGGTACATTATTCACAAAGGCGACGGAGTCCCACAGGGTTGAATTGATGCCCACTCTGAAATGTGAATTGCCAACCCACCTAATAGTGAGTGGGCCAGTTTGCAAGATTGCAAATGATTCACAAAATGTCTGTGCACATGTGCAACCGCCTTTTGCCAATCGATTCATAGTACACTTGGTCCTTTTTTAACAGTGTGTGAAAATAACTTTCCAGCTTTGGGTTACATTTATTATTAGATTAGCAATCCTTTATTGTGGGGCATCCTTCACAGCAAGGGTGTATAACATGGTTGAGAGCCTTTATTAGCAGGTCTAGAACTTTATAGGGGGAAGTAATGCAATATTAAAAAAATATTACGTTGGGAGCTCAAATGCATCCAATTAAGTGAGTTTGGTTTAAAAAGTGTGGGTGTAAATTTAATGCAGTGCAGTGGTTGCCTTTCTCTGCATACTGCTGTACATTTTAGAACAATTCATGCTCAGTGGACTGAATATTCATAAGCATTCTATTCCTTCTACAAGAGGCTTTACAAGTTATTAAGGTATCACTCCAGTCAATAAAGGCCCATTACTGTGGATTTGGTCAATAAGTCAGTTTCAGTGCCAATAACAACTGGTGTAACCCTTGGCAGCAGCTTTAAATTGTAGAACTCATATGTTTGAGTCTTAGAAAAATATAGATAATTAGTTCAACGGAGACATATGTTAAAATTGTTAAAAATAAATATATATGAATATCATAATTCAATGATTAAATTTCCATCTTAGAAGTAAATTGGGATTCTGAAATTAAATGAAACCGAAATTAATAAAAGTGAAACCAGCTAATTAGCTTTTTAGCAACAAAAATATTTCACATTCGATTACAAAGTGCATAAAATACCGAAAAGAATGTAATGGGGAATAGGATAGAATTATTTTATTGTGCAATTACTTAAAATCATTACAGTAAAAAAAAACAATAGTTCATGTAATGGGGAACATGCTGTAAATAATTGATCACAAGAGCCTTCTACTACAATATTCCAAAGTTCTTCTCTTTTTTACCTTGTGTTTATGTTAAAACATTCTAATCCTAAATAACTGGGATGTGCCATGACCATTATAGTCTAATGTTTTATGCTACCATAATTATCAATGTCATTCTCTCTTGTTTTAGGACCACAGTAGCTGGTTAGGCCTTTAACATCAAAGAGGAGGCAAGAAGGGGGCATGGCTTGTACAGCCAAGATGGTGAATATGCTTAGAGAAGCTCTGTCAGTTATCCCAGTAAATCTGCAGTTTCTCCTGCTGTGACCCTGCTATCCCTCCCAGCTGAACCTTACCCCGGAATGTCCGACAAACCAGCTGCAAGCAGTACTGATACCTGGCTGCCTTTGGAGCCCTGAGGGACCGCGAGTGACTGGGGCCTTGCTGGCTGGATGAAGCCTGATATCCGGATGTGGGCCATGCGATACTTGTGAGCCTCAGGGGAGCCCTGGTTGGCCGAATCTGGCCTGATACACTTACCCTGATCCCTGCCATCCAAGTTGAATTGCCCAAGCCAGGATTATAACTAGCACTTAATGGTGCATAAGATAGCCTCTGTGAGCCTTGTGGCCCGCTGCTGCCGATGACTTCCTTGTGGGCCGGTGAGCTCTGCGTCATACCTGGAACACCTGCTGGAGAACCAGGGACCCTTGCAGGTGATGCCAGGCGAACCCCGCCTCTTTCTTTCTCCTACCACCACTGTGCCTCTCCCCTCAATTTGCAGCTCTCAGTACTCGCACCGCGCTTCTCTGACATGACTGGCACTAGGAACAAGGGGGCTGCACTGGAGACAACAAACTGAATTAAGAAGATACTTAGACATAATTGTTCAAATCCAGTCTTTTTTTGGAGCATCCACACACAAGGTAGACTGGTATCCAACTGAATAAGAACACCAGCCTGGAATGTGGAATGCTATCAGTGAGATAAAGCTCAACCAATGAAAACAAAGAATAACAATAATAAAGTAAGTAATACCTGTGGTAAATAAACTCGGTTAAGAACATTCCATCAAGAATACTTAGAATGCTATGTATAAAGAAGCTAACACTAGCTACCACAAACCTCCCTTCCCTATACAAAACAAAACAACAGTAATGAACAGAAAAAAAGAAAAAAACATATATATATATATATATATATTACCTACTGGCGGTCGCCAGTAGGTAGTTATAGTTAGGACCACGTTTCCATAGGAAATCCGCAACATTCTATTTTGAATAACTTTGGCGCCGGTCGACGAATCCTCGCGAATTTTTCAAAATAGGTGGGGCGCTACGCTCCGCTCCTACCCTGAAAGTCTCGGGGGGATTCGTCAAGCGGGGGCTGAGATAAAAGGGGGGTCCCAAAACGCGTTTTTCCCATGCATTTTTCCATAGGACCTTTAGACAGGGCTACAGCCCGAACGGCTGAACAGAATTACTAGAAATTTGGCAGAGAGGTAGTCCTCAGGTCAAGGAAGTGCCTTTTGTAGGTTTGGTGTAAATCTGTTCAGTAGATTCTGAGAAAATAGCCTTTAAATCAATATATATATCTGAGCCAGCTTACGGTGCGCTTACGGTACGCTTACCGTACGCGTACGGTGGCGTGCGCGAGCGCGATTATGATTGGCTCTAAGATCTTAGTAAACATTCGAATCGGCCGAAACCAGGAAGCGGCGGCCGCCATTTTCTCTCTCGCACTGAGAGAGATGATTAACAAACAAAGCACAAAAACATTTAAAGGGGCTGTTTTGACAGCTCCAACATACATAGCCATGTAGAGGGAGTCCCCAAAGATCCCCCAAGGCCAAAAACGGAATTTTTATTTTTTCGCTAATTTCGCCGATTACGCTTACCGTACGCGTACGGTAAAAAATTATATAAAAAAAAAAATTATCCACACTAACCCCACCCCGTGTGCAATTTGTGACCGAAGGTCACCAATTGTGCATGGCTTATCAAACTTGTAAAAAACGAAAATATTAAAAAAAAAATATATAAAAAAAAAAAATTATCCACACTCTCTCCACCCCGTGTGCAAATGGTGCCCGAAGGGCACCATTTGTGCATGGCTTATAAGTACTGCGAAAAATTAAAATATTACCTTTAAAAACGAAGTGCATCATATGTCCTCCATGTGCGCACGGTGCGCGAAGCGCATCGTGCGTACATGGCCCATCTAGCGTAACGTGGGCACGCGGTGCGCGTAGCGCACCGCGTGCTCACTGTGCGCGCACGGTGCACGAAGCGCACCGTGCGCGCATGGAATGAACTGCGTTAAGTGGGCGCGCACGCCACGAATGGCGTAAAGTAACTTAGCATTTAAAAAACCGTACAAATTCACTGAAAAAACCATAGGTTTCACACACGTTATAGTTAGGAATTAGCATTTAAAAAACCTTGCAAATTCACTGAAAAAACCATAGGTTTCACACATGTTATAGTTAGCGGAAATTTTACTGATAAAAAACCAATGAAATTCCCCGTTATAGTTAGTGCAGGCAACTATAACTCACGCGACCGCAATCTTCTGCTGATGACATATGTGTCTTTATGAAAAAAAAATATTTGAAATATATGTATAGCTAAAAATGTATGGAAGAAGACATGGGTAAATAAGTGTCTAAATACAGTATTAGCATCAGCAGAGGATTGCGGTCGCGTGAGTTATAGTTGTCTGCACTAACTATAACGGGGAATTTCATTGGTTTTTTATCAGTAAAATTTCCGCTAACTATAACATGTGTGAAACCTATGGTTTTTTCAGTGAATATATATATATATATATATATATATATATATATATAAATGCAGCTCCTAAAACTCCCGTATTTCTCAAGCAGAGTTAAGCACTCACAGGAGGGGTTCGGTATCGATTTTTCTTTATTTCGGCAGAAATATCAGATAGCAAGACAGACGCGTTTCGAATAAATCTTCATCAGTGTCTCATTAGCGAAACCGCGCGCCAACATTAAATACACATTGCGTCATGTATCGCGCGACATCGTGAACAGATTCAAAAAAACAAAAAACAGAAACAGATGATGGCAATGGTCCCACGTTATCACATTGCTCGTGGGGCGGCCATCTTAGAGTGATGTATTCACAAAGAGAATGTCAATTAAATATATGTCTCTTATCCCTCAAGGAACCGTTACAAAATGCAATAATCATATTGACGGTAGTTCATTGCGTATTGCTATTAATGTGCAATTTAAATAAGTTACAATCAACTGTTCATCATGCAATTCATATAACATTGATGATCTCCATATCTGGGAGTCGGTATAACGCCATGTATTGGCTGTGGCTCCATATTATTTAGAAAAGTCGATTTCATAGTATCATCTATGGAATAAAAGCACAGAGGGAGGACAGTCAAAGGGAAAGAGAGAAGAAAAGGAAAAATGGTGCGAGAAAGACAACTGGTAGAGAAGTGAAAAAAGGCATAACCCTAAAAGAAGGGTTTTGATAAAATGTATGCAATAGGAAACAGAACATATTGGGAATTTTAACGAATTTTCAGAATTCATAGTTCAACAGTTTCACATGTGCTATAAAATTCCAAGGGTTTCCAATACTTTAACTGGCCATAGGATGGCTCGACAACCATAAACATTTATACACTCTGGGTTTCAACTTTGTTCGTATTCATTAGAGCATGCTGTCAACTACATCCATAAAACCTGAATGGCACCACCACAAATGGTCTGTAGTATATTCATCTACCCAGGTGTACATTCAATTCTTCCCCACTATTTAGACCATGCGGGGCCTTAGTATGTAGGTCTATAATGTAGCGGGACTCTAATCTACGCAATCTTTGGACCCTATCACCACCCCTGATATCGGCAGGTACATGATCCAGACCGAAGTACTGTAAAAGCTCCCTATTGCTGTGGTGATTAATGGCAAAGTGCCTGGCTACAGGGTAATTGGTGTCATTCTTATTTATTGCGCGCTGGTGTTCTAAGATGCGCATTTTAACGCTGTTGATTGTACTGCCAATGTATTTGAGCCCACACGGGCAAATTAGACAATATACTACATGGGTGGTGGAACAAGTGATAAATTTGTCTATGTGTCTTGGTTGCCTAACCCCTGGGATGTTGTATGTGAATACTCTTCTACAGTTCTTACAAGCCCTGCACTTCCCGCATGGGAAGAATCCATGAAGAGCCTTGAGTGTGCCTGTAGGTTGTGTCAATGGTGATAGATGACTCTGTACCAATTTATCACGGAGCGATCTAGATTTCCGAAAAGTGATAATTGGAACTTTCTGAACGTCCTTACCGATAACTGTGTCAGTTTGGAGGATATGCCAGCTTTTTCTAAATATCCTCCTCAATTTATTGGCATCATCCGAGAAAGTAGTTATTAAACGGAATTTGCCATCTTGATCATCTGTACTTCTGTTAACTGATTCCGAGCAGTGTCCGAGGATCGTTTGGATAACAACGAAACCCGGTAAGCCGTGACGCTATCATAATATAAAAACTGTTGAGATCTTGGCTAACAGCATTGATACGGGATAAGGCGCTTGGAGGGGGAGTATCGAAAGGGCAAGCGAACGCTTTGCCCAAGGCAGATGCAACGAACATGTTCGATGAAGCAGACCGCCATGAAGCAGCACGTGACATTTTCAAAACAACTACGGATAGAGGCACCACTGGACCCGATGAAACACCGAGTGGGTCCGGTACTCGAAGCACCTTGCGTACACAGTACAATAAACTCGAAAGACTGTGTGAGAGAGAGATCAGGAAATGGTGGGAGGCCACCTCACTCCAGAACTACATGGATGTAGACAGGGTACCACGAGGACTACGCATATACACAGTACCTGCCTACGAAAACCCGGATCCACAACTTCTGGAGGAATGGGCAGAGTACACGGCAGCGTCATGCAAAGGAATGCTGGCAATTTTGGTTAAATTTGCGTGGAGTGACAGAAATAAAGCTCTAGCTGAGATAGCCATCCTTGAGAAGGATCTCTCCAACGACGCTGACGTCAGCACACAAGAAGCCCTAAGGGAGGAAATGAAAAAACGACTCAAGAAATATGAATTAGTAATCAGACAACGCAAACAAGAGAAGTTTGCTCGTGATGAACGTGACTATCTACAGGGGAGGGTTCTCACCTTCGCGAAAAAATTTGACGAACCCCGTAGAGCATTGAATAGGAAGCAACCTCCAGAACCAACAACCAGAATTGAGACCTCGGAATCGGAGGTCACGGAGAGTGAACTCTCCGGAGACGAAATATTGGCCCCTTCCAGCGTTCCCGCGAAGACTCCTTTTCACCAGGAGTTCAATCTCATACGCCAATCTTGGCTCAGAGGTGGCAAGAGCAAACCACCCGAAAACGAAGACCGACCAGAAGGAGCGGCTGGAAGGGCAAGAGGAAGAGGAAGGGGCAAATCCATGACACAAGGGTCTCGGAACAACAGAGGCCGGAGATGGTAAATGATGTCGATGACCTTACCATCGTTAACCTGACACCCAGAGTATTAACAGATGCGGAAGAGTCCGCCCTGAAATTGGGACTATCATTTTGCCCTAACAATCACATGGAGTATACGCAAACGCGTATTGACCTATTCAAGTTTACACGAAAAATGAAGCTTCACAATTTTTTCAAATTAAAACCAACAATGAGGGAAGCCAGACAGCTTAAACAACAAGGACAACTTCAAGGAACTGATCTACTTACAACTGGTGATCTTGATATGCTCGAGATGTTGGAGGCCCTACGGAAGGAAGAAGAAACTGTCACCACCCCCACTGACGATTTAGTGGCAAGAGCCATTCGGGTTGGTATAGAACAAGAGACACCGGCTACGATCTTCAAGCCCCCCTCTGTCTTCATTCCACAAATGCCATACGATGCGATTGACGCATTTTCAGATGCGGTTTTACAGGACCTCCTTCAATTGAGAACTAAAGTTGCTAGTAGAACGAACCGAGGAAACAACCTCACTGAAGAACAAAGGTCCATTTTGAAAGATTTATCTAAGGATGAACAAATAGTATGCAAACCCTCCGATAAAGGAGGTAACATCGTATTATTAATGAGAGATCAATACTGTCGTGAAGCCTACCGTCAATTGAACGATGTGAATCTCTATGAAGCAACCAATATCGAGCAATACAATCTAAGTATTTCACACTATCATAATCTACTAGAGAAATGGCGCAACAGAGGCATGTTGGGAACTAACGAATTTCTCTTTCTGCGCAATTCGGATCCTACAATACCAACATTTTACCAATTGCCAAAAATCCATAAAAATACTAATGATCCGCCTGGGAGGCCTATTGTCTCCTCGAAAGGAAGCCTAACCGAGAACATGTCTGTATACATTGATTCTTTTCTTTTTCCATTGGTTTTGCAGCTTAAATCATATATCAAGGACACTGCGGACTTTATCTTGCAGACCAATAAGATCAAGTGGGAACCTACCTACCAATTAATTGCCTTGGATATTAGCAGCCTGTACACATGCATTGAACATAGCCAAGGGCTAGAGGCGGTAGCCCATTTTCTAGCAAAAAGGCCATTGAAATTTTCGGAGCATAACACTATGCTAATGGAATTTATCCAATTCTGTCTGTCAAATAATATTTTTTTGTTCCAAGAACAACTTTATAGACAGCTATCAGGGACTGCCATGGGGACCTGCTTCGCCCCCAGCTATGCGAATCTCTTCGTTGGCTGGTGGGAGGAGCAGGTCGCCCTCAGTAATCAGATGGGTAAATGGACCAATTTTGTGATAGCATGGTACAGGTACATCGACGACCTTTTCTTGGTATGGGGAGGGTCGCCAGAACAGGCTCAGGTCTTTATATCCGACCTTAACAATAATCAATTAAATCTCAGGTTCACATATGAAATGAGTTCCCTAACAGTAAATTATCTGGACCTTAAGGTGTTTGTCAGGGACGGACTCCTTGAGACCGAGCTGTACAGGAAGCCTACTGCGGGCAATTCTATCTTGCACGCCCACAGTAATCATCCACCCAAACTTATTCATAGTATCCCGTACGGCGAGCTTCTCCGCCTTAAACGTAACTGCTCCAGAGAAGCTGATTTCGAAAAAGCAGCAATTCAGAGTGTAAAAAGATTCCAGGTTAGGGGCTACAATCATGAAGAATTAGTCTCTACACTCAATAAAGTGAGAAGAATACCCAGAAAAGAATTACTGACATATAAAAAATCAGTTAACAGAAGTACAGATGATCAAGATGGCAAATTCTGTTTAATAACTACTTTCTCGGATGATGCCAATAAATTGAGGAGGATATTTAGAAAAAGCTGGCATATCCTCCAAACTGACACAGTTATCGGTAAGGACGTTCCGAAAGTTCCAATGATCACTTTTCGGAAATCTAGATCGCTCCGTGATAAATTGGTACAGAGTCATCTATCACCATTGACACAACCTACAGGCACACTCAAGGCTCTTCATGGATTCTTCCCATGCGGGAAGTGCAGGGCTTGTAAGAACTGTAGAAGAGTATTCACATACAACATCCCAGGGGTTAGGCAACCAAGACACATAGACAAATGTATCACTTGTTCCACCACCCATGTAGTATATTGTCTAATTTGCCCGTGTGGGCTCAAATACATCGGCAGTACAATCAACAGCGTTAAAATGCGCATCTTAGAACACCAGCGCGCAATAAATAAGAATGACACCAATTACCCTGTAGCCAGGCACTTTGCCATTAATCACCACAGCAATAGGGAGCTTTTACAGTACTTCGGTCTGGATCATGTACCTGCCGATATCAGGGTTGGTGATAGGGTCCAAAGATTGCGTAGATTAGAGTCCCGCTACATTATAGACCTACATACCAAGGCCCCGCATGGTATAAATAGTGGGGAAGAATTGAATGTACACCTGGGTAGATGAATATACTACAGACCATTTGTGGTGGTGCCATTCAGGTTTTATGGATGTAGTTGACAGCATGCTCTAATGAATACGAACAAAGTTGAAACCCAGAGTGTATAAATGTTTATGGTTGTCGAGCCATCCTATGGCCAGTTAAAGTATTGGAAACCCTTGGAATTTTATAGCACATGTGAAACTGTTGAACTATGAATTCTGAAAATTCGTTAAAATTCCCAATATGTTCTGTTTCCATTTGCATACATTTTATCAAAACCCTTCTTTTAGGGTTATGCCTTTTTTCACTTCTCTACCAGTTGTCTTTCTCGCACCATTTTTCCTTTTCTTCTCTCTTTCCCTTTGACTGTCCACCCTCTGTGCTTTTATTCCATAGATGATACTATGAAATCAACTTTTCTAAATAATATGGAGCCACAGCCAATACATGGCGTTATACCGACTCCCAGATATGGAGATCATCAATGTTATATGAATTGCATGATGAACAGTTGATTGTAACTTATTTAAATTGCACATTAATAGCAATACGCAATGAACTACCGTCAATATGATTATTGCATTTTGTAACGGTTCCTTGAGGGATAAGAGACATATATTTTATTGACATTCTCTTTGTGAATACATCACTCTAAGATGGCAGCCCCACGAGCAATGTGATAACGTGGGACCATTGCCATCATCTGTTTCTGTTTTTTGTTTTTTTGAATCTGTTCACGATGTCGCGCGATACATGACGCAATGTGTATTTCATGTTGGCGCGCGGTTTCGCTAATGAGACACTGATGAAGATTTATTCGAAACGCGTCTGTCTTGCTATCTGATGTTTCTGCCGAAATAAAGAAAAATCCATACCGAACCCCTCCTGTGAGTGCTTAACTCTGCTTGAGAAATACGGGAGTTTTGGGAGCTGCATATTTACGTGGGGCACCGCCACGCTATAGCTCCCGCCTGCGAGTGACCTGGCTGCCGGTGCAACTTTGGGAGCTTACATATATATATATATATATATATATATATATAAAGTATCACCGTCCCATCTGTTCTCGGAGTCCCGGAAAAAACAGGTACAGACCACAGCGTGTTGAAGATTTCAGTGCAGTTTATTGCTCAAGTTGTCAGCAGTTTTGGCATAGTAGTATATATATATATATATATATACACATAACAGATTCATGAACATTTTCAATGTAGCAAAATTGAAGAAATAAAAATACATTCAAAAATCATCAACTTTTTGGGGTTACTTGGTATTTCTCTTTCTTTTCTCCTAAATCTCAGGTATTTCGCTGGCCATTTTTTCTAGAATATCTTCTGAAACCTTTCTTGTAACTGACTCACCTCCAAAGTCAGGCTCATCAGTGACATTGACATATTTTTGCAAATGAGAATTTGTTTTTGCTAATCCAGAAATACACCACCATGTATCATTATCCAATAAAGCTGAAGTTTTCCCAACTTGACAATTTTCCTTATATCGGAAAATTTAGAGCAGCCTTTTTGAACATGTCCCGTTAGTTTGATCCTAACTTCATCACAAACATTATGGGCCTGATTACGATGTCGGGCCTCTGCCCGACAGTCACAATTTCCTAGACCGCATCGGAACCCTTTCGACCGACTTGGTCGGTTTACAATCCGCCTCACCGATTACGATGTTTGCGGTCGGAAAGTAAACCACGTGGTTATTCCGAATCTTTTCCAACTCACTGTCGGAGTACTCATGTCGATCAGAAATGCATCGTGCACCTCTAAGGACAGAGTTTATAACCGACCGATTACGATGTCGATTTCCAACAGCCTTTCCTAGTCGGCCTGTCCTACATGAAAAGGCTGTTGGAAAGTGACTTTGGGGCCCCTAGCAGGGCCCCCTTCAGCCTGAGGTTTCCATTTGGGGGCCGTGGGCATATCTAAGCGTCCCCCTGTAAAATCTTGCACTGTGTGGCAGGCACAATGAGGTGCCAGCAAAAGGGTGCAGGTTTTTACACACACACCCCAGTTCCCCATAGGAACCTGTGTTGTCAGGCAGAAAACTGGCTCCCACAGGAAACGCCGAGCACCAGTCGGTCAATTCACGAATCCGAGATGGTGTCAAGTGGAACGTATCCACCAGACATAGTAATGAGAACCTTAATGTTTGTTGTTGTTTTCTTTTTCTAAACTCTTGTTTAAGACCTTTAATTTCTTTCATTTCCATGACTGTATCATAAAGCTGTCTGAGATTACAAGTATACACATTGGGAAATAACCAACCAGGATTCAGCTGTGGTCTGGGTCTTCTCCCTTTAAGTAAAATAAAAGGTGAAAACTTGGTGTTACACTAAGGGGTATAGTGATATGACCACACAAGTTCAGCAATATGCTGCTTATTCAATTCTAGACCAAGACCCAACTGGATACCTTATACTAACGTCCTGTTAAATCTATCCATCAAACCATCCATGTTTGGAGAATATAAACCTGTCTTAGGATGACAAATGCCTACACTCTTAAAATAGCCACTCATGGCAGAAAAAGTAAATCGAGTACTATTGTCAGATACAATCAAATCTGGAAAATCCTCTTACCGGAAAACCTCCTGCAAAAAAACAATAACAAATGCAGTATTAGGTTGAGAAATCCACTTTAACTCCACCCATTTTGAAAATTAATCAATAAGAATTAAAATATAAGTTTTTCCAAAATCAATTCCTTCATAAGGTCTTAAAAGATCTATAGCTAATTTAGCACAAAGTTTATTCTGTAAAGTGGTTTGAGCATGATCAATTTGTTGAGTCATCAGACTTTATGAATAAAGGATAGTTTTCCACAAAACTAACAATGTCATTGTCCATATATGGCCACCAAAAAAACTCTGACCTTTTTAATGGTACTTGACTGACCCATGTGACCTAAATGAGGAACTGAAATTAGCTTGTTCCTGATGCCTCAAGGTGGAGCAATGCCTCTTTTTACAATTACATAATTTTCAACAAATAAGTCATCTCTACCCTTCCAGAAAATTTGAAATTCTTTTGACATATGTTTTTCTACATGCCAACCTTCTAATATAACCCTTTAGTGTTTCAAATGTGTCATCCTTTGACATGGCTAACACCCATTCTTCATTAGGTAGAGCTTCACCCACTCAAAGTACTACATCTTCTAAAGATGCTACAACACATTTTTCTTTTGTTGGTAAAATAGGGGATGATATAACATCTCCTGATAGATGAGATAGACGATCAGCTCGAACATTCTGTGTACCTGATATGTATGTCACATTGAAATTATATTCATAGAGTTTGTATAAAATTCTAACCAACCTGGATGAGGCTTTACCCATACCATGTTTTGAAAGGAAAGAAATGACTGGCTTTTGGTCAGATTTAAGATGAAAATGTACATAAGTACATTTTGAAATGTTCCACTGACCAAGTGGATCCCAATGACTCACTCTCAAATGGTGGACTACCTAGACTCAGTTGTAGTAAGTGGTCCAGACACAAATGCAATGGTGTGTTCAACACCATCCTTAATTTGACTCAGAACAGTTCCAAGACCTTTATCACTGGCATCCACAGTAGCCACATTGGTAGCATTATGGAAAAAGGAAAACAACCATTTAGAGTTGATAATCACTTCCTTTAGACCATTAAACACTAAAAAATGTTCTTCCAACCATTCAAACTTGATTCCCTTTTTAAGTAAAGATCTTAATGGAAGAAAAATATCAGAAACATTTTGTACAAATCTAGCGTAGTATTCACACAAACCCAAAAAAGATTTGAGATGATCCTTACTTTTCGAAGTTTTTATATTCTGAATAGAATTTAACAAATCTTTCTTAGGATAAATGTCAGATTTGGAAATCATGTGACCTAATTACTCTTCTACATGAGTGAAGAATTTGCATTTATCAAGACAAATAGTTATACCTTTTTCTTCCAAAATGGTTAACAATGTACTTAGTATGTTGGAATGTTGATCTTCTGTTTTAGAACAAACCAGGATGCGTCCTGGAATGCAACAACAATATGTCTTGATTCAGGTGTTAAAGCAACCTGATGATAGCCTGCTTTAAGGTCAATTGTAGAAAAAACCTTAGCATCATCCAATTTTTAGCAAAACAATCGGAGAAACCCTCTCTGATGAATTAACAGGTTCAATTATTCCTTCTTTGCACGTGTTTTTTAACGTTTGAGCCAAATCTGCTCGAACTTATAATGGAACAGGCCTCAATTTATGTTTTGCAGGTACAGCATCTGTTTTGAATTGAATATGGTGTTAAAAACCTTTAACTTTACCAAGTTCGGAAAAGACTCTTATGTTCTCCAAGAATACTTTCTAATTTGTTATCTTAATCCATAACACTTTGCGCAAACTTTGTGTCTTTAGCAAAACACACCTGTATCTTTGCATTAGGATGAAGAGAGATATTAAACCTCCCTTGGTGTCTCCATCCCAATACCTGTAAACCATCCACAGCGACACGCACCTTCCAAAAAATAGTTTTTATGTCTGAAAGTAATTCTGGATACAAAGTATTCCTTCATAGTGATTTCTTTGCCTCCAAACCCAAACACTCTAAAGTCAGTGGCTTTTAGATTTTTTATCTTGCCAATTCTCATAAAAATATTTTAGAAATAATTGTATATGTCAATCCACCATAACTCATACTGATCTGCCATCAATAATAATCTCACACATGGGAGGTACATAAGGTTCCACATCCACTTCACTGTGACAAACACCAGAAATCAAATGCCCTTCTTGAGCATCACAGTTATTGGAAACTGTTTCACTGACTTGCGGTAAAATCATACAAACTTCATTCTTTTGAACAGGTTTGAACAGGTTTTTGAAGAGTCACACCTTCTCTAATACACAACACAACTTCTTGTTCACAGTCCTCCATACCACATTCATGAACAATTGAAACTCTTTTAGCCGTACTTAAACAAACATTTCCAAAATGCCTAATTTTGACACATTTAAAACATTCTTTACCCTTGGCTGGCCATTGCTTATACTGAGCAGAACGCATTTTTGAACCACAATGATTGCAAGAACATTTAGTGCTAACATTACTAAAAGGTGTAAATGGTTTAGAAATTTTTGTTTTGGAAGATCCCCATTTACTCTTATCTCTAACAGATAACGCCGCTACCCCAACTGTAGCACTGTCAACATTAATAGTTTTGAAAGAATTAAGAGAATGCTCAAAACTTTTAGCAATGTCTATTGCTTCTTATAATGTAGGATTGTATTGACACAAAAGCTGTTCCTGAATCCTTTTGTTGGAGCAACGAATGATCAATTGATCTCTAATATAAGTGTGTACTTCAACCAAAGCATCCACAGACTCCTCAAGTAATTGCATTTGTGGTATGTATAGAAATGAAACCTTTCCAAAACTATATGTGGTTCTTTAGTGAATCTTTTTCTTAATCAGTCCAATGCTTCTGAATACCAGTTATAGTTACTCGCTTCAACACCATGTGGTGGTGCAATAGCAGGTAAGTGTTCGAAAATATCTTCAGCAGCAGAGCCCATCAAATTTAGTAGTAAAGACTTTTTTCTTTGGGATGAGATATTCCACCATTAATTGCCAAAAGGTTATTATTAAAATGTCTAAGCCATTTGTCTCATTTCTTGCTGGGTTGATTGAGACCCTTGAAAAATGCAGGTGGAGGATTTCCATCATTGTTATTAGCCATGGTAGATTGATTACACAGCAAATGCTTAAAATGTGTAAAAAAGAAAAAAATATATAAATATTGTCAAACCTGACTGAAAGTCCAGAAATGCGCTGATAATGGTGCCGGAAAGGTGAGAGGACTACCAAAATCTTCATTGTATAACACAAAAGGTGTTAGCACCAAATAGTCCTAAGAAATTCCAGCTTCCCCAAAATATGCCACCATTGAGTGAAGATGAAGTCACGTACAGAAAGTCACAATCGGTTTATTTGGTTCCTGTGTGCATGTGATTCAATGCAAGAGACGTAATACTGTGCGAAAGAAACAATGAGATCCCAACAGAGGCTAGTACGCACAGCGGGAGAGAATGGAAACATGAGTAGGATTTAAAAGTAAGCTCTCGGGCAAGGTTGCTGCTTCGGCATAAAACACGATCCAAAGATGCAGGGGAAAAAGTTATGCCAAGTATGCAAATAAAAAGCAATACAAAACCAACACTAGTTTTCTGTGCAAGCTGACCAGAAATGGAGCATTTCACTTGTACTGTGCCACTTGCCTTAATGTAATCCAAATGAAACAGTCTCAAGCAGTTCCTCACGCACGTGCCACTTGCCTTATGTTAATCTAAAATTGAAGACAGGAAACTGCGAGCGCCCTTAGTGTATAAAGATATTTCAATCAGCACCTCTTCCCAATTAGTAGAGATCGTATCAGCATCGTGTTTCCATGAAGAGTTTGTCGACAAGATGACAGAAATTCTGCAGCAGACAGGTGTGGATGCTCCTTCCGGGTTCTTCACCAATCATTGCCAAAATGAAGTGAGAAGACACTTACACATAAATGTTCAATTACAGTATTTATTGGAGCATCCACATACAAAATAGACTAGTACCCAACTGAATAAGAACACCAGCCTAGGACGTGGAATACCATCAGTAAGATCAAGCTCAACCAATGAATACAAAGAATAACAACAGGGAATCAAGAATACTTAGAATGCTATGTATAAAGAAGCTAACACTAGCTTGCACACAAACGTGCTCTTCTACCTCTGGAGCTCCCGGGCCTGGTGCTTGGAAGGGTTGTCATTGGTCAGTGCCTGTTCCCCTTGTGACTACTGTAGCTGACGGACGACAGTGAAGTGGTTACCGCAAATGCCATTGCTGTTGGTTGGCTACGCCCTGGGAGATTCTGATGCCTGGGGCCCCTCGCGGCACTCACAAAGTACTGTGAGACACCCAGCTCACCACCCAGTAGCTCCCCCCCGGCCTACATGACCTTCGACCTTCTGTTGCAATCCTGATAAATCAAGTGTTTTACTATTGGCTACTTTCGGCCGGGCCCCTGTGCCCAAGGCACACCCGGCCACAGCCTCTACTACCTGTATCAATTACCAAGATCTGAATATGTTCATCTCACCACCTATGCTGCAATATTTCCTGGTGAAACCTGCGGCTTGAGAACTGTATTTGTTTGCACCCCGTAGCTCTCTGGTAACCAGCTGATGATCTACTGCCCTACGGTGATGATATTGCTGCCACAGTCAGCCTCCAAAGTAAACAACACCATTTGTGCTTGTTCACTGCACTTGGACATGCTCCCAGAGCTGCAACTTTCACTGAATCTGCCAACGGCCTCCATTCAACTTACTTTGCTTAAGTAGCTAGGTCCCAACCTCTTGTGTACTAGCCATCAGAGGCTGCTCGTGCTGCCACACCCACAACGCCTACAGTGGCTGGCAAGAGGGCCCTGGGTGAAATTGCAGACTCCGTCATAAACCTCCAGACTCATTACACAGCTCAATTGGCTGTCCATGCACCAGCACCCAAGGTGCCTCCTCACACCCCCCTGCAACCACCGGCTCACAAAATGGGGTCCCTGACACACTAGACCAATTAGGCCCTACCTCTTCCATTGGCGACAAACTAGACTCAGTATTGGTGGCGATAGAGAGACTGGGGTCCTTGCTGGCAAACACTCGCACAACCCTAGAGAGCAAAATAGCTTAGTAGTATCAGAACTCACGCTGCTACATGCTGACCATTGCAAACTCCTCCATTTCTGCAGGGATGTGCTATCGAGCAGTATTGAGTTCACAGCATGCCAGAGAGAAGTCTGGAAAACACCCACTGCTCTTGGTATTTGAAGCCACCGCTGATGGTATCAACCACTGAATGGTGGTGCTTTAATTTATACTAAGTAATTTTGCTACACAAGAAGCATGTATTGGCTCCTTAGTGGCATTGAACTTGGACTAAATGGTCTCATCTGTTCACCAATGTATCTATTGGCTAGAGATGAAAGTGGGTGATCCCAACTGTCGCATCATTACTGAGAAACTTTCAATAACCGGCTGTTCAATCTTATGTTTATAGTCCCCACGGTGATGTTTTTCAACCACACTGAATATTTGGCGGTCGAAACATCTACATAAACAGAACAGGCATTCCATGCCAGATCAGACATATCCATGCCTGAATGAAAGACATTTGTCTTTTTATGGAGAATTAAATTATATGGACGCCTTAGCAAGCTTTTATATGTATATTTTTCTTGTCAAGTGTCTTTATTGTCTGCTGTGTATAGTGTTTATGTAATGTATCACGCGCATGTGTATGTAATTTTTCTATATTGTGAACCAGTCCTGCGTTCTTGAATATTGATATGTGTATCACCATATACATTAAATGATTTTATAATATATCATTCACAGTTTTGCATTAACAGTGTCAGTGTTATTTGTTTTGTCATTTACGGTTAGTTTTTAATTTCCTTGAATCATTGATTGATAGCCCTAAAACACGGTGGACAAGCAGTTGAAAGAAAAACAATTGTCAGAACCTCTGTCTGTATACTGGTACCATTGCAAACAAGAAAATAAAGTTAAAGATAGTGAACAACACCTTGACAAACTTCAGCCTAGAACTGAAGAGATGGACTCCGTGTAACAATCTCTAACAAACTGTGTTTGCATCTGGGAGAACTGCTCTGAAGATGCTGAAGGCCATTTGAGAAGAAATAACATACCGGTGGTCGGCCTTCTCGGGGGGATTGAGGGAATAGACACAGTGGCATACATTGAGCAGTGGATACGAGACCTGCTCAGTCCAGCAGCACTCTCCCATTTCTTCTCTATCGAGTGAGGCCATCGAGTCTCATCACGAAGACCGCCTCCAGGCGCTAGCCCCTGCTCGCTATTGTTTTCGGCTACTCCACTGCTGTGAAAGAGATTCCATTCTGCAGGAAATACTAAAACTCAAGGATGTAATGGTTGAAAATAACCGAATCATGTTTTTTTCCCGGACTATACTGTGGCAGTACAGAAGCAACACACCTCCTTCCTAGTGATCAAGCACCATCTTCACGACCTGGATATCCACTACTATCTCCTTTCACAGCATGGCTATGAGTGTTCTTCAAGGGGAAAATGCTCTTCTTCAACTCCCCTGACATGGCCAGGAAATGACTGGAATCCAAGCGATTCTATAGCCTTGCACCCCAACCATGATTTCATGCTCTGTCCACTCACCGCAGCTGAAGAACACTCCTAACCTAGAACAGGTCATAGAGGAGAGGCGATGGGCCCTGCAAATAACTGCTACCATTAGAGAAGTCACGCAGACTCTGATCCTGAAGAGGACTCCACTAAACCTCTGAGCAATGAAGGATCCTCTGCCACCTGGTCTTCCAGGGCCGAGTCGCTTACCCCTATTGATACGACACCACAAACTGCAGATGTTTTCTGAACTATTGCTTTCCTTATGTGTCCTGGTAAAACACTCTATCCTGTGACTATCCACATAGGCAATGCTAGTTGCTGCTGTTCCCCCAACCAACTTACCATTGCTGGAGTTTTGCTAATTGTGCCTACTTTGCAATCGACGTGCTACAGTATCATTCCCACACCTCAACAATGCTATTCACATAGCGAGGGAAACACCTGGCTGGCTCACACACATTCCTCCTTCTGCAAAGGGAAAGCACCTCCTTGGCTGTCACACCTTCCCCTCACAGCTCCCCCCTTTCTTAAGCTACATAATCATCACCAAATACATTGTTCAGAAGGGTGTGTGGATACACGTTGTCGCTCTGGTCTTTTCGTATTCCCAGTTTCATATTGCCTTACTGTGCTCCACAGTTGCCCTGTGATCTGATACACAGCCCACACTAACGGCCAGTGCCTGAAACTGTCAGCAGCAGACAATAACCCTTTATATGATCAGTCACCTTCCATGTGACCCATTTTAGTAATCACATGAAATGTGAAGTGCATGCACACTCCATCTAGTATATGCTCAGACAACTCATACCTTAAACAGCACTCTAGCCATATTGCCTTCGTACAACAAATACACTTATCCCAGGTCAAAGCCTTCAAAAGACAGTGAGGCTGGCAAGGCCAGGTCATTGCCACTACCTTCTCCTCTTATGCTAGAGGTGTGTTACTGTGGATCAAGCAGGTGCCCCCCTTTGTGGTGGAGGAAACCACTGTAAACATAGAAGGCTGCTACGTATATGTTGAAGGCTGACTAAATGGATGTCATAGCCATTTAGGTTCTATATGCTCCCCCCAACTCTGACCAAACCGCATTCTTACAAACGCTGTCAGGGGTCTTATCTTGCTGGAATGGGCTACCATGGCTTCTTGGGGGACTTTAACTGTGTCCTTGAGTGCTCTTTCCCACCACTTCCGAGAACACCTGCCACCTCAAATGCCCTGGCATTATGCACTTGGCTCCAACACTGGCAATTACTTAACCTCTGGCACCACCCTAATCCAGACGCCGGGATGTATTCCTTCTTCTCCTCCCCACACCAATTACCTGTTCATATTGACAGAATACCAGGGTCACACTCCCTACTTCTGACCATCTCCAACACAGATTATTTGGGTGGCACACACACTGACCACAACCTCCAGCTGCTACAATTTGCTTGGCATGCATAACGCTCTCTTGCTGGTGTCTACAACTGGCACTTTTAGAGCATCAGCCCTTCTGCGCTTCCTTGGATGCGGCGATCACTTAGTATTTTGACTACAGTAGCAACACAGCCTCCACTAGATCAAGAGAATGGGATGCCTGCAAAGTTACCATACAGGGGCGCTGCCTTGGAATGCAGTGGTCTATGTGCCAATTACTTCATAGTGACGCATCGAAAATCAAACACACCCTCCTAACCCTCAAAAACTAAGCCATATAACACTCCAGCGCCATACCCCGATTAACAACTACCTTAGGGGATCAATCCTCCTTGCTGGAATGATTGAGGTGTCTGAATTAAGCAGCCCACTTGGACCACACACCTGCAATGGTAGACAATACTGCCCAATTATTAGCATGTCTTATTCCCCAGGGCTAACGTAGACATCCAACAGTGGCACTGCACACTACCAATGGCGAGTTAGTCTCTACCCAGCTTGAAATAAACAGAGAATTGGCCAACCATTACACATGCTTGTATAAATCGGCTCTACCCTCAACTTTAATAATTTCTTCTTAAGTTATCATTACCACATATGACACTGGAACAGCGCACCTTACTCAACAACCCCATTACACTATTTGCCATTCGAGAAGCAATATGCTTGCTTGCCTCCAGTGGATCCCAGGCCCTGATTGACTCCCCGCTGAGTTTTACAAGACTTATACACCTATGCTTGCGCTCCGATTATTATCACTATATGATGAAGCTCATTCACTTGATGGTCTCGGAGCCTCTCAGCAAGAGGCACTCCTTATTTCCCTTCCCAAACTGGATGAAGACTTTACACTAATGGGATTCTATTGTCCACTTGCCCTACTCAATATGGACTGCAAGTTTGTGACCATGATTCTTGCGGACTGCTTGGCCACCCTAGTCCCACAGTTAGTACATCATTATCAAAACGGATTTGTCCCTGCCCGAAATATACCCTTAAACCTAATATGTTTTTTATGTGTTATGACCTTCTCCCGATAGCATTGGCCTAACACAGGCTGCCTAGTTTTGCACCTGGAGAAGGCATTCAATTCACTGGAATGGGCCTTCTTGTTTGCCACTTTGCTTCCTTATGGCATTGGGAATTGCTTACTTCGACCTAGTGCAACTGCTGTATACCCGGCCGTTGGTATGAGTATAAATGGGCTCACTCATATCCGATTCCATTTACACACAAAGGACAGGTCTGTCCGCTAAGCCCCCCTTCTGTTTTTTTCACCTCCCATTGAACCACTTGCCGTGACAGTCAGATTGCAGAGTGAATCATGGGGCATACCATTGGGATATGACACACATACTATTTCCCTTTACGCTGATGACCTATTACTTTACCTCAGGGACACCCACTCTGTTCCTCACATGACAGCACAGGCCCTAAATCATTTCACTTGGCTCTCAGGCCTGCGAGTTAATTTGACAAAATCAAGTCCATCCCCATTACTCCTGATTTTCCTAACCCACACCTTGCCGTTGGCATTACGTAGACACCTGGGCAGCCCTCCACATTCAGTTATTTGGGTGTACACATATGTCATTTGCTGGCTGATTTATTTGATGGCAACATTACACGGGTGTCCACGTCTTTAAGTTCCCAAAAGTCATTTTGGCACACACTACCTATAGCAGTGGTGGGGTGCATTGCACTCCTGAAAATTGCAGTGCTGCCTTGCTTCCTATACTATTTCACTAATTTACCCATCTACATCCCTGCATGCTTTTCCACCTCTTCCAGCAGTATGCAAGAGAGTATGCATGCTTCCCACCACAGATTGGCCCTGAAGAAATTAGGGGGGTAATTATGATGCCAGAAGGACCGCCACTGCCAGCCGTTCAGTGGTGAACCATCCACAATCAAACGTGGTTTGTCCGCCGCCCAGATAAGAATGGCAGTCGGATCCAGCCTGCGACTGTGGCGGACGCAAAGACGCTCCACCACGGAATCGCCATAGGCAATTGGACCGATTGCCTGGCAGAGCGGTCTGCATGCATAAAATGGTGACGGTGCCTAGCAGGCACCGTCCACCATATTATGATGCAGGCTTGGCAGAGGTTCTTTTCAGGGGCCTGTTGAGGGCCCCCAATGTGTTGTGGGGAGCTGTAGGTGCACTGCAGGGTACCCCCCTACATTTCAGTGCACTAAGTGGCAGGCACTGTGTGGTGCCTGCCACGTAGTGCACTGAAATGCACAACATGCACTTTAAACATCACGGCCGCAATGTTAAAATGCATGATGCGACCACCATGGTGGCGGTCGCATCCTACTTTGGTTTGCGGAACCGCTGCATGTATTGCGGATGGTCCTGGTCACCACCATGATGTCCGCCATCATAATCAACTACTATATTTACCCCTCAACCAATGCGGACTCGTGGTGCAGCATCTGGAACAATACTACCCTGCTTCCCAGATCCAATGGGTGGCCAGATGGACAGCCGTTCGACAACTAGAAGAGATGGCCACAACCCTGCCACCCTGGAGCTTATCCTCTATCCTTCGCTTATTTCACCCCTGTAATAAATCAGAAGTCTCAGATCCCCTACTGTTAGGAGTGGCCTATCATTGCTACAACAGAATGCCTTTAACTTATGTGACCCAATATCTCCTATGCGCCTACTCTGGCAAATCTTGGCACTGTTAGTAGTGACACCTACACATCGTCAATAGAACTAGCTGCATGGCACACAGCTTGTGCACACACACTGTGTGACTTTTATCAGGGCAGCGTTCTCCTCCTGTATGACTTATAAATGGCTGTAAATGGATTACCCCAGACAATGTTTGCTCCACAACTCCTTGCTGGTCTTTTTGGGGAAACACTGGGGGATATGTCCCACAAACTCCCCATACATCTCACGTTTCTACATCTCCATGAGCCCAGCCATCGCTTGGTGCATTGGTTCACTGACTCCCTATGCACATTACTCGGCTAGGAAATGGACGATCTTATTGGGGGGCCCAACACACATCCTACATAATTCTCGATTTATACTAATCCAATTCTACATCATACATTGAGCTTACCTTACCCGCGACAAAATGACAGATATTTCATGTGTACTGATGCCGCAAAACACTGTGGCACTAGGCACTTGTCATAATAACGCATAGCTCCTGAACCACATAAATCACTTGACCACTAGGCAATTGACAGTACATCTAATGCAATAAGAGAAATTGTTTTATATGCACATGTCATCAACACACCATTATTGCTCATATAAATACAACTCCTGAAATAATCCTCACAAACCTGTAAATCACCTAATAGTATTATAGCGTAGACTGACATAAATCATTACATCAGGATTCAAAAATATTGCAGTAACTATAGGCGGGGTTGAAACACAAATGTGGTACTGAGCAAAATGCCCCAACCAGTTGAAGACAGCTGCCCACAGCAGTGGTGCAGAAGCTCAGACAAATGCAGCAGGGGGCCCAGGAACTCTGCTTAAGGCCAATGGGGCCAGCCGTGCCCCCACTCACCCAGCAATACAAAGGTGGCACTTCGCTCTCAGATACCCCTGTTGGCAGGGAGACCTCACTTGTCCCCCGCAGGTGGACTCACGTTAAGGGCGCATCCCGCAACCATACGGTCCAGTCACCACACTCCCTTGGCAGAGCGACCACTCAGGGTCCCTACTTGTTGCCAGAATTTCCTGATATGTTCCCCTGCAGCACTGACACCGGTCTCCTGGTTCTTGCTGGAGGGATCCACTTCCCTCTTACCACAGGCTTGGGGGGAATGAGTGGTTTACTTTCAAGTAAAAGGATGAAGAACAATCCAGTACTTCTCCTACTCCAGACAGGAGCTGTAACTGCAGGCTGACCCACCCCACACACATAAGAGGAAGCACTCCTCACACAGTTCTTAGCCCTCCTTTCAGGTAGGCTACTTTTAGACCCCAAACAGGATCTTTCCTGAAGCCTTTTGTATTCCTGAGACTTCCAACAGGAGGCCAGCACAAATGAACAAGCCCTTGGAGATTCTTCACAAGCAGGATACCACAGCAGGGCGAAAAGAGGCAGATCTTTTTCTCCACCACTGACAAAAGCAGCAACTGCAGTACAACCCACCCCTCTCTCGGAAAAGGCAGTGCTGCTCACACAGTTCTTCCGCTTTTCTTCTTGGCAGGGTCTTCTTGTTTCTTGAAGTAATCTAAAGTCCTCAGGGATTAGGTCTAGTACTTTTACCCCAAATTGTCTCTGTTATATTTGTGGCAAGGGTCTCTGAACCCAGTCTAACCCAGTCGTGTCCTCCCTGATGCAGCATAGCCACAGGTTGCAGAGACAGCATTGTGAAAATGAGACACAGCCTATTCATGTGCAAGCAAAATTCTTCCCACCACTTTCAATGCAGAACAGGTCTATTCAGCCAAGTGAAGAGACACCCAGGCAAAGCAGAGAGCACCTCTGCCCCCCAGAGACTGTCTAGAGTGAATGCACATCCCCAGCTCCTGTCCTGTCACTCCAACATTATATGCTGAATACACAGTCAGAGGCACACAGGATGGTAAAGTGGGAAAATGCCCACTTTCTAAAAAGTAGCATTTTCAAACACAGAATTTAAAAACCACCTTTGCCAATAGGGGCATTAATAATTTCTGAGTTGAGAGAGCCTAAACTCCATTTCTCTATTTTGTCCCTATCGAAAGTTATACTTGTAAGAAGTTACATAGCAACCCCAACGTTAGCCTATGGGACAGATAGCCTTTCAATAGTGAAAAACGAAATACATAGTATTTCACTATCAGGACATGTCACACACACCAGTACATGTCCTACCTTTCACATAGACTGCATCCTGTCCATGGGGGTACATTGGGCCTACCACAGGGGTGCCTTACATGTAAGAAAAGGGAAGGTTTGGACCTGGCAAGTGGGTTCCAGTTTTACTGGAAACTGCCCTATTTGAAGCATTGTACTCATATTGCATCTGCCACACTGCTGATTTTGACAAATACCATGGCAATTTGCTTTAATTGTATGCTGCCTACGCTATATACTTTATATGTACTATCATTTAGATATATGCTGTAAAACTTCAATATACAGATTCAAAAACACAGAAATCAAACACAAGGTAAGAATGTGTTGTTTCAGCAGGGGTTTCAGCACTATGAAATACTCTGTTGTGAATTATAGATTAATCTGTTACTGTGAAAGAGAGAAACGTGTTGAAGATACATATGAATGTACTGTTATAAATATGGTATCTACTGTATAAAGAATATATACATTTGAGATTAACAAGGAGAATCTGTGATGAAAAAAAATCAACAATGGGTTTTAAAAACCATAAGAATTAGTGTAAGAGATTGAAGTAACAAAGTATAGACAGAAAAAAATTAAGTAGAACTACTATTAAAATATGAAGAATGATAAGAGTTTGAGCATTGATGTTAACATAATGACAGGTAAACAGAATACTGTCAAAAACAAATAGGCAAGGGAGAAAAACAAGTTAGAAGTGTATTAAATAAAAAAAAATATCCTTTTGAATAGGATTGAGAATGAGCACATTTAAATATTACAACACACATATAATAAGAAAAATAGCATGTCTACAAACAAAGCCAGCAGCATCATGGCAAGTGTTCAACAGTGCACAATACCAAGATAAATGAGAACCAGAAATTATATTGAGACGGTTAGAAAAGATCTAGACCAGTGAAAAGAATGAAACATATCAGAGTGGATCACAAAAATGAACAAAAAAATGGGGGAAACTATTATGCACAAGTTAGGGAACCAAAACCGCAATAGAAATAAGCTGTAAACAAGAGTTAGAAGACAGATCATACAACTAGTGGTCAGCAATAAAAAACAGGAGTAGAAAAATGCAAGAAATACTGTTCAATCTTGTTCACCATAGTGAGAGGGAGAACTTACTTAGGATCAGCAATAAAACAATAGTTTGAAGGAGTCATTGAAGAAGTGCTTAAAATTAAAAGGAATCTCTTCATAATGATATTACATAGAAATGGAAGCCTCGATGAAGCAAGCGAAAGCCATAAACCAGACATTAATGAAAGCATGTAAAGTTTGCAAGGCATTCAAAGTTCAGTGGATACATACCTTTGATGCAGAGGTTTGTTTAGTGAAGCGAGTTATATGGAGGGAGGTAGTCCGCAATATGCCATTGATTTTCATGGACACAGTTATCTAATAAACGATGCAAACCTGTGGAACATCTTGCACCAGTAGATTAATGTTTAGGAATTTCTGTTAATGATTGGCTGGAGGTAGCATCCTAATCCTGTATACTGAGGGAAATTCTCCACATTGGAAGCACAAGACAAAAACACTTTTCAAACTGCCATACCTTCTACAAAACACATACTGTGCAGTGCTAAGCAGAAAATTAAAATTGTGTAAAAAACCCTTGCAAAGTGAGTAACAAAATGGTGCCTGTCCCTCTTTCTCACATGAGAAAAGTGGTGTGACAAGTCCACCACACAAAGACCTTAGCACTTAGTCCACAAGATCTAAATGAAGCATTTGTGAAAGGTGGTGCCATTCAAGTTCACAACATCGATAAAGACATTCAAGATACATGCTTTGGAATCTCACAGCCAGAGGAGGATGATGTAGCAGAAATCACATTTTATGTGTTGGGGTGCATTATCATAACAGGTGTAGAGCGCACTCTCATATAATCCTTTGTTGGATTAACCTGCAGTGTTAGAACCATTAATTGTATTAGCCTGAAACATGGTGTGCTTAGGCCATTGAAAAGTAACATTGAGACTTAACGTAGAAGGTGAATGTAACTAGCAGAAAACATTAACGTGAAGAACTTGTGTTGTGAAACTGACAATTATTCATGTACTGAATGTGTTTATTAATCGTGTCATTTATATGTAGGTAAATGCATTAAATGGAGGTGCCTTATATTTTTCCTGAAAATTCATAAAGCTCTCATATTCTTTCCTTATGTTAGCTAAATTTCTTAGATCTGAAATGCAGTTCCCTGGAAACTCTCGGTTTAGAATTAACAGTTTGAATTTAATGTGTGATGTGGATTTTGTTCTTTCTCATGTTTGTGTTGCAGGTGAAATAAGCGCTCTTGTTAGCTAGAATAATATCTTTGTTTTAGTAGTCAGGCAAGGAGAGAAGAAGTTACAATTGTGTGGCTTGAGTCGGTAAAGGTAGGTATTTGTGCTTCACACAGGAGAAGGCCCGGGAATCAAGAACAAAATGTTGCAAGGATAGAACACCACTGTCCCATGGAAATATGCCTTTAGGATTGTACCCATATCGGATGGCGTGATCTGCAATGAATATTGGGAAAGCTGTCTACGAATAATGTGATGATGGGAGTAGGGAAAGTACCCACTTCTTCTTCTGCCTTCGGAGAGAGAGCACCTGAGAACAGCTCTGTCTCAGTAGCTTTATGATACATGACCCTTTGACCCCACATGCTGACACCTTTTGCCTTTCTTCTTGTAGATGCTTAAGAAGGGATGTCATCTTAGTGTTAGTGTAGGGATAGAGAAATGCTCTTCATTTATAAGCCTTCGATGCAGGGAAATTTGGACTCATACTTTCTGATCCTCTGCATTCTGATTCTTGAATTAATTGTATTATTCATGTTACATCTTCTCAATTGGATACGCAGATTTGGCTTTATGCTAATTCCGATGTATTTTTACACTCTTGTCTTGAGGTGCCTTTATGTTCAGTAAAGTTTGGCTTCTTAATAAATTAAACTAATCTTATGGAGTTGTCTGTGGTTGCTATGCGTCCTAGGGTATTTTTGGTTAACTGATTGCCCTACTAACACATTTTCTCCCCTCTACGCTTCTATGCTGCTACAAAGAATCATCAGATTGTATCTGTAGAATAGGTCCAGAATTAATGGGCCTGGCCTTTTCAGTTGGTAGCAGTGTAGGATGGTTAGCACATGAAGCGAGAGGGTAATCCAAAATCAGTCTGGAAGTACCCCCAAAGCCCAAAAATAGAGCCCATGACTAAGAACGGAAGACGATGGAATTTGGCAGAGACTGACGGAGTTTCATGGTGTGGCATGATCAGCAGTGAGTGGAGGACTGAGTATTAATAGAGTGTATGTTATTTGTTAGTTTGTGAAAATGATTTGATTGTGTGATATCTTTTGGAGTTGGTGTGAGAGTCGAATGAATGTGGTTTTGGGCCAGACATGGTCCAAGGATTGAGATTTGAGTTTCAGATCCCGAAGTGGCCTAAGATCCCGGGATAAATATTAAAGGTGTAGAAGACGCTGAGATTGTGATTGTTTGACTGAAGAATTGAGGAGTTGTAGTGAGATTTCATCAGCAGTTCCACCTAACTTTGTGTGAATGGGACGTATGGGAATCATTTAGTGGACCTTGTGTACAGAGGTGAGTTATACTGATTCGGGTGACCAACGCATGTCATGGGTCACTGTGTGTGAATGCTCTTGGATGATTGAATTCTATCGATCTTTTATATGGCAGACAATTATGGATTTTAAGATGATTTTGTGAGTGAATGTGTATGGAGGAATTGTAAAGGGGTGAGCGAATGTGAGGAGTGAAGGTAACGTTAGAGAGTGTCGCACTGCGATAGGTTGGTTGATGTAAATCCACACTGAGATTGGTTGATAGGCATCTGGAAATGTGTTTGGAAAATAATTGTTCAGTGTAATATCTTGAACAACAAATTACAATTGAAATCATGTGATGTTTTAGGGTGTTGCGTGATCTGTTCAGGGGTGATGAAGGGGTTGTTACTTGAGTGAGCGAAGAGGCTCCACTGAGAATACTCCAGCACATTATATGGTGACAAAAGTTGGGCTCCATACCATAATTTGGCTTCAAAATTGACATGAGATCACCGTAAAGGAGGGTGAATTGTCATTTCCATGCTTTAGTTAATTTTGGATGGATGCACTGCATCAGTTAAGAGGAGCAATGTTTGCACTGTGACCTTCGCCTTCACTAACACATTTTGGAGCATTAAATGCTTGGATGCATACATCACTTTCTAAACAGAGGGAGAAATTTGAAGGAAGGATGAAGAAAACTGTGAGGTCATACCAGAATGCACATTGGGACGCACAGCTTAAGAAATGGAGAATGCATACCATAGAAGGAGAAAGGCTATACCCAGTGCCGGTAGAAGAGGGTGGTCTCCAGGACAGAAGCAAAAAGGCAAATGGAAGCGACATTAGTGACAATGAAGACAGCTTGTTGGATGGGTTGTTATCTGAGGGTTCTCCACCATACAGTTAACAATCAGAGTGCAGGGTGAGACTCGGGAAGTGCAGAAAATGTGGGAATTGCTGCAGCTCAAGCTGGTCCTGGTATGGGAGTTGATGGAAGGATAGCCGCAGGAATAGGGGGACAGAAGTGTCCACCTTGGGAGGCATAGAACAGAAGGGGGATAATGCTGCTTCACGTTGCTGGAAGCTCTTACAGTTCTGGTTACCATTGGTCCTGTTGTTCCTGTGTATGACCCGAGCTCAGTGGGAAGCCTTACTCAGAGTCAGCCCGTACAGGTTAAAAGGACTAGATTGGGAAGAACAGGGAGCACTACTGGGAATTGTCCATCTTTAATTCCTAGGGAATCTAGCACACCTTTAGCAGCTATTGCGGTGATGTACCATAAAAATCAACTAAAGGACTATACCTACCAATAGTCCCAATACCATTACCCAATAATCAGTCAGTTGGCCGTGAAGAAGATTCAATCATTTACTAAACAAAATACTCTATAGAGGAGCCTCTCCGAACCTCACCCTTCAGGTGCGCCGAGAAGACTGCTGGCTCGTATTCAAACATGAGGTTATATACCTTTCGGTTCAACACATACAATCACTGTAAAAGGAAAAATACCAGTTGGCCCTCGAGCTCCAGGAAAGGACCATATATGTCACACATCAGACCAGTACAAAGGCTTGACTATCTATTACTGATGAGGTCAGGAGAGGTGACTCCCTTTCGTCTTGGTGCCTGAGAATGCAGACACGGTGCCTCCAGGAGTGCGCTTATCGCCCCCAAAGCTAGATGCGACCTTGAGTCTTAGAACAGTAGAGTGAACAGCCTACCTTCAGCTGCTACCAGTAACTCAGATGAACTGGGGCCTGACAACTACACGTGATCAACACGTGATCACGGCCCGTGCTCGAGCATATGTTCAGAAGATGGCGTCTGTATGGTTCTTGGCCTACTCTTTCAGCAATAGATTTACAGGGAGGAAATAAACAAGTTTCCTCCAAGCAAAAGTATATATATTAAACAGGGAGTGTATGAATAGATGCATCATGCTAACATAATATAGATCCGATACTCCTTATATACAGGAAATCTACTTTTTTATCCCTCAGAACGGCCCTTTTAGTATGATGTAGCTAACTAATCTTCAAATATTTCCTCATCAATCTGCATTAGGTCTTTGAGCTCCTGCTGAACTAGCTGAGCTTTTATCGCTGTTGGGGATGGGCCAAACACTGAGGATGTGAGTTTTGTCACGCAATAGGAGCAACATGCATGTCCACATTGTACACAAACACAACACTTGAATATGATACACGCTATACATGCCAGCACCATCAGAATTTTCCATCCCCAAGTAGACAGCAAACACCAGAACCAACCAGAGAGAGACCACATACCAGTTTCTACATGTATCTCGGAAGCTAAACGATGTAGCTTCTGTATAGCCAGATGAACAGAGGGGGCAGAGTCAGGAATATAAACACAGCAAGAGCTGCCGATCACACGGCATGCTCCTCCTCGATCTGCCAAGATAACGTCCAAAACCATACTGTTTTGAAGTGAAATGAGTCTGGTCGCCTGTAGCTCTACTGTTATATTGGTCAGTATTCCTGCAGTAGTGTTAATTACCCCTTCAACTACTCTAGACAAACGTAGTACTTCTTGGATAGTAATCATAGGCCCCCAAAAGGGTAACACTCCCTTCATAATGTCGGTAAAATACTGCAGTGGAGTATCGGTCTGATCGATATCGGTGGTCTCTATCACCATTTTATTTCTCCTAATAAGTGCGCTACGTTTATCTAGTCGGTGATCCTTGTGATAATTAGACGGGCAATATAGACTGGAGGGTACAGGAAAGACAGGTAGCAACGTCCAGTCCAACCTCGTGGAAGCCAAGTATAGGTACTTTCTCCACAAACAAAATATACATTAGGAGGGGTTAACAATGGAGGGCTTCTAAAGGAACGCAACAGGTAAGTGCAATTACATCGGCTTTTCCCTACTGATATGTACCCTGCTCCTTGAACACAAAACGTAGAGGTGCTGTTTAATACAGGCACTGGAATAGCCCTATCTTCAGTAACATTACGGTCCTGAAAGTGTCAATAATATTGAGTGAAATTGAATTCAACAAAGTCCAAAATATCATTTTTCAACCAAGTGGTATTTTCATGCGTGATATACATATTCATACAGGCATTAAGATCTAAGGTTCCCTCTCCATTATTCCCATCGGGGTTGAATCCTTGATGAAACTCAATATATGCTAAAATCATTTCATAATCTCTCTCTGAAAACCTTTGATCGTCCACCATATAATACATATATATCACAGAAAGCAATTTGAACCAAGCCTCGCAACTTCCCAGATAAGACAAAGGTAGGGATATAAATAAGTCGTGCTTGTGCATAACAGATGGTAAAAGACCACAAACCCAACAATTTTGTAGTATTGGTGGCACTGTGTACTTGATGAAGCATTTCAATGAATGCGTTTTTCACATAGGTCTGATGATGCCTTTCCTTATGAGGGGCTAAAGTATGAAACACATGTTCCGGAGGTGGGGTAGTTGTTCCTAAAACAGTATGCATAGGGTGGCAAAATTCTAAATATATGAATACTCCCATTAATATAATTAGCAATATTGCTATAGTAGCTATAAATGCAATTTTAACACGATTGGTCCAACTAGAAAAAACAGGCATATATGTAGGAAAATAGCGTGGTACAAAAGGACGTTCCTCTTCAGGAACAAAACGAGCAAAGGGATACATGCTAAGTAAAAGTTCAACAATAAACTAGGGCAATGCAGTCCAACCTGCCAGAGGGTGCTTCTTTCCTGTGTCCGTTTAGAGCCTCACAGGCAAGCTCCTATCGTTCATCACATCAACCCTTGAAGAAAACACAACCTAGGCCCATTTGAACATGAAATTCAGTCTTTCTTTCTGAACAGAGCAAATAAATGTTCAAGGCTCTCAGCGCGTTCAGTCCAGTGTCTCACTCAGTACACCAGAAGTGTATCTAACAGACATTCATAGCACAGGTCTGTACCCTATCACTCAAGTCTCTCCCTATCGCCTACCATGGTCACCTGCTGTACCGTGTTGTTTTCTGGGCCGCAGGTTGTATCGAGTATGGCCAGGCACTTCTTGATCAGAGAACAAAACAGAGGATGACGAATCCGGTGAAACAGGGGTACTGCGAGCCTCTGGGTTAGCTGTAGGAACAACAGAATCTGGGGCGATCAATTGTGCTGATGACAGAGCCCCTTCCGAGCCCGGTGCACCTTCTCCTTGCCCTTCTCCAATTACCTGGGCGTCAGAAAAAGGGATTAACCGAGGAACTCGCTCACTTTCCCGAGTCAGAACCCCGTCCTGGATTCGCTGATCATATGCAAGCGGGAGGGGTAGTTTTTTTAGATGTGACACATGACTCCAGTGTCGCTTACCATTCACTTTTACCGCCGTCTGCGTAGCCAACAAGACTTGAATCGGTTCAGACCAATGAGGATCCATGCTGGATTTTCGCTGATAGTTACGGACAAGAACCCACTGTCCTGGTTCCAAACGATGTCCAGGACCCTCCGGCAGGGGCTGCAAAACTGCTGAGACCTGTTGATGAATGGAACGAAGATCTTTAGTCAAAGCATACAAATAGTCTGTCAGCATAGGATACTCTATATCACAAAACGTTCTGGGTCTCGGGACGCCCCAAACATTAGCAGGGCGCCCAAAAATAACCTCATACGGAGACAGGCCAGAATGAGAATGTGGAGTAACTTGTATTGACATTAATGCCAGTGGCAGAGCGTCCGGCCACCTCAGTCCAGTACTTTCTTGAATTTTTGCTAATTTGAGCTTTAATATCCCATTATACTTCTCGACCAACCCAGCAGACTGGGGGTGTCGAGCCACATGGAATTTCTGTTTAATCTGTAATCCATTACATATATGTGTGATAAGTTCTGCATTAAAATGTCTTCCGTTATCACTCCAGATCACACGAGGCAATCCGTAGCGAGGGAAATACTCCTTTACCAACACGTTTGCCGTTGCCAAAGCAGTGTTTTCTTTTGTCGGGTAGGCTTCCACCCATTTACTGAAAGCGCATACCACGACCAGGACATACTTCAAATTGTTAACGCGCTTCAGCTGGATATAATCCATTTGAAGCACCTCAAAAGGCAAAGATGGTGGTGCAAAGTTTCCACTCAAAACAGGCTCCCTGCCCCCTGGATTATGCCGTAAGCAAGCCATACAATATTGTACTAAATGAGCAGCGGTCCTAGAAATATTGGGATTGTACCATACAGGATCTAATAATGCACAAATACCTTTCACCCCAATATGAGCTGAACCATGTGCCATTGTCCGCACCGCATTCGCTAATGCATTAGGCAACAGCCACCGCTGTTTTTCTGTCGGATCAATCCAACAACCATCTGCATCTAATCTCCCTATTCGTTCTTTCCAGTGAGCCAGTTCAATAGGGGTAGCTTCTTTCTGTATTTCTCGGACACTCTCCATGGTATTATCAAACATCTCTGTTTCAGCCACCCACCTAGCAGAGCTAGTCACAAACATTGAGGTCAATTTGGATTTCGCAGTATCCTTAGCTACTTGATTGGCAAAGGCATTACCCTCCCCCACTGCATCAACCACTGCCTTGTGTGCACTACATTTGACTACAGCCACTTCAATGCTGTCAGTAATCGCAAAATCAAAGGGCCATGCTGTATTTGCTGACCATGAGAAGTAAGAAAACCTCTTTCTACCCACAGTCGACCAAAACTATGAGCCACGCCAAAGGCGTACTGGCTGTCGGTGTAAATATTTACTCTCAGTCCTTCACTTAACTCACAGGCCCGAAACAATGCCACTAATTCAGCCGCCTGTGCTGACTGATAGGGTACTCGAGAAGCCTCAACTATAGTGTGAAGAGTAGTTATCGCAAATGCAGCAGTTGTCGTGCCATCTGGTAACTTGAAACAAGAGCCATCGACATACAACTCCCCTTGAGGGTCAGATAGAGGAGTTTCAGTCAGGTCTACTCGTCCCTTCGTTTCTTCCTCAGTCCGAAATATACAATCATGAACATCATTGTTCTTTTCATTCGAAGGGAGGGGTAGTAACGTAGCAGGGTTCAGAGTGGCACATCGTTTAATCGTAATGTGTGGAGCAAACAAAGTCAAGTCGTATCTGGTAAGACGCGCACTCGTAAGGTGCTGGGTCTTTGTTTTGTTCAATAATATATCCACAGTGTGCGGTACCATCACTGTGAGGTCAGTGTTCAGAACGAGCCCTTCCGACTGTCGAATAGCCACCGCAACTGCAGCAGTGGACCGTAAACAGCTAGGGAGTGCTCTGGCGACGTTATCCAACACCGCCGAGAAATAGGCACAAGGTCTCTGCTTACCACCAAATCCTTGTGTTAACACAGAAAACGAGCAACCATCCACCTTGTGTACGTAAAGCACAAAAGGTTTTCGGTAGTCAGGAGTACCAAGAACAGGTGCAGAACAAAGCGCAGATTTCAAAGAGTCAAAAGCATCTTGACAAGCATCGGTCCAGGGTAAAGGTTCATGCACATCTTTAGTGGTTAAATACAGAAGAGGTTTAGTCAGAAGGGAAAAAATTAGGGATCCATTGGCGACAGTAAGAAGTTATGCCGAGAAATGCATGAACATCACGCTGAGTACGAGGTACAGACATATTAAAAATGATAGTCACACTCTCAGGGGTTAGTCTCCTCCCCTCCTTCGACAGTAGATGACCGAGATAGGTCACCTCCTGTCGACAATATTGAAATTTAGAAAGGGATACTTTATTGCCATTAGCAGCCAAATGAGACAATAATTGTACAGTGGCCTTCTTACAGCCTTCCTCTGTATCAGAGGCCGCTAACAAATCATCGACGTATTGCAAATGCACATTACCAGGGGGCAAGACCAAATCATCCAACAATGTTTTCAAAGCTTGACTATAAATACTAGGACTCTCTGTGTACCCCTGGGGAGCGCGGCAGAACCAGAAGCTGCGACCAGATAATGAAAAGCCAAAAATATAGCGGCTAACAGGATGAATCGGAATGCTAAAGAAAGCATTTTTTAAATCAATCACAGAGAAATATTTAGCAGTAGGAGGAATCATAGTGAGATTAGTAGTGATGTCTGAAACCACAGGGTATTGGGGCACCACTATTTTATTAATTTCGCGCAAATCAATCACAAAACGATAGGTATCAGCATAGTCACGATCGCTTCCAACAGGGGCCTTTTTTAAAATACGCAAAATGGGGCTGTTGCACACATTAGCAGCTCTCTCTTCCACCACAGCCCTTTTCACCAAATCTTGTATGATGGAGAGCAAAGCCTTCTCGCCTGCCGGAGAAATTTTGTACTGAGGTATACGAGGAAGCCGAGCATTTTGCTTCAAAGTAATAGAAACGGGCGGAAAATTTAATAATCCTACATCTGTGTCACCAGTGGCCCAAAATGTTGCTGGAATAGCAGCAAACTCAGGAGGGAGGGGTTCATTTTTAGTGAAACACTGCAAAGTATGCTTCCCAGGGAAATTAATAGTTAAGTAAACACCATCAGGTGAACAATGAATCTTAGCATGTAATTTCTTCAACAAATCCAGGCCCAACAAACTCTCACCACAATGGGAAGTTAAAAGAAATGGGGAGTCTATCGTAACAGGATGAATTGTAAAAGGAATAGGTTTGGAGATGGGGCTCACCACCGGAATTCCAGAGAACCCTACAGAAACATTATTGTGCCCGGACAGAGCAGCCCCTGGGACCAGGGAACGAGAAATAGAACTATTCGTTGCACCCGTATCAACTAAAAACTTTTCAGATGTCCCTTCAAATGTGCCTCTACATAAGGTCCTTGCTCATCAACGGGGACTGACACCATGGCTATCCTTTGTATAGGCATACCCTTCAGTCACGTCCATTGCACATTCCTCATTATAATACTGCCTACCTCTTGGATTATCGAAATAATTATTTTCTTGTCCAACTTGCATTGCCTCTTCTCGCCGCATATCACTGCGATCCACACTTCCCCGACCTCTCCCTCTACTTCTCATAGCCCCGTTCTGGGCCTGCAACAACGGACACTGAGATCGCCAATGCCCTTCCTCCTTACAATACGCACACTGATTTATTCGCAAAACGACAGCCGGCCCTCTGCCTCGTCCAGTTCTCGCCCCCCCTCGGGATGAACCCTCTACCGCCTCTCTCTCTGCCTCATCCTTGAGCAGCTTGTTGGAACAACACCCATGTTTTAAGATCTTTCGTTTTCTTTTCCGTCTTGTCCTTACTCTCATTTTCTCTATGTTCGTAATATTGGGCCATGCTCAATATTACCAAGGGTGTGGAAGTGGTCCAGGTACTTTCAGTGGCTTGCAGCCGTGCAGAGACTTCTGGTAACAAATTGGTCACAAAACGATTAACAAATATTCGTATACCGCCTTCCAACGATAAATCCTGTCCACTAAAATCAATGAATACGCCCTCAAATCTAGTGAAAAAGTCGGAGCCACTTTCATCTTTCTTCTGTTTACATGCGGTCAATTTGTCCCAATCCACCTTACGAGGCGGAATTAAGGAATGTATGTAAGTGATAATGCGGCCAGGTAATGCCAATAATTCAGGATTCGGCTTATTTCCTGCATTACGATCCTTGTCCCAATCTGTTATCTGCTCCCATTTTCTGCCTAATTCTTGAGCATGGTCCTGATCATGCACCTGACGCCATACGTCAACGGGAACTAACAATGCAAAAAATAGCTCTATGTCAGCTAAGGTCATGACGGCCGAAGAGACCGCTTCTGTGAGTTCTTTATAATAGGCCGTGGGATTCTTACGGGGGTCGGGTAATTGCGATTTTAGCGAGAAGACTTCACTCCTCTTCCAGGGGGTATATACCCATTGCTCTTGCACTCGGGCCTCTACATGAGGTCTAGTCACCATGCCATGGTCATCCTTTAGTTACGGTATCTCAGGATGGAAAATAGGATGAACTTCTCGCATAGGATGTTGAGTGTCCCACAAGGGACACTTTGTATGCATCCGTTCTCGATAATTTAATAAAATATCCACATTTCTATACACTTCATCTGGGCTAAGTTCAGACTTATGGGCCCTGTCCCAGATGTCATACATCACTTGGGGGGCCATCCCTCCGGGAAAACACTGTTCCCAGAGAGTAATAATACGTGCAGGCATGTGTTTCAAGGCATGTTGCTGCATAACAGGCTCATAGTCTCGCAGCGTGTTCCATATATCAGTTATAGTGTAAATAGGCTGTCGCATCCACTGGGATGACTGATTCTCAATCATCTCTTTCTCATTCTGTCCTACAGCCGAACGGGTAAACAACTTCCGTGCGTCGAAATCCCCCGGAGCACGAAATGGAGTAGAAACAGCTGGGGATGGGGTCGTGCTCGCAGAAAGGGAAGCCCACACAGGGGTGGGGGGAGACAAAACAGCTGTGGACATAACAGAAGACTGCAGGGTAACAGGCCATAAAGTAGCCATCTCAGACACTGAGGGAGACAAAACAGAGGATGTTCCCGGAGAGGCAAGGGAATAGGAAACAACAGTGGCGGAAACTGAAGGGGCCTGTACTAGAGTCGGGGGAACAACAGGATATATACGCTGCGGAACATAAGGTGGAGGTGGATGAGTATCCAATAAATCCTCTATCTCATCTTCCACTTCAGGCCTAGCCACATAGGTCTTATCCACTTGCAATCTAAATTGTCTGTCTGCACAATCAATCCTTTGTTCAGTTTGTGCTTTATCATAAGCTATAGCTTTCTGCGTAATCGTCTGATTTCCGTTCATCCTACATACTTTCTCCTCCCGAATACGCCTACGTTGCACTTCCTTCTGCCACATACTTAGGGAGTCAAAGATTGACTGTAGACTACGTTTAGAAAATAATCGATCCTGCAGAAAATTATCTTTTTCTCATCAAAAGACCCAGTTAAGGGTCATTGTAATTCCACATTTTCTTTAGTATATTTATGCCATAATGTATTAAACAAAAGAGGTGTAATACCATGATTTACATACATATCATAACTTGGGCTGCCCTCAGGCGTGGCAGGTTGACTTTCAGCTAAATGCGTATCATTAGGGCGGCAACAACATCCAAAACAACTCAATTTGCTAAAACACGCATGGTTATTATTGTCTCACGTTCCTCATTCGATCATAAAAATAAACTTCAAAACATGGCCATGTTCAAACATTCACAAAACATACAACCTCACGCTCCTTCAAACATACACAATAATATACATATACATACAAAGATATTCAAAAATACGTCTTTTCAAACAAAGAACAGAGCCCGTCGACTCCTGTTTGTGGAGAATCAATCAAATTCAGATTCCAAGACCCACAGATACCAAATCAAGCAGTCCGAAGACTACCAGGTATAACCACAGACCGACCTACAGACCATCCCGCAGCCTTCCTGGTTCACTCTTGGGACTATTCTGACTAAGCCCACTTCATTAGCACCGCTTCAGATATGTTCCCAAGCCTACCCAGGTACAGCCACAGGCTTTTCCGAGAGCAATCCGGCCGGGCGCGCACCACTCGTGCCACACCGGGTGTCAGATCGGCGTCTCTATTATTCACAAAAAGGTCCGTGGAGCATCTATACGTGCAGCCACCACAATGCTGCCCCGTCAGACCCCCAAGATTCTCCGTGGTATACTGACCACCAAATACTTACGCAGTTAACTGCTTCAAAAGCACTGCTCAACAGTGCATGCCAAAAACATCAAAACAATTCCACTCACTTGGTGCACACAGGTACAATTACGTGTTCTCCACTGCCAACTCCTGACGACCAACACGGTCAGCTCCTGGGTTACGCCCGTAGGACTCCGGTGAAGGGTCACTATCAGCTGGGGATACTCTGATCATGAGAGCGGAGTAAGTTCATACCAAAGATGGCTAAATTTCAAAGAATCCTTTTTCCGTCCACCCGCTCGACCAGAATTACCCCTTGTCCTTACCACCCGTTTACGGGGAGGATGACCCAGTCACGGAGTCCCGGCGGAGTCGCCAACTGATGTACCATAAAAATAAACTAAAGGACTATTCCTATCAATAGTCCCAATACCATTTCCCAATAATCAGTCAGTTGGCAGTGAAGAAGATTCAATTGTTTATTAAACAAAATACTCTATAGAGGAGCCTCGCCGAACCTCACCCATCAGGTGCGCCAAGAAGACTGCTGGCTCGTATTCAAACGTGAGGTTATATACCTTTCGGTTCAACACATACAATCACTGTAAAAGGAAAAACACCAGTCGGCCCTCGAGCTCCAGAAAAGGACCATATATGGCACACATCAGACCAGTACAAAGGCTTGACTATCTATTACTAATGAGGTCAGGAGGGGTGACTCCTTTTCGTCTTGGTGCCTGGGAGTGCAGACTCGGCGCCTCCAGGAATGCTCTTATCGCCCCCAAAGCCAGATGCGACCTTGAGTCTTAGAACAGTAGAGTGAACAGCCTACCTTCAGCTGCTACCAGTAACTCAGATGAACTGGGGCCTGACAACTACACGTGATCAACACGTGATCAAGGCCCGTGCTCGAGCATATGTTCAGAAGATGGCGTCTGTATGGTTCTCGGCCTACTCTTTCAGCAATAGATATACAGGGAGGAAATAAACGAGTTTCCTCCAAGCAAAAGTATATATATTAAACAGGGAGTGTACATATAGATGCATCATGCTAACATAATATAGATCCGATACTCCTTATATACAGGAAACATACTTTTTTATCCCTCAGCGGATTCTTCGGGAGTACGCTTTGGTTCCAGTACAATACAGTCTATACCTAGGGCAAGCACTAGTTCATACCTACAGATGTGGGAATTAAGCCATGGCGTAAAACTTCATTCCGTTCACGGATTTTGCGGAATTTAGCAACTCCGCGTTCTGTGGAGAATGCAGAGTTACCGTTAAACTCCGCACTCCGCAATGGAGTGGAGTTTTTTTGGGGCTGCGCACTCAAAATGCAAATTTGCGGTGCAAGAATGACTTGATGGGTGCTCGCGATCGCCTAGGAGATTTTCAGGGCCATACGCGGGTGCCAGGAGATTTGCTATCCAGCCACATGCTCCTGCAAGATTTTGCGTTCACCAACACATCATTCGGACTCTCCAGCAACTTCCGGCGGATGTTTTCTACTGTACATGATCCCATATGTGCAAGATCTTCTGTGGTTGCAATCAGGGGAAGACTCTCTCCTTGTGCAGCATCAGAATCTTCCTGAACTGTCGATTTGGAGTTAAAAACCTCCTCGAATTGACATTTGGTAGTGTTTTTTTTGTGCGAGGAGTCTGTTTGTTATTTTACTTATTTTTTCAACTGGAAGTAATTGCTCCAGAGTTTCCAACGTTCTGTTCATTTCCACCAGGCTCCTCTTAGTGCTTTGCCCATCTCTGGTCACTTTTCATTTGAATTCAGAGCTGGAAGGATCACTGTTTGTGTCTGCTGCAGATCCCATTGGATTTAAGGACTTTGAATTTGAGATTTCACAAGTAAGTTGAAAAACTGGTGTTGTTTGATTGAAGCCATGCATCTGGATTTATTTGCACTTTTAAGCGATTTAAAAAATGTATTATGGTGGGTGGCCTGTTGTTTCAGTAGGGGCCTAGTGATTTATTTGCATTTAATTTTTCTTCTTTTGTAAAGGAAAAATGTCACACAGTTTACTACATTTCCTACATGTTTTGTAATACATTTGAAATTTTGATTGAATTCACTTTGTGGCCTTGTCTGCCAATTGACGTTCCAGCCAGCAGGCCCAGTGCTAGTCATGGCTGCATGAAACAACAGTTTCTGTGGTGTTTACAGCATTTAGGCCATTGATGGATTTTGATTGATATACAAAATGTGATGTTTTGTTGTATTTCATGTTCTTTCATGCAAACAGTGTATAGGAGTCAGGACTAGGTGAGGTAATGCCTTTGAAGGATATGTCTTGCTGTAAACTTTTTATTAGCACAATAATTTACGTTTTTGGTTTTCTAAATTAATGACGTTTTCTCTGTTTTACCATGTCTCCTTTGTCTCGCCAGTGTGTGTGCTTGCAATAGGTCAACATTTGGCTTTGTTTGTTCCAGATGCCATGTGGCCACTGGCCAGGGGCTATTTTGTATAATCAGTGGACTGTCCCGGCCTGAGCCTGCATGTGCTGTATGTTTTACAAGCCTCCTGCCTCTTGTTGTTCTAACTTGTGACCGACCATGTGGCTTGCGGTGATTTTGTGTAGGCAGCCAGTGTGCTTTTGCCATAAGCCTGGATGTGTTCTTTTTCTAGGCCTCCACCCTCTTGTTGTGACCATGTGGCTGGCGACCATTTTGGGTAGGCAGCCAGTTTGCTTTTGCCACAGGCCTGCATGCGTTCTTTGTTCTAGGCCTCCTGCTTCTTGTTGTGACCATGTGGCTAGGGGCCATTTTGTGTATGCGGCTATTGTGCTTTTGCCGTAGGCCTACATGTGCTCTTTGCTCTAGGTGTCCAGCTTCTTCTGTGACCATGTGGTTGGCGGCCATTTTTTGGATCTAGTCAGTGTGCTTTCCCTATAGGCCTTCATGTCTTCCTTTGTACACAATGAATGCCTTCCTGTTCAGTATTGAGATTGATGACAATGTGTCACTGGTTGGCAGCCATTTTGTGCATCCAACCAAATTTAGCCCTTTTTGCTATAGGCTGCATGGATGGTTGAGCAATGAGATATCAGTTTAATATTAACGTGTTATTATATCTTTAAGGATAACTTAACTTATGTTTCATTATTTACATTTTTCAATTTTTTTTATTAATGAATTGGTAAATTATTTTTCAATTTCTTACATTTTTTTATATAACATAAAAAAAAGTTTATACCATTTCCCACTACATCTTGCATCAATCAAATCAGCTCCATCTGATGTCTGCTATAGGTGCACGACAACATTCATTGTCTAGAGATTATTCCTTGCATTGTCATTTGTCAGGTGCACCTCCCTCAGTGCCACATCACACAATATGAGTGACGTGACGTCACATGCCGCACATAAAGCCAACCGTTTCATCTGTATGTTGTTGTTTTTTACTCTCTCTTATTCTTCCTTAGTGTTCAGTCACCATGAAATGTTGGTGTGGTTTTCCGTTTTACAAATGAGTAAATATAATATTATGTTTACACTGTATTGTTAATTAAGGGAGTAACAGCAGTGACCACACTAAATTATATTTTTTTGTTTGTGCTACTAATTCAACAGCAAAAATGCCACGTTTTGCTGATGTCCTTCTTGCTTCTTTTCTTTTAGGTGCATGACAAGAAGACAACAACAAGAGATAACAACAGATCACTCACAGTACTGTCAGAATGAAGGTCTGTGCATGGTGTGAGCGTGACATATGAGTGACCCACACGTCAGACATTTCTTCAAATTGTGAAGCTAGATGCCACTGCAAACTGACAGCTTCAAGATGGCTCCAAAGAAAGGTGCCACTGCTAAGCCTAAAACTGTCCCCAAGAAATTAGCCAATGAGAAGAAGGAGCTTACCAGTGCCACCCCCACCACTGGTATGGTGCCCCAGATGTTTTGGGGGAAAAAAAAACTGTGCCTGCCGCATCGGCCTCTGAGGAGCAAGCTGAGAGCAGAACCTCCAAATAAGTGGACCTACCCCAGTCTCGGCCCAAGCCCATGTCTGTCACAGAGGCAGCCATTACGGCAAACGCCAACGAGCAGTGATGTTGACTTTGACATATCTCTATGGCAAAGTAGTACCCAATCATCACAGGAAACTCAGAGCAGTAGACAACAAGAACAACAGCCACAATAGCTAATAGTAGTTCCTCCCAAGGCAGGAGCTGTTCAGGAGATTGAGCTTCATGCTGAGGAAGTAGAGCAATCTGCTCCAGACGATCCATTGTCTTCCAGATCTCCAGCTAGAAAAAGGAGGATTAGTGATGCATTATCTTCTTCTTCAAGCCTCTGTCTGATGATCTAGACTCCACTTAAATCCCACCTCAGTCTGAGAGTGAAACACGCAACGAGATGACTCAGACGAGGCTAGGGAAAAGGAAGGTTCCAGAAAGCCTTAGAGTTATGGAGGCAGATGTAGAAGAGGAGGATGACGACAAGCCAGTCATCATGGATGTTAGGCCAGCCCCAGTGGAGACTGACGTTACCCCATCCCAACTTCCCTGTGGGGATGTGGCAGTGTCACCACAGATCCAACCAACGCCAACTGCCATATTTGCAAAGTCCCGGCAGTGACCTACATCCACAACCATCTCAGTAGAAGTATATACTTCAGAGGCAGAGAGTCAAGCGTCAAAATGCCCACCTATAACCAGTTCATCCAACATTGGCAGTGGCACCAGCATCAGAAAGTTGAGCTCCCCAGTTTGGGATTTCCTTTCACTTACCCAGAAGGAGGTGAACATTGCCATATGCTCCCCTTGCAGTGCAAGTGTTAGTCATGGTAAGCTTGGTACAAACTATGGTACCAGGGGTCAAATAGTCCATTTGAGAAAGCACCATACGATCCATTGGGAGGCACACCTTAGCGGCGAAAGAAACTGCAAGTGTTGCTGGAGAAGGGGGTGAAAACCCAGCTGAGCAGGGAATCCGAATCCGATCCGATCACAGTGGAAGGAGAAGAAGAGGAAGACATCTTCATTACGCAAAGCAGCCCTCTCCACAGCAGTGAAGGAGTGTCACCCACACCAGCAACATCGCAATGGCACAAGACTCAGATTGAGACACCAAGGCAACAGAGGACAGTGACTGTCCCGCAGAAAAGCACATTGAGCCTACCACCAACTGGTCTCAAGAAGTCACCTGCATCAGTGGCACCAGGAAAGAAAAACATTCAGGCTACTATTCCTGACATGTCCAGAGGGGCAGTATGAATGCAACCACCCAACGGTATGTTTGTACAATTTGAAGCTGACTAAAATGATAGCGCTGTACCTCTTTCCTTTTTCTTTTGTTGAAGGGGTGGGTTTTCTTTGTGGCAGTCATCTGCCCGAAATGGAAGATTCTCAGCTGGACCTATTTTGCCAGAGTTGCTGTTCCAGCGCTACATCACAATGGGCTTGAATTGCTTGGACAAGCTTTGCAGCAGAGTGCTGTCCACACTATCCACCTGACAACAGACATGTGGACCAGTTGCCAAGCGACTGATTACATGTGAATCACTGCACACTGGGCCTCTTTAGTTGGGGCTAGAGAAAAAATATCTGCAGGTGTTGACACTGCTAAGATTTTTAATGCTGCTTGGAAGCATGCGACAGTAGCGATGTTCGCAATGGAGAAATCCCAAATACCTGCAAACATTTTAGAAGACTTTAACGGTAAGGTAAGGTAATTTTATTTGTACATGATTAAGTAAAACCTTTACAAAAAGAAAAAAAATGTAAAACATTGATAAAAGTTACTCAAATTCATTTTGTAAATATTCTAAAACAAAATTTTACTTAATCTCAGTTTTTAATCATCATTGCGATTAGGAGTTTGAATGCTTCAGGGAGTCATCTCATAACTGTTCAGTCTGGCTTTTATTGATCCACATTTGGCATGGTCTTGTGTCTTCCTGCTACTAATTTGAAGAAATTTGTGTCCGGACAGTTCAATTTTGTTTTGGTTGGGTTAAAGCATAATTTGACCACTTGCCTGCATGTTCGAACACCATGCAATTTAAAAGATGAACGTAATAAATTGTACTTCAGGTCCTTTAATCTAGGGCAGATACAAATTGCATGAATGATATCTTCTTTGCCAGCCTTGCACAAGCGACACTGTTGAGGGCACTTCTTTCTATCCCAAGGCGGCAAGTGAGAGGCAGCTGGAATTACCCCAAGGCGTAATTGTAAAAACTTTTCTTTTGTTTTCAAATTCATTCCAATGTTAAGATACGCTTGAGATTGCAGTGTCACATAATCGCTGAGTGTGATCCAGCTGTGCGCTCTTTTGGATAATGTCTCCTTATCCTCAATAGAGGAGATAATCCGTGCTGATTTTTTTCCTACTTTTTTAAGGGAAATGTGATCAGTAGGGGTGCCCCAGAGGTCTGACAGTCCCAAAATTTGGAGTGAATCAAGCAAGTAATCTCTGGCTGAGGATTTTCTGTGTCGGAGCAACTCTTTCCATACATTTGAATTTAGAGTGCCGGCCTCAGCGCTACGGATCTTATGCCAGCCAATAACATACGCGCTCCGTCTTTCAAGTATTTGTTTTAAGAGGCCAAATTGTAGCCGAATATGCGCTGGAGAAACGTATCCTGGCAGATTGAAGATTGTCCTGTATGATTTGGCTATCACTGTATCCAATAGAGTAGTGTCTTTACCTTGAAGGGGTTCACTCCCATCTGTAAGGGTCGGCTGTAGCTTTGCTGGCAGAACTTGGAGCAAGGGGTTAAACATTAAATCAGGAAGTTTAACCTTTAAGCATTTTATCGCCTGGCAAGTCATGGTTCCCTTCCCTCGCGAGGACTCTAATTGGTGTTTGAACGAGTTCTTGTTGTCCAATATTTCTCCCAAATATTTGTAGGTAGTTACCGAATCCAGCCCTTGCCCATTTAGTTGCCAATTGAGTTTCCTCTTTTTTCGGTAGTTCACTGCCATGACTTTGGATTTGGCAACATTTATTTGCAAGCTGTTCTTTTCCGAAAAGGTGTGGGTTACATTCAAAAGATGTTGGAGGCCAATACGAGTCCGACTTATTAGAACCAGGTCGTCTGCGTACAACAGATTAGACAGCAGAATTTTCCCCAGTTTTGGTGCATGGCAGGTGCATTTGTCGAGTTTTCCCGGCAGGTCTGCAAGAAAAAGGTTAAATAAAAACAGAGCTAGGACGCGACCCTGTTTTAATCCTTTTGTTATCAGAATGGGTTTGGGGAGGTGTGTTCCTGCTCCTAATTTAACCTTGATCCAGGTGTTTGTGTGCAGTAATATCAGTTGATCTAAGAGTTGTTTAGGTATTTCCCAATTTTCTAGTTTTTGCCAGAGTTTGTTTCGATCAACATGATCTAAAGTGGCAGTGCAGTCAATAAAACAAAGAAAGAGAGAAGTTTTGGTCTCTTTGCTGCATCCATCAGTAGGGTCAAAGCCATGATGTTTGTTGTGGTCCCTTGACTCCGACAGAAACCTGTTTGATTAATTGGGATGATGTATTTTTCGAATGCCCATGATGTTAGCTCCTTCAGTATTGTTCCTCCACGTCTATAAGAGCAATAAGCTGATAATTATTTGGGAGTCTCCTGTTGCCCTGCTTGAAGATTGGGCTTATTACTGACCCAAACCAGGACTCCGGTAGTATCAAGGTGTCCTTTATATCTTTAAAAACCGGCGCTAATGCTACACTCCAGAATTCTGCGTCTGATTTATACAGCATAGGTGGAATGCCGTTTGGACCGGGGGCAGCTGTTGGTCTGCCCCTAGCTATTTGCCTCTTGACATCCGATGGTGTGGAGGCAGAATGTTCAGACTCAGTAGAGGGAGAAGGTTTCCAGACTGGCATTAATTTACCTGCACATGGGGGTGAAATGAGTCCTCTTAGGCCTGACTCCTCAGTAGTTGCCGTTGTATGGCCATTGCTTATTTTTTCCCTGCGTAATTCTTTACTGGGCCCTTTTATCCCTGTTTCTTCAGAACGCTGCCCTGCGGATATACAGTTGAAATGATTGAAGAGGTATATTGTCCATGCTTCTTCCGTTATATTAGAATTTAGGCCAAGGTGGTCTGGATTCTTTATTCTTTTGATCATTTGCCAAAACCTTGAGCTGTTTTTCCTTTTAACTTCATGGAGGAGCTTGGCCCATAATTCTTTGTTTTTTGTTTCTTTTTTTCCCATTTCTTCCTTTTTAGCAACTGTTTTGATTCCCGTAGCACGTTTTGCAGGTCATAATTTGATGGATCTTTTTGCATCTGCCTCAATGTGCGATTCATTATCTGCTTTTGCATTTTCATTTCTGTGGTGAATTGTAATTTGGTCGATGCTCCCTTTGGGTGGTTTATTCTGTTTGATGATCCTTTTAATAGTTTCTCGGCAACAGCTAGAATGAAGTTTTGCCATACTTCTACCGGTTTTGTCGTGAGACTTTCAGCTTGAGCGTGAAGAGTTTTTGCTTTAAGACATATGGTACTGATGTTGCTTGGATTGCATCGAAGCCGCTTAAGATTTGCAGGCGCTTCGATGTTGAAGCCTATCGATATTTCTATTTTGGGGAGTAAGTTTACTTGTATTGTTGCTTCTTGAGGCAAGTGGTCGCTATGTTCACTAGTCCCTATCCTAAACGCCATTACTGTACCAAGCATATTTAAGGATGTGAATGTATAATCCAAATGGGAAGATTCCTGTTTTGAATGAAACGTTGCAATTGGTGGGCCGTCCTCCTTGAAGCGGCTGTTTAAGGCTCTTAGGTTAAGATGTTCTAGCTGCTGTAATAGATAATTTGAGGAATTTTTTAGTTTCTTTATGTTTGGGCAGCCCCGTCTTGGTACTTCCCATGTGGTGCTAAGTTCTTGGTTAAGGGCATCATCTGCCCCGGAGCTTATAAGATACATGTTGAAGTCACCTGCCAGGATAATATAATCGGAGTCCTCTTTGTCCATTATCTTTTTCGTTGCTTCGATCAGTTCCTTGGCGGCTTTCCGTTTCCTTTTTGGATGGATGTAAGCGTTAATTACTATAACTTCTTGACATGTGTTGTTTAACCAAAGTGCAATCTTTACCGCCTGCACGGCACTTGGGGGTTTTGTTTGAGATTCTATTATTATGGTCTCTCCTATTGTTGCTATAGAGGTTAAAATCATTAAGCCCCCCTATCGCCGACCAAAATCAGCCCATTTTTTTGCCGGGATACTACAAGATGTGTATCCTTGGAGTTGGAAGGCCTTTTCCTCCCAGGTCTCTTGCAGCAGTAGGAGATCAAATTATTTTAAATATTGCAGGAATTCCGGGTCCTCGCATTTGCTAGCTAAGCCATTAATGTTACAGATACAAATTTTAATTTGCCTGGGCTTGTCCAAGGCATGGTCAAGGTTACTCTCCCTTTGTCAATTTGTGTGATCTGTTATATTGATGGTGAGCTGAATTTGAGTTTTGTGAGATGACCGGTTAAAGGTTACATGGGTCCCTTAGATCTTGTGCTGGAAAAAAGGTCTTTTTATCTTAAGAGTGGGGTTTTGGGGAAGTACTCCTTGCTCCCTTTAATACAGAGTTGGTGTTTTTCTGTGGTGGTATTCCGGTGGACGGTAAGAAAGGTGTTGGGTAGGGAGGTTGCTTTTCAATTTTAAGTTGTATCCCCCATTGCTTGAATGTAGACATTTCTTCCATGATTTTTTGGGCTATTTCTGTGGAGTTCCAGGTTGCTTTGGTTGTTTCTGAACCTTGTAAATTGTTGTTTGGCTGAAATTCTATTTGGAGAAGATCAGAGGAGACAATATTTTCTAGGCTTACGATCGAATGTAAAAGCCGCAGGGTATTTCCTCTGCTCTATATGTCGTCTCTACCTCAAGACATATATTCTGGAGTAAAAATAATTGTGGTCATGCTATCACCGTGCTGTACAGCAGTTTGCATTGTACGGGATCCCTCGCTTCCGGTGTAACCGTACTCGGGAGAGCGGCTTAGGCTGCCACTTGTGGGGGAGGTTTGTTGCATACTTCGCTGCCTTTTTGTCTTCACGGGACCCTGGTGGTGCTTGTTGCACCCACTGTTGACTTCTGTAGGAACTCCGCATTACTAGACTGCCCATTGTCGCATATTTCTGTAATTAGGGTTTGATCAGTATTAATGGTCCTTGTTAAATCAAAGTGATGGGCAGTTTGAGTTATTTTTGTTCGAGGGCTGTTGATAAGTAGAGGTTTCTGAGATATATCTCTGGGTGGTGTGGTAGAAGCCACTGTCTACCTAGCAGTGGATGTCGGGGGGAGATCCTCAGAATCTTCGGGGGGAAGCGAGAGCATTGGTTGATTTGCATGTTCAACTTTTGGAATATGGTCTATTCTTGTTGGGGCCAGATGTGGTGTCAATTCTTTACAGGATCTTCCATTAATTAGAAGCCTGTTTCTTCCCTTCCTTTATTTCTTCCTTCGAGTTTTACAAGGGTTCTGGGCATTGATTAATACACAATCAGTTATAGTTGCACAGGCTGCTGGTAGGTGAGCCATGGTTTCAACTTCCATACTCTCAGCTGATGGTAGTGGGGCATCCCTACATCCTTTTTTTAATTGGTCCAAAGGACTTATTTGAGATCTGGGCTGTTCAATGTTTGTTGCAGGGACCTGTAAAACAGTTGTTTTTAAATCTGCAATGAAGTCCCCTATCATAGTCTATCGCTGTTGTGGGGTCCGGCGAACCCACAACCAGATGACGCACCGGGGGTCCAACATCCTGGACCGAGAGCAGGACCAGCTGGACGTGCTAGGGGTTGAGGTTGCAGGGCTTGGTGAGTAGCTAATTACTATTGTTGTGTGTTCTATTGCTAATATTTTTTCCCAAATAGCAAGCATGCTGCTCACATGCAGGTAAGTTACATTTACAAATCTTATATTATGTGATTTTTATTCTAGATAGGTGCTCCGCTCTATCTAATTGTACTTGTTTGCAACTTTGCGCTCACTTCTGGTGATTATGTAAGAACTTAAGAACTTAAGCCCTTTTGTCCTCATTTCTATCCAATCGCATCCTGCTAGTTAGTTTGAGTGACTTCAACTCATTTCTCCTTTCACTCCCATGCGGAGTTCCGCAAAGATCGTCACTAAGTCTGACTCTGTTTAATATCTACGTCACAGACTTAGCACGAGTAATTAAATCATTTGGGATGGGTCTCAGGTCATATGCGGATGACACTCAATTGGTGCTCGCCGTGCATAAAAACGGAGATGCGATTTCGGCCAGCTTTCATGAGTGTATGTTGGTCATCAGTACCTGGATGTCAAAGCACTGTCTTAAAATAAACTCTGCTAAGACAGAAGTAATGGTTTTTGGAAATCTCTCCTCAGGATACTCTACAACCTGGTGGCTAGGCACTCTGGTATCTCCCCCAATTCCTGTCAAAAAAGCCAGGAACTTGAGTGTCATTTTTTACGATAGACTATCTTTCGTACATCATGCTAACGCAGTGGTCTCTTAATCCTTCTATACTTTAAGGATGATAAAGAAATTGCTACCTTTTGTCCTGGCCAGTACCAGACAAAAAGTTAATTGGTGCTCTGGTCATGTCTAAGGTTAACTACTGCAATGGCTTTCTAATTAATGCCCAGGAAAGGGTTCTGGGTAAATTGCAGTTGGTTCAGGAAGCAGCCGCTAGGATACTGTCAGCTACCCCAAGTTTAAATCCATCTCTAAGGTGGTGTGACAACTCCATTGCCTGCCCATAAGAAGCAGAATGAAATTTGAAGCTCTCTATATTGCCTACAAAGCAATTCATAATGCAGGACTGGAACATTTGAAGAAAGCCTTTCTGGCTTCCACACCCCTGAGATCTCTCCGCTCAGCAGACGCTAAACTTATGGTTGTTCCTAGAACCAAGAAAGCCAAATGAGGTGACAGAAGCTTCCTAGTTTCCACAGTCAAACTGTGGAACTCTCTTCCCTTGCAGATTACGGCTAGTCCCATGCTCCTATCTTTTAGAAAACAAATAAAAACGTGGCTCTTCAAGCAATAGGCTTCTCACCAGCTTTTGCTTAACTTTTCAGCATATAGCGCCGAGACACCTATAGGTATTTGTACGCTTTACAAGTTGCTAAAGTAAAATAAATAAATAAATAAGTAATACAGACTAGAGAGAGACTCCTTTCCTTTTTACTGTCAATACTAAGATAGCGGTAGTTAGTTAGTATTAGTAATTTAGCGGTATGTGTCCTATCACTGCAGCTCTTAGAACCTTTTTGTAGCTCGTACAGTGACAAGCAACCAACAAATTTTGAGTATGCACGTATCCATCAATGCATTTAAAGACAAAGGGCCCGATTCCCAAAAGTAATCTGAGACAAAATCCTAACTTTACGACTTTCGGTGTTCACAAAGGGCATTTAAGAAGTAGTAAAGTTAGGATTCCTCACTTTACTACTCCTAAATGCCCTTTGTGAAAACTGAAAGCCGGGCAGTTAGGATTTTGTCTCAGTTAAACTTAAGTTTTGGTCTTAAGTTAAACTACAGTCCAAAACTTAAGTTTAACTGAGACAAAATCCTAACTTTACAACTTTTGGTTTTCCTAAAGGGCATTTAGGAGTTGTAAAGATAGGATTCCTAACTTTACTACACCTAAAAGCCCTTTGTGAATACCGAAAGTCATAAAGTTAGGATTTTGTCTCAGATTACTTTTGTGAGCCGGGCAGACTTAGTGAATTTACCAGTCAAAGGAGGTTAAGATTGATTGCAAATGAGATCGGAACTTAGAAGCAAATATCATTTGTTGCAATTTATTCCAAATAGGCTGGCTAGGTAGGTTTAGGAAATGTGGAATCGATAGTACGGTCCGCGATACAAGTCTACTTCTAGTCGATATGATTTAGGAAAGTTCAATGTTATTGCAAGTGCTGTTTCCTGTCCAAAAAGTGCTTTGGAGAGATTATTTATTTATATTTACCACCAATTATTTCTTGTCTCTTTAATTATGTCTTACATGCATCAGCATCCAGGGGCAAGAGGTCATCGGAAGAGGGTGAGGGAGCTGGAGATACCTCTCAGAAGGAAGATCACTCCTCGGTTGAAGGCTCTGCGGGTCCCAGTAAGTTATCCTGTTGTTAATATTAATATATATTTCCCTAACTTTTACTGCTCCTTAATTTGAACTAAATCCTCTTTGATCCATCAGTTTAAAAAATTGTGTTATCCCTACATTATCCTATTATCTACTGAGGTATTTAATATTTCTAGTGTCTGTTTTTCACCTCAAACTGTCTCTGTCTGTAGCTTCCTTTCATCTGGTTTTTCAGTCAGCTTTCCCTCTCCCCATATATATCTTGTGGACTGCCAAGTGATAGTACTGTAAGACTCAGAGAAAATATTGGTCCTTACTACTCTAATAGTACTACCACTCTGCCATGCAGAATGCATGCCCAAGTAAAGTATTCTACGTCTGTTTGTTGAGATGAGAAGACTTTCTTTTACTTTCTCATGCTCAATCAGTAACCAAAGTTCTGTTGTCTTCTTATCTAGGCCTAGTATTATTAGCAGTTGTTGATGTTGAACTGATTAGCTTGCACCATGGCTGGAACGGAGTATGAGGAAGAGCAGGATGGTATCATTACATTTGCCATCCAAGAAGACTTTATGTCTGATTGTTCAGCCAGTTAGCCACTCTTATTTCTTATCAAAAACTCAGATGCACCAGTAGCTCTAGCCACTCAGTTCAGTCCCTTACAGGTTGTCTTTTTGAGACTGAGACATTTCAAAACGTGCCACCAGCAAAAACAAAATGCCCAACTGGATATTTTATATTTTTGATAGGACATACTGTGACTGTACCCGAATTGCTGGTGATGGGTGTGTTGTATGTATTTTCAATTTTGCCATTGAAATAAATAAATGGAGGAGACGCATGTGGCATCTAAAAACAATTTACTTTTTTCTAGCCGTACCGGCCACCAGTGCCGGGCAGTGGGGATGGCGGGGCAATCCAGGGAGCAGATGTGGCAGCTGCAGGGGTGAGCCAGTGGCAGTGGTGGGCAGTGGTAAGTCATATTGCTTTGTTTGCTTATTGGCCATTTATATTCTGACTGCAAGGGTGTACATTGTACAGTTGAGAGTGAGACTAAGGTGTGAAAAGTTGAAGACACCCTTCTTTACTTAGCCATAGCATCTCACCCAATTAGAAATTCAATGTATTACTATCAATCACACCACTCACCAACACCACTACACAAACATGTGTAGGTCTGGTGGTATTGTTTACCTTTAGGCCACTTCAAAGTCATCATCCTCCAAATCAGTTGGTTTTAGTGAATTTGAAAACTTAAATCTTCTTCTGGCAGCAGTAGTCATGCTCACACTCACTCCCTGAGTCATTCCATCATCTATGATCCTCCTGAGTCTGTCCCTGAGTATGGTGTCCAACTCCATACCATACCAACAGTGTCTTGAGTCCCGACTCAAAATGCAATAGATCGGCATGTAGTAGTATAATTTTGTTATTGAACAACAAGAAGGGAAAGATTGAGTCACTTTTTGTGTAGACTAGATTTTTGTTTGCAAACTTTGCATTACCTAAGAGACTGGTCAAGTCTGAGTCTTTGAGGAGTATTAATATAAAGAATAAAATAATAAAAATACAAAGCAGTGTGGACTGTGGACTGTGTGGAGTGGACTTGGACGTGATGAAGGAATCTTGTCATCTTATCTTTCAAAGTGGAAGGAAAAAAAATAACCTTCAGGGGAAATTTAAAATCATCGATCAGCTGCCGGTAGGCCAGGCCACCAAAATGTTGGGAATATCAAATTCATTACTTACACATTAAGTGTAACAAACACCCAGTCTCACATTGCCCGCCAGCACATGATTCACCTCATCTCGTCTCAATCTCTTCTCAACACATTGATGATGACATATCACAAGCTCGAACAAGTTCACACATCACAACAAACAACAATCACTCAGTGTTCAATGCATGCCAGGAGTTACCTGTTATTCCCGTGTGCTCACCATGATCGATTGGTGGTACATTGCAGAATTTAGATCCTCCATTTGCTCATGATCACGAAGCAGAGACTTGCCATTGTAAATCAAATTATAAATGTTGCATGTGGGTGGGGCAGACCCTTTAGGGTAAGTAAGCATAGATAATCACAGCCCAGGGTTGGAGGCAGGCATACATTAGTTTGTATTCTCCATTCAAAATTTCTGGCTTGATGGAAATGGCTTTGGAGGGAGAGTCGGGAGTCGGACTTCTTCACTGACTGCATGCAGTTGTAACTCCAATCTGGCAATAAACATATGTTGTGAATAAGTTGGTGAGGATAAATGGTCAACCAGACAGTCAGACACACACAAATAATAATGTAAAGAATGTTCACTAGGTATATTTTTTATTTTTTTGGACATCAAAGAAAGAAAGCCTAGGAGTCAGGGAAGAAGAGCTTGTCCTCAAACTCTGGTGGTTCGGTCAGATTTAGGTAATCTAATACACTAATCCCATGCCTGAGTCACCATCATCTTTCTCCTGTGGTACTTCACGTATGGTGTAATCTGGTGGTATGAAGTGCTGATTAATTTTGATCATGATTAATCTCTTCATGTTTTGGGGCAAGAAACTGGTCCTTCTCACTGTGACAACGGCACCAGCAGCACTGAAAACTTGCTCAGCGGAGACACTGGCTACAGGGCAAGCCAGATAGTTTATTACCAGACTGCTGAGCATTGGATCCTCTTCCCATATCAATCAATGGATTTTGATCAAGGTTGACCTCTGTTGCATCATCCAGATAGGCCTGGACTATTCGCTCAATGTTAATTGTTGGTGCTCCACTTTGCTTGACCTCTTTTGCCTTTCCCTCTGCGCTGGACTTAGGCCCTGGTAGTAGAAACCACTTAGTTGCAGATCTGGGGGCTGATGCTGCTGGTCTTGGTGTTGTTGATGGTGTTCTTGTCATTGGTTCTGGCTGCCGTGAGCCAATAGCACTGCCCTCAGGCTCTGAACTTGAAGGCTGCACCACAGGACTTATGCCATGGACCAGTGGGCCTCTATTTCCATGCCGTTCTTTTTCTACCTTACTGCCTTGCTCAGCTAACCCAGTTTTGTATTTTCTAACATCCCCGTCTGAACAAAGAAGGAAAGTGGACAGTAATGGATCAAGAATAGTGGCACAATGTAATGTTTGGAGGACATAATGTCTCTTTGCACCCTTGTATTAGCAGACAAGCAAAGGATTAAGCCCTCCACCAAGTCATACACATCTTTTTTTCCTCCACACCTGCCTACATTGCAGACACCGCCTTTAGATATTCCTGTAGCATGTGCACCAATGGGATTGCTTGACCCTTGGTACTGTCATATTTGCTGACTTCCCATGTGTACACCTGAAAAAGAAGCAGCATCTCTGTCAGGCATTTGACTCGGCCCCATTGGTCCACCTCAATGATCATGCTCTTTACAGTTGTATATCCTGTTTGCATGACACATTTAATGATAGGTCTGTAATGCTCAAACAGGCTTTCAATCATGTAATAAGTGGTGTTCCCGAGTGAAGGCATGTCCTGTAGGAGTGCTATAACAGGCATTCTATTATCACGGTGAATGTTCCCCAGCTGTTTCTGGGTTTTAAATGAATGGCTGAAATGAGTGCAGATTCTTCTGCAAGTGGACAGTAAGTTGCTTACCTGGTCTTCTTTTTTGAGAAAATCCTGTACAATGATGTTGATGCAGTGTGCCAAACACAGAACCCTAAACTATCCACCATCAGCCATGGCCTTATCTATATCTTATATGCCATTGTCCTTGGCAACAAATCCAATCTTAAACCCTCTTGGTCGCATTCATTCAAAGACCTTGTTGTTAAATTCCCCTTTCACTTTCTGCTGGAGGTGGAGCTTCGTGCTGTGCTGTGCTGTGTGAGTGTGAGCGGGATGGGGATGGGGCGCGGCGAGCGAGGGAGCCTGCAGCCTACCCGAGAATCAAGGAACCACTGAGCCCCGTGTCCGCCGCTGACCCAAAGTGTTGTGCCCAGGCATCCTGCAGAGGCGGCCAAACTAGATTGAGTGTAGCTCGCAGCGCCCAGCGTGCCCTGCTCTGCGGTTCTGCACTACATCAGTGCATCTTTAACACTTTTTCACTGCACTGAGTTGCCATCTCTCAGCCGGTGTCACCACCATCTCTCTGCCTGCTTTCTAGCTGCTTGTTAGCCTTGCCAAACCGCTGAAATGACAGAAACTTGCTGAGCCCTCCCTCTTTCTCAATTTCCTTTCTCTATGTCATAGTGCCACAGTGTGCCCCCTGCGCTTCCATGCAGTACTTAGCCGAGAATAAATAAGGGCACAGTCGGCCTCAAACCTCAGCCTCAGCATCTGAAGCCTCTTTAACCGCACAGCCTGTGCCCTCGGTATCCCTCTGAAAACCACTCCCAGGAGGGACTCATAGGGCAGAAGGGTACAAGAACCGCAGAAGTACGCAGAGGCAACAACAATAGCATTGATAGTATTGATAGTCTACCCCAACGACTCAGTGTCCACCCAGGAGTCTAGACAGACAGCCCGAATTAGACTCAAGGCTAAGGACTGGACCAAGGACTGGACTAACTTCGCGGAAAGTGAAAAATCCGTCAATTGACCGCTATTGATTGTCAGGGGTAGAACTGCAGAGAGGAATCATTCCGAATTTTACATAATTTATATATCCAAGTAACCAAAACGCAAACCATTAAAACTAAAAAACAAAATACCATCAAAACAAAATACAAATAAAAGTACCATTCAAGCACCATACAAGCACGGAGGAATGAGATCTGGTAAAGTCAGACAGACTTTACTTGAACTGAAAAGCAAGCTAAAGTCATAAAAAAGGAAACTTGATCTCGAACCTGTGATGACACCGCAATCTTCTAGGTCTCAAGATAAGAACTTTAAAACCCATAACATCTGTAAAGACGAACCTAACAAGGCTATCACAAGTATAACTGCAACTTCACCTGCAACTTCAACAGAAAAACACAATGGCAAACGTTCCTACACCACCTAGACAGAGGAGGAGCTCTCCCCTAAACTGATCTGAAGAGTGCAAAACTCGCGGCAAGGTGGCTACCAATACTCCGACTCCGATTCTCATCCCAGTTGGCCTTGGTGACAGCACACAGTCACTGCACTCTCAATTGTTCCTTCAACCGCAGGCATCGCAGTTATTGCCACAGCCACCACCGTCTTCCACAATGTTAAAGGACTTAAATGACCTTATAACAATTGAAGGAATGTCTGTGAGGAAGAAAATACGCACCCACCAGCCAAATATATATACAACATTTTCTTTCTTGAAGGATCCTGAGACAGCTATTTACTCTAAGACTGGGAATATAAAAGGGCTGCAAACACCACTTCTATTGAGTAAAACTGACTCCAGTCCTCTTAATAGCACTCCAGTTGAAACTTTACTGTTCCTAGGGACGAATTGTCCATCTCACCTCGGGGAAACAACCACAATGACAACGCCAACCGGAATCAGAGGTGTTGGTGATTCTATTAATTTGGTATCTAAAGAAGCAATAAGCCAAAGCAGGGTTGAATCACTGTTGCCCTGTCCTGGAAAAAACATAATAAAAAACACCTTGTTGACCTCGCTGACGATGGACAAATCTCCTGAGTTAGACAAATCCTCTGAGCTAGTGAAATACTTCCACCCAGACAGTGGTGCCGAGATAAACTCAAGTCAAACCGGCACGCCGCATTTAGAAAGCTCAGATCCACCAGTCAAAAGTATGGCTCAGGACAATCGTGACAATTGTGACGGAAAAGCACAAGATCTATTTTTTCAATCAAACCATAGTTCAAACAACAGTTTTCCTATCCAAATGAAGGCAACTCAAACAACCCAAGTAGACTGATCAGCGGTAAGTAAGGTACAGGACATTCAGGACGGAAAATTACAAGATTTACCTCCTCAACTAAATAATAGTTCTCCTATTCAAATAAAATTATTAGAAACAAGCCAAGTAGATACCTGGGAGCAATTAGCAACACATAATAGCCCAATCGCAAATATACCCCCTCAGCGCCGCACTCTGTTACCTTACAATTACTCTCACTCAATGAATAATGAAATGACTTTTATAGCTACGTGGGAATGGGAAGAACTAGTTGCCTCCTATAACTTGCTCACTCATACTCACAAATAGAAGCAAATAACCTTCCAAGACCAGAGAAAAGTAATAATACCGGAAGTCAAATCCCGGAATCCATATGGATAACAATTCTAAACACCTTGCATGACTCAGCTGCAGCGTTGCAATTTCAATCTCAAAAAATGCACCTGCAGCTTACTGTTCTACAGACAGTGGCTGATTCCATCTCAGGAATCGACTGGAAAATATCAGAAGTTAATGACCTTATAAAGATAGGTCAGGAAGCGACTTACATGGTCCAAGCAACATCACCATCATGCTCCTGTGAACCAATCGTAGATAAGCTATTAACTTTACCATCCCAGTGCTCCCTCGCCCACTGCTGCTGGAACTCCCGGAGCCTGTACCAGGCCTGGCGGCTGCTGCTAGTGTGGAGGGAAGGTAGGGGTGCAGAAAAAAGTCTACTTTTCCACCTCCACTTCTGAAAACAAGGCTCAGGGCTGCACCCCTTCTGGCACGGGTCTCTGCCATGATGCTGGGGGTGTGGAAATGAGAATGTAGAAAGTATTAAAAAAATTAGAGGAAAAGAAGGAAGGAAGTAAAAAATAAAAGGAAGCAAGTTTTAGAGAAAATTAGTACAAAACTCACTAACAAATACACAAAAAAGTATAAAAACTCAAAATATACACTTAAGAAGACCAAAACAGAAACAATAAATAAAAAAGATCAGAAAAAAAGTTTTGGGAAAGAAGGATTGAAAATATTTAGGCAGGATTGAAAAGTAGGCTCCAGCACCATAACAGAGAATAAAATAAGATGGATGCGCCCATGTGCAATAGCGTTGTGCAGTTCGTGCAATCGTTCCCCCGAACATGCAATCCGCGTTGCCGTACAGAAGAAACATCACGCAAATGGACGTGTCAAGCAAATCCGTGTTGTGAGGCAGAGTTTTTTTTATCGCTTTGCAGAGCTCCGTATAGCACAGTTACGCAAACTCCGCCCAGGGTTAGTGGGAATATTCATTGAAAGGACCAATTTGTGCGTCCTCAGAAGCAAGTACGAGTCAGGGAGCCACTGGAAATCAGCATGTCTTGGCTGTTTCAGACTTGGACTCCTGGCTGAGGGATCATAACAATAGCAAGGAGAGTCAGAATAATACATCCTGTTAGGGTACCAGTATGACTGCAGTGAAGGCAAAGCTATTGGATTTGGTGAAACTGAAGGCTGAGGTAGACAATATCATCAGACGGAATTTACCCTTGAATAGGATAGAGACCTTTGAGCCAGATGACTTGTTGCTTGTAGTGAAGGATGTCACCCGAAGGGCGAGACGGGCACATGAAAAGTTATCAGAGTTAGCTCAGAGGTATGGAGTAGACTTGTCTCAAATTAAAATGGTACATGGAAATCATAGGCTTGACTACAGTGACCAGGAGCTGGAGGAAAAGTGACAGGATTGAAGACACATATACGAGAGTTGGTCTTAGGAATAAGGGCTTGGAGTATGCTGGATAAGTGGAAGGAAAGATGGTCGAAGAAGAAGAGTTTGAGGAAGATGACAGGAGAAACACCACCTCCAGAAAGGGGGACACAGGGGATTGAGGCATATCCGTAACGGAAGGTGCCTAGTGGATGGTATGTGCATGTCCTTCGGAGCAGTGGTGACCTAGCTGCATTTTTGAATGATTTCCCCAGGCTAAGGGAGCAACCTGCTGAGTAGTACAAGCAAGTCTATTGCTTTGTTGAGATCTCAAAGGTGTTGTGGATTGACTTAAATACCCTGCTTTAAACTGTGGTTCCTAGTGATCTATGGTCTGCTATTGAGTGGTCTCCTGCAGAGCCAGAGAGGGATTCGGTAACGGATGGTCCTTCACCTTTAGTAATGAAAAAGTATGATCAGGTGATCACATGATTGCAGTCTAAAATAGCCCCTCAAGACATCAATTTGGTTAAGAAAGATCTAAAGACTCAGGCACCTAAAGAGTCAGTGCAAACTTATTACGAAAGGCGATTGAAAGCCTTTAAGCAGTACAGCGGGTTGGACACACTTGACACTAAAGACATGGGCCAATTTTTCTCAAAGTTTGTGACAGCACTGTGTATGAGGTTGGCCTCATGATCCAGCAACACAATCTGCTGACAAAATAAATCAGTGGACGACATCTTACGGCCAGGTATTGCAGTGATGAGTTGGATTCCAAGCATAGGAGGATAAAGGAGAAGTTGATGCTGGTTAAAATGCAAAATGCACAGAAGGGAAAGCCGGAGCAGGCAATAGGAGAAACAGTGGTTCATAGTCAAGGGAATGTTCCAGGAGAATCCCAAGTTACATCAATTATAGGACCGATGGGATAGGGAAGAGGAAGATGTGTTCCTAAATATCCTAAGACAGGGATAGATGTTGCGAATCTGAAAAAGACCACTGCATGTCAATTTTGTCACAAGATTGGGCACTGGAAGCGCAAGTGTTGCCTTAACTCTGCAGATCAGGTGCAGGAAAGAGAACTCGTGCAGGTGACTGATGGAATGAATAAGTTACCGACAGTGACTAGCCAGAGATCTTTTAATGCAGGAGGGAATCAAAACCAGTTAGTGCAAGTGCCCCAACCTCTGGGAATATCTCAGTACAATTGAACCTATCATCAGATGCTCCTAATGGAAGCGTTGGATGGATTTGATAGGGGGAGAAAGCCTGTACACTTAGCGCAGTTTAAGAGGTAGACCAGAGAGGACCATACGTAGAAGCAGACATAGATGGTCATCCTATTACATTCTTGATTGATACTGGTGCTACCCGTTCTACCGTGAGATCTGCAGTAGTCCCAAACCTGCCCCTCTCCCGGAAAATCAATCCAAGTTGTAGGAGTCACTGACAGAAGAATGACTAACCCATTGACAGAAGAGGTACCGGTGAAAATGAGAACCTTTCAGGATCACCATCAGTTTGTGGTGTGTGATTCGAGTCCAGTCTGCTTACTAGGGTGTGACCTCTTGTACAAATTGAATTGTACCATCTATTCTATGCCGAAGGGGATCGAATTGCAGACAAATTATTAGGATATTGCTTTCAAACTGGCAAATTATGTCGCGCTGAAATCCCTTTCATTCTCCAATTTTATAGTACTTGGGAACTTTAATCTACATGTTAATGACCCCTCCTGCGTGCATGCTATGCAGGTAGTCTCTTCTCTTCTCTTGAAGGAGCAAATTTACCCCAAATCGTTAAACATACTACCCACATAGCAGGGCATACCCTGGATCTGTTTTTTTCCAATATCCCTTCCTTGGAAATTAAAGCCCCATGCCAGCTGGTGTGGTCTGACCATTAACTAGTGCCTTTCTCCTTTAGTTTGGCTAAATCCCATCTAATGGAGAGCTCTTGATATTCCAGGAAAAGAAATTGAAAAAGGCTGACAGCGGAGTTTTTAATCCCGGTGCTGCTGGCCAGCCAACCTGCACTTTCTAAGAACCCTGATGTGGACTCCGTGAGACTTCATAATTGGATTACGGTTGCAGTAGAATCCACTGCTCCAGCAAAAATTATGAAATCCTTTAGGAAATCACCTTCTGCCCCTTGGTTTTCAGAGCAGCTAAGGACTATGAAAAGCAGATGCAACCATCTTGAGAGACAGTGGAGAGTGGACTATGATAGCGCAGCTAAAAGTTTATATAAAAAATTGCTTAAAGAAATGCATAAATTGATGAAGGAAGCAAGGAGAAATTATATTGCAAAATGTATTGAGAATGCCGATAAACTTGGCAGGGCTGTTTTTAAGGTGATAAACGCTTTCCTTAAATCTTGCGAGCTGATGACTAATGCACAACCTTTGGTGGAATTATGTGAGAAAATATCGGAATTTTTTGACAGCAAAATCCATAAGGTCTACAATTCCTTTTCGGCAATAGTTGAAACGGTCAAATCAGACATAATTAAAAGGATAGTACCCAGGTCCTCCTTCTCAGAATTTACTCAGATCTCACAGAAGGAGGCACTGGTGCTGATCCTGGGCTGTAAGTCAGGCTCACCGGAGGACCCCTGTCCACCAAAATTGTGGAAAGAGCTGACTAACTCTTCCATCCAGGTGTTGTCAGAAATATGGAACACTTCACTTACTACCGGCATCTTTCCTGACTTATGGAAGCACGCCACTCTCTTCCCCCTCAATAAGAAACCCAATGTTGATGCAGGCGAATTGAATAATTACAGACCGATTTCGCTGCTGCCTGCATCAGCCAAGATGCTTGAAAAGATGGTGCAGAGACAACTATCTAATTTTATTGAGAGCCATGGTATCCTGCACGACACCCAATCTGGCTTCCGTGCTGGTTTCAGCACTGAAACAGCACTGATAGAGGTGACAGATTCAGTCAGGATGGCGCTCAGACATGGGGATAATGGGTATTGTCCTGGAGTGGCTAAAATCGTTCCTCCATAAGTGCACATAGAGGGTGGCGCTTCAACCCCATCAGTCCAATTGCAAGCACTTATGGTGTGGGGTTCCGCAACATTTATCTGGCCCATCTGTTCTCACTGATTGCCAACTGGGGGGTGAAGGCGATCGCCTACGCCGAAGATACCCAGTTGGTATTTTCTTTTAAAGACCGGTCGAGTGATTCTTTTGAGAATTTTAAAAGCTGCTTAAAGGATATAGCTCAATGGATGAATAACAACAAACTCAAGCTGAATGCGGACAAAACGGAGGTGTTGTTTTTTGGTAAAAATCCACCCCGATGCAGATCTCTGGTGGCCGAAGGAAATGGGCTGTCCTCCCGCCCCTGCAGGGTGTGCAACAAATCTGGGAGTTAAATGGCAGACGAATGTATCCATTTCAGCCCAAATTCAACAGGTGACAGGAGCGTGCTTTAGCAGGCTGAGAAACCTGCGAAAAGTCTTACACCTTTTGCCTGAAAACTACCGACGGGTCGTGGTCCATTCCATAGTAACATCTTGCTTGGACTATGTAGCCTTTATATGGGCCTATCGGCATACCAGATAAAGAAATTGGAAATGGTTCAGAATGCGGCTGCGAGATTGATCAAACTTGTCCCATTCAGACAACATATCTCTCCGCATTTGAAAGAACTGCATTGGTTGCCAGTCGCTAATAGAATTAAATTCAAGGCATTAACCCTAGCCTTTCGGGCATTCCATGGCATTTGCCCCAGCTATTTGAAGCATAGGCTAGGTGCATACAAGTAGGATTGTCTACTTAGGTCTGGTTCGCAGAACCTGCTATGTACCCCTTGAGTCAGGAAAGCACGGATGGGAGGCAGATCTTTCATGTTCAGGGCATCCTTGATTTGGAACGCCTTGCCCAATGCCCTCCGCCAGATTACCTCGGAAACGCAATTTAGGAAAGCAGCCAAAACATGGCTTTTTAATCAAGATTAATCTCCCTGGGCTCTTGTTACGTTGCTTGCTTTCTTACGCGCCACCTGTTGCTATAGCGCCCGGACACCTCTTTCTGAGAACACCTCAGTACAATCTGACCCCAGAAACAGGGGCATGAATTATACCTATAATTGAGTCAATGATTGCGCAGAGCATTTTAAAGGAGATCATGGGAAATCCATGCAATTCGCCCTTCATGGGATTGCAGAAACCGAGTGGTAAAATTGCATTGTTCATGACCTTAGAAAGGTCAATAACATAATGATTCCATGTTGTCCCATGGTCCGAATCCATCTGTGAACCTGTTTGTTTCAAATTCCTTGTGAGGCTGAATAGCTCACATTGATTGAAGTCTGTCAGACATTTTTCTCCATTTCTTTGCATGAGGAAAGCCAACATTTATTTGCTTTCCATCTGGAAGATCGTGCCTTAACGTGGTATCATATGGTATACTGAGAGTCCACCCGTATTCAATCAGGTACTGAAAATGAACCTTCAGAGCTTGATTCAGCTCCGAAACTCACTGTTAGCATAGTACATAGACAACCTCCTCATTAAATCTGAAATGCGGGAGGCTTGTAAGGATGATACTATCGCTTTAATGAACCATCTGGCTGACAATGGGCATAATGTGTCTCCGAGTAAACTTCAGTACAGTCTGAAAAAAGTACAGTATTTGGATCATCGAATTGAAAAAGGCAAGAGGAAGTTGTTACAGGAGCGAGTGGAGGCATCATGAAAATGAATCCGTCTACTACCCAGACAGAGGTCAGTATGTTTTTGGGCATGGTTGGCTACTGCCGACAAAGGATTCCCAATTTCTCCTTGATGGCAAAGATGCTGACCCACAAGAATGTGGGTGATCTGCTACTTTGCGATAACAACTGCTTGCTTGCTTTTCTTGACTTAAGAGAGTGCCTATGTCATGCTGAAGCTTTAGGAATGCCTGATTACAACAAGACATTCTCATTATTCGGTCATGAGCGACAGGATTTTTTTGTGTTCACACAGACACATGGAGATGCCCATAGACCAGTGGCCTATTTCTGAGCTACATTAGATACTGTAGCTTCAGTGTAGCCCGGATGTCTCAAATTCGTTGCTGTACTGTTGTCAGTATTAATCGATGTGAGAGCATTGTGATGGGTCAACCATTTACTGTATGTGTACCGCACTCTGTGGAGCTTCTCATGATGAGAACCAAAACACAGCATTTGACAAATAACAGGTTGACAAGATATGTGGAGGTTTTGCTTGCTGCCCAGAATGTGACCCTGAGACGTTGTTCTGTGTTAAATCCTACTCCCTTGTTACCTGTTCCTAATGCTGATGGGGAGGATTATGAAGACCATTACTGTCTGGATATTACTGAGCTTTGCACCAAGCTGAGACCTGAAATTGTCAATGAAACACTGCCTGATCCCGATCAAGTCCTCTTTGTTGATTGTTCATGTCTAAAAGACAATGAAGGTAATTTGAGAGCAGCATGTGCTGTCTGTACCATCTCTAGAGTGGTGAAAGCTGCTTGTTTACAGGAATTTCACTCTGCACAGGTAGCCGAAATCATTGCCTTGACCCGTGCATGTTGATGTTCTTGACAAATCCAAGTCACCACCTACACCAATAGCCAGTACAGTTTTGGTGTGGTTCATGACATCGGACAGCTGTGGAAGGAGAGGGGGTTCCTAACGTTATCAGGTTCTCCCATTAGGAACAGAGAGTATGTGAGACAAATACCAAGGGAAGTGACTGTTGTTAAGTGTGCAGCCCATAGAAGGGGGAAGATTTTGTTACAATAGGGAACTGGTATGCAGATGAAGTTGCTCGCTTTTGTGGTGCACATGCATGTATTTTAAATGTGGAATATATTGGCTAGAGTGTGGAAAGGACCAAACTCAGCATGATGCTAGCTGTTGCAGACACATGGGATGACGTTAGTTGTTTGCAAATGGAAGCAACAGACCAAGACAAAGCATTTTGAATCAGAGCAGGTAGTGAGAAAGGGGAAAATGACATATGGGTTTCAGCTGATGGTAGGGCAGTATTACCTGACTGTCTGTTAAACTCAATGGCAAGGCAAATTCATGGCGCATCTCACATAGGAAGGGGTGCAATGGTGAGATTTTTCAGGCAGACTGGGTTCAATCTGAGGTTTTGAGTGATTGCAGATGCAGAGTATCATCAGTGTTTTACGTGACAACAAATGAATGCTGGGAAAAAGACAGTTGTTGCCTTGAGCCACATTGGCAGATCAGGGGGTCCCTTCGATTAGATCAAATTGGATTTTGTTGGGAAGCCTGTGTGTAACGGGTTAAGATACATCTTGGTTGTTGAGTGCATCTTTTCTCAATGGGTGGAAGTTTATCCAACTAGAAGGTGTGATAGTCTCACAGTAAAAAAGTTATTACAGAGGGAACTCATACCTCTATTCGGATTTCCAACTACATTGGCATTGGATAGAGGAACGCACTTTAGTAATGAAGTCACGAAATTGTTGTGTACCACCCTGAGTGTGGATCAAAGACTGCAAAGCTGTTACAGGCTGGAGGGATCTGGAATAGTGGAGAACATTATTGGGACTTTAAAGATGAAACTGGCTAAAGTGTGTCCTTCAACATCTTTGAAATGGCCCGATGCATTGCCTTTGATTCTAATGAGTTGGTGTAGCATTCCTGACAAGAGAACTAGGTTATCGCCACATGAAATCTTAATGGGAAGAGAGATGTGCTTCCCTGCTGTGCCTGCTACTGCATTGATCAATATGACATATGGCTTGATCCTTGACTACTGTAGAGGATTGGCTGATGTGGTTCATTCTGTGCCTTATCAGGTTAAAGCAGTAACGTCACAGACTTCGAAACACCTCTGTCATGACCAAAGCCCAGGTGATTGGGTGCTTGTCTGAAAGCATGTGAGGAAAACTGTCTTGACTCTCGGTGGCGCGGGTCATATCAGGAGATACTGGTGACGAACACTGCTGTGAAGTGTGGAGGAGTGCCGAACTAGGTCCAAGTTTCCCATACTCAATGAGTCAGAGGTTCCTCCGTTGAAACAGCTCCTCTCCCAGAAGCAGTTCCAGCCATGACCGAGGGTCACTGGAGAGGGCAAGTCAAGCTATGGAGGTTCCTATAGGAGCTGGATACCCACCAGATCAGGCCGAGGGGGGTCAAGTTACACAAGACCCTGGTGTAGACTATAAGGGAGACGGTAATATTGCAAGTGGTATTGAGTCTGACTCAGCAGAAGAAACTTGTTTGGAAGATGGTTGTGTGCAGTCAAGGAAGAAATATGCTGCAGGTGAAATGTGGCCTATGATACAGAAGAGAAGGAACTTGAGACTTGCATCTGAAAGAGCACTTTGTCAGGAACTCGATTGCCAGTGCCCTCATCTCCTTGCCAAGACGTAAAAAGAGTAAACTGTTTGGGCATTCAAAACTGAGAAGATTGTGTCCCCCCTTGTGGTTGCTGTTACAGAAATTGCTACTCTTAATATCACAGACTGGCTCCGAGAAAACCCAAGATAGCGGCCGCCATCTAATTCAGAATTTACGCTCTAGTCTTTCTTCAAGAGGCTCGAGCCGAAGTGAATCGCTTGCCGAACCCCCTGTGAGCCGTACACTTCAACTGAAGCTTTTGATGAAGAACAGCGTTCATCCTTCGTGCCTGCTCAGCAGAAAGGAATCCGTATATGAATGCGACCCGTTTTTTGCCCGCATCTTGCGGAAGGGAGTGCAGACCGGGAACTCCGTTCCTAAGAATTCCAGAACTATTCTTCTTTATTTCCCCTGATAGAACTCTTCTTTCCAGGACTCCCAGAATCGCGTCAGGAACAGCAGTCTGAAGTAAGGTTTCCCTGAGAGGAAACATTTCTCCTCAGGGCTTGAAAAGATCCCAAGCTGAGAACTAACAACTTATACAGAAATTAAACACATTTACTTCAGGTCCCTCATCTCAGGCTAGAGGATCAGAGAGAAGTGAATTTCCTACTTCCAACACCGGAATAACTACACAAGTCATACATTCCATTTACCCTATAATTCCTTTGGCCCCCCCTGAGCGTTTTAACAGTGAGGGCTTAGAGAGGTGTTATGAGATATAAGGTATTTTCTTTCGCCCATCTGCAGGTCCTGACTGAATACTGCACTTGTTCGAGGAGAAAAGACGTATTAACCCAACACTTAGAGGACATCCTGAACAGAGAGGGTTCGGTAGTCCCTGAGTCCTTAGGCAATATCTCTATTTTTCCCATTTCACTTCCCCCCGTGGGTGTCAATACAGTTCTGTCTTGGCAACTGCGAAGGGGATTCTTTTGAAGACTCTGGCACTCCAGGTGAGAGATTTGACATATTGAAGTGCCCTGCTAAAGGATCATCGTGACAGGCTTGTAAAGCAAACTTTAGTGGGTAGGTACAAGGCCTCTTTGACATATGGAGGTTGTCAATCACCGTTCTTCCTTCAACTTCCTTGGCCCAATTCTGGATTTCTTCATCAGACATTGATTCCTGAATTTTGTTTGTTATTTCTGAGAATTGTAAGGCACATAAGAATCTTTCAGTAGGTATAATTGTTTTTTCCTTGGATTCCTCAATCTTAGAAACAGTTCCCAAACTGGACAAGGCATCTGCCTTCCCATTAGCTGAACCAGGGTGGTAAGTGATTGTGAAGTTGTAATCAGCAAAAAAGAGCGACCACCTTAATTGTCCGGCACTAAGGTTCTTTGCTGACTTCAAGAATTGAAGAATCTTATGGTCAGTAAATACTGTGACAACATGGCGAGCACCTAGTAAATAATGACGCCATTCTTGGAAGGCATCCTTTACAGAAAGCAGCTCCTTGTTGGCAATTGAGTAGTTAATTTCAAGGTGGTGTCAACTTCCTAGATCTAAAGGCCACAGGGTGGAGTTGGCCTGTCTCCTTGTGTATCTGGGATAAAATGCCTCCTATGGCTTGATCCGAAGCATCCGCTTCAACGAAGAAAGGTGCTTCATTGTCTTGATAAGGGAGGATCGGTGTGGAAGTAAACAAATCCTTGAGTAACTTGAAGGCCTCCTCTGCCTCACTGGACCAAAGAAAGGTTAATTATTTTCTCAGAAGCCTGATAATAGGAGTTACTAGTCTAGAAAACTCCTTGATGAAAAGTTGGTAAAAGTTGGCAAAGCCAAGAAAGCTTTATACTTCCTTCACATTCTTGGGAGAGGGTCAATCCAAAATTGCCTGAATCTTAGCTGTATCCATAGAGATTCCTTCTCCCGATAACACGAACCCCAAGAATTCCACTTCTTTGACATGAAAGGCGCATTTCTCAAGTTTCACATACAGATTATTTTCCAAAAGTCATTGAAGAATCGTTCTAACATGTAGTACATGCTCTTCCTGATTCTTGGAAAACATTAAGATGTCGTCGATATAGACCGCGGCTATGCGGTCAAGGAATTCCCTCAGCACGCCGTTGACAAAATGCTGAAACGCAGCTGGTGCATTGCATAGACCATCATAGGCCATTACTTGATATTCAAATAATCCTAATCTGATTCGGAAGTCAGTTTTCCACTCATCTCTCTCGGCCACTCGACTCAAATAATATGTTCCACGAAGATCTAATTTTGTGAAGACCTTAACCTCCTTCACTTGATCGAGAAGCACTGAGATGAGAGGTAGAGGATATCTGTTCTTAAACGTAACCTGATTCAATGCCCTATAGTTGATGCACGTTCTTAACTCTTCATTCTTCTTCTTAGGGACAAAAAACAAAGGAGAGGAGACTGGGGATTGGGAGGGACAAATAAAACCACTGGCCAAATATTGGTGCAGATATTCCTTCAAGAACTTGTTCTCTTTTTCGGTGAGGGCATAGATTCTGCTACAAGGCAGATTCGCCCCAGGCTCCAATTCAATTTTGCAGTCTTATGGTCTGTGTGGAGGAAGCTCTTTTGCCTTAGACTTATCGAACACAGCCTTCAAATCCTCATACTCCTGAGGAATGACTACAGTTTCTATGGTTCCAGTCACAGTCGGTTTGACGGCTAAAGCCCTCGCGGGAGAGGTCTCTTCATTTTCTTTGGGGGAGTCAAAACAGTGCTTTTGCAAATAATTTGAATTTAATGTTACGGTCCTAGTCTCCCAATTGATCTCAGGGTTGTGTTCCATAAGCCAAGGTTAACCTAGGATTAACTGGAACTGAGCGGCATCAATGAGATTGAAGGAAATGTTCTCGAGATGTCCTTGACAATGCCTTAGTTATACAATTTCCATTTCTTCAGTAATTGGCCAGAGGTCAAGTTGGTACCATCCACTGCTTAGACTGGTTCGGCAACTTTCTTTCAGACAAAGTTTACTCCAATCCTTTTGGCATATTGTATGCCGCAAAAATGTTCTGTCGCCCCAGAATCAATCATCACAGGGACGTCCTTAAATTCATCTGTTCTAAACCTCAAGTCAAAAGGTACTGTCAGATGCGGAGAAGCTGACTGTAGAGTGTTTGCCAGGTGTTGAAGCCCAAGAGTTGACTTCGGTTGATCATCCATCAGGGCAATGCCAGTGCCCTCATCTCCTTGCCAAGACGTAAAAAGAGTAAAGTGGTTGGGCATTCAAAACTGAGAAGATTGTGTCAGCCACTTGTGGTTGCTGTTACAGAAATTGCTACTCTTAATTAGGGGTGGGCGGAATTTGAGAAAGTGACTTTCGCAAATTATCGCGAAAATGTTAAAAATCTCCGCAAACACGCGGAAATATCGCGAAGATGCGGAAGTTTTTTTCCCGCCCGTTCGTGGTATTTTCTGCGTGGTCGCGGCTCGCCAACTTACCCATGCGGCTGCTCGTGGGCGCGGACATCTTGTTTTCACTCTTCTCGCGGTGCATGATCGTGAGAAGAAAGACGTGATCGTGCGACCAATGACATTACTGCGGGCGCGAACTGTCGCGAGACAGCGCAAATGGCTCCCAACAATCCAACATCTCATGGAGAACGCGACCAGATCGGGAAAACTTGTCGGCGAACGCGGGGATTCAGGTAAGCCGATCGCGCGCGCATGAGAATGTATTATTTTACAGCGCGAGCAAGAAACAAATAATCGCTAAGCTGCGGAATGCGGAAATTTTGACATTTTCGCGCTCTCCACGGAACGCAAAAATGTCAAATTATCGCAATTACCGCGAGCAGAACGGAAATTTAGCCCAGGCCTACTCTTAATATCACAGACTGGCACAGAGAAAACCCAAGATGGCAGCCGCCATCTAATTCAGAATGTGTGCTCTAGTCTTTCTGCAAGAGGCTCGAGCCGAAGTGAATCTCTTGCGCGAACCCCCTGTGTGCCGCGCACTACAACTGAAGCTTTTGACAAAGAACATCGTTCGTCCTTCGCGCCTGTTCAGAAGAAAGGAATCCGTATCTGAATGAGACCCGTTTTTTGCCCGCATGTTGTGGAAGGGTGTGCACACCGGGAACTCCGTTCCTAAGAATTCCAGAACTGTTCTTCTTTATTTCCCCTGAGAAAATTCTTCTTGTCAGGACTCCCAGAATTGCGTCAGGAACAGTGGTCTGAAGTAAGGTGTCCATGAGAGAAAACATTTCTCCTCAGGGCATGAAAAGATCCCAAGCTGAGATCCAACAATTTATACAGAAATTAAATGCATTTACTTCAGGTCCCTCATCTCAGGCTAGAGGATCAGAGAGAAGTGAATTTCCTACTTCCAACACCGGAATAACTACACAAGTCCTACATTCCATTTCCCCTATAATTCCTTTGCCCCCCCCTGAGCGTTTTAACAGTGAGGGCTTAGAGAGGTGTTTAGAGATATAAGGTATTTTCTCTCGCCCATCTGCAGGTCCTGCCTGAATACTTCCCTGCTTCGAGGAGAAAAGACGTATTAACCCAACACTTAGAAGAAATCCTGAACAGAGAGGGTTCGGTAGCCCTGAGTCCTCAGGCAGTCTCTCTATTTTTCCCATTCCCCTTCCCCCCCCGTTGGTGTCAATATAGTTCTGTCTTGGCAACTGCAAAGGGGATTTGGGAGCTATCATCTGCTTCTGTGGAAGACTCTGGCACTCCAGGTAAGAGTTTTGACACACTTCCACCAATAAGTGAATCTTTTGAGTCTCATCTGTGTGAGTCATAGCAAGCCACAAGAAGTGCTAGGAGGTCAAGGAGGGCAAGAGTGCTGTGTCAGAGATATTAATCGCTGGTTGCAAATGCCGAGGAGCAGGAGGTCCGAGATTTCCATACTAATTATTGAGATCTTGTTGACGGTTCCTGGAATTGAGGTTAATGAACCTCTGTCATTGACTGTACCATTCCCACCAAGGTTGAGTGGCTTACGGACTCTGATTCTTGAAGACGTTGAGTTTCCAAGCTTCAGAGCTCCCCAGTCTCCTCAAGAGAACTGTTACAAAAAGTCATTGAGGAGATTCCTCAAGAGAACTGTTACAAAAAGTCATTGAAGAGATTGGCTCTGATCTCATAAGGGATGTAAATTGAACTTTTGAACTGTAAATAACTGAGGCCCGAGTGGAAGAAGAATAAAAAATAGAGACTTTTCCATCTAGAAGAAGAAAGAGGGCTAGGGAAGTCTTCCATCCTGGGTAAAAATTGAGCAAAAACTGTTAAAAAAACTTTCCAAGAGTCAAGGAAAAGCTGCTCAAGGACTTTGTTGCACGTGAATAAGAGGTGGAGAAAAGAGAATCTGTGCGATTGATCCTCTTACAGCTGCAATCAGAGTCACTTTAAAAATGGAGTCTGGAAATTCGAATCGTAGCCACAAATTTATCATAGGTACACTCTTGTAGGGGTAATCATAGTAATACCTGTAGTCATCACTGAGTCCATGGGGTCCCTGGGAGATTCACACCTACCACTGCTGTCTCAAAGGAGGGTACACTATGATCTGAAAAAGGCTTAATAGAGCAAACTAGTCACTTTCTTCATGGAGATTTGTCTAAAGGTGATTATACACTGAAAGCTTATGCTAAGTTGCTTTATGACTATGTCAAAACAATAGAAGTGAGAGATTGTTATGTGTGTATGCAATTTCCTGCTTCGGTCGAGGAGGGGATAAGGTACCATGACTTACCCTTGACATTTGGTATTAGTTGCAGTTTGCTCCTTGGCATGTTTTATAGAAAAGGTCATTATGAGTACTATTTCTCAATTTATGATGTGATACTCTCTGAAATACCAGTCTATGAACATTTGAACTAATACAACTATAATAAGCAGGAGGAACGAATGGGAAAATATTTTGCACCCACAGTAACTTTATACACCTCTTATGCACATAGACATAACCTAACCTGCATAATAACAGACATAGAAAATAAATTTGTTGATCAAGTAGAAGATAGACATAGGGGACAAATTGTTACGTTTAACAATCAGAAGAGTAAGTTTGAATGGACCAAGGAGGAGTTGGCTCATAAGGCTAAAGGAAGGTATGGTCCTATAGCTTTGGATTGGGAAAAACGAGGCAAGCTTTGCATACGTCAAGTTCAGAGTTGTTATGACACTGTATTTGTGGGACGTGTATGTGACCATATCTTTCTAGTCAATGGTCCTTGGAAGATGTCTCTGCAAGAAGCTGTATAAGTGGTGCCAGGAGTATATTTTGTATGTGGAAAGAATGCGTATGTTCGGTTTCTGAACAATTGGTATGGTACTTGTTATGTGGCAGTTGTGTTGAAGATATATCATGTGGAAGATTTGGAAGGTATGGAAGGAAAATTGAACCATAGAGAAAAATGTGGACTGAGTGCTGGTGAAGTTGTGGGAGACACATTTGGAGTGATGATATCTAGTTTAGGAGCGTTGCTGAATGACATCAAGATCAGGAAGTTGTCTACCATTGTGGATAAGTTGTCCATTAACAAAGCTCAGTCATTGCTACTCATAGATGGGGAAATGGTTTTGGTAAGGACGGAGGTGATGCAGAACCATCTTGCATCAGATGTATTACTGGCAAAAGAAGGCGGAGTCTGTCGGATTCTGAAGGGCCAACAGTGTTATACTTAGATCTCTGATAAAAGTAAAGATCTGAGGGGATATATAAGTAACATCACTGAGATACATAATGAGATACATGATCTAGCAACTAAGGGAATTTGGGATTAGATAGGAAAGGGATTTGGTGCAGTTGGAAGTTGGTTTGCTAATCTAGGAAAGGGAATTCTTGGATATATCTTGAAGCCAATTGTAATTGTTGTAGTCTGTATTATCATCTTTGTAGCTATGGTAAGAGCATACAAATTACACAAGAGAAGCAAGTGAACTGTTTAAGGGAAAGATAGAGGAGTGTGGCATGACTGCAGGACAGTCATTCTGGGAATTTGAAGTGGTTGGAGGAGTTCAGACAGAGGAGACTAGCTACAACATCTGTTTAGATCAGTCTACTCTACAGGGATTTTGGAGTGTTAGTGATGACTCAACGTCATCGGAGGGGGGAGCTGATGTAGCGGAAATCACATTTTATTTGAAGGGGTACATTGTAATCACACATGTAGAACACACCTGCATATAATCCTTATTTGTATTACCCTGAAGTGTTAGAATCGTGAAATGTATTAACCTGAAAAGTGATGTGCTTAGGCCATTGAAAGGTATCATGGAGAATTAACGGAGATGGTGAATGTAACTTGCAGAAAGAATTTATGTGACAAACCCGTGTTGCGAAACTGACAATTATTCATATACTAAATGTGCTTATTAATCGTGCCATTTATAGGTAGGTAAATGCATTAAATGAAGGTGCCTTATATTTTTCATGCAAATTCGTAGAGCTCACATGTTGTTTTGTTCTGTTAGCTAAATTTTGTAGGCCTGAAAAGCAGTTCCCTGGAAACTCTTGCTTTAGAAGTAACAGTTTGAATTTCACGTGTGCTGTGGATTTAGTTCTTTCTCACGTTTGTGTTGCAGGCGAGAGAAGCCCTCTTGTGACCTAGAATAATTTCTTTCTTTTAGTAGTTAGGCAAGGAGAGAAGAAGTTACAATCGTGTGGCTTGAGTCGATAAAGGTAGGTCGTTGTACTTCACACAGGAGAAGGCCTGGGAACCAAGGACAAAATGTTGCAAGGAAAGAACACTGCTGTCCCATAGAAATACACCTTTAGGATTGTACCCAGAGCAGATGGCGCAATCTGCAATGAATCTTGGGAAAGTTGTAGACAAAAAATGTGATGATGGGAGTAAGGAAAGTGATCTCTTCTTCCTCTGCCTTCAGAGAGAGAGCACATGAGAACAGCTCTGTCTTGGCAGCTTCATGCTACATGACTTTGGAGAGACTTCTTAGGAAGACCCCAAATGCTTACACCTTTTACCTTTCTTCTTGAAGATGCTTAAGTAGGGATGTCATCTTAGTGTTAGTGTGGGGATAGATTAATGCTCTGTATTCATCAACCTTTGATGCAGAGACATTTGAACTTATGCTTTCTCATCCTGTGCATTCTGCTTTTTGAATTAATTGTATTATTCATGTTACATCGTCTCAATTGGATGCACCTCACGTAGTTGTCTGTGGTTGCTACATGTCCTAGAGGATTGTTTGGTTAACTGATTGGCTTACTAACAAATGTTCTCCACTCTACGCTTCCATGCTGCCAAAAAGAACCATTGGATTGTATCTCTAGAATATGTCCAGAATTTATGGGCCTGGCCCTTCCAAGGGAATACCAGTAGAACAAAATACAGAGTTAAGCAGAAGTACTGTTCACTGTGTAGATATCACTTTTCAGAAAGCAGACTGGTTAATTTGTAAAAGTGGTGAAATGCCAGCACAACTATATGTATGTTGCCTTTAGGACCTGGTACAAAGAGCAAGCGATAAGAACAGATGTAAACTTTAAAATCGAAAATATGGAAATAAGCCAATGGTTTACATATTTTTTGCAAAATCATGGCAAAGGATAGGTTTGAGTTCAGGAACTTGTATGTATTTTGCAAGTACTATCTACCTAAACTGGATGACGACATGATACCTACTAGCTCTGTTTGTAATGGCATAGAGATACATTCACTGCCAAATGAGCTAAAGGATCTAAATGTGCATCAAGGTACTATCATTCAGGCAGTGCAACACTCTTCAGCAATAGTGCATATGCCACCAAAGATATCTAATTTTGCCACAAAATAATTAGTACTGAGCTTAAGAGGAAGGGTGTGTACTTATCTTTGGATTGTGCCTGCAAGATATTGATGAAACCAAAGTAACTGAAAATGTGAAATGCCTGGGGAAGTACAATAGCCTAAGAAATTGGAATGCTTCCCCTCTCTAATAGTTTGAGAAACCAATCAAACCCATCACAGATAATATATGGGAACCTGAGGGAATTAAAAACTTGAAGAAAAGTAATGAAAATCTAGGAAAGGAGACACTAAATAACAAAGTAGAAAGGTTAAGAACACATGGAAGAGAATGCTGGGTTTTGATTTCAAACAAAATTTGAGTTAACTATTATGCAAATATAACACTGTTTCCCCTTTGATCACTTTTTGAGTGCCTGAAAGACGGCATTTGAGCCACTTACTATAGGGGCATATTATCAAGAAACATAGTTAAAATTATCACTGCTTTAGCGGCAGAAAACTGGCGCTAAACCGGTGATAATGGGCTTGATAATATGCCCTTCAGAATTCCCATAGAAGCCCATGTTTTGGTGACAATATGGGCTTCTATGGGAATTCTCAAGGGCATATTATCAAGCCCATTATCGCCGCTTTAGCGGCAGTTTTCTGCCGCTAAAGCGGCGATAATTTTAACTCCATGCTTGATAATATACCCCATAGAGTTAATATTATTAGGTAGAGAAGTTGAAAGAACAAAACTGCAGTGCAGAGCACAGCATGCATGCATGATGCAGGGCCTGCAGATAGCCAGAAGTAGCAATGCAAGTCATGGGCAGCACAAGATTTGTGAGAGTCCATGACGGATATTTTGAATAATCTGCAACTGGAAGGAGTTTGACTGCAAAGGTTCTTGATATGTATTATGCTGTGAACATCAGTGTATAATTCGTGAGCACATAAGCGAAACAAACACAGAGCAAAATCTTTTATCTTAATAAGTGTTCCAGATCAAAGCAAATTGCAGTTTGAGTTTTCAAAAGATGCAAACCATAACATTGTATAAGTAGTCTGCACAGGGGTTGCATGCATGAACTTTAAAACACGAAAACTTTAAGGATTTTAGGAATAAAGATAATGTTGTTGAGATACAACGAGGATGGTCCAAAATGTTGTTCAGAGATGCATAATTTCAAGCCCAGCTAGATATCATTAGAGGGCAAAACAGATATTAAAGTGGGCATAAAGTTCCACAAAGTGATCAATATTACTTCATGATACTGCAAAGTCTTCTTCAAGAATATGGTGGGATGAACAAAAGGCAGCTATGAATCTATAACAGTGGAAAGGGTTTGCCACAAATAGCCGTGAATGCATTTCTATTGTTCTTAAAATGACAATTCTAAAGGTGAGACTAGTTAGTTGACAATTACAAAAGAGATCATTTATAATGCCTTCAAATCAATTACACATTTTGCTAAATGGCTGTATGAAAATGGCAACCCCAAATGGAGATTTAAAAATGATAAGGTTAAAAAAGAGCAAGCTCAGAAAAGACTAAAATAAAGTCTTTAAAAAAGAATTGGAACCAATACTGCAGCCTTGTAGCCTGGCTTAGTGGGCCATACCGGCCAATAAAGGCTTCGTAAATACCCAAACTAGGGAACAGCAGTTTCTTGGCCATTATAACTTTCTACGAGGGGCAATGAGGGTGTTAGATTGGACTGTGTCGTAAGTATGGTATGGACTAATTAGAGAATAAGGTTAAAACCCACCACGGCTCTGAAGCCTTTAATTCACAGCTTTTTTAGTGAATGATCAACAGTTATAGCCGCTGGTAAGGACATGCCTGTTAACTGTTGAACATACACAGCAATGGCTGTGACAAGAGGCTGCCTGATTCTGGTTCAAAGGTGTTCAGGCGAACTGCCTTCCCCCATTCGCCTAGTCAGGGAGCACCAGGTGCCGAGTACAATTTCCCACTCCCTCCTTCCAATGCTCCAGTGACACTGTGAGCTTTTGGGTGTGTTTTCTGGTCCACATCCACTGCCTTTCTCTTTCCCCTGCCTCAGTTCACATGTCCTGGAGAGAAAGAGCCAGAGGCTGTGGATTAGGACAAATGTTGAAAGCAACGGGCCTACACAAGTGATTGTAGGTTGGGCGCTGCTGCATCATTGTAGTCAATAGAGCTCTCAACATTGCAATGTTCTCATAGAAAGATACAGAATAGTGTGTATAAAAATGATAAACATCTGAATATTATCACTGTTTAGGTGAATAATGTCATATTCTGGCATTTTAAGAACCGACTCCAGTATTAAGCTTTAACAAATATCATGAGAAGGTCATTTTTGACAATCCAGATGCTGTTCCCATTCTTTGTAGATGAGAACATATAGATATAACCACTTTGTAAAGCCAAAGTGTTCAAGTGAACAGTTGCTCGCTCAAGTTGAATCAGAGAAACCCCAAAAAAGAAACGTTTCCTTGAATATTGTCAAAAATAATGTTTCTCTTTATCACTTTCAATAGTATTGTTGCTTGTGAGAAAATGCAAAAAAAATGAAGCAAGTGCAATGGAAGGGAGCAGAGAGGCTAATATTAAGAGCACAAGGAAAGGTTAAAGTATTGGGCAAAAAGGTAGTTGACACTACAGCAAGCAGTTGACATTACAAAAAGTAAGAAGCACGAAAATTACAAAGGGAGTGGTATAATGTGTGATTTGCATCTGTAGCTGGCACATTTCAACAGTTTCAAAGGTTGTAGCCAGAACCATAGCTCAGCGCCTAACTGTGCGTTTTTTTCTTTAGAGATCGTGTTGTAGATGAGCATTGGCTGTGTGAAGGCAGGGGTGAAGGCAGAGCCGCTCCACTTCGGCTGACAGTTTTAGTTCTTACAGCACTAAAGCACATACTCTTCAAGCCGCTGACGTGCAGACATCTTTCCAATGACAGCTCTAAATTACATTCGCTGTAATGCCAGGTTCACTTTGTTGCAGTGAATTGCGGGCTGAAGCACACCATTTGCTCTTCCGACACGTGCGAACAAATGCAGGTATTGTCACTACACATGAAGTTGACAGCAAGTGGAAAATGATGAATGTACGCATCTGGCCAAGACTCATAGACGCCTGCATTCATGCACATGTGCACACTCAAACTTAGGAAGGAGAGGTAAATTGGAGTAACGATTGAAAAGTATCTGTAGACAAATGTACAGTAATACATTTAATCTGATCACTGTAGCAGCTGAACAGTTCAACATGAGTGAATTCATGCAGTTGTAGAGCTTCCTTTCATCAGGTATTGGTTGCGTTAGGATGACATCATAAATCATTCGCTATTGTAAAATATTCCTGACGTTTAGGCGAAGGGGTGCAGGTGTTGCCGTTAATGATATTTGGCACTAATTGCCACTTTCAAATCTTACAGCCTTTCTCCGGAATTGATTTCCCCTCAAATGGATCGGGTTTAATTATTCTATACATTAAACTAGATATTGCATTATGCACATGCAGTTAATGCAGCGGCCATTTTGAGAGTCAGATACATGAACTGGCCAGTTGCAGAATATTCTTCATGATTAGAAAGGAGGACAACGATCCAGTTATGCCAGAAGAATGAGATGGAAGCTGTGAATGAATTTGAAACGGGGCCGTACAACTGTATTCAAAACATACTGTTTCCTAAAACTGTTATTCGATCCTATGGCTAACACATTAGTATTAATTAGAAATAAATCGAACATATTTACCAAGTAATGCGATTTTACAGCTTATGTATTAATTGACAGTCTCTGTAAAGAGGAAGGACATTAAATCGTAAAATTGTTCTTTTTAGATTGCTTATCATATAGTTCAATTAGTCAATTTCTTGCCCCTACAATTAAGCACTAAAGTTTCAAAGCTGGTAATTGTAACCTATTTTAAAGTCGGTGAGATAAAGACCCTCCTGTCTTTTCACAGACATAATTTATAACTTTTACACGGATGAGTTTGCTTTTTCCACTTTTGTCTTGGCTACTCACCATTTAAGAGTGCAAAGTTACTCAAAAGTGTAGACTTACATGTCTCCACTGCCTAAAACAGGGGGTGAAGCAAATTTACACTTTCAAGTTACTAATGCTAAAACGGAGAAGTCGAATGTCTAGCACCACACGTGGTCAATCATTTATTCAATCAATCAATTAATCTTTATTCAGGTGCAAAAGTATCCATCGAAGACCATTAAAACACAATAAAAACCACATTATGTGTGTGATAAAATATTTAAAACAAACTTTCATAAAAATCAATATAGGATTCAAAGCATTACAACCATGGCATATTGACACACGGGTTGAGAGCAGTGGGATCTTATTTGTTTGGTTTCCCCTCTCAATGTGGCACTATTGTGCGTTTCCATCCCCGTGATCTTTTTATTCAAATCTAGGGGACCTCCTAATAAATTGTCTAGGCCCCCCCTGGGTTATTTTATCTTGCACTCACTATCACCTCCCATCCCACACACCCTCATACACACATGCAGCAACTCCTAAAAAGATCTCCGCCAGAGAGCACTTGAATAGGGCCCGTGAGGGACTGCAGCGCCACCCCCACGAGGAGCTTTCGCCCGATGATGATGCTATACACTCGCAAGGCTGTGTGAGGGCACCACGATTGACACATAGGAGTACACTCTCTCTCCTCTTTGCACACTCACATATCCTTCGGAGACACCCCTATCCGTCTACAACGTATCGGGTTGATGTAGAATCTCTCCCTCCCTTTAAGGAACTGATACCATCCACATTGGCAATGTACTAACTTTAGGAGCATTGGTTCAGGACCTATTTCAAACTAGCTCCTTGTCCCCCCCCATACTTGAATGAAAAGCTAAACAACAGACTACACTCCAAGTGACCCATAGGTTTTGTTAAATACCTTGCAATTGATCTATTTACTCCAATATTCATAGAGGTCACCACACTCAGCTTTGCAATCTTGATCGTTAGTCTTTCGGCCTGTAAAGATTTAAACAGAACTAGCTGCAACTGCTTTTTGCTGATGGCTTGAGAACCACCAGGATTCACAAACAAATGCTGATATCCAGCTTCAAGCAAACAAGATTCTACCGTTGCCGACCAAGGGATGCATCTGCCTTTGTCGCAAGTAAGGCAATCTGAGATAATGTCTCTGGTGAGACTGGCCACTATATTTCTCCATACTGCTAGCCAAAATAACGAAGGGCGAACTCTAATATAGTCTTTGACAGATGGGTACATTCAGTTCTCTATGACAAATAAAATTAGGAGTGGAAATAGGAGCCCCTAAATTTTCTCTGCAAAATGTGTTTTCCTTTTCCTATATTGAATTACACTTGGTAATACCCAAAACTTCAGCCCCATATGTAGCCATTGGGGGACATTGCATTTTAAATATCTGCAGAAGTGCCAAGAGCACTCCACCCCTCCTAGGTCTCTGTAAACTAAACAAGCATTTGCAATGCAATAGGTCTTGCATTCAAGCAACTTTGAGCTATTGACATTGTAAATGACAATTCCTTTTATTTGGGTTTTGGGTTTTAAAACATAAATAAAAGACCGTTTGTTAGATTGTAAATATCAGAGGAAGAGACCCGCCTGCGACGTCTTCAAAGTAGTGATAATTAGTGCAATGAAGAAGATGTGTAAGTGTTGTAAATTACACAGACACAAAGGTGCCGATTACGATCCTGGAAAAACCGGGTACGAACCGTCGGTCGGAGCGTTTTCTCCATCCGATTCGTACCCGGTTGTAAAACTGTACAAACATGGAAGTACGATTCGCACGGAAACACCATTTCGGTACGAATCGTAAAAAACACCGTCCGATGAAAATATACATACGAATGTGATCCGGGAATGCTCCGACGTGACGTCGGGACGCTGTCAGACAGCGTTTCACGACCCAGGAAGTACGATTCGAACCGACAGCAGTCCGGACGGCAATATTTTCACTGCACCCAAAAAGTGCCGGAAAAGCGAAGTACGCCGCGAAACGACCAGAATAGGGGGCCCGGTACGCGCCGTACCCCCCCAGCCCCCGTGAGTATGTGCCTTACCCCCCCCCAGCCCCCGTGAGTACGCGCCGTACCCCCCCCAGCCCCCGTGAGTACGCACCGTACCCCCCCAGCCCCCGTGAGTACGCGCCGTACCCCCTCAGCCCCCGTGAGTACGCGCCGTACCCCCCCAGCCCCCGTGAGTACGTGCCGTACCCCCCCAGCCCCGTGAGTACGTGCCGTACCCCCCCAGCCCCCGTGAGTACGCGCCAAACCCCCTCGTGTATGTACACCCGTGTACGTTCGAGTCGTACCCCCACCCGTGTATGTACACCCGTGTACGTTCAAGTCGTACCCCCACCCATGTATGTACACCCGTGTACGTTCGAGTCGTACCCCCACCCATGTATGTACACCCGTGTATGTTCGAGTCGGACCCCCACCCGTGTATGTACACCCGTGTACGTTCGAGTCGTACCCCCACCCGTGTATGTACGGTGCGTACCCCCAGCGCTACGCGCTGGGGGTACGCACCGTACATACACGGTTGGGGGTACGACTCGAACGTACACGGGTGTACATACACGGGGGGTTCGACACGTACACGGGTGTACATACACGGGGGGTACGACTCGAACATACACGGGTGTACATACACGGGGGGGTTCGACGCGTATTCACGGAGGCTGGGGAGGGGTTCGGCGCGTATGTGGGCACATGTCTTCATGGTTGCAAAGGGAGTTCGGTGCGGACGGTGTTTTTTCCATACGGTTGTGACATCGGACGCACGGGATGGATCGTACTTGCGCGGTCGGACTTCAATTTTCACGTTTGTACGGTAAATCGTCCGGGGACGTGTTGGACACATTTTCCGACCCGAGGACGTGTGGGGAATTATTCCCAATGCGATTCGTAAGGACTTTTTCCCATGCGAATCGTACTTGGCAGTTTGGACAGCACTTGTACGATTCGTACGGTAAAAAGACCGGATACGAGTCGTACGGGGAAATTTTTTACAGGATCGTAATCGCCACCAAAGTGTGAAGGTGAGAGTTACATATGACCTGAGCTATAAACACTAACAAAATGCTCCAACACCTTTTGCTCTGTGATAACACTGTCGTGGCTCAGGCGAAAAAGCAGGAGGTGGGGCTATTTCCCACCCTCTCTGTGATTTGAGTGTGCAGTGTGGCATTACGTACTGTCATTCCTATCTTTGGCCTAATAAAAAACACTCCAGCTGTAGTAGGGCCCTGGCTTCACCTCCTGGTGCAAGGTGAACTGTGCTTTATGGCGGGCATGGAGGGAGGGAGGGATGGTCTCGGCTGCAACTCTGGCCTCGTGCAGTGCCCCTGCTATTACTAGTGAGTGAGAGGCGCTGAGGTGGTGGTATTGGTATTGGTGGTGGTGGTATTGGTAGTGCTGGTATTGGTGAGATTAGTGTTGGTGGTATTTGTGGTGGTGGCATTGGTGGTATTGGTGGAGGTGGTGCTATTGGTGGTGGCGGTATTGGTATTAGTGGCAGTAGTATTGGTGGTGGTGGTATTGGTGGTGGTGGTACTTGTATTGGTGGTGGTACTGGTATTGGTGGTGGGGGTGGCATTGGTGGTGGTGGTACTGGTATTGGTGGTGGTGGTGGTGGTATTGGTGGTGGGGTATAGGTGGTGGCAGTGGTATTGGTGGTATTGGTGGTGAGGGTGGTGGTATTGGTGGTGGTGGAATTGGTGCTGGTGGTGGTATTGGTGGTAGTGGTATTGGTGGTGGTATTAGTGGTGGTGGTGGTATTTGTGGTGGTGGTGGTATTGGTGGTGGTGGTATTGAATTAGTGTATACCTACAGACCTAATCATGTCCCATTTTCTAGATACACAATATAGCTCTCAGCCACATAAGGTCCTGCCCCAACAATCAGACCACAAGCATGGCTCTGCCCCATTGTCAGACAGACATAGCAAAACCCCAGAGCTAAATTGATAAGCCTGGCACAGTCCCTCCCTGTCAAACCAAAATTTCCATTCCCTAGCCCTGCTTCCACTGTCAAACGTGCAGACATGACCATGTTCCCACTGTCATACCTTAAGCTCTAGCCACACCATGCTACCAGGCCAAAACCTCCATTGTCAGACTCACAGCCCACACTGCCCCCAATGCAATAGACCTGGCTCTTCTCCTTCTTTCAGAACTGCGCTGTCAGGTCCACAGCACTAGCCTGACCCTACCATCAGTCCCAGATCTTCTTCTCAACCAGCAGCCTAATTACACAATGCAACGTGGTTTTCCTGAGTGAACTAGGAACTATCATATAAATTACACAACTTTTCAAGTAAAACTCGCATCAATACATCGGTACTGACCTCAGTTTCTCTTTGCTCTCAAAGTATCCTCTAATTTCCTATTACCTAAGTCTGACTGTGTGATCCCATTTTTCATTCTTCCTTTTGATCCTCTCCTCCAGATCATCACTCCCTTACCTTTCCTTGCTTGAACTCCACATCATCCACTGACCACCTCTTGTCCGAGCCTTCCACTCTATTCTCTCTGCCAATTATCGAGGAAGAGTTAGCATCCGCTCATACACAGTGTTTACATGAGAACTCTCACTGAACTACACCTCTTGTTCACTGTGACCCTCTTATGCAAAATTGCATCTCTATTCCTCCCCACTGAAGCCCCAGCACAATTCCTTGCAGTATCCCCAGATCCGCTACTTCACTCCAACCTCCTTTCACTCCGCCCACTCAGTCCTACTATTCAGGGTTCATGGCTTCTCCTCAGGCAGCTCCTCCGATGTTTAGGCTACTGCTGCTCCTGTGGCTACGTCCGGTCACTGACACTCATCAGGTGGCACATCTGGTCTCTGACGACACATCCACCTTCTTGAGGCGGCTGATCTGGGATGGGCCGCTTCCGGCATGAGACCCGAGCCGTTTTGAGTTCCAAGCACCTAGTCAGCCTTTCGGAATGTGTCTCATCGTAGTAGACAGAGAAGAAAAACAAGCATTTGCAATGCAATAGGACTTGCTTTTACGCGAGACCTATTGAATTGCAAACGGTAGTCCTCATAGACAACGGGAGGGAGGGCGGGGAGAGGGCGTGGGAAGGCATGGACAACGGGAGGGAGGGGGTAGAGAAGGCCGAAGGAGAACCTCATTAAAGAAAATAGTGCTCACCGTCTAAATAACAAGTACCCTGTAACACTCAAAGTAAAGGGGCCAGTAGCCATGGGAGGATACAAATGACAACATGGCAGTAATAAGGAGGAACTAACAAGCCTATAAATGAACACAAAGGCATCATTTAAGAAGGACAAAGACAAAAGCCAATAAAAAATATGTGCAGGGGAGTGGGCGGGGCTTCCCCACGTACTGAACTACAGTAGATCTTCACCAGAGCAGCGCTTGCTGAACTAGCTGATCTCCCTAGAAAATAGGAGGCCAGGTTATACTTTTTCAGGCCACAGATCATAATAAAAGATTAGTTAAAATTAGTGTGTAAATGTAGTGAAGCCATAAAATGTACAAAACCTTGGACTAAAAGCTACGAAGCCCTTTGGACTATGAGCCAGCAGTACAGATTCATCTGCGTACAGCAGTGATGGTAACAGAGAACTCTTAACTTTATGGATATATGGTATAACAGTTAATAAGAAATGGTGGAGATCATTTACATACAAAAGAAATAAATGCAGAACTAAGACATATCCTTGTCTCATGCCTCGAAAAATATGAAAGTCTTGAGACACCTTCCCCTGGGTATTTATGCTTATTCTAGCTTTCATGTTCCTGTGTAAATATGCTAAAAAGTGCACCAGTGCTTCATCCATCCCAAAGGATAAAAGAATAGACCACGGCTTAAAGCAAAAAACTGTGTCAAATGCTGTGGTCAAATCGATGAACACTAGATATATTGAAGAATGTTCGGTTACAGTATATTTCCCAATTAGCAGGCTGAGATTAAAACACTGCTCAACTGTGTCAATCTTAGATCTAAAACCATACTGGCAGAGGTAAAGGGTGGACTTCTCTTCTGCCAATTCCTTTATCCAATTATATAGAACCCTGCCCAAAACGTTTAAGGTGGTATCTATTAGGGAAATAGGCCTATAACAGCTAGGGTGCAAGTGATAACCCTTTTAAAAATAGGGACTATAATTGAGGTTGACCATGTCCTAGGTAGAGGGGAATGGGCCACTCTTTAAAACATTTAATAATAACGGAGCCCAGAATTCAAGGTTCTGTTTTAAAAGAGTACTCTGGTTTATTGCATCTTCAACTTCACGCAGGGTCAGCTGCATTGCTACGTAAGTTGGAGCGGCAGGGTATTCACTATCGGGGGAGATGGGAGCATAGGGCCCTATTCACAGAACTAACTTAAGACAAATTACTAAACTTACTACCATTTACTCATTTTGGTATTCACAGAAGGCACTTACTCATGTTGGTATTCACAGAAGGCACTTACTCATCAATTAGTAAGTGCCTTCTGTGAATACCAAAATGAGTAAGTGCCTTCTGTGAATATCAAAATGAGTAAGTGCCTTCTGTGAATACCAAAATGGGAGTAAGTTTAGGATTTTGTCTTAAGTTAATTCTGTGAATCGGGCCCGTTGCTATTTGTAAAATGCAATTCCCAAGCCTCGCTAGGAATGTTACAGCTAATTCTTGTCAATACCTGATTGAACTGCCTCATTTTTTTCACCACTGATAAAAAACGTTTGCTATTCTTCTTGTTTGCCACAGAAACTAATGAGCCCCATTGCTGGTCTGGTACTTTCTTCTTACTATCTGTGGTGGCGTGTTTGTATATCTTACGTAACTCAGTAACCACTTGAGGATTCGTCGGTGTGGCCCAAATGCCTCTTGCAATTGGCGGTTAGCAATAAAGCACTCGTGACTAAACCATCTAGGTCTATTAACATTTGTTTTAATAGGTCTCATTAGCTCTTTCTTGATAAAAGAACAGAGCTGAATCAATACCGTAGCTGCTGGATAGGTGGTATCAGATTCAGTTAGACACGCTTGATCATAAACAAATTCTCCCTAATCACTTTATGATATAAATGAGGGGGATGACTGCTCTCCATAGCAATCCTAATCCGTCTGACAAGGTTTCAATATCACTTGGTCCACATAGGTAATGAGGTTTAGATGACAAGGTAAAAACTGCCTCAATTGGGTTATGGTCTCTATAGTTGGAAGGGACAACTTTACCCAATAGCAATAAACCCTCTAAATAAGACGATATAAAGAAATCTATTTGGGATCTTTGGCCTTGGCCCCTACAATTGGGTAATAATTCTGTACCATCCCCTACAATTTCTATAACATTACCTAAGTGGCAGAATGTCAAACATGACAACAGCTCTAGTCCTCTGGCATCAGATCTATTCTGGTCTTGAACATGAATGTTAAAGATGTCATTGTTAAAAGGACACAGGGAGGTGCTATATTGGTTTAAGCCTGGCATTAAAATCACCACCTCAACAAAAACCTACTAACTGTCCACTATCACCAATGGCATTTTGTAAAGAAGATATGTATTCAAATAGAGTTAGAAATTTAGTGTTAGACACATTAATACAATCATTATTGTAAAAATTAATTAAATATTACATTTGACCCCTTTTGTACCTCACTGCCTGAAAATTACTACCAACAATCTCTAGTGCCTTTGTGCATCCCACTGCTTTTATGTTAACCCAAATAGCCAGCCCACATAGAGGACCTGATCTCAAAGAGGTGGCCAAGTTATGATAACATGCAAAGCCATCAACACATATTTCATGTGTCACCCAAGTCTCATGGAACATTAAGATGTCAAATTGTCGGGTAAAGAAAAGCCAACCTGGTAACATCACTTTAGACTGCAACCCTGCAAGATCCCAGCTCAAGACTTTTAAAATAGGGCCGTCATGCCCCGATATTATCCCCAAACTAGGCAGGACATTAGGAGGAGACACTCTTACCACAGTGCTAGTTACTAATCCCACCTTGTCTACAGATTGAGCCTCATTCAGTCTAGGCCATCAAGGCCTTCTAGGCTGGAAATCCTCTTCTGATGTACAAAAGTTGATGAGTAGGACGGGATTCTTCAAACTACATTTTTGTAGAAATAGCCAAGTGGGATACAGCAAATTTTAGAGTTGATACCACTTATAGACTCTTGCTGTTTCAATACATTCCACAAGCTCATTGGTCTGCGAAAGTCAACCACAATGCAGCCATCCTCAATGCCTTTGTGTGATTGACTCACCCACCTCACCCTTCGCACCATTAAAATTCCACTGCAACTCATGGGATTAAAACTTTAATGTTTGCTAAGCCAGTCGACACATTTATTCCATACCTCATTCCAGGTTTTGCTTTGGGAGTCCCTCAAAGGTGGTACACCAGCTGAAACTATCACATGGAGGCAAACTGCAGCAGGTAAGTCCAATTAATTCTGTTTAAGCATATAACATGTTGCGCTCCTAGGTCAACATGCCATTTTTTGGTCAAGAAGAATTTTAGATTGTGCATCAACGTTATTACTGGACAATAATTCCCTCCGTACAGCAATCAAAGCACTGATTGTTACACCATTCCCTGCAGTAATCTGCTTTGCAGACCGGACCAGTCTTTCTTGCCCCTGCTCAGCTATGCCAGTCAACTCACCACCTAAAATAGAAGATACAGCTGCAGCCTTGTGAGGGAGCATCTCACTGGGGAAGGATTGCAGAAGGGAGTTGTGAATAAATTGGCCAGTTCCCCTAGTAGTATCTGTTGATGGGGGAAGAATATACGCAACACCCACACATTTTTCAAGACTATCCAATCACTCCACTAGTAGCCTATGTTTTTCATCAGGGATATTGCTAAAACTAGCCCAGAAAGATTTGAGAAGAAAGGGAACAAAAGATGAACCTTCCTTGGCCTGACAACCCAAGGGTTGAGTATGAGAAGGTAGTTGAGGTTGCTACTGAGAGGCTGGTGCAGAATGCATCCAGGAAAGAAGTTGATTATTATTAGTTAAAGCTCGACTGGGTTGTTTCCCTTTTAAGGTCACTGGCTTGCTCAGGACTCTTTTTTGTTTTACAGCTATAACAAGGGCCGAATGCATCGGTGGCATCAAAGAATGAATCTAATCGGACTTATTACTCGCGCCCATGTCAATACTGGTGTTTGATCAGGGAGTATTAGACTGTAGGCCCACCACGTCCTTGGACTTAGTATACAGATCAAGTTTTCACCATCAACCAGTGGGACTAGTGCTTCCCAAAATCCAGTGACAATCTCCCCTCTGTTAGTTCTATTTCATTAGAGACAATTCCAACAACTCTTTCCAGCATACTTTCGATAGAAGCAGAGGGGCGTGGAATAACACCACCCCCTTTTTATTTTTAAAATGTATTTATTTAGGTCAATTATGAACTGTTTAAAAGTAATACTGAGGTGCGGGCTCCAATTTTAACCATGGTCTTGAATGTGGCAGTGCCAACTGACATGCCTCAGTCTTGGTCTACTGCCACTATCGTATCTATCTATAAGATAAGGATAACCCCAATTGCTACCAACTCATTTCTTTTATAGACTTGACCGTGAAGGTTATGGGTCGGGTCATAGTAAATAGGCTAGTGGAGTGAGTAGACAAAAATCAAATCATCTCGGAGGTCCAATATGGCTTCCTAGTAGGCAAATCCACAGTGGGACAATGCCTGAACATCTATCTAGGGATAGCTAAATATACAATCGCTAAAGCGGGATCCATTTATCTAGGCTTCATGGATCTCACTGCAGTGTTAGATAGGGTGAATCGCAGTAAAATATGATCCCTGCTAGATGAATTAGGAGCAGAGTGTTCATTAATACATGTGATGTGTTTAAATGCCCATACCTTAGCCGCAGTATGTTTTACACAAGAGGGGAATCTCACCGGTAGTTTTAAATGATCTAGAGGGGTGCGTCAAGGCTGTATTCTAGCCCCTTTTTTATTCATGCTGTATATTAATGGGCTGGAATCTGCCTTGATATCCCTGCAGGCCGACAACCCAACAATTGGCACTAGACCAGTGCCGGTTCTGCTGTATGCAGATGACGTAGTGCTTATAGCTCACGCCCCAAGAGGTTTGGAAATCTTAATTGATGGGTTTGTCTCCTTTTATGAAGGGGCTGGATTTGTCTCCCAATTACGCCAAGTCATTTGTGATGGAAGTGGCCTGTCGAGGGAAGAACGCAACATCTTATAAGGCAGGCTCTTTCAGTATATCCAAAGTGCCAGTTTTTCAATTTGTCTGGGTTTATTTGACATCAAATTAAACTGGAGTACCCTGAAAGAAGAGAAGGTGACGGACACGAAGAAAACAATGGGAGCTATAGCAAGCTTTGCACACAGATTAGGTACATGGTCGTCCTGAGTGATTTTAAAATTATATAAATCAATTTGTATCTCTAATGCTGTGTATGGGATTGAGATCTGGGGGTACAAGGCAGCGGCGGAATTACAGACGATGCACAATAAATATCTGAGATGGCTGTTGATAGTCCCTCTGGCCACCCCCGCCTATTCAGTCCATGAAGAACTCGGGGTGAGGTATGTGTCTGATCTAGTTGCAGTTAAGCCTCTGCTTTGCTGGGTGAATATTTGGTCCAATAAGGAGGCTTCCTTTAACCTAGCAGTCATTTTGGATTGCCTCTCATTGGATCATGCCCTCAAAATTTCCGGGCTAAGATATATAAAAGAAACACTATGTAGCCTAGGAAGATCAGACATCTTTACAAACTATAGAACAGTGAAGAAAGAGGACAAAAAAAACAATAAATGATCTATTCTCCAAGAAGGCTAGCTCAGAGCGAGAAGGTAAGGAATTTAGCTAGCCGAGAGTTAGAGCACATGTCCTAGTTAAATGAGTACTGGGAATAGAACACTACCTCACTATTTTAACTAGCGCCTATGATGGGTTTTTATTACCCGTTTTATATTTAACATGTTTCATCATTTACTAGCCTTCCCTATCTGTTTCGTAGCACGAACCGAGGATAGAGGGCCCTGTGGCTGCGACAATAGGACTCCACAGGATATTTTACATTTTGTCTTTTTATGTTAATATTTTACGTATCTCTGGCGACTTTATCTTAAACCATATCTAAAAGACATGGCTTTTAGAAAGGCTTGAATTGCATTTTTGCACATGCAACTTCTGCAGAACAAACGCACATATTTGTGGTTACACACTTTTTAAGAGCAATGGTGAAATCTAGGAAAACCGAAATTGATCAAGATTGAGAGGTGTATTTAAGAATAGCTACATGTGGATATAGGCACTCAGGGTAACCAGGTGGCTCTTATAGTTATGTATAATTTTTGGGGTTCTTGAATTGGAGAGTATATTGTGATGTCATTTTAGAGTTGTGATAAGATGAATTATGCTTTTTATTGAATATGTTATTTTAATGTATTGTATCTTTTATGGCTGTATGCTTTGCCGAATAAAGATTGCTTGATTTTAATTTTTAAATTTAAGTCAATTATAAAGCGCTCTTTCACCCCACGGGTAACCCATCATTGTATTGCGGTTATCCTGGTGCTCTATTAGAAGCACATAGTGCCAGAAAAAAGTGTGACTGTGGTCGACAGCTACACGGCCAGTGTATTGTTTTAATCACACTCTACTCTTTTGGGAACAACCTTGTCTGACTGTCTCAGGGTAATTGGGAGTTCGTTCCACAATCGAGCTGCCTCAATCATGAAGGTTCTTCCTCCAAATCTTGTTTTTCTAAACCTGGACATGCTGGCCAAATTGGCTGAGGAGGCGCGTAGATTTCTTTTTTTAGCATGCCAGGTAAATCTATTTTGTGGAGAGCTGGTCTGAGGCCATGGAGGGCCTTAAAAACAATACAGCGTGAGTTAAACCTTATTAGCTGTACAAGTGGGAGCCAATGAAGTTCTTTCAAAGACTGAAATGCAGAAGACCTGCGTGGTCTATATAAGGCCAACTTAGCTGCCACAGCTTGGACTCTTTGTAGTCTCTTAATTAGGTAGTTCGGGGGTCCCAGTAATAGGAAATTTCAAAATCCAGCCGACTCAGAATGACACTTTGTAACACTAGTGCGCTAGATGAGGTGGGGAGCATTTACAGTATCTTGCTCCATGTAACACGTGTATCCGTCCATCTTTAGTGTTCTTTAGCCTGGTAGGTTTCTGTAAAAATACTCCAGCCCCAAATAACACATTTGTGTCTGTCCATCTTTAATGATCGTTAGCCTGGCAGGATCCAGTAAAAATACTCGAGCCCCAACAGTCTTCAAAGGATCAATTAGTTGACGGACCTCCCAGTGTCTATCCATGGTAGATTTGCACAGATCTGAATGGATTGAAATCAATAAGGTATCAACTTTCACAGGTGAAACTGGGCGGGCCTTTAGAGAGATTGTGTGCCTCAGCAAGAAATTGCCAATGTATATTAAAATTCGATAAGGATGTGCCAGTTTGGCGTTGACGGTGACTGAATTTCTTTAAAAAAACTAAATACTAACAATATTTTATCAAAAAATAATATTTTTTCTTAATTATTTCTATAATTTTTACATAAAATTTGAATTGAAAAAGTCAATAATTTAATTAAATTTAACATTTCCTATTGGTTTCTATTTTAGGTCACTACCTTTATTATTTTCTATAGAAGGGTGGTTGAATATGAGTGATTGACTAAGTAACAGTCCCATGCTGCAAGTGAATCCTGCTGCATCAGTCTAGGTTGGGACTACGTCCCCCAGACCTCTCTTCTGCTAGGTCGGGCAGAGAAAAGATGATGCACTTTAAGAGCGCTCTATGGTCCCACAGTGCGGGATGTGCTTGGTTGTGTGCCCGGGAGAAGACCAGGCCAAGAGCAGGTCAACTAATTAATCCTTTGTAGGCTTGAGTATTTTTACAGGAACCTGTCAGGCTAAAGATAATTAAAGATGGACGGATACATATGTGTGATATGGAGCAAGATGCTGTGCATCCTCTTAGCAATTTACAGGGAACTGTATTGCATATTTGTCTTTTGATGTTCCAGTTTTGAAATATGCATGATGTTTTTAAGTGTTGTCTCTCTGAGGCCGGGGCTTCAGTAAAGTTATTGCTTGGGTACTAATGTTAACTAAATTTTTTCCCCTCTAATATGTCCCCCAAGCTTTCTTTCACTCTTTTCTCTGACTTATTTTGGCAGCCCTGTGTGTAGTTGGTTTATGGGTGGGGAGCCTGGGATAGATGTCTTTCAGGCCTGTCATGGCCATCGACAGCCATGGGGTGGGGATGATTCCTTTTGTCTGACACAGGGGTGGGGGTCTGAGGAAGGTGGGCATGATAAGTAAGTAAGAAATTTGCAGTGTTTGAGTTGAGGGGAGAAATATGTCAGAATGTTCAATGGTCACTCTATGATTTGATATTATTTGCTGTAGATATGGAATTGGGTCTGTGGCATGAAATGCCTAATTCGAAGATGGTGGTTTTCTGTAATGGTTAGGTTAAAATTAATTTACTGGAATGTCTCTGGCCTTAATTTGTCTATCAAATAACAATTAGTTTAGGAAGAGATTAAAATATACCATCCGCAGTTACTAGCTCTAACTGAGACCCAACTTGCTTATAAGGATCGCCTTTTGTTAAGGCATCTTGGTTACATGATATTACATGTACATTTCAATCTGTTTCTATATACGGGGTAGCCATTATGTCTGTTAAGAACCTAGAGCTTAAGATATTGATACCCGCTTTGGACCCGATGAGTATATGGGCAATTGCCCAGCTGTTAATACATGGCCAAAAATATGTGGTGTGCACAGTGTATGAGCCAAATGTAGATACTGGATATGCTTTGATTTGAATTACTGGATTGGTTGGGGGAGATACTTATAGTGGGTTATTTAATTGTGGTATGGACTACAGTATAGATTCAGCTAACCACTCTGCGTCTCACAGCATGGTGAATAGAAGGGCATCTCTTCTTGAACTGGCTCACCCTCATGGGATCAGGGTTTGTATGGAGGGCATTACACACAACTGAGCCTGGTTATACCTTCTACTCATCTCCAAACAAACATTACTCCAGGATATATAATGTGTTTGCTAGTGGGGGTCTGATTTACGATGCAGAAATGGAAGTCTGTCTCAAGATCATCTCTGATCATAACCCTATATTATTATTATTTAACCTTCCCATGGCTAGGGTGGAGCAGAGTCCGTTCTCTTTTCCTCGCTATCTATTTTTGAATATTGATTACAGCAAGCTTATGTTCAGCATACTTACCGAATATTTTTAAGTGAATATAGGTACTGCCTCACCTTCAGTGGTGTGGGATACAATGAAGATATATATCAGGGACAGCACACTGCAGTTTATTCTTAATAAAAATAAGGATAGTCAAGACAATGCTAAGCTGCTCTGTCAGTCAATTACTCAGTTGGAGATAATGCATGCTCAGGCGATAGTTACTGGGGGACTTGATGATCAGGCGTTAAATTTCAATTCGATTCAAAAACAGTCTCTTCTATGGTGGGCTTTAAAAGAAAAGGTGGCTGCTAGCTGTCTTAAGAATCAGGCTCTTCAATATGAGTATGGGCAAAGGGTGGGTTGAGTGCTGGCTCACCAATTTTCTCATAGAAAGTCAAGGTATACAATTCAGTCGACTAAAGGCAGTGATGGTTTGGTACATAATGGTTTCAGCCCAAATATTGATAAGACACACGTACTCACTAGTAGATATTGTAGTCAAGGTTCTCTCTATTTTTCTGGTGCAGATTGATTAATCCTCCTGAGTATGAGGTATGATAATTCGACAGAATTGTGTTCTCCCCTACATGTGGGGAGCATCTCCAATCCTCACTCAATTTGTCCAATTTCCATAAATTTCAACCCGTGATCTGGTTATTCCAAACTATTTTATTCTTTGTTTTCTGCACAATATTAAGTTTATTTGCACTTTTTAGTGTCCATTTTCATGTATGACACTTGTTAATTCCAACAATGATACCCTTCAAATTAATGTTTGTGATATTTTCAGGCCACAAGGGGACTCGGGCAGAGCAACCCCAGCAGGTAAGACCGATCGCAGGACCAAAGGGCCCAGAAGAAAATTTTCTTCCCTTTAGCGTCGTGGGCACATCACCACTTCTGACTTTGAAGGAGTCAGAATGGGACTCCTAAAACTCTGACCTCTAGTGGGGCCTAACCTGAATGTTGCCTATTGGGAGTGGTGAAGAACCACTACCAATCGAGAGAGGGATGTGGGAGTCAGGAACCTGTCTAAAAAGTATTGACCTCAGGCGGACTGTGTGTATTAATTTTGTGTGCCATATTTCTCTTTGTGTTTGTATATAAATACTCATTTTTTTTAATAAAAGCAAGTATTTCACTGGCCAATCCTTTAATGATGCTAATAAACATATACTGAGTTGTGACCCTGTGTTTACCCCTCTCTATTTACGCACCCACCCGAGAAGCCTTGCACTGCTTAACTCATGGTACTTCTGAGAGTCCAGTGCTGAAGGGAATGTTGGCCCAGTGCTCAGGATCGTTTAATAAAAGCAAGTATTTGACTGAGCAATCATTTATTGATGCTATTGAAATTAGACTGAGAGGTGAGTCTGTGTTTATCCCATCTGCATCTATCCCCGAGAAGCCTTGGACTGCTCAACTGATGCTACTCCAGAGAATCGAGTGATAAAGGGGTGCTTGACCCAGTTGCTTAGGACTCATAATAGGTTGGGACCCGGGACATCTGGAGCAAAGGACATCAATCCCCATGGTTGCCCTGCAGCTCTCCAAAAGAAGTTCTGAAAACTTGTATAACTTTTTTCCTTGTAATTTACTCTATTAACATGGCTGTCTCCCATTTCACATGAGTAAATTAAAAATGGCCACCTGCATCATGGCATATGCACATGCCTGCATGAGTTCAAGTTTGGTCTCCAGCACTTATTTTATTACAAACCAAGCATTGAAGGAGGCACCTCATTAAAACTAGGCACAGACTTACAAAGACAAGCATTACAAAGTATTTTGTTTAAAAAAAAATTCACTTTTCTCAGTGCCAATCATGCTTTGTGCTATTTTCTGCCGCTGTAATTAAGGGGCCATTACTTGGGCCCAAAGTTTTTCTTAGTAGAGCATGACTTAGCTACACTTCTGTGGACTTAGTGTGCCACTTGAACAGTCCATTGACACCGCTCTGCCCCTATTTTATTCCACCTCAATTAGATACCTGTGGATAGTTGATTCAATGCGATGCATCCAACTCACAGGCATCAGGTGAAAACATGTTTATTTAATTTCAGCATTTTAATTTGAGTCCCTCTTTCCCACACCCAGTGGACCGTCGCCCCGACAACCCCCTGATATTATCTAACTCATCCGCGATTTACATGTTCCAGTCTTATCTGTTTTTACAAACAAACAAATCACTTCAATTGAATTGTCTTTATATGAAATATCAAAATGTCTTTTTATACAAGGTTTAAAGTTATTAATATAACCACCCTTCTCAAACCACTCTTTAAAAAACAAACTTTAAAGCCCTGAAGCGAAATCATACACCTAACAAACTACTGATGAGACAAGACCTCTTTGTGTAGTTATGACATTCTTTTCCATGCACAATTTATAATATTCTGTGGTGCCGTCCATAATTAACCTTGATGGTGCAGAACAAGTGACTGCTGTTGGGAGGTTGCAAGCCCAGCATGAAGTTGGAAATCTTGGAGTAAAACGTGGGCTTTGTCATTGTTGCCTGTACTGTATAGAAAAATCCACATGAAGGACTGTTTGAAAAGAGTAATCTACTACTTTACAAAATGCAAATTAAAATAAAGGACGTGGGTGTGTGGCTGGGCTGCCGATGGAGTAGGACGTGCCTTGCGGTGTCTCTGCTCTCCCACAGCCACATCATACTTATCTGTTGGCATCAGGAACCGGGATTCGATAGCGTATCCTGCACCAGCCCACCGCTTGTCGCTTGCTGCCCTTTTCAGGTGCTTGGGACCCCCGGGGCGAGTCGCCCAACTTAAACAGCTAGGCCTGAGGATCTGATGCAGTCGGGCCCTCCATCTTGGTACCAGGGAAAGCTGAGGAGGTGAGTCACCGGGGGCTGATTCCTGACCTGCTCTGGGCTCCCTGCGGGGGTCGTGACACCTTCCTGGGCTTGGGCTCAGGCAAGGCCCTCATTACTGCTGCCTTCCCTTGGTGCAGATATGGCCAACCTCACTGGAACTGACAGTGCAATCTTGGAGGCCTATTGCGGTCTTGGCCACCTGGCCTCTCAGGTGCTTGGTGCTTGCCTCCTGACCCTGGCGGGATATTGCGTGCTGGACAGGGCCCAGAAGACTTTGCATCAGACCCCCTGTTGATTGCCTACACAGGTGCTGGAGAGCAGCCTGTACTGCAGCTTCCCTCGTGGTGCCTGGGCCTAAGTGAGGAGCAAAGCGGGGGAGCGGCGGTGAGTCTACTCATCTCCTGAGCGTTCTGGTATCGAGAAGTCATGCGACCCGGGCGGTGCCTGCTGGTGGCCCACCTATTCTGCATCTGAGGCTGCCATTGGGACCAGGTGGGACTAACACTAAAGTGAGAGCCTTCATTGGCACATATCTCTGCACCTGTCTGCGGTGTGGGCCCTGCGGAGCCGGGGGGTGGGTGATCGGCTGTGCTATTGAGCAACGGGTGTTTCAAACACCCCCCCGCCCCCGAGTGCCTGAGCGTGTGGATGTCTGCTGCACGGGCCTGCAAGACATTCCAGAAGACAGGGCCTACCCGGTGTTGTTCACCCTTTGGCTTCTTTCCTGCCTCTGCACCTGCTGTAAAAGTGGTAGCTCCGGCCTAGTCTCGCTATTGAGACATCTCACGCTGGCTTGGCAGACGGCTCTGGCCTGCACTTTGTGGAGGAATTCCAGCAGTTTAGCTGATGGGAAGGGACTCCTGGAGAGGGGTGGGGGCGTTTGGCCGTGTTGTTGGGTGGTGAGTGCTCACCCCATGCATTCTGGATGCTGGTGGAGGATTGCTGCTCAGCCCTTGTGCCATATTGGAGAGACTGGCCTCTCTAGTTCCCGTATACACATACCAGAGATACCAATCTGGGGCCCATCTCCCGCTTTCCCCTCCCACTTAACCAAAGAATCTGGCTGCTTGGCTTCTCTCTCTTGAGGTGCTTTTGGCTTACTAGCATTATCTTTTGGCCCAGACATGGAGCTTTCTGTGGGACATCTCACCCACCTTGCTCCCCACTCTGATCTCTGGGGTGATGCTGGGATCTACCTCTGGGCTGCCTCTTTGTGCCCCAAGACATTTTGGTCCTGAAAGGGGATGACTCTGGAGGAGTGGTGACCCTCTTGATCCTTGGTTCCTTGAGACATTGGATCTATCGTCCCCTTGAACCCCGATCGTAGAGGGGTAGCACCCGCCTTGACCCTCGCCACCCTCCGCCAGAGTCTCTGTGGGGGGGGACCCCTGGGGAACAGGCTTCATACCAAAGCCGGAAAGGAGACACCAGCTCCTTCCTCTAGAGATATTGCTTGCCTATCCATGTGGCTAAAATTGGGCTCCTCTGTTTCAGCCAAGCCAGACCCCCGCTGACCCCTTCCCCAGGCGAACCAGGTTCGAATCCTCTCATGCAGGCCTTCATGTCTAAATGTCTACAGGAAATAAAGGTAGAGATTGGCTCAATTAAGTCAGAATTTAAAGCTTGCTTCCACGACCTCAGGCGCAATTTGGTAAAAATCGTCGGCAGGGTCGTCGATCTTGAACGTACCCTGGATTCACAGACGGTGGACCAGGAGGACCTATGGAGTAGGATGAACACCTTTTAGGAGCAACATATAAAGCTTCAAATAAATCAGGGAGACCTGCAAAACAGGAATAGGAGAAACAACATGTGCATTAGGGGGTTCCCCAGTGGCGTGGAGGTGTCGGACATTATGACGTACAAGGCAAGCCTACTCCAGGCAGTAAGAGGAGATGGCAATGCCTCTCCACCTGCTGTAAACAGAGCATACCAGGTAGCGGTCTCGTGGGGCGGCCCAGACCTTGTGCCGGACATTCTCACCCAGGTGCACTTCTTTACAGAAAAAGAGGCAATCCTACATGCTGCCAGGGACAAGGGGGAGCTGACCTACAACGACATTGCATTCAGATTTTCTAGGACCACTCTGTGGTGACACTTTGATGTCGAGAGGACTTCAAACTGGTCACTGATAGGCTGCAAGAGCTTAACATTAAATACCAATGGGACCATCCCTTTGCCCATATCTTTACATGGGAAGGCAAGCAGGGATCACTTGGATGACTACAGGAGGCTCAGCAACTGCTCCACATCACGACAGACTCTCGCCCCACCAGTCCGAACCTGCACTATTCTCGGCCCAGGGACTCTGCTCGGCCAGAGTGGACAACTGTACCACTCTCAAAACACAAGTCCCAGGCCAGGGAAAAATCAACCTTCCAGGCCAAACAAGACATCATACAGCACTTGCGCTCCACGGCTGACACTCAATCTTCCACTCATTCTCCTCCGACGTCTGTGGCACCCCTCTTACATACACCTTGATTACAGATGCAGCCCACTAACATGCTCCAGCTGGCCCCAGGCACCTGCCCTGCTGGCCTCCTCGCTCCAACACGCAGACATGAGAATTACGAGGCACAATACCTGTGCCTGACAGGACAGTGCTAACCCCTAAGAGGGACTAAGCTTGCCTCGAGTGCTCCTCCTCAGCCTTTGTCTCTCATCCTTAAAGCGATTCATGCATGGAACTGACTCAACGCTCTCCCTGGTCCCAGAGAGGACTCTTCTTCTCCTGTGTTCTATGGCTGGCTGCCGGGACCAGAGGCCGGAACTTGCAAAAAAGACTTTCTCGCCTCCCCCATTCAACCTGTCCCCATGGGGAGTGGCTTCGTCAAAATGGACCTAGTTCCCAGCAATGGAACATTCCAGGACTTGAATGGTTCTCTGTGGCCCTGTTGGCCTTATTATATTTGTTATTGTTTCTTTACCCTTTCCTTTCCCTTCTATTCTGCCTCTGGGGTCCCTGGGTTTGATGTTCCTCTATAACTCTTTCATGCCACCTTTCCTCGCCATGGGGGGGGGGGGGCGTGTTACACTGCATGCTGCTGAACAAGTGGAATCAAACACATTGCAGCCTTTTTCTCCTATTCTTACACCTGCGGGCAGCGCGGCTCCCTCTGGTCAGACAAGGATTGGCGCAATGCTCTTTGTCGTGCCCCACATGAATAATCACAACGCGGGTTACATTTCTCTCACTTAATGTGAAAGTTCTCAGTGCCCCCAATAAGAGCAGGCAGGTCTGGCGATACCTCTTTTTGCGAGATCCAGATATTATCTCCCTGCAAGAAATGCACTTCTTACGGTCAGACACACACCGTATGGCACATCCCAATTACCCAACTCAATACTGGGCGTCTTCGACATCTAGGACGGCAGGGGTTGCTATTCTTCTCAAGGCGTTTCTCAATTTGCAGGGGCTCAAGTGGCTTGTGACAGGGAGGGATGCTATCTCAAAATCAAATCACAGATTAACACCAGACCCCTTACCTTGATCAATATCTACTCCCCCAACCAATCTCAGGTATTATATCTTAGAAACCTCCTCAAGGACTGGCCTCACAAGAAGACGGACAGATGCTCATTGGGAGGACTTTAACCTGGTATGGGACCCTGAGCTATATCATAGTGTGAACTCCTTTCAGGGCATGGGGCAATGTCAGCAGCATTGAAGAGGGACATTACTGCCCTGGGCTTGGTAGCTGAATAGCGTTATAAATCCCTGACGCATGAGACTACACTTTTTTCTCCAATGTCCACTGCTCGTATTCATGCATTGACTATTTCTTTTCATCACACTCACTTATCTGGTCCCTTGAGTCAGCAAGCATTGCCGATATATTCCTCTTGGACCATGCGTACCTTGAGATGACCCTGACGGATGTTTGGGCGGCACCGCACTCTGCACCGTGCTGGCGACTTCCCCCTCACATTCTACATGAGACGGTCAATGTCACAGAGATCCGGTGAGAGATCCAAGTCTACTTTGAGGCAAATGCCCTGCCCAAAACTGATAGACATACCTTGTGGGACGCCTTCAATGCGACCATCCGTGGCACCATTACTTCAATTGTAATTGACTGTACCCGGGAAGCCCGGCTGTTGGAAACCGGGCTATCCAGGGACATTAAGGCCCTGGAACACTTGGATCATGCTGCCCCTCTCGACGGCATAAGAAGCGGCTGACCTTACTATGTGGTCAATTGCGGCCAATAAGGGTAAGCAAATTGGAACGCTCACTTCTTACATTGAAACAAAAATATCACGATGGAGGGAATAAGGTCGGCTCCCTTCTGTCCCACTGAATTCCCCCGATCTCTCGTGCCCACATCTTCAAGGTAAAAAATGAGGATAGCACATGGGCCATCTCTGAAACTGACAAACAGCGGTCATGTCACAGATTCTATTCTGCCCTATACAGCCAAGGGATACAGCCGAAGGAGAGGTGGGTCCCTTCCTTGCTTCATGCCCCTGCCCACCTCTGGGTCATGTCCATATACACAGGCTGGAGACCCCATATACACTGAATGAAGTACATCGGGCGCTGAAGGTCCTGCCGGTGGGCAGGGCCCTTGGCCCAGATGGGCTTACAGTATCCTTCTATCGTTTATTTTTACCCCACATACAGGACCATCTTCTTAACCTTTTCAATTCCTTCTCCGACAATAGTAGCTTGACGCCTACGATGACCATGGCTGAGATAATTCTAATACCCAAGCCGGGGATGGACATCTCTGCTCTGCTCTGCTCTGCGCATCATATCGCCCTATCTCCCTCCTCTACACGGAACCCAAAATCTGCACCAAGCTCCTGGCAAACCGATTGGGGCCATATCTACACAGTCTGGTTGACCCAGACAAGGTAGGGTTTATACCTGAGGGCAGACAATATCCAGTGTCTGGCCCACCTGCTGGAGAAGTTCCAGCCTTGAGATATCCTGGTGTGCCTCCTCTCCCTGGATGCTGAGAAAGCTTTCAATAGGGTGGATTGGTCCTTTCTCAGATTGGTCATGCTGAAGATCAGGCTTGGACCCATCATGGTATTCCGGATAATGGCATTCTATGTTGCCCCCACTACACAAATCTGGGTCAGCGGTCTTCTCACCCCCCCAGTGCACATCTGTATGGGCACCCAACAAGGATGTCCACTCTCCCCCCTACTCTTCACTCTAGCATTGGAACCTATGGCGATCGCAATTCATCGGGCATCTAACATCAAAGGTATTCCCTTTGGCGGCGACGATCACTAAGTAGCTCTATTTGAGGATGATCTTCTGCTCACTTTGACCAATTCCAGTGGTTCCTTCCATACCCTGATCTCGCTCATTCATACGTTTGAACAAATTCCAGGCCTCAAGATTAACACAACCAAATCGCAAGCATTGAACTTAACACTTTCACCAAAGGAGGTCCTACATCCAATTTACAAGGGCTTTATCTCCGCTTTTTTGGATTACAAAGCCAAAAGAGCGTAAATAAAACCAGTGCCCTAGTTACAAGAGGGTGCTAACATGCATAATCGCATGTTAGCACCCTTTTTCCCAACGCCGCACTTTGCATCTCCAATGAGATGCAAAGTGGGCTTTACTGAGCGTACCCAAGATGGACTACCTTGCAAATATCGCTGATGTTTACATTGCGATATTTACAAGGCAGGCCACATGATTTTAGCACACATTAGATTTTGGTGAAAACTAACGTTTTCGCCAAAACCTAACGTCTGCTAAAATCCTGACTTAGCCATCCCTAACATAAGGGGTGGATTATGCTGATACGACCCTGTAGGTCGTATCAGCATGGTTATCGCCCTTTTGCACGGAACATCGCTGGAAAACCAGCGATGTTCCCTGCAAAAAGGCAATAACCTCGCTATCTCTGGAATTTGTATCGCCCTGGAGTAACGCGTTGTTAATAACGCGCTACCAAGGCGATAAATACCAGAGATAGCCTGCGATAATATAATTATCGCTAAGCACGGCCAGCGATAATTATCGCTGGCCGTTGTTAATATGCCCCCCGTTCCAATGGGTGACCCACTCAATCTGATATCTGGGCCTCAACATGACTTCTACGCTGGCCACATGGTCTCCAGCTAACTGGCAGAAATGCCGGCGCTCTGTCATAGAAGACCTGAGGTGATGGAGGTCAATCCCTATGTCATGGCTTGGTCAACTTAAGGCAGTAAACATGTTGCTACTGCCGAAAGTGCTTTATCTCTTTTGAACTCTTCCTATGCCCATTTCCCAAACAGCTATCACAGGCCTCCAGAAAACATGAACTCATTTATCTGGGGGAAAGGTCGTCCACGGTTCTCCAGTAAGATACTCCGAGATTGTGGGGGGGGTCTTGCCTGCCCCAATCTACTGGTTTACTACTGGGCGGTGCACCTACGCTACATCTCAAAATGGGTAGTTTGAGAAAGCGAAAACCATTGGTTTCATATGGACAGGGCGGAGGTATGCAGACCTCTTTGGGATCTGGCCTGGTTGATGAAAACAAAAGACACACAATTGATGGATGGAATGCAGAACAAATCAAAACATTCACCCCCAGTCAAGAGATCTGGGTTAAATCCATCATTCTTTTGCTCACCATGCCACCCCAGTTCAGACCTGGCCATATGCAAATCAGTCCTGACCCTGTGCCTCATGGGAACAGTCCAGCCCGAACTGCCAAGCCAGGTCCTCCTTGGACCAGAAACAATCATCCTAGAACCGGTTTCGGGTTTCACCCCTCTTCAGCCAGGGTAGCTTGATTCCAGGGGCACAGTGAGCCCAGGACCCACGTCTGAGCATACCTGGCGCACTTAGGGCGAGAAAGCAAAAGACACACAATTGATGGACGGAATGCAGAACAAATCAAAACATTCGCCCCCAGTCAAGAGATCTGGGTTAAATCCATCATTCTTTTGCTCACCATGCCACCCCAGTTTAGACCTGGCCATATGCAAATCAGTCTTGACCCTGTGCCTCTTGGGAACAGTACAGCCCGAACTGCCAAGCCAGGTCCTCCCTGGACTGGAAACAAGCATCCTAGGACCGGTTTCGGGGTTTCACCCCGCTTCAGCCAGGATAGCTTGATTTCAGTGGCACAGTGAGCTCAGGACCCACGTCTGAGCATACCTGGCGCACTTAGGGCGAGAAAGCAAAAGACACACAATTGATGGACAGAATGCAGAACAAATCAAAACATTCACCCCCAGTCAAGAGATCTGGGTTAAATCCACTATTATTTTGCTCACCATGCCACCCCAGTTCAGACCTGGCCATATGCAAATCAGTCTTGACCCTGTGCCTCATGGGAACAGTCCAGCCCGAACTGCCAAGCCAGGTCCTCCCTGGACCGGAAACAATCATCCTAGGACCGGTTTTGGGGTTTCGTCCCTCTTCAGCCAGGATAGTTTGATTCCAGTGGCACAGTGATCCCAGAACCCACGTCTGTGCATACCTGGTGCACTTAGGGCGAGAAAGCAAAAGACACACAATTGATGGACGGAATGCAGAACAAATCAAAACATTCACCCCCAGTTAAGAGATCTGGGTTAAATCCATCATTCTTTTGCTCACCATGCCACCTCAGTTCAGACCTGGACATATGCAAATCAGTCTTGACCCTGTGCCTCATGGGAACAGTCCAGCCCGAACTGCCAAGCTCAGACATGAGTCCCGTGCTCTGTCCATCAACTGTTGTTTTTGCATTTGTCACCCCGAGTGGGACGGGTATGCTCAGACATGAGTCCCGTGCTCTCCATGCCACTGGAATCAAGCTATTCTGGCTGAAGAGGGGTGAAACCCCAAAACCGGTCCTAGGATGCTTGGTTCCAGTCCAGGGAGGACCTGGCTTGGCAGTTCGGGCTGGACTGTTCCCATGAGGCACAGGGTCAAGACTGATTTGGATATGGCTGGGTTCAAACTGGAATGGCATGGTGAGCAAAAAATGATGGATTTAGGCCCAGATCTCTGTACTGGGGTGAATGTATGACATTGTTCTGCATTCTGTCCATCAACTGTTGTTTTTGCACTGGTTGATGAAAAGGCTAAGACCATGCAGTGCCTACATAGCCACCCTTACAAAAACAGTCCTGGATATATGGGATAAACTTGCTGTTGCCAGGGGTCTCAACTCCATCCCTTTCCTTCCCCCAACACCCCGTTGTCTTCTAACCCCAATGTCATTCGGCCCTGCAACCCCACTCCTTTTGGGGGGAAGGGGAATCTTGCACAATCAGTGATCTCTTTGATGGGGAAAATTTTAAGACTTTTGACCAATGCACACAAGACTATCACCACCCCGTCATGACACAACTACAATATTTTCAGTTCTGACATTGGCTGCTCACACCTACTAATACACAAGGGGCCATGCACCAGTTCATCTCCTTTGAGACACTAGTGCGCTCCTTTGATGGCATGTGGGGACTTATATTGCATACATACCAGGTCCTACAACACTCTAACCCATGTGCCGCTCCATCCTTACCAAACGCAGTGGCACTCAGATGTTCCAGATGCCATCCACTCGGAACAGTGGGAACAGGTTTGGCATGACGTCCCTAGGATTTATAGAAGCATTTCTCGGTGCGACACTGTCTATAAAGTCATGACCCGCTGGTATTACATGCCTGCCCAGTTGAGGAGAATGTTTCCGACCTTCTCACCTCAGGGTTGGTGATGCAACTCTGCCTGGAGCTCCTTCATTAATATTTGGTGGTCCTGCCCATTTGTCACCCTCTTTTGGAAGGAGGTGCTGAGCCACATCAAAGACACGGTGGGGCTCCCCATACCGAGTTTGCCACAGGCAGCCATCTTAGGGATCCAGCCCCAATGGCTCAAATCTTTGACACACCCTGATAGGCGCCTGATCTTGCACATGCGGGGGACAGCAAAACAAACTATCGCCTTGCAGTGGAAAAAGACCTCGACGCTGCCTGCCTCACTACGGTTCACCTGTCTATAACACACTATGGCTATGGAGCTCTTAACACATCGTATCACGCACTCTGAAACCAAATTTACACATGTATGACAAACATTGATAGAATGCCTCTCCAAAATAGAGCACTGCCGCTTCACCACGCCTCTGCACTCTGCAGCTCTTTGAAGATATTCTTCTGCCATGCTGGGTGGATCTCTCACAATAAACTGGCCCACCCTAGCATAGGTGAGGGACCCTCTATTCACTCCCTTCCCTCCTACTACCACTGCCCTAATCCCTTGTTTCCCATTTTACACAGAAATGCCCCCCTCCAAACATGGCTAGGCTTTGAGTGATGACCTCTATGGGCCCCACTTCTCCTTTCTCCTTTTTCTCCCTCTTCCGATCCCTGTTTTTCTTAGTTATTCTGTTTCATGTGGCAAAAACGGATTCCTGCTTGTAGATTGCAGCCCCCTCTCTAATCTAGGCAGTGTGACCACACTATATATGCTGTATGCTGCGTAACGTTTTCATGCCTCACTCCGTATGTCCAGAAACAATAGACCCTTAATATTAACAATACCATGGGGGCTAGTGAGAACACTAAAAATATAATGGCGACATATAGGAGGACAAAACAACATTACTAAGAGCAAATCACTCAATCAGGGGGTTTAGAGCGCGCTACTCACCTGTGAGGGTCTCAAGGCGCTGGGGGTGGGGGGGTGCCGCTCCAGATCAGCTGAAGAGCCAAGTCTTGAGGCTCCTCCTGAGCAAAGTGTTGCCCTAAGCAACCACACGATAAGTTTTTGCTATATTAGGCTGGCCCACAACAATCTTGATCTTTATACATAAATCTTTGAAGCATGGAGCACTCGCCTGTGTCCAATGAATGGAAATCACTAAATGTACATAAACACTGTACTGTGATAAGGTCACCCAGGACATTGTGGGCAGCTAGTAGCGTATTGACATTTGGATGATTTAGTGCGTACGTGACTGATTGTATATGTAAGTGTTTAAGCATGTCTTACTGAATTTATGGGTGAATGACTAATCGGTGTGAATGCCTGTATCAGTCTATCAGTTGCTGTGTAAGTGGCTGCATGGGTTGGTGAGTAGATATATGGGTTATTGATTAGTGTCTGTGCCTGAGTGTCTATTTGGATGTTTTAGTGGGTGTGTGACTCCCTGCATGGATGTAAGAGTAGGTGAATCCCTGTATGGGTTCATTACTGCATCTGTGAGGTACTGTATGGGCGAGGGATTGTGCGTATGGCTGTGTTGGTGAGTGAATGTTTGTCTCAGTGGTATATGGGTGAGTAACTGCATATGTGAAAGGTAGTATGTGTGAGTATATGAGTGACTGTATTTGTGAGTGATTGATTGTGAGAGTGGCTATATGGGTGACTGTGTGATGGTGTCAGCGACTGTATGGAGAGTAAGTATTTGTTAGTATCTGTATGAGTAGTGAGTGTGTCTGTTTCTGTATGAGTGAGTAAGTGGCTATGTGATTGAAGGATTGGTGAGTGAATAGGTGTGAGAGTAGCTCTATGGGTGACTGACTGTATGAGTGGCTGTATGGGTATATAAGTGGATATCTCATCAGCTGTATTGGTGAGTGGCAGGCTGTATGAGTGCCTGTGTGGGTGAGTGAGTGTATGTGTATGTAGACCTATCAATCAGTGAGTGGGTATGTACATACTGGTATTGGTATGTCAATTGTTTCCAGTGGGAGTTTGATAGGTTATATTGGGGTGTGAGTAGGTGCATCAGAGATTATGTGGATGATGTTATCAGTGATGTCATCAGTGATGTAATTTGAGATGTTATCAGTGATGTCACTGACCATGTCATGAGTGATGTAATATGTGACGTCATCAGCAGTGCATTGTGGAGGGTGAATTATAGATAGCGCAGCTAAATATAACAGCTGAATTTCTCTGGTTTTGTGCAAGTGAAATGCCCCCCTAACTATAACCCTTACTATAACATCCCTGTAACCTTTGGTTATTTCTATGAATTTCTGAGGTTTTTAAAAATGCAAATTCCTAACTATAATATCCCTGAAGCCTCTATTATTTCAGTGAATGTTTAAGGTTTTTAAAATACTAATTTCTAACTATAACATCCCTGAAACCTAAGGTTCTTTCAGTGAGTGTCTAAGAATGTTTAATGCTAATTTGTAACTACAACGACCCTGAAACCTGTGTTTTTTTCAGTGAATTTCTAAGGTTTTTTAAATACTCATTTCTAACTATGCCTACCTAGGTAAAACATGTGCAGAAAAAGGAAGAAAGGTGCAGAAAGAAGCTAGTGAAGTGCAGAAAGAGGCAAGAGAGGTGCAGAAAGAGGAAACAAGGTGCAGAAAGAAGCAAGAGAAATGCAAAGACGCAAGAGAAATGCAGAAAGAGGAAAAAAGGTGTTGAAAGAAGCAAGAGAAGTGCAGAAAGAGGCAAGAGGTGCAGTAAGAGGCAAAAGTGGTACAGAAAGAGGCAAAGTAGAAGCAAAAAGACGCAAGGGGAGTGCAGTAAGAGAGGTACAGAAAGAAGCAAGAGAGGTGCAGAAAGAGGCAAGTGAAGTGCAGAATGAAGCAAGAGAGGTGAAGAAAGAGGCAAGAGAAGTGAAGAAAGAAGCAAGAGAGGTGCCGAAAGAGGCAGGAGAACTGCAGAAATAGGCAAGAGAACTGCAGAAAGAGGAAGAAAGAGGAAGAAAGGTACAGAAACAAACAAGAGAAGTGCAGAAACAAACAAGAGATATGTAGAAAGAAGGAAGAGACATGCAGAAAGAAGCACGAGAGGTGTAGAAAGAAGAAAGTGAGGTGCAGAGAGAGGTAAGAGAGGTGCTGAAAGAGGAAACAAGGTGCAGAAAGAAGAAAGAGAAATGCAAAGACGCAAGAGAAGTGCAGAAAGAGGAAAAAAGGTGTAGAAAGAAGCAAGAGAAGTGCAGAAAGAGGCAAGTTGTGCAGTAAGAGGCAAAAGAGGTACAGAAAGAGGCAAAGTAGAAGCAAAAAGAAGCAAGGGGAGTACAGTAAGAGAGGTACAGAAAGAAGCAAGAGAGTTGCAGAAAGAGGCAAGCGAAGCGCAGAATGAAGCAACAGAGGTGAAGAAAGAGGCAAGAGAAGTACAGAAAGAAGCAAGAGAGGTGCTGAAAGAGGCAAGAGAACTGCAGAAATGGGCAAGAGACATGCAGAAAGAAGCACGAGAGGTGTAGAAAGAAGAAAGTGAGGTGCAGAAAGAGGCAAGAGAAGAGCATAAAGAGGCAAGAGGTGCAGAAAGAGGCAAAAGTGGTACAGAAAGAGGCAAAGTAGAAGCAGAAAGAGGCAAGGAGAGTACCGTAAGAGAGGTATAGAAAGAAGCAAGAGAGGTACAGAAAGTGGCAAGAGAAGTGCAGAATGAAGCAACAGAGATGAAGAAGGAGGCAAGAGAAGTGCAGAAAGAAGCAAGAGAGGTGCCGAAAGAGGCGAGAGAAGTGCAGAAATAAGCAAGAGAACTTCAGAGAGAGGAAGAAAGAGGAAGAAAGGTGCAGAAAGAAACATGAGGAGTGCAGAAACTAACAAGAGAAGTGCAGAAAGTAGCAAGAGACATGCAAAAAGAAGCACGAGAGGTGTAGAAAGAAGAAAGTGAGGTGCAGAGAGAGGTAAGAGAGTTACTGAAAGAGGCAAGAATGGTGCAGAAAGAGGCAGGAGAAGTGCAGAAAGAGGCAGGGGAGGTGCAGAAAAAGGTAAGAGAAGTAAAGAAAGTAAAATAAAGGTGCAGAAAGAGGCAAGAGGTGCAGAAAGAGAAAGAAGCAAGAGAAGTGCAGAAAGAGGTAAGAGAGGTACAAAAAGAGGCATGGGATGTACAGAAAGTAGCAAGAGAGGTGCAGAAAGAGGCAAAAGTAGTGCAGAAAGAGGCATGAGAGATGCAGAAAGAGGCACGAGTGGAGCAAAAAGAAGCAAGAGAAGTACAGAAAGAAGCAAGACAGGAGCAGAATGGATCAAGAGAGGTGCAGAAAGAAGAGAATGAGGTGCAGAAAGAGGCAAGTGATGTGCAAAAAGAAGCAAGTGAAATGCAGAAAAAAGCAGGAGAGGTGTAAAAAGAGACAGGAGAAGTGCGGATAGAGGCAAGAGGGGTGCAGAAAGAGGCAGAAGAGGTGTAGAAATAGGCAAGTGAAGTGCAGAAAGAGGCAATAGAGGTACGGAAAGAGGCAAGAGAAGAACAGAAAGAGACAAGAGAAGTGCAGAAAAAGGAAAGAGTTGTGCATAAAGAAGAGAGTGAGGTACAGAAAGTTGCAACAGAGGTGCAGAAAGAGGCAAAAGAGGTGCAGAAAGAAGAGAGTGGGGTGCAAAAAGAGGCAAGAGAGGTGCAGAAGGAAGAGAGTGAGCTGCAGCAAGAGTCAAGTGAGGTGCAGAAAGAAGCAAGTGAGATACAGAAAGAGGCAAGAGAGGTGCAGAAAGAAGAGAGTGAGTAGCAGAAAGAGGCAAGAGAAGTGCAGGAAGAGGCAAGTGAGGTGCAGAAAGTGTCAGGAGAGGTACAGAAAGATGCAAGAGAAGTGCAGAAAGAAGCAAGAGAAGTGCAGAAAGAGGCATGTGAGGTACAGAAAGAAGAGATTGAGGTGCAGAAAGAGGCAAGTAAGGTGCAGAAAGAAGAGAGTGAGTTGCAGAATGAGCAATAGAAGTGCAGAAAGAGGCAAGTGAGGTGCAGAAAGAGGCAAGAGTAGTGCAGACAGGTGCAGGAGAAGTGCAATAAGAGGTAAGTGAGGTATAGAAAGAGGCAAGAGAGGTACAGAAAGAGGATGGAGAAGTGCAGAAAGAGGCAAAAGAAGTGCAGAAAGAGGCAAGAGAGGTACAGAAAGAGGTAGGAAAAGTGCAGAAAGAGGCAAGAGAAGTACAGAAATAAGCAAGTGAAGTGCAGAAAGAGGGAAGAGAGGTACAGAAAGAGGCAATAGAGGTACATAAAGAGGCAAGAGAAGTGCAGAAAAAGGTAAGAGAAGTGCAGAAAGAAGAGAGTGGGGTGCAGAAAGAGGCAAGAGAAGTGCAGAAAGAGGCAAGTGAAGTGCAGAAAGTGGCAAGAGAGGTACAGAAATAGTCAAGTGAAGCGCAGAAAGAGGCAAGAGAGGTACAGAAAGAGGCAAGAGTAGTGCAGAAAGAGGCAATAGAAGTGCAGAAAAAGGCAAGAGAGGTACAGAAAGAAGAGAGTGAGTTGCAGAATGAGGCAAAAGAGGTGCAGAAAGAGGCAAGTGAAGTGCAGAATGAAGCAAGAGAGGTGAAGAAAGAGGCAAGAGAAGTGAAGAAAGAAGCAAGGGAGGTGCCGAAAGAGGCAAGAGAACTGCAGAAATAGGCAAGAGAACTGCAGAAAGAGGAAGAAAGAGGAAGAAAGGTACAGAAACAAACAAGAGAAGTGCAGAAACAAACAAGAGATATGTAGAAAGAAGGAAGAGACATGCAGAAAGAAGCACGAGAGGTGTAGAAAGAAGAAAGTGAGGTGCAGAGAGAGGTAAGAGAGGTGCTGAAAGAGGAAACAAGGTGCAGAAAGAAGAAAGAGAAATGCAAAGACGCAAGAGAAGTGCAGAAAGAGGAAAAAAGGTGTAGAAAGAAGCAAGAGAAGTGCAGAAAGAGGCAAGTTGTGCAGTAAGAGGCAAAAGAGGTACAGAAAGAGGCAAAGTAGAAGCAAAAAGAACCAAGGGGAGTACAGTAAGAGAGGTACAGAAAGAAGCAAGAGAGTTGCAGAAAGAGGCAAGCGAAGCGCAGAATGAAGCAACAGAGGTGAAGAAAGAGGCAAGAGAAGTACAGAAAGAAGCAAGAGAGGTGCTGAAAGAGGCAAGAGAACTGCAGAAATGGGCAAGAGACATGCAGAAAGAAGCACGAGAGGTGTAGAAAGAAGAAAGTGAGGTGCAGAAAGAGGCAAGAGAAGAGCATAAAGAGGCAAGAGGTGCAGAAAGAGGCAAAAGTGGTACAGAAAGAGGCAAAGTAGAAGCAGAAAGAGGCAAGGAGAGTACCGTAAGAGAGGTATAGAAAGAAGCAAGAGAGGTACAGAAAGTGGCAAGAGAAGTGCAGAATGAAGCAACAGAGATGAAGAAGGAGGCAAGAGAAGTGCAGAAAGAAGCAAGAGAGGTGCCGAAAGAGGCGAGAGAAGTGCAGAAATAAGCAAGAGAACTTCAGAGAGAGGAAGAAAGAGGAAGAAAGGTGCAGAAAGAAACATGAGGAGTGCAGAAACTAACAAGAGAAGTGCAGAAAGTAGCAAGAGACATGCAAAAAGAAGCACGAGAGGTGTAGAAAGAAGAAAGTGAGGTGCAGAGAGAGGTAAGAGAGTTACTGAAAGAGGCAAGAATGGTGCAGAAAGAGGCAGGAGAAGTGCAGAAAGAGGCAGGGGAGGTGCAGAAAAAGGTAAGAGAAGTAAAGAAAGTAAAATAAAGGTGCAGAAAGAGGCAAGAGGGGCAGAAAGAGAAAGAAGCAAGAGAAGTGCAGAAAGAGGTAAGAGAGGTACAAAAAGAGGCATGGGATGTACAGAAAGTAGCAAGAGAGGTGCAGAAAGAGGCAAAAGTAGTGCAGAAAGAGGCATGAGAGATGCAGAAAGAGGCACGAGTGGAGCAAAAAGAAGCAAGAGAAGTACAGAAAGAAGCAAGACAGGAGCAGAATGGATCAAGAGAGGTGCAGAAAGAAGAGAATGAGGTGCAGAAAGAGGCAAGTGATGTGCAAAAAGAAGCAAGTGAAATGCAGAAAAAAGCAGGAGAGGTGTAAAAAGAGACAAGAGAAGTGCGGATAGAGGCAAGAGGGGTGCAGAAAGAGGCAGAAGAGGTGTAGAAATAGGCAAGTGAAGTGCAGAAAGAGGCAATAGAGGTACGGAAAGAGGCAAGAGAAGAACAGAAAGAGACAAGAGAAGTGCAGAAAAAGGAAAGAGTTGTGCATAAAGAAGAGAGTGAGGTACAGAAAGTTGCAACAGAGGTGCAGAAAGAGGCAAAAGAGGTGCAGAAAGAAGAGAGTGAGGTGCAAAAAGAGGCAAGAGAGGTGCAGAAGGAAGAGAGTGAGCTGCAGCAAGAGTCAAGTGAGGTGCAGAAAGAAGCAAGTGAGATACAGAAAGAGGCAAGAGAGGTGCAGAAAGAAGAGAGTGAGTAGCAGAAAGAGGCAAGAGAAGTGCAGGAAGAGGCAAGTGAGGTGCAGAAAGTGTCAGGAGAGGTACAGAAAGATGCAAGAGAAGTGCAGAAAGAAGCAAGAGAAGTGCAGAAAGAGGCATGTGAGGTACAGAAAGAAGAGATTGAGGTGCAGAAAGAGGCAAGTAAGGTGCAGAAAGAAGAGAGTGAGTTGCAGAATGAGCAATAGAAGTGCAGAAAGAGGCAAGTGAGGTGCAGAAAGAGGCAAGAGAAGTGCAGACAGGTGCAGGAGAAGTGCAATAAGAGGTAAGTGAGGTATAGAAAGAGGCAAGAGAGGTACAGAAAGAGGATGGAGAAGTGCAGAAAGAGGCAAAAGAAGTGCAGAAAGAGGCAAGAGAGGTACAGAAAGAGGTAGGAAAAGTGCAGAAAGAGGCAAGAGAAGTACAGAAATAAGCAAGTGAAGTGCAGAAAGAGGGAAGAGAGGTACAGAAAGAGGCAATAGAGGTACATAAAGAGGCAAGAGAAGTGCAGAAAAAGGTAAGAGAAGTGCAGAAAGAAGAGAGTGGGGTGCAGAAAGAGGCAAGAGAAGTGCAGAAAGAGGCAAGTGAAGTGCAGAAAGTGGCAAGAGAGGTACAGAAATAGTCAAGTGAAGCGCAGAAAGAGGCAAGAGAGGTACAGAAAGAGGCAAGAGTAGTGCAGAAAGAGGCAATAGAAGTGCAGAAAAAGGCAAGAGAGGTACAGAAAGAAGAGAGTGAGTTGCAGAATGAGGCAAAAGAGGTGCAGAAAGAGGCAAGTGAAGTGCAGAATGAAGCAAGAGAGGTGAAGAAAGAGGCAAGAGAAGTGAAGAAAGAAGCAAGGGAGGTGCCGAAAGAGGCAAGAGAACTGCAGAAATAGGCAAGAGAACTGCAGAAAGAGGAAGAAAGAGGAAGAAAGGTACAGAAACAAACAAGAGAAGTGCAGAAACAAACAAGAGATATGTAGAAAGAAGGAAGAGACATGCAGAAAGAAGCACGAGAGGTGTAGAAAGAAGAAAGTGAGGTGCAGAGAGAGGTAAGAGAGGTGCTGAAAGAGGAAACAAGGTGCAGAAAGAAGAAAGAGAAATGCAAAGACGCAAGAGAAGTGCAGAAAGAGGAAAAAAGGTGTAGAAAGAAGCAAGAGAAGTGCAGAAAGAGGCAAGTTGTGCAGTAAGAGGCAAAAGAGGTACAGAAAGAGGCAAAGTAGAAGCAAAAAGAACCAAGGGGAGTACAGTAAGAGAGGTACAGAAAGAAGCAAGAGAGTTGCAGAAAGAGGCAAGCGAAGCGCAGAATGAAGCAACAGAGGTGAAGAAAGAGGCAAGAGAAGTACAGAAAGAAGCAAGAGAGGTGCTGAAAGAGGCAAGAGAACTGCAGAAATGGGCAAGAGACATGCAGAAAGAAGCACGAGAGGTGTAGAAAGAAGAAAGTGAGGTGCAGAAAGAGGCAAGAGAAGAGCATAAAGAGGCAAGAGGTGCAGAAAGAGCCAAAAGTGGTACAGAAAGAGGCAAAGTAGAAGCAGAAAGAGGCAAGGAGAGTACCGTAAGAGAGGTATAGAAAGAAGCAAGAGAGGTACAGAAAGTGGCAAGAGAAGTGCAGAATGAAGCAACAGAGATGAAGAAGGAGGCAAGAGAAGTGCAGAAAGAAGCAAGAGAGGTGCCGAAAGAGGCGAGAGAAGTGCAGAAATAAGCAAGAGAACTTCAGAGAGAGGAAGATAGAGGAAGAAAGGTGCAGAAAGAAACATGAGGAGTGCAGAAACTAACAAGAGAAGTGCAGAAAGTAGCAAGAGACATGCAAAAAGAAGCACGAGAGGTGTAGAAAGAAGAAAGTGAGGTGCAGAGAGAGGTAAGAGAGTTACTGAAAGAGGCAAGAATGGTGCAGAAAGAGGCAGGAGAAGTGCAGAAAGAGGCAGGGGAGGTGCAGAAAAAGGTAAGAGAAGTAAAGAAAGTAAAATAAAGGTGCAGAAAGAGGCAAGAGGTGCAGAAAGAGAAAGAAGCAAGAGAAGTGCAGAAAGAGGTAAGAGAGGTACAAAAAGAGGCATGGGATGTACAGAAAGTAGCAAGAGAGGTGCAGAAAGAGGCAAAAGTAGTGCAGAAAGAGGCATGAGAGATGCAGAAAGAGGCACGAGTGGAGCAAAAAGAAGCAAGAGAAGTACAGAAAGAAGCAAGACAGGAGCAGAATGGATCAAGAGAGGTGCAGAAAGAAGAGAATGAGGTGCAGAAAGAGGCAAGTGATGTGCAAAAAGAAGCAAGTGAAATGCAGAAAAAAGCAGGAGAGGTGTAAAAAGAGACAAGAGAAGTGCGGATAGAGGCAAGAGGGGTGCAGAAAGAGGCAGAAGAGGTGTAGAAATAGGCAAGTGAAGTGCAGAAAGAGGCAATAGAGGTACGGAAAGAGGCAAGAGAAGAACAGAAAGAGACAAGAGAAGTGCAGAAAAAAGAAAGAGTTGTGCATAAAGAAGAGAGTGAGGTACAGAAAGTTGCAACAGAGGTGCAGAAAGAGGCAAAAGAGGTGCAGAAAGAAGAGAGTGAGGTGCAAAAAGAGGCAAGAGAGGAGCAGAAGGAAGAGAGTGAGCTGCAGCAAGAGTCAAGTGAGGTGCAGAAAGAAGCAAGTGAGATACAGAAAGAGGCAAGAGAGGTGCAGAAAGAAGAGAGTGAGTAGCAGAAAGAGGCAAGAGAAGTGCAGGAAGAGGCAAGTGAGGTGCAGAAAGTGTCAGGAGAGGTACAGAAAGATGCAAGAGAAGTGCAGAAAGAAGCAAGAGAAGTGCAGAAAGAGGCATGTGAGGTACAGAAAGAAGAGATTGAGGTGCAGAAAGAGGCAAGTAAGGTGCAGAAAGAAGAGAGTGAGTTGCAGAATGAGCAATAGAAGTGCAGAAAGAGGCAAGTGAGGTGCAGAAAGAGGCAAGAGAAGTGCAGACAGGTGCAGGAGAAGTGCAATAAGAGGTAAGTGAGGTATAGAAAGAGGCAAGAGAGGTACAGAAAGAGGATGGAGAAGTGCAGAAAGAGGCAAAAGAAGTGCAGAAAGAGGCAAGAGAGGTACAGAAAGAGGTAGGAAAAGTGCAGAAAGAGGCAAGAGAAGTACAGAAATAGGCAAGTGAAGTGCAGAAAGAGGGAAGAGAGGTACAGAAAGAGGCAATAGAGGTACATAAAGAGGCAAGAGAAGTGCAGAAAAAGGTAAGAGAAGTGCAGAAAGAAGAGAGTGGGGTGCAGAAAGAGGCAAGAGAAGTGCAGAAAGAGGCAAGTGAAGTGCAGAAAGTGTCAAGAGAGGTACAGAAATAGTCAAGTGAAGCACAGAAAGAGGCATGAGAGGTACAGAAAGAGGCAAGAGTAGTGCAGAAAGAGGCAAGAGAAGTGCAGAAAAAGGCAAGAGAGGTACAGAAAGAAGAGAGTGAGTTGCAGAATGAGGCAAAAGAGGTGCAGAAAGAGGCAAGTGAGGTGCAGAAAGAAGCTTGAGAGGTTTGAACACCATTATTACCAATTCAACACCCACATTTAGCAATAAGTAACTGGTGACCATTCCTGCTTTGCAAAGGGCCTTCCACCACATTGTAACACATGTTGCTGTATTTTTGGTAACATTTTAGCCGATTGAGCTAGAAATAAGTTTTTTTGTTCAAATCTACAGATTATGCGGCATATGATGGATAATGTGGCAAATGCGGAAAATGTATAATTATGCAAAGATCGGCGTGTCTGAACAGTCACAGAATTCCAGTGGCCCTGCTCATACCTCTGACTAGGTTAATAAGTGCTCCTCTGTGGCTGCTTCTTTTTTTGTGTCTCATTGAGTTTATTTATAGTTTAGCTTCTATGGAAATGAGGAAGACTAAACCTGAGGTTACCACTCCACAATACAGACTACCATACCACATAATTTCTCTCCATAACATATAATATCCCAATCCACATGATTCCTATACACTAAATACCACGTACTTTCTAGCCACATAATTTTACTGCACAACATACCACATAATTTCGCTACACAAAACGTACATCCACTCCACTAAAAAATTATTCATAAAAAACCTTTACATTTACTACGCCAATAGCTCTAACACTCGCAAATGCGAGACCTTTTGCATTACAAATGCTTGTTTAACTAGTAGTCGTGTTTGCAGAGCGGTGGAGAAAGGGGGCTGGGCCTATAACCAGCGCTCAGGAATTCCACTGCATAGGACTTACAGGAGGCACCAGGAGGGCTTTTTGGTCCCCGCAGTCCCTCAGTCCTAAGTGGACATCATCCCCCAACCAGTAGTGTGCCAGGAGGTGTGTTTGCAGAGTGGTGGATAAATGGGGTGTGGCCTCTGAAGACCTCTTAGCAATCCCACTGTGTGGGACTTACTGGAGGTAACAGGAGGGGTAGTTGGCCCCCAAGGATGTCCTTGGGGGCCAACTACCCGTCCTGTTACCTCCAATTAGTCCCACACAGCAGAATTGCTAAGTTCTGATAACTGGCCATGTCCCCTTTGCCCACCACGCTGCAAACATGCTTCCTGGCACGCTCTTGGTTGGGGATTGAAGTCCCCTTTGCTGCTGGCGGTTCTTAGGGGACAACTAGCCTATCTGTTACCTCCAGTAAGCCCCACACAGAGGGATTGCTGAGAGGGGATCAGAGGCCACAGACCCTTTTTACACCACTCTGCAGACATGCATTCTGAGCGCACTGTTGGTGGGGCGATGAGGTCCACTTTAGTCCTGATGTCCTCAGGAAACAAGGGAACCTCATCACCCCACAAGCAGAGCACCAAGAGGCCAGTTTCCAGAGTGGTGTAAAAAGAGGCATGGCCTCCAACCACCTTTCAACAATACCACTGTGTGGGGCTTACTGGAGGTATCTGGTGGACTAGTTAGCCCCTAAGGACCCTCAGCATTGAAGGGGACTTCTTCCCCCAACCCAGAGCCCGCCAGGATGTGTGTTTGCAGATTTGTGCAGGGCCTCCGGCGAGTTGCCGGCTTCTGTTTTCTTTGCCCTGTTTTGGGAACTGGGGCTGTGTGGCCCCCCTTCCATTAATACTTTTTGAGTGCCTTGGCCGGAGCCATTAAAAAACAAATAATAAAACAGGAAGGGGACCGTGTGGCCCCCCTCCCAAGGCCAATTTCGGACCCTGGGACACCATCCACTGGGGTCAGGCCATTTATTTCTTTTTTTTCAAAGGAATGGGGCCGCGCGGCCGCCCACCTTGGCCATATTCGGCCCTGGGGGCCCCTGGGGTTTGGGCTCTGGTTGGCGACTGCGGGGGAGCCCCAATGCTACTACGTTCCATGCCGGCTCCCTGCCTCCTACGGGAGCCGGCTTTGCTCATGGGCAGAGGGAGCTGCTGACATGCAGCTCTCTTTGCTCAAAAGCAATTTTGCTTTGCTTCAGTTAAGCAAGAGAAGTTTTCCTGCTCTCACTTCCATGAAGCAAAGCAGAAGTTTTCTGTGGCATGGCAGGATCAGTGCTCCCGCCATGCCAAAGCAAACTGCTATGTCCCGGAGCAGGACCCCGGAACATTGCTTGAGCTGACCCTTGGGGCTGGCATTCCACAGGGCCATGAAGGGCTCCATGAGGGGGACCACATGGCCCCATCCAACAAATTTAAAGCCCTGGAGAGGTGGTGGTGCCCAGGGCCGGGGTCAGCAATGGACCCCTGCATTTTAATTAATGTGGAGATGGTAGGCCCTGGGGCAGTGTGTGGGAGCTCGAACCCCCAACACTTATTTTTTTACAGATAGCCCCGAGGATGTGGTGGTCCCCAGGGCTGCAGGGGGGATTAGTGACCCCCACACTTAAAGAACAAAGCCCCGGGGAGGTGGTGATGCCTGGGGCTGCGTGGGGAGAGAGGGTCCCCCACGCTATTTTTTTTAAAAGCCCCAGGGAGGTAGCGGTCCCCAGGGCTGCATGGGGAGCAAGAGCCCTCCACCTTACTGTATTTAAAAAAGAGCCTCGGGAGGGGGCAGTCCACGGGGCTGTGGGGGGCCGTGTTGCCCCACATTTAATGATTAAAGCACTAGAGAAGTGGCGGTCCCTGGGGCTGTGGGGGCCTGCTCAAGCCCCTGCATCTATTTACATTATTGCCCCCAGGACCTCGCCCACCCAGGGTCTTAAGGAAGCAAAGCATGGTAGACCGAGCTTCATTTAAAAAAAAATCTTCTGCCAGATTTGCACACCCATTGTGAATCCTGCCGAAACTTTTTACAAAAATGCTTTCTATGGACCTCCTGTGGGACAATACCTAACTTTAATCTTTTTTGTTTCAGGTAATTTCTGTTTTTGTAAAATCTAACTATCAAACCTAACTATATCGTCAATTTGACCTTTGCTCTTATCAGTGAATACATGTATATATATATATATATATATATATCAGTGAAAAAACCATAGGTTTCACACATGTTATAGTTAGCTGGACATTTTACTCGTAAAAAACCAATGAAATTCCCCCGTTATAGTTAGTTCAGCTAACTATAACTCGCGCGCCCGCAATGCACTGCTGATAACGTCACATATTACATCACTCATGACATGGTCAGTGACATCACTCATGACATCACTGATGACATCTCAAATGACATCACTGATGACATCACTGATGACATCATCCAGTGAATGTGTGTTTTTCTGAAAATTAAATATGTTTTATATATGTATATCTCAAGGTTGATGGAAGAATAAATGGGTATATTACTGTCTAAATGGATGATTTCTTTTTGAAAAATTGATTGTGTAACTGACTGATTAAGTGTATCATAGTGAATACATGGCTTAGTGAGTAATGTTTAAATATGTAAATATCTGTATCATTTTTTCACTTTGTGTATAAGTGGCTGCATGGGTTGGTGAGTAGCTACATGGGTGTCTATATAGGTTATTAGTTGGTTTTTTGAGTATTAGTCTGAGTGTCTGCATGGTTCGGTGGGGGGTATGACGTAGTGCATAGGTGCATGAATGAGTGACTCACTGTTTGTATGTGTTGAACAGAGCATGTGTGCAGGACTGCATGGGTGGATGAGTGTGTGTATGGGTGTGTTAGTGAGTGAATGACTGTCTCAATAGTGTCTTTATGAGTAACTACATATGTTTTAAACTAGTATATGTGAGTATTGGTTTATATATGTGAGTATATGTGAGAGTGAGAGATTGAAAGAGTTCCTGTATGAATAAGTATGTATTTCTATAAGTGATTGTTTAAAAGACTAAGTATGTGTACGTTTCCGTAGAAGTAAGTGTGGTGGTGTGTGTATAACTGTATATGCAAGTAAATGTATGTTTGATTCTTTATTAGCATGAGTGACTATGTGTGTGAGTCACTCTATGGATGAGTGGCATTGTGTAACAGGATGTATAGGTGTATGAGTACATATGATAAGTGAGTACATGTATGAGTGACTGTATAGGACTGTTGGTGAATGAGTGGATGTGTATGTGGATCTTAGAATTACTGAAGAGGTTGTTGTAACTGTTATTGGTATGTCCATTGTTTTGAAAATTTTAGTCTCTATTTTTGAATGTGTGTATCAAAGGTTATATTAGGGGAAGAGGAGGTCTGCCACTCTATCACAAGGATGATGTCATCAGTGATGTCGTCAGTGATGTCATTTGAGATGTCATCAGTGATGTCATGAGTGATGTCACTGACCATGTCATGAGTGATGTAATATGTGACGTCATCAGCAGTGCATTGCGGGCGCGCGAGTTATAGTTAGCTGAACTAACTATAACGGGGGAATTTCATTGGTTTTTTACGAGTAAAATGTCCAGCTAACTATAACATGTGTGAAACCTATGGTTTTTTCACTGAATTTCTAAGGTTTTTTAAATGCTAATTCCTAACTATAACGTGTGTGAAACCTATGGTTTTTTCACTGAATTTCTAAGGTTTTTTAAATGCTAATTCCTAACTATAACGTGTGTGAAACCCATGGTTTTTTCAGTGAATTTGCAAGGTTTTTTAAATGCTAATTTTTTTTTTTTCTTCTATTTTTTTTAACATATATTTTTTTTAATTTTCTTACCTTTTATAAAGACTATGGTTAAATTTTTAAAATTCTTTAATATGTTTTTTTTAATATATTTTTTAAAATAAACATGTAAAATTTATTTGCAGTACATTTTTTCTATTTTTTTTATTATTTTTTTAGTACGCGTACCGTAAGCTTACGGTAAGCGTACGGTTTACGCAACGCCCGTAATTTTTCTACGCTGCTTGCGTATAGTTACGCAATTTGCGTAGCCGCGCGTACTCCGTGTGGGACGCGTGCGCGCGTACGCTGCACGCGCACGTTACGCGGAAGTGTCGGGTAGTGACTGTTATGCGCATGCGCGCAAGCGCGTGTCTTTTTTACGCGCATGCGCACTTTTGCCGTAAGCGTACCGTAAGCGTACTGTAAGCGTACGGTAGGTCATGTGATCATGAAACACAACTTTTGATTGGTTGAAACTACTTTCAGTTCTAGAACTCTCCTACACCACACCCATTCCTCTCATTTCTGCTTGTGATCCCTTAGGAGAAGGAGCTGGGTTGTCTTTGTGATACGATGGCAGAACAGCAGAGCTCTCCTGAGAGTGAGGCTAGCACTAGCAGCACTACCTTGAGGCAGAGAGCGAGGAAACAAAAGCCCTCTTATGTATGGGATTATTTTACTTTTCCTGAAGGCCAGCAAAAAGTAAATGCACCCTTAGTAACTTGTAAGCTGTGTAAGCGTGTACTTTCAAGAGGTAATCCTGACAAGAAGTATTCCTTTGGGAATCATACCATGAAGAGACACCTCAAGGATGTACACAGAAGGACACATGCTCGACTTTTTGGAGGTAACTCTTCAGAAAGTCAACCAAGCACATCCACAGCAGCTCAGCCTGGACCATCATCTGCAGGGCTGACTCCTTCTTCTGCAGGTCAGGTGAGCCCTTCATCTGTGGGGGGAGCATCTCCTTTTGCTGGCCCTCTGGAAATTAACCCTCGATTTCAGAGGGTTGATATTCGATGCGCCTCTTGTCATGATCTAATTTGTCATAGGGAGACCAGTGTTTCCCTAGTGAACAACAAAATAGATCAGCACACTTGTCGCTGACTAATTTTCCCATTCTTTCTTTCCTCTGTCCCTGCTTAAAAAACACTAAAAATCAATTATCACATAACAAGGTCCTTGAGAGACTACAATTATTATTATTGACTTACCATACCCACTCAAAAACATATTTATTCATTTGTTTTAAAAAAAAATTGCTTTAAAAATGGTTCTAGTTTTCGAAATTTTTCTATATCAATCTGAAAAAAAAGAAAAAAGTATTAATATTTTTAAAACATTTTATAATACAGTACACATATTTATATATTTTTCAAAAAATATTTTTGCCTTATTTTTGCTGTTTTCAGAATATATTGCATTTCACTATAAATTGTGAAAGCAATTGCATTCATCATTTTACAGCGGGCAAAAAAAAATAACAATCTCAAAGATTGTATTAAAAAAGCCCAGAATCTCTTTTTACTTAAACTTAACATTATAGAAATGCATAATATTCTAAAAAAATATCATCTAATACCAATACTTATTTCTTTAAAATACCGTCTGATATGTTTGTTTCAGAAGTATAATCACAATATTATATCTCAAATAACTCCACAATACATCTGATTCCATTTCCTTTAGGCCAAATAGTAATTTTAAAATTTTTTGGGGAATAAATTTCCAACGGTAATCCAATAAAATTCTAAAGTTTAATTTGTCCAGATCTCAACGATTCTCTGTAACATTTTGGTTCACGAAAATTTTTTGAATAATTTATTAAGTCCACAATAGAATTGGTTACTTTTCCGCATGGCAAAATAGTAATTTTTAAAATCATTTTTGAAAAAATTTCCAATGGCACTCCAATAACATTCCAAAATTTAAATTGTGCAGATGTTACCGATTATCTCTAAATTATTGGTTTTTGAAAGTTTCATTAAAAATTAAAAAAGTCCACATTACAATTGGTTATCTTTCCATTAGGCCAAATGATAATTTAAAAAATCTTTTTTTTACAAAATTCCAATGGTAATCCAGTAAAATGGTAAAATTATTTTGTCCAGATCTTGCCAAATCTCTCTAAAATTTAGGTTTCAGGAAGATTAGATAGGAATTTGCTAAATCAAAAGGCAAACGTTGTTTGAAAATCAATTGGGAATCATTACACAGTGTCCAGCCTTTTTCACATTTAAGATAAACTGTGTAATGTCCAGAAGTAACAGTAGGTCCATCATGGAAAATTATTGCAAAAGTTACAAAAGTTTTTCCTGAAATTGATAATTGCTGTCCTGTAAACTTCTTTATTAAAGTATCCAATTTTGAACCATCAGCTCTACATCGTTGCATCATTAAAATTACATACTGTCCGTATTCCTTTAAAATTAATGTTGAAAACATGTCAGATTTACACTCACCGCATTTCATGCTATGATTAGCATCTTTAACTAATTTTGCAAAAGTGACTGTTTTACTCTCTGGCAATGTCAAATAAATAAACCTTTCATTATCAACATTAGAGCCACATATATTATAACAGTTTTCACAACTATGTTCCCATTTATAAGAGAGACCAAATAATTTTTCAATGGGAACCCCTTCTTCTTCCAGTACCTGAAGAAAATACATCAAAAATTCGTGTGCATCTTGCTGTTCATTTTGAGAAAACTGTGTTCGTCCTGAACATATATCTAAAAGTTTTCTAATTTCAGTAGCACTTTCTATTTGAGTTTTATCTTTACTCAGCTTTTGAAAAAGGAGACTCAGCTCAGAACAGAATCTTTTTCCCTGATTTACTATTATCTGCTCTTGCAAACTTTCCAGATAAAATGCAACATTCAGCACTACATTTGCGTAGCAGTTGACACCAGAGCTATTTTCAAAATGACATCCTACAACCTGTTCTTCATTTTCCTTTTTCTTTTTGCTTGCAATTACATCACTCCTCTTTTTTTTCCTCTTCTCTACATCTTCATTACAGATATTCTCATTTTTTCTTTTACGAGAAACTACACGTTTCTCCAACACAGGATACTGACCTAAATGAGGAGCATAGCTTCTTCTTAATCTATTATACTCCTTTACACAGTTTGTATCAGCACTAACTTTTGAATCATCAAAGTCTATCATGAATAAACCTGATAATGTTTTCACTCGTGACAAAGCAACATATGCCATACCTTCTTTGAACACAGTTGAACCAATGTTCACAAATGCACAATCTACAGTCAATCCTTGAGACTTGAGAATAGTTACAGCATATGCTAGAGAAAACGGAAACTGCTTCCTACGTACATATAAGTCTTTCACAAGCATGAAACGAACTGTACAACGACAAATATCTTTAACTTCTTCTATCTGATCAAATTTTATTTTTAAACATTCAATTCCATCTTTTTTCTGATAATTAATAAAACCCACAACTCTTCCCATAGCTCCATTAACTAAACCTTTTTCAACATCCAAATTTCTTCTTAAAAATACTCTACAGTTCATGCAAACATATAGATTTTTTTCTAATCCAGCTGTTTTGGAGATGTTCTTCTCTAGTGAGTCCAATTTATTTTTCAGTTTGCCTGTTACTGTGACAGTAATTCTTCCATCCTCAATTTTGTCCACTGCTTCCAATTTCCTGATCTCTTCCTTTTCCAATTTCAAAAGCTCCTCATTAAATATTGAGCATTCACGTAGAGTTGGCATTAAGCAGATGACACTTTTCTTTTCTGCAATATTCTTGTATATTTTCTCTGCAACTATTTCTTCCTTTGGAAATAAATTATGTAGCAGCCGACTCTGTAATGCTTTTTTGCCAACTTCTGTGAGTAGTCCAATTCTGATATCTTTCAGAATACTTCCATATTCTTCATCGCTTGCTTGCCTCATATTAGTAGTAAGTTCCTTGTACTCAAAGAAGGACCAAATATTTGTATTTCCGATGCTTCCTAATGACTTCTTCGTGTCTTCATGTGTGACAGTATTAAACACTGGTTGTCCTTTAACTGGAGTAAGTTGCAAAAGATCTACAAAAACTATGACGTGTTTTCCACCAAATAACATGTCATAGTCTGTCTTCAAAATTTGCTGCATTCTTAAATGCACAAAGGCAAGCATTAAGTTTGATACCATGCTCACCTCATCAATAATGAGAACTTGCATCTTCTTCAATATTCTTGAAACTTCCAAGGATGCTTCTCCAGTTAGCTTGTTGTATTGTATTTTGTTCTCATGCTCCACTGGTAACATTAGCAAACGATGTAAAGTGATTCCTTTTATGTTATATGCTGCTAACCCAGTTGGAGCAGTAACCACACAAGACCAAGTAGAATCTGTTTTTTGCTGTAGGTAGCTTCTGATGACTTTTATAAGGAAACTTTTTCCAGTTCCAGCTTGTCCGCTTACATACATCCTGATTGGATGAAATGATGTGCATGAGCACTCTTTTTTTTCATGTAGAAATCCGTGATCAATTTTGTTTTTGATCTCTTCATAAATTTGTTGCTGCTCTTGATTCAGTTGTCTTTCCAAATTTTCTAAGTCTATAAATTCTTCTTGAGCTTGATTCATAGCCGTTTCCACTTCATTCATGGCTATTGATGCTTCATTTTCAACGATTGGTTGTCCTAGGGGATCTTGACTGAGTGTTCCTGAACTTTGGCTGTCCTGAGAACTGTCTCTAGCTATTTCTGCTGCAATTGTAGTTTCCTGTTCAATTTCTTCATTTAACATTTGCAGATAAGTTGAGAATGTACTGCATTGTATGCTGTCTTTGCAAGCATTAAAAGAATCTTCATAGCTTTGAAATTCTCCCAGTAGTTCATCCTCTGTACGCCATGGTTTAAACAACTGTAAAAGAGCCAAGTAGTAAAATTCCTTCTTGTCAGTAGTGTCGCAACTCAGCTTCCTGTGATTTATCAAACTTCCTTTTGTTTGCTTCACCAAACATCCTTCTTCACCAACGACTTTATATTTTCCATTGTTGATGTCTTCTGCGGCTTTCCGTGAATAAATGTAGTTCTGCAGCACTTCATAGAGACACATGTTCTCCAGATGTTGACTTCTCTTGGGATAATAAGTGTCCAACATGTTTGATTTCAAAATATCTGTACTTTCTGGGTCATTCTCGGCCAAATATTCAATTTCTCCTACAGATTTCAGTACCCGATTTCTCATTGCTGCAAGGCCTAAACTTGCCCAAATTATTCTTCTTGACTTCGAGTAGAGACTTGCAGAAGATAACCTATCTGAACATTCGTAGGATCCAATTTCTCGATGCGATAACATCTTCAAACTGAAACTGTACAGCTTCTTACTGACAGTCTTCTCATGAGAAATCTCTTCCCACATTTCCTTCAATTCTGTTTTTTCTGATTTCGTAATGTAAGACGTTACATATCGAGCAACAGCAATGGAATTGTCAGCTACATACTGTATATCCATGTTAGCGTTCCACATGGATAAAATGACTGGGTTGTAGTCATTTATATTTTTTGATTCTTCTTTTCTTTTTAGGTTGTAGGTATTCTTAGGTGATTTTCTTGTGATAGTATGTCTCACAGCTGACATAAAACTGTTGACTCTTCCATTTGAAAGAACAGGTCTTGGAAATCCAAATCGACATTTGGGTGCCGATTACGATCCGGTAAAAAATTCCCCCGTGCGACTCGTATCGGGTCTTTTTACCGTACGAATCGTACAAGTGCCGTACGAACTGGCAATCACGATTCGCATGGTAAAAAGTCCATACGACCCGCACCGGGAATCATTCCCCACACGTCCTCGGGTCGGAAAATGTGTCCGACACGTCCTCGGACGATTTACCTTACAAACGTAAAAATCCAAGTCCGACCGAGGAATCACGATCCATCCCGTGCGTCCGAGCCTACAACCGTATGGAAAAAACACCGTCCGCACCGAACACCAATAGCAACCATGGAGACATGTGCCCGCATACGCGCCCAACACTCCCCCCAGCCCCCGTACGTCCGACACGTACCCCCCGTATATGTATACCCCCACCCGTCTATGTACACCCCAGTACGTTCCAGTCGTACCCCCACCCCAGTACGTGTCGTACCACCGTCAATGTAAACCCCCCCACCCCTGTACGTGTCGTACCACCGTTTATGTACACCCCAGTACGTTCCAGTCGCACCCCCACCCCAGTACGTGTCGTACCCCCCGTGTACCTACACCCCAGTACGTTCGAGCCACACCCCCACCCCAGTACGTGTCACAGCCCCGTCTACCTACACCCCAGTATGTTCCAGTCGTACCCCCACCCCAGTACGTGTCGTACCACCGTCAATGTACACCCCCCCACCCCTGTACGTGTCGTACCACCGTCAATGTACACCCCCCCACCCCTGTACGTGTCGTACCACCGTCAATGTACACCCCCCACCCCTGTACGTGTCGTACCACCGTCTATGTACACCCCCCCACCCCTGTACGTGTCGTACCACCGTCAATGTACACCCCCCCACCCCTGTACGTGTCGTACCACCGTCTATGTACACCCCAGTACGTTCCAGTCGTACCCCCACCCCAGTACGTGTCGTACCACCGTCAATGTACACCCCCCCACCCCTGTACGTGTCGTACCACCGTCAATGTACACCCCCCACCCCTGTACGTGTCGTACCACCGTCTATGTACACCCCCCCACCCCTGTACGTGTCGTACCACCGTCCATGTACACCCCAGTACGTTCCAGTCGCACCCCCACCCCAGTACGTGTCGTACCACCGTCAATGTACACCCCCCCACCCCTGTACGTGTCGTACCACCGTCAATGTACACCCCCCCACCCCTGTACGTGTCGTACCACCGTCTATGTACACCCCAGTACGTTCCAGTCGTACCCCCACCCCAGTACGTGTCGTACCACCGTCAATGTACACCCCCCCACCCCTGTACGTGTCGTACCACCGTCAATGTACACCCCCCCACCCCTGTACGTGTCGTACCACCGTCTATGTACACCCCAGTACGTTCCAGTCGTACCCCCACCCCAGTACGTGTCGTACCACCGTCAATGTACACCCCCCCACCCCTGTACGTGTCGTACCACCGTCAATGTACACCCCCCCACCCCTGTACGTGTCGTACCACCGTCTATGTACACCCCAGTACGTTCCAGTCGTACCCCCACCCCAGTACGTGTCGTACCACCGTGAACCTACACCCCAGTACGTTCGAGCCCCACCCCCACCCCAGTACGTGTCATACCCCCGTGTACCTACACCCCAGTACGTGTCGTACCGACGTCAATGTACACCCCCCCACCCCTGTACGTGTCGTACCACCGTCCATGTACACCCCAGTACGTTCCAGTCGTACCCCCACCCAGTACGTGTCGTACCACCATCAATGTACACCCCCCCACCCCTGTACGTGTCGTACCACCGTCCATGTACACCCCAGTACGTTTGAGTCGTACCCCCACCCCAGTACGTGTCGTACCACCGTCAATGTACACCCCCCCACCCCTGTACGTGTCGTACCACCATCCATGTACACCCCCCCACCCCTGTACGTGTCGTACCACCGTCCATGTACACCCCAGTACGTTCCAGTCGTACCCCCACCCCAGTACGTGTCGTACCACCGTCAATGTACACCCCCCCACCCCTGTACGTGTCGTACCACCGTCAATGTACACCCCCCCACCCCTGTACGTGTCGTACCACCGTCAATGTACACCCCCCCACCCCTGTACGTGTCGTACCACCGTCAATGTACACCCCCCCACCCCTGTACGTGTCGTACCACCGTCAATGTACACCCCCCACCCCTGTACGTGTCGTACCACCGTCTATGTACACCCCCCCACCCCTGTACGTGTCGTACCACCGTCTATGTACACCCCAGTACGTTCCAGTCGTACCCCCACCCCAGTACGTTCCTGGCGCACCCCCAACACAACCTCCTAAGTACGGAGCGCACCCCATGCCCCAACATCACAACCGCATGTACGAGTCGTACAAAGCCACACACAAGGACCAAATCGTACAACCAAATGGCCCATGTACACACCGTACACACGCTCAAAACGCACGTACACAACAAGGACAAAACAAAACAACTCAACAAAACACCATTCGAAAGGCACACAGCCACTAAACATGGCCAACAACCACTAAAATAACACAATCACTGACCTGCAACTGTCAAAAACAAACAGAGGCCCAATACACCACCACTCCTTATAACACACCCACCCAAAATTCAAACACTGCCACACCCACCCATGGACCAATAAAAAGGGCCCACACACACAAACCATGAGCCTTTGCAACAGACCCACTGCTGCCAGACACCACAGAACCAGACTACAAGCGACACCACATCTTACACTTGCACACCTTCACACGACCACCCTCACAAACACCCTCTCATCACATTCACACACACACACAACCATCCACACCCCCCCCCAACATCCACACACCCCCCACACCCACACCATCCCCACCCACACCCCTCACCATGCCCACTACCAAGAATCCAAAGTTCAGTCACCGAGAGTTGGAGGTCCTTGTTGATCAAATCCTCAGAGTCGAGCCACAGATCTTTGGAACATTGGTCAGAAGCACCAGCCAGGCAGCCAAAACAGCCATGTGGCAGACCATCGTCGATGCTGTGAATGCTGTTGCGGACACCAGGAGGACCAAGCAGGATTGCCAGAACAGGTGGTACGATCTGCGGAGGAGGGTCAGAGCCAAGAGACAGGAGGAACACGACCAGGCCAACGCCACCGGAGGAGGGCCCTCCCGCAGACCCGTACAGTACCATCCCTGGGAGGAGAGGGTGATGGCCATACTGCCGGTGGAGGCAGTTGAAGGAGTAGAAGGACTCCGAGACCCGGGTGAGTACACAAACAACGCACCTCACATGGGGGGAACTGCAACCACAACCAAAATTAATAACAGGCACGCAAACACCACAAGCCATCGCATTACTCAACCACACTCCATGAGCAGGCACATGCCACTGCTGCCACCATGCCCCATGCACCCAGCTGGACAATGTCAAGTCACAGGCCACAGAAGACAACAACACATGACACGGTAACCCGGATGGCGGGAGTGTGGGCACCAAGAATCACATAGTGCGACTCCAAAGCAGACAACAATGCCCTCTGCCCATATGGCCTAGGTCACAGCCAGACAAACACTGTGTCCCAACACAGGAATGACTTGCCAGCAAATGGCGGATGCCTTGCATCAACACATGGGGGTGAAGGCACTGTTTTGCACATGCCAGCAGCTAATGAACAGCCAACAGTGTGAAAGAGTGGCAGCACACACCACCACAGCAGCAGCGCACAGACACACAGCAGACAAAATGGGTGCCTGGAGATCAGAAACAAACTCACATCAACAGGCCAAGGGCCACTCAAAGATCTGCTAACAGTGTGTGCCCAGGAAGCTGGGCCAAGGTGACAGAGGGTGACACACGGAGGGAGGGAGAGGGGGACACAGAGGGAGGGAGAGGGGGACTGAGAGGGAGGGAGACACAGGAAGATGGACAGAGGGAGGAGGCTGACACACAGAGGGAGGGAGAGGGGGACAGAGAGGGAGGGAGAGGGGGACAGAGAGGGAGGGGGACACAGGAAGATGGACAGAGGGAGGAGGCTGACACACAGAGGGAGGGAGAGGGGGACAGAGAGGGAGGGAGAGGGGGACACAGAGGGAGGGAGAGGGGGACACAGAGGGAGGGAGAGGGGGACTGAGAGGGAGGGAGACACAGGAAGATGGACAGAGGGAGGAGGCTGACACACAGAGGGAGGGAGAGGGGGACAGAGAGGGAGGGAGAGGGGGACAGAGAGGGAGGGGGACACAGGAAGATGGACAGAGGGAGGAGGCTGACACACAGAGGGAGGGAGAGGGGGACAGAGAGGGAGGGAGAGGGGGACAGAGAGGGAGGGGGACACAGGAAGATGGACAGAGGGAGGAGGCTGACACACAGAGGGAGGGAGAGGGGGACAGAGAGGGAGGGAGAGGGGGACACAGAGGGAGGGAGAGGGGGACACAGAGGGAGGGAGAGGGGGACTGAGAGGGAGGGAGACACAGGAAGATGGACAGAGGGAGGAGGCTGACACACAGAGGGAGGGAGAGGGGGACAGAGAGGGAGGGAGAGGGGGACAGAGAGGGAGGGGGACACAGGAAGATGGACAGAGGGAGGAGGCTGACACACAGAGGGAGGGAGAGGGGGACAGAGAGGGAGGGAGAGGGGGACAGAGAGGGAGGGGGACACAGGAAGATGGACAGAGGGAGGAGGCTGACACACAGAGGGAGGGAGAGGGGGACAGAGAGGGAGGGAGAGGGGGACAGAGAGGGAGGGAGAGGGGGACAGAGAGGGAGGGAGACACAGGAAGATGTACAGAGGGAGGAGGCTGACACACAGAGGGAGGGAGAGGGGGACACAGAGGGAGGGAGACACAGGAAGATGGACAGAGGGAGGAGGCTGACACACAGAGGGAGGGAGAGGGGGACACAGAGGGAGGGAGAGGGGGACACAGAGGGAGGGAGAGGGGGACACAGAGGGAGGGAGAGGGGGACAGAGAGGGAGGGAGAGGGGGACAGAGAGGGAGGGAGAGGGGGACAGAGAGGGAGGGAGACACAGGAAGATGGACAGAGGGAGGAGGCTGACACACAGAGGGAGGGAGAGGGGGACAGAGAGGGAGGGAGAGGGGGACAGAGAGGGAGGGAGAGGGGGACAGAGAGGGAGGGAGAGGGGGACAGAGAAGGAGGGAGACACAGGGAGAGCAAATCAGTCCTTTGGTGTGTGGGAATGTCTGCTCGTCAGCAGGTGGACTGCGTGCATGTAGACAAGGGTGCCCAGTGCCAGAACCCCCCCTCTTCATCATGGCAAAACGCAGGGCCATGTTACAACCTGTACACGAGCACAAGGACAGCCACCTGCATCATATGAGTGTGTGGATCCACTCCATGTGCACATGTACACTGCTACAAGGAAGGCGCAAACGCATAGCTCGGCACACATGCACACTCCACTGCTGACTGCAGTCACACTTGACGCAGCAAGTAAGACTGTGCCACACATAGTTAAAGGGGCCAAATTGGTGCCCAAGGGACACACACATGCACAAGTGCACTGTGAGTGGAATGCAAGACAGATCCTAATTCCAAGAGGAAATGTGCCAACTTTGTAACGGATGCAACATGGATGTTGCATGGATCAAAAGTAACATTGTCTCTCTCACACACAGGTCAACGTCGTGCTGCACCCCCCAACACTGGGGGGGAACACTCACAGGACCCGGATCTGCAGGAGACCGATCCCACCGGCAGCGACCACTCTCACCACTCTGCGGACGACCCCGACCGACCTGGCCCCTCTGGTGTCCAACCACCTGCAGCACCTGCGTCAGGTACAACTGTGCCAACCACCACCCCCACTCCTGCCACATCCCAGGAGACACCCAGGATCCCTGCCCCAACACCACAATGCAGCCAGGCTCGCCAGGAGGGACACGGTGTCCCGGGCACCCAGGAGGAGGCAGGCGACAACGCCAATGCCACCCCTCAGGGGTCCCGGAGACCCCATGTGCCCACAAGTGCAGGCCAGACGCAAGTGGGCAGGGGTGGTGGGAGTGGAGAGCGGCGGAGGCGCGAGCCTGACCAGTTGGCTGGGGATCCGGTATTTTCCCATGTCCGTAACATCCTGGACTCATACCGGCAGGACACCACGGGCATGGCCCAGGTTGTGTCCGTCCTCGAGGGGATCAAGGTCCAGCAGGCCCAGCAACATGCGGAGCTAATAGCCTGTCTACAGCTACACCAACGGAGGATGGAGGACAGACAGGCTGAGCAAGTGACGGCGTCCCAGGGGATTCACGCTGAACTCCGTCGGATGGCCGACACCATGGCCGACCCTCCCTGTGCCAGAAGGCGGAGAACATCACCACCCACAGGCAGGGAGGGATCATGAGGAGGAGGAGGAAACATCCGACGGAGCATCCCAGACGTCGTCACGGCCTGCTGCTGAGGTTCCCCGCAGGAAGCCGGGTCGTCCACGGAAAGGACCGTGAGGGTGGCTGCCACATCACCATCTCCCAGGACACCTGGCCTGGCACCTGGCCCACTGGAGCAACAGCATCACAGCATCAAGAGACATTCTCTGCCACATGGCCCTGCTGGTCACTGGCTGACCAATGTTGACAAAGACTGTGGCATGGACTCTGAGGATTTCCAATGGCAAGGACACCAACTCCCCTACTGAACTTTGGATTCCCTAATCCCGGAAAGGCCCTCACTTGGCCCCCCCCCCCCAATAATAAATCACACTATTAAGAGTAGATGCCTGCTGGTAGCATTATTACCTAACATGTGTCTTGTACAGTCTAAACATGCCTGAGTCATCTGTTCACTTCAACCATCCACACCCTGGGGCCTGAGTCTGGCACAGGACACATGGGTCACAGTTTTCTAGGCAAGACAGACATGGAGCACCATACACACCCGTGATGGTCAGAACCAGCTGAGGGGGTGGCCGAACAACCGTGCTGACAGACACATTGAGTACAGCAACAGTCATGCGCAGAGGTCAGGGATCCTGGCCCGTGTCCTGGGGGGCACCCAGGTACGTGTAGACAGGTGGCAGAACCATGTCCTGCAAGCTTGAGTCCGGTGGATGCAGAGAATGGGGTCATGGACAACGTTGGATGCATGGGGATGGCACATGTCACAATACCCACACAGTCATGGACATCATGCCCATTACACAGTCTCAGCACACACACACAGCTTGCATCTTGCCACTCGACACATTGACACATAGCCACAATCAGGGAATACCATGCCAGACATGCAGGATGCACCGTGCCAACACACCAGCATTGACTGAGAAGAGGCACCTTGGAGGCATAGGGACACCTTTAATAGTCATGTGTTTGGGATTGCAGAGGCAACTTGAAGTACACATGAACACATCATGTGGAGTAACATGTGGCTCCAACACTGGCACCCCCCTTCTGCAGCACAAATGCGTGATAGCCATGGAACTGGCACACAAGTGTCGGATAATAGCTAAATACCCACAGCTGCTCACGGAGAGCCTGCCATACACCATACATCCGCTGATGTGGAAGTCCCACGCCATGTCAAGACAATGTTAACCGTATGTGTCCGAGGGCAGTGTCACACACATTGATGCCTTCATCACAATCCACCATCCCATCACTGATGACTGACAACCAGGCAGGCCATCTATTCAGGTGTACCCAGCTGCATGTCGTGTCCCATGGGGATGCCACATGTCTGCAGAGGACCCAAACCCCGACCGGGGCAGTGTGCACACATCGTGAACAACTGCCACACCCAATACACCCCAGATGCATCCCTTACCCCATGGAGACTTCCAAACGTGTCCGTGCCTGTAACGCTGAGTCAGCCCACGATGCCATGTCCATGAGGAATAGCAGTGCCACAACAATGCAACCAGCAAACGGCATGTGCAGGTACCTGGGGAAGAGAGACACACAAGAAGTCAGCCACAAGAAGCACAGCCACTTGCATGTGCATGTACTCGACACATGTATGTATGACAACATGCTAGGTCACAATTATGTCTGGGGAAATACTACCATCACTGCCACCATCACTCCAGTGACACACCCACACACACCTCTGACCCACGTGCCATACATGCAGGTGGAGACACACATCACAACGCATGCCACACGGGGACCAATGCGTGCACACTCAGACCCTGGTACTCACCACTAAGCAAAGAAGTCGCGTATGAGCCGAGTCCGGATGTCCTCTTGCGGCTCCACATCCTCCACATCACTAGCCCCATTGCCAAGCCCTTCGTCCTCCACGGGTGGATGGTCCTCGTCATCTTGATCCAGGATGAGGGGCACAGCTCTTTCAACTGCCATGTTGTGCAGCATGCAGCAGACCATGAAGATCTTGCAGACCTTCGCCGGGGCATATGGGAGTGCGCCGCCGGTCTTGTGGAGGCACTGGAATCGGCTCTTCAGCATGCCAAACGTCCTCTCTATCACTCGCCTTGTCCGGCCATGGGCGGTGTTGTAGCGGAGCTGGGCCGGCGTGATGGGGTTGCGGAGAGGTGTCAGCAGCCAAGGCATGTTGGGATAGCCAGCGTCCCCTAAATGGAAAGCACATGGATATCGTTAGAACAGGCGAAGCGGTAGTGCTGCTCGGCCAAACAGAATACAGGACAGACAGACTGTACCCACCAACAACACATGCACGTTCGTTGCGCAGCTGCATCATCATATCAGGCATCCCGCTACGCCTCATGATGTAGGCATCGTGTGCTGATCCTGGAAAACGAGCACAGACATGTGAAATCACCATGTTGGACAGACACACCACAAGGGCATTGATGGAGTGGTAGTGCTTCCGATTGCGGTACGCCACCTCCCGTGCGTGTGGTGGTACCAAACCTACATGTGTCCCATCTATGGACCCAATGACATGGGGCATCCCTCCCAGGGCATAGAAACCACGTTTGACCTCAGTCATCTGTTCAGGGGTTGGGAACTTGATGAAGTCATCCAGGTGAATCAACATGGCCTCCAAGAAATCATGCAGCACACCGCTGAACATGCTCTGGGACATGCCACCAACATGAGCTATGGTATATTGGAAGGTACCCGTGGCAAGGAAATGTAGGGCAGCCATTACCTTCAGCTGGGGTGTCAGTGCCGTAGGATACCTGTGCTGCGGTTGCAGGTGTGGTGCCAGTCTCGCCGTCAGCTCCAGAATCAACGGTTGGGTGAAGCGGTAGAGCCGGATCCTGTCATTCTCCTGCATGGTGGCCAAGTCTGGAATTCTTCGGGCAACAGGAGGCGCTCTGCAGTAATTTGGAAGTGACAAGGAAGAGTGAGTGCACTACGAGAACAACTCATGTCTACTGAGCACATGTAAATCTGCCAATACACACATGCCACATAGGGAGTCAGGCATGTGCTACATGCCCAGGACACGTATGGATGCAAGGTGACACTCCTTCCAAGACCCAGCTAAACACGGTGATTGAGAACCTCCCCATGCCACGCCATGGGAATAGCTGTGTCCCAGTGCAAGTGAACAGCCCGACGCAAGACAGAAGTGACATACACCCACACATCAGCAGAAGTAGGATGCCGATTGTAGAGACTGGTAGCGGAACACCGGAGCCACAGGTCACATGACATTACACTAGGCCTGCCCACACACCTTGCCATGAAGGTGCACATGTCATGACTCACCACACATTCCTTGTGAGGATGCTGACATGGCCTTGTCACGCTACTCCGTGTCCCATGCATACATGTGCACCTCACATCAGATACCACATGTGGCATGGTGTGCGGAACAGTGTGCAATGACAATCTACACACAGACACATGTTGGTTGCTGCAACGGCTGCAGCTTTTGAGGGTGCTACAACATCAACCTGATGTAAATCCCGGACACATAAATGACATAGTCACATTGTGCACTGTGGGTAGTGACAAGTCAGGTGTCATGACCCCTGTACCGGGCATCATGGGACACTTCCGTGTGTTGGTGTCCGTGCCATGCCAGTGACGCTCACCCCAAGTGCGCACACATGCACACATGTCAAAGGAGTCAAGGGCATGCCTGGCACACATTGCACCCTCACACAGTACACCTGTACACATCTCATCATACATCTGGTGCCTCCTCCACTCAGGAGGCATGTTCCACATCACAGCCTGTCACACCTGTGCCCCACACATGTAGTAATGCACAGACGATGCCTTGATGTCCATTCCTGGACAAGTATGTCCATCCATGGACAAGTATGTCCGCCCTATTCCTACCTGTGTGTCGACTATCACCACAGTGATGTGTACAAACCGGCGTACTGCTGCTAAGAGGGCCTGTGTATGTTCCCCAATCACTGTGGGAGTGCTGCCGTATGTGTACCCATCGTGATGGCGAGCGTACAGGCATTTGTACGGTCCGTACCACAACGAGTACGCATACGCGTGCAGACCCATAGTGATAGTGAGCGTACATGCGAGTGTACGGCCCTCTCACTATGGGTCTGCACGCGTATGCGTACACGTAGTGGTACGGACCGTACGAATGCCTGTACGCTCACTATCACTATGGTTCTGCACGCGTATGCGTACACGTAGTGGTACGGACCGTACACTCGCATCTACGCTCACTATCACTATGGTTCTGCACGCGTATGCGTACACGTAGTGGTACGGACCGTACACTCGCATGTACGCTCACTATCACTACGGGTACACAGACCCATAGTGATAGTGAGCGTACAGGCATTTGTACGGTCCGTACCACAACGAGTACGCATACGCGTGCAGAACCATAGTGATAGTGAGCGTACAGGCATTTGTACGGTCCGTACCACAACGAGTACGCATACGCATGCAGACCCATAGTGATAGTGAGCGTACATGCGAGTGTACGGCCCTCTCACTATGGGTCTGCACGCGTATGCGTACACGTAGTGGTACGGACCGTACAAATGCCTGTACGCTCACTATCACTATGGTTCTGCACGCGTATGCGTACACGTAGTGGTACGGACCGTACACTCGCATCTACGCTCACTATCACTATGGTTCTGCACGCGTATGCGTACACGTAGTGGTACGGACCGTACACTCGCATCTACGCTCACTATCACTATGGTTCTGCACGCGTATGCGTACACGTAGTGGTACGGACCGTACACTCGCATGTACGCTCACTATCACTACGGGTACACAGACCCATAGTGATAGTGAGCGTACAGGCATTTGTACGGTCCGTACCACAACGAGTACGCATACGCGTGCAGACCCATAGTGATAGTGAGCGTACAGGCATTTGTACGGTCCGTACCACAACGAGTACGCATACGCGTGCAGAACCATAGTGATAGTGAGCGTACAGGCATTTGTACGGTCCGTACCACAACGAGTACGCATACGCGTGCAGACCCATAGTGATAGTGAGCGTACATGCGAGTGTACGGCCCTCTCACTATGGGTCTGCACGCGTATGCGTACACGTAGTGGTACGGACCGTACAAATGCCTGTACGCTCACTATCACTATGGTTCGGCACGCGTATGCGTACACGTAGTGGTACGGACCGTACACTCGCATCTACGCTCACTATCACTATGGTTCTGCACGCGTATGCGTACACGTAGTGGTACGGACCGTACACTCGCATCTACGCTCACTATCACTATGGTTCTGCACGCGTATGCGTACACGTAGTGGTACGGACCGTACACTCGCATGTACGCTCACTATCACTACGGGTACACAGACCCATAGTGATAGTGAGCGTACAGGCATTTGTACGGTCCGTACCACAACGAGTACGCATACGCGTGCAGACCCATAGTGATAGTGAGCGTACAGGCATTTGTACGGTCCGTACCACAACGAGTACGCATACGCGTGCAGAACCATAGTGATAGTGAGCGTACAGGCATTTGTACGGTCCGTACCACAACGAGTACGCATACGCGTGCAGACCCATAGTGATAGTGAGCGTACATGCGAGTGTACGGCCCTCTCACTATGGGTCTGCACGCGTATGCGTACACGTAGTGGTACGGACCGTACAAATGCCTGTACGCTCACTATCACTATGGTTCTGCACGCGTATGCGTACACGTAGTGGTACGGACCGTACACTCGCATCTACGCTCACTATCACTATGGTTCTGCACGCGTATGCGTACACGTAGTGGTACGGACCGTACACTCGCATCTACGCTCACTATCACTATGGTTCTGCACGCGTATGCGTACACGTAGTGGTACGGACCGTACACTCGCATGTACGCTCACTATCACTACGGGTACACAGACCCATAGTGATAGTGAGCGTACAGGCATTTGTACGGTCCGTACCACAACGAGTACGCATACGCGTGCAGACCCATAGTGATAGTGAGCGTACAGGCATTTGTACGGTCCGTACCACAACGAGTACGCATACGCGTGCAGAACCATAGTGATTTTGAACGTAGGCATGCATGTACGGGCCGTTGCCATGCATTTGGGGTGCCCTAGGGCCCGGAAACGCACCGTACCTGTGTGTGATTCTCCTAATTACATAGGGGACAAGTATTAAGGCCTACATGCATGCTGGTTGTCATGGCGACCAGGTTCAAATTTCGATTTTGTTCTGGAAGGTGCACAGCAGAAGTCAGTTGGAATTCTTCTACTTTGTTGCAATGTGTTTGTGGGGCTGACATCATGCAGGAGAATGAAACCGATAGAGAACCCACAGACTGCTAGGTTTGAAGGGATTGGTGGAAACATAGGATGCAAATGTGAGTGACCAATCACTCTGTACTCCTGTGCATGAGACTGGGCAGAAGGCCACATATAAGGCAGCCAGGTCCCATGAGGGATTACTTGCCTGCACATCTTTGCATTTGTCGACCAAGCTGCTGCTACTGATTCCCTGGAACCATGTCAAGGGCTGTGGAGAGGACACAGCCATTCACCCTGGAGGAGAACATGGCTCTGCTGGATGTGATCCTCCCACAGTACCCCATGCTGTATGGGCGACCAGGGTATCAGGTGAGTGCATAGGCCACTGCCACAGACTGTCCCTATGTTGTGACTGTGTCTTCAGGCATTGTGACCCGGTGTGACACACATGCCATGTACTGTCGGGGGGGTACCAGGGGGGGGGTGCCTGATGTCTCCCAGCAGTGCCCTGAGACAGGAGGGGTGTGTGCAGAGTCCTCCCAGCAGTGCCCTGAGACAGGAGGTGTGTGTGCAGAGTCCTCCCAGCAGTGCCCTGAGACAGGAGGTGTGGGTGTGATGCACAGTGTGAGCCTTGATCATTGATTGTGACATTGCCATCATTCCACCTGAGTACCCACTATGGCACGTACTGCCTTTTCCCTCACCAGAGGATGATGTCCCTATGACAGAGGTGCAATGCGTTGGCTGCATTACATGCCATGTAGTAACCAGCTATTATGTTCACATATGTCTCTCTGTGACATGTGGCTGGTGTATTGATGTGGTGTCACTTGTACTTCCTCACAGGTAGGCGCCTCTGCCAAGGAGCAGATCTGGCTGACCGCCGTCAGTGCCGTGAGGCGTGTGGATGGTCGGAGGCGGAGCCTGTCCCAGGTGAGGAAACGCTGGCAGGATATCCGGTGCTGGACGCGGAGGATTGCACGGCTCCTGCTGGGGGACTCACCTGAGAGCCACAAGAACCGCGGCCGCCGCCGTCTGACCCACCTCCACAGGCGTGTGCTGCCGGTGGTCTTTCCAGACCTGGAGAGGCGCTTACAGGCGATTCAGCAGGCGGAAGGGGGTAGGTACATGTGCGTTTGTTGTGTGTCACCGGCATTTGTAAGGGCACAGTGGCATTAATTCACTGGCAGGGTTTAAAGGTGCTGTGCCCATCCAGTTTGCCCAAGTGTAGCGCAGCGCCCCTGCCACCCTTCCCCTCCTTGCAATGTGTTCCCTGGTCTGTGTGTAGTCACTCCTTCACAAGGTAATGTAGGCTGGCGCTTTGTCCACGAGAACAATGACTGTAGCATCATGGGTGGTGGTGGTGGGTAACAGGTTGTGGGACCTTGCCTGTGAACTGTCAAGTTCACTGCATGTGGGTTCCATGTCAGTTGGCACTGATGCTGACTCCAGACATGGGAGTTGGTCTCTCATGTGTCATGCCTTACAGCGCGCATGTCCTATGTAGTGGCCTGTGACATGATGTGCATGAGTGTGCGCTACGCATAGTGCAGGGATGGTGACGTGTGTAGCAGTCATTCCCATTCAGTAGCATGTAGTTGCGTGCCCAATACTGTCCCCTGGGGCACCTTATCCTCAGTGTTGTTTGTGTCATCATCAACGTGGACACTCTCACTGTCTACAGCGTAGGTTGTGCTCTGTGCCATTGTCCCCTGTCACCATGTATATAGACGTGCTATTATGTACAGGTGTCCACTGTGCAGCCTGACCTGATTGTCCCTCTTCATACTCACAGTTGCCAGTGCCTGTGTGTCTTGTTATACTCATCTGAGGATGGGCACTGGTACCTCATTATTTGTACAGGCGCACCTTTGCTGTTTTGCGTCCAATCTTGCCTTTTGCCTGCCACTGTGTTTATCACCCAGACTATGAGATGTTGGTGCCACCTGGGTCTCAGCAATTAGCATCGTGTGGGGGTTGCTTGGGGCGGGCAATGCCTATGTGTCAAATCCTGATTCCTAATTGCTGGGTCTGGACAGTGTGTGATGTTACTGGACACACACGCAAGGTGCAGTGACCGAGTTATGTTGGGCATGTTTGCAGCATTACCTATGCAGCATGTGTCTCAAGTTCATGGATATTGTCCCTGGTCATAGGTATTTTCACAAACGCTGTGTGGTGCAGAGGCAGTGCAGGATTGTCCCCAGGGCCTGGGTGCTATGTCAGACTCCGTTTCCTGTCATCAGCTATTGTCTCATGCTCTCCATGGTATTTCAGTGGCATGGTGGCTCAACCAACTGTGTTTCATGCCCTACATGGGTACCTTGTTTTGCAGATGTTAGGGATCTGCCTCTTCAGGCTATGCAATGTTGACTATGTAGATTGGACTCATGTGACAGATGTGTACAGGTGTCTGATTAATTTCTGTCTCTCCACCCTGCCCACAGCATCGTCGGGGGACACAGAGGGAGACATGGACACGGACCAGGCGGAGGGACCGAGCACCAGTGGCAGCCGTGACATCGGGGCTGGCACATCGAGTGGGACAGAGGCGGAGGATAGTGTGGCCGAGGACCTGTCGACTGGCACATCAGACTACGAAGCTGACAGGTCCGAGGAGGATGTCTCAGGGTTGGCGGAGGCTGCACCAGCAGCTGACAGTGGAACAACACCTGCCACCGCCCCCTCAGTTCCCACCAACCGCCTCCCACTTGCTCGTGTCCCTTCCCAGCGTGCCCGGTCACCGCATGTCTCCTTCCTGCCAGGCACCGCACCCCCTGCCCCTGTCTCCACTGCTGCCGCCAATGCTGAGTCTATGGACATCCAGCGGCAAATGCAGGTTGGTCAGGCTGCGATCCTGAATGTCCTCCATTCCCACGGGAAAACCCTCACCAACATCGAGGCATTCTTGGAGGGCATTCATTCTTTGCAGGCTGACCAACGCAACTTGCTGAGGTCCCTAGACTCCACACTGACTGCAGCAGTGGGTCTCCTGCAGCGCGACCTCCCCCCACCTACCCCTGCCCCATCCACACTTCCCACTTCCATGCCTGTCCCACGTACACCCAGACGTCGGCATGCACCCACCACAACAGACACAGGCACCACACCAGCAGGGAAGGTCCACCGCACTCCTCCTGACACGCACACACAGGGTGAGATAGGCACACCCACTGGGTCGGGGGGCAAACGTGTGACACGCAGCCAGAGTGGGAGTCCGCATTCCACACAATCCACTCCCTCCAAATCCCCTCCCCTCAGCTCTCCTGGCCACATCTCCCCCAAGGACTCCTTCATGGCCGCTCTGTCCCTGAGCCCCACAGTTACGCCAACACGCAAGCGGTCAAGGAAGTCCTCGGTCAGGGTGGTTGAGTCTCCCCCCCTGTCTCCACCCTCCCCCGGTGGCGCTGCAACCCATCCCTCTGAACCCCCCCCCTCCTTGGGGCCTGAGGTCACTTCGGGTGCAGGGGACTCCCTGGAGGACCTTGCTAAGGTGTGTAGTGCCATCCTGGCCTCCGCCTTTGGCCATGACACACCCCCTGTGGTTGAGTCCTCCATCCCTGCACCCACAACGCCGCCCCTTTGCCCTGATGTCCCTGCGGTGCCTGTTGCTTCCCCCCCCCCTGATGCCCTCACCAGTATGGAAGACGATGGCATTTGACTGTGCAGGCAAGGTAGGGGACACACATCCCACTGTGTCCCCCATGCAGCTGGGAATAATTGACTGCCCTATGGCCTTTGTTGACTTTGAACTGCCGTTGATCCACGGACATTGTGCTCATGCTGATTAAAGCTTATTTTTTTTTTCATTATCACACTCCTGCTATGGTGGTATTGGTGTTGGTGGGGCTGCTACATTGTTTTGGGTGGTGTTTAAGGCTTTGGGTGTGTGGGATTTGTAGTAGTGTTCTGCTCTTTGGGGCCACCCTAGGATCTGTGTGCCATCACAAGGTGTTGGCTAACTTCCTTAGGTCATGTCAGCAGTTACTGCATGGTTCAATTGTCCCAGGGTGTATTCCTTACTCTGTGTACCCAGTTTCTTCCCTGCAGGGTGTTCCCAATGTTTAGCGCAGAGCTGTGTGTACATGAGCTGTGTGTGTGACGGAGCCCTTCTACTTTGGCCATGCATGCATGGCCATGTCTCCACCTGCAACAATCGTGGCATCCTTGGTGATCACTGTACTTGTGTGTGGAGTCAGTTGACATGAGTTCATGGGGACATGTTCCCTTGTAGGCAGTATGGATGTGGGTAATTGTGGCATCACACACATGTGTTACACCCCTCCTGGGTGTGGACACTGCTGGGAGGACTCTGCACCCACCCCTCCTGGGTCTGGACACTGCTGGGAGGACTCTGCACACACCCCTCCTGGGTCTGGACACTGCTGGGAGGACTCTGCACACACCCCTCCTGTCTCTGGGCACTGCTGGGAGGACTCACCACCCACCCCTCCTGGGTCTGGACACTGCTGGGAGGACTCTGCACCCACCCCTCCTGTCTCTGGGCACTGCTGGGAGGACTCACCACCCACCCCTCCTGTCTCAGGGCACTGCTGGGAGGTCTCTGCACCCACCCCTCCTGGGTCTGGACACTGCTGGGAGGACTCTGCACACACCCCTCCTGTCTCTGGGCACTGCTGGGAGGACTCTGCACCCACCCCTCCTGGGTCTGGACACTGCTGGGAGGACTCTGCACCCACCCCTCCTGTGTCAGGGCACTGCTGGGAGGACTCCACACCCACCCCTCCTGTCTCAGGGCACTGCTGGGAGGTCTCTGCACCCACCCCTCCTGTCTCAGGGCACTGCTGGGAGGACTCCACACCCACCCCTCCTGTGTCTGGGCACTGCTGGGAGGACTCTGCACACACCCCTCCTGTCTCTGGGCACTGCTGGGAGTGATGGGCACCCACCCCTCCTGTCTCAGGGCACTGCTGGGAGGACTCTGCACCCACCCCTCCTGTGTCAGGGCACTGCTGGGAGGACTCTGCACACACCCCTCCTGTCTCTGGGCACTGCTGGGAGTGATGGGCACCCACCCCTCCTGTCTCAGGGCACTGCTGGGAGGACTCCACACCCACCACTCCTGTCTCAGGGCACTGCTGGGTGGACTCTGCACACACACCTCCAATTACTGGATATGTGCGCTTGGTACATACACGGTGGGGTTACGCACACTGCATTAGAGGTGAGGGTACGTGTCTACTGACACTGGTGTGGTGGGGGTACGCTCCGTACGTCCGCGGGTGTGGGTACGGGTCGTACTTACACTGTTGGGCAGGGGGGTACGCTCCTTGCATTCGTGGGTGGGGGTTCGAGTCGTACTTACACTGTTGGCATGGGGGGTACGCTCCATGCATACGCGGGTGGGGGTACGGGTCGTACTTACACTGTTGGGCAGGGGGGTACGCTCCTTGCATTCGTGGGTGGGGGTACGGGTCGTACTTACACTGTTGGGCTGGGGGTACGCTCCGTACGTCCGCGGGTGGGGGTACGGGTCGTACTTACACTGTTGGGCTGGGGGTACGCTCCGTACGTCCGCGGGTGGGGGTACGGGTCGTACTTACACTGTTGGGCAGGGGGGTACGCTCCTTGCATTCGCGGGTGGGGGTACGGGTCGTACTTACACTGTTGGGCTGGGGGGTACGCTCCTTGCATTCGTGGGTGGGGGTTCGAGTCGTACTTACACTGTTGGCATGGGGGGTACGCTCCATGCATACGCGGGTGGGGGTACGGGTCGTACTTACACTGTTGGGCAGGGGGGTACGCTCCTTGCATTCGCGGGTGGGGGTACGGGTCGTACTTACACTGTTGGGCAGGGGGGTACGCTCCTTGCATTCGCGGGTGGGGGTACGGGTCGTACTTACACTGTTGGGCTGGGGGTACGCTCCGTACGTCCGCGGGTGTGGGTACGGGTCATACTTACACTGTTGGGCAGGGGGGTACGCTCCTTGCATTCGTGGGTGGGGGTTCGAGTCGTACTTACACTGTTGGCATGGGGGGTACGCTCCATGCATACGCGGGTGGGGGTACGGGTCGTACTTACACTGTTGGGCAGGGGGGTACGCTCCTTGCATTCGCGGGTGGGGGTACGGGTCGTACTTACACTGTTGGGCTGGGGGTACGCTCCGTACATCCGCGGGTGTGGGTACGGGTCGTACTTACACTGTTGGGCAGGGGGGTACGCTCCTTGCATACGGGGTGGGGGTAGGGTCCGTACATATCCGTCCCCACGCTATGTGATGTTTGTGCGGCCCGTACCCAGGCCTTTGCCACGTGGGTGCGATCCGTCCCGCCATTGTTGGGGTGACGTGTGTGGGCGTGGTCCGACTCGTACCCACGCTCTTCAGGCGTGGGTACGGGACGTACCTGTCTGGTTGTGTTGCCGGTTCGCGTGGTGACGGACTTCCGTTGTGGCGGTCGCTGGATTATCAGGACACGCCCCCACCCCCTCGTGGTGACCAGGGCATGGGAGTCAGGTATGTCCAGGCCATGTGTAGTGTGTCACTCATGTGGTTGTTTTGTGGCCTGCCCTGGTCGTGCCACCCCCACCCCACCCCACTTTCCCCCCTCCCTTAGTTATTCTGACCTTCTGCGGCGTCTGCGTCGTAACCTGTAGAGGAGGTGTACTGCTATGAGGGCAGGGATGACTCGTAGGTTCGGGTCCATGTCTGTCCGTCGCGTACTGGTACTCCTTGCTCGCGTCGTCCTGTCGCGTACGGGTCCTCCTTGATCGCGTCGTCCTGTCGCGTACGGGTCCTCCTTGGTGGCGTCGTCCTGTGTGTCCGTCACGTACTGGTCCTCCTTGTTCGCGTCGCCGTCTGTCCGTCGCGTACTGGTGGTCCTTGTTCGCGTCGTCCTGATTTCCCGGCAGTTTTTGGCTGCCGCAAAATATTCACCGTGCGGGGTGACGTCGGTGCGAATCGTGATTCCTGGGTCGTGAATGGCTGGCTGCGTGCGTCCCGACGTCAGGTCGGCGCTTTCCCGGATCGCATTGGTAGGTGTTTTTTGTTCGGTCGGTCTTTTTTACGATTCGTACGGTAATGGTGTACCCGTGCGAATCGTAATTCCATGTTTGTATATTTTGACGACCGGGTACGCGTCGGACGGAGAATATGCTCCGTCCGACGGTTCGTACCCGGTTTTTGCTGGATCGTGATCGGCACCTTAGTGTAGTATTTATCTTTGCTCTTGTATTTCCGTCGATTTTCCACATCGATGACTTTGGAAACGTAAAACTTGCTCCTTTAACTTTTTCTCTTCTGTGCTTTTTGGTATAGCACATATTGCATATTCTTCAATGTAAGATAACACTGCTTCATCAGTATCTGTTCCAAACTTTGGGGCATCCTTGATCCACAACAGCATATGAATATGAGGAGCACCTCTTGCCTGGTACTCTTTTCTCCAAAAGAAATCCACTACTTCTCCTAGAGGTGGATTTTTTTTATTGCAGATGAAGGACATCATAGCCTCAAATCTATGATTGAAATATCTGCAAACATTAACCGGATCCAATGAGCACAGTTCTCCTGCTGTCTTGTATTCGATGTTTTTAATGTTTGAATTTGCCTCTCGTAGAAAATCCAGTAAATCATCCCAAGCGTACTCGGCACAGCTTAGGGTAACGAACCATGTTGGTGTTCCTAAATTCCGTAACATGCATTTTAATTCACCATGGCGTCGGTACCAATATTCATTTGTCCCACGCTGACAAGCCATCAGATTGATCAGTTGTGTTTCCAAATGATCATCTCGGTGCTGCACTTTCTCCATAAAATCCTTAGCAGACACATTTTGTAAATGTACTCCACTTTTTAAAATGTGATTTACTGCATAAGACAGTGCAGACAAGTCGCTTTCAAATAAAAGATGGAACAAATAAGGAATACTTTGTCGAAATCTGGGATCTTCAGCATATAGTCTTGTAGTCCGATACTCAGAAGCTGGAATCTGTTCCGGACGTTCATCGTATCGTCCTCCTTTTCCTTTAGGAAACAGCTGGGGAAAACATCGAGCTTCCAAGCTCTCCTCCCATACACTCACGGGAGTTCCTTTTGCTTTCTTCATCTGAAACAGATCAATATTGTCTCCCATAACTTCTTTTGAATGAAGAGGATGTATGCTAAAATGTTCATAAATTTCTTCTTCCTTTGACTTGTCCACTTTTTCAATTTGTCCAGTTGGTGTTTCTGTGTCTTCTTGTAAATCTTCTTCTTCTTCTTCTTCTATATAAATTGATTCATACCATTTGTTATTCCTTTTCAAATACAAATTTGCTCTTTGTACTTTCCGTACATCTACCAGCTCCTGCCAAATCTTCTTATTCTTTGTAGGTACACCATTAACCAGAATAACTAATGGTTCAGTTTCCAAAGTATCCGCATCAATAGTTTCCATATTTTTTTCCAAATCCAAGGGCAAATACACCACTCTACCTTTTAAACCTCTCAGTAAATCAGAAGGAGGTAATTTACCAGTTTTGGGCTCCATACGTACTATGGTCTGGAACGGATGAACACATTGAATGAGTATAGACTCATATGTATTTAATTCAGAAAGTTCAGCAGGAATAGCATCCAATTCTAAATTATTATGTACAGCTCTGGTCGGCATTCTATTTTCCTCTAACTTGTTGTAACAGTATTTACAAATACGCTGATCTTCACCCAAATCAAAACAATTTTCTAGAAATATATATGTGGCAAAATCCTTCCACTTATAATTATCTTCATTTTCACTCTTTCTGTAGAGATCAACATTCCTAGTTTGTTTTCTATAATGAGTTCTGCGGCAACAAATACAAGTAAAATTCGGTCTTTCATTAGAGACAATTGCAAATTTTGTTATGTGATCATTAAATGTGTAACTTACAGAGGGTTCTACATTCTCTTCCACTTCTTCCTCATTTAGTGTGTCCTTCTCTGCACTGTTTTGTTCAGGACCAAAGTAACAAAACTGAATTTCATCAACAACCTTCTCTACATCTGATACCGTTCCTCGGAACAGAGCCCTATTCAATTCATTTAACTTTATTGCTGGACTTTTGGCAAAATACAACCGTCTCACAAACTTTCTCATTTCAGTATGATGAACAGCCAGCATCCTAAAATGATGGAAAACACTATTGCACACTTTTCTAGATAGACAAGCCAGAGAATGACCCTGCAAACCAGTATTCTCTCTAACTCTGCATGGATCCAGACTTTGAAGCACCTTAATCTTCTGTTTTATACTTTTTTTACTATATTCTCTTAGAAACTTTCGAAATTTGTCAATAGATTCCTGACGCACAGTGCAAATACTACTACAATTCCAAGTGTACACTGGGGCTTTAGGACGTCTCCCCATTGCCTCATCTGCCATCACTTGTACCTCATCTCTTGGAACCATTATCTCCTTCTCCATTATGCAACCATTTTTTACTTCGTATGAACGACCTCTGGTGTCAACTGCATGCAGCAAACTATTACTTTGAAAATAGCTTTCTTCATTAAAAAAAGGTTCACTACTTGAACTATGCATCCACTTGCCTAAAAACACTTTACAAAAGTTTGTTCTGTTCAATACTCTTTTCCTTTTGCTATGTGATTTCAGTACATTAACCATTTTGTCTAATGTACACATCCTATTCAAAATTAATATGAATAGTTTCCTTTTTAATTCTAATGCCTTTGCTGCAATGGCTTCTATTTCTTTTTTTCTTTTATAAAACTTTGTCTTTTTCTTATATTTCTTCACATCCTTCATCAAATTAGACATAACTCTTCTCTGAAACATTTTTCTACGTATCTCTTTAAACGCTGTTTTTCTATTTATATAAATCTTTTCAGTTGCTGAAGGTATATTTGCATTAACTAAATTGTCAATTTTTTCCTCTCCTTTTTTTTTAAAAACATCCTTTCGAGTACAGACATTTTGTACATTTTTCATTCTTTTGAATATATTTTTAAGAAATTGTTTTTTGTGCTTACCAGAAGATTTTTTCTTTTTCCCAACATCAGCATCTTCTACTAACTTTGGTCCTCTAGTTGTCTTCAAATATAGGTTTTTTGTTAGCGTTTTTTGAACTCTGGATTTTGTAGGCATCTTAAATTTTGTTCACTGCTCTTCAGCAATACCTGAAAAAAACTATATTACTACATTTCTTTTCACAATAGTCACAAAACGAAATTTCTTTGCCAATTTGAATGCACACTTACTGCTCTTTTTTTTTGGCAAGTGAAAATCACTTTTACCGACTGACACATTATGAAACCACTTTTCATATTTTTTAAAAAGCCCATGTCCAGACTGCTACATTCCAGCAAGGGCAACCAGCCTTAGTGATGCTGAATGTATTTGCATTACAGACTGAAACCTCAAAACCCCACTCGCTTCTAAATACTGTGCATGATTATACATGGAAAGGAGCTGGGTGTGTGCTAAGAGTCTGCTTCTGCACCAAAAAAATCGCTCCCCCTTTTTCCTACTAATGCAACTGTGAAATCACCAGAGCAAAACGCAATAAATCTCTGCCTGTAATTCCTATTTGCACACAGAGTCATGTTTTCACATTAGTCCCAAAACGAAATTTCTTTGCCAATTTGAATGCACACTTACTACTCTTTTTTTTTGGCAAGTGAAAATCACTTTTACAGACTGACACATTATGAAACCACTTTTCAGTTTTTTTAAAAAGCCCATGTCCAGACTGCTTTTTCAGACCACCACCATGTGTATCCTCAGTGACTGCCTACACTCCTTCAAGGGCAACCAGCCTTAGTGATGCTGAATGTATTTGCATTACAGACTGAAACCTGAAAACCCCACTCGCTTGTAAATACTGTGCATGATTATACATGGCAAGCAGCTGGGTGTGTGCTAAGGATCTGCTTCTGCACCAAAAAATCGCTCCCCCTTTTTCCTACTAATGCAACTGTGAAATCACCAGAGCAAAACGCAATAAATCTCTGCCTGTAATTCCTATTTGCACACAGAGTCATGTTTTCACATTAGTCCCAAAACGAAATTTCTTTGCCAATTTGAATGCACACTTACTACTCTTTTTTTTTCGCAAGTTAAAATCACTTTTACAGACTGACACATTATGAAACCACTTTTCAGTTTTTTTAAAAAGCCCATGTCCAGACTGCTTTTTCAGACCACCACCATGTGTAACCTGGGTGGCTGCCTACATTCCAGCAAGGGCAACCAGCCTTAGTGATGCTGAATGTATTTGCATTACAGACTGAAACCTGAAAACCCCACTCGCTTGTAAATACTGTGCATGATTATACATGGCAAGCAGCTGGGTGTGTGCTAAGAGTCTGCTTCTGCACCAAAAAATCGCTCCCCCTTTTTCCTACTAATGCAACTGTGAAATCACCAGAGCAATACGCAATAAATCTCTGCCTGTAATTCCTATTTCCACACAGACTCATGTTTTCACATTAGTCCCAAAACGAAATTTCTTTGCCAATTTGAAAGCACACTTACTGCTCTTTTTTTTTGGCAAGTGAAAATCACTTTTACAGACTGACACATTATGAATCCACTTTTCAGATTTTTTTAAATGCACATGTCCAAACTGCTTTTTCAGACCACCACCATGTGTAACCTGGGTGGCTGCCTACATTCCAGCAAGGGCAACCAGCCTTAGTGATGCTGAATGTATTTGCATTACAGACTGAAACCTGAAAACCCCACTCGCTTGTAAATACTGTGCATGATTATACATGGCAAGCAGCTGGGTGTGTGCTAAGAGTCTGCTTCTGCACCAAAAAATCGCTCCCCCTTTTTCCTACTAATGCAACTGTGAAATCACCAGAGCAAAACACATTAAATCTCTGCCTGTAATTCCTATTTCCACACAGAGTCATGTTTTCACATTAGTCCCAAAACGAAATTTCTTTGCCAATTTGAATGCACACTTACTGCTCTTTTTTTTTTGGCAAGTTAAAATCACTTTTACTGACTGACACATTATGAAACCACTTTTCAGTTTTTTAAAAAAGCCCATGTCCAAACTGCTTTTTCAGACCACCACCATGTGTAACCTGGGTGGCTGCCTACATTCCAGCAAGGGCAACCAGCCTTAGTGATGCTGAATGTATTTGCATTACAGACTGAAACCTGAAAACCCCACTCGCTTGTAAATACTGTGCATGATTATACATGGCAAGCAGCTGGGTGTGTGCTAAGAGTCTGCTTCTTCCCCCAAAAAATCGCTCCCCCTTTTTCCTACTAATGCAACTGTGAAATCACCAGAGAAAAACGCAATAAATCTCTGCCTGTAATTCCTATTTCCACACAGAGTCATGTTTTCACATTAGTCCCAAAACGAAATTTCTTTGCCAATTTGAAAGCACACTTACTGCTCTTTTTTTTTGGCAAGTGAAAATCACTTTTACAGACTGACACATTATGAATCCACTTTTTTGATTTTTTTAAATGCACATGTCCAAACTGCTTTTTCAGACCACCACCATGTGTAACCTGGGTGGCTGCCTACATTCCAGCAAGGGCAACCAGCCTTAGTGATGCTGAATGTATTTGCATTACAGACTGAAACCTGAAAACCCCACTCGTTTGTAAATACTGTGCATGATTATACATGGCAAGCAGCTGGGTGTGTGCTAAGAGTCTGCTTCTGCACCAAAAAATCGCTCCCCCTTTTTCCTACTAATGCAACTGTGAAATCACCAGAGCAAAACGCAATAAATCTCTGCCTGTAATTCCTATTTCCACACAGAGTCATGTTTTCACATTAGTCCCAAAACGAAATTTCTTTGCCAATTTAAATGCACACTTACTGCTCTTTTTTTTGGCAAGTTAAAATCACTTTTACAGACTGACACATTATGAAACCACTTTTCAGTTTTTTTAAAAAGCCCATGTCCAAACTGCTTTTTCAAACCACCACCATGTGTAACCTGGGTGGCTGCCTACATTCCAGCAAGGGCAACCAGCCTTAGTGATGCTGAATGTATTTGCATTACAGACTGAAACCTGAAAACCCCACTCGCTTGTAAATACTGTGCATGATTATACATGGCAAGCAGCTGGGTGTGTGCTAAGAGTCTGCTTCTTCCCCCAAAAAATCGCTCCCCCTTTTTCCTACTAATGCAACTGTGAAATCACCAGAGAAAAACGCAATAAATCTCTGCCTGTAATTCCTATTTCCACACAGAGTCATGTTTTCACATTAGTCCCAAAACGAAATTTCTTTGCCAATTTGAAAGCACACTTACTGCTCTTTTTTTTTGGCAAATGAAAATCACTTTTACAGACTGACACATTATGAATCCACTTTTTTGATTTTTTTAAATGCACATGTCCAAACTGCTTTTTCAGACCACCACCATGTGTAACCTGGGTGGCTGCCTACATTCCAGCAAGGGCAACCAGCCTTAGTGATGCTGAATGTATTTGCATTACTGAGTCCAACCTCAAACCCTTAAACTATTCTTTTTTTTTCCAGTACACCTTAATTTATCGTGAAAACATAGTCCATATTATTTTACATGTTCCTCACATTTAAATTTCTCCCAAAACAGAAAATGATAAACGCAACTTCAACAAAAGGATTTCCATTTCTATTATTCATTTCTTAATTTACCATATACATCTCCTCTCAAACTCTAACCTCACCTTTAAAATTAGTTAGTTGTGAAAGAAATGTGGCACTCAAACAGCAGATTAGCAGAGCCAGGATCTCAGAGCTGTACACCTCTCTCCTCTCAGCAGAACCAGATAATGGCAAACTTTCCCTCTATTTTTCCACACATATACATGTAAGTTTCAAATCTCAGTGCTTCCCCCTTTTTTTCAAATGTAATCACACATTTCTATTGGTTGAAAAACAACCCTTTTCCAAAAGTACCCTGCCCCCAACTTGACTTCTGCCTAGTACCCTTCCCCCAACTTGACTTCTGCCTGCTACCATAGCAACAGCTCATGGAACACTGCTGTGTGGAGTTAGGTCAGAAGTTCGCCACACAATGTTTCAATTCCACAGAGCAAGAGTGCTTGACTTTTCAAACCTAACAGCAAATCCATAGTACTGTTCTTTGGTAACACATTTTTTTGTACCAATACAAAACATGCTTCTATTAATTTACACATACAGCCTAGTTTTTATTCTAGAATGGTATGAAACAGCCAATCAGTTCTTTTTGTTTTGAAAAAAATATGTATGCCTCCATTTCCAAACTGTCTTTCTTTTCATATTGCCATTCTACTGAAAGACACCTCCTGAGTGCATCCAGTTCTCCTTTGAAGATGTTCACAGTGTGGATTGTAGGGCACAGCTATGTCTTCTGGAGTGAAAAGTTTGCAGAGAAAACAGGTATGGTGAGAGACCTTGCTTTGCCAAATGTAGACATTAAATGGATTGGTCAGAGAGGGTTAAAGTGGCACCAATTGATGCCATTGGTGAAATCCTTCATGCAAATCCAACACCCTGACCTCATAATAGTGCACTGTGGTGGCAATGACCTAGGCACTTTGACTGGGGTAGGTCTGGAAATGCTTATGAAGGACACCTTTGCACAACTGTTTTCACTTTTCCCTAAAACTGCCTTTGTGTTTTCCAACATATGCCAAAGGCAAAAATGGAACTGGTCCAACCATTTCTGTCCGCAGATTGACAAAGCAAGAAAGCACGTCAACAAATCTGTTTCTGCTTTCCTCCGTGACTATGGTATGGGTGCCATTTACCACAACAACTTGCGTTATGACATGCAAGACATTTATAGAGGAGATGGTGTGCACTTCAATGATGAAGGGAAAAGAGTCTTCCTCTTGAACCTTAGACTCTGCATCGGTACTTACTTGTAGGTACCACTAAAAAAATGACTTCATAAACACAACGGCTCTTTTTAGAGCTCCCTAATATCTAAACTCTTAAATCTGCATTTCATTTCTTTTTTAATTTATTTTTTCTTCCGTACGCTTACCGTAAGCTTACCGTACGCGTACCCCGTGATTTTTTTAAAAATCAATAAATGTTTTCTTTGTACTTTTCTGTCCTTCTTTGACCCCCTCACAAATGTAAGGGGGTCTGTAACTCTCCTCCTTGCCCCCTTTTCTTGTTTTCACTCTTTTTTTTTCTGAGTGAAACACACAAAATGGCGGCCGCCGCTTCCTGGTTTCGGCCGATTCGAATGTTTACTAAGATCTAACAGCCAATCAGAATCGCGCTCGCGCACGCCACCGTACGCGTACGGTAAGCTTACGGTACGCGTACCGTAAGCTGGCTCAGATATATATATTGATTTAAAGGCTATTTTCTCAGAATCTACTGAACAGATTTACACCAAACCTACAAAAGGCACTTCCTTGACCTAGGGACTACCTCTCTACCAAATTTCTAGTAATTCTGTTCAGCCGTTCGGGCTGTAGCCCTGTCTAAAGGTCCTATGGAAAAATGCATGGGAAAAACGCGTTTTGGGACCCCCCTTTTATCTCAGCCCCCGCTTGACGAATCCCCCCGAGACTTTCAGGGTAGGAGCGGAGCGTAGCGCCCCACCTATTTTGAGAAATTCGCGAGGATTCATCGACCGGCGCCAAAGTTATTCAAAATAGAATGTTGCGGATTTCCTATGGAAAAGGGGTCCTAACTATAACTACCTACTGGCGACCGCCAGTAGGTAATATATATATATATATATATATATATATATATATATATATATATATATATATATATATATATATATGGCTATGCAAATAAAGACCTGATTCTGCCACAAAATATTGGAGTCCGTGACTCTCTCTTCACCGACTGGAAAGTGGGGAGAGCCAAAAACCTGTTTGAGCATTCACTGATAAGAACAAAGGTCAAATTGACGATATAGTTAGGTATATATATATATGTATTACCTACTGGCGGTCGCCAGTAGGTAGTTATAGTTAGGACCTATTATCCATAGGAAATCCACAACATTCTATTTAGAATAACTTTGGCGCCGGTTGACGAATCTTCGCGAAATTCTCAAAACTCGAAGCCCACTCCCGTCCGCACCTCTCCTAAAAGTCTCGGGGTGATTCATCAAGCGGGGGCCAAGAAAAAAGGGGGGTCCCAAAACGTGCTTTTCCCATGCAATTTTCCATAGGGACCTTTAGTCGCAGCTACAGCCCGAACTGCTGGAATTACACCAAATTTGGCAGAAAGGTGGACCTTGGTTCAGAGTTGTGCCTTTTGCTTAAATGGTGTAAATCTGTTCAGTAGTTCCTCAGAAAATCAAAAGAAAAATCACTTATATATCTGGGCAGAGCCTAACCACACATCTCATCGTGAGATCTGATTGGCTGTCAGCACTTCATCCAAGAAGTGCTGGCAGCCATCTTGGGACCAATATACATGATAGCACCTCATTAAAAAGCATTGCAGTTAATAGAAGGTTTTAAGACTTTAGTTACATTATAAATCATTTGTTGATGGTACCATACTCATTTTAGGAACTGTGGTATGTTCTAAGGTGATTTTACCATGTGAAAAAGCCTTCTGCTGGGATATCATGAATCATGTTTGAGAGAAAACAATTTTCTCATGCTTTTCCCACAGAGATTTGGAAGGTGATCTATAAGCTAAACTGAGAGCATATTTTCTGTAAATTCACATTATCTTTCTCAGTCATGTGAGAATGAAGTCTGACATTCTCAGTAAAACATGTACATCCAACAAGGGCAGAGTCTGTCACTTGATTCCTTTGTGTTCTACTGCAGCTTCCCAGAGTGTTCCAAAGAACAACTAGAGCGCTAACAGTCCTACTTATGACAAACGTATGGCACACCTGAAGTCATCTTGATTGGAATAAAGTGGTAACTCTTAAAACATTTAATTTAAAAAGGAGCACAATGAGGGGGTTCATTTTGCCATAGAAAGTATGATTAGTGCTGCTGAAAGAAAAATTAGGGTACATTTTGAGTGACTTCTCAAATCCTCTTCTATTTCATTAAAAAATTCTGACATGCAGACTGAAACATGCGCTTTTAATACCAGCAGCAGACTTCCCTGGTGAGCAGTAGCTTTACTACAGTGGTCTAATGAGCAACTAGAGTGCTAACATTCTGAATGTATGGCAAATATGTGACACATCTGAATGCCTTCTTAATGGAATCAAAGTAAAAAACTGAAAGTATTCCTACTGAGGAGACTGTAGTAAATGAGGAAATTAAGAAACTTCATAACAAATAAGTCTCCCAATATGGCCACCAGAGACAACAGAGCCCAAATGTAGCACAACTATCACCTAGATGTAGTCCAAGTATAGCCTAATGACAGAATGTCCCAGAGTGTTCTAAAGAACAACTAGAGCGCTAACAGTCTTACTTATGACAAAAGTATGGCACACCTGAAGCTATCTTGATTGGAATAAAGTGGTAGCACTTAAAACATGTAATTTGCAAAGGAACAAAATGAGGGGGTTCATTTTGCCATAGAAATTATGATTAGTGCTGCAGGAACAAAAATTAGGGCACATTTTGACTTCTCAAATCCTCTTCTATTTCTTTAAAGAATTCTGACATGCAGACTGAAACATGCACTTTGAATACCAGCAGCAGACTTCCCTGGTGAGCAGCAGCTTTACTACAGTGATCTAATGAGCAACTAGAGTGCTACCATTCAGAATTTATGGCAAATGTGTGACACATCTGAATGCCTTCTTGATGGAACCAAAGTAAACAAGCATTGAAAATGCAATAGGTCTCACCCTCGTTTAAGTTAAAGCAATTCTGTTTGTAATTAGGTGGCTTTTTAGCTTTGCTTTTATTAGTGTTTTTCAAACTTTCATGTACATAACATGCATATGCATGCATATATGTATATGTATGCATGCATTTAAATTTGTATCTATATAGAGATGCAGATTATATATATGATTATATATGTATGTATATATATACACACACACATATATCTAAATGCATATGCATATATATGTGCATATATGTGCATGTGGAGAGAGGTAGAGAGAGGTAGAGAGGTAGAGGTGTAGAGGTAGAGAGGTAGAGGTAGAGAGGTAGAGGTAGAGAGGTAGAGAGTAGTACAGAGAGAGGTAGAGAGTATTGGATGAGTAATAGAGAGTAGAGAGAAGAGAGTGAGTAGTAGAGAGTAGTAGAGAGTAGTAGAGAGTAGTAAAGTGAGTAGTAGAGAGTGAGTAGTAGAGAGTGAGTAGTAGAGAGTAGTAGAGAGTGAGTAGTAGAGTAGTAGAGAGTGAGTGGTAGAGAGTAGTAGAGAGACGTACAGTGAGTAGTAAAGAGTAGTAGAGAGTGAGTAGTAGAGAGTGAATAGTAGAGAGTGAGTAATAGAGAGAGAGTAGTAGAGAGTAATAGAGAGAGAGTAGTAGAGAGTGAGTAGTAGAGTAGTAGAGTGTGAGCAGTAGAGAGTAGTAGAGAGTGAGTAGTAGAGAGAGAGTAGTAGAGAGTAGTAGAGAGTGAGAAGTAGAATAGTAGAGAGTAGTCAGTCAGTCAGTGTCAGTGTCAGTCAGTCAGTGTCAATCAGTCAGTCAGTGTCAGTCAATCAGTGTCAGTCAGTGTCAGTCAATCGGTGTCAGTCAGTGTCAGTGTCAGTCAATCAGTGTCAGTCAGTGTCAATCAGTCAGTGTCAGTCAGTCAGTGTCAGCTAGAGCAGCTCTGCTGACCTGGTTGTCTGGCTCTAAAGCAGCTCTGCTGACCTTGTTCTCTCCCTCTAAAGCAGCTCTGCTGACCTGCTTTCTCTGGCTCTACAGCAGGTCTGCTGACCTGGTTCTCTGGCTCTAGAGACGCTCTGCTGACCTAGATCTTAGGCTACAAAGAAGCTCTGCTGACCTGGTTCTCTGGCTCTAAAGCAGCTCTGCTGGCCTGGTTCTCTGACTCTAAAGCAGCTCTGCTGACCTGGTTCACACCTTCTAAAGCAGCTCTGCCGACCTGGTTTCTCTGGCTCTACAGAAGCTCTGCTGACCTGGTTCTCTGGCTCTAAAGCAGCTCTGCTGACCTAGATCTTAGGCTACAGAGCGGCTCTGCTGATCTGGTTCTCTGGCTCTACAACAGCTCTGCTGACCTCGTTCTCTCCCTCTAAAGCAGCTCTACTGACCTGGTTTCTCTGGCTCTACATTAGCTCTGCTGACCTGGTTCTCAGGCTCTAGAGCAGCTCTGCTGACCTGGTTCTCTGGCTCTAAAGCAGCTCTGCTGACCTGGTTCTATGGCTCTAAAGCAGCTCTGCTGACTTGGTTCTCTGGCTCTAGAGCAGCTCTGCTAACCTGGTTCTCTGGCTCTAAAGCAGCTCTGCTGACCTGGTTCTCTGGCTCTAAAGCAGTTCTGCTGGTCTGATTCCCTGACTCTAAAGCAGCTCTGCTGACCTGGTTCACACCTTCTAAAGCAGCTCTGCCGACCTGGTTTCTCTGGCTCTACAGCAGCTCTGCTGACCTGGTTCTCTGGCTCTAGAGCAGCTCTGCTGACCTTGTTCTCTGGCTCTAAAGCTGCTCTGCTGACCTGGTTCTATGGCTCTAAAGCAGCTCTGCTGACTTGGTTCTCTGGCTCTAGAGCAGCTCTGCTAACCTGGTTCTCTGGCTCTCAAGCAGCTCTGCTGACCTGGTTCTCTGGCTCTAAAGCAGCTCTGCTGGCCTGGTTCTCTGACTCTAAAGCAGCTCTGCTGACCTGGTTCACACCTTCTAAAGCAGCACTGCTGACCTGGTTTCTCTGGCTCTACAGCAGCTCTGCTGACCTGGTTCTCTGGATCTAGAGCAGCTCTGCTGACCAAGGGGCATATTTACAAGGGCCATATCTCCGCTTTTTTGGCTTTTAAAGCCAAAAACGCGGAGATAAAAATATCGCCCTATTTACAAGAGGGTGATAACATGCATTAGCGCATGTTAGTACCCTTTTACCTGACGCCTCCCTTTGCATCTCTCATGAGATGCAAAGTGGGCGTCACTTGTCAGTACAACCTTGTAAATATCGCTGATGTACACATCGCGATATTTACAAGGCTGCCCACGCATTGTAGCAGACGTTAGTTTTTCGAGAAAACAGCTGTTTTCTCCAAAAACTAACGTCTGCTAAAAAGCAGACTTAGCTATACTTACCATTGGGGGTGGATTATGCTGATACGACCACAGGATCTTATCAGCACGGTTATCGCCGTTTTCCATTGGAACATCGCTGGAAAACCAGCGATGTTCCATGGAAAATATCGCTATCGCTGGGAAATTATAGCCATTGCGCTATGCGTTGTTAATACAACGCTAGCATGGCGATAATTTCCTGCGATAACATTTTTTTTGCTAACAGCGGCCAGCGATAATTATCGCTGCCGCTTGCTAATATTTCCCCTAGTCCTTAGGCTCTAGAGCAGCTCTGCTGACCTGGTTCTCTGGCTCTACAACAGCTCTGCTGACCTGGTTCTCTGCCTCTAAAGCAGCTCTGCTGACCCGGTTCTATGGGTCTATCTAAAGCAGCTCTGCTGACTTGGTTCTCTGGCTCTAGAGCAGCTCTGCTAACCTGGTTCTCTGGCTCTAAAGCAGCTCTGCTGACCTGGTTCTCTGGCTCTAAAGCAGCTCTGCTGGTCTGATTCCCTGACTCTAAAGCAGCTCTGCTGACCTGGTTCACACCTTCTAAAGCAGCTCTGCTGACCTGGTTTCTCTGGCTCTACAGCAGCTCTGCTGACCTGGTTCTCTGGCTCTAGAGCAGCTCTGCTGACCTTGTTCTCTGGCTCTAAAGCTGCTCTGCTGACCTGGTTCTATGGCTCTAAAGCAGCTCTGCTGACTTGGTTCTCTGGCTCTAGAGCAGCTCTGCTAACCTGGTTCTCTGGCTCTCAAGCAGCTCTGCTGACCTGGTTTCTCTGGCTCTACAGCAGCTCTGCTGACCTGGTTCTCTGGCTCTAGAGCAGCTCTGCTGACCTTGTTCTCTGGCTCTAAAGCTGCTCTGCTGACCTGGTTCTACGGCTCTAAAGCAGCTCTGCTGACTTGGTTCTCTGGCTCTAGAGCAGCTCTGCTAACCTGGTTCTCTGGCTCTCAAGCAGCTCTGCTGACCTGGTTCTCTGGCTCTCAAGCAGCTCTGCTGACCTGGTTCTCTGGCTCTAAAGCAGCTCTGCTGACCTGGTTCACACCTTCTAAAGCAGCACTGCTGACCTGGTTTCTCTGGCTCTACAGCAGCTCTGCTGACCTGGTTCTCTGGATCTAGAGCAGCTCTGCTGACCAAGGGGCATATTTACAAGGGCCATATCTCCGCTTTTTTGGCTTTTAAAGCCAAAAACTCGGAGATAAAAATATCGCCCTATTTACAAGAGCGTGATAACATGCATTAGCGCATGTTAGCACCCTTTTACCTGACGCCTCCCTTTGCATCTCTAATGAGATGCAAACTGGGCGTCACTTGTCAGTACAACCTTGTAAATATCTCTGATGTACACATCGCGATATTTACAAGGCTGCCCACGCATTGTAGCAGACGTTAGTTTTTCGAGAAAACAGCTGTTTTCTCCAAAAACTAACGTCTGCTAAAAAGCAGACTTAGCTATTCTTACCATTGGGGGTGGATTATGCTGATACGACCACAGGATCTTATCAGCACGGTTATCGCCGTTTTCCATGGAACATCGCTGGAAAACCAGCGATGTTCCATGGAAAACATCGCTATCGCTGGGAAATTATAGCCATTGCGCTATGCGTTGTTAATACAACGCTAGCATGGCGATAATTTCCTGCGATAATATTTTTTTCGCTAAGAGCGGCCAGCGATAATTATCGCTGCCGCTTGCTAATATGCCCCCTAGTCCTTAGGCTCTAGAGCAGCTCTGCTGACCTGGTTCTCTGGTTCTACAACAGCTCTGCTGACCTGGTTCTCTGCCTCTAAAGCAGCTCTGCTGACCCGGATCTATGGGACTATCTAAAGCAGTTCTGCTGACCTGGTTCTCTGGCTCTAGAGCAGCTCTGCTGACCTGGTCCCTTGGCTCTAAAGCAGATCTGCTGACATGGTTCTCTCCCTCTAAAGCCGCTCTGCTGACCTGGTTCTCTCGCTGTAAAGCAGCTCTACTGACCTGGTTACTGTGGCTCTACAGCAGCGCTGCTGACCTGGTTCTCTGGCTCTAAAGCAGCTCTGCTGACCTGGTTCTCTGGTTCTAAAGCAGCTCTGCTGACTTGGTTCTCTGGCTCTAAAGCAGCTCTGCTGGCCTGGTTCTCTGGCTCTAAATCAGCTCTGCTGACCTGGTTCTCTCCCTCTAAAGCAGCTCTGCTGACCTGGTTCCTCTGGCTCTACAGCAGCTCTGCTGACCTGGTTCTCTGGCTCTAGAGCAGCTCTGCTGACCTATTTCTGAGGCTCTAGAGCAGATCTCCTGGCCTGGTTCTCTGGCTCTAAAACAGCTCTGCTGACCTGGTTCTCTGGCTCTAAAGCAGCTCTGCTGACCTGGTTCTATGGCTCTAAAGCAGCTCTGCTGACATGGTTCTCTGGCTCTAGAGCAGCTCTGCTGACCTGGTTCTCTCCCTCTAGAGGAGCTCTGCTGACCTGGTTCTCTCCCTCTAAAGCAGCTCTACTGATCTGGTTTCTCTGGCTCTACATTAGCTCTGTTGACCTGGTTCTCTGGCTCAAGAGCAGCTCTGCTGGTCTGATTCCCTGACTCTAAAGCAGCTCTGCTGACCTGGTTCACACCTTCTAAAGCAGCTCTGCCGACCTGGTTTCTCTGGCTCTACAGCAGCTCTGCTGACCTGGTTCTCTGGCTCTAGAGCAGCTCTGCTGACCTTGTTCTCTGGCTCTAAAGCTGCTCTGCTGACCTGGTTCTATGGCTCTAAAACAGCTCTGCTGACTTGGTTCTCTGGCTCTAGAGCAGCTCTACTAACTTGGTTCTCTGGCTCTCAAGCAGCTCTGCTGACCTGGTTCTCTGGCTCTAAAGCAGCTCTGCTGGCCTGGTTCTCTGACTCTAAAGCAGCTCTGCTGACCTGGTTCACACCTTCTAAAGCAGCACTGCTGACCTGGTTTCTCTGGCTCTACAGCAGCTCTGCTGACCTGGTTCTCTGGATCTAGAGCAGCTCTGCTGACCAAGGGGCATATTTACAAGGGCCATATCTCCGCTTTTTTGGCTTTTAAAGCCAAAAACGCGGAGATAAAAATATCGCCCTATTTACAAGAGGGTGATAACATGCATTAGCGCATGTTAGCACCCTTTTACCTGACGCCTCCCTTTGCATCTCTAATGAGATGCAAAGTGGGCGTCACTTGTCAGTACAACCTTGTAAATATCGCTGATGTACACATCGCGATATTTACAAGGCTGCCCACGCATTGTAGCAGACGTTAGTTTTTCGTGAAAACAGCTGTTTTCTCCAAAAACTAACGTCTGCTAAAAAGCAGACTTAGCTATACTTACCATTGGGGGTGGATTATGCTGATACGACCACAGGATCTTATCAGCACGGTTATCGCCGTTTTCCATTGGAACATCGCTGGAAAACCAGCGATGTTCCATGGAAAATATCGCTATCGCTGGGAAATTATAGCCATTGCGCTATGCGTTGTTAATACAACGCTAGCATGGCGATAATTTCCTGCGATAACATTTTTTTTGCTAACAGCGGCCAGCGATAATTATCGCTGCCGCTTGCTAATATTTCCCCTAGTCCTTAGGCTCTAGAGCAGCTCTGCTGACCTGGTTCTCTGGCTCTACAACAGCTCTGCTGACCTGGTTCTCTGCCTCTAAAGCAGCTCTGCTGACCCGGTTCTATGGGTCTATCTAAAGCAGCTCTGCTGACTTGGTTCTCTGGCTCTAGAGCAGCTCTGCTAACCTGGTTCTCTGGCTCTAAAGCAGCTCTGCTGACCTGGTTCTCTGGCTCTAAAGCAGCTCTGCTGGTCTGATTCCCTGACTCTAAAGCAGCTCTGCTGACCTGGTTCACACCTTCTAAAGCAGCTCTGCTGACCTGGTTTCTCTGGCTCTACAGCAGCTCTGCTGACCTGGTTCTCTGGCTCTAGAGCAGCTCTGCTGACCTTGTTCTCTGGCTCTAAAGCTGCTCTGCTGACCTGGTTCTATGGCTCTAAAGCAGCTCTGCTGACTTGGTTCTCTGGCTCTAGAGCAGCTCTGCTAACCTGGTTCTCTGGCTCTCAAGCAGCTCTGCTGACCTGGTTCTCTGGCTCTAAAGCAGCTCTGCTGGCCTGGTTCTCTGACTCTAAAGCAGCTCTGCTGACCTGGTTCACACCTTCTAAAGCAGCTCTGCTGGCCTGGTTCTCTGACTCTAAAGCAGCTCTGCTGACCTGGTTCACACCTTCTAAAGCAGCTCTGCTGACCTGGTTTCTCTGGCTCTACAGCAGCTCTGCTGACCTGGTTCTCTGGATCTAGAGCAGCTCTGCTGACCAAGGGGCATATTTACAAGGGCCATATCTCTGCTTTTTTGGCTTTTAAAGCCAAAAACTCGGAGATAAAAATATCGCCCTATTTACAAGAGCGTGATAACATGCATTAGCGCATGTTAGCACCCTTTTACCTGACGCCTCCCTTTGCATCTCTAATGAGATGCAAAGTGGGCGTCACTTGTCAGTACAACCTTGTAAATATCTCTGATGTACACATCGCGATATTTACAAGGCTGCCCACGCATTGTAGCAGACGTTAGTTTTTCGAGAAAACAGCTGTTTTCTCCAAAAACTAACGTCTGCTAAAAAGCAGACTTAGCTATACTTACCATTGGGGGTGGATTATGCTGATACGACCACAGGATCTTATCAGCACGGTTATCGCCGTTTTCCATGAAACATCGCTGGAAAACCAGCGATGTTCCATGGAAAACATCCCTATCGCTGGGAAATTATAGCCATTGCGCTATGCGTTGTTAATACAACGCTAGCATGGCGATAATTTCGTGCAATAATATTTTTTTCGCTAAGAGCGGCCAGCGATAATTATCGCTGCCGCTTGCTAATATGCCCCCTAGTCCTTAGGCTCTAGAGCAGCTCTGCTGACCTGGTTCTCTGGTTCTACAACAGCTCTGCTGACCTGGTTCTCTGCCTCTAAAGCAGCTCTGCTGACCCGGATCTATGGGCCTATCTAAAGCAGTTCTGCTGACCTGGTTCTCTGGCTCTAGAGCAGCTCTGCTGACCTGGTCCCTTGGCTCTAAAGCAGATCTGCTGACATGGTTCTCTCCCTCTAAAGCCGCTCTGCTGACCTGGTTCTCTCGCTGTAAAGCAGCTCTACTGACCTGGTTACTGTGGCTCTACAGCAGCGCTGCTGACCTGGTTCTCTGGCTCTAAAGCAGCTCTGCTGACCTGGTTCTCTGGTTCTAAAGCAGCTCTGCTGACTTGGTTCTCTGGCTCTAAAGCAGCTCTGCTGGCCTGGTTCTCTGGCTCTAAATCAGCTCTGCTGACCTGGTTCTCTCCCTCTAAAGCAGCTCTGCTGACCTGGTTCCTCTGGCTCTACAGCAGCTCTGCTGACCTGGTTCTCTGGCTCTAGAGCAGCTCTGCTGACCTATTTCTGAGGCTCTAGAGCAGATCTCCTGGCCTGGTTCTCTGGCTCTAAAACAGCTCTGCTGACCTGGTTCTCTGGCTCTAAAGCAGCTCTGCTGACCCGGTTCTATGGCTCTAAAGCAGCTCTGCTGACATGGTTCTCTGGCTCTAGAGCAGCTCTGCTGACCTGGTTCTCTCCCTCTAAAGCAGCTCTACTGACCTGGTTTCTCTGGCTCTACATTAGCTCTGTTGACCTGGTTCTCTGGCTCAAGAGCAGCTCTGCTGACCTGGTTCTCTGGCTCTAAGGCAGCTCTGCTTACCTGCTTCTATGGTTCTAAAGCAGCTCTGCTGACTTGGTTCTCTGGCTATAGAGCAGCTCTGCTAACCTGGTTCTCTGGCTCTCAAGCAGCTCTGCTGACCTGGTTCTCTGGCTCCAAAGCAGCTCTGCTGGCTTGTTTCTCTGACTCTAAAGCAGCTCTGCTGACCTGGTTCACACCTTCTAAAGCAGCTCTGCCGACCTGGTTTCTCTGGCTCTACAGCAGCTCTGCTGACCTGGTTCTCTGGCTCTAGAACAGCTCTGCTGACCTGGTTCTCTGGATCTAAAGTAGCTCTGAAGACCTGGTTCTATGGCTCTCAAGCAGCTCTGCTGACTTGGTTCTCTGCCTCTAGAGCAGCTCTGCTAACCTGGTTCTCTGGCTCTAAAGCAGCTCTGCTGACCTGCTTCTCTGGCTCTAAAGCAGCTCTGCTGGCCTGGTTCGTGACTCTAAAGCAGCTCTGCTGACCTGGTTCACACCTTCTAAAGCAGCTAACATGCATTAGCGCATGTTAGCATCCTTTAACACGACGCCTCCCTTTGCATCTCTAATGAGATGCAAAGTGGGCGTCACTTGATCAGTACAACCTTGTAAATATCGCTGATGTACACATCGCGATATTTACAAGGCTGCCCACGCACTGTAGCACACGTTAGTTTTTGGAGAAAACAGCTGTTTTCTCCAAAAACTAATGTCTGCTAAAAAACAGACTTAGCTATACTTACCATTGGGGGTGGATTATGCTGATACGACCACAGGATCTTATCAGCAAGGTTATCGCCGTTTTCCATGGAACATCGCTGAAAAAACAGCGATGTTCCATGGAAAACATTGCTATTGCTGCGAAATTATAGCCATTGCGCTATGTGTTGTTAATACAACGCTAGCATGGCGATAATTTCCTGCGATAAACTTTTTCTCGCTAAGAACGGCCAGCGATAATTATCGCTGCCGCTTGCTAATATGCCCCCTAGTCCTTAGGCTCTAGAGCAGCTCTGCTGACCTGGTTCTTTGGCTCTACAACAGCTCTGCTGACCTGGTTCTCTCCCTCTAAAGCAGCTCTGCTGACTTGGTTCTCTCGCCGTAAAGCAGCTCTACTGACCTGGTTACTGTGGCTCTACAGCAGCTCTGCTGACCTGGTTCTCTGGCTCTAGAGCAGCTCTGCTGACCTGGGTCTTAGGCTCTAGAGCAACTCTGCTGACCTGGTTCTCTGGCTCTAAAGCAGCTCTGCTGACCTGGTTCTATGGCTGTAAAGCAGCTCTGCTAACCTGGTTCTCTGGCTCTAAAGCAGCTCTGCTGACCTGGTTCTCTGGCTCTAAAGCAGCTCTGCTGACCTGGTTCTCTGGCTCTAAAGCAGCTCTGCTGACCTGGTTCACACCTTCTAAAGCAGCTCTGCTGAACTGATTTCTCTGGCTCTACAGCAGCTCTGCTGACCTGGTTCTCTGGCTCTAGACAGCTCTGCTGACCAAGGGGCATATTTACAAGGGCCCTATCTCCGCTTTTTTGGCTTTTAAAGCCAAAAAAGCGGAGATAAAAATATCGCCCTATTTACAAGAGGGTGATAACATGCATTAGCGCATGTTAGCACCCTTTTACACAACGCCTCCCTTTGCATCTCTAATGAGATGCAAAGTGGGCGTCACTTGTCAGTACAACCTTGTAAATATCGCTGATGTACACATCGCGATATTTACAATGCTGCCCACGCATTGTAGCAGACGTTAGTTTTTGGAGAAAACAGCTGTTTTCTCCAAAAACTAATGTCTGCTAAAAAGCAGACTTAGCTATACTTACCATTGGGGGTGGATTATTTTGATACGACCACAGGATCTTATCAGCAAGGTTATCGCCGTTTTCCATGGAACATCGCTGAAAAACCAGCGATGTTCCATGGAAAACATTGCTATTGCTGGGAAATTATAGCCATTGCGCTAAGTGTTGTTAATACAACGCTAGCATGGCGATAATTTCCTGCGATAACATTTTTCTCGCTAAGAGCGGCCAGCGATAATTATCGCTGCCACTTGCTAATATGCCACCTAGTCCTTAGGCTCTAGAGCAGCTCTGCTGACCTGGTTCTTTGGCTCTCCAACAGCTCTGCTGACCTGGTTCTATGCCTCTAAAGCAGCTCTGCTGACCCGGTTCTATGGGTCAAAAGCAGTTCTGCTGACCTGGTTCTCTGGCTCTAGAGCAGCTCTGCTGACCTGCTGCCTTGGCTCTAAAGCAGATTTGCTGACCTGGTTCTCTCCCTCTAAAGCAGCTCTGCTGACCTGGTTCTCTCGCCGTAAAGCAGCTCTACTGACCTGGTTACTGTTGCTCTACAGCAGCTCTGCTGACCTGGTTCTCTGGCTCTAGAGCAGCTCTGCTGACCTGGTTCTCAGGCTCTAGAGCAGCTCTGCCGACCTGGTTCTCTGGCTCTAAAGCAGCTCTGCTGACCTGGTTCTATGGCTGTAAAGCAGCTCTGCTGACCTGGTTCTCTGGCTCTAGAGCAGCTCTGCTGACCTGGTTCTCTGGCTCTAAAGCAGCTCTGCTGACCTGGTTCTCTCCCTCTAAATCAGCTCTACTGACCTGGTTCTCTGCCTCTAGAGCAGCTCTGCTGACCTGGTTCTATGGCTGTAAAGCAGCTCTGCTGACCTGTTTCTCTGGCTCTAGAGCAGCTCTGCTGGCCTGGTTCTATGGCTCTGAAGCAGCTCAGCTGACCTGGTTCTCTGGCTCTAGAGCAGCTCTGCTGGCCTGGTTCTCTGGCTCTAAAGCAACTCTGCTGACCCGGTTCTCTCCCTCTAAAGCAGCTCTGCTGACCTGGTTTCTCTGGCTCTAGAGCAGCTCTGCTGACCTGGTTCTCTGACTCTAAAGCAGCTCGGCTGACCTGGTTCTCTCCATCTAAAGTAGCTCTGCTGACCTGGTTCTCTGCCTCTAGAGCAGCTCTGCTGATCTGGTTCTCTGGCTCTAAAGCAGCTCTGCTGACCTGGTTCTCTGCCTCTAGAGCAGCTCTGCTGACCTGGTTCTCTGGCTCTAAAGCAGCTCTGCTGACCTGGTTCTATGGCTCTAAAGCAGCTCTGCTGACCTGGATCTCTACCTCTAAAGCAGCTCTGCTGACCTGGTTCTGTGGCTCTAGAGCAGCTCTGCTGACCTGGTTCTCTGGCTCTAAAGCAGGTCTGCTGACCTGGTTCTCTCCCTCTAAAGAGCTCTGCTGACTTGGTTCTCTGGCTCTAAAGCAGTCCTGCTGACCTGGTTCTCTACCTCTAGAGCAGCTCTGCTGACCTGGTTCTCTGGCTCTAGAGCAGCTCTGCTGACCTGGTTCTCTGGCTCTAGAGCAGTGCTGCTGACCTGGTTTCTCAGGCTCTAAAGCAGCTCTGCTGGCCTGGTTCTCAGCCTCTAGAGCAGCTCTGCTGACCTGGGTCTCTGGCTCTAGAGCAGCTCTGCTGACCTTGGTCTCTGGTTCTAGAGCAGCTCTGCTGACCTGCTTCTTAGGCTCTAGAGCAGCTCTGCTGACCTGGTTCTCTGGCTCTACAACGGCTCCGCTGACCTGGTTTCCCTGGCTCTACAGCAGCTCTGCTGACCTGGTTCTCTGAACTCACGATGCACGCACTCGACTTCGCGAAAATATATTTAAAAGTAACATACATTTATTATAAGTACAAATATATTATTTTTATGAATATCTTAGATAATCTTGTGCCCTAATATGTATATTATAGACACATACATATTATTTTGGAACATAACATTTTTTTGCGGGAGTCGTACACCCAGCACGTATATGACGTCACGCGGGACCCGCAAACGCACAAGCATCTCGTACCGTAATGCGCATGTGTTGCGAATGCATGGGAGCAGGAGTCGCGGACTGGTCGCATACCAATCGCGCACATCACGTAATAGTAAATGTATATGATGTAACTGAAAAACACGGAGCCGTCGCACACCGTAGGCGGATCCTTCACGACTTTTCTAAAATGGCGGCTATAATGCGTGCACCCACCGTGATGTGTACGCTTTGAGTGCATGAAAATATTATAAATATATTAAAATAAAAAATGAAAACAAGAAAATTAATCAATATTTCAGTTTGAATTTAAAAAAAAAAAATTGGGGCAATTTTCTGAAAAATATATAATTGTTATTTAATGAATAAAATATTATAAATAAACGGTTAAAAAACTGTAGAAAATCATTACAAAAAAATAGGTATAACTACTATCACACTTAAAAATTAGCATTTAAAAAACCTTTGAAATTCGCAGAAAAAAACATAGGTTTCCGAGACGTTGTAGTTAGAAATTAGCATTTATAAAAGCTTTGAAATTCACTGAAAAAAACATAGGTTTCAGAGACGTTATAGTTAGAAATTAGCATTTATAAAACCTTAGAAATTCACAGAAAAAACCATAGGTTTCAGGGGTGTTATAGTTAGCTGGTCATTTCATTTGTACAAAACCATAGAAATTCCTCCGTTATAGTTAGTTCTGCTAACAATAACTCGCGCGCCAGCAATGCACTGCTGATTATGTCACATATTGCATCATTCATGACATGGTCAGTGACATCACTGATGACATCACTGATGACATCGCAAATGACATCACTGATGACATCATCCACGTGATAATCTGATACACCTTATCATACAGTAGTATAACCTTTCATCACTCATTGTAGAATACAGAGTACCATATTTGAAACCATTGACACACCAATACCAGTTATTGCATACCCACTCACTGATTCCTAAGTCTACACACACAACTACCCATTCAACAACAGAATCATTTATACATGCAGTCACTAATTAATAGAACACTATCAAATGCACTTATACACATATATAGACATTGACACATCAGCAGTCATTATAGTCGGTTATGCAGTCATCCTACTCACTCATGAAAAAAATTAATCACACTTACATTTGCTCACTTACACTATAATCCAACAACACCTCATTTATTCAAACACATAGTAACTCACAGTTAATATGTTAAAAAATCACCATTACAATTATACACTCATTCATATAGTTACTCTCACAATCACTGACTCTTACACATACTTATTTATATACACCAACTCTCACATACAATGCCTTTTATTTGTTTACTTTGTTGAAGATGTACAACTAAAACATATATTCGCTCACCAACACACAAATAAATACACTCAGTCACCCAAACAACTGTTTCCACATGCACTCTTAAACCTATACACCTAGTCAATCAACCACTCACACATCTATGCATAGAGTTACACACACCCCATCCAACCACACACAAACTCAGTGTCCCATACAAATACTCACCCAACTAATCAATAACTAATATACACACTCATGTAGTTAGTGACCAACTGATGCAGCATCTTATACAACAACAGAGACAGTGCTGCACTCATTCACATAGTTTAGTTACTAATCCATGTATTAAGTGAGACACTTTTAATTACTCACTTAAACAGACAGTCAGACAGCTTCTAAATACTCCATCCAGACAGTTATATATCCACTCAATCTTCAATACAGATTGGTATATATATAATATATATTTAAATTTCAAACTAAACCACATTCACTGGATGATGTCATCAGTGATGTCATTTGAGATGTCATCAGTGATGTCATCAGTGATGTCACTGACCATGTCATGAATGATCCAATATGTGACATCATCAGCAGTGCATTGCGGGCGCGCGAGAACTAACTATAACGGAGGAATTTCGAGTGAAATGACTATAACACCCCTGAAACCTATGGTATATATATATATATATTATCTACTGGCGGGCGCCAGTAGATAGTTATAGTTAGGACCGTGTTTCCATAGGAAATCTCAAAGTTCTATTTTGAATACCTTTGGCGCCGGTTGACGAATCTTTGCAAAATTTTCAAAACTAATGGGGCGCTCCGCTCAGCTCCTACCCTGAAAGTCTCGGGGTGATTCGTCAAGCGGGGGCTGAGAAAAAAGGGGGGTCCCAAAACACGTTTTCCCCATGCATTTTCCCATAGGACCTTTAGTCGAAGGAACAGCCCGAACGGCTGAACAGAATTACTTGAAATTTGGCAAAGAGGTATTCCTCAGGTCAGGGAAGTGCCTTTTGCATATATGGAGTCAATCTGTTCAGTAGTTCCTGAGAAAATTGAGTTAAAAGCACATAAATATCTATAGCCGCGCACCGTACGCGCACCGTACGCGCACCGTACGCGCACGGTGCCTTGCGCGAGCGTAACTCTGATTGGTGGATTCATGACAGTCAACATTCGAATCGGTCGAAATCAGGAAATGTCGGCCGCCATTTTGTGTGTTGTGTGTGTGACAGGGAAAAAGAAAGGTGGAGAAAGTGAAAAGGGGGCAAGGTAGAGAGTTCCTGACCCCCTAGCCTTTGTCAGGGGGTCCCTGAAGGACCCCGAAGGGTGAAAAAAACCTTTTCTTTTTTTTCAAAAAATCGCGGGGTGCGTGCACGGTGCGCGCACCCCCCCAGCCGCCATTTTTAGTTTTAGAGGCAGAAGAGAGCTAAAAACACAAGTGGAGAACGTGAAAAGGGGGCAGGGTAGAGAGTCCCTGACCCCCTAGGCCTTCTCAGGGGGACCATGAAAGACCCCTTAGGTCACAAAAAAAAAATTCAAAAAAATATCGCGGGGTGCGCGTACCGTGCGCGCACGGTGCGCACAGGGCGAGGAAAAAAACAAAAAAAATAGAATTAAAAAAAACATTTAAGTGTTTAGATGTTAGGTGGCTCTAAAAAGAGCCGTTGTGTTAATTGAGGGACAGAAAAAAAAAAGACATGGCAAAAATGATAGGGTGTCACACGTGTGCTGCTGTATCTTCCTCTCTATTAGCGGAATGCTGGTGTCTGCATAAGAGATAAGAGCATGACACGAATTGCACCGCATATGCACCCTCTCAAACAGAGGGTGTATATCCAGAGGAACCGAAGAAGGTGAAGCTGCCGCCACAGATGAAGTGCTCTGCTGAGCTGCCGATGATGTGCTCGGCTGAGCTGCTGCGGATGTGCTCGGCTGAGCTGCTGGAGGGTTTTATCTAGCAGCTCGAGCATAAGCCACAGGATGTACATCTCTAACGTGCCTGATTATAGTGAAGATACTAAAAGAGTATTTCATTTTAGGATCTCCTTTTGATAAGACACGATCACAAAGAGTGCAGGCTTGCAAGACAAAAAGCAAGATAAGATTGTGCGTCATGCGTCCATCAAAGGAGAGAGAAAGTGAGATAGAAAGAGAAAGAAAGAGTGAGAGGAAGACAGAGAGAAAAGAAAGAAAGAGTGAGAGGAATACAGAGAGAAACAGAAGAACAGTGAGAGTGATGTGGTAAATAATTTAATTACCGGGACTTAATTTGATACAGAAACATAATAAAATAGCTCAGTAAATAAGAGACAGAATCCGTGGTATTAGAGGTTCGGAATGGGCTTTATTCCTATGGTCGATTATAATCGGTTGCTCCAAGTTCCATCACCACGAAGGTTCAGGAAGTGAAGTACATACGTTATTGACAATCAATTACTTTTATACAATAGGCATTACAGTGAAGCTAATACAAGAGGCGTAACAATTGATAGTGTGGATAAAATATTCGTGCGTAGCAAAAATAGGCGTAACTAGGTGTGATTTAAAGAACGTCATCAGATGTGATGTCATAAGAGGGTGGTTACATGAAAGAATTTCGCAATGTCAGCAGAAATACTTGGCAGAAATGCGCGCGCAGCAGCATGACGTGTGATTGACGTGCAACTAGGGGGTGAAGGGGACTTGACATTTAGCTCTACATGTGGCGACAAAAGTCTGGAGGGTCAAGTCAACCTAATCCCAAATCATATCTAACATCCTATGTTTAAAGAACTATGTTATCCAAAAGAGAGGTCTCTTCGAGTAGAATCTTATTCTATACTGACTATACTGACTGTTAGTGCGTGTACAAGCGTCTAAGTGTCTACACTAGATGCGAGGGCGGAAATCTTCCATAGCAATAGGGCTATGAATTACTTGCATAAAGACAGAGAAGCCGAGCCTTTGCTCGGTAGCTGGAAGAATGTTTACTTAAACTGCTAGAGAGGAATGCATCGGGCAGGGAACGGAGCAGATAACTTCGAAGGTGAAATACAGTTTTTGGCAGGCGGCAGGCTGATGTCAGGCTTCGTGAGCCGCGCAGAGAATGAGACAAAGTTCATGGTCACAGATGCAGGTTCAGACTGGAGCTTTCAGAGGCAGAAGGCAAGAAGAGTTTGATGACAGAATCAGGGCCTACTTGCCTGGACTGTAAAATGGCATAAGTGAACCATATAAAGCCGGTGGCCTTTCATACTTAGGAATGGAATATCCGGCCTATTCATGGCGGATCTGACAGAGGACATGTTGACGGTGGACGCACATGTGTTTGCGTCTTCATAACTGGAACTGGAGGGAACATACATGTACTTATGATTCATACATGAAACCGTTGGGGTCCAAGATAGGGGACATAACTGATCAGAAAAATCCATATTTCCACATTCCCTCCTTGTCCCCTACTTGCCCGTTAAGAGATATCAATCTTCATCAATCCATTGATCTGTTCATATAACATCATTTGTTCTTCTTTCTTCTTCTGTGACGAATGAAATCTTGGTGGTGGAATGCACGATGTGGCACACAGACCACAGATCGCTGGTCCACATTGTAGACATAGACAGCAACTGAATAGTATGAGAAAGCCAATACCTAGGAAAGATAGGACCTTCCATCCAAAGGTAGACAATACACTCCAAAACCAACCGGACCAAGTCCAGGTGCCTGGGTTCTGATGTATCTGGCTTACAATCTTATGAAGGCGAGTTATGGCTTTATATACAGATGGCGAATTTTCTGGTATGAAAATGCAACAGCTTGATCCGATGACCCTACAAGCTCCGCCCCTATCGGCCAGGATGACGTCAAGGACAAGACGATTTTGAAGCACAACAATCCGCATAGCAGACTGCTCTTCTGTTAAATTGCCTAAGGCGGAAATAGTTTCGTTCACTACTGCTTCAAGGGTTCTAGTTAATCTACGTATCAGCTTACTATTAGTAACGGTACCTATATAGGGAAAGAGACCTTTATTGAAATCTGTGTATTTTTCCCATGCTGTTTCAGTGTAATCGACTATTGGGAGATCTCTCCTTACTCTATTATTTACTAAATGAGTGTTTCTGTGATAATCAGGAGGAGCTAGAAAAACAGGTGGCAAAAGGAATCCAATGTAGCAAGTACCATCCCAATCTAGAGGCAAACGTACATATGCCGTCTGACCACATATGAAATAGGAATGGCGAGAAGCTCTAAATGTAGACTTGCCTTGATCACTAAATTCTACTACAGTGGTGCATCTACTATGGCCCATATGTATGGAACCATTCTTTCTTACACATAATTCACCTTTTACTGGAAATATTGACATAGCGGGCAAAATTGGAGTAGCTTCTGATTCGACATTTAGGATCATAAGATTAAGCGTAAAATTACCTAATCCATACACTTCATTTTCTAGATCAGTTCCTGTTCTCTGGGGAAGTCCCTCCTTGTTAGGGTGGCAGACTTTAAGCAAAACTAAGTTCAAATTTCCCCATACCCAGTTATCTTGATAAACTGCAGAAATTGAATCTAGAGAATTAATTAAACTAAACCATGCTCCACAGGAGCCGTTGTGTGTGAACGGGTATGGAAAGAGAGGTAGAATTCCTTTATAATTCTGATAGGGAGGGAGTCGGCCACATATCCAACAATTTGTAGCATTGCTAACCTGATGGGAATGATGTAACATACTGATAAACGTGTTATTGCGCAGCGCAAATCTATAAGACAACTCAAGCGGAGGTAATTCACTAAAAGAATGTTCAGCAGTAATATTATAAACATGTCTAGAAATAGGATAATATATGTGCAACAATATACTTGCAGTAATTATTAAAAGACTTAAGAAAAACAAAATTAATAACGTCACTATGCAATGACTACGCAGTGATTTACAGTACGCCTGTCGTTTCAACATTTTTCGGGTGTTTTCTCTATTCAGGTCCAAGGGATACATGTCAGAGACAATTCAACCGCTTCACCTTGGAGAGGACTTAAACAATCAAATTGCTTGACTGATTGGACCTGAGCTTTAGTTTATAATGTTCGGAATTACTCTTTTCAACAAAAGGAAGTTTTGAGTCAATGGGTGAAGACACACGAGGTGTGGTATTCACATCTGATTGTAGTCCATGAAATTTCTTGATATGACTTGAATGAATCCAGCCTTTTCTGCCCTCGATCTTCACGGCTGTCCTTGTGGTGAGCAACACCAGCTGAGGCGACTTCCACCTAGGTTCCAGCTGAGTCTTTCGATCAAAGTTCCTCACGAGGACCAAGTCTCCCGGAACTACGTCATGGGGTTTCACCTCAGTGTTGTCAGGAAAAGCTGCAGCTACCTGTGAACGACAAGATTGTAGTGCAGACATCAAGGAAGCCAAGTAATCTGTCAGCATATTACAGTCAATATCAGTTATTTTGCGTGGTATGGGCGTCCCCCACATATTTGGTGGTCTGCCGAAGATCACTTCATACGGGGATAGCCCTGTTCGAGAGTGTGCTACCATTCTCATGTAAAAGAGTGCAACTGGTAATGCTACTACCCAGTCGACACCTTTCTCTCTGCATATTTTGGACAATCTGATTTTCAGGATCTGATTATGTCTTTCTACTAGACCTGCTGCCTCGGGGTGTCGGACACAGTGGAATTTCCACTGATAGCCTAACAAAAGTGAAACGTGTTTCATTAATTCGGATGAGAACGGCTGGCCGTTATCTGAGTGAACAACACGTGGTAAACCGTATCGTGGGAAGAATTCTCGAACTAACTGTTTGGCAGTAGTCGGGGCAGTGTAATCTGAAACCGGGTATGCCTCCGTCCAACGGGAAAGAGCACAAACAACTACGAGAACATATTTGAATCCTCTACATCGTTCCATCTGGATATAATCCATCTGGAGGACTTCAAAAGGGTGATCAGGAGGCTGAAATCCACCCTGTTCTACGGGAACGCTTTTTCCTGGGTTGAACTGGCAACAGATCATACAGGTACGAACTTTTTGTTTGGCTGCTGCTCGTAAATGTTTATTGAACCAAATGTGTTGAATGCTATCTAGCATAGCTTTTTCTCCTAGATGTGCGGGACTATGTACAGTGTTAATTATAACTTGGACCATTGAATCAGGAAGGAACCACACAGACTATTCCTTCATCATCCATCCTTGATCCGTTTGGATCCCTCCTAATTCAGTCCATTTCTTTATTTCGTCTGGTGTAGCATGTGTCTGTATGTCAATTACGTCAAGAGTAGGATCTTTAACCGTCATACAATGTGTTGGCGTCGGGACTATTGTCTTTGTCATGTCGGATGTTTGAGTTTGAGCAGTCTGTTTAGCTGTTCTGTCAGCTAGATCATTGCCTTGAGAAATGATATCAGTAACTTTCGTATGAGCTTTACATTTCATGATTGATATTGCAGTGGGTAGATGTATTGCATCTAATAAGGCATGAATGAGGGGTCCGTGCTGAATGTGGGCACCGTGGGAAGTTAAATAACCTCTCTCTCGCCACAGCACGCCGAAGTCATGTACAACTCCGAATGCATAACGTGAATCAGTGTATATGTTGACTTTTTTATTTGTGGCTTGAATACAGGCTTGTGTCAGAGCGACGAGCTCTGCGGCTTGAGCTGACAAGGTATTTATGCAATTTGTTTCAATGATTTCAGTGTCTGTTGTGACTGCGTAAGCGGCCACTAACTCTCCTGTACTTGTTCTCATACATGAACCATCTACATACAACGTCAGGTCTGGGTCTGACAATGGGACATCGGTTAAGTCTTGTCTGGGTTTCGTCGTGATTGTAATAACTTCAATACAGTCATGGGCTAGCGGGTCTGTTCCGATTACAGGTAAAAGTGTGGCAGGATTCAATGTGTTACAACGTCTGATTTCTATATGTGGCTGAAACAATGTTAGTTCGTACCCTGTAAGTCGCGCTATAGTCAAGTGTTGTGTTTGCGTTCTATTTACAAGAACCTCTACTGCATGTGGTACTTGAAGTGTCAATGGATGTCCTAACACTATGGCATCGCTTTGTCTGATTGCTAAAGCTGTTGCTGCCACTGATTTTAGACACGCAGGCAAAGCCTGAGCTACGGGATCTAATGTACTAGAAAAATAAGCACATGGTTTGTGTGATCCTGCTTGTTCCTGTGTGAGTACTGACAAGGCAGTACCTTCGCGTTCTGTAACAAAAAGTGTAAACTGTTTACTGTAACATGGCGTTGCTAAGACAGGTGCTTGACATAAAGCTTTCTTTAAGCTTTCAAAAGCTTGTGTATGTTCCTGAGTCCAAGGGAGAACAGTCGATGTGGCTGCCTCCTGTGTTGTCAACTGAATGAGTGGTTTTGCTAGAAATGCATACTGAGGGATCCACTGCCTACAATATGAAGTGAGGCCTATGAAAGCCCGTACCTCCTTTTGTGTCTTGGGTATTGGCATGTTAGCTATTAACTGAATGCGGTCGGGTGTAAGCTGCCTTCCCTCCTTGGACAGCGAGTGTCCAAGATAAATAACTCGCTGGACACAGAATTGCAGCTTAGAAGGGGACACCTTGTGCCCCTTTTCGGCTAGAAATTGTAAAACTGTCAGTGATGCTTTCTCACATTCGGGTTCGCTTCTAGCGGTGATCAGCAGATCATCGACATATTGAAGCAGAGCAGTGTTAACTGGCATGTGGATACTGTCGAGTTCTCGTTTCAGTGCTTGGCTATAGATGCTGGGGCTTTCCGTAAATCCTTGAGGTGCGCGTGAGAATTTAAAGCTACGTCCATTTAAACTAAATCCGAACAAATATTGGCTTTCCGGATCTATTGGGACGCTGAAAAAAGCATTCTTGAGATCAATTACAGTAAAGAAGGTTGCTTCGGAATCAATAGCTGTCAGTAATGATGAGATATCTGGGACCACAGGGAATTGTGGCACTATGCATTTGTTTAATTCGCGCAGATCAATAACCAATCGATATACTGGCGGGGCCTTCGGATCTGTTCGTTTAAGAATCGGAATTATCGGTGAATTACATACATTGGAGTCTGTTTCCACAACCACTCCTTGGGCAATGAGCTCGTCAATGATTTGCAGTAAAGCCACTACAGCATCTGGTGGTAACTTGTATTGTCGCATTCGTGGTAGTACCACTCCTGCCTTTAGTGTGACTCGATATGGTGTAATATTCATGCAACCAACATCAGTAGGGCCTTGTGCCCATAGATGTGTAGGTAAAGTCTGCAGTCGGGGATCCATGTCTCTAGACACATAGTGACCTTTAAAATCACGTAAAAACAATCTTACTCCTTCCGGAGAACAACATATTATAGCTCCTAGAGCTTTCAGTGTTTTTATTCCTAACAAGTTTTCTGGACATGATTTAGTAAGCAATAAATCTGTAGTTCGGGTCAAAGGTCCTATCGTAAGTGGAAGAGGTTGTGACACTTCGTTAACAATAGGTTTTCCTGAAAAACCAAGGGAAATATTCTGTGAGCCTGAGAGGGGTGCCCCTGGAACTTCACTACGTTTTATAGTTGTTCGACTTGCCCCTGTATCGAGTAAAAATTTCCTGTCTTGGCCTAATAATTCACTATGTACATAAGGTCCTTCTTGATCTACAGGGATCTCGATAAGGGGTAAGTCAACTTCCCTCTCTAGGCTTGTTCATGCGTATCGTTGATAATCAGGATAGTCATACTGTGCGGTCTGGTACAGCTGTCGTGTCGTGGTTTGTGTGGCAGCAACAGGCAGCGCTGGTGCAGCTGGCACAAACTGTATAGACTGTGGTGGAGCTGGCATGGACTGTGCATGCTGCGTTGCTCCTTGTTCATTCTGATCCTGTCTAGGTGGCCGTGATCTTTCTTTTGTATTACCTATGGCGATATTATGTTTCAAAACTGGACAATCGTGTACGTAATGACCTGGCTTTTTACAATAGTTGCATGTCCCTTTTACAGGTCCTGTTGAATCACCGGAATGTGTCGTACCCTTTTTATGTCCTTCAGCTGGAACTGTCTGGGAGACTAGCATTTTCATTTTTGTGTCTTTCATGCGTCTTTGTTCATGTTCTTGTTCCTCTCTAATTCTATTGTGATGGTACTGTAACATTTGTAACATTTGTGATGGAGTGTTACCTTGCCAGGTACTCTCAAATTTTAATACTCTATTCTTTACTTGAGGCAAGGCATTTTCTACTAATTTTGTCACAAACAGATGTGGGTATGATTCGCTACTTGCTTTTATGCCACTATTTATACCAAAACATTTTTCAAATCGGGCATAGAAATCACTAGTGTCTTCATCTTGCTTCTGTTTACAGGCTGAAATTGTACCCCAATCTTCCTTTTTTGTAGTCAATAAACGTGGCAGTACCTGTACTAGTAAACCTGGTAGTGCTTTAGTTTTATCCCCAAGCCCTGCTCCTGCAGTTCGGGCCTTTTCTTCTGCTTCTAGTGCTGACCATTCTATCTTTTGGTCTCCTACCTCCCACTCTTTTTCCCTGAGTTTTTCATAAATGCCAGCAGGCATTAATACCTTTAATATTGTCATAATGTCGGGATAGGTATACTCTCCCATGAGTAACATGTCTTTAATTTCTCGGTGGAAACCTGCTGGGTCTTTGTCATGACTGGGTACCACTTTCTTCATTTCTAACAATTCTATTTTCGATATGGGCGTATATACAAATACGCGTTTAAACTCATTGTCCTCGCCTTTTATGGGGTGCACTTCTCGTAAGGGATTCTGTCTGTCCATGTAATACGTGGTTCTTTCCTTGATGGGCAATGAGACATGTTCTGAGCATACAAAAAGAATGTACTGTTTTCTTGATTCTAGTATTTCTTTAATTAATTTAGTACCTGAACCTCTCCATCTATTCATGAGTAATTCAGTCAATATATCAGGCAAGGGACCAGGATCCGAATGCTGACTCTGATATAGTATAAGGAGTTGTTGAATCATATAAATCCCAGCTAAACGCTGTTCATCTGGGGTGAGATTCAAAAATGTGCGTGCTACTGTATCATCACTATACTTTCCGGGACTGTCAACCCAATGGACAGCTGACCTGGCTAATTCTTGTTCATCCATAGAATCGAGAAAATGATAACCCCTCCGTTCTCGGAGTAGTTTGTCAGCTGCTTGGAATGAATGCTCGTTAGACCTTATATTAATTATAGGTGTTTGGAAATTCCTGTTATTATCTGGACATGTCGGACGTATCGGGTCAATAAGACATCTATTACTATTACAAGATCTTCCTCTACCTACATAGGCTATGGTGTCTGACTGTCCTGTGGGCAGTCCTGATCCTTCCTCCTCGCTTTGTTCGAACTGGTCTACCGCTAATCTTTCTTCGTGTAGGCGTTCTATTTCTTTACGGATCTTTCGGCACATGGCTATTATACAATTTTGCTTATCATGTCTCCCTTCTGATATATTCTGGCTCCATCTGGTAAGAATTTGCATTGCTTCCGGGTCTACCCCCGGTCGGTCTTGATTTCTGATCACACAATTTATGAGGAAACGTAACAGTTCCCCCTGTATCTCCACTTTCTGGTATTCCATAGCTCTGTTAATACATTCTGAATCTCGCCCTGTTTGGACAAAATGGTATATATTATCTAGATGCGCAGTCATTCCTGGTAACTTCCCTAAATACACCGCGGCTCGTCTGATACGTAATGATGCCATGATCATTTCGTCCTCTTTGCCGGGCACAGGGTCATATCTACAATCTACAAGAAGTTCCTTAAGCGTACGGGCATTTATGAGTTTGGGGGTACGTGAATGTGCTGACTCTTGAAAGGTAAGTTTATTTATTCTAGGTGGCGTAGAAAAAATGTTGGTAGCACCTCCCGTAGCCCCATCTGGGGTATCGGGCGTGAAAGGATTCGTTGAACGTGATACAGCAACTATAGGTGTGGACACAGCTGTAGAAGTAGCTGTAGGAACAGATGTAGAAACAGATGTGCTTGCCGGAACTTGTGTCAGGACTTGTTGCTGTAGAGATACGGGTACTGGATCTTGGCGTTGAACCTCCCTGGCAGGCGGTCTATGTGGGGCGGAATTAGCATACTCGGGAGCTGCGTCATCTAAATATGAGGAAAGAAAAACATCTTCTGCGGTTCTAGGATGCCCCTTAGGATGTACCTTTATTGGAAATAATGGGGGTGGCAAGTCTTTTGGTATCTCTGGAGTAGCCTTAGGTAATCCTTCGGCCAGAAGAGGATACATACCATTCATAAGGGCATTTCTTTGTCTGTCTACTTGTTCTGATTTCACTCGGGTACCTTCTTCAATTAATAGATTCTCTCGGACTTTATTTGAATTCTCTCTATTTCTCTCTTCCTGTCGGAGTGCTTTTTCTGTACGTCTATGAGATTCTTTACGCCATAACTCAATGGCGTCTTTCTGTGACTGTCTAACTTTCCTTTTCCATAACTCTTCCTCTACTTTCATGATGCACTCTGCATCCCAGGTCCCTGCTGCGGGCCACCTCTGACTTTCTGGTAATTCCTTGGTGTAGTCTACCCATAAACCAAGAAATAATATAGCGTCTAAGCCATGTTTATGATACATGAAGTACCCTGGAGTGTCCCTAGGAGGAATAGGAACGGCTTCTTCGAGTACCCCTTTTCTTGTTGTGATCTGTCTTAATTTCGAAAAGAGCGGCATATTGAAAACTGGTCTGATACTTGATTTTGAACAAACTTAATACAGTAAACACAACAATGAACAGTCATTCATACCACAATATGCAGAACGTTATTAAAACATTTAACATTTAACATTTAACTGAGCAACGATGATGATGACGATCTAAGGAAAACTTAATCACTAAACATAATACTCGACTTTAACTGAATTATTCTGAATTTATATACTTGATATACTAGATATACTGCTAAACAGTACAGATACACTGCTGAAACAGTGCAGACCGGATTTGTGTACCCAAACCCGTCTTGACCGGCACAACCTATGTGCACGTCAGAACGCCTCCCCAGTAATGGTACTCACTGGGTAGCTCGGAAACGGAAGGCCTCGGAAACTGAACTGAACTTGAACCGGACTGGACTCGACTCGAACACTTCGGACACTGGACTCGACTTGGGACTTCGGAAACTGGTGGGCCTCTGTATACCTCGGATCTTGCTCTCTCAGCTAGGCTCTGGTCGGGATACTTCGCACTTCTCACCGCCTCGTCTGGGTGTTGATCGCAGCCTCAGTCGCCCCCGCTTGACCGGAGGGAGATACAGGAAATCCTGCTGGTACGCGTTATTGTCCGTCCAGCTGTGGCAGGAGACCGGGCCTGCAACGCACCGCCGGCGCGTGAGATGAGAAAGTGTCCCTGTTCGGGCGCCATTCATGTGGTAAATAATTTAATTACCGGGACTTAATTTGATACAGAAACATAATAAAATAGCTCAGTAAATAAGAGACAGAATCCGTGGTATTAGAGGTTCGGAATGGGCTTTATTCCTATGGTCGATTATAATCGGTTGCTCCAAGTTCCATCACCACGAAGGTTCAGGAAGTGAAGTACATACGTTATTGACAATCAATTACTTTTATACAATAGGCATTACAGTGAAGCAAATACAAGAGGCGTAACAATTGATAGTGTGGATAAAATATTCGTGCGTAGCAAAAATAGGCGTAACTAGGTGTGATTTAAAGAACGTCATCAGATGTGATGTCATAAGAGGGTGGTTACATGAAAGAATTTCGCAATGTCAGCAGAAATACTTGGCAGAAATGCGCGCGCAGCAGCATGACGTGTGATTGACGTGCAACTAGGGGGTGAAGGGGACTTGACATTTAGCTCTACATGTGGCGACAAAAGTCTGGAGGGTCAAGTCAACCTAATCCCAAATCATATCTAACATCCTATGTTTAAAGAACTATGTTATCCAAAAGAGAGGTCTCTTCGAGTAGAATCTTATTCTATACTGACTATACTGACTGTTAGTGCGTGTACAAGCGTCTAAGTGTCTACACTAGATGCGAGGCCGGAAATCTTCCATAGCAATAGGGCTATGAATTACTTGCATAAAGACAGAGAAGCCGAGCCTTTGCTCGGTAGCTGGAAGAATGTTTACTTAAACTGCTAGACAGGAATGCATCGGGCAGGGAACGGAGCAGATAACTTCGAAGGTGAAATACAGTTTTTGGCAGGCGGCAGGCTGATGTCAGGCTTCGTGAGCCGCGCAGAGAATGAGACAAAGTTCATGGTCACAGATGCAGGTTCAGACTGGAGCTTTCAGAGGCAGAAGGCAAGAAGAGTTTGATGACAGAATCAGGGCCTACTTGCCTGGACTGTAAAATGGCATAAGTGAACCATATAAAGCCGGTGGCCTTTCATACTTAGGAATGGAATATCCGGCCTATTCATGGCGGATCTGACAGAGGACATGTTGACGGTGGACGCACATGTGTTTGCGTCTTCATAACTGGAACTGGAGGGAACATACATGTACTTATGATTCATACATGAAACCGTTGGGGTCCAAGATAGGGGACATAACTGATCAGAAAAATCCATATTTCCACAGTGAGAGGAAGAGAGAGAAAAAAAGAAAGAAAGAGTGAGAGGAAGACAAAGAGAATGGGAGAAAGAGTGAGAGAGACAAAGAGAGAGAGAAACAGTGAGATAGGATGAGAGAGAAAGAGTGTGAGAAACAGGAAGAGAGAGGGAAAGAGAGAAACAGTGTGAGAAGAAGAGAGAGAGAGAGAGAAAGAGTGTGAAGGAGAGAAAGGAAGAGATGAAGAGGGACAGTGAGTGCCCATAATGTTGACAAAACCCTCACAGCTCATCTTTACGCCATCGCTGTGTCTCCAACCACGTGCCGGGACCTAGTGGAGCCCTCAAGCTCCCACATCTGAAACATAGTACAGAATTAGTAATGGGAGAGTATATACGACTGTGTACGCCTAAATCGCTGTGCCGCCATTGTGTATCCACTCCCGCCACCCAGAGGTATTTGGCCACTGCTGCGCACCCAGGACTCATTGCTCACCTTTTCACGGACAGGGCACCCTCCACATCATGCAGTCCCGCTCCACAGACCAACAGGTCTCACATTTGGGGCTGCGTCTTGATTTTGCTATGGCAGAGGACATACTAGTGCACTTATCATCATCGCAGGTTGCACACCCGCTCAGTCCTTGCGGTGCCACTAAGTCAGTGACCAGTGAGGCCACGCACGTGGCGGTAGGCCTTCCTGTTTGGTGTCTCAAGCCTACATGAGATGTCTGAACCATCGGGACGGGCCATGACAGTGCATGCGGTGGGAGCAACTCTAAAATGGCGTACAGCATGTGTGCCCGGTCTTTTTTATTGGTAGAGTCACGTGTCCTGTGACGCCTGTGCTGGATGGGTATGGTGTGGGTGTATACCAGGCGTGAGGGAGTGGCTGTGGCATAATGACAACTAGACCTGTGACCAGCAGATCACTACAATGAAAATCTGGGCCATGTAGCATTGTTGTTATTCCCTGTAAGCATAAGCAGAGTGGACTGGCCTGGCATATGCCAGCCTGCGTGAGGCTCTGAAGAATGACTCCGGAGCTTTGGGCGTGGCTCCATCGTGTGCTCTATGAGGAATCAACTGATGCGCCACTGTTGCCAGATTGGGCTAGATCACGCACAATTGGGCAATATTTTTCCCCGTTGTGCAGTAAAATTTTGGTTTTTGCTAGTTGCCAGATTATAAATATATATACAGCGCTCCATCAAACTAGTATGTTAAAGCGCTTTATTAGACAAATATTTACTTGCCAGCCTCCTGCAGCACCAATTCCAATGCATTCACCGCCTGCTTGACAATGTCCCTGCCCCTCCTTCCTTAAAGTAGCAATATTGGGCTACTTTGGGCTACTTTTTGGTTGTCTTTGGGGAAGAGAATGTTTAAAAAATCTGGCAACACTGGGTGTTCTTGTTGTAGTGCTGCCGTCACCCGGGTCACAAGCGTCAATGTGTCACTCTGTGAGCCAAGTCCCACAACATGGCCAACATGGAAGGTACGGGGAATCTCTGACCCTACATTCATCCATAGTTCTACACAAGAAAGATGGTGGACATGACACAGCTGTGTGGATGTGAATGTTTATTGCACATTCAGTGGAGTATTGCAGCTGTAGCAATACTGGGCCATGCAAAGTCCAGAATTCGGTTTTTGGGACATGGAGGGCACCCAATTAGAGACAAGCTTTTTGTCGGAGATAGGCTGCACTAACATATGTACTTATACAATCACTCCGCCAATCCCCACGTACTTATAAATTCACTATACACTCTCCTTGCAGTACTCTAATCATCCAGTTTCTATGTACGTACTTGTACAATGACCGAGACAAAGTTAAATAACCACATTTTTCTCCCACTGTCAAAGGTAAGTTGGTTGCGTACGCTGTCCCGAGCACAATGTAATGTGGTAGGGCCCAGGGGCAGCATGTTGCATACATAATGAACACATGGACACAGATAGATAGTGGAACTGGATACGGGCACATGCGCTCGACTCCTTTTTATTACCAGGGTCACATGTCCAGTGACGTCTGTGCTGGATGCGTGTGGTGTGAGTGTAAGCCAGCCCTCCGTGAATGGTTGGTGCTGACAACAAGTAGAACAGTAATCATTGGATCAGACACAGAGATTCAATCATAAAGGGTCAATGATTTGTGCTGCACTAACGTTGGGGCACCAAATGTGAAATAATACACAAAAGATTCTTGTGTAAAGGGTCCATGACTTGTGGTACACTGAGGTAGGGGCACTAGATGTCAAATTATGCACAAAATATTGTATCATAAAGGGTCCATGAGTTGTGCTGCACTGAGATAGGGGTATTAGAAGCATTCAGCGTGTGCGCAGCCAGCGATGATGCGTGGTCTGGGCGGGTCGCACTGGGAGCAATGTTTCTTGCCTACTGGACTGCATCATCTGCAATTGCGACTCGATGTGAATTGTGAGCCCTGCTATCCGTAATGTAAATGGAAGGCAGTAGTCAGCACAAACATCGAGGAATGCTTTTTGTCACTGCCTCTTGACAAGATCCGAGGACATAGAGTACAATTCTGTCTACACTTAATAAATCATGTCTCAATGTAAATTGTGAGCTCTGCTAACCGCAGTGTAGGTAACAAAAGATAAAATATGTATGGAATACATTGTTGAAATGTGTAGGTTTCGGTGACGTTATAGTTAGTTGTCTACTGGACTCTGAAATTCATGAATGAACTGTGAGCTCTGCTGGCCATAGTGTAGACTGCCATTCAGTGTTCCTTTGCACTTGCAAGATGAATTTCGTGATTGTACTAAAGCTATAATTGATATCAAAAAAGTTCTTGAAGTAAGGATACTAAAAGGATATTATTTAGGTTTCAAAGACATTGTAGTTAATTGACTACTGGACTCTGTAATTAATGAATAAACACTCAATTTTAATTGTGAGCCATGCTGACTGCAGTGTAGGCCAGAGGCAGCGTTCAGCAAGGGCCCACAGCCACGTGGCGTTCAGTAGAGCTGCACAGTTATTGGCAATTCAGCGTTTGTACAGCCAGCGATGATAAGTGGTGCACTGAGTTAGTGGCACCTGAAGCAACCAGCGTGTGTGCACCCTGCGATGATGCGTGGTCCGGGCGGGCTGCACTGGTAGCACTGTCATTTGTCTAATGAATTCTGCCTTAATAAGGCTAGGTGACGATGACTTGTGGTGCAGTGAGTTAGTGGCACCTGAAGCACTCAGCGTGTGCACACCCTGCGATGATGCGATGATGCGTTGTCCAGGCGGGCCGCACTCGTAGCAATGCCTTTTGTCTAATGAATTCTGCCTTAATAAGGCCACGTGGCATTGACTTGTGGTGCACTGTGTTAGTGGTACCTCTGGCGCTCAGCATGTACGCAGCCTGCGATGATGCGTGGTCCAGGCGGCCCGTACTGGGAGCAATGTCTCTTGCCTACTGGACTGCGTCATCTGCAATCGCAATCTGCAATCGCGACTCCATCTGAATTGTGAGCCCTGCTGTCCGCAGTGTAGATCAAAGGCAGTAGTGTGTACAGAGAGAACTCTGTGGTGCTGTATTGTTATGTCCGCAGGGGGTCTGTGTAGAGGAGGCCCGTGGTCATGGCGGCAGCCATGTGGCAGGGTGAGGGCCACCACTCTGGCAGACACGTTGGCCTTCACACAAGTGAACCATGCCCAGAGCCCCGGCCTATTTATTCACACTTCTACACTGGAGTGGCGTACGTTGGACCAGCCCACTGCGCTTCCGCTTACAGGGGACGACGACACAGGTACATGACCGGGATCTACCCCACTGCCTGAGGTAACATGGTTGCATCCACTGTCCACAACACAACACTACAAGCACCAGCAGTATATGTACACATGGAGAGGTTTGTGCTCTCATTAGTGAGGCCTGTCAAGCACATCACCGCTACACTTGGTATTGTGTGGCTGAGGGGCCATGCCGTTTTTAAAAAAAATTGCTGTCCTGTTGTCCTGTTGTGTGCTGCCTCGGTGGTAGTAGGGGGGTGGTCTGGGGTGGTGACAGTGGGTTTTGTGGCCTTCTTGGGTGTGGGAGGTGCATGATCAGTAGCTCTGTGACATGAGTTGGTCTTCAGTTGTGATTCTGGGCTGGGCCCTCTTTCACACTGTAGGTAGTCGTCCTACTTTACACCAGTAAAAGGCAGATGTTACATTCCTACTGCTAACGCAGCTTATCGCCTGTTTTTGGATCGCACTGCAGATTTGGCTGCTCGTTGAAAATATCGGGAAGTGGTGTTTTCGTGTTATTTTTGCATAGGAACGCCTACTCTGCATATTATTAGCGTTAGTTGTTGCTCTCATTTGTGGCGATTTTTTTTTGCCGAAGCTATTGCTGGAAAACTGGCGATATCAGCTGTTTTCACCAGGTTTAGAATGAAACGATAATTTAAAATCACTGAAAAAACTATAGGGTTAATGAACATTATAATTAGAAATTAGAATTAAAAAACCTTTGAAATTCACTGAAAAAACCATAGGTTTCAGGGACGTTATATTTAGAAATTAATATTTACAAAAACCTTAGAAATTCACTGAAAAAACCATAGGTTTCAGGGACGTTATAGTTAGTTGGACATTTCACTCGTACAAAACCAGAGAAATTCAAACGTTATAATTAGTAGAGCTAACTATAACTCGCGCACCCGCAATACACTACTGATGACGTCACATATTACATCGCTCATGACATGGTCAGTGACATCACTGATGACATCACTGATGACATCTCAAATGACATCACTGATGACATAACTGATGACATCATCCACGTGATAATCTGATGCACCTCCTCACACCCTAATATAACCTTTGATACACCCACTCTAAAATATAGACTACCATTTTCGAAACCATAGACAAATCAATAGCAGTTACTATATACCCACTGACTAATTCCTAGCTATACACACATTCATTCATTCACCTATCCAGTTACTCATACATGCAGTCATCTATACAAACACTCATACACCGTCACTCATCCATAGAGTTATTGAAACACCTAGCTAGTCATGTAAAGAATACATAACACTGCCATTTACTCACTGATACAGTTATACTTTCATCATCTAACCTATTCATACAGATACTAACATATACTTACTCTCTTATACAATCACTGACACAAGAACACACTCATTTATACAGCCACTCTCATAATTACTCACACTCACATATAGTCATTTATATACTCCAACACTCACATATACTGCCTTTCACATATGTAGTTACTCACACATATACCAGTGAGACATACATTCACTCACCAACACACTGATACACACACTCATTCACCTATACAGCTATTTCCACATGCAATATTGAACTCATACACCCAGTAAATTATCCACTCACACATGTAGGCAGAAAGTCACACATCACGCACCCACCCATTCACACTAACACAGAGGCACCCATACAGATACTCATGCAACCAATAAGTAACCCATATAGACAGTCATGCACCTAGTCATCAACCCATGATGCAGCAGCTTACACAAAAACTGAGAGACTGATACAGACATTCACTCAGTTTAGTCACTAACCCATGCATTCAGTAAGACACATGTAATCACTAACATATACAGTCAGTCCCACACCTATTAAATCCTCCACCCACACACTTATACACCAACTCATTCTTCAATACACCTTGACAATAACATATATAAAATATGTATAAACTTTACAGAAACACACATTCAGTAGATGATGTCATCCGTGATGTGATTACTGATGTCATTTGAGATGTCATCAGTGATGTCATCAGTGATGTCACTGACCATGTCATGAGTGATGTAATATGTGATGTCATCAGCAGTGCATTGCAGGGGCACGAGTTATAGTTAGCTCTACTAACTATAACGTTCGAATTTCTCCGGTTTTGTACCAGTGAAATGTCCAACTAACTATAACGTCCCTAAAACCTATGGTTTTTTTCAGTGAATTTCTAAGTTTTTTTAAATGCTAATTTCTAACTATAATGTCCCTGAAACCTATGGTGTTTTCAGTGTATATATATATATATATATATATATATATATATATTACCTACTGGCGGTCGCCAGTAGGTAGTTATAGTTAGGACCACGTTTCCATAGGAAAACCTCAACATTCTATTTTGAATAACTTTGGCGCCGGTCGACGAATCCTCGCGAATTTCTCAAAATAGGTGGGGCGCTATGCTCCGCTCCTACCCTGAAAGTCTCGGGGGGATCCGTCAAGCGGGGGCTGAGATAAAAGGGGGGTCCCAAAACACGTTTTTCCCATGCATTTTTCCATAGGACCTTTAGAACGAGCTACAGCCCGAACGGCTGAACAGAATTACTCAAAATTTGGCAGAGAGGTAGTCCCTAGGTCAAGGAAGTGCCTTTTGTAGGTTTGGTGTAAATCTGTTCAGTAGATTCTGAGAAAATAGCCTTTAAATCAATATATATATCTGAGCCCGTTTACGGTACGCTTACCGTACGCTTACGGTAAGCGTACGGTGGCGTGCGCGAGCGCGATTCTGATTGGCTCTTAGATCTTAGTAAACATTCGAATCGGCCGAAACCAGGAAGCGGCGGCCGCCATTTTGTGTATTTCACTCTGAAAAAAAAGAGTGAAAACAAGGAAAGGGGGCAATGAGGAGAGTTACAGACCCCCTTACATTTGTGAGGGGGTCAAAGAAGGACTGTAAAGTACAAAGAAAACATTTATTGATTTTTAAAAAAATCACGGGGTACGCGTACGGTAAGCTTACGGTAAGCGTACGGTAGAAAAAAAAAAAAAAAAAAATGAAAATCAGATTTAAGTGTTTAGATATTAGGGGGCTCTAAAAAGAGCCGTTGTGTTTATGAAATGATTTTTTAGTGGTACCTACAAGTAAGTACAGATTTGTTGACGTGCTTTCTTGCTTTGTCATCGCACCTCGTGCCCACCGTGCGTGCACGGCACTAACTGCGTAAAGTGGGCATGCGGTGCGCGAAGCGCACCGCGTGCTCACTGTGCGCGCACGGTGCGCGAAGCGCACCGTGCGCGCACGGAACGAACTGCGTTAAGTGGGCGCGCACGCCACGAATGGCGTAAAGTAACATAGCATTTAAAAAACCATACAAATTCACTGAAAAAACCATAGGTTTCACACACGTTATAGTTAGGAATTAGCATTTAAAAAACCTTGCAAATTCACTGAAAAAACCATAGGTTTCACACATGTTATAGTTAGCGGAAATTTTACTGATAAAAAACCAATGAAATTCCCCCGTTATAGTTAGTGCAGGCAACTATAACTCACGCGACCGCAATCTTCTGCTGATGACATATGTGTCTTTATGAAAAAAAAATATTTGTAATATATGTATAGCTAAAAATGTATGGAAGAAGACATGGGCAAATAAGTGTCTAAATACAGTATTAGCATCAGCAGAGGATTGCGGTCGCGTGAGTTATAGTTGCCTGCACTAACTATAACGGGGGAATTTCATTGGTTTTTTATCAGTAAAATTTCCGCTAACTATAACATGTGTGAAACCTATGGTTTTTTCAGTGAATATATATATATATATATATTATCTACTGGCGGTCGCCAGTGGATAGTTATAGTTAGGACCGTGTTTCCATAGGAAATCCGCAACATTCTATTTGGAATAACTTTGGCGCCGGTTGACGAATCCTCGCGAAATTTTCAAAATAGGTGGGGCACTCCGCTCCGCTCCTACCCTGAAAGTCTCGGGGAGATTCGTCAAGCGGGGGCTGAGAAAAAAGGGGGGTCCCAAAACGCGTTTTCCCCATGCATTTTCCCATAGGACCCTTAGTCCGAGCTACAGCCCGAAGGGCTGAACAGAATTACTTGAAATTTGGCAGAGAGGTAGTCCTCAGGTCAGGGATGTGCCTTTTGCAGGTCTGGTGTAAATTTGTTCAGTAGTTCCTGAGAAAATAGCATTTAAAAGCATATATATATCTGTAAGCGCGCTCCGAGCGCGTACTGTAAGCTTACCGAACGCGTACGGTGCCGTGCGCGAGCTCAATTCTGATTGGTGGTTACATGACTGTAAACATTCGAATCGGTCGAAATCAGAAAGTGTCGGCCGCCATTTTCTGTCTCTCACACTGAAAAACAAAGGTGGAGAACGTGAAAAGGGGGCAACAAAGAGAGTTGCAGACCCCCTAGTGTTTGTCAGGGGGTCCAAGAAGGTCCCAAAAGTAAAAAATACATTTTATAATTTAAAAAAAAAAACGCGGAGTGCGCGTACGGTAAGCTTACCGTACGCGCACGGCAAAACAAATAAAAAATAAATAACGATCACATTTAATATATAAATCGAAGGACCCCCAAGGGAGAAAAAAACAATTGTTATTTTGTACAAAATGGCGAGGCGCGCACGGCACGAAATGTGCAACGTGGGCGCTCGGTGCACGAAGCGCACCGAGTGCCCATGGCGCGCGCACGGTGTGCAAAGTGCACCGTGCGCGCAGGGTGTGTGCATGGTGAAAAACCAGAAAAAAATATAAAAAATAAATACATAACTTAGCATTTAAAAAATCGTACAAATTCACTGAAAAAACCATAGGTTTCACACACGTTATAGTTAGGAATTGCATTTAAAAAACCTTGCAAATTCACTTAAAAAACCATAGGTTTCACACATGTTATAGTTAGCTGTACATTTCACTCGTAAAAAACCAATAAAATTCCACGTTATAGTTAGATCAGGTAACTATAACTTGCGCGACCGCAATCCACAATGTGTCATTTCAGATGTCATCATTGATGTCATGAGTGATGTCACTGACCATGTCATGAGTGATGTAATATGTGACGTCATCAGCAGTTTATTGTGGGCGCGCAAGTTATAGTTACCTGATCTAACTATAACGTGGAATTTCATTGGTTTTTTACGAGTGAAATGTACAGCTAACTATAACATGTGTGTAACCTATGGTTTTTTAAGTGAATATATATATAAATAAATAAATATATATATATATATATATATATATATATATATATATATATATATATATATATATATATATATATATATATATATTCACAAAATCCCAGGTACGTACGGTCTCAGGCTAACAAACGACAAATCCAAATGTGATCTTGACCAGGTTTATTCCACAACGCGTTTCGACTGCATCCGCAGCCTTGCTCACGTGAAAACCGTGCAAATACAAAACACCGTGCACCTATATGCAACGGACATGACATCTGACACAACAGAGATCGAAACAGGACTGCGTATGTGAATACAGCCGCCATCTTGTGAGTACCAGCACGTAATGATACAAATGGAGATAACATAGTGAAACACAGGAGCAGTATAAATCAGCCTGGAGACAGAGTGCTTCTCTACAAATAAAAAATAAATACCTATATACATAGCAAAGCAAGCTGATAGTTACAGTGTTTTAATGCAAGATTCCAATCCACAGAAAACAAGTAAGAAACATATATACATAGCACAATGGCTAATGATAGAAGTATTGTTTTCCTGAAAACGTTGCTGGCGCATGACGTGATTGGAAGTGCTTATAAAGGCATCAACATGACAGTAGTGCAAAATTATTCTAATGTCAATGTATATGGGTCAGTGCAAATGCAGAGCATGAACTAATGACCACGCTCCCACAATATAAAACTGACAATCTAATGCGTTAATCTCGAGAATTAGAAAGACCTAAATATTTGTCTGCAGTTTTTGCTGAATCGGTCCGTGGTCTCGCAAGGAGCGATCTTGGCTGCACTTAAATACGGGAGACATTCATATGGACCGGCTGGTATGAATTGAAGGATTCTTATGCTGGATGACGACAGCGTTATGAGGAACTTATACCCCTGAGGTGAGGAGCGCGGGTCGGGCAGACGGGGAGGAGGGTTGACGCACGGAGATACCGGGTGCCATTCCCGATTTCACGTTTGATAGACCATAGCTCCAGTCTACCTCTCTGGGGATTGCATCATCTTTCATTGTATGCCCAAGGTGATACATCACTGGATTGGAAGGATAGATATTAAATATTACCAGCAGAGGGAACCTGAGATTTCTTAGGGGGCTCCATTGTCAATTTAGATTTACGAAATTTGGGACTGTTTAACAGAATCAAATGATACCACAATTTATCGAATATGGATGAGGAGAGTGAGAGAAGGGCAGCTGCCCTATCACTGTTTGCTAGAGCACCGGGTATGGTCACCAAGGCAACAACAATAGCGAATAAAGACACTGCCAATGATGAAAAGCTACGGAAATTAGAAAAACTTTACAAATCGGAAATCTCCAAATGGTGGGAGGCCATATCCTTGCAGGATTATATAGACAAGGATATGGTCCCCAGAGGTCTACGGATTTACACTATTCCATCATATGAAAATCCGAATCCCAGAATGTTAGAAGAGTGGGCTCAGATCTCCGCTTTAAGCTCAAAAAGAATGCTAGAAATTCTGGTTAAGTACGCTTGGTCGAATAGAGAAAAACTTTTGGAGGAAATTAAAAAATGTGTAGAAGATCTTACTACTAATATGGATCCTACATCATATAACAAAGCCATGGAAGAAATCAAAGTCAGAACTAAAAAACATGAAGCAGATATTAAGGAGCGCAAACAGTGGAAACTTCATAGAGACTGCGAGGACTATGAGCATGGCCGTATCCTAACATTTAGTAGAAAATATGGCCATATTTACAAAAATCAAATGCCAAGCACGACCACCAACATCAGAAATTCAGAGAGCTCTGAAATAGAGGAAACTTCGATCAGTGGCAATGAAACAGGCAACTCAACAATATCAAGTGTTAGATCTGTGGAGAAAGAAATTGGCAATCGCCCCGCCACTTTTTTAGACGAGTACCGGAACCTACGGAGAGGTCGGAAAACTCAGAGAGAACCATCAACAACGAAACCAAAATCACAAAGGGGGCGCGGAAGAGGAAGAGGCGCAACAAGAACAGACGGAAACGAAAACAACAGAGGTGGAAGAAGAGGCAGGGGAAGGGAGCCCATGGGACAACAAGCAAAAAGCTCAACTATGACAGAATCATGGACATAAATACGGTAAATAAAACTATCATGAACCTTTCGCAAAGAGAAATTACCAACATTGAGAAACTAACATTATGTTTAGGCATGTCCTTTTGCCCTACACAGCCTTTTAACTTTGCTGAAACACGCATCGATATGTTCAAATTCATTCGCAAACTGAAACTGAAAAAATGGCATCTATTGAAACCAATAAGATCCCGCAATCAATCGAGCGGGACAAGTGCTGTCTTAGACTTGGATTTGAATATAAGTGATGTAGACAACCTCGTAATGTTGCAACAACTGGAATCTAATGAAGGAAATGAAGATACTCTTTCTAATACAGCAGTTAATCAGCTGTTGGATGCTAATGATATCACGCATAATCAAGTAGCCATGACAGGTTTCAAACCTCGTTCAACATTTTACTAGGCCTGGGCAAAAATTTCGTTCCGTTCGCGGAAATTGCGATAATTTGACATTTTTGCGTTCCGCGGAGAGCGCGAAAATGTCAAAAATTCCGGTTTCCGCAGCTTGGCGATAATTTGTTTCTGGCTCGCGCTGTAAAATGATACATTCTCGCGCGCGCGCGATCGCCTTACCTGAATCCCTGCGTTCGCCGACAAGTTTTCTTGATCCGGTCGCGTTCTCCATGAGATGTTGTATTGTTTTTAGCCATTTGCGCTGTCTCGCGACAGTTCGCGCCCGCAGTGACGTCATGCGTCGCGCGATCACGTCTTTCTTCTCGCGATCATGCACCGCGAGAACAACTCAAAACAAGATGGCCGCGCCCGCAAGCAACCACATGGGTAAGTTGGCGACCCGCAACCATGCAGAAAATCTCGCGAACATGCCGGAAAAAAACTTCCGCATCTTTGCGATATTTCTGCTTGTTTGCGATAATTTTAAACATTCTCGCGATAATTTGCGAAGGTTAATTCCGCAAATTCCGCCCACCCCTACATTTTACCCACCATTAGGACATGACAATATTGACACGTTTCATGATATGGTAAACATGCAGCTAATGAAATTCAGACAAAGAAAATGGTTTAAGACTCAACAAAAACAAAATCTTACATCAGCACAGAAAGATGCTATGGTTTCTTTAGCTCAGGACAATAGTATCATTATTCGCCCAGTGGACAAAGGGGGGAATGTGGTAATACTGGACAGAGAAAAATATATTGCAGAAGCATTACGCCAACTACAAGACAAGTAATTTTACATACAAATCAATAGAGAAGTCTACTCCAATAGTGTAGAATTGATCTGGGAGAAACTCAGCAATTGGAAAGATCTGGGGATTCTTGAGTGGCAGGAGTATTGCTATCTAAAACAGGATTATCCTATTCTGCCGGTATTATACTTACTACCTAAAGTACATAAAGATCCCACAAATCCCCCAGGAAGACCTATAGTCTCATCTAAAGGAAGTATTTCGGAGAATATTTCCAAATACGTTGATTTCTTCCTTAGAGACTATGTCAGTGGCCTACCCTCACATGTCAGGGATACCAAAGATTTCCTTGAGAAAATCGATGGTATCGAATGGGATGAAGATTGTTTGTTGGTAACAATGGATGTCAGCTCTCTCTACACCATAATCAAACATGAACATGGCGTAGAGGCCTGTAAACACTATCTCAAAACAAGACACATCAGATTCAAAGACCATACCAATGTGGTATTAGAGATGATGGAGTTTTGCCTCACACACAACATTTTTTTGTTTGATGGTACACTGTACAAACAAGTAACCGATACAGCGACGGGAACTTGTTTTGCTCCATCATTTGCGAATCTGTTCCTAGGTAAATGGGAAGAAGAAACACTAGTGGATACATCCATTGTCCCAGAACGACAGAAAATCAGGCTCTGGCTCCGCTACATCGACGATATTTTCTTGGTGTGGAGGGGCACAGAACTTGAGGTCACTGAGTTCATTGAGAAACTCAACAATAATAAATATAACATCAGTCTCACCAGCACCATAAGTAAAAACTCAGTGGAATTCCTAGACACTAAAGTGGAAGTAGAGAACAATACCATCCAAACCAAGCTCTTTCGTAAAGATACTGCTGGCAACACACTACTACATGCCCTTAGTGGCCACCCTGATCCTTTGAAATGGAGTATACCATTTGGGGAGTTACTAAGGGCTAAACGTAATTGCAGCACACTGACAGGGTTCAAGGAAGAATCTGCAATCATGCTAGAAAGATTCAAAACCAGGGGTTATCCCACATGGGTCCTGAATAAAGCATTACGTAAGGTCGAATTGATAGAGAGAACAGATACTCTTAGATCCAAGACAGAGAAGGAACCTGGAACAATCCAACAAGAGGAGACAACTAGAATTATACTTACGTATAACAGAAATGCCAAGGACATAAGAAATATATTGACAAAGAATTGGGATATTCTCAAGAGCGATCCCAATATTGGTACCATCATTAGTGAGAAACCCTGTATTACCTATAGAAAAGGGTATAGTTTCAGAGACAGACTAGTACATAGTGATGTGACTATATATAACACCATGAATAATCAGGGACTCCAAGGTTTCTTTTCCTGCGGACATTGCAGGGCCTGTAGAAATAGCACCATGAAAAAAGAATACCAAGATGGAGGTGGTAGAACCAAAACCATCACACAGTTCCTTACCTGTGGAACCCTGTTTGTTGTAAATTGTCTCGAATGTCCCTGCAAGTTGAGATACATAGGTAGCACAGTTCATCCAGCTAAGAAACGTGTATTAGAACATATGAGGGCTATCAACAATTGTGATCAACAGTATCCGGTAGCCAGTCATTTTCAAGAACATCATTTTTCAAACAATATAGGTCTTAGCTATTTTGCCTTGGAACATATCCCAAGATCCCCGAGGGGTGGTAACAGGGTATTAAAACTTAGACAGAGAGAATCAAAGTTGATTATTGATCTTCAGACATAATCCCCGGGGGGGCTCAACATTGACGAAGAGCTACGAATACACCTGTATGAAAAGTAATGTATATTCGTTCGCCATCTGCTCCTCACAAATACTCGTAAGAAAATGTTTATATATGCTGAGAAAAATGTTTAGTGCACCAGATACAGATATAGAAACAGTATATATGAAAGTGGAAAAAGAAAAATATATCTAGATTGTTATTGTGCACAGGATTGTTCTTTGGAACTATTTTTAATTCACTTATCTATGAATAGTATTTTCACATAAATTCTTTCTTCTTTTTTCTTTTCTTTTCTTTCACTACAGGAGGAAAGGCAGGGACCCATACCACAGGGGTGGTATCACATTCACGGGTCCCCATCCTTTTTTCCGAAGGCACAACAGAAGGCGGTATCAGTACAGATTTGTTATTGTCACCTTTAATTGTTCTTGGTTTGCTCTTGGCCTACATAAGGGCGATCACAAGCATTGTCTTGTGTCAAAAATGTCGGAGGGGTATATATAAATACATATACATATATACAATTATGGTGTGTAATCCCTTCAGAATATTTCATAGACTGGGCTTTCCCTGAATATTATTGGACATTAGTACACAGAGCATAGTGGATTCTGGTACATAGGTTGGAACCTCTGCACCCTCATGTGGCGTACCCGTTAATGGGCACTTGTCCGTTATTTCAATTTCTCGATCCAAAGATACGTTTTGGTATGTTTTACCTAATCATTCCTCATTAATCTTGGATTAAACCTGCCATATACAGAAGGGATCGGCATGACTTACTACTCACCTCACATTTCACAATGTTCATTTTTGGTATCTGAGATTATACAGTGGTATTATTCTTTTTTGGCACGAGATTATGTACGCCAACTTTATCGAAAATGAAATGTTATGCCACACTGCATTATATGATACCAACGATACGTTGTATGACATGTGGGGAATCGCATGACATTTGTAACTATTGCAGTATAACCATTCCAATATGGCCGCGATGCTTTCGCCGTTGTGATTCGGGCTGAAATGTGTTCGTATACCTATTTGGGATTGAACCTGTTATTTAAGTGCAGAGGAGATGTGTGATACGCATCATGTACCTTATATTCTCCATATTTTCAACGTTACATATGGGAGGTAATCCTAAAACTATTTTCTCTTGGTGCGAGTTATCTAAACAAATGCAAAAAAACTTTATCACACAAAACTTCATTGAAAATGAAATGAAAATGTATGCATATATGGTATATACAAAATACATAGGATATGATGCAAGATATGTGGACATCCATAGGACATATGCAGTATAACCATTTCAATATGGCCGCGATATTTTCACATAACTGATTGAGTTTATTTTCACCGAGAGGCTGTCATTTGTATTTACTACCCCATGAATAACGATCAGTGTACAAAATGGTGACAATTGTGTGCATTTCCATCGTGTGAACAAGGCTGTTTAGCCGAAACGTGTAGCGTGGAAATAAACGTCCTATTTATCATTTACTCTGGAGCCTGAGAGTGTATTATTATCGCTTATTGACGGACTGAATATTGGAATACCGGGTGCTCTTCCGGTGTATACACCACCCTCCACGGGTCCGTGGTCTCGCAAGGAGCGATCTTGGCTGCACATATATATATATATATATATATATATATCACAAGAAAGTTACCCCACGGGTGGAGGCACAAACCCAGGGCAGCCCACATTCCACACACGCTGGCTCCTCGAATTCACCGCCGACGCGTTTCAGGCCATCCGCCCTTCTTCATGGGCGGTCTGTAATTCAAATGAAAAGGCAAGCATGAACCACCAGCGTATTCTCTCTTTTATTTCAATCACTCCTTAAATGGGAAATCGGGGAATTCTGGGTCTGGTAGTTTTAACAATCAACTTCAAATGAAGTGCTGCCATCAAATCCATTTGTTATATAAAATCAATTCAGTCAGAGTTAATCGTGAGAGTGGAAAATGAAATTGAAGCATGCCCCGTTCCGCTCACCGCTCCGAATCTATGGCGGTAGCAGACCCACACGGTTGAAGTGGTGGTGCCATCCGTGACCGGGGCCGGTCACAAAATTATCACAAGAAAGTTACCCCACGGGTGGAGGCACAAACCCAGGGCAGCCCACATTCCACACACGCTGGCTCCTCGAATTCACCGCCGACGCGTTTCAGGCCATCCGCCCTTCTTCATGGGCGGTCTGTAATTCAAATGAAAAGGCAAGCATGAACCACCAGCGTATTCCCTCTTTTATTTCAATCACTCCTTAAATGGGAAATCGGGGAATTCTGGGTCTGGTAGTTTTAACAATCAACTTCAAATGAAGTGCTGCCATCAAATCCATTTGTTATATAAAATCAATTCAGTCAGAGTTAATCGTGATAGTGGAAAATGAAATTGAAGCATGCCCCGTTCCGCTCGCCGCTCCGAATCTATGGCGGTAGCAGACCCACACGGTTGAAGTGGTGGTGCCATCCGTGACCGGGGTCGGTCACAAAATTATCACAAGAAAGTTACCCCACGGGTGGAGGCACAAACCCAGGGCAGCCCACATTCCACACACGCTGGCTCCTCGAATTCACCGCCGACGCGTTTCAGGCCATCCGCCCTTCTTCATGGGCGGTCTGTAATTCAAATGAAAAGGCAAGCATGAACCACCAGCGTATTCCCTCTTTTATTTCAATCACTCCTTAAATGGGAAATCGGGGAATTCTGGGTCTGGTAGTTTTAACAATCAACTTCAAATGAAGTGCTGCCATCAAATCCATTTGTTAAATAAAATCAATTCAGTCAGAGTTAATCGTGAGAGTGGAAAATGAAATTGAAGCATGCCCCGTTCCGCTCGCCGCTCCGAATCTATGGCGGTAGCAGACCCACACGGTTGAAGTGGTGGTGCCATCCGTGACCGGGGCGGTCACAAAATTATCACAAGAAAGTTACCCCACGGGTGGAGGCACAAACCCAGGGCAGCCCACATTCCACACACGCTGGCTCCTCGAATTCACCGCCGACGCGTTTCAGGCCATCCGCCCTTCTTCATGGGCGGTCTGTAATTCAAATGAAAAGGCAAGCATGAACCACCAGCGTATTCCCTCTTTTATTTCAATCACTCCTTAAATGGGAAATCGGGGAATTCTGGGTCTGGTAGTTTTAACAATCAACTTCAAATGAAGTGCTGCCATCAAATCCATTTGTTATATAAAATCAATTCAGTCAGAGTTAATCGTGAGAGTGGAAAATGAAATTGAAGCATGCCCCGTTCCGCTCGCCGCTCCGAATCTATGGCGGTAGCAGACCCACACGGTTGAAGTGGTGGTGCCATCCGTGACTGGGGCCGGTCACAAAATTATCACAAGAAAGTTACCCCACGGGTGGAGGCACAAACCCAGGGCAGCCCACATTCCACACACGCTGGCTCCTCGAATTCACCGCCGACGCGTTTCAGGCCATCCGCCCTTCTTCATGGGCGGTCTGTAATTCAAATGAAGAGGCAAGCATGAACCACCAGCGTATTCCCTCTTTTATTTCAATCACTCCTTAAATGGGAAATCGGGGAATTCTGGGTCTGGTAGTTTTAACAATCAACTTCAAATGAAGTGCTGCCATCAAATCCATTTGTTATATAAAATCAATTCAGTCAGAGTTAATCGTGAGAGTGGAAAATGAAATTGAAGCATGCCCCATTCGCTCGCCGCTCCGAATCTATGGCGGTAGCAGACCCACACGGTAGAAGTGGTGGTGCCATCCGTGACCGGGGCCGGTCACAAAATTATCACAAGAAAGTTACCCCACGGGTGGAGGCACAAACCCAGGGCAGCCCACATTCCACACACGCTGGCTCCTCGAATTCACCGCCGACGCGTGGCACCACCACTTCAACCGTGTGGGTCTGCTACCGCCATAGATTCGGAGCGGCGAGCGGAACGGGGCATGCTTCAATTTCATTTTCCACTCTCACGATTAACTCTGACTGAATTGATTTTATATAACAAATGGATTTGATGGCAGCACTTCATTTGAAGTTGATTGTTAAAACTACCAGACCCAGAATTCCCCAATTTCCCATTTAAGAAGTGATTGAAATAAAAGAGGGAATACGCTGGTGGTTCATGCTTGCCTTTTCATTTGAATTACAGACCGCCCATGAAGAAGGGCGGATGGCCTGAAACGCGTCGGCGGTGAATTCGAGGAGCCAGCGTGTGTGGAATGTGGGCTGCCCTGGGTTTGTGCCTCCACCCGTGGGGTAACTTTCTTGTGATAATTTTGTGACCGGCCCCGGTCACGGGTGGCACCACCACTTCAACCGTGTGGGTCTGCTACCGCCATAGATTCGGAGCGGCGAGCGGAACGGGGCATGCTTCAATTTCATTTTCCACTCTCACGATTAACTCTGACTGAATTGATTTTATATAACAAATGGATTTGATGGCAGCACTTCATTTGAAGTTGATTGTTAAAACTACCAGACCCAGAATTCCCCGATTTCCCATTTAAGGAGTGATTGAAATAAAAGAGGGAATACGCTGGTGGTTCATGCAGTGAGCAAGGCGGTTTCACCGCCGAAACGCGTCTGACCTGTATTTGTAATAAATCGCCGTCTGTGCCATAAGTCTTCACGGTGTTGGTGCCTGTTTGTGGAAAGACGATCAGGATGTTGACATATATATATATATATATATATATATATATATATATATATATATATATTCACTGAAAAAAACATAGGTTTCACACATGTTATAGTTAGCGGAAATTTTACTGATAAAAAACCAATGAAATTCCCCCGTTATAGTTAGTGCAGGCAACTATAACTCACGCGACCGCAATCCTCTGCTGATGCTAATACTGTATTTTGACACTTATTTGCCCATGTCTTCTTCCATACATTTTTAGCTATACATATATTACAAATATTTTTTTTTCATAAAGACACATATGTCATCAGCAGAAGATTGCGGTCGCGTGAGTTATAGTTGCCTGCACTAACTATAACGGGGGAATTTCATTGGTTTTTTAGCAGTAAAATTTCCGCTAACTATAACATGTGTGAAACCTATGGTTTTTTCAGTGAATTTGCAAGGTTTTTTAAATGCTAATTCCTAACTATAATGTGTGTGAAACCTATGGTTTTTTCAGTGAATTTGTACGGTTTTTTAAATGCTAAGTTACTTTACGCCATTCGTGGCGTGCGCGCCCACTTAACGCAGTTCGTTTCGCGCACCGTGCGCGCACAGTGAGCAGCGCACCGCGCACCCACTTTACGCAGTTAGTGCCGTGCACGCACGGTGGGCACGCGGTGTGCTACGCGCACCGCATGCCCACGTTACGCTAGATGGGCCATGTACGCACGATGCGCTTCGCGCACCGTGCGCACATGGAGGACATATGATGCACTTCGTTTTGAAAGGTAATATTTTAATTTTTCGTATATTTTAGAAACCATGCACAAATGGTGCCCTTCGGGCACCATTTGCACACGGGGTGGAGAGAGTGTGGATAATTTTTTTTTTTATTATTTTTTTTTTTAATATTTTAGTTTATCTCACGTGTAATAAGCCATGCAAAATTGGTGCACTTCGGGCACCAATTGAACACGGGGTGGAGAGAGTGTTGATAATTTATTTATTTTTTTAATTTTTTACCGTACGCGTACGGTAAGCGTAATCGGCGAAATTACCGAAAAAATAAAAATTCCGTTTTTGGCCTTGGGGGATCTTTGGGGACTCCCTCAACATGGCTATGTGTGTGGGAGCTGTCTAAACAGCCCCTTTACATGTTTTTGGGCTTTATATTTTAAAAATCACTCTCAGTGCGAGAGAGAAAATGGCGGCCGCCGCTTCCTGGTTTCGGCCGATTCGAATGTTTACTTAGATCTAAGAGCCAATCAGAATCGCGCTCGCGCACGCCACCGTACGCGTACGGTAAGCGTACCGTAAGCGCACCGTAAGCTGGCTCAGATATATATATTGATTTAAAGGCTATTTTCTCAGAATCTACTGAACAGATTTACACCAAACCTACAAAAGGCACTTCCTTGACCTGAGGACTACCTCTCTGCCAAATTTCTAGTAATTCTGTTCAGCCGTTCGGGCTGTAGCCCTGTCTAAAGGTCCTATGGAAAAATGCATGGGAAAAACGCGTTTTGGGACCCCCCTTTTATCTCAGCCCCCGCTTGACGAATCCCCCCGAGACTTTCAGGGTAGGAGCGGAGCGTAGCGCCCCACCTATTTTGAAAAATTCGCGAGGATTCGTCGACCGGCGCCAAAGTTATTCAAAATAGAATGTTGCGGATTTCCTATGGAAACGTGGTCCTAACTATAACTACCTACTGGCGACCGCCAGTAGGTAATATATATATATATATATATATATATCAAAGAAATACCCTTTCAGGCATAGAGTGACGAATAAATTATGCAAAAAAGAAGCAGAGAACTCTGGGTAGTTCTCAAGTTTAGGTGGAAAGCAGCTCCTGTATGGAGCACTCTCAACACCAGCGACACTCTAGATCTGCTCACCTCAAATGTCTGTTTTTCTATCAAAATCTTTAAGCATAGGATTAGCACAGTGCCATCCACGCCGAGATAGAAAAGGACAAAGTCTTTTGCCATTTGTACAGCAAAGTCTTTAAGCATAGGACTAGCACAGTGTTGTCCTTGCCGAGCTGTAAAATGACAAAAGCCAATTACCACTCCAGGCACAGTATTACAGCTTTGAGTTGGTAAAATACCAATCAAGCCAACCTGAAATGAGTAAAAGCAACCCCTGACACAGTGTTTCGCTCTAATTAGAGCTCTTCAGAGAGGTATAGCTTTGTCCAGACACAAGGGAGCACCCAGTATAAGTCAAAGAAATAACCTTTCAGGCATAGAGTGACAAATAAATTATGCTAAAAAGAAGCAGAGAACTCTGGGTAGTTCTCAAGTTTAGGTGGAAAGCAGCTCCTGTATGGAGCACTCTCAACACCAGCGACACTCTAGATCTGCTCACCTCAAATGTCTGTTTTTCTATCAAAATCTTTAAGCATAGGATTAGCACAGTGCCATCCACGCCGAGATAGAAAAGGACAAAGTCTTTTGCCATTTGTACAGCAAAGTCTTTAAGCATAGGATTAGCACAGTGTTGTCCTTGCCGAGCTGTAAAATGACAAAAGCCAACTACCACTCCAGGCACAGTATTACAGCTTTGAGTTGGTAAAATACCAATCAAGCCAACCTGAAATGAGTAAAAGCAACCCCTGACACAGTGTTTCGCTCTAATTAGAGCTCTTCAGAGAGGTATAGCTTTGTCCAGACACAAGGGAGCACCCGGTATAAGTCAAAGAAATACCCTTTCAGGCATAGAGTGACGAATAAATTATGCAAAAAAGAAGCAGAGAACTCTGGGTAGTTCTCAAGTTTAGGTGGAAAGCAGCTCCTGTATGGAGCACTCTCAACACCAGCGACACTCTAGATCTGCTCACCTCAAATGTCTGTTTTTCTATCAAAATCTTTAAGCATAGGATTAGCACAGTGCCATCCACGCCGAGATAGAAAAGGACAAAGTCTTTTGCCATTTGTACAGCAAAGTATTTAAGCATAGGACTAGCACAGTGTTGTCCTTGCCGAGCTGTAAAATGACAAAAGCCAATTACCACTCCAGGCACAGTATTACAGCTTTGAGTTGGTAAAATACCAATCAAGCCAACCTGAAATGAGTAAAAGCAACCCCTGACACAGTGTTTCGCTCTAATTAGAGCTCTTCAGAGAGGTATAGCTTTGTCCAGACACAAGGGAGCACCTAGTATAACTCAAAGTAATACCCTTTCAGGCATAGAGTAACGAATAAATTATGCAAAAAAGAAGCAGAGAACTCTGGGTAGTTCTCAGGTTTAGGTGGAAAGCAGCTCCTGTATGGAGCACTCTCAACACCAGCGACACTCTAGATCTGCTCACCTCAAATGTCTGTTTTTCTATCAAAATCTTTAAGCATAGGATTAGCACAGTGCCATCCACACCGAGATAGAAAAGGACAAAGTCTTTTGCCATTTGTACAGCAAAGTCTTTAAGCATAGGACTAGCACAGTGTTGTCCTTGCCAAGCTGTAAAATGACAAAAGCCAATTACCACTCCAGGCACAGTATTACAGCTTTGAGTTGGTAAAATACCAATCAAGCCAACCTGAAATGAGTAAAAGCAACCCCTGACACAGTGTTTCGCTCTAATTAGAGCTCTTCAGAGAGGTATAGCTTTGTCCAGACACAAGGGAGCACCCAGTATAAGTCAAAGAAATGCCCTTTCAGGCATAGAGTGACGAATAAATTATGCAAAAAAGAAGCAGAGAAATCCTATAGATTCTTTGGACATGCCTGCAGCCCTAATTGCTGGATGGAATTCCCCCAAATTTGGCAGAAAGGTAGCTTTGGTTCACAGATTACCCTTTTAGTTATTTTATGTAAATCCAAATTTGTATATCTACTATCGCAAAGTCTTTGTGCTTTCATGGTACCTATCACACGGTGCAGGTATTTACAAGGGGCACCATAGTTTCCCCCTCCGCCTCCAACCAGAGGTCGTGGAAGAAAGGGGTCCTGCTAGGGACCCCTAAAAATGCTTTCTAACAAGCTTTCTATGTTGGAAAGCCTGACATGGAAAGCCTGTCGGAAACTGACATCAGAATATTGACGGCAGAAACGCCATCTGACTGGCCAGCGGGCTCCTTGAGCCCATCGGAAACCAGCCGGATTGACTGGCGGGTTTCAAATCCGACTGCCATCATTGTAAAATGGCAGTCGGATTTGAAATCTTGGATGTTGGTCAGCTTTCCGACCGATATCCAAATTAGGACCTAAATCTTACATAATTCCAAACTAGCCCCATATGTACGGTTTGGGCATTTTTTTTTTTACATGAGTATAATCTCATGTTAATCCTGAATATTAGATTGAGTATTTTTCATATACTTTATTCCTCATCATATTTTTCATAGTGTTTACTCACAGGGAGACTGGTTTGAGAAGAAAATGTCTGCACCAAAATCTTTTAACATATGTGCTGCGCCCCTTGAGGTGTCTAAGCAACTTTCTGTAAGACTTTATAATCTTTTTGAAAAAAACATCGTACATGTATCTTGGGTAACGTTTGGACACCAGGGCAAAGGTGCATTCAGTGTTCACACAGACAACCTCACAAATAAATGTCACATAATTTGCATAACGTTTGCAATAACTACACGTTAAAGGTGGAAAACAATGCCATTTTGTCCACCGCTACACTATACTTAATATCTACAATATAGTGTTGTGAAGTGCCTAAAACCCAGCATGTTGGCACAAAATTAAACATCGTACTTAGCCAGGTGCATGAATAATTAAGGTAAATGCAGCAATACTGTAGTTTAGTTAATTTTGTATAAATCCATTGTTACGTTCCGAATATCAATATGTATTTCCTGAGGTGAAAAGTGTTAATTTTGCTATTCAATCTCACGCTGGGTATAAATGATTTCTAACTTGAAGTAATGGCACGTTGTAAATGTCCATGCCTAATACTTGATTAATCTTCATTTTTAACATTAAACTTTGAGGCATAATTCAAATGTCACTTATAAATAATCGTTTTACAACTAATGCTGTAATATTGTAGCAGTTATTTAATCCAGGCGGCAGCCCTGACAAGGACAAGCAAATAATACACGAAATAATGTTGGTTAACAGTGTAATTAAGTGTTACATGACATGCAGTCAGGACATTGGAACTGCCTTTACATGTTCAAAAATAGAGTAAACGATTTGTTGATTACAAAGCTGTCCAGGGACAAGCATTAATATACATAACAAAATTCGCCAGCGATTAGATTTGAGGATCTGCTGCCTTGCAGTCAAGCTTAATTGTTTGCATATCCTTGTCTCCTGGTATTACAGTTTTTTAATTGCAGGCACTTTTACCATGTCACATTATCATGCACACTTCCAGCTAAATAGCCAGATATTCTTTTATTTTAATAAACTGTACCTGTGTAATGAATAGCAAAAGCACAATCCAGTCAAGCAGCACCTTTTATGGAAAACTTAATAAAGGCGAGAAGATTAATGTGGCCATTTTCTTCAAAAGGTTTTCTCAGGTCTGTGTTTATGGTGAAATTTTCTGATGAATAGCGTCTCTGTTTTTGAGAATTGTACTCAGATAAACAATTTCTCAGTAACAGAAACAGGAGCGCTATTACCTCAGTTTGATTTATTTCAGGTGGGTTTTGCATATTTAGATTCGTTTTGCTAAGTTTCACCATACTTTCTAAATGATCTTAACTAGTTGATTTATATTAAAGCAGATTCAAAGTAAGGTTGCATTATAAAGTCTTTCGTTCTGAAAAGTTGGTATTCGGAGCTTGTTTATTCCATTTCATTTTCCCTACGATTTGTAAATATCAGGGAAAAGTCCACCCTATAATTGAAAAAAATATATACTTTCTTATATGAGACGCTTTTCGGATCAGACTAAACCTTAAAACCACAAACAGCATAGAGTGAGTTGCTGTGATTATACCTCACATGTATAAAAGTAGAAACAAGTTGATACATTGCTTTTTGTACATTTTCGTTTTCAGAGGCCACAAACTTATAAAGTATATGCAGATAAGGGGCGTCCACAAAGTGCTTAATTCACCACTTAAGTGCCTCTAGACAATGGGACATCAGAGGTGCCCTACCCTCAATGTTACGGTGTTTCAACTTTAGATCATGCCATTAGACCTCAAACTTAGAAAATATTCGCAGATAACGGGCGTCCACACAGTGCTCATTTTACAAGTGCCCCTAGATACTGGGGCATCACATGTGCCATACCCTCAAAGTTACTTTGTTGCAACACTAAACCATGCCATTAGACCACAAACTCAGAAAATAAACAAACTCAGAAAATATACGCAAATGACTGTGGTCCACACAGTGCTTAATTTAAGTGCCTCTAGACACTGGGACACCAGAGGTGCGCAGCGCTACCCTCAAAGTTACTTTGTTTCAACCCTAGACCATGCATTAGAACACAAACTCAGAAAGTATACTCGGATAAAGGTGTCCGCATAGTACATAATTCATAGTGCCGTAGACACTGGGACACCAGAGTTGCCCTACCCTCAACATGTCTTTGTTTCAACACATTTAAGAAAGAAACTAAGGATAATCCGAACTAACTAGTTCTTGCCACCCCCTTGTTCTTATATCATATGAGACTCTATAGTTTTTCACGTTGCATATTGTGTCACCACTGTTATTCAAACTTAAAAGAACAATTGTGTTTAGTGTCTTTCTCACCATTGCATTTTGTAGATAGGTTTTCTCCCTCCCAAAGCCTGATAATACTTTATCTTCATAATAGTTTTCAGTTCATTTGGGCAGAAAAGGTTGCATGGTTATGTCCACATACTTTAAGGACTTTTTGCACACTTTTCAGGTTTTTACAAAGACTATTCCATTCACAATGCATATGAAAGTGCTGATAAGAGATTCTTAAGAATGTGTGTCAGATGACACATTTTTTAACAGGCAGTATTTCATGTCCTTGCTGGTAAGCAGAGGGAGAAGTGGGCGGTGTCCATCATAACCAACGTTCCCAGGCTTTTTTTTATTTTATCAAAATAGCTCTCACACGTTTTGCTAACAAAACACAATTTCTGAACAGCTACCTCAAACTGAAAGGAAGAGAGAGATCGCCTCTCCTTGTAGTGAGAGAATCTAAAGGCAGCAAAACTGGAAACAAGCCTTCTGTCATGTGGGAAATCACATACTCTTGCCATTGTATTGCCAGCACTGTCTGTAGGAGTGAGCACAAGGAGGGGCTCATTTATGAAAACGGTTGCATCACTGTGTGAAAACAGCGATGCGACAGTTGTCACCGAGCCCGGCTTGCGACACGATGGACGCACTATATCTAATGTTTGGCACTCCCTATCGCAAGGAGTTACAGTATCTGACGTATCTGTAGGAGCAGTAATGACGCATTGCTGGAGTGTGTCGCAAAAGTGACGCAACCCCAGCAATGGGTAATTATACATGGGTAAGTCCCATGTTAAATGTGCCTGCGTCAGTCTTACACCTGTTGTGAGGCAGGCATAAGATTGTGACGCAGTGGCATCCTAGAAGTGGCGCATTGAAATCTGATCAATTTCACTGCACCCCTTCTACGAGGCTTTTTGAGGGGGAATGTCCACCATGCATACATTATACCTGACGCAGGTAAAATGTAGCATAGGGCTTTACAAAGTGACACATATGCCTAGATGCTTCACTTTGTAAATAGGCGCAACATGGCGAATTTTTTACGCCACCGTTGCATCACAAAAAGTGTCGCAATGGCAGCACAGAAATGTCACAAGGCCCCATAAATGAGGCCCAAAGTTCGTAGGTGAAGGATCGCTGTTTTTACCACACAAACCTCCAGATGGCACCTCTTGAAGATCGAATTCTGGGGGACCGAAAAGGAGCTAAGCAGTCAGAAAACCCTAAACACAATTTTACAGGACACGACCCAAACTGGTCAGGAGCCTAAGAAAATATTCAAAAGAGTTTCAGAGTCATGAAGGCAGGAAAACATGCTAAACGTAACCAGGAGGGAAAAGCCAAATGCTGCAAAACATTGCCAAACCCAATAGATCTCGTTTAGGAAAGACCTATTGGCTTTGCCAATGCTTTTTCCAGGTTTGCAGCTAAACTAGGTGCAAAATCCTTTAGAGAAATAATTACAGTATATAAAAGCAAATGATTATCAGTGGCAACATATGGCTCCGGCCTATGAGAATATTTTTATATAAAATGTATTCAAAACTCGTAAATAGTTATTTTACTAGGACTGTTAGCTGTTTCGCACAACTGTTCGACCTGCGTCTGTCATACTGAACTGGGGGATTCCTTATTTAGAAGATTTAATACAATAAAGTCCACTGCTTCTTTGGATTTTAATTTGGGTGACCCAGAGTCCAGCTCTACAAGGTAAATTATACGGGATTATTTCGTATTTAATAATCTGTTACAGATCCCATAGCTACTTAATTACCAAAAGGCCTGTTCCCAGCAGGGCGTTATCTGACTATCCAATAATCTGAATTGAATAATGCTCTACCAAAGTTTTAGTTAAGGACTTGTTTTTGAGTGTTGGGAGAATGCAGGGGTTACCTGAGAGAGCTGTAAATATTTTACTATACCAACTCTAGGGATCTTTCAATCTTTTTTCACAGTGAATCAACTACCAGCACCTATTTTTGCTTACTCAAATTAGGTTGAACGTTTTAGATTTTTAAGTTTCTTTTCCTAAGAGTGGGTCCTCGTTTGTGGAAGTTCAATGTTGTCCTTGTGACAATTTGTCATCTCAGAGCATGCCCCATTTCATGCTCTTATGTAATTGTTATTTACCTCCCAGTAAAGGGTATCTATTGATAAAAGTCACCCTTTAAATATGAGGCAACGTAGACATGCAAATATTCTGGGTAAACAGCTTTTTTCTAATACTGGCTTTGACTATCAATGTTGTCTAGCTTTGTCCAGAGTGCTTTCAAAATAAGCTGTTTTTAGACTAATTATATTCAGAAGAGTATGTGTTATGTCTAGAGGCTCTGGAGTGCTTTATATGAATTTATTTATTTTAACTGGTGAATTGTATTTTAATGTGACTGTAAATTTATCTGTATCTTATATGGCTTATGTTAGACCTGACATCCTTAGGGAGGTCTTTCCCCTACCTTTTTGCCTTTTTCCTCTCTTTTTTGCTGATTCTTTTCTAACACTGCTAGCCAGTGCTAAAATGCATGTGCTTCTCCATGGCCGTACTGGCTACCAGGCGTTTTTGGCATGCTGCCGAGCTGGGGGCTGATTTCATTGATGGGGACCTGCGTGTGCTGAATTACATTTTTGCTTTGTTTATTTCGAAGCACACGCAGGTCTCCATCAATGAAATTAACCCCCACCACAGTGACATCAGCCCCCAGCTCGGCAGCATACCAAAATGCCCAGTAGCCAGTCCAGCCCTGTGCTTCTCCCCCAAACATGAATACATTGGTGCATACCTGATAGGCATATGTGTTGTACTGGTAAGTCCCTTGTAAATTTGCACACCATATACCCAGGGCCTGAACTTAAGATTCTCCTAGTGGGCGGCAGCACTGATTGTGCCACCCACAGAAGTAGCATTTGAAACTTGTCTCAGGTTTGCCACTACAGTGCACATGCGTGCAGTTTACTATCACTTTGACTTGGCATTTAAAACTACTTGCCAGGCCATAAACTCCCCTTTCACCCAGTTGAATCCTTTAAGCAGCACTGCAGTCCAGACAGAGGTTGGAAAATGTAATGTAATGTAATGTAATGTAAAGGTGAATTTATACCGCGCGGCTACCACTCCAAGGAGTATCTTGGCGCTGAGTCAACCAGATGGAAAAGTTGAGGGGGGAAGACATAATTCACGCAGGCACCAAGACTACACCATTGCTAAGCAAGCCGCATCAGTAAGAGAAAAGATCCATGTTTTCAGAGCCTTTCTAAATTGGGCCTCCTGCGACAAGGATCGGATGAAAGAGGGAAGACCATTCCAGGCTTTAGCGCCCAAGACAAAAAGAGATTTGCCACCCTTGGTGGCTAGCCTGAATTTAGGGATAGTGAGCAGATTCAGTCCTGAAGATCTCAGACAGCGTGCCGGATGGTAACGTTTAAAGCCATGACACAGATACTTCGGACCTTGCTGATGGAAGGCCCTAAAAGTGAGTAAAAGGATCTTAAAAAGAATCCTTTTGCCAATGGGGAGCCAGTGAAGAGTGTTCAGTGCCGCTGATGCAGATGATTTACGAGGCCAGCGTAGTACTAAACGAGCCGCAGCATGCTGGACTATTTGTAGTTTACGTAGTACTGTTTTATTGGCTCCAGCATATAAACTATTACAATAGTCCAGCCTGGAGGTGATCAGAGCAACTGCGACTGTCTTCCTAGCTGGCAAGGGCAGGAGATCAAAAAACTTCCTTAATGATTTTATTATACAGAAGCATGAGCCTGCTACAGTCAGCGCTTGTTGTTTGAAGGATAGCTGGCAATCAAACCTGATGCCCAAATTCCGAGCAGAGGTGATGGTCATAGGGGGAACTTCAGCATCCTCGGGCCAGCAAGTTGTTGGGGAAAACAGATTTTGTTTACCAAAGGGAATAATTTCTGTTTTGCCAGCGTTGCATTTGAAGTGATTGTCCGCCATCCAATGAAAAGTAGCAGCTAGGCACTGTCTGAGATTGTCCTCACTATCTAAATGGTCACCATCTAGTACTAAAATAAGCTGAGTATCATCAGCATACGAGATACTACTAATCTGGAAGCTTGTGATTAGTTTCATCAGGGGGACCATATACAAGTTAAAGAGCAGTGGACTCAAGCTTGATCCCTGAGGAACTCCAGAGCTAAGGGGTCTGGCCTCAGATTGAAAATTACCAAGCACTGTAACTTGTTGTCTGTTTGTGAGGAAATTTTTTAGCCAGGCCAGAACCACCCCACCTACTCCTGCGGCAGCCAGACGGTTCAGAAGGATGTTATGAGAAACCGTATCAAAGGCTGCCGACAGGTCAAGTAGGATTAATACAGCTTTCTTACCCTGTTCCAAGGCCATCCGAAGGGTCTCTGCTGTAAACAGCAGGGCAGATTCGGTAGAATGATTAGGTCTGAACCCTGACTGATTGGAATGCAGAATATTATTTTCTTCCAAGAAACTCGTGAGCTGGTAATTCACGAACTTCTCAGTCATTTTGGATAGAGCAGGGAGCAGGGATATTGGCCGTAAATTGGAGAGGGTGGTCAGGTCGGCTAATGCCTTTTTTTGAAGAGGCTTAAGAGCAGCAAGTTTCCAGTCGTTTGGAATATCCGCTGTGGCTAGGGATGAATTAATGATCCCATTGATAATGGGATTCATTACTGTGGCTAGGGTATGTAGGACTAATGGGGGACAGGGATCAAAAGGCGAGCCCGATTTACAGGCAAAAATGGCCTTTAAGGAGCCTTCCAGCGTTACGTGAGAGAATATTTCCAGAGTGGCTGTACTTTCCTTGCTCTCTGTGCTCTCAGTGAATTCTGTGATTTCTATAGTGGACGATGTTTGGGGGAAAGTCTTAACGATGTCCAGGATCTTATTCTCAAAATACACTGCAATTTCATCACAGAGTTTCTGGGATGGCGGTATTTCCTGCCGAAGGACTGACGTATTAGTAAAATCCTTGACTATTTTAAAAATTTCTTTTTCCTTATTGCCTTGAGCTGCCATAGAAATGGCCTGGAGAAAATGGGCTTTCTTAGCTGACTTTATGTGAGCATGATAGCTTCTTCTTGCTTGTTTGTAGATGTCCCGAGCAGAGGCTTCATATAGCCTGCGCCATCTCCGTTCCAGTTTTTTTAACTCTGTCAGTTCTGATCGTAAGGCAGATGAGAACCAAGGGGCTCTCCTCTTTGTTGTTCTAACATTAGAACTTGAGATCTGAGACCTAATAGGGTCTAATTGGTGACCTACCCTGTTTAACCAATCACAGAAACCTTGATTGTCTCCAGTTGTATTCCCTGTTGTCCTAGGTGCACTAGATATAAGAGACTCAATCAAATCAGGTCTCTTGGATAATTTCTTCCAATTAGGTTTACACAAGAACTTGGAAGTAGGTTTCTTGTTAAGATTCGGTATCATAGTTTTGTGGTTTAATGAAATATGAAAAGGTATGAAAAAATGGTCAGACCAGATCTGGGGACAGGGTGATTTTACAACAAGTTTGGTGGAGTTAGAGCAAATACAATCCAAAATGTGACCTCCTAAATGTGTACTTTCATGGGTCAGTAGGGTGAGTCCCAGGACATTGATAGTCTCCATAAAGCTGTCAACTCCAGGAGCAGAAGGAGAATCAAGATGCAGGTTTAGATCTCCTAACAAAATAAAATTAGAAAATCTAAGCACTAAATCACTTAATATGTTTCCCAAGTTGTCAAGGAATTCCTTCGCTGGGCCTGGGGGGCGATAAATCAATACCCCAGAGAAGGTGAACGAATCATGGATGGCCAGGGAGAAGGCTAATGCTTCAGCTCCTTTAATGTCTACCAACTCGTAGGAAGAGCATTTTAAGGAATTGCGGTGGATAATAGCAATGCCTCCTCCTCGTTGTATGGGTCTATCTAGCCGCTGAATTGAGTAGTCCTGTGGTAAGGCTATGGCTAGATCTGGATTACACCATGGCTTCAGCCAGGTTTCGGTAACCAACAACCAATCTAGCATATTGTCAGAGATCAAATCATGAATATTCTGGGCGTTCTTCCAGATAGAACGGGCATTGATAAGGCCACCTCGAAGTGCTGTTGGATGAGCAGGAATCTTATAGTGCGTCCGATGGGGTGCGAGAAGTGGCAAGGCATCCCTGGGCAACATGTTCGACATACACAAAACGGCAGATGCAGAGAATAAACACCTACGATAGGGGTCCGCCTCCACGCCTCCGTGACGCTGACGGGCGCAGACGGGCAGGACTCTGGCCTGACTCAGGCACGAGTCAGGCGCGACCGCTGCGCGTTACCGCTGCGCGAGCTGAGGGAGGGTTAAATAGAGACTCCCCACACGTTCAGCTGAGCACTAGAGCGCTCAGTGCAATGGCACCACCCGCTAATCCAGTCCCCCAAGATGGCGGCCAAGGTGCAGTGATACGGTGATGCAATCCGCTAAAGTAGCGGTGAAGTCACAATTTACAGTGCAGGAGTGTGGGCGGCTGAGAGTACAATTAAAAGCAAGGTATGAACAAAGCAACTAACTAAAATACAAAACGAGGAATAATTGGTAAAAAACGCTAGTAAATTGCGTTTCGACAAGCGAAGCGCTAGCGAGTACAAAGCGCCGTAGTTGAATGTCTGGCTATCCCTTCCAGAAGAAGAAGACCCTTGCCCTGGCTAAGCTTGAGAAGGAGCCATCTCTAGAGGAGAAGAGGCTAGCCATGGAGGAAAGGAAGATAGCCCATGATCTAAGCCTCAGAGACCTGGATAATAGAGACCTCCAGCAACTTCAATATTGGTAGCAGCATATCTGCAGTGTCTGCACATTAGTCCCGATTCCATATCACAAAAGATATGGTGCCCAATTACAATGTGGAGGATGACATAGATAAATGGTTGGCAGCCCATGAAGTGGCTTTTAACGTGCACTTGTTCCCACCACAGGAGTTCTTGGGGGGAGGGGAGTGTTTGGCGGTACATGCCCACAGTGGAAAGGGACAGGCTCTTTACTACTTACACTAGAGTTGGGAGACCGTACCAACTACATTGCCAGGCAACCAGTTTAGTTAGGAAGTTTGGCTTGACACCTAAGAAGTACAGTCAGAGGTTCAGGGCTAGTCACACAAACATTGGTAGATTTTCCGGATTATGCTGGTAAGGCACTGAAAGGCTGGGTGAGGGGTAGCAAAGTTAATGATTATGAAGGGTTGTACAGCTTGTTGTTGAAGGAGCACATGCTTGATACTTGTTTTCCAGAGTTGCGCCAACAGCTGGTTGATAGCAAGGTTACTGAAGCCAGGAGGTTTCTTGGGGAGGCGGACCTCTGGGTCAGCACCAGAGTGTCCAAAAGGTATCTGGGGTGGACTCCCAAAATGGTGGTCAGGGTCTTAACCAGATGAAGGAGGGGGGCAATAAAAAGTCTAAGTTCTCTAAAGGCCCCCAAAACAACTCACAGGGGAAAGGGCCTGCTTCATATTCCCAATCTGGCCACCTGAGGAAAACTTATTCTGACAAAGATCAGCAGCCCAAATCCCATAAAATGCTATCAGTGCTATGAGTATGGACGCTGCAAAGGGGAACCCAAGTGTCCAAAAAGAGCACCACCTCCTACTGGAGGAAAGATTCCAGGGAAGGCTAGTATGGTCCTAGGTACCACACCTGAACTAAGGTTCTGTGTGGATTACAGAGGGCACATTTCTATAACCAAGTCTGATGCTCACCCCATCCCCCAGGCTGATGAGCTGATTGATCACTTAGGGGCTGCCCAGTATCTCAGTACCTTTGATCTTACATCAGGGTACTGGAAGATCATGCTCTAACAGAGGGAGCAAAGGACATGTCACCCTTCTCAACTCCAGAGGACCACTAACATTTTAAGGTGATGCCCTTTGGTTTAACTAACAGCCCCAGAGGCTGGTGAACCAGTCCTTGTTGGTATGAAGGCCTTCTCTGCTACATATCTGGATGAGATAGCTGTGTTCAGTGGCAGCTGGACAGACAATCTTTTTCACCTCAAGGAAGTACTTCAGGCTCTGCAACAGGCAGGCCTGACTTTCAAGGCAAGTACGTGTTAGAAAGGGCAGAGTTCAGTGGTGTATTTGGGACACCTGGTGGGCAGGGGGGAAGTGCAAATCACTCAGGACAAGATAGAAATCATCATGGCCTACCTGGCCCCCAAATCCTAGACTGAGGACTAGGCCTGGGTGGAGTTCGTGGAGTTCCGCATAGTGACAAAAACTCAGTGGCGCTGCACAGAGTTCTGTGGGCAAGAGAGTGCATTACATCATGCTGTTCATTCTGATTTGTAGCGCGGGGTGTTTCTCCCGCCCTGTAAAATCATCACAAATGGCACAAAGCGCAGCGCGGGAGAGCGCTATTTCTTGCTGATACTCAAGTAGAATCTCTACTAGAACAACAGCTCACCCAACAAGAGCGGAAGGTTTCTCAATGTGAGCGGTAGCGACCATCCGCGACCGCATGTGTTGAGAAATCTTACTCGGAGGTTGTCTTGCAATGGATTTTCCTCTCATTCGCTAACGTATCATTGGCAAGTGAGGAAAAGCGGGGCAGAGTTTTCTGGAACTCTGCATGCTCTGCGGAGCGTGGAGTGCAGAAAACTCCAAAAACTCCACGAAAGTGCATTCTTGGGCCTCACTGGGAACTATAGGTTTGTCAAGGTTTATAGCACCACTGGTGCCCCTTGACTAATCTGACTTCCAAAATGGAACCCAGAAATGTGATTTGGACAGAGAAATGCCAAACTGTATTTGACTCCCTGAAGCAAGCCATGTGTACATCTCCTGCGCTCGAGGCCCCCTCATTTCTCCAAGAAGTTTATCATTCAGATAGATGCCTCAGAGCATTGCATAGGGGCAGTACCATCCCAACTTAATCAGGAGGGCCTAGACCAACCTGTAGTCTTCATCTTTAGGAGGTTACTTCCCAGGGAACAGAGGTGAAGTGCTTTTGAGAGAGAAGCTTTTGGAGTGATCTGGGCACTGAAGAAGCTGAGATCATATCCTTTTGGCACTCACTTCCTGATTCAGAAAGACCCTAGGCCCCTCAGGTGGCTCATGCAAATGGGTAATGAGAATCCAAAACTGTTGAGGTGGACAATTTCCCTACAGGGTTTGGACTTCCGGGTGGAACACAGAGCATGAGTAGAACAGGTCAATGCTGATGGTCTGTCCAGATTTTTCTTACTTATTGATAGGAACTGCCCAAAGGCTGGGTAGATCTCCCGACTTTCAGCTGGAGGAGCACATGTTAGACCATTCATCCTTGGGGTGGTCTTTTCTCCAATCTTTAGACTTTTGCCTCTCATTTTTGCTGATTCTATTTTGTTGGCCTTAGTACTCTGAGCACTTTACCACTGCTAACCAGTGCTAAATTGCAGGTGCTTCTCCCGTAAACATGTTGGAATTGGTGTATACCTGTGTGGCATATTTGTTGTACTGGTAAGTTCCTTGTAAAGTTGTTTACCATATGCCCAGGGACTGTACTTCAAATGCTACTAGTGGGTTGCAGCATTGTTTTTGCCACCCTCAGAGGTTTCCTGTCAAACCTGTCTCAGGCATGCTACTGAAGTGTCTTGGCCCTGTAGCTGCCTGCTATTGATCGCGGTCAGTCTGAACTTTGGATTTGTGCCAGTCCCTCACAACCTCAAGTAACCATTTGACTGCTAGTGACTTATAAGAACTATTTTGGCATTTAATCTTTAAAAATTCATATCTCGACTTCTATTGATTGGATTTTTGTCTTTTTGGTGATTTTTTGCTCAGATTAAATATACTCTATTTTTCTTTTTGGAGTCTTTTTGTGGTGCATTATTTGTGTTACTGGGCGTATGTGTGTGTTGAACAAATGCTTTCACATTGCCTTTGTAGATATGCCTGTCTACCTTGAGCCAAGCCAGCAGAGGGTGAGCACAGGTTATAATATTGTGTATGTAACTTACCCTGACTAGAGTGCCTGGCCTGGGTGCATACCTCAACCAACCAGAAATCACATTTCTAACAGCATAATTAGGTCACATAAAGTATTTATAATGATGATGATGAAGGTGACCTACAGAATGCTGATTCACTATGCCACAAGGCTCTGGGGCTTTTTGCTCATAGCTGTGTGATGATACTTGCTGTTGCACACTGCTTTTTATTTTCTTTATTCAGTTGTAATTGACAAATGCCATTAAATCTGTTTTGAATTTGAATATTTTCCTATAGGAGACTGCACAATATTTTTAACGGTTGCTTCACTCAATTTAATCGCATTCTTAAATTCCTTGTTTTAAACTACTTTAACTCGGCTTCTTGCCGCACTTACCACCACTCGCTGCTCTCACTGCTCTTGCTGCTACGGTACTCCCTCGCTCGCACTAGGTAGCGCGGAGGTGAGGAGATCGTGCCGGATAGGGAAGGGGGGCTAACTTTATTCTTGTCCAGGCTGGGAAGTCCGAGATGCCCGAGAGGCACCATCTAGGTTTGGTGTGCTCTCTAGTCATCCTCTTCTCCCTGCTCCCATGTCCATAAAGGGAGGTGCGGACACACAGCGGGTGCGCCGCTGGTGCGACAAAGGTGCGCCAAAGGCAAGCCTGTCTGCGCTGGTCAGTGTCCCAGAAGCTCCCAGCGCCAGCCCCTATGCTGGTTCTTTGTCAGCTAACGAGCACCGTATGTCCTTTGATAGGGCCTCTTTACGGCACATGGCCCCTCCAATGTGATGCTCTGCCTGCTGGTCTCCGGGCACTCCCTGTGAATAGTTTTTCTGCCCCAGTTGTGCCTGGACCCTTAATATACCGGCCCCCTCCCTGTCCACTCACAGCCCAGATTTTGCTGTGGCTACTCAGAAACAGTTAAGGGCTGCCCTGCTGAACAATAGATCCCAACAGAAACATGAACTATTCTTCCTCACCGAGACTTGGATTTTGGCCTTGGCCAACCCCACACTAGGAACTACAGAATTATGATGAAAGATCACAATACTTACAGAGGGCGGTGGGACGGCAATTACATTTCAAAAAGAATATGAATGCTCATCCTTCAAGCTTGCAGGCCTTCAGGAGGTCAAAGCACTAGGTTTCTGCCTCTCCCTCACTCCTAACCAGCCGCTGGCAGGGGTTCTTGTATACCTCCCCCCTGATCCTGCCAGCAGGTGCCTGTGTTCACTGGAAAGCGCACTGGCGCCTTGGGCAATGTTATATGCCCACTTCCTGGTTCTTGGAGATTTTAACATCCACTTAGACAATGCATTAGGGCAAGAAACCATCGCCCTTCTATTAATGCTTAATGCTTGGATTAATGCTGAGCTTAGCAAGAAACTCAGCAAGCAACTTGAGAGAGCATGGAGACGGAAATATCACACAGATGATAAAGCTGCATACAAGAGCGCATTAAAGGTGTATCAGGGGAAACTGCACCATGCCAAAAAAGTCTTCTACGACACTAGGATTCTGGAAGCTGACAACAAACCAAAGGAAATATTCAAAATAGTTGATTCTTTCCTGCACCCCGTTCTCACTTCTGGAGCCTGCACCCCCACTGCAGAGTGGTGCAATGAACTCGCCCTTTTCTTCTACGACAAAATCGAAACCGTCCAAGATAGTTATCAGAATCCAGCACCCCAATTGCAGAGTCAGGGGTGGAGGCTGTCGCCTTCTGCTCCTACATATGCTACCTTGGATGTAGTCACTCCCATCCCCCCTCAAAGTCTCTTGCAGCTTTAAATAGCCTAAAATCTGGCTCTCCCCTTGACCCCTGCCCTATCACGGTGCTAAATATGGTGGCATCATCAATTAACTCCACTGTGAAACACATATTCAATACCTCACTGGCAACAGGGGAGGTTCCTTCTATGTGGAAAAAGGCCAAAATTCTACAGTTGCTCAAAAAAACTGTAGCAGACCCCAAGCAAGCAGTAAACTATAGGTCCATCTCCCTTCTCCCAGCTTTCTCTTAAATTCTGGTGAAGGAAGTGAACCACCACCTCTCCAGTTATCTGGAATACAACAGAATAATCCACCCTACTAAATCCAGATCCGCCCCCATTTTAGCACAGAGACTGCACTCCTCGAAGTGGTAGAGCATGTCCAGAGCACCCTTGACAGAGGAGGAAAAGCCACGCTGATACTGCCTGACCTCACGGTGGCGTTTGACACTGTGCCCCACCTTAAGTTGCTTGAGTTTCTTCACGAGATAAGGATTAGACGCTAGGCCTTAAATTGGCTTCTTCATTTCTGGACAGACGGACTCAGGAAGTCTGGCTGCCGCCTTACACCACACAAGCCAGACCCCTGACTGTGGGTGTTCCGCAAGGCTCAGCCCTCAGTTCCACTCTGTTCAATATTTGATGCCCCTTGCTACTCTCGCAGAGTCTCTTGGCGCAAACGTCATCTCATATGCAGATGACACGCAGCTTTTGTTTGTGTGCGAGAAAGGCATGGACTTGGATGGTGCATTCCTGTCCCTTCTCACTGTGCTGGCACAGTTTTGACCAGCCTCGAACCAACATAGGCACCCTTACACCAAAGTGCAAGGGTTTCCTCCATTGCATGCATAAATGTTTTTTTGCACACAGTGGCTCCTTCCTGTACAAACACAATCCGAAGAGTCGTTTTCCTCTTTCTATGTGTGCTGCAGAATTTCTCTTAGTTTTTCCTCTTTTGTATGTGTGCTGCAGGAGAAACTAAGAAAAATTAAGATATTTTTCCATGTTACACCTTACCTTGTGAGGTGGAAGGATTTGGCGCTTCCCCAAGTTTACCTGAATTTGTAAATATGGGGCAGCGTCAAAAGCCATGGGTGATTTGCCCTTCGTCACCTTACTCAAGATCTATGAGGCCAATCAAAACCAAACAGGTTGGCTATGCATGGGGTCATAAATCTGATTCAGAGCCCTGTGTCAAACATGTACCACTTTAAGGGGTGCAAAAGTGACATAAGGCGCTCATAAATAACCTCCTATATACTGCACAAATGCCATCTGACAAACACAAATGGTGTTAGATATGACAGCATTTTTTTCCTTTTTGCAGTCACTTTGAATTTTATTGCATCTATGTGCTATATAAAATTGCAACCCCAACTGTTGAGAAATAATTATTTGCGTGCTGGAGACATTGATTTTATATTTTTTCTAAAACAAAGTGAACCATACTGCCAATAATAGTTTTTGCTAAAGCTCCTCATAAATTTTAAGTGGATGCATTTTTGACAAAAAAGGACATCTGCAGTAATATCCAACTAAATATTTTTTAGGCAGGCTGTGCCTCTACCATCTCAGCAGTTTATGGCACATTCGTCAAACCCTAAATTGTGCCAAATGTTTTTATAGAACAACATCTGTGAAAAAATATCAATAAAGGTCATGCATATGAAGAGGCTTAAATGTAATGAAGGAACCCTGCTTCTTTCTATCTTGGGTATTTACCCACAACAATCAAGATAACCCTCACTCCTTCATGAGACATACATTTTACAGAAATGGTTTTAAAGTACTGTATCACAGCAAATTCTTATGCTTAGATTATTCAACTATAGGTGGGGTAAGAGGGGTCAGTTTGGGTGAGGCAAACATGTTGTGTAATGTTTCTTAGGAAAGGCTAGTGCTTGTCCAGCAGTGTAGGTACCTAGTGAGAAAATTGTCTTTGAAAGCAATACAATTAAGAACAGGATTTGTGTAACCAAGTTATAATTTCAATGAGTGAGTGCAGATTTTATTTTGGACCTAAGGTATCATTTTAACTTTGTTGGGACTGATGCACGAATATGGTTTTACCTTAAATAAATGAAAAAACAAGAGGAGTTTTGCAAAGCAGGAACAAGTTGACGTAATTAAATGCAGTGCCTGGGAGAGTATCGACAGAGGAGAGTCTGAAGACAGTTTCAAAGTACAGAATTTTTGGGAGCACATATATACATTTATTGGGTACAATAATCACTTTGACATTCTTTGAAAAGCATCAAAGTCATAAATAACAAGAAAAAACATGTGATAAGGGGAATACAGATAGAAGTGCCAATGGGACTAACAATGGAACCTTCTATTTTGCCAGCACCTGAAATTAATATCACCCTTTAGTTTTTTTCCCACAATGATATGTTATTACACATAGATCAAGGGGATGTGTGCATTCTGAGTAGCACCCATTGTTACAATGCTAGTTCCCTAGGGAACATAATCAGATGAATTAGACAAAAGCTAAGATGCACCACAGATTTGTAAAACAATCCAAAAATATCAATATATATATATCAAAATCAATTTCAGAGAACAGAGTATTCCTTGATTTCAGTTTCTTTATTCCAAATTCATTGGACAATGCAATGCGATACAGCCGACGCGTTTCGTCCTAACACAGGACTTCTTCAGGGCTGTTTAAAAAATACATAGATACAATACAGTTACAAACAAGTCATACAGTTAAAAATATCCTACACTAGATATTGGTCTAATACACTCAGCCTACATTTCAACAGACAGTTTTCATAAAATCTTTTAAATTCAAAGAAATGATTTGCAATCCAATACAAGTATAATGAGAGTTTTTGTATTATATCTCATGTCCATAATCTCTCAATGGACCCCACATTGAAAACACAGCTAAACAATCTTATATTTTTTATTTTTTATATGAGATGTTCCTGTTGATAGTCATCTTGCATAAGCATCCAGAAACACGGAGAAAGAGGGGAAGAAAGGACGAAAAGAACAGATGGGAGCAGGAAGGGAGGAATAGGGAGATAGAGTTATACTGCCATTCACTTAGTTTCTTCGATCTATGTTATGTCTTATAAGTAGGGTTATTCCTTATTTGCAGATATTTGTGTGTAAAACACCTATGTGTCCAAACCGGACCATACACTATAATGTGTCTATAATATACCTACCAAGTTCTAAATGGAGGTTAGATCACTCCTAAATATAATAATTTGAGTTTGTACGATAGAAGCTGAGAGTCTTCTGTCCAAATTCTTTTCATCCATTTAGCTTAGTCTGTAATATGAGACAGATACTTTTAAAATAAGCAGGATCTGTATAATGTTTATATTTATTTTGTAAATATTATGAGTGGGCACAAAATCCATTATAGAGGCTGTCCACATAAAAACATATAATATCTATTCAACAGGATATTTAAATTTAAAATATGAAATGAGAACACATGGTTAGTCCATATATCACATACCTTTGTCAGAGTATGGAATGTTCAAAACCATGTCCTTTATGAAGTTTTATGCAGAAGTATCTGTCTCATATTATAGTGTATGGTCCGGTTTGGACACATAGGTGTTTTACACACAAATATCTGCAAATAAGGAATAACCCTACTTATAAGACATAACATAGATCGAAGAAACTAAGTGAATGGCAGTATAACTCTATCTCCCTATTCCTCCCTTCCTGCTCCCATCTGTTCTTTTCGTCCTTTCTTCCCCTCTTTCTCCGTGTTTCTGGATGCTTATGCAAGATGACTATCAACAGGAACATCTCATATAAAAAATAAAAAATATAAGATTGTTTAGCTGTGTTTTCAATGTGGGGTCCATTGAGAGATTATGGACATGAGATATAATACAACAACTCTCATTATACTTGTATTGGATTGCAAATCATTTCTTTGAATTTAAAAGATTTTATGAAAACTGTCTGTTGAAATGTAGGCTGAGTGTATTAGACCAATATCTAGTGTAGGATATTTTTAACTGTATGACTTGTTTGTAACTGTATTGTATCTATGTATTTTTTAAACAGCCCTGAAGAAGTCCTGTGTTAGGACGAAACGCGTCGGCTGTATCGCATTGCATTGTCCAATGAATTTGGAATAAAGAAACTGAAATCAAGGAATACTCTGTTCTCTGAAATTGATTTTGATATATATATATTGATATTTTTGGATTGTTTTACAAATCTGTGGTGCATCTTAGCTTTTGTCTAATTCGGGGAATACAGATAGCTCTGGACCTCAGGAAAAGCTAGTGTGGACCAGTGTCTGGTGTGGTGAGTGTGCGATCACCTTGTGAGGTGTGCATGTCATGTCCTGATTGGCTGAGTGTTCCTAACTACATGTGGCATAAAACTTTGTGGTATTTTGGTAACGTGCAACTTTGGCCAAATGTGTTTTTTGGGGCCAATCTTCTGGGGCCTGTTTGAGGTGTGACTATATATTTGTGGAATCGTGTTTGTCTTTGGGCTAAGTGTGATCTCACCTGTGACCTGTCAATAAGTAGGCTTTGGGTTGGGTCGCAGGGCCTGTCTGACCACGTATCTCTGACTTGGGGTTGATGTAGAGGACATCTTGGATAAATCTGACAGCAATAATACAAACTTGTGAGTGTGAGCATGTGTAACATGGTGGTCATTGATATCATATTTACTAAAATTCTCTTTATTACATGTACACTTGTTACATCGTACATTAACATTGCCTTGACTGAGATTTACTTTATTATGAAGGCATAAATTATGTTTTGACATTGGATTTACTGATATTTACATCACTGTGCGTGCATAGGTTACATCGTAAATTGGCAGTACATTTACTGGAATTGACATCACTGAGCATGCATAGATTACAGTGTACATCTATATTTCATTTATTGGTACTGACACTGCTACACGCGCACATCAGGGTGTACATTTCTATCATATTTATCAATTTCAACATTACCCCTCTAGTCTAATTTTCAACTGCATAATTTTCCTCGTAAATTATTACAGTCACGTTATTTGAAATGATGTGTGTTGCTATAGGTGTCTCTTATCCCCTCTCCCCACCTATTTGCATGCTACCTAGTTTACAGACTTAATTTTTACAGCAGCACTATATAACCTGTTGGAAACCACATAGCAATAGTACATCCATGACAACAGGAAGCAGCAATGTGCACAGTCAGGTCACCCATGAGTGGATCCCGGTGAAAAGACTGAAAAGGCACCCACTCTTCCTTCATGTCTTTTAGTAGATGGTGCAGTGCTTGGATGGCAAGAGCAAGTGTCCCATTGTCCTTGCCATTTTCAGGGATAATAGTACAAGAGGAAGCAACTATCTTGGCACAAAGCCTCCCTCCATCACAGTAATCAAGCCCAACACATTCCGATGTTGAACCAACATTATGCAAACGGTTCTCAGTTCTTCCCTGATAGCATTAAAGCTGAGCTCAGTGTCCTTTATCATCTTCAGCATCTCCAACCTGTTGATTTGCAACCAGCAGTCATGTGCTTTTGTTTGAAAAGAGAAGAAGGGTATGGACACCCCTGCATTGATTTTAGTGTCCGTGAGCAGTCTGAATTCTTCAGGGATGTCCCTACACTGAGCCCAACCAAAATATTCAGCAGTTCTTCTTCTTCAAACCTGATGTAATGGGGTTGTTTTCTTCTGTAGCGGATGTTGAAACAACTCAGGCAGATCTTCTCCTGGGATGACCAGGGTTGGGGTGTGTATGGTTATGAAGGAGCAGAGGCCTCACCATCCAGGAATGAGTTGGGCATAGGCAAGGTAGCCACAATACCAGCAGAAATCCATTAGCGTGGAGGTGCCCCATTGCAGGTCCGGTATGTTGAACACTGTTTCACAGTTGACATTGGTTCCGAGTGGTATCGTTCCTTTGACTCTGAAACACAAAGAATACTGTGTAAGAATTAGGAGTTGCCCCTTCCCTTCCAACCATGTGTACCTGTTTCATCTCCATATCCCAGACTTCCTGAGAAGGGGTATCTGTGCTGTAGTTCATCCACCTTCCATAGGACTAATTTCCCCAAGCGATATCGAGGTGAATGACCCGACACTGGAACTGCATACCAAGCACCCATTTGTCATTAAAAAAGGCGGCCCAAAATATGTTAGGGGCCATCTGGGGTTCACAGACAGAAGTGGGGAAAGACTTGTTTGCTCACTATGGAGTGATGGTTTTGCTACCGCTAAGAACCTCTTATCTACAATGTCTCTGGGCCAAAGAGTGTCCTCCCCTAAAGTGCCCCATCTGCGCATCCTGCCTATCTCTGTTTGAATGTCACTAGGTTTAGTAAGAAGGTAGAGTGCTGTGATATTGGCCTCATATCGAGAGATATTTACTACTGCTTTATGTGGTTCTACTCTACTGGGTTGTTGGGTGCCCTAATCCTACCGAGGTACAGGTAGATGAAACATTTGTCTTTCTCTGGAGCTATCTCTATGGGGTAAATAAAATCTGTCTGCAACTACGGCTTGGGGTATCAGTGAGCATATGCAGCATGACCTATTCATGGTTTGCGTGCCCACAGTGGTCTTGTGTTGATATCATGTGCTATGTAGGAGCGCGCTGTGTAGTGCCTGTGGGATGCTAGCGTTGGGGTCAGTGTATGTGTATGTGAAGTGCGAGAGGTCTCTGTGCATGTGTGACATGAATGCAAAAGTGGGTTTCATGGACCTAGGCACATTTTGGGAGTTTTAACCCTGGGCGTAGTTCACGTAGTCGTGCTACACGTAGCTATGCAAAGTGCACTTTGCACTACGCATGCTACGCGTTGCTACGCGAACTGCGTAGTGAAATGCTGTTCACAATGATTGCACAGTGCCGGATGCTTGTCCGCACTGTGCAATCATTGTGAACGGCATCATGCACAGGGCAAGCAGTCGTTTTCTGCCGCTCAAGTAGATTTGTACTCGAGCGGCAGCTTCCTCAACGCAGACTGGTAGTTTCTCATCGCGAACGGTCACAGCCATAGGCGACCACTCGCAATGAGGAACCCGACCTCCCCTCATTGAGAATCTCCTTGGGGAGGTTTATTTTCAAAGCTCGCGACCGGCAACTTGATGTTGCTGATCGCAAATGAGTAAAAAGTCTTGCTGGGATGTTGATTTTGCTCGCTCGCGGTCGCCAACTTGACATTGAGAACCACGAGAAAAATGCCCACTACACTACATGTTTTTGCACTGTGATACGTGCGATTCACGTAGCACATAGTTGCGCAAACTACGCACACTCCACGAGCGTAGCGTAGTTTTCCACCCAGGCCTAGAGGTAATTGGTTGTTCAAGCACAACGGCTAAGTAAATTGTGTGAAAAAAAATACTAGAGTACATAACTTAAAAAAAACATTTGTTAACAGTAGGATGGTCTGCGGGGGAGATGTGTGTCATCTGGGTGCCCAGAGAAGTCTTGTCTTGGTGAAGAGTAAAAAGTGCAAATGTTTGTTATCAAAAAATGGCTGTAAAGTCAATTTGTAGCCTCTGCTCTTGAGCTGTTGACTTGTGAAAGTCATTTTGGCAGCTGTGATCAAAATTTCTTTTGGAAGCCTCTGCTGAAGAGGTGGCAGCTGCTGCAATGATGGTACACATATGGTTAGATCATCGACCTGTAGGATAAGAGCTGTATAGGTTGTTTATTATCTTGGAAAAAGCACATAGTTAGACAGTTTTAGAACACATCCTGGTTTTCTTTAAACAGGCATATCCCATGGCATTACTGAAGCGTGAGACTAATTAGCAGGGGGCTGAAGAATGGTGGTAGCAATTTTAGTGAATAGTGAGTTTTAAGTTTGGTTTTAGTTTTATTTGTACTTTTGCTCCCCCCTCTGCTTGCTACGGTGTGGACAGTATTTTCCTTTGTGTGCTGCTCCACTAAAAAGGTGTGTCATTTTGATAAGTGTGGGGGTGTTCATTTGGCCTACATGGGCTGCGTGCAGTTTTGAGAAGCAGAGGAGTCTTAATTATTTGGTGGTCTGTCTGTTGACACATGATGGTTTCTTTGGACTTTGCATGGTGTGCATTGTGGTTCTCTCCCTAAACTGTGGTTGGGGTATTGGGTTAGACTTTCTTTCTGGAAGCGATGAGAATTTTGGGCTGTTTTTCAGGTTGCCCTCTGTGGGTGCCGGTAGGCGTTTAACTGTGGTCTGGGCGTTTTAACTTTTAACAAGGAGTACTGGAGGTGGTTGGAGGGTAATTCTTGGACCCCCATAGGGTCCTACAGGGAAATTACTGGGATCAGGATTGTTAGCTGCGTTTTCCACATGAGAGTTAGATGTGCTGCTGAAACTCATCATGTTCCACCCAATGCTGGTGGTTTTAATGGACTCAATTGATTTTCTACTACAGACTGAGGTCATGCGATTGCATTTCTTTGGAGATATGAGGATATTATTGTCCTACACATGTTGAGGAACCAGGCTCCCTCCCATCACTCCCCTCGCCCTCTGATCCAGGATGCCTTGTGTCTGGCACCCTCAGCAGAAATCATGGACTTTCTACCCGGTGAAACACTACTCCCACTGCATTGGAGGGGCATGATCCGATGAGCAGACTTTGGATGTTTTTGGAAGCATACGGGAAGAGGAGGAGGCAAAATGTCCTTCTTACAACGGGAGTCGGATGCACAACTGGGACTTGTCATCCTGTGAGTGACAAACTTAAACAGCTGATTGCCATGGTGAATTTCCCTTTTGACTTGGTGCCAAATTTGTGCATTGACCACAGAGTTCTTTGGGTCATCTCAACAAATCAACTGCATTGAAATCCTGACTTCCAGTACTGGAGTGCTGCTATGTTTTGGGACTAAAAAGGGGACCTCCATTTGCGGCAAGCCTTAAATAGGGAAGAATGGGATCCTTTCAATCTGGGGCATGCCCTAGTGACTGGAGCGAAGGGACCTGGGTGCCTGCTTTTATGCATTGTCGAGGGGCCGTCCTGACCTCTCGTCAGACTGCCCCCCGGGGCATGACAGCCAATCCTGCCCTGGAGACTACCTGAAAAGTGGACCCCAGGCCTCTGCAGGCACCCAAAATGACAGATTTAGCATGGAGTCATGATCAACTGAGCATAGAGCAGTCCTGAAATTTCCTGAACGCAAGGGAAGGCTTGAGTTGCTCCTCATACTGTGTCACTTGTCTTTATTGTTGTAGCGAGTTTACTGAAGTGGGTATGAAGTGGATGTGAAAAATTAGGGGACTTGGATTTACTGACTAGTAAACCACGTTAAAATATTACCATACCCAGACAGTTACCCATCCCTGCCATAGCTCTGGCCCTGTTGTTTGATGGGCTGGGTTCCCTGTCTGCTGCAGTGAACATTGCCACATACTCGGCCAACCATCTGGTCCCTGCTGTAGTGGGGGACCAGTTGCTGGATTTCCCTGGGGCTGATTGGAAACTGCAATGGCCTTGCTCTGGATTTGATTTTTTGGATGGATATTCTGTGTGGGCTATCCTAGTATTATGCCTTTTTGTGAGTGGTATGCTTCCATGTGGCAATAGTCAGCCTTGTGGTTTTTCTGGTAACAATAGTGACATTCTCTGTGACCTTGGGGCTGTTGGCCTTGTTGCCTTTTAGTGCAGGCACTCCATCGGATCCCTATGGGGTTTCGTAGCTGAGTCCTCCTCCAGCTAGGCACAATTTGCAAGCCCCTGGTGTGAGAAAGTGCCCTCTTTCTGCATGTTTGCCCCCACCTTTTGCTGAATTGCTGATGTACTTTGACAGAGTGTGCCCTAGGCTCCTGCTAATTAGGTACCCAGGGTCTATGTTTTTCCCTAAAACTGCATTGAAGCCTAAACCCAATTGGCATCTCTGGCCACAGGTCAGCCACTGGTAAATGTTACCACAGGTACCCAGGGCACTGTGACCAGAGACAGCCTCTAAGGGCTGCAGCACTTATTGTGCCACCCTTAGAGGTCCGGTACCTTGACACTCACACACTGCCTTTGCAGGCTGCGTGTCTTGGTGCATAACAAAGTGAAGAGTCGACATGGCACACATCCCTGTGTGCCATGCCTACAAACCAATGCCCTGGCATAGATCACTCACCCCTCTAGCTGGGTGCACTATACCAGTGGTGAGAGTACAGGTGCATGAGCCCTGTACTCCTACAGTGTCTAAGTCCATTCTTAGACATTGTAAGTGCAGTTCTGCCATTAAGAGTATATGGTGCTGGGAGTTTGTCATTCCGATCTCCACAGCACCATAATGGCTACACTGACAAATAAGAAGTTTGGTATCAAACTTCTCAGCACATTAAACCCACACTGATACCAGTGTGGGATTTAATGAAAATGCACACAGAGGGCGTTTTAGAGATGCCCCCTGAAAACCAACCCACCACTAGGGTCCAGGCTGAGCGGCTGCTTTCAGCTGCCACCAACAGACGTGTTTCTGGACCCCTGGGTCGAGAGCCTGCTGCTCTCTGGGGTCTGAAACAATGCACATCCTGGGACAAGGTACCAAGCATCCTCCCCCAGGATTAGCAGGGTTAACGAAGGGGAAGCATCAAAGGCTTGCTGCCTTTGTGAGCTTCTCCAGGCCAATTGCTGTTTTCAGCAACTGGTCCCCACTGGTTCTGACCCCCACTTTGGGCGGTAGAACCGGCAGGAAAAACAAGTGAGGAAGAGAGGTGTGCCCACCTCTGCCAACTCCACCCCTCAGGTGGGGGAGGCGAGGTGAAGTACAACTCTCAGTCTAAGCCATCTTGAAGATGAGGGGACTCAGCCAACCAGGGACAGGCGCATGCCCCCTTCCACTGGAGGGTGGCATAATAGGGGATGTACCCACCCCAGGGAAGGGACCCATTGGTCCCTGCCTTTTACCTACCTGTAACACCCCTAAATCTAGTATTTAGGTGCACCCCTGAACCTTGCTTACTCAGATCCAGACGAGAAACAAGAAGAAAAGAAGACGAATGACCAAACAGCCGTGCATCAGCTAACAAGAGTAAGAAGCCCACTGACTTGGCCCCAGCCGTACCAGCCCGTCTCCCCCTCAAACCTGATCCTGTGAAATCCTAGTGTGTTCTGCAGCCAGCAACCTCAAAAACCCCAGAGGACCTGCCTGCCTTAACTTCCAAAGACTGCTTCTCCCGTGAACACCGGATTTGTTAAAACTGCAACCTCTGGTAGCAACCAGGGACCGTGAATCCACCCCCTCTGCACCCGCAATCCACGCCCTGACCTCCAGTGGGCAAACACCACAAGGAGGTCACCCCAGCGATCCTGAATTGAGATCTGGCGACCCCTGACCTGCCTCAAGCCGACGTCTGCAGCCTAAATCCAGAAGCCCGCTCTAACCGCGACCAGGAGCTGGTAAGAAGATCCGACCCCAAAAGGCACCCCTGGCCTTGTGTGCCCAATCTGATGGTGCCGAACCAACCCCTAACTTCCCAACTTACCTTTCGAAGTGGTGGTCGCAGCCAGAAGTCCTTCATCTCCCTTCCTGCAGTGCTTTTGAAAACCAGAGGTTCTCTGTTGGAAACAACAGGGTATCCGACATCAAAATAGCATCCTGCACCCAGCCGCCCTAGTGCAGCTGAGGGTGCACCTTTGGTGCTAATTTGTTTCCCCATTTGCCTTGAGCTAAAGTCCAGGAGGTTTGCTCCCACAACCCAGTGGCCTGCTTGCCAACAGCCACCAACCGGAGGCCCCCTATTCCCCATTGGATAACATTGTACGATTTAACAAAAAACGCTTTTAATCACCTGTTTACAGGAAATGTCCCAGTGCTACATCCAGGCACATAGCACTGAGTAAGAAAAGTAATCCAAAAGTAACTTAGCTGCTATTTTACTGAAAATAACATTCAAGTCTATGTACTGTATTTACAAGTGATTGCATTTCTCTGAAACAATACTGTAAGTCAAACCATAGTACATTTACAATTGCAATTTAACTGTTTTACAATCAGCATTTACTACTGTAAAGTATTTATTGTTTACCTGTGCCAGGCTTGCTTGGGTCTAGAAATAAAATAACTAAAAGAATATTTTATACAAAAGCAATTAGTCTGAAGTGGTGAACACCCGAAATATCGATTCCAAAATATCGACTGCCCAGAATATCGAAGTTTAAATATAGAGTGGACAGAATATCGAATTATCAAAATATAGATAGGTCAGAATATCGAAATTGGGGTACAAAATATCGATTTCCATAATATAGAATATAAAAATATAGAATTCCATAATATCGAATTTTAAAATATAGATCACCATAATATCGATTTTTTTTTTAGTGTTATGTATGGTAGTATATGTGTAAAAATGATGTATTATTTTTGTAATGTATGTTTTATTTATTTAAACTAGTGAATGTAATGTGATTTAATTTTTTTCGTAATTTAATTCCGTAGCGGTTTATGGGTTTATAGGGGAATAGGGTGGGAAGTAATTTAATTATGGTTAATTACATATTAATTATATTTATATGTTTTGATAAGTAATTTATTGATAATTAATTCTGAATTGGTAATTAATTTTTATTAATTGGTAATCAATTTATATTAATTAATTAATTGTTAATTATGTTAATTGTATTTTTTATTATTAGGAGTGGGTTGTGGGTTTGTCGGGGAATTGGGTGGGAAGTAATTTAATTGTAATAAAGTAAATCATTATTTTTTTATTTATGTGTATTGATAAATAATTGATAATTAATTATGAATTGGTAATTAATTAGTAATAATGGGTAAATAATGTGTATGAATTGCTAATTAATTTTTATTAATTGCAAAATTATTTTTATTAATTGATTAATTGATAATTTTAATTGTATTTTTTATTATTGGGAGTGGGTTGTGGGTTTATAGGGGAATTGGGTAGGAAGTAAATTAATTGTAATAAAGTAAATATTTTTTTTTATTTATGTGTATTGATAATTGATAATTAATTATTAATTGGCAATTAATTTGTATTAATTGGTAATTCATTTTTATTAATTGATAATTAATATTTTCAATGGTAATTAATTGTTATTAATTGGTAATTATTTTTAATTTACTTTTTATTGGTATTGATAATTAATGTAATCTTATTTTAAATTTAAATCATTACTTTCCCTACGTTTGCACTCTCAGGAGTGGGAATAGAATTTTTTACCCTCCGCTATGCAACTCTTTCCCTACTGTTGCACTCACTGGAGAGGGAATAGTAATTATTACCCTCCTGCTATCCAACGATTTCCCTACTGTTACACTCTTTGGAGTGGGAATAGTAATTTTTACCCCTACACTATCCAGCGTTATTCCCTACTGTTGCATTCACTGGAGTGGGAATAGTAATTTTTCCCTTCCCGCTATCCAACGCTTTCCCTACTGTTGCACTCCCTGGAGTGGGAATAGTAATTTTTCCCTTCCCGCTATCCAACGCTTTCCCTACTGTTGCACTCTCTGGAGTGGGAATAGTAAATTGTATCCTCCCGCTATCCAACGCTTTCCCTACTGTTGCACTCTTTGGAGTGGGAATAGTCATTTTTACCCCTACGCTATCCAACGCTTTCCCTACTGTTGCACTCACTGGAGTGGGAATAGTAATTTTTCCATTCCCGCTATCCAACGCTTTCCCTACTGTTGCAATCTCTGGAGAGGGAATAGTAATTTTTACCCTCCCTCTATCCAACGCTTTCCCTACTGTTGCACTCTCTGGAGTGGGAATAGTAATTTTTACCCCTACGCTATCCAACGCTTTCCCTACTGTTGCACTCACTGGAGTGGGAATTGTAATTTTTCCATTCCCGCTATCCAACGCTTTCCCTACTGTTGCACTCACTGGAGTGGTAATAGTAATTTTCATGCTCTCACTATCCAACAAAATCTCTACTTTTTTTACATTACTTTTATTATGTTTACATTTTAAGCTTTTTCATATTATATTATGTATGTTTTATTTAATTGTTTTTAATATTTAATTACTTTTATATTATTTTTAATACATTTAAAAAATTCGATATTTTAGCTAACTATATTTTAACATTCTATATTTTGGAATTGATATTTTAGTACTTACCTGTTTGTAGATAGAGAGTCGATATTCTGTCTTTCTATATTTTGGCGTCGATATTTTGTGTAGTCGATATTTTGTCTCTCGATATTAAGTCACTGAACCGTCTGAAGTTCGGTCTTTGAGTGTGTGAATTCATTTGCTGACTGAGTGTGTACAACAAATGCTTAACACTGTCCTCTGATACTGCCTTACTGCTTGACCACACTACCAGAAATAGACAGCAAGGTTCTATCTAATTTTACCTTTGTCTACCTTTGGGGTTCCACTGGACTCTGTGCACACTATACGTCACTTTGGTATGGTATATACAAAGCCAGCTTCCTACACCTAGTCGCCCTGGTCTTTTGGAGGACAATTTCACCTGTTCCTTGATAAACCCAAGTAGACCACTGCATAGGGAGTTGTGCTTGCAGCCTGCCTGCTTTGGGACCTATAGACTTCCCTGTTTGGCAGGTGAGGATACCTCCTTGGGTGTCCCCTTGACGGTCGGGTGTGCTGGGCTTCTTTCAGGGTTTGTTTGCCGCAATACCACATTAGCTAGAATGTAGGTGCCTTCCAATGTGGGAGACGCATCACTTGGCCTGGGATCTTCCACTTGAGGAAGTGTCGGGTGGTTACACACATGAGTGACAAAATGCACACCATTATTTATCCAATTAATTTAGGTATCTAATGTAGTTTAATCCTTTTGTGTGCAGTCCAGATATAGTGGTTTTGCCAATTAACCACTCAAATGAACAATCCACACTTTTTGTGGAGCGACGTGCCGCTCCTAACAAATGCACGGCCTCAGTCCTTAAATAAAGGGTAACTCAGTTTTTCAGTAAATTCTTTTCTTTCAATGTTCAGTTTATCCATAGATCAGGACGATTTCCATCCAGTTCTTAACAATCACATGTGTGATAGTAAATGTATTTGGAACACTTCAAATATTGCAGATTGTCCATCCGGGCCTTTCTACTGCAACACGACGAATACATTTCAAAACATCCTCGATAATGTATCCAATGCATCAGGGATTCACTACAAATTTTAATAAAACACAATGTTAAATCGAAACTTCAGCACCTCGGTTATGACGCTCATTACAATATACACCCTAGTGTTTGTGCATGCCCTGTTTTTTGACGTGTTCCGTCTAATTACTTGACTCTGCATCCTAGCCTGAAGCACACCAAACTTATCCCAACCCACAAAGTGTCGGTGGTGCCAGAGGCCAAACTGGACAAACCCAAGAGTGTGTGTGTTCTGGTTGCTATTGCCATTGTCCCTGTGCACCTTAGGCTGGTTCCCCACCTAGCCTCGAGGGACTCATTGGGCATGCATGTGTTGTGATTTTGCGTCTCCTGATCCTTGAGCACTTTGCATGCTAGCTTGTTGGCTGCTCCCACCAAGAGGTGATGTGTGTGGCCTGTCCACTACCAAGCTAGCTCATAAAGATCTCAGAGGCTTCCTTTAATACCCAGGACTGTCCCCTTGAAAGGGGCTAAATGGACTGGGATCTCCCTGGCTGGCATCAGAGCATTATGGGCACTAGGGGAGAGTTTCTAGGGGAGGAGCAGGCTATAGTCACATTCTCTGTGAACTGTATGAACACTCTTAGTTTAGACAATAGGTCCCGTCCAAATATATGGAACTTATTTTACCCTATTCCAAACTGGAGGGGCTCTGTGAGGGGGACCTCAGCCACAGAACCCAAGATTCCCTGTATTTTGGCAGTAGTCTTTGATAAAGGGCAGTCTTCTTCCCATAAGTAAGACTTGCCAACCCGGTATCGACTAGAAAGTGGTAGGGTTTTTTTGTCTATTAACATCATGGCTATGGGCCGTACTCAGGTCAGCTCAGGACTAACAAAGGGGTGAGCGTGATTTTGAGTGCCTGGGTGGTCTCTGACATTTGCCCATTTGGTGCTCTCTGGGTTGGCAAGTCCCATTTTGCACCTTCACCTTCACTATCATACCCTGAGGAGCTAAAACCTGTTTCCTATATGTCACTAGCTCTGGATACGTGTGGGTTATAAGTTAGGATCACCCTGCCATTGTCCCATATTTCAAGTATTGCTTCTCTTTCAGCCCTCTTCGGACCTGTATGTCTGGTCATATATGTGTCTTTGTGTGTTCTATCATGTTGATATCTATAGTTACTCCCTCAGGCCAGGGGAATGTATATTTTTTGCTATGGGCAAGCCACTCGTGGCAATGTTTTCCTTATTTTCGGGCCTATGTGAGGAGCCTAGCATGAATATGGCCGAGTGAGGTCTCCATGATGGATTACATAACTGGTTGTGAGGAATTTACAACATTTTGATTGTCTTTATATTTTAAATGATTCAAGCTCTACTCTAATTATGGGGAAAAGCAATCTACTGGTTACAAACTCTAAAAATCTGGTGTATTGACAGACATTTCACAATTTGACAATGACAAATGCAATGAAAAAGGTAGCAACCTGCAGCAAAGAGTAATGGTAAGTTCAGGACAATACGAGTAGATTTTTTTTAATTTTTTTTTTATTTTTAAAAACCTTTATTTATATCAGTCTGGAACACAGCTATTCAGCCGACATCCCGGAGGTTCGGCAGCTAATCAAGCAACACGTGAAAGCGTCCATAGCTCTAGTACAGGAAAAAGACAAAGGTTCCGTTTTTTAAAACAACCTACAATGAACAACGCAAGCAAGGCAGTATACACAATAAACTTGTGCCAGTTCCCGATGGGGGCGTGGCCCCATTCCCAAAATCAGGTCAAAGCCACCGGTTGGGAGGATGAGGGAGAAGCAGAGGCGCTAACATTCTAGCATATTTCTATCATGAAAATCCCAAGTTGGAAGTGAAGCTAGGGGGAAAGTTGCTCCTCTAGTGGTTCAGTGACCGGGGGCAGACATATATCACCCCTATATTGGTTCCATCGTCCCCATATCTTATGCCATTTCTTAGGCCTCCCCCGGGCACTATACACCGTTTTCTCCCTAAACATGCTCCAGTCCATATTGTCCATCCATGCTTCCAGAGCGGGAGGTCTCTGGGAGCCCCACAGTCGCGCTATATCTCGCTTCGCCACCATATTTCCTAGGGTCACCCATTGAGTCTGCGCAGCGTCATAATCAGTAGGACCCCAAACATTCAGAAGACAGCGCCGCGCCTCTGGCAGCAGTGCAATACCCGTGACCTCCTGCATCACCACATGAATTCGCTTCCAGAACTCCGCAATCACACCACATTCCCATATGATATGTAGAAAGGTGCCCACCATCCCGCAGCCCCTCTTACATAAACCATCCTCGGAGAAACCCATATGAATCAGTCGGGGCCCAGTGACGTAGACCCTATGAAGTATCTTAAGCTGGACCAGCCTTAGTCGTGCGGGGATCGCGACCTCCTTAGGAGAGGAGACGGCGTACTGCCAGTCCTCATCGTCCAGCTCAAGGCCGTCCCTAGTCCACTGATCACGCACCCCTAGGAGGAGGTCGGTCCGGACATTAACAAGCTTCTTATAAATTAAGGAGATTGTACTCTCCGGCATATGGCCGTCCAGGATCCGATCCTCCAAGGGAGAGGACTCAGGCACCTTCTCCCCCTCGACGAGGACGGACCGCAGAGCATGGCGTACCTGTGCGTACCGGAAATATTCCGTACCCTCCAGTGCGTACTCCGTCCGTAGCTCGTCGAACGACTTAACTCGCCCCTTAGCCAACAGGTCCCCCACCCTGGATATGCCGATCAGATCCCATTTCTCGAATCCCTTCGTGTGCCAAAGTTTTCCCAACATATCGGAGTCAAACAGCGGAGTGGCGAGGGTGAGCCTATCCTTCCAACCCAACGAGTTCGTGACTGCCTTCCACACGTGCACCGCCACCCTGGTTGGCCCCGTGAGGGACCCATCTGTTGACCTGGAGTAGAGTGCTCTAAAGTAATTACCCCCGCGCAGCAACCACCGGTCCATAGCAAAGCCGGGGCTCAGCGCCGGACTGTAGACTCCGTGATTGATCGCACTCAACTGAGAGGCCCAATAATATCTTCTGATGTCAGGAAGCGCGATACCCCCATCGTACCACGGAAGGGTTAGCTTTGCTATCGCTATGCGCGGACGGCCATCCCACAGCAACGAGCACTGGCGGCTCTCAACCTCCTGAAAGTAGCTGGCCGGAACCAGCTCCTGGGTATTCTGCAGGGCATAGAGAAAACGGGGAAGAGACATCATTTTGAACAGCACAGCACGGCCAAGGAGGGAAAGCGGCAGCCGCCGCCAACCCGCCACATCCCGCCGCAGGCGTGTCAACGGAGGGAGCAGGTTTCTCTCGTATCGTACAGTTGGATCAGTGGAGATATAGATCCCCAGATACAAGAATTCCTCCCGGGCGATCTGGATCGAGCAATTCCGCGGGAGAACAGGGACGTCCCCACACAGGGCATACAGATATGACTTCCCCCAGTTAATGGTTAGACCCGAGTTCCTACCAAAAGAAGTCAAAATGTCACAAACAACTATGAGAGACTTCCTGGGTGAAGTGAGGTAGAGCAGAATATCGTCGGCATAAAGGGAAATGCGGTCCTCATGGCCTGGTGACCATCGAATCCCCCTTACATCTGGGTGCCATCGTATCCAAGCCGCCAGCGGTTCAAGAGCGAGAGCAAACAACAACGGCGACAGGGGACAGCCCTGCCTGGTGCCCCTCCCCAGCTCAAACGGACGGGACGCCCTACCGTTGACCGCGACTTTAGCGAGAGGTCCTTCATACAGTAGTCTCACCCAGCCAACAAAGCCAGGTCCAAAGCCGAATTTTGCAAGTGCAGCCCACAGGTATGCCCACTCTACCGTGTCAAAAGCCATCGTGGCGTCAAGTGCTGCCACAATGGTCGGTTCCCGCAGCGTCCCCGCCCGTGCGAGCATGCCGTGGCTGCGCCTAAGGTTCAACGCAGTGTTACGGTGCGGGATGAAACCAGATTGGTCAGGGTGGATCAGATCCCCGATCACCCTGATCAAACGGTTGGCAAGGATTTTAGCGAGGATCTTCGGCTCGGCATTAAGGAGCGAGATCGGCCTATATGAGCTGCACTTGTTCCTGGGCTTGCCATCTTTATGTATGACCACAATTGTCGCCAGGCGTTGGTCGAATGGAAGGCATCCCGTCTCCCGCGCCTCCACGAACATAGCTCGCAGATGTGGAGTGATCTTGTCCGGCCGGAGTTTGTAGAACTCAATTGGCAGGCCATTCGGGCCCGAGGCCTTGCCCGGGCGCAGTGAACGGATAGCACCCGCGATTTCGTCAACTGTGATGTCGCCATCTAGATCTTCCCTGTCTATGTCGGAGAGGCAAGGCAGAGCAAGATCGCGCAGAAGTTCACACGAGTCCTCCACCGGCCTGTCCGACACAGAGGTATAGACCGTGCTGAAATAATCTGCGAAGCACTGGACTATGCCATCCGGCTCAGCGACAACAACGCCACCCTCTGTTACTAGGTCTGGCACCACACGATTGACCCGCTCCTTTTTATCCAGCCACGCTATTAATTTCCCGGCCTTGTCCCCGACATCGTACAGTCGGCCCCGCTGTTCCCTACTCAGGGCTTTGGCCGCATCCGTCACCAGGGCCTTATACTCCGACTGCTTAAGGCTCAAATTGTGCAGCGTCGCTGCCGTGACCTCCTCCTCCAAAGCCAACTCTAGAGCCGCCATCTCCGCCTCGATCTGAGCGACCTCCGCATCTCGCCGACGTTTGGCTGCCGCTATCAAGGAGAGGGCCTCTCCTCTCAGCACCGTTTTGAACGCTTCCCACAGAGACACCGCAGACGTGACCGAGCCGAGATTTTCCTGGAAATAACGATCGACCGCCTTCAGCACCGCACTACGAGTCTTAGGGTCCCGGAGATACCATGGATTAATCGGAGCCACCCTGCCCCCCACTCCTTTACCAACATCCAAACAGATCCACACCGGCGAATGATCAGAAATACCCCGAGCCATGTGCCTGGCCTCAGACACAAAGGAGGCGTGCGCGGCCAGGGTAAGCACATAATCAATTCTAGAGAGACTGCCATGCGCCCCGGAGTGGAAAGTGTACTGCCGCTGTGTGGGATGCAGCAGTCTCCAACAATCAACCAGACCAAGGGTATCTACAAAGTCCGGGAGCCATTTCTGAGCCCCCCCCGAAGTTCTTGGCGGGTCTCTGTCAAGCAATCCGGAGCCAACCGCATTGAAGTCACCACCCACCACCAGCATTCCCTCTGGGAGATCCAACAGAGCCCTCTCCAAGTCCGCAAATGTGGAAGGCTGCAGCGCAGGAGGGACATAAACCGACACCAGGACCAGCGTCCTACCCTCCCACCTCCCCGCCACAGCCGCAAATCGTCCCCTGTCATCAACAGTAGTGGAGTCAACCTCAAATGGCAGCGAGGACCTGACAAGTATTCCAGCCCCTCTAGAGCCCGAGGAAAACCCCGAGTGTGCGACAAATTTGTAGCCCTTCCTGTTGAGTGCATAGCACGTGTTACCTATCAGGTGCGTCTCTTGCAATAAGACGATATCAGGGGAGCATCGCTTCAGAAATTGCAGGACAATCCCTTGCTTAATACGATCCCCCAAGCCGTTAACATTCCAACTGAGTATCTTTAAGCCCCTACCCCCATCCCAAAATGTAAGGAGACCTCCACCCCCCCCGTAGAACCGCACTCGAGCTACAAAAGCTTGCATCGCTACGCCTTGCAAAACAAAAAACAACAACAACCACAACAACAACCCCAATCCACCCCCCACCCTGCACCCCTGCGTAAGCTCTAAAAGGCCCCCCAACTTGCAGTGTGCCTGTCGCCCCATACAAAGACTAATCTACAAAAAGAACCCCAGAGGAGGAAAAAGCTCCCTTCCTACCCCCGCCACCCTCCGGACTACCACCCTCCCGGAGGAACCGGAGATCTAGCACCCAAGTCCTCGCTCATTGTTCGTCACCGCCACCTTCTGCTCCACCGGCATGCTCCCCGCTAGTCCGTCTTTGGGGCAATGTGTCCAGCCAGTCTCCGACCATGTACGGTGATTCAAAAAAGAAAGTCCGCTCTTCGAACACCACACGCAACCTGGCCGGGAAGAGCATGGCGTACTTCAGTCCCATCTCTCTTAGCCTTCTCTTGACCGCCAGGAAGCCTTGTCGTTGCTTCTGCACCATCTGGGTAAAGTCCGGATAGAAACTCACTGTGGTGTTCTGAAAAGTCATCGGGCCGGACACCCGTGATGCTTGTAGAATGGCGTCCTGGTCCCTGAAGTTAAAGATCCTGGCGACAATCGGTCTCGGAGGGGCCCCCACCTTGGGCCTCCCACCAGGGACTCTGTGGGCCCGTTCAACAGTAAAGAACTTACTGAGGCCTTTGGGCGCCAGATGGTTCACCACCAAGTCCTCCACAAACAGATCCACCGACTGTTCCTCCGAGTTTTCCGGGACCCCAATAATGCGCACGTTATTGCGCCGTGCCCGGCCTTCGAACTCTTCCAACCGTCTGGCAAAGTGGTCATTTGCGGTCCTCAAGGTACGGACTTCCAGCTGCAGGTCAGAGACATCGCCCAGGAGGCCAGAGGTTTTAAGGTCCAAGGACTGAACCCGCTCATTAGTTTTCCCCAGGTCTGCCCGAATCAAGTTACGAGTAGATTTTTAGTGGTAAGATAGCAAATATGGAATTCTGATTTGGGGAGAAAATAGTTATTACTTTCTGAAATGCATGAACTTACTCATGCCACAACAGTTAAGATGATATACAATTTGAACATTTTTCAACAGCACCACAAAATTAATAATGCATAAAATGAAAACATCTAAAAAAGACTAGAAGAGAAAAGATTTGATGGAAAAAAATGGTTATCCAAAAAATCTTAGTCCCCTCCTAGTGCCTCCAGTCCAAGTAAAGGATTGCTTTGAGTAACATACGGAGCTAAGGGAGCTCTAAAGTCTGTCAATATCAGCTCGGTAGACAAAACAATGATTTGTGCCCTCAACCATCGGCCCTAGGGGGTCAGACACCTTATTCACCAAGGTCCGAATTTTTCCCTAATGTCTAAATTTCACCCTATGTCACACCCAGGGTTAGTGCGTACCAACTGCCCAATGCCTACGGTCCAAGTGAATTTCAGCTCTCACTTCACTGAGATACTATCAGTGTAAAAAAAAAACGATAGCAGTAAGAAACCTCTTTGAGAAAAAATAAGATGGAAATGCTGGCTCCTTATCACACCCACAGCCACTGCGTACTGTTCTGTGCCATGCCCAGTGGTCCAACCCATCCCTATCTGACACCCAGGGCTAAGCGTACCTCTGTATAATGCCCATTGGTCCAGGTAGTCCCTATCTGACGCCCAGAGACAAGCGTACCCTGTATCATGTACAGTGTTCCAAGCGACAAAACTGTAACCACCTTCTCTAGTGTGCTTACTAGGGAAAAGCAAAAGTGATCTACACACTTGTCCTATTTTGCCACACACCAAATACTGGGACTAAGAATCAGATGTAGTCTCATACCCTAGGATGTCTTTCTCCAGATGAACCTCGATCCATGGATTCAGAAGAACTTCTAATCAATTATGGCGTCCGATCTCATTGCGCAGATGTGAATCCGTTCAGCCAGGTGTCCTTCTTTTGACAGCAGTCGGGCTCGATGAACCAATCTCTACTGACTGACTTGTCAAAATGTTGCAAGAGGCATTTTGAGATACAGTAATCAGTTGGTCTAATTAAATGCAGCAGGAGGGTGAGTATCGGCAGAGTGGTGACTGAAGACAGTCTCAAAGTACAGGAGTTTTGGCCACACAAATATACATTTTGAGGGTACAATAAAACACTTTGATATTCTTCGAAAAGCATCAAATTCATAAGTAAAAAGAAAAAGCATCTGATAAGGGGGACACAGATGACACTCAACCGCAGGGAATGCTAGTGTCGGCCAGCCTGTGCATGTCCAGATGTCCGGTGTGGTGAGCGTGTGATCGCCTCATGTGGTGTGCATGCTGTGTCCTGACTGGCTGAGTGTTCCTAACTACACGTGGCAACTTTGTGGTATTCTGGGAATGTGTGCCTTTGGCCAAAAGTGTTTATTGGGGCCAAACTCCTGGGGCTTGTTTGTGGTGTGGCTACCTATCTATGAAATTAATCACTGTTTTCCTTGGGTGAGCATTTTTCCATGGGCTAAGTATAACCCCACCTGTGACCTGTCAATTGGAAGGCTTGGGTTTGGGTTGCAGGGCATGTCTGACCACGCACTTCTAACTTGGGGTTGGTGTAGAGGTCATCTCTGATAAATCTGACAACAATGACATAGGCTCATGAGTATGAGCATGTGTAACATGGTGGTGATTGATAACATATTTACCATTATTCTCATTATTAAACCAACAGTTTTACATCATACATCAACATTGCAATCACTAAGATTGACGTCATTATGCAGGCATTTCTTACGTTGTACATTGATATTGTATTTACTGGAATTGACATCACTGTGCTTGCATAGGTTACAGTGTACATTGGCATTGCATTTATTGGTACTGCAGCTGCTATGTGCGCAAACATCAGGGTGTACATTACTATCGTATTTATCAATTTCAGCAGAACAATAAACAATATTGCCATTTTTCTGGAATAGATTGTGCTTGAGGGTTCTTGTCAACAATCTCTATAATATCATAAAGAGGACCAGTGGTTAATTAAAAGCTTTGTTCAGTTGACATTGGTAAAAATATTTATGCAGTTTTATTGAGAGTCTCGGATTGTAGTGAGCGTTTACGCCCTAAAGCTCATATACATAATTTTTAGTCTTCTAAAAGACTTGCAGAAATAGATACTTAGGAGCAGATTGACTGGCTAATTTAAGCACCTGGTATTAGGCTGCCTCTCCTATGATGTGTGCTATCTTTCTGGTGATTTGCATCCTGATAGTAATTTGCAATCTGCTAGGGATTTGCCGGCAGATACTGTTAAAACCAATGCCAACAGTCTTTCACAAATTTATATTACCTAGAGCCGTATTACAGAAAGTTCCCTAAGGACATAACGGGCGTGGGGGTCCTCTTTGTGCAAGCCCTGGGAACATTGGTATTACAGAAAGGTCCACAGATGTTGGTGGGGCCCCTTCTATAATACTGATAGCACTGGCAAACATGTAGTGCCAACATTATCTCAAGGGGCTATTCCGGCATTTGCATGGGGGCATAGCCTCACTCAAATGAGAACATCTATTTGCCTCTGCACCATATTATGGACAAGACCACAAAGGTAACAGTCAGTCACTCACTGAACCCTCCTACGGGGGAATCTCTGTTCCCTCACTAAAATGCAGGTGGTTGTCGTCTGTATAGTGAATCAAGGGGTGGCTGATTAAAGCATCAAATCAAATCAAAAAGGCATTTGTAAAGAGCAACTTGTCACCCCGGGGGATCTCCAGGTGCTGTGCTGCATCCACTCCATATTTCACTGAATGTGTTGCCTCCTGGACAGCCCAGAATTCCCAGCTGCCCTGAGGTCAATGCATTCATTGTAATCTGGTACACCTACTGTTCATCTTTGCACATGGCATACCTGTTTAAAGCTGCGCCATGGCAAAAACATAAACAGTGCGCCTGATACATAATTGGACACTGGTGTATTATCCTCCTACACCCTCCTCCTCTGGTATTACCCCTCTATCACTGAACTAGCTTTACAAAGCATAGACAATATTAACTTGGTTGCATGGAATGTGACTGGATTAAGTATCGAGATTGATAATCTGGGTTGAGCCTCATTCTTCAAGCAGGATACCCTAAGAGTGACTTGTAAGCATTGATGTCAGTTTCGTTTCCCAGAAAATATATTGATTTTGTGGCAATTCCCCTTATTTTCATATTCTGTGCATTGAATCTAGAGGGCTCACAAAAACCCCGTTGATCAACATTTATAAGAAAAATTGTAACCAATATTATTTGGATATTGTTAAAAGCAATGAGTTTACATTCAACAGTACTATTGTAGCCAGCAGCAAACTATTTCGTTTTCTTTATTTAGGCAGGCAACTTTAACGCCTGTCTTTGTGCGACCCCATCCGAAGCTGTGTGTGCTATTTTAGGTAATTCGAGGGTGGGCTTTTTGCACATTGCACAGATTCCTTGCAATGAAATGCTGAATAGGTTGATGAATAGGCATAATTACATTTTTGCTCTTGAAGCTGCCCCTACACTTCCCTCTGCGCAAACAATGTTCATGGGTAGGGGCAGAAGTTGTACTATTATGTCCTCATGTCTAAAGACACAGGTGTGTTGATTGAAATTATTTTTATTAGAGTCAATTGCATTAGCGGTCACAACCCTTTTACCCTCACTTTAGCAACAAAAGGCAGATCAATTCGACCAGCAATAAGGGCAGCTGCTCTTGAGGCATATAAAAATAAAGGCATTTGACTGAAATTGGAGGGGGGGGGGGGCTGGATTCTGCCTAGGCATTACTTAATCTAGGAAAATTAGACTGTAGATGTAGATGTAACCAGCAGATGAGACCACACCTAGAGCAAAACTGGGCCTGGTTGCTTGTGTTCCAGATAAAAATGAACCTGGCCTGGCAGTCCGGGCTGGACTGTACCCATGAGAAACAAGGTCAAGACTGATTTTCATATATCTGGGTACAGACTAAGGAGGAATTGTGAGCAAAAGAACGATGGGTTGGGATGGTACCCTAAGCAATTGCCAGTAGTTAGACAAGATGCAAGCATTCCTCAAATCACCTTTTGTGTGTTTCATGTACCACCCTAAGTGGCATGAATATGCCCAGATATGGGTTTCATGCTTCCTTTGTCACTGGAACCAAGCTTTACCCAGCTGATGAGCCCATAACTAGGGAAAAACCGTTCCTCTGTTGTTTGTGCTCCACTTCAGGTAGGACCTGGTCTGGTAGTTTGGGCTGGACTGTTCCCATTAGGAGCAGGGTCAAGACTGATTTGCATATGATTGGGTACAAACTGAGGTAGCATGGTGAGCAAAAGAGTGATGGGTTGAGATGCTACCCAGAGCAATTGCCATTGGTTAGGCAAATTGCAAGCATCCCTCTCATCACCTTTACTGTGTTTCACATTCTTAGTTATGCCTTAGTACGCATAATGACTGTCCCCATTCAGTAAATTAGCAATACGCATGCAAGATGTTTCAATGTGTCATTTGTCGAGGAACACCAAAGCCTTATAACTGCGCTCAAGATATCATGAGTGATGTTAGTGAAGTTATGCTTTGCAAACCTATATATAAAAGAGCTTTAGCAGAGACAAAAGACTGTATTAGAAGGGTGCCATGAAATGCATTAAAATTAGTAGCCAGTCAAGAGACCAATACATTGAAAAACAGTTAATGCCTCCTATTTTAAAGTAGTTTGTAACTCTTCATTGGATGTAAACATATCAGCTGAAGCCTGGGTGACTAATTTTACAGATGTTTATGAATTAATTCAAGTGTATAGACAACTACTCACTCCTTGGACAGCACATTTCAGTGAGTCTATCCTTATGTTTAAACTGGCCGAGGTGCCAACTGCTACTAAAAGAGCCCGTAGAATAAGGATCTTGGACAAGATGGGATTGGTCTAAGGGATCAATGGGCTCCAATGAAGAGGAATGCATTGAAAAGTGCTGCTCAGCTAGGACCCCCCTAAATGCTAATCCAAGTCAATAATTGTTCCCATTTATAAAAAAGGGGCCCCACAGGATCCAAAGTGCCACTCTCCCATATCCCGTATACTGTCCCATATCTTTGCTGAAGTCCTTCTTGACCCGCTTGAGCTGTAGGAACAGAAAAACTCCATTCTCTCTGAGTTCAGCTTCCACCAGAGACTGGGTACTAGAGAACAATGCCTGAATCTTCAGTTTTTATCAACAAGAATTTTAGGGCCACCGGGGCTCTTTACATTAGGCCTTTATTAATTTAAGTTCGGATTTTGACTGTTCGAACCAGTCAAAGTTATGGGTGAGGATGGATAAGTCGCTAGTACTAAACAACTACAATGTTTGGACCGCATTAGTTACAGGCCCAATAAAGATTATGGGCCTCATGTAGGTAGCGAAATACCGGTCGGTAACGGCCGATTTTCGGTAAATATGCCGTTACCGACCGGTATTCAGACAAGTGAGATGTAGGAGTCCAAAAACCACTTTTCGGTAAATATGAGGCGGTAAATACCGATTCATAGTTACCGAATTCTAAAATACCGATTCATATTTACCGAATACATAATTAACGAATCGGTAAATATGAAGTGGTAAATATGAAGTGGTAAAAATTTAAAATGACATGTAGGAGCAGTCGGTAATTAAGAAATCCAGGAAAATCGGTAAATAAGAGTCGGTAATTAACACGGATGGAAAGCAGGTGGTAACCATCAACAATGCACATAAGCAATCCCAAAATGCAACAGCGTGGACAACATGGCCGCCATGTACGTCATTGCAAGGCGCCTACGTCTACAGGCAGCAGGACTGAGGGTGTGGCGACGGGAGGAACAAATCTACAGACAGCGCATCACACTATTCCAGCTGACTGATGCAGAGATACATGAGAGGTACAGGCTACACCCCGAAACCATCATGGACCTGATAAGGGACCTGCACCCACTCCTGGACCAGCCAACAAGAAGGGCGCACGCCATACCACCACATGTGCAGGTGCTCTGCAGCCTACATCTACTGGCATCCGGCAGTTATCAGGTGGTGACAGCTGCGGTGGGTGGTGTATCCCAGAGTTGCCTGTCCCGTTTCTTCAGGAAGTTCCTGGATGCCATGATGCAGAGAATGCACCACTACATAAGCTTCCCAAACACACAGGCTGCACTGCAGAAAACAAAAACAGACTTTTATCACATGGCACAGTTCCCCCATGTCATCGACTGTATTGATGGTACACACATCCCAATCTGTCCACCAGCTGATACAGAGCACATCTACAGGAACAGGAAGTCCACCCACTCCATCAATGTGCAGGTGATCTGTGATGCAGGGAACATCATCACAGATATTGTTGCAAAGTTTCCTGGGAGCACCCACAACTCTTACATCTTCCAGAATAGTGGGATCTACACACGACTGAGTGCCGGCGAATTCGGAGAGGGATACCTGCTGGGTAAGTAACAGTGACGCCCCTTGAAACCTGCAAATCAGAGCGTATAGAGGCATGTAACTGATGGTTCCCTTTTACTCATCCAGGCGACAGTGCATATGCATGCCGTTCATTCATCCTCACTCCCTACCTACACCCAGCAACCCAGAGTGAGAGACGATACAACGTGGCCCACAAATCTACACGCAATGTGGTGGAGCGCACGTTTGGACTACTGAAGAGCAGGTTCCGCTGCCTCCACAAGAGCGGAGGCGCACGCCAGTACAAACCCATCACCTGCTGCAAGATAATTGCCACTTGTGCAATGCTGCACAACCTTGCCACGAAAAAAGGTACAGATGTGGAACTAACATATTTTGAGGACAACGAGGATGAGTCAGGCCAGCCAGAGGGCAGCGCAGCTAGAGTGCCAACTGCAATCGATGGGAGAGAGAGACGGGCAGAGATCACATGCAACTATTTCTGAGTAAGTGAGGGGACACAGCGAGTTGTGAGAAGTCATGACGTAGTTTAATGTGGCACCACGCCATGAACACATGAACAGGCCAATCTGGCAATATGCCATCTATACAATGAGTATGTCCAGGGTTACGTCACCCAATGGCAAGTGGATAAGCAGGGCCACATCAATGTTTGCGCATACGCGCTGCAGTGGTGGATTGCACGGCCTGTGCATCCTCACTAGAGCCAACCCCGAGCCGCCTGCTGCTCCTGCGTGCTTCGGGGACGGGGGGTGTGATGATGCTGCTGGTGTCGATGCTCTCCGCAGCATCCCCTGCAGCAGTTGTCGACGCCTGACTAGTCAATAGCACCCCTAGTGCACTTGTCACCTGCACCATCCCCCGAGACAGGTCGCTGCAGCACTGTGTTAGGCCCTCCTGCATCGTCACAGAGCGCCGGCAAAGTAGGGAAGTCGCAGTTGCCAGACGGTTGAGTGCCCTGCTGGTAGTGTCCCTTCTCTGGCGTTCCCGGCGCCGTGCTTCGATGTCAGCATCTAATTTGCTGCACAACTGCTGGATTGACTGGGACATGTCCCGAATGCCCGCAGCCATGCCGCCAATGTTTGTGTCCATGTTGACTAAGCTTGTCTTCATCACCCGCATGTGCCTCTGGACTGACATAACTGCCTTTGATTGCAGGCGCTGTTGCTTCAACATTTGGCCCTCGAGCCCCAAGAAGACACCATGGCCGTCAGTGGGTGCTGGTGGACTCTGGACACGCGACCTGCGGCGCCCTCTTGCTCCCGTCTGTGCTGCCTGTGAGGTGTGGGGCACAGTGGGATGGCTCCCTTCCTGGGGCCCGGTGCGGTCTTCTGGGCCCATGCTGTCGTCTGACGAGGTGTCTAAGGCTCGTAGCCTGGCTGCTGGACGCCTCCTCATTCTCACACCTGCAAGCGGAGATGTGGCCGGTGAATCGAACATGAGTGGCGATGCTGGCTCTGGTGGTGGTGATGATGCTGGCTCTCGGTGAGGTGATGCTGGCTCTGTGTGCGGCGAGGCTGGCTGCGTAGGTGGTGCGGCTGCAAGTGGGCCTGCTCCCTGGTCTGAACTCGTGCTGGCTAGAGGTGATTTTTGTGGCCGGTGTGCCGTCTCGCCTGCAGCATGCCCTGTACTGCATGATGTCACATCTGTGGACAGAAAAACAACATTGGCTCAGTGTCCCCGAAGGGCTGCATTGCAAGCGTCACAATAAATCATTTCACATTCCAATCTGTCCTCTGTCTCCTTGTGCCTCGAGTGCGTGACATGCCTTGTTGCCCTGTAACATTTACGTCATGGTTAGTGTTGCCCTGACTACATCTCCCGGAATGCATTGCCTGTCTGCACTGACACGTGTGGACTGCAGTGTGATTCTCGTTTCACAATGGGGGATGTGGGATAGGGGTAGGGGAGGCTACATTGCTGTGCTTTCGTCTTACCTTGGTGTGTTGCGGCTCTGGCAGAGCTGTCGGCGTCCCCAAGACCCACGACGCTCTCTTGCTCGAGTGTGGCCGCCACCAGCTCCTCCAGTTCGGTGAGGGCAGGTGCCCTGTTGGTTCCACCTCCGGTCTGGCTGGCCTCCTTCTGGATGTCGCCCATCTTCCTCTTGGTCACAATCCTCAGGTCATACCAGCGCTTTTTGAGGACCTCAATGTCCCTGTGGGTCACTCCCACAGCATTGACCTGCGCCTGGATGGCCAGCCATATGTTGCGCTTTTCGGCCTCAGGCACTTGCAGGGATTGCCTCCCAAACAGCTTCTGGTGCTGCTTCACCACCTCCTCCACCAGCACCTGGAGTTCCTTGGGGCTGAATTTGAGCTTCCTCCTCCTTTCCCCTCCGTCTTTCTGTGTTCTCTGGCTGGACATGCTGTTCGTTTCCCGCTCGCACATGCAACTGCTCCCTGCCTCTCCTCTGCACTCCAAGCCTCTCCAGGGTCGGCTAATTATGTACACCTGCCTGGGTGTGGCCACTTCGGCTAATTGTGTACACCTGCCTGGGTGTGGGCAGTTCCTGGTTGGGTGGGCTGTCGTTGCACAGGATTAGCTGTTTCGTCAAGTCATGTGATGTTATTTACCGAATCCGTACGTACCGATTCGGTATTTTCCGATTCGGTAGATACCACCTCGGTATTTTCCGATTCGGTAGATACCACCTCGGTATTTTCCGAATCGGTAATTATCACCTCGGTATTTACCGAATCGGTGAATTCCGATTCGTATTTACCGAATGTTACCGAATCGGTAACTGTTACCGAATTTTTACCTACATATAACTTACCGATTCTAATTTACCGATTCGGTACGGCTCGGTATTTAAGAACCGGTAAAATTTATTTACCTACATGAGGCCCTATGAGAGGAGAGGCGTTAGGCAGGGTCATTGCCCACTTTTTGTTTACCCTTCAAATTAATATTCTAGAATGCTCGCTGGCTAAGTCTGGAGATGACACAGCACAATTGGGTGCTCACTCCATCCACTTTATCTTATACATGGATGACATAGTTCTTATGTCAAGAATGGCTAAAGGCTTGCCGAAGCTCACAGACGTATTCGCTTTGTTTATGGAAAAGTTTGACATAATGATGAAGTCTTTCATCATGGTATGTGGACCAAAGAGCATGAAATCAAACACTCACATATTTTGTAGAGATGGAAATATATCAGTAACTACTTTTACATATTTAAGGGTCTCTGTTTGCAATTGGTGTCCTTTGTTAAAAGTTAGAAATCTGCAGTTTGAGCAAAACCAGTCAAGCGATGTTCAGGTTTGCCACTAAGCTTGACCCCACATCATTAGAAGATATGCTTACTATACATTAATGTAATTGAATTTCAGTGACAAGTAATGGCGGGTATTTGATGGTTGTTGACTCTGTCCTGCATACAGAACGCTGAGAATTACATTTCAAAATGGCTGTTAGCAATTTCTGCTAGCTGTGCAACATATGTAATTCTGAGTTTGTTTTCCTGTATCTGGAGAATGACATTGTGGGGCATATTTATGAGAAAATGACGCAGCGCAGCGCTGCAAGGCATCTTGCTGCGCCAAGCTACATCATTAGGAAGGTGCAAGGATGCATCGTATTTATTTTTTTTTTTTTATTTTTTTTTTTTAAAAACCTTTATTAGTGCATGGAAAAAGAACAAATACGGGCCTACAACCATCAGGCCGGCCACAAAACGGTTAAGCACTGAGACACACATTACAACCCCTGTGCGTCAATGGTCAAGATTAGCAACGATTCAGGAGTTATACACTGGAGAGATCCTTGACATCCGGGGAAGGAGAAGTAAAGGTTAATTTTAAGGTTTTCAAAATAATTTTATCGAGAAAAAAGTCAGTAGAGGATAGAACCAAGGAAATTCGAGTCCGCAAGATGGCTTCATCACACGGGAGGGCAGCAGCATCAGTAAAACGGCCATAGAAAATCTCAGACAGTGAGGCGATGCAGTTATATAACAGGATAGTCACACGAGTAAATACGCACCCCTCCAAAGCCGCCCCCACTAAATCCACCCCACACCCGGACCCCGAATCGGAAACAAGTATAGCGCAGAGACATAGAAGAAAGAGGCCCATAGAACTAAAAAGAAAAGGTACATTACCCCCCCACCCTACACCAATGCGGAGGCTACGGCCTACCCCCCCCCCCGGCATAGTGCCTGTCGCCCAATGAACCCGAAATATAGACAAGAGAGAAAGTAGGAATAGAGTAAGGAAAATAAGAAAACAAAGAAGAAAGCGGGGAGGAGCCCACGTAACCTCAGAGCGCCCGAAAACACCGGCCAACTACGTCGCCACACACTGTGAACCCACTACACCCAAAGGCGGTCGTGTGAAGATACGTGTCACAACAATATAAATGAAGGCAGACAAATCGCGACGAGTGCGCACAACATATGCAGACAGTTCCAGTCCCAGTCCAGCCCATCCGTGACACCATGATATAAGAAATCAATCTAGCCCTGGCCCGATCGCGGGCGTAAGATTAGACTAGCCCCCACATGAAGGCCCCGCAGCCCGTGCAGACAAAGACAATATGGCCGCTTGGGAGAGGATGGAGAAGTAGAGTCACAAAATGGCAGCCGATCATCTATTGAGGTCCCCTTGTGCACCATATAAAATCCAGACCTGGCCTGTAAAGTACAGGAGTTCCACATAAAAGAAGCCGTAGGCCACCGTGAACGGTTCCTCGAGGACGTTAGGTGTCGCTCAGCTGAATACTCCTGCGGACGCGGCGAGGCAGGCAACAACAAAGCAGGCAGCAATGAACGGGGAAACAAAGTGTCCACAATTGAGCAGGAGATCGATTGATCCTGGGTGCCGGGAAGGCCAGATGCAGACCCCAGTGTAGCACGGTTATACACAGTCGTTGCGTCCCCGCAAGAGGACAGTAGCACTGGCAGACCCACGTCTTGTTGAGAACAAACGGGGCGCTCACGACCCGCAGCCGACAGTATGGAGTCGAACCGCTCACTCAGCATTTGCAATCCAACACACAATTGCAGACGAAGGTCCCGCAGGGCAGCCAGAACGGAGCCGCATGGCAGCGGAAGCTGCGCCCCCACATCGGCAGCAATCCGGGACGGCACTGTGGAGCTGGAGTCTGATAGAGGGAGGGCGAAGCAGGCAGCGGGCGAGACCGGAGCATCGCCCCCCAGCCGCGAGCAAGCAATCAACGCCATGTTTTACCGCTGAACGGTACAGCGGCCAGGGGGGGGGTCCGTAACAAGAAGGCAATTCCACGCAGGTCTGGCCGCAACAGGTGAAAGCCAACAGTCGCTTCCCCTCCCTCGGACTCTCTGTGCAGCCGACTAGGCAATAGAAGAAGGGGGTCCGCAGCCTTCCACAGCGCGGGCCACAGAGCGAAGCAGGAGACCCGCCACACCGGGGCTTACCCTATAGCTCCAGCCCGTAGGGTGAAAGGTGAAGGAGATGTCCGGGCGTCTCTCCCCCGGCTCATCTGGCGACAATCCGTGGTGTGAGGCGGGATCGGGGCCTCGGGGCTCAGATTTGCGCCGGGGGTCCAGTGACTGCGGAGCTTCCAGGGGGCCGGCCAAGGCCACAATAGAGCAGGGGTCCAGCGCGGAGAACAAAGGCACCAAGAACTCCGGCACCCGGGCGGGCTCAGACTCCGGGAAAGCGGCGGCGTGGTCAGCTCGTCGTCGCGCACGTTACACCTCGAAAATCGGCGAGGATAGAGATCAGGATGATAGTCCGAGGCCAAGGGCCGGCGGAGCCGGGCGCTCAAGCGTCTGCTCCGGTCGCCATCTTGGCTCCTCCTGATGCATCGTATTTAAAGCAATACGATGCATCCCTGCGCTTTCCTCTGTGCTGGCGCACAATTCGCTGTCTAGTGACAATGCAGGCACCCTTGAACCACGGTGCCTGCAATGGCACTAGGCAGCGAGTTGCATGGATAATAGTTTTGTACAGGAAGGAACACCATCCTGCACAAAAACAATCATTGATGGTGTTTTCCTCTTTCTATGTGAAGCAAAGAAAGTGCATACAAATAGCAAAACAAAGTAGACATAATGGTATTTCTCCTAGTTGCGCCACTTCCACACCTCCCCTGGTGAGGTGTTAGAATCTGACACATTCCCAGGTTAAGGAAACCTTGTAAATCTGGTTATGCGTCAGAATCCATGGGTTTTTGCTTGGGAACACACACAGCAACCACCATGGACCACCCCTTTCACACAGAGTAATTTATGAAAGGGGGCCATATTTACATGGTCATGCAAAGCCATGCGGGGTGGCTTTGCGTGGCCTTGTAAATATGGTTTAGCATTGTGCGCCACAGGAGCGTCAGAAAAAGTGACGCTCCAGTGGCGGAGAGGACTTCTACATATGTCCCTAAGTTGCCCTCACTGCTCCTTTGAGTTTCCATCTGGGCAACTAGGAAACATGATTTATCCTCAGAGTAATCTCTGATTGTCTGAAGCATGAATGAGCCATATGAATGGTACAGTGGTTACACTATGGCAAAGCACAATGTCCGAAACTAATGTTTTGAAATTTATAAAAAGCCTCTTTCTAAAACAAAGAATTGCCACCAGAGAGCACTTGGAGATGTTGAATATCTCTCCTCAACTGATGATCCAGAGCCGTATCTGTAAATTGTACTCAGGGCTCAACAGAGTTTCTGTCTTAAACAACCTAGGTTCAACGCTGTAACTACCTAGTGGGATATCCGAAGGGTGCATTTAGAGTGGCAAATTTATCTCTTTGTCTATGTGGCACACTTTCTTTTCAACTGACCTGGCATGTATTGGATGTGTTAAATATTATCAAAGCAAATTGGTACTCTTTTAACCTGATCCCGCTTGCCGCTAGGAAAACAGTAGCAGTGGCTCTTATATTATCACGGTTGGACTACTGTAAGAGCCTCATGGCAGGGATTAATAAAGCTACCCTGAAGAGACTACAAGTAGTACAGCATGCAGCAGCCAGATTGGTCCTAGGTCTTCCTCGTACAGTGTCTGCCTCTGCCGCCCTGAAGACCCTTCACTGGCTCCCGGTTCATAAAAGAATTTTGTTTAAATTACTGTTGACGACGTTCAGAGCATTCCGCCAGCTGGGTCCTGTGTACCTTTCTACAAGATTCAAACCATATATCACAGCGAGGGCACTTAGATCTAGTACTGCAAACTTGCTTAAACTGCCTGGCTTCAAATTGATAACCAAAGGAGGGAAATCGGCAACAATATTAGGGGCAAAGGCCTGGAATTACATGCCAAAGGAACTTAGAGCAATGGAAGAGGAAGAGCAGTTTAGAAAGGCTCTATAGACATGGATTTGGAAAATCAGATGCCTGTTTCCTGGCCCTAATCTAGCTCCTAATCTGAAACAGCTGACCTTAGTTATTTACAGCGCCAGGAGACTCAGTTAGGAGTGGCAGTGGTGCTATATAAGCAACACCTTTCATTTTATTTCATTTCATTAGCTACAATTACCCTCATCGAAACTTGTTTGTGTTACAACCGTAAAGTTCATACCAGATGCATTAAGAGTAGGAAGCACTTACAAATTTGGCAGTGGACAAATTGATTTTATGTTATAATTGTTGATTTGTTAAATTGTGCACTGTAATGTATCTGTTTATTATAAGATGTATTTTCTGAACTTGGTTTTATAATATTGTAATATCCATGTCATCACTGTTTTGTACATCTTTTATGGCCATTGAGCCAAGTAAATATTTTTCTTATCTGATCTGATCAGTACTTAATGTGAGTGCATAGTTGCATGTAATATCCATGTCATCACTGTTTTGTACATCTTTTATGGCCATTGAGCCAAGTAAATATTTTTCTTATCTGATCTGATCAGTACTTAATGTGAGTGCATAGTTGCATGTGATTCTGGAGGGAAAAAAATGCTTAAGGAAAACTGTCTGGGGGGAACCATCCATTGTCAGGTCTGAGATCGACCTCTTACAAGTCTCCAAAATCTGCAGTAATTGTTATATATTTATATGAAATTGTAATGTAATACATAGGCCCTGATTATATTGTGTACTGTAGGAGTAGGTACTACTTTTTGCATCAGATACAATCTGACTCTCTTCAGTTTAGAGTTTATTCAGTGTAATAAATATCACTGATTCAGAGTTTTGGGGGAATTACTTGTGGGATTTGGTGCTTGTAGCATTATATTTTAAATACCGTACCATTTCCCCTATTACCTTTCAAAAGGTTTGGCTTGCCAACATTGAGCAAAGGGTCATGTATTTGAATCACCCTGTGATTGCAGGGTGTGGTAAGTACCACACAACTCAGAATTCCATCCAAATCATAAACCGCTCCGAAGTCTAGAAAGTACAATAAAAAATTAAATTACTGCAGCTGACCCTTCTTTAAAGATGTACCACTCAACAGTTGGATCCCTCTGTCTACACCCTCCTCAACCACTGAACCGACCCAATAGAAACTCTTCTCCACACTTAGAGACCCTCATCTGTGCAGCACTTAACCATAACTTGTTCACAGGACGACAGTACCACCATGGCCAAAAAAAAAAGTGATGTGACCCATTCCACCACTTGGATCAGACTTCTGTCCCCAGCCCAAGGAAAACTCTGCCCATAAAGACAGCAACCAACAGAGGCCATTGACAGCTGTCAATGTCAAGAGTCAGGCCCCATGCCACCCAGGGTTTTCTGACGTCTGAGGTCTATCATAGTGGGGGTGCAACAACCCTGGGTGTTAGGGACACTACTTCCATTCTCCATCCTCCCACTAGTTCACGGGTGGTATACTGAGACTGGCTTTTCAGCCAAGGGTCTGTACCATGAGGCTGAGCAGGGTACAGGAATGAGTCTTCCATCACCCTGCACTTTCATCTGGGCTCCCATACCCCTCTCTTCAGAGTGGTACCCCCAGAAAACTGAACTGTTAGGGTGCCTTGGTGGCTGCCCAACTCTATCAACATCACAATAAACTGATTCCCCAGAATGCTGTCTGTGGTCATCTGGAGACTAACAATGACCCTTTTGTTGGTCATCTCTGCATCCCACACCTGGGATACCAGGGCGATAGGGTGGAAAATGTCCTGTCCTTGAGTCTTAGTTACTCTACACTTGTGTCCAGTGTACTGCTCTGGGGAAACCAGCTGATCCACCACCATGGTCTGGCTGGCCCCGTAGTCCCTAAGAGACGTTTTAGGGATCCCATTCATTGCAACCCAGTGGAAGTGACAACTCTCACCCTCAGAGAGCACCATTTTACCCTCCCAGATCCTCATCCCTGTTTCTTAGAAATGCCATGGGAACCCTATACCCTCCAATACTCTGGCAGTTATCAGATTGGGAAGAACCTGCACCACCCTTCTTGGGGTTACTCCCAGGTACCTTCTTTTGGACCCTGGTGCTGAGTCAGAAGTCTTCTTCTTTAGCAAGCTCCCTGGGGCCATTGATATCACTATTGACCAGATGTTGGTGCAGCTCTGTACAACAAAGTTTGAATATGTACTCTCTTGCCATCAAATTGTAAAGCTCTTTGCAATCCTTCACTTCAGTGCCTTCACACAACCATTCAGTGCCTTGGAAAAGTAATCCACACAACCAATACAATCCACCCAGGACTTATAGGGCAGATTCTGGATGTCCTTAAACTTCTGCCTGTACTTCTCTGGGATGAGGCTATGCTCCCTGATAAGAGTGTCTTTCTTGGAGGCTGCCTCATCCTATTCCCCTTTCCAGGGCCAGTAGGGCATCCCTATCTTCACTAGGTATGTACCTCCAGTACCTATATGTTTGATGGATCTTAATTTAACAATTACAGAACAAAAATATGGGACGTACTAAGGGAAAGCAATCGCAATAAACTAGATACAGGAGGCATGATGTCAGAGACAACAAGATGAAAATGTAACTGATTATGTCTATAGAATGAAAGAGAGGTGGAGTCAAGAAACAGGGATGGAATAAGAGAATGAAGGAAGTAACACCATATTCTTTTATAACCTAATAAAAAGTGAGGTACCAGCAGATGTACAGGCCAATTTAGAGAATATAGTGAGGTTGGAAAGAAAGCACTAAATAGAAATCCTGACACATATTGTACTTTTACAAAAAGAAGGTAGAAAAGTAGAAAGGAAAATGAAAGAGCAGCTGCAAGAGTAGTACAACATAATTTTAAAAAGACAGCAACAGAGGGGGCAGTACTGGCTGCAGCGCCACCCCAATATGTAATGTTACAACCACAGCAGCAAAATTACAGAGGGAACCAGTCAAGTAGTGGAAGGGGAAGAGGAAGTCTTAGAGGAAATATGGGCAACTGAAAGACGCTAGAATGCTTCTACTGTCATATAAATGGGCCACATGGCAAGGGAGTGCAGATACAAGAAAGCAGACATGCAGGCACAGCGATGCATATATAGGGGCAGGCACAACAGACACAGAACACACCTTTGCAAAATATATTGATACAGGGGCAAGGGCAACAAAGTCTGAGCCTACCCACGCAAAATAACTTCCAAGGTTATCAGAATCTGGGTCCATAATTCCAGCAGCAACAGAATAACCCCCTAAGCCAGCAAAGACAAGGACGGATGGTAGTGATGGCAGGAACAAATTCATTCTATGGGAATATAGGACAATGACCAACAACAACAGTACATACTGTGAATGGGCCCAGAGAGCATTCCGAATGTGTCCAGTTTTATTGGTAATGCACAGATCAGATGATGATCCTACTGTGACAGTTGCGCTAAACAAAATTCCATAAACCTTCCTAGTAGATACAGGGGCAACAAAATCATGCATCAAAGAAGGAAACATCCCCTTATCAAATGCAAATATTGACAAGCTGGGATTCTCTGGGGCCGTAAATAGGGTTCCATTTACAGAAACAGTTGATATAGAAATAGGAGGAGCTTTGGTAGATATAAAACTGTTATATTGACCATCATCTCCAGCTAATTTCTTAGGAAGGGATTTGGGGTCAGATATATGACCCTACCAATTTGCGAGTCACAAATTGCATCAATTTGAGACTCACAAATAGGAATGTACAACAGTGTTTCAGACACGGTTTGAGATTCCTTATGGGGTTGCAAATTGCATGCCTCATTATTTTTCATGAGGCAGGTGCAATTTGCGACCCCATTAGGAATGGCTAGCAGTCCCAGGGATGGTGGCCTGCTGAGGTCAGCAGACCACCATGTCTGTTTTTTAAATAACACAGTTTTTTTTTAAATGCAGACTGTTTTCCTTAAAGGAAAATGAGATGCATTTAAAAAAGAAAAATGAAACGTTTCTGTTTCATTTTTTAAGAGTAGGCAGTGGTACGTGGGGCCACTGCTTGCTCCTAAAAAATATTTTTGCGTCTATTCAGTTAAAGTAGTGGTAAACTGTGAGTGTTTTGCTACCGCAATTGCGGTCACAAAACAATCATACATTGCAGTGCGAGTTGCTATTAGGAAGATACGCCCTTTGCATGCCCCTTCCTAATAGCGAACGCAAACCCTATTTTGCGAGTCAATCATAGGTTACCGACTTGCAAGATAGGGTTTGTACATGGGGCAGACCAATTTTACTGTCGCAAACGGGCCGATTTCCTGTTTGGCCCTTGATGTCCAAACTAAATATGACAATACATTTTGGCTCCTGTGGTACAATGGTCTGCACAACCCCAGCTGTTTCCGGAAAAGAGCAATGATGTTACCTATGCGAAGTCAATAAACAATACAGAGCCAGGCCCACTGATGACATTGCTATAATAGCAAATGCATCGCAACTAAAGGGAAGATTAGTTGAACTACCCAAAATAATTCCTGTTCAGATGCCAAGGAATACCCCAATCATAGCAGTTACAGGACACACCAGTCTTGATAACCATTGATGGAATTTAAATAACTCTCACACATGGTATACTATTGACCACTGACATGCACCAAACAATGTAGGCATGTGTAATATTCATGAATCCTGAATTAAATTTTGAGATCTACGTGATGAACAACTGTTTGAAGACAAGAAGCCAGCAACCTCCACCGTGGTGTTTGAAAATACTGTAGCGATTCAGGTAGAATTAGAGAAAAGAGCACCCACACCCAAGCCAAGTCCCAACTCTTTGAAAGACCAAGATTTAACAAACGTACCACCACAGTAGTGGACAACAGGACCATGTGATGTAGGTTTGATACAGACAGCAACACCAGTAAAAATTACCATAAAGGCAGGAGCACTTTTACCTAGGGTTACGCAGTATGGGTTGTCAAAAGAAGCAGATGAGGGGATAGCAGCCTCTATAACAGCATTGGTACAGCAGGGGGCAATATATCCGGGAGTTTCTCCCAGTAATACTCCTATATACTCCTATATACTCGGGAATCAAAGTGGAGTACCTGGAGATAATACAGGAGTTTTGGCCACTAAATAATATAGTGGCACCTGAAGTTACCAGTGGTCCCGGATCCATCAATAATATTGACAAATATCCCAGCTGATGCGACACATTTCTCATTGATTTGTATGTGAATGCTTTCTATAGTGTACCCCTACACCCTGAAAGTCAATACCTAACAGCATTTACCCATAGGGGACTCCAGTATCTGTATACTCGCCTGTTACAGCGGTACTCTGAGTTCTCTAGTATATTTAGCAGGGTAGTCAAAAATTACCATTCAAACTTCCAGTGTGACAGTATACTGCTACAGTATGTGGATGATATCTTGAGAGGTAGCAGGTCAGAAGAGCAGTGTAGAAAAGATACAACCAATATGTAAATCATCTTAATACAAAGAGGGTGCAGAGTTGAAAAATATAAAGTACAATATGCAGTTCCTGAAGTGCATTACTTGGGCCAATTCATATCTGCTTCAGGCCAAATTGTTACACTAGAACGTTCAGAATGTGTGAGGGAAAAGACAGAGCCCAAAACAGTGAAAGAGATGCAACAATTCTCATACCTCTTTAACAACACCACTGCTTCAGTGAGTGAAAGAAGCAAAACAGACACAAGAAAAAATACACTGGACAGAGGAAATGACAGCTATGTTCAAGAAACTAAAAGAAGAGATAAGTATCACCCCTGTGATTGGTACACCAGATTACAATAAGAAATTCTACCTCTTCTGCCATAGTAATGGTATGACCATGACAGCAGTACTAACACAAAGATATCCTTTGGGCCATTAGCCAATTGCCTACTACAGTGGGTTATTAGACCCAATATTGAAAGGACACTGTCCATGTGAACAAGCACTTGCAACCTCTGCCTTCACTGTTGAAAAAAGCCCGCCTATTGTGATGAGCTTTTCGCTTACCTTGTATGTGGAAGATACAGTGTTTGCCATAATACAGGAAGCAAAAGGCACATTAACCACACAATGAGTTTCAGGTTATGAAAAATATTATATTTACCTTCATTGAAAAATAATGAGATGTCAAAATGTTAATCCCACATCCATAGCATGCCCAATACTAAGCCTGGTCATAAAACACTGCTCCGCTTGTGGAGTTTGCAGAGTTTCGGCAACACCGCATTCCACATAGAACACGTAGTTGCCGATATACTCTGCACTCCAATACGGAGCAGAGTGGTTTTTTGTGTTGACGAGCCAGAAATGCGTTTTTGTGCACGTTAGACCGACTTACCGGGTGCCAGTTATCACTAGCGAGATTTCCTGAGTTGCTCGTGAGCGCCACGAGATTTGGTAACTTTACTACTACTAAATGCCTTTTGTGAATACCGAAAGTCATAAAGTTAATATTTTGTCTCAGTTTAGTAGTAGTAAAGTTAGGAGTCCTAACTTTACTACTACTAAATGCCTTCTGCGAATACCAAAAGTAGTAAGTTAAGGATTTTATCTCAGATTAGTTCTGTGAATCGGCCCCCTTGACACCACCTGGGTCCCGCCTCAATCTGAGAGTGAGAGACGCCACAAGACAAGGCTAGGGAAAAGGAAGGTTCCTGAAGGTAGATGTATAAGAGGAAGATGATGATGATGAGCCAGTCATCATGGACATTAGCCATGCCCCTGTTGAGACCGACCATACCCCATCCCAAATGTCTATGATACCACTAACACATATACCACCAACACCACCTCCAACTGACACATTTACAAAGTTCAGGCAGCAACCTACATCCACCATGATCAACTCAGTAGAAGTAGGTATTGCAGAGAGTCAAACGTCATGCCCACCTACCAGTTCATTGACATTTCAAGAGGCAGCAGCAGCTCAGAAAGTTGACCTCCCCAGTTTGGGACTTCTTTTCAGTAAGCAAGAAGCAAGTGAACATTGCTATATGCTCCTTTTGTGGAGCAGGTGTTAGTCGGGGTAAGCTTGGTACAAACTATGGTACTGGAGGCCAAACTACCCATCTGAAAAAAACACCACTTGATCAAGTGGGAGGCGCATATATTCAGCCAAAAAAATGCAAGTGTTATTGGTGGAGCGGATGAAAGTCTGAGCGGGGAATCAGATCCAATCACAGTGGAAGGTGAATTGAGGAAGACATTTTATCCGGTATACAGCAAAGCAGCCCTGTCCCCAGCAGTGCAGTGGTATCGCCCACATCATGATCAGATGCATCATAATGACACAAGAGTTGGGTCGAGTCACCAAGGGGTCCAAGGCAAGAGAGTACAGTAACTGCAGGACCAAAACATACATTGAGCCTAAAAATGTCTGTTCTCAAGAAGTCACCTGCATCACTGGCACCAGAAAAGATAGAAAATCCAGGCTACCAATCTCGGCATGTTTAGACCGGAGGGGCAGTATGAACGCAACCCATCAAAAGCATGTTTGTACAATGCAAAGCTAGCAAAAATGTTTGCGATGGACCTACACCCTTTTTTTTGCGTGGAAGGGGTGGATTTTCTTGAATTCAAGGCAGCCACCGACCCGAAATGGAAGGTTCCCAGCTGTTCCTCTTTCGCAAGAGTTGTTGTTCCGGTGCTACATAACGACGTGCTGGAATTGCTAGGACAAGCTTTGCAGCAGAGTGCTGTTCACACTATCCACAGACATGTGGACCAGTTGCCAAGTCACTAATTAAATGCGCATCACTGCACACTGGATCTCTTTTTTGGGGCTTAGAGAAAAGATATCTGCAGGTGCTGACACTGCTGAGATTTTTAATGGCGCTCAAAAGCATGCAACAGTAGCCATGTGCACCATGGAGAAATCCCATACTGCTGCAAAGATCTTAGAAGACTTTAACACAAAGGTCTTTGAATGGTTGCAACCAAGAGGGCTTAACATTTGTTTTTTTGCCATATACAATGGCAGTAATATAGTTAAGGCCATGGCTAATGGTGGCTATTTTAGGGTCCTGTGTTTGGGGCACTGCATTAACATCATGGTTCAAGACTTTCTCAAAAAAGAAGACCAAGTCAGCAATTTGATGTCCACCTGCAGAAGAATCTGCACACATTTTAGCCATTCTATTAAAGCCCGAAGCAGCTGAGGATCCTTCAACGTGATAATAGAATGCCAGTTAAAGCACTGATACAGGAGGTGCAAAAACATTGGAACTCAACTTATTACATGCTTGAATGTCTGTTTGAGCAGCACAGACCAATCAATGAATGTATCATGCAAAGAGGGGATGGAACTGTGAAAGGCTTGATCATTGAGATGGACCAATGGGGCCTAGTTAAATGCCTGGCAGAGATTCTGCTTCTTTCAAGGTGTTCACACATGAAGTCAGCAAGGATGACAGTACCATGAGTCAAGCCCATTGTTGCACATGCTACAGAAACAGCTAAAGCAGGTGTATGCAATGTACGCAGGTGTGGAGGAAAATAAAGAAGCATATGATTTGTTAGAGAGCTTAATCCTTCACTTATCTGAAAATACAAGGGTGCAAAGAGACATTGTATCATCCAACCATTACATCTGTGCCACAAACCATTACTGCCACTTTCATTCCCTTTTCAGACAGGGATTTTGCCAACTACAAAACTTGGATAGCTGTGCAAGCCAGTCAGTTAGAAAAAGAAAGGCCGGGAATTAGAGGCTCGCTCCTCCAGGGTACAAGTAATTCAGGGCAGCCTTCAAGTTCAGAGCCTGAGGGCAGTGCAGTTGGCTCACAGCTACCAAAACCATCAACAGCAAGAACAACATCAACAACAAGAAGAGGAGCATCAGCCCCAAAATCGGCAAAGGAATATTTTTACTGGCAGGGCTTAAGGCCAGTGCTGAGGCAGAGGCCAAAGAGGCCGAGCAAGGTGGGACACCTATGACCATTGAGCGGATGGTTCAGGCCTATCTTGATTACCCAACAGAGGTCTACTTTGCAGTATTGGAATGGGAAAAGGTGCCAATGGCCAGTGCTCAGGAGGCTGCCGATAAACTACCTGGCTTGCCCCATAGCCAGTGTCTACGCTGAGCATGTTTCAGTACTGCTGATGCCGTTCTGACGATAAGAAGGAGCAGTCTTTCGCCCCAAAACGTGCAGAGATTAACCATGATCAAAATGAGTCAGCACTTTATACCACCAGATTTTACCATACCTAAAGTACCACAGCAGGAAGATGATGGAGACTCAGGTCATGGGAGTAGTGTGTTAGAATGCTTACTTCTGGGCAAACCACCAGATTTTGAGGACGAGTTCTACTTCCCTGACTACTAGACTTTTCTAGTTTCTTTCTTGCTTTGTCTCCCCCCCCCCCAAAAAAAAACAATACAAGATAAAGCTAAGAAACATTTTTTGCTTTATCATAGTTGTGTGTGTCTGGTTGGCCAAACCATCCTCACCATCTTACTTTTAGACACATTTTATTGCCGGATTGAAGTTGCAACAGTGTGCAGGGAAGAAGTCCTGACTCTCCCTAAAGCCATTTCCCTCAAGCTAGACATTGGATGGAGAAAACAAACAAATGTGTGCCTTCCTCCAACCCTGGGCCCTGACTATCTATCCTTTCCTAGCTTAGAGGGACTGCCCCACATGTGTCATTATTAAAATTCAATTTACAGTGAACAAATGGAGGATCTGCATTCTGCAATGTGCTACCTTTCGAATCACAGTGAGCAGTGAGCACACCGGAAGAACAGGTAAATGATGGCATGCATTGCACGATGAGTGATTGTTGTTTGTTGTGAATGATATGCAATTATCTGTGTGTTGAGACTTGAGAAGAGATGATTCATGTGGTGACTGGCAGGCAGTGTGAGGCTGGGTATTTGCTTGTTAAGCTTAATGTGATAGTGATGATGATTGAAATTGACTATGTTGGTGGGCTACTGACGGCTGATCAATAATTTTCCCCAGAAGGTTATTTTTTCTTCCCCTTTGAAAGATTGAATAGGGAGAGTCCTTCACCGGGTCTACTCCACACGGTCCACACTGCTCACACTGCTTTGTTTTATTGTTTTATGCTTTATCTTTAGTCTTCAAAGAGAGACCCGACCAGTAACTTAGATAATGCAAAGCTTGAAACACAAATCAGTCTAGTCTACTCTACACACAAAAAGTGAATCAAGTCAATCTTTCCAACAACAAAGCACAGGTGCACCACAGGAGGAAATTAAAGTTCACATTCAAAAACTTTTTGGTCTCCAAAAATGCAGATTCTTCAAAGTTTTTTTCTTTTATTCCATTTTCATAAAGCGTTGAAAAAACAGACTTCGGTTCTTGTCAATCAACCAACAAAAAACAGCCGAAGCGTTTCGTCCTGATACAGGACTTCTTCAGGGCTGTTAATTACAAACAAATAACATACATATATTAATACACTGTACACCACAAAGACAGAAAAACAGAATGCGAGGCCCATAGAGTCAAAACCTTGTCCACATACATGCTACCAAATGACAAATTATTTACATTCACATAAAAAGTGACAAACCACATTTTACAAAACTTATGAATAATTCCATTAACCATTTAATAGCTAACGTTTTAACACCTGGTGAGCTAATCAAACTGAAATATGTTATTAATATTTTTGTTCACATTTTTTGTCCTAATCGCCTATATTTATTTTTTATATATTATATATATTTCTTAAAAAGATGATGATGAACTTTATTATGTAATCAGGGGTATAAAAATACATTGAGGCTTCACACGTAATTAGACTAAAAAACACATAAGAAAAAATGAAGTGGAAGAACTAATATTCCTCCACTATCTAGATTTCTAAGAACATAAAGGAGAACAGGAAAAACTAGAATGACTCATAGTGTGGTGCACCTGTGCTTTGTTGTTAGACTGTTGGATTCCCGAGGGAATAGGCACTGTGACAGTGGGTGCCATTCAGTGTGCACGCGAGTCCCTATTAAAACTTAAGGGGAGAATATAAAGAGAGTGACATTAGGTTAGGTGCTGGTTATTAGAAGGTTCCACTGTTTTTAGCTTCTTCTTGATCAAGTCAATCTTTCCCTTCTTGTTTTTATATAACAAAATTGAAATACTACAGGCTGATCCATTGCGTTTTTGAGTCAGGCAAGTCGGGACTCACTTGGGACACTGTTGGTACGGAGCTGGAGTCTGACACCATACTCGGAGACAGACTCAGGAGGATCAGAGATTATGGAATGACTCAGGGCGTGGGCATGAGCGTGATTACTTTGAGAAATGCCACCAGAAGAAGATGGAAGTTTTCAAATTCACTGAAACCAACCGATTTGGATGATGACTTTGAAGTGGCCTAAAGGTAAATAACAACACCAGACCTACATGTCTGTGTAGTAGTGGTGGTAAGTGTGGTGGGACTGACAGCAGTGCATTGATTTTTTTACTTTATTTTAAAAATGCAATATTGAGGTGAATGTGTACTCAGGGCTGTTTGGCTCAAATTTGAAGCTAAGTGGAGGTTAGGTGGGGACCTATTGTTAGAGGTAACTGCCGGGAACAGACATGATTTAGCCATGCTGCCTCTGAAAGTGTCCTTGTTTCACTCCTTGAGCAGATTAACTTTCTCCTTGATTTTTCAATATAATTTTTGTTTTTCCATCTACAGGACCTTTACCCTACGCCATACTGGAAAACAACTCTACCTTACCGAACCGCATCCGCCAGGCAACCAAGATTGATGGAGAATCCAAGAGGAATGCAGAGATGCAACTCCCAATTTGGCAATACGGTATCATTTATTTCTCTTCAATCATTACAACTGTGTGTGTTGTTTACGTTTGTTTATTTTACTCCTACAGATATTTAAATTTTATTTGCTATCTTTCAAAGCTCGGTACAACAACACATAATGCAACTTGGGTCTCTCTGGGGGCAGACAGACAATTTGATGTACCTGTACTAGTCTAGTACTTATCATCATGCTTGCATTTCCTTTTCCTCCCATACTAGAATTATGATGGTCGGCTGCCAAGATGAATGTGTTGTCCTTGTGTAGTGTTTGCCTTTGTCAAACCTTTCCCTCAAATCCCCCTTCCCATCCATTCACTGAACCCCTAACCCTCTCTTCCGGGCTGTGTGATTTATTGAGGTGTGACTAAATTAAATTTACACTATTAATTGATCACAGACTTGTTAGGGCGGATGTGGTGAAAGCAACACCGACTCATGTAAGGGCAAGAATCTTCTTCTGCTCTAAGTATAGCCCACACTGGCAATAATATATATATATATTATATTGCCCACCCATTCACAGTACTCTATATTCAAATTTTTCCCAGAAGAGCATAATCCATCATAATTGCCAGCATCATCCTCCTTCCAGCACTGAAGGTTACACTTGCCCACTTCATAGCTCAAGTCGACTTCAGTTTGCAACTTGTACTAGCCCACCATTTGGATTTATTTATTTTACTTTAGCATTGCTTATCATGGTTTCTCGTTTGGCTGTCTTTTTCTTGTGTACTGTACTACTAGTCATACTCTAGTCTCCCTCAGATGACTGTCTCATTTTCTTTTTGGAAAGCTTGCATATATAAATTAATTCACACACTCATACCCCTTCTGAGTCCATAGAGGATAATATAGTTGCAGAACCTACAGACTGCATAGACTAAGAGGAGAGATTAGTAGGACAAGTGAGGCTACCACATCTACCTGTTGGTGTGTTACACTATCAGCAGTTTAAAAAACTGGCTCCCGCCTTGCTACAAAGAAAACAGTGCAAAGTAAATGAGTAACCCCTCAAAAAAGATTTACAATCATCATATGTAAAACTAAAAATATATTAACTTAACAAATATAAAATGGAAGAAAAGCCTACAATACCTGACCTAACCCCAACCAATGTCCAACGAAAGTCCAAAATCCAAATTGTCCAAACAAATGTCCATAAAAAAAGATTCCAACAACCCCAATCCGATTTCCTCAACTCCCACATTCCCACCCTCTCCCCAACAGGTCCCACCCACAAAAGATTGAAAAAGGGGAAGAGACTGAGGCCTAGCGGCAGGCTAGGACTCAGATCTTCTTTTCCAACTGGTCAAAATGCTCCTCTATCCTGGCCTCCAGGCGTGCCATCTCGAGGAGCATGCAGTGCGAAATATTTTGATGTGAACAAGGGGGAGCAGCAGTGGTTTAAGAATGGTGGCGGGCGGCTGCTGGACCACGGCATCGTGGCACCGAAGGCACTGGGGCGGCCTGGCTGGTGCCCAGGGCATTTGAGGCTGCAGCTGCTGCCTCCTCCTCCAAGGCCACTAGCTGCCGATATTTTGCCCTGATGACCTCCAGCTTCAGTTGCCAGGTCTTGGCTCCTGCCTGGTGAGTTGGGAAGGAGTAGCTATATTAAGAAAGAGTAAGACAATCTTAACCAATACTCTCAGGAAAACAGTAAACCTTTAATTATATAGTGGCACAGGAGCACTAGCAATACATAACATTTGTGGTATCTTCAATTCCTCTGTCCCGAAGTTTTGGATGTGATTAGAGTTTCAGGCATTAGGGATGATGGAGTAGACAAGTATTCTTCTTCTCTCTCTTGTTTAGCTAAAATAATCTTGTCGTCATGCTAGCTCAGCTTGCGCCCTAGTCAGGCATTATCGTGTTGCAGACTTGCGTTACTTTACTACTGTCTGCCGGTGGGGCAGCTGTACTACACAATTATCTCTTTTTCTATTATGGCTATGCTCTGTTAAATGGCAAATGCTCAATTTCACTTTCACCCTGACTACAACAAGGCAGATGAATACATGAATAGTCGCTAATATGAATGATGATATATGGCACGATGTCACGTGAGGTACTACTGTTGTATCCATGCAGCCGATTTAGGTCATCCATGGCTGACGTTGTCGAAATGCCATGGGGAGGGAGTGGGCCTCGGATGGAGGCAATTGATGATGGGTGGGTACATAATATATATGATGTGCTTGAAAACTACTGTGAGTCAAGGGAGTAGTCTGAAATACAATGTCAAACCTTTGAATCAAAAACCTTGTTCTAACAACATTCCTTGTTTATTCTTCTTCTCAGGGATTTTTCCAATTATCATTGCATTATTCTCCTCGCATTATTTTTATTCTTCACCCTTGGCTTTGCTACTCAGGCACGGTTTAAGTTTCTTTTACATTCTCTTCATCCAGTCTTCACCTATGATTGAATACCATCCATCCCAATCATGGCTATTATTCTCAACAAACCTTTCACCAACATATATTTGTCATTTAACTACCCATGCGTCCTTGCTTGCCTCTTACCCATCAAACCCCCTCGGAGGATTCCTTTCACCCATACACTTTTACCCACCCAGGCAGGAATCCTTTCTTTCACCTTTCACCTATTCTCCCACCACCCATATATCCTATTAACCACCTATATATGCATCCAGGTCCTCAACCCATGAATCCTTCTCTGCCAGTCATATTACATTTCACCGGTCCTTCCTCCTTCCATCCTTCTTTCCCCTCTCCATCAACCCACCAAGGTCTGACTCTTCTTCATAAAACTTTCTCTGCTGAGCTAAAGATAGAAGGGACTGTTAGTTACTCAACTCCCTCTGTATATGCTAATGCTAAGTAAAGGGTGTCTTCAACTGTTCACAACTTAGTGTCAACTGTGCAGTATACACCCTTGCAGCGAGTGTATAAATGTAATTGTCAATAAGAAAGCAATATGACTTACCACCGCCCGCAACTGCTGCTGGCTCACCCCGTGCAGCTGCTGCATCTACTCCATGCTGGCTAGTGACACCGTTCCCGCTGGCACCGGCACTGGTGGTCGGTACTGCTTGAAAAACCATTCCACATTTTTTAGTAGGCCATATATGCCTCCCCTTGTTTATTTGTTTCACTAGCCATATTAAAAATACATACACCATACACATCACTGCAATTCGGGCACAATGTAGACAGTATGTCCTATCAAAAATGATAAAATATCCTGCATTTTGTTGGTGGCAATTTTTGAAAAGCATCTCAAGAAGACAACCTGTAAAGGACTAGACTAAGTGGCTAAAGCTATTGGTAAATCTGAGTTTTTGAAAAGAAAAAGAGTGGGCAACTGGGCAGACATTCGGACATAAGGTCTTCTTAGTTGGAAAATGTAATGGTGCCGTCCTCCTCTTCCTCATACTTCCTTCCTGCCATGGTGCACGGTAATCAGTTCACCATCAGCTGCTGCTAATAATAATTCTAGGCCTAGATGAGAAGAAGACACACCATTGGAGTGTCCAACCTGACCATAATTTACTGATTTTAAGCCTTCTCATCTCAACAAACATGCGTAAAATATCTTACTTGGGCATGAAATCTGCACAGTAGAGTAGTAGTACTAGAACTAGTAGTTGTAAAACCCAATGAGTTCTCTGAGTCTTACAGTACCATCACTAGGCAGTTCTCCAAATATATAAGGGGAGAGGGAAAGCTAATTGAAAAAGCAGAAGAAAGCAAGCTACAGACAGACTAGTACAGAGTAGGCAGTTTGAGGTAAAAAAAAAATACAGACTCTAGAAATATAAATAACTGAGTTAGTAAATAGGATAATGCAGAGATAACAAGAATTTAGAAACAGATAGATCGAAGAGGATTTAGGAAAGAAAGTAAATTAGAAAACAGAAATAATAGTTCAAAATAAGGACCGGTAAATGTTAGGGAAATATATATTAATATTAACAATAGGAGGACTTACTGGGGCCAGCCGAGCCATCAGATCAGGAGCGCTCTTAAGAGGCACCTTCCGGTTCCCGCACCCACCTCAGATGACCTCATCTTGCCCCTGGATACTGATGATCATGCACGACATAATTAAAGAGACAAAACATTATTAAGGTTAAATAAATATTAAATATTTGCTCCAAAAAGATTTTTGGACAGGAAATGGCTATTGCAATAACATTGACCTTTCCTAAATCAGATCGACTAGCAGTAGAAAAGTATAGCAGTCGCAGACCATCCTATCTTTAATATTCCACAGCTCCAATCTGATTCCTGAATCCTAAACCTACCCAGCCCACCTATTCCAAAGACTTTGCAATGAATAACAGAAATATATTTGCTTCAAGTTCTAACTAAGGGGCCTATTAGGATGGCGGGTGGACTTTAGTCAGCCCGCCACCCCAGCAGTGCTGGGACCGCCCGCCAGTGGTGCGGCAGTCCCGCACCTGCAATTAGGATGCCACTGTGGCGGTGGCATCCTCCATTCCCAGCATTGTGGTGGGAATGCACATTGTGCATTGTCATGCAGAAGGTGACAGGCACAGCGTGGTGCCTGCCACCTTGTCCATGACAATGTAGGGGGTACCATAGGTACTACCCCCATGCACACCCCCTACTCCCCCCAATACCCTGGGGGCCCGCAACATGCTCCCGAAAGCACAATCCCCGTTGCCTTCCTAATATGGATGGCAGTGTCTAGCAGACACCGCCACCATATGATTCCCCTTTTCCACCCGGTCACCTGTGTGACCGGCGGAAAACCGGCGGACGGTCTCTCCGTCCGCCGGGGTCCCCCCACCATACTAATATGGCAGGGGGAAATGGGTGGCAGGCAGGTTGTGTTGTAGGGCAGATCGCCTATGCCATGCGGGCGGTGGCGATCCGCCCTACATCCTAATAGACCCCCTAAGTTCTTTCCTCATTTGCAATCATCTCAACCGCCCTTTTACGGGCCAATTCACTAAGTCTGCATTTAGTCTTTAAAATGCATAGATGGACGCATGCATATTACATGCACCAAATTGGTTGGTTGCAAGTCACTCACTATATGAACTATATACAAGGTTTTACTAAGGACTGAAGTGAGAGGACGTGGGCTGATAAATAACTAATACTAAGTAACTAACTAACTGCCACTGTCTTAGTGATAGGACAAAGGAAAGGAGACTCTCTATCCTGCATTACCTAACTTAAGTTGTCCTACATAATCAGCCCAAATGAGCGCAAACTAAGTTGCAAACTAGTTTGATTAGGTAGCGTCGAGCACCTTTTTAGAATAATGATCACATAATATAAGATTTTTTAAATGTAACTTGTTACCTGCATGTGAGTAGCAGCATGCCTGCTATTTGGGAAAAAAACATATTACCAATTACATAGAACACACAACAATTATAATAATTAGCTACTCACCAAGCTTCCTGACCTCACTCCCTAGGAGGTCCAGCAGGTCCTGCTCTCGGTCCAGGATGCAGTGCCACCAGTGTGTCAGTTGGTTGTGTATGCCCCAGACTTCAGAGCAGTGATACACTGCGTGGCACACCCTTGCACACTGTTGCTGCTGCTCCGGTGCCCGTACCCTGATCCAGGCCTGCCGCCTTCTGCCAGGGTGGAGGGCAGGTGGCGCTGCACAAGAAAAACAAGCGCTGCACAAACAAAACAAGCGCTGCTACCTCCACCTCGGAAAACAAGGCCTAAGGCTGCACCCCTTCTGGGCACCGCCTTCTGAAGAAGGCGGCTCTTCTTTACTCCGATCACACTCTCTGCTATGATGCTGAGGGGGCAGAAAAGAAAATGTAGAAAGTAAAAAAGTAAGGGAGAAGAAGAAAGGATGTAAAAAACAATTAGTAAGCAAGTGATATAAAAAGCAGTGCAAAACTCACTAAAAAATGCACAAACAAGAGAGAAAAATACAAAATATGCACTTAAGAAGACTAAGGGAAAGATAATAAATACTTAAGATCAGAAAAAAGATTTGTGAAAGAAGGATTGAAAAGATTAAAGCAGAATTAAAAAGTAGGCCCCAGCACCATAACAGAGAAGAAAACAAGGTGGCCGAAACCCATGTGCGACCAAGTTGTGTAGTACGCGCGATATTTATCCCCCCCCCCGAATACACAATCCACATTGCTTTATGGTGGAAACTTCACGCGAACGGACGGGACAAGCAACTCTGCCCGTTTAGCGCAGCAGAGTTTTTTAACCGCTTGACACAGTTTTGAAACTGCTTGCTGTAGTTCCGCATAGCACCACTACGTGAACTACACCCAGTCTTCGCAGTACAGGACGGAGATAAAATACATGACTGCTCCACATTTACCTCAGATAAGACTCTAAGGACAGAAGACGATCCAATACCGGACAGCACAATATACTTTGTTGATGGCTCATCCACAATTGACCAAGAAACAGGAATACAACATACAGTAGTGGAGGGTAAGATACACAGTGATATGTTCTTGACAACAGAGCAAATAACACTGCTTCCCATTATTCGGCACACTCCCTGGAAAATAGAGATTCAGCATATGTCTCCACCTTAGCGCAATCTAGTATCTCTAGGTAGAAAAGAAAGGGATTCCTCAAAACTGTGGTACACCAGTAGCACATAGACACATTTTAGAACTCATCATTGAAGCACTAGAATTACCAACTAGAATGGCAGTAGTGAAATGTTCGGCACACACAGGAGCACAGGACTTTGTGTCCAGAGGAAATTAGTTAGCAGACCAAACAGTTAGAGGCATCCAACCAAAACACCACATTTTCTATGCAGGGCAAAAAGAAGAGAATGATGAAAATAAGACAGATGAAATAAACACATTCAGAACAATACCATATGTCGAGACTTCCCAGCTGCATTTCAGAAAACTGCAAAAGGCATCACCTGAGTTTGAGAAAAATCTTTGAAAAGAGAGGATCTCTACAATCTAGCACTTACTGAATATTTAGCCAAAGCACTACAGGCAAATCATTGATGCCCCAACAGCTATTGATCATTTCTTTAGACCAAATACATCATCCTGCACGCACCGCCATTATTCCAAGTTGCAATCAGACTGGTTTATACCAAATGTACATGAATTGTTGACTATGTAATTAAGTGAGTGCCAAACCTGTCATAAATATTCACCAAAACCAACTCTAAAAGTGTTCACATCAACAATGCTATGCCCACAGGGTCCTTTTCGAGCTTCACACATTGCATTTGTAGATATGTTAGATATGTGCAACAACTACAGGTACCTATTAGTTGTAGTCAGTCCATTCTCAGGATGGATAGAAGCAGGCCCATGTGTACACTGTGATGTAAAATCAGATCTAACTTCCCAGTAAGAACAGTTAATCAAAGATGGGGAGTCCCAGAAGCAACAAGAACAGATAACGGAACTGATTCCATAAATATCTTCAAGCATATCATAGAAATGTTAGGAATAAAGCATAAACTGACTTCGGCTTATCACCCACAAAGTAATAGAATTGTAGAACACCTTAAATGGGCCTTCTAAAAACAAAATTAGCAAAATATCAGCAACTTTAAAGAAAAAATTGTTACACTGCCCTCCCATTGCATTATTCTCACTATGAAACACACTGATCATCCCCTCACACTCATCAGACAATGAGAGGAAAGAGTTTTAAATTGGAGCATCCTCCATCCAGATAAAAAACAGATTATGAAGGAAGTAGTGGTGTACTACGAAAGGAAAAGTATGACTATTTGTCTCAACTAACAAAGGCAGGTATTACTGTACCAACAGAAGAGCTCCAATGATCCTGCAGAGGCAGACCCAGTCCCACAGCCAGGAGACACAGTCAAGAAGGTCATCAGGAAAAAGAAAGGCCCTAAGTTTGAAGGACCTTACAAAGTCACTGTATTAATGGATACAGAGCTGGCAGTGAAAGACAGGACAACATGGATACATCTTACACATGTACAATGGATAAACGAGGCTTAATGCGAGGAGATGTAAGGGAAATAAAAGGGGAAGGACAAAGAAAGGAGAAGCAACCTGAGACATCCTCCCCTCCAACATAGCATTTGGACTTTGTTTTACCTCAAGGGGATATGCGATATGAGATATATATTACGTTGTCATTTTTTCTGTTTTGCACAGCTGGGTGGTGTGTGCATATATATCATATTGAATCACCTAAAGAATGAGGAGCAACAATGATAGTGGTAATAATAGCAATAGTGACAGTAATGGTATAAACAAGCATACACGTAGGGAAATTATATAAATTAATAGCGTACACGCAAACACTTTACACTAAGAATGAAAAGACTCATACAGGATTAAAGGATAATAACAGTATGCACACATGAAAAACATTGGAGAACAGACCACAAATATATCATGTTACATGTGCTCATTAATACCTCACTCAACATCTGCCCCAATTCTATACTTAACAAAATATCACATTCTGCTTGATACTTCTACTTGCTTATAGAGTTAGGGGTCAAATACAGTCCTATTTATTCCAAGCAACAAACAGATTCATGAACGTCTCTGCTTATGAAACATGTAACAGTTTAACTAAAATTATAACAGACAAATTCATATTATGTGAAGGATTAGAAAACATGGGAAGAAGAGGACTAGTATTGGGCAGCTATAGAAGACATGAGTTCCTGAAAAAATATATGATACAGTGGGGAAAGCTAGCAGTACACTATCCCTATCTTAGATGTAATAATTACACAGACAGTCCCGACACTCCCCAAGATGGGTATGAAATAAGACCAACAATGCTAATAATTTTATCCATGTATTCACAGTAGGGGTGGAGTCACAATCTCATAATTTGTTGCCAAGGAAGATCTCTGTTGAAGGGGCTAAACGGTACACACAGAATAGGATGTAAGACCATTTTGAACACATATGCCTCTAGTTACATCACAGTTAGCCCTACTCCTTAAAAATATAGTTTTCCAGTGGGGATCAACCATAACTGCAGCACCACTAAAAGTATAGGATGCTGACAACAAGGCACCTCCAGACTAATGGATTACTTCTGGCAGTGTGGGGAAAACATTTAAGACCAACTGCCACCCGGATGGAACGGCGTCTGTTCCCTGGTAACCCTGCATACCCCGGTGCTAATAATTCCAGGAAAGGATATTTCAGCATTGCACAAACACCCAATGAGCAAATAGATTACCCTTTCACATCAAAAAAGGAAAGGAAGAGAAACAGAGCATTTTGGATAGCACATATATAAAAATATCCCACAAGACTTCTGACTAAGTGAAAGTCAAGATAATGAAGAAGGGTCTGTTCCCTTCTTTACCTTGCAAATAAAAGCAAATGCAAGGTGGCTTCAGATCACAAGGTGGGAACTTTTAAAAATGATGAATGATACTGAAGATGGCTTTAACTCAATTAAAGAAGAACTAAGGGGCATACTTACAAGAAACTTGATGCCACGCACCACCACTTTTGAAACACAGGGCTGCACTGTTTTTACAACAATACGGTCGACCCTGCGTTGACACTAATTACAGCTGCCTAGTGCCAACGCAGGAACCCTAGCTCTATAGAGCAAGGGTGCCTGCATTGAGTAAATGATAGTTGAGGTGCAAGAAGTTGTCCCTTTCTGCACATAATCAATCTTAAATGGCGATTTGTAACTTCTATGTGTGCTGTTTTGTGCAGCACATGTAGAAGTTGCAACTCGTCATTTTTAAAATTATTGTTTATGTGCAGGAAGGGACACCTTCCTTCACATAAACAATCATGCATGGTATTTCTCCTCGTTGCGCCATGTTTAGACCAAGTTTTTTTATCTTAATTTTGTCCACTGCAACACCCATTGCCCACCCCTTTCATGCTAAATATCGCATGAAAGGGTTACTTACAAGGCAGCATGAACCCATGTTAAGTGGCTTAACACTGCCTTGTAAATAAGGCAAAGCCCATATCGCCACATTCCCATGACGATAGGAGTTTGTAAACATGACCCTAAGAGCCATGAAATGAGGGCAACACAAAACTGATATGTGTTGGATTTGCTCAGAGCTATTGACGGTGGAGGTTGTTCAAAAATAGGAACTGCATGCTGTATATTTATACGAGAAAATGATGCCAAAAATGTCTCTCTAACTAAAGCCATACATACTTTACATGACTTACAACAGACTTTGCATGAAGAAGGAGGTGTCCTAGATGAATGGTTCTGGTTTGGTTGGCTTCCGAATTGGGTTTCCGGAGAATTTAAATACTAAACTAATTAAGAAGTCTTGAGTCCAACAAACAAACCAATATTGACAGTTCCTCCAGAGATTAATCATGTGAGGGGAGGAATACAGGAGAGGGAAGCACCCAGCCAATCAGCTGTAAGGTCAATTTGGTAGGGAGAAATAGAACACAGGGATGATCAAATTATCTTGCAACAGGAGCCCACGTTCTGCTAGTGCTTAGGTTTTAGAAATTGGACATGTAGTCAGATTGCACAGAACAAATAAGACATAGTCAGATTGCACAATGCAAATAACACGTAGTCAGATGGCGCTATTAACACAGTCACATGATTGCACCAATGAACGTAGGATGGTGGGAGGCTTGCCTTTAGTTGTGTAATGTGGCTCAAATATGCAATATATGACCATTGTCAGTCACATGATTAGTATGTATGATTCAGAAAAAATACACTATGTAGCCAACTAGAGAGTTGGGTGGCAATCGTACCATGGTTCATCCTTCTCCCAGCTGCTGTAAAATAAAATCTTGATACTTTATCACCTACTCTTGCTTGTATTTCTACTTAAATTAAGGTCTAACCAACACACCCTACACAAGCAGCAACCACAATTCTTGTCAGGGTGAAACACAAGCAAACCCCAAATAAACTGTGTTTAACCATCTGGTAGCTTGGCACAAAGCAGTTAGGTCTAACTTAGAGGCAGCGTGTAAAGTATTTATGCAGTAATTTAAACTGTAATAAAGTGAAAAATCTCACCCTAATTTTAAAAAGTAGAGTAAATTATGTGGCACTATAATGGTAAAAATCCAAATCAGTAGAAACATAGAAATGCAATTTTAATGATTTCAGTAAAACTAGTGTTTAAAAGAACAAAGCGCCAACTGTGGTTACCTGGCCTCATCAAACCGGGAGAAAATCACAAGTTCAGATGTGTCATATAGGGGTTTTCATTTCCTCTTTGTTGCGGTTGTGTAAAGGTATAACCTCACTAGAAGGTTATGCCTCCCTGCAGTGACTGAGGCACCGTTGATTGTTGTACTGGGTTCCGTGCCTGCTGCGGTAAGTGTTTCCATACACTCGACCAACTGTCCGGTCCCTGCTGTGGCATGGCACCAGTTGCCTGATTTCCCTAGGGGCTGATTGGAGGCTGCAATGGCATTGCTCTGGATTTGATTTTGTGGATGGGTATTCTGTGTGGGCTGTCCTTGTATTATGGCTTTTTGGTCGTGGTATGCATTCAGACAACAATAGTCTGGCCTGTGGTGACCTTCTCTGGGACCTGGGGGCTGCCAGCCTTGTTGCACTCTGGTGCAGGCCTTCTGTCTGATCCCTCTGGATAAACGTGGCTGAGCCCTCTTCCACATTGGTGAAATTTTCAAGCCTGTGGTCGCTGTGGTCTTTAGGGGCGATTTCATACGTTACTTGGTTACACCAAGGGGGCACTGCATGGGGATTGAAGCATGTAGCCTCCCTGCTTTATGCCCTGGAGTCTTCCCCGTGTGGCAGGTAAGGATACCTCTTTGGGGTATCGTCTTGCCAGTCAGGTGAGCTGGACTTCTTTCAGGGGTTGTTTGCCAGGATAACACATTAGCTAGCAGATAGGGGGCTTCTGATGTGGGGTACATGTCACTGAGCATGGGGCCACCTTGTTTGTGTCACTTCCCCATTCAGGAAAATGTTAGATGGTGCTTGAGTCTGAACTGGGCAACCTTGGGAGTGTGCACGGTCTTGTTGCTACTGCCATTGTCCCTATGCACCTTAGACCGGCTCCCACGTAGCCTCGGGAAACTCAGTGGGCATGCATGTGTCATGGTTCTGCATCTCTTGATCCTTGTGCACCTTGCATGCTAGCCTGTTGGCTGCTCCCACCAAGAGGTAGTGTGCACAGCCTGCCCACTGCTGAGCTAACTCATATAGCTCAAAGAAGTTTCCTGTATAACCCAGGACTGTCCCCTTGAAAGGGGTTTGATGGACTGGGATCACCCTGGCTGGCATCCGTCAAATGTGGGAGCCGTCTGTTGGCTTGTGCACTAGGGGAAAGCTTCCAGGGCGGAGCAGGCTAAAGTCCCATTCCCCGTGAACTGAATGGACATTCTTAGTTTAGACAAAAGGTCCCGTCCTAATATATTGAGTGGGGAGGAAGGAAATTATAGCAGTTCTTTCCGCAGCTTATGTTCCCTTGGCTCTGTGAGGGGGACCTGGTCACGGACCTGGAGATTCCCTGTATTTTGGCTGTAGTCTTTGCTATTGGGCTGGCTTCTTACCAGAAGCATGACCTTGCAACCCCTGTATCCACTTGAAAGTGGTATGGTGTTTCGCATATTAGCATCGTGACTATGGGCCCTCAAGGCAGCTCAGGCTGACAATGGAGTGAGCACGGTTTAGAGTGCCTGTGTGGTCTCTGGCATGTGTCCCCTATCTCCCCCCCCCCGGTTTTGATGGTCTCTTTTGCGCTTTCACCCTCGCTGTCTGACCCCAAGGAGCTACAGCCTGTTTCTCAGATGTCACAAACTCTGGAGACATGTGGGTTGCATTTTGGGGTCAGCCTGTCATTGTCCCATAGTGTAAGTAGAACTTCTCTTTCAGCCCTCTTCTGACCTGTATATCACGTCTGTATGTGTATCTCTGTGTGTTCTATGATATTGGTATAGAATGTACCCCCCTCAAGCCAGGGGAATGCATGCGTTTTGGTATGGGCGTGCCACTCGCAGCAATGTTTTCCTAATTTTCAGGCCTGTGTGGGGAACCTAGCTTTCATATGGTTGAGTGGAGTTTCCATGATGCATCAGAGAACTTGTTTTGAGAAATGTAAACTTTTTTGATTGTGTCAACATTTTAAATGGTTACAAATTATCTTCTAATGGTGGGGAAAACTGAGTACACATGGTTGCACCAAAAACAGTCTACTGGTTACAAGTGACAAAAATCTGATGCTCAACTGCTCAAATGCTCAACTATTTGACAATGAAAAATGCAATGAAATAATAACAGCCTACAATAAAGTGTAATGATTAGTTCAGGACAATATGCGTTGATTTTTAGTAGTTAAATAGCAAATATGAAATTGGGATTTGTGGAGAAAATAGTTATTATTTCATGAAATGGATAAACTTACTAACATGACTCAACAGTTAACATGAAATACAATTTGCAAAATTTCTACAGCACCATTCTGTAATGCATAAAACTGAAACATCTAAAAGAGACTGGAAGAGAAAAGATTTGACAGGAAAAATGGTTACTTTGTCCAAAAAACCATAATCCCCTCCAAGTGCCTCCAGCCTGAGGAGAGGGATGCTTCGTGTAACACATGGATCTAAGGGAGCTCAATCATCTGTCAATATCGGCTATGCTGACAAAAATAGCAATGATTCGTGCGGAGAAAAAAGGACAGCTGACAACTATCACCACTCTGTGGCAAGACACAAGCTGTAACATATTCACCAAGGACCAACTTTTTCCTTAATGTCCAAATTACATCCTAAATCACACCCAGGGTTGTGTGTACTGACTGCTTAACTCACCAGCGGTCCAAGTGAGTAACACCTCTCACTTCTTTCAGATACTACCAGTTTGAAAAAAAAACAATAGCACTAAGAAAACTCTTTCAGACTAAAAAATAAGATCAAGATGCTGGCCCTATATCACACCCAGAGCCTCTATGTATCATTCTGTGCCACTCCCAGTGGTCCATGCATTCCCTATCTGACACCCAGTGACAAGCATACCTCTGTATCACGCACAGCTGTCCAGGTGGTTCCTATCTCACACCCAGAGACAAGCATACTCCGTATCACATACAGTAGTTCAAGTAACAAAACGGTAGACACCTTTGCCTTCTCTAGCATACTGACTAAAATAAAAGCCCAAGTGATCTGCACGCTTGTACTAGTTTGCCACACGTCACATACTGGGACTAAACTCAAATTTAGTCTATGACCCTGTGATGGCTGTCTCTGGATGGACCTCCTCCCCTTGGATTTAGCAGAACTTCTAATCGATTATGGCATCTGCTCTGTGATCTCATAGCGTAGTTATGAATCCATTTGGGCAGGAGTCAATCCTTTGACAGCAGTCGGGCTTGATGAACCAATCTCTCCTGGCTGGCTTGCCAGAATGTTGCTCAAATATGATTTTGCCTTAAATAAATGAAAAGACAAGAGCAATTTGGCAAAACAGGAACAAGATGGTTTAATTAAATGCAGCGGCAGGGAGAGTATCAACAGAGGCAAGTCAAAAGACAGTTTCAAAGTGCAGACGTATATATATACATTTTGTAGGTACAATAAACACTTTGACATTCTTTGAAAAGCATCCCAGTCATAAATAGCAACAAAAACATCTGATAAACGGGACACAGATGGCTATGGACCTCAGGAAGAGCTAGTGTGGGCCAGTGTGTAAGTGTCTAGATATCTGGTGTGGTGAGCGCTTGATCACCTTGTGCGGTGTGCATGTTGTGTCCTGATTCGCTGATGTTCCTAACTACAAGTGGCATCTAACTTCATGGTATTTTGGGAACATGCACCTTTGACCCAACGTGTTTTATTTAGGCCAATTTCCTAGGGCCTGTTTGTGGTGTGACTACCTATCTGTGGGATTGATCAGGATTTCCCTGGGTGCGCATTCTTTTTTGAGCTAAGTGTAACCTCACCTATGACCTGTAGATTAGTAGGCTTTGGTTTGGTTCGCAGGGCCTGTCTGGCCACATATCTCCCACTTGGGGTTGATGTAGAGGTCATCTTGGATAAATTTGACAACAACGATACGAGCTAATAAGTGTGAGCACATGTAACATGGCGGTCATTGATATCATATTTACTGATATTCTCATTATTACATGTACAGTTTTTACACTGTACATCAACTTTCCATTCACTGAGATTGATGTCATTATGAGGGCATAAGTTACGTTGTACAACAAAATTAGATTTACTGGTATTCACTTCACTGTGTGGACATAGGTTACAGCGTGCATTGGCATTGCATTTACTGGACTTTACATCAATGGGGATGCATAGATTACAGTGTACATCGCTATTGTATTTATTGGTACTGCCACTGCTATGAAAGCGGGAAAACGTTATTCAAACAAAAAGTAAGTAAACGCCCAAAGCATTTCGGTGCAGCCGTGACCAGGGTGCGGCTGCACCGAAATGCGCCAGGCGTTTACTTGCCTTTGTTTGAATAAAGTTTTCACGCTTTCATGGACTTGGGCTTGATGAACTTTTTGTCTATCGACATTTGGATTGTATATATTGGAGGTTCGCGCCCTCAATAAAGCCCGCTGCCGAGAGACGCTAAGAGCACATGTGAACTGTGTTTGTGCATATATATATATATATATATATATATTCACTAAAAAAACCATAGGTTTCGGGCACGTTATAGTTAGGAATTAGCATTTAAAAAACCTTAGAAATTCACTGAAAAAACCATAGGTTTCAGGGGCGTTATAGTTAGCTGGACTATTCACTCGTACAAAACCATTGAAATTCCCCCGTTATAGCTAACTATAACTCGCGCGCCCGCAATGCACTGCTGATGACATCACATATTACATCACTCATGACATGGTCAGTGACATCACTCATGACACTCATGGGCTGTGTGGCCCCCCTTCTTTTTCTAATTAACTGGCCCTGGGGACCCCATCCCCCAGGGCCTGCACCCTAATTGTTTTTGTTGAAAAAAATTAATTTGGCCCTCCCAAAGCCTTAATCCGCCCGGGGACTCCAACCCCCGGGTCATGGCCTTTTTTTAATTAAAATTCTTTAGGAGGGGGCTGCGTTGTCCCCCTCCTCAGGCCACTTATGGCTCCGGGGACCCCATCCCCCGGGGCCGGCCTTTGTTTTTTATTATTTTAAAAATATATATATTTATAGAAACACCTAGGACATGCTGGACAAACCGTATGTACCTATCACCATGACGATTTGCGTGATATTCATTAAAAGGTGACTATGCATAGAATGAATCCACATGGAAAGTATTTACACCGCTAGTGAAGCTCTGATGTGTCTGACGCCCTACCGTGCCTAATCCCGGCGCCCCCGCCAGTGGGTACTCTCCAAGTACACACCCTTGTGGTTTATTTATACAAACATGGATAGCTCTTGACGGGCACATTTAATATACACGCACACCAAGCCATTCAAAGGGGATTCGACAAAAATTCGACCGAACTATGCAAGAAACCCCCCTCACGGTTAATAAAAAACACATCCACCGCCGGATGTGTAATACTTTTTATTTTACTCTCTGGAATGGAGACGAACCTCACTTGAGAGTCACAGCATGCTCCTGGCTGAGCCCAATGCTGTGTTACACCCACCAGTGCCCGCCGATTGCCTCACACCTCTGTGTTGTATTCCACCAGCTAGTGCGTATGCTATGACACTCTCTAGCCCATGTGCACTGTACCACCTCCCCGTGAATATGTCATGCCACACTTGCCTTCGCATGGGTTATATTGCCCCATCTAACGTGCCTTACTCGATGTGTATGTTATAACGCACAGCGCTATGCCATACATATTACAATCTGGGATCCATATCTTTGTCACAGTGCATATGCAACGTTGCACTCCCCAGCACATATTTTATATTACAACTTTAGAGACTAGTTATGTTACACAACACTGCCCTGTGCATATTACACTCCAAGGCGCATATCGCATAGCACGCGCTAGTGCCTGTGCTATCTCGCACTCTCCAATGAATCTGTCATTGCGCACAATGTATTGCATATTATATTTCACGCCCCGGTTCATCTTATATCACACTTTTTGGTGCATAGTTTATACCATATACTACATCTAGTTTTCATTTTCAATCGTGCTCTCAGGACTATGTTCTATATAACACTGCGTCCACCTACCCTTTTCACGGGCATTACATTTTGCGATGGGGGTGGAGGGTCAGGGGGTGTTTCTGCCAAGTGAGCCCGGAGTCACAGTCACAAACGTCCTCTTCTTCCTGAATAAAAGTACGATTATGCTGCATACTTGTTCATATTTTAAGTAGTTCGCACAGACACACATTTTAAAAACAATAAAGTTCCTAATACCCACCTTCTCTGAACAGTTAGCTTGCTGCCCCTTCCACCTCCTCCCTATCCTCTGTTGTCTGAATCCATGGACTAGCCTCCTCCCTCCTGCCATGCATGGTCTGATGTGCTGCCACTGCCCTCCATTTAGCATGATGTACCAGTCCACTCCTCCTGCCCTCCATTGCCCAATTCTATGGCCCATCATTGACCTCCTGCTTAGCCTTTGTGCTTAGCTTGCTGCCCCTATTCTCCTTCTCCCTGCCCTCCGATGTCTTTGTGCTTGCCCCTGCTCCATCCTTTTTGCCCACTATGTTCCATGGACCTGCCACTCCTATCTACTCTGAGTGTTCTGTTGAGCTGCCACTCCCCTCCCACCTGCCTAGCATTGTCAGATGACTGTAACCTGTCCCTGCCACCTCCACCCTGCCTGTCCACATGCCATGCCCCTATCCCCTTCCTCCTGTCCTCCATGGTCCATTTTACTGCCACACCCTTCTGCCCTCCCTGATCTGTTGTGCTGCAACTGCTCCTCCTGCCTGCCCCGCGCGGTCTGTTGTGAGGCCCCTTCCCCTGAACTCTCTTGTCTGTGCCCAGGTCCTGACCCTCCCTTCTATCCTCCATGGTCCTTTGTGCATGCCCCTGCACCCTCCTTCTTGCCCATCATAGCCATTTTGCTGCCACTAACCCTCCCGCTTGCCATGCATGGTCTTCTGTGCTGCCATGGCCCCTCCCACCTTCCCTGTGTGGTCAGCTAGCTGCCCCTGACCCCCTCCCACCTTCCCTCCATGGTCTGTGTGTATGCCACCATAGTCTCATTGTTGCTCTCCATGGTGTGTCTTGTTTCTAGTGCCCATCCTGCCTGACCTCCATGGTCATCTTGCTGCTCCTGCCCTGCCACCTTGCCCCCAGCCCTCTGTTTTAATGTGCAGATACCCGATTCCCTCCCTCCTGGCTTGTCTGTTCCATTGTAATGCCCCTGATCCGCCCCTCCTGCCCTCTATGGTCTGTTATGATACAGCTTTCTCTCCTGTCTGTCCATTATGGTCAGCTAGCTACCATTGCCTCTTTCCCATCTGTTCTCTGTTGTCCATGTGCATGGTCCTGTCCCCTCCCTATTGCTTTCTATGGATTGTTGTGCTGCACTCCCGTCCCACATGCGCTTTGTGGTGTATTGTGCTGCTGCAAACCCTGATGCCTGCCCTTTAGGGTCAGTTTGGTGCACCTCTCCATGTCCCTCCTGTCCTCTGTTATCCGAGTCCATGTCCCTACCCCAATTCCTCCTGCCTACCATGATTCAATGTACCATACTTGCAAACATTTTGAACTTGGTAAGAGGGAGATTTTGAAAAAAAACTGGGGTATTGATTTTCCCCTTTGAGTTACATTGAAAAAGAGGAGATTGTAGACAGATCAAATAAAGCCCATTTGAGCTTAAAAACATTGGACGTTTCCTGGCTGAAACGGGTCTGTTGGCATGTATGGTTGTACTACCACTGCCTCTTCCTTCTGCCCACAATGGTCTATTATATTGCCACAGCCTCTCTTGCCAGTCCTGTATTGTTGGTTTGTTGCCCCTGCCCCCCTTTCCACTGCCCTCCATAGTCTGTTGTGCTGCCACTGCCCTTCCTGCCTGCCCAGTGTGGTCAAATTGTTGCCTCTGCACTCTCCTACCTGCCTTCAATTTTCAGAGTCCGTGCCCCTGGCCTCTGCCTCTCAACAGTATCCCAATGAACAACTAGATTGCTAACATTCTATATTTATTACAAAAGTGTTGGACGCCTGACGTCATCTTGATGTAATCACAACTGTAATACCTAGAGTATTTCCTTTAAAAATTACATATATGAGAGGGTCTTATTTGCATCAAAATTATGGTTAGTGCTCTAAAAAACTAAAATGAGGACATATTTTCTGAGTTTTCAAATAGCGACAAAGAACTTTTAAATTATTTGTAATCTTTATGTTTTTTTATTCAGTTGACCACTTGATTAAATGTTGCACCTTGGCGAGAGGATGTGGTGTTACTTCCAGAGCTGCAGACTTTGCAACTGGGGAACCAGGTTGGAGTTTCTGCTTCAGCTCAACATTCTGTGATTGTGGTCAAATCACTTAATCTCCCCATGTCTACAACCAAAATGAATTTCATCTTGTGGGATGTAACCAATGCTCATGTAAAGCATTCCAATACCTGACAAGTCTGCACTATATAAAACTGCAAATACACAAAAAATAAGTGTTTTGCACACTTCTGTCATTGGGCTATACTTGGGCTACATCTGGGTGATATTTGGGCTACATTTGGGCTGTTTTGTCTCTGGTGGCCATCTTGGGAGATTTATTTGTTATGAAGTTTCCTAATTTCCTCATTTACTGCAGTCTCCTCAGTAGGAAATGCTTTCAGTTTTTTACTTGGTTCCATCAAAAAGGCATTCAGATGTGTCACACATTTGCCATAAATTCTGAATGTTAGCACTCTAGTTGCTCATTAGATCACTGTAGTAAAGCTACTGCTCACCAGGGAAGTCTGCTGCTGGTATTCAAAGTGCATGTTTCAGTTTGCATGTCAGATTTTTTTTTATGACATAGAAGAGGATTTGAGAAGTCAAAATGTGCCCTAATTTTTCTTTCTGCAGCACTAATCATAATTTCCATGGCAAAATGAATCTCCTCATTGTGTTCCTTTGTAAATTAAATGTTTTAATTGTTACCACTTTATTCCATTCAAGATGGCTTCAGGTGTGCCATACGTTTGTCATAAGTAAGACTGTCAGTGCTCTAGTTGTTCGTTAGAACACTCTGGGACATTCTGTCATTGGGCTATACTTGGGCTACATCTGGGTGATATTTGGTCTACATTTGGGCTCTTATGTCTCTGGTGGCCATTTTGGGAGACTTATTTGTTATGATGTTTCCTAATATCCTCATTTACTACAGTCTCCTCAGTAGGAAATACTTTCAGTTTTTTACTTTGATTCCATCAAGAAGGCATTCAGATGTGTCACAAATTTGCCATAAATTCAGAATGTTAGCACTCTAGTTGCTTATTAGATCACTGTAGTAAAGCTACTGCTCACCAGGGAAGTCTGCTGCTGGTATTGAAAGTGCATGTTTCAGTCTGCATGTCAGAATTGTTTAATGGAATAGAAGAGGATTTGAGAAGTTACTCAAAATGTGCCCTAATTTTTCTTTCTGCAGCACTAATCATACTTTCTATGACAAAATGAACCCCCTCATTTTGTTCCTTTTTAAATTAAATGTTTTAAGAGTTACCACTTTATTCCAACCAATATGGCTTCAGGTGTGCCATACGTTTGTCATAAGTAGGACTGTTAGCGTTCTAGTTGTTCTTTAGAACACTCTGGGAAGCTGCGGTAGAACACAAAGGAATCAACTGACAGTCTCTGCCCTTGTTGGATGTACATGTTTTACTGAGAATGTCAGACTTCATTCTCACATGACTGAGAAAGATAATGTGAATTTACAGAAAATATGCTCTCAGTTAGCTTATAGATAACCTTCCAAACCTCTGTGGGAAAAGCATGAGAAAATAGTTTTCTCTCAAACATGATTCATGATATCACAGCAGAAGGCTTTTTCACATGGTAAAATCACCTTAGAACACACCACAATTTCTAAAATGAGCATGGTACCATCAACAAATTATTTATAATGTAACTAAAGTCTTAAAACCTTCTATTAACTACAATGCTTTTTAATGAGGTGCTATCATGTATATTGGTCCCAAGATGGCTGCCAACACTTCTTGGATGAAGTGCTGACAGCCACTCAGATCTCACGATGAGATGTGTGGTTAGGCTCCGCCCAGATATATGTGATTTTACTTTTGATTTTCTCAGGAACTACTGAACGGATTTACACCATTTAAGCAAAAGGCACATGCCTGACCTGAGGACTACCTCTTTGCCAAATTTCAAGTAATTCTGTTCAGCCGTTCGGGCTGTACCTTCGACTAAAGGTCCTATGGGAAAATGCATGGGGAAAACGTGTTTTGGGACCCCCCTTTTTTCTCAGCCCCCGCTTGACGAATCACCCCGAGACTTTCAGGGTAGGAGCTGAGCAGAGCGCCCCATTAGTTTTGAACATTTCACGAAGATAAGTCAACCGGTGCCAAAGTTATTCAAAATATAATTTTCAGATTTCCTATGGGAACTCCGTCCTAACTATAACTATCTACTGGCGACCGCCAGTAGATAATATATATATATATATATATATATATATATATATATATATATATATATATATATATATATATATATATATATATATATATATATTAGAAATTCCTCCAAATCTCCTTTAAACTCCTGGAACTCTGCAAAGGATCACAGCACAACAGCCGGTAAACAATTCAAAGTGCTTTATTAAACCATTGTGCAATCATGAACGGTAGAGGACGGTCTACGTGTTTTGGCTCCCAGCCTTCTACTGGACCATAGAGTCCTGGAGCCCAGAGTGTCACTTTTAAAGTGCTAGTGAAATTAATCACGTGTTTTTTAGAAGACAGACTAGACAAAAGGTCAATCCAGAATTTAAAATTGCAAAATTCAATAATCCATCATTTTTCATTTATAACAATATTCTAAATTCATTAGATTTAAAGTGCGAGCTATTAATCAAGCGGGGAGGGGAGAGTGCGATCTTATAAACAATGGTGAAGATCATGGATTTGATCATGTGCTGTCTTGTTGTTTACTCTCTTTTCTCTCTAATCGTTACCATGTGTCTTGTGGTGTCCCTCATTCGGAGCATACACAAGTCTGATTTTAGTAATCAGTTATTTTGTTTTTTAACCGGTACATGATTGAAATAAGATCATATTTCACAACGGCCAATCATTGTAAAGTACACTTGTGGGATATGTGTGCGCCCGACAATTATTGAATCATTATTAAAGTGCAGTTTTGCCCATGCGTTAATGAGATGACTAGTGCAGTGACTATTATTTGGATATGATAAATGAGCAATAGTGAGGTACAATTTTGCTCTCCAACATTCAATATAAATCAAATCCTCCTAAATAAATAAAGTGACTATTGCATTCATTGTTGATCATATTTGATGACTGGACAATGGTAAAATACACATTGCTCTTTAAAATTAATTATAAGTCGGATTCATAATTCATGAATATTTGTGAATTCACTAAATGTCCAGTTTAAAAATTGCTTAATGTGTCTAAAATCAGTAACAAAAAGTCATTTGACAGTATCGTTTGGAAAACAGGGGAGACAGTGTTTCATGTGCTCATCTCTCATTGGCTCCCCAATTGTTAAAAGAATTCTCAGCAGCAGATAAATAATGTCAGTAGTGGTATGCCAGATGTTGACCCTCCCATGTTTCTTTGTTTTTGTGCACCCATTGCAGTTTTTGTCATGAATAGTCCAGCCATTATATCCCTGATGTTTCTCACTGATGTAAGTAATGACAAGTCCACTCCCAGTTTTTGTCCTCTTTTTTCATTCCATTTTATAGGTGAATATGTAGTTTGGCATCTAGGTTGTGGCTAAACGGATTCTCGGTGCCAATGGCTAGAATTAGTCTGCACTCTGCTCTTCATAAATTGAGGGTTCTGTCTACGCCTCTTTCATTTTGTTTCACTATTTTGATTCCAGAGTATTTCAATTGTTGAGAATCACTTGAATGGAATTCATGAACGTGCTTGGCCATGGGATAGGTGAAATCTTTGTTTTTTATGGCTCGCAGGTGTTGTAATATTCTTAACTTGAGTTTGTTGATGGTGCTTTTTATATATTGTTTTTTACATGGGCATTCCAATAAGTATACCACAAATTTTGATTCACATGTGATGTGATCGTCAATTCTTTCAGTCTGGCCATTTTGAAGTCGATATGAAGTTATGTTTGTGCCATTTTCAGATTCTGTACACTTGGAGCATTTCCAAAATCCTGAAGTGTTAAGCCATGAAGTTGTAACTGGTTTCTTCAGTTCAAAGTGGCTCTGTGTTAGAATGTACCCTTTGGAGTGTTTCATCTAACATCAGTATGCCCCAGTTTTTTTCAATGATCTTTTTTAGTTTTTTGCTTTGGTTGTTGAAATCCATGATTAATCGAGTTGTTGTTTCTTTTTTTTTTTGCCTGTTTCTGACTTTTCATTGTTCCATCATAATAGATCTGCTCTTGTTTTCAAGGCGACTTTGGCTTTTGCAGTTGTGATCACGTCAGCGGGATATCCTCATTCCAGAAAGCGGTCACTCATTTCTTTTGTTTGGAGATTCAGGTCCGTTATTTCAGAGCAGTTCTTCTTTCTCCATAGGGTATGCTCCATTTCAAGTTTTGTGGGTGCCCACTACTCACATGCAAGATGCTGTTGCATGAGGTGGGTTTCCTGTGCATTTTTGGGCACAGCCTTTGATCTTGTATGAAAACTTCTACATCTAGAAAGATTATATTTTTTGTGCTTATTGTAGACGTGAAAGATAAATTGTACTTGTTTTCATTGAGTGTATTTATGAAGTTCTGAAGGTTATTCTGGTCACTCGCCCATACAATGAAAAGGTCATCGATGAATCTTGATCAAATTTTGATTTTACCAGATTTGTTCAATTTTTTTGTACGTCTGTCTCCCAACCCGCCATCAGTAGATTTGCGTGAGTTGGCGCAAAAGATGTCCCCATAGCGGTTCCTTGTTTTTGTAAGAAAAGATCGCCTTTGAATAAAAAGATGTTGTGTGTTAAACAGTAAGTGAGCATTTCTATTAACATTTCAGAATGTTCAAGGTAGCTAATAGATCTTGTCTGTAGAAACTGTCTTACTGCTGCTATCCCATCTGAGTGGAGGATCGAAGTGTATAATGATGAGACATCGATTGTAGCCATCATATAACCATCTTTCCATGGAATCTCCTTGATTTTATTTAAAAAATCCATCGTATCCCTCAGATAGGATGTAAGTGCTGTTACATAGTTCATGAGACAGATGTCAATGAAGTGAGATGTTGACTCCAAAAGAGAACCGATGGAACTAACTATTGGTCTTCCTGGTGGATTTTGGGTTGATTTTGAACTTTCTGAAGAAAGTAGATTGTTGCAATGATTGGATGATCAGTTTTTAAGTACAGAAATTCTTCCAAATCAATAAGATTCTTATCTTTCCATGCAAGTAATTTTCGATGATATTCTTCTGTCCAGGTTGCCATTGGATTTGTTTTCAGTTTTTCGTAATGATCTTGATTGCCCAGTTGTTTGTCAGCTTCTTTTGTATAGCTTTCACAATTTTGAACAACAATATTTCCACCTTTATCCGAGGATTTTATTATTATATTTTGATCTTCTCTCAGTTCTTTTAGAGCTTTGTATTCCTCCGATGTTAAAGTCCATGATTTCTTTTTGTTTGTATTTTTCTTCTTGTTGATGTTTTCAAGATTTCTTTGTGTCATTTTGTTGATTTCCTCAACCACAATCTCATGAAATAGATCAATCATGTTGCCTGGTGAGAGTTGTGGGCAAAAGGTTGATTGTGTTTTTTAAACCACTGTTGCCACCTTTGTTCACTTCAAACCCCATTTTTTTGCAAAATTCTCGATTGGTTTCTTGGGAGTTATGGTGTTGCCCTGTCTGTCCCATTTTTTAAGGATTCTAGTGCTCTCAGGGAGGAAATGTCATTCAGGTTAAGAGGTGAGGTCTCCTTGTTTCATGTCTTTTTGTAGTTTTCTCTTCATAATCTTTTTTTAAGTTTCAATTTTTGACAGAATTTGTAGAGGTCAATGCGGAGATTGGGTGTGTTGATATCTTTGTTAGGACAAAATGTCAACCCTTTATTAAGTAGTGATATTTGTGCTTTGCTTAAGACTTTGTCTGAGATGTTAATGACTAAGTTATTGTTGAGGAGAGTTTTCTTTAGCTTGCCTTTGTTCTCCCTATTCCTTTTTTGCTTTTTACCCCCTCTTCTTTGTCTTCTGGTTGTGTTTTTGGTTGTCCCCTTCCCCACGTCGATCCTCGACCTCTCCCTCTTTGTCGCGTCCTCATTTGCATCAGACGCATTTTCCTGGAAAAATCCAGGTTAGATGTACTTGGCTCTTCATCTGCATAACTTAAATCCGAGCTGTCTATTGTTTCAACGGTTTTAAACCCAGCACATTTATCCATTACCACGCGGTTTCTGTACATATCGTACGACCATTTATGTAGTCATTTATGTTTTCATTAGCCAGAAGGAGCATTCCTTTGTATCGACTTGCCACTGTTTGATTAGGTCTGCATCCAGGTCATTTAGAGTAGGCATGATCAGAATACGTAGGCCCCTTGGTATTCTGTTAAATTCGATGTATTTCTCCAAGGTTACTTTTTCCCACCATTTATTAACTTCAATAATGCAGTTTTGTTGCATTTCCTTAATGACACAAGAAATTGTTCTCTTTTTTCTTTCTCCAGTGGCCTCCCGAGGATTTTTGCTGGTAGAGGGTACTTCGTCATTGTTTAATAGTTTACTCGCTCTTTGAGTTCTATTTTTACTTTTCTCAGCCCTGATGGTTGGTGATTTAGCGGATTGACACTAGTCAGTGATGTCAATTGAGATGTCATCAGTGATGTCACTGACCATGTCATGAGTGATGTAATATGTGATGTCATCAGCAGTGCATTGCGGGGGCGCGAGTTATAGTTATCTCTACTAACTATAACCGCCAAATTTCTCTGGTTTTGTACAAGTGAAATGTCCAACTAACTATAACGTCCCTGAAACCTATGGTTTTTTCAGTGAATTTCTAAGATTTTTTAAATGCTAATTTCTAACTATAATGCCCCTAAAACCTATGGCTTTTTCAGTGAATTTCTAAGGTTTTCTAAATGCTAATTTCTAACTATATAACATACCTGAAACCTTTGGTTTTTTTGTGTGAATTTGAACGTTTTTTAAATGCTAATTTCTAATTATAATGTTCATTAAACCTATGGTTTCTTCAGTAATTTTGAATTTTTTTGTGTGATATGTTGTAACTTTAATATCCTAAAAATAGTTTTTATAATTATATGTGTTTGTTATTAAAAGTATATAATATCTTCTTTTTTATTAAATACTAAAATATTTAATTTTTTTGAGAAAAAAGTGAAGTCGCGCACCCATCATGTACCTATCTCGGTGGGAGCGTGGATTCAAACCACCATATTGGTGAAGTCATGAAGGATGCGGGTTTCAGCCAGCCCACTCCGCTTACGCTTACAGGGAAGGAACAACAACACTGCATGTCCTAGGTCTTCCCTGTAGTGATCTGCTGATCACAGGTCTAGTTGTCAGCATGCCACAGTCACTCACTCATGGCTAGTTTACACCCACACCACACCCATACAGCACAGGCTTCACAGGACATGTCACCCTGCCAATAAAATGGGCCGGGTGCACGTGCTGGAGATCATTTCCATTCTCTCCCATGACTTGAATTCTACTGAGTTAGTGCCACCAGAGCCGAGCGGATGTGCAGCCTGCGATGATGCGTAGGCTTTGATACACCATCCTGGCAATCAAGACCCGATTTGAATTGTGAGCTCAGCTGGACCACATGTACACCACACAGAGATGACTCCTCGGCGTGGTGCAGCAGAATGCACTGGGGGCATGTGCCGCGGAATCCAGCGACAGCTGAGCAGGTTGTTCCGGCACGTGGTGGGCCCTCTTGGAGGCACGCCAGTGGCGGCAGGTGAGCATTGAGATCTGGGTGCGCAGGGTCAGGCACTCATTGCAGGGCAGCGGACTGGTCTGGGGACTAGGGCTAGGATGCTTGCGAAAGATGTAGGAATCATGCACACTGCCTGAGCAGTTTGCGACGACTTTAGTGTAGAGGCCCCATTGGTCCAGTTTTGCCTGCTCATAGTTAGAATGCGTGTGGTTTCTGTTGTGGTGATTGTGTACAGTGTCGACAGCGAGCACAAGTAGTACATGTGTGCAGTCAATTGCCCCCAACATGTGCACGAAGCCTGCTATGGTGTGGTTACCTTGTTTGGTCTCCAGCTGTTCCTGCGCAGTGTGCATGAAATGAAGATGCAGGTGTATCAAGCTGAAACGAACCGTGATACTTACAGGTATCATAAATCCTGCATAATGAGACTGTAACAGAAGTTTGTGTGGTTGTAATGATCGTTTTTTTTCGGATGAAAGTTACGATCACACAAACTTCTGTTTCAGTCATTTTGTGCAGGATTGATCATACCTGTAAGCATTCAGGTTTGTCCAAGTGCAATACATTGTACCATATTACCATTGTAACCATACTAACGCTTGACCATTCTCACCATTTATCCAACAGGTTTCTGAATGTGAAGTATGGGAAATTCCAGGATGATCTGCAGTTATTTGGATCAACAAGTTGCCCTTTTGATATTACCCGTTGGGAATGTCACTCGTTGTTTGATGTTATTGCGTTGTTAATTTATGTTTTTGCAATAAAGTTCTGTTTTTCCACTACTGTTGACTACTGGACTTTATGACCTGGTGCACCCCCATTTCAGTGACTACAATCTTGGATCTGGAGCACAGAGACGTCAAGCAGCGGCTGGGGTTGGGTTTGGTTGTGGAGGAATACTACGAATTGGGACGAGTGGGTGGTGCGGATACAGGGGCCCTACATTGCTTTTGTGGACATAAATCCAAGACGTGTGAGAAAGTTTAATAGGGCTGGCTGTGAGACTCCTCTGACTCTGGCAGTTGTTAGTTAGAAGGTACCAGAAGGCAACAGGTGCAGCACAGCCAGTAGATTAGTCTGCGGAAGTATGTTAATTGTCTTAGTACAATCAACCTGTGGGGAATGTGGCAGTGTGCACCAACTTGAGAATGAGGCGATAATTCTTTTGCTGCTTTTGCTGCGCTAAAGTGTCGGTAACTCGCCGATAAGTCCCCACTGTTGGATTATAGGTTGACTCTAAAACGAGCCCTTGTGTTTATTAGGACATTGTTGTAACTACATGCGAATCACAAGAAAAAAGATGAAACAACAAGAAATGTGGGCAGGGAACAAACACCTTGACCCCCTAGGACTGCTCAGGAGATCCCACAAAAACCCCCAAGTCCAAAAAATTCATGTATTTTTCTTTTTAATAAAAAGCAGCTCGGTGCGCAAATCAGGCGAAAAAATAAAAAAAATGATGAGGCGTATTCTCAAGGACTTATCGCTGAGTTATCGACACTTTAGTGCAGCAAAAGTTACAAAAGAATAATCATCCCATTCTCAACCTGGTGCAAACTGCCGATATTGCTAGTTTTCCTGCGATAGCTTAGGCAAAAAAACATTGCCACGGATGAGAGCGACAACTAACGCTAATGATATGCGGAGTAGGCATTCCCGTACAAAAAAACCACAAAAACACCACTTCCCGATATTTTTAATGACCAGCCAAACGCCTGTGGGAGAGGCGAGCAGCGCTGCTCGAGCTTTTTGCTCAGGTCTTCACACTATTGCACTATGAGATGATACCAATGGCTAGAGTGCACTATACATACCCCAGTAAGGTAATATGACATCCCAGCAGTGACCACGCAAATGTGGGAGGACTGTGTGGTCGGCCAGCCTTTGCGACCCTTAAGACCCTAAGGCAGTAATACCTGGAGAGAAGTGTTTTTTTTTTACATTGGTCCATGACTGCCCTTTGGCAATTTAGCATTCCTCAGTTTACCTCCCATGCTTTTCTGTCATGAGCAACTAAGCAACATTGGTGAGTTGTACTTTACGTGGTGCTGACGCGCAGCTATAGAAATGAGCATTGATAAAGCTAGTAAATCTGGCGTTTGCTAGCTTGTGATGTTTTATTGATTTTTGGCAAATATATGCTATAGTCCTTTAAAGAGTAAATGTAATAAAAAGTACTAATGCTGCTGTGTAAAGGAGAGGGGTGCCAATAAAAGACGGTGGATTTGTTGTCTGTAATGCTTCATCTCGGTCTGTGGAGGGAGCTATCATTGTAGTCCTTTTTCTATGTCTATTACAGCTGTCAAATAGTCCTACTTTTATGTCGATGGTTACTGCAAACCGTAGTCCTACTTCTATGTCTATGACCTGTCCCCGTTTTTTGTTTTGAGAATCTGGTCACCCTATTGTTGTGACCATGTGGTTGGAGGCCATTTTGTGTAGACATCCACTGTTTTTTGGCCATAGGCATGCATGTGTTCTTTGCTGTGGCCATGCCTCCTTGCTGGCTGTCATTATTGCTGTGACCATGTGATTGGCAGCCATTTTGTGAAGACAGCTAATGTGCTTTTACCATAGACCTGAATGTGTGTTTTGTTGTGGCCATACTAGCTTGCTGGTTGCTGTTGTGACCATGTAGCTGGCAGACATTTTGTGTAGACATCCACTGTGCTTTTGCCATAGGCCTGCATGTGATCTTTGTTTTGGCCATGCTTCCTTGCTGGCTGTTGTCATTGTGTTGTGGCCATGTGGCTGGTGGCCATTTTAGGAATTCACTGTGCCATGAATATAGGCCTGCATTTGTTCTTTGTTGTGGATATGCCTCCTTGCTGGTTTTCAATGCTGTTGTGACCATGTGGCTAGCGGGAATTTTATATATGCAACCTTCTGCTTGTTGTTTGCCCATGTGGCTGGTGGCCATTTTTTGTAGGCAGCCAGTATGCTTTTGCCATAGGCCTGAATGCGGTCTTTGTTGTGGCCATACCTCCTTGCTGGTTGTTGTTGTTATCATGTAGCTGGCAGGCATTTTGTGTAGACATACACTGTGCTTTTGCTATAGGCCTGCATGTGTTCTTTGTTGTGGCCATGACTTCTTGCTGGTTGTTGTTGTTGTGGCCATTTGGCTAGTAGCCATTTTGTGCAGGAAGCCAGTGTGCTTTTGTCATAGACCTGCATTTGTTCTTTGTTTTCCAGGCCTACTGCTTGTTGTTGTCACCATGTGTCTGGTGGCAATTTTGTGTAGACAGCCAGTCTGCTTTTGCCCTAGGACTGCATGTGTTCTTTGTTATGGTCATTGCTGCTTGCTGGTTGTTGTTCTGACTATGTGGCTGGCGGCCATTTTATGTAGGCAGTCAGTGTGATTTTGCCATAGGCCTTCATGTGTTCTTTGTTTGTGGCTATGCCTCCTTGCTTGCTGTTTCACCTTGTGGTCGGTGGCCATTTTATTTAGGCAGCAGGTGTGCCTTGTCATAGGCCTGCATGTGTTCCTTGTTGTGGACATGCCTCCTTGCTGGTTGTTGTGGCCTTGTGGCTGTTGGTCATTTTGTATAGGCAGCCAGTATGCTTTTGCCATAGGCCTGTATATATTCTTTGATTTCCAAGTCTCCTGTTTGTTGTTGTGACCATGCTCTTGGTGGCCATTTTGTGTAGGCAGCCAGTGTGCTTTTACCATAGGCCTGCATGTCTTCTTTGTTCCCTCTTGCTGAGTATTGTTGTTGACCATGTGGCATTGGCTGGCAGTGTGCCTTTGCCATAGGTTTCCATTTAAGGAGTAGATAGTAGTTTAATAATATGCTTGAGGATAATTTCATTTAGTGTTAATTTTTTAATTTTTATTTTTGTAATCAAATTTTCTAATTTAATTTTGGTACATTTTTAAATTGTAATTTTTTTATTGTAACTTTTTTTAAATTCTTTTTCTAAAACATATTAAATATATTTGTTTTTTTAAACGTTTTAATTTTAACAAAAGATGTTTCAATTGCAAATAATTTTTTCCTGTTTTGCCTTGGTTGATCATTGATCCATTCATCCACCACAGGGGCATAGCCGTGCAACAGCATTTGTTTTTTCAGGTATATGATTCCATTTTCTCCTCGACACCCAGGCTGCAGTGCATTTTAGGGTAGACATTAGCATAATTCATTTGTGTAATGATGATTATTATTCCATTTCCCCATGGACCACATTGACTGCCATAGGCGCACTCTAACCTCCATTTTTTTTCACAATGTAATTTTATTGTTGACAGCCAAGACAGGGTTGATGCCTCACAGGGCACCAGCAATATGCATACATAATAACATATGATGAAATCAACACTTTCAATGATACTATAGTATCGTTCAATCAGGAAATAAGGTGTGAAAGAACACTTTAGAAAAACAAACAACAGTGCCACACTATTTCTGAATGAGAAGTAGAAAAGTCTCATAAACAGGGAGAGCCCAAGCCACCCACAACCAAAGCTACTATTTGTAATATTTAAAATCCAGTTCTGTACAATAATATCAGTCATTCTTCGATAGTAGAAGGAGGAAGAGGAGGTTGCAGATACAACCTTCTGTAATCTGCCCATCTTTTCCAGATTTTAAAGTGCTTCTGAGGGCATTGTCTCACTTCAAAGATCAGGATTTCTAGGCCCATACTAAAGTCCAAAGCCTTCTTCCAGACCCCAACCAATGGTGGAGATTCATCTATCCAGGCCCTGGCGATGTTTCTTCTTGCCAAAGTGAGGCCAAGGAACAGTAAGTGGCGCTTGTATCTGTTGCCACCCAAACCCTCTGTAATATGAAACATGGCTAGTCGTGGAGCGAATGGAACATCCCACCTCAGAAGCTCCGACAGGCACGTGGTCACTCCTTTCCAAAACCTCAAAAGCCTTGGGCATGCCCACACTGTATGTAGAAAGGTACCCTACATAGACCCACACCGCAAGCAATGCGGGGATGTAATCAATCCAGCGCGCCACAGTTTGCGTCTAGTATAGTAGGCTCTATGTAGATATTTAAACTGGATAAGTCGTAAATCGGCCTATCACTGTGCTGCGCAGGGATTCCAAAGCCTCCACCCAATCATCTTCCTCTAGGGACTCCAGGTCTTGCTGCCACACCTCTATAGTTTTATGTAGTGTTGTAGGTGTATTGTTGATAAGTGTACGATAGATTTTGGTTATTTTATGGTCCCTCAGTTCACCCATAAAGGCCTTTGCCTCAACGGGATTGAATTCAGGTATATCTGTTTGTTGTGATAGATATGGGGTGAAGGCATGTCTAAACTGAAGATATCGATAGAATTGTGAGCAGGGCATAGTGTAGTCCATTGGATTTCTTGGAAGGACATTAAGTTGCGACCACGCATAACTGCGCCCACCGTATCCATCCCAATAGCCTCCCAACCTGGAAAGCCAGGCAATCACACCAGCTGTAGCAGCTGTCCGTTTCTCCATAGCGGAGTTTCCCTCTTGAGTTTCCCCCACCAGCCCATCGTGCAAACCACAGATTTGCAGATCCTGAAGACAGTATTGGTCGCAGGTGGCAGCTGACGGAGTAGTACCGCAGATTAGAGAACTGTATGTAGGGCATTATTCCCCAACAGCCAACGCTCCGCAGCATTTGTTGGGTCCCTCCGGTCACCATACCACCAATCAATGAGGATGAGAAGTTGTGCAGCCACGTAATACGCCTGAACATCCGGGGTGGCCAGCCCACCTGAATATGTGGACTAAAAACAAGTCCTTAGGGCCACCCGTGTCGCACCGCCTCCCCAAGGGAAATTAGCCAAAATGCCATTTAACTGGTAAAACCATGTCGGCTGTATTGGGTATGGATGATTTTGGAGTTGGTACAGAAGACAGGCCAGGGACATCATTTTAAAAATGGCAGATCTGCCAAAGAGAGATAGCAGTGAGTGGGACCACACTCGCGTCTGATCACTCACCTGTGTCCACAAGGGGGCCAAATTCCTGTCCCATGCTGTAGGGACTCCGAGAGGAACACTCCTAAATATTTGAAACCATCTGGAACCACTACTGCCTCCCGCGACCATTCGCCCAATCAATACCCACCCCACAATGACCACAGAAAGGACTTACCTTGATTCATATATAGGTCAGAGGTTTCGCCAAAAATCTGCATGATTCTGAGAAGGCGCGTACCAGTCTGATCAGAATTTGTGAGAAAGAATAACACATCATCCACATATAATGCTATGCGGTTGGATATTACCGGTGACCACTCGAAGCCACTCACCTGCGCATCTATTCTTATCCATGCCACCAACGGCTCAATGACCAACGCAAAGAGATATGGGGAGAGTGGACATCCCTGGCACGTTCCTCCTCCGATGGTGAAACGTCTGGAAGTCGAATCAGCCAGTCGGACTGATGCCGGTATGTCCGTATAGAGTAGGCGGATAAGATTCAATAGGCGGGGACCAATATTTAGGTGGCCCAGTATGGCGAAAAGGTAAGTCCAACTTAGAGAATCAAAAGCCTTATCTATATCTGCAAGGAGGAGTGCCGCTGGGCCCCCAAGTCTATCCATGGCAGCTATAGCGTTGTGCGCACGCCTAATGTTATGCCGTGTTGCATAAAGCCTGTCTGGTCTGGCTGAACCAAGTCTGTTATATAAGGAACCAGGTGGTTGGCGATCACCTTGGCCAAGAGTGTGGCCTCTACATTGAGTAGAGATATCATGCAATAGGACGAGGACTTTTCCGGAGGTCGACCCAGCCTCAAGAATATGACAATTTCTGCATGTCTATAGTCCAGCGGAAGACCCCCGCCTTCCGCGGCCGTCTCGAGAGCCGCCAGATATGGATTCAGCAATTGTGGATGGTATTTCTGAAAAAACTCACAGGGGAAGCCGTTCGGACAAGGTTCCTTTCTTGTTCGGATATATAGCAGCGTGGTTAGCAATTCCTCCACCGACAAGGGGGCATCCAATGCCTCACGTGCATCGTCAGATAAAGCGCGAGGGAGAAGATCATCAAAGAATTTCTGGACAAGTTCTGCAGGGATGGTCTCATGAGGAGCATACAAGCCTGCAAAGTATGAGGCAAAATAGTCAGCAATAAGTGACAGGCCTGTAGGAATTGTCCCGTCTGGACCCAGTATAGTTGGAAGTGTCTGGGGGCTCTGGGTCTGTTGACAGAGGCGATGCAGCAAGGCACTGGATTTGTCTCCCCACTGGTATATCTGGCTCCGAGTAGCGAGCCTGCAAAGCCGAGCCTCATCCGAGATATCTCTGGCATACAGCTTTTTTTTTTATATATAGCGCAAACTTGACCTGAATCGGGTATCAGAGCGCTTTACATAGAACCAGTTGCATTACATGAGGGCACATTTTATTTGTTTGTTAGGCACAGGGAGACTAAGAGATTTGCCCAGAATCACAGGATGTTCAGCATCATTGCTGAGACTCGAACCCAGTTCCCCAGATTCGAGGTCCACCACCCTAGCCGTTTGGCCAACTCCTCACCAGTATATTCAGCAGCTGCCTGCGAGCAATGTGTCCCTCTCTTCTCCGCTAGTGCGCTCCAGGGTGAGCAACTGGGCTTCAATCTGCAGAAATTTATCGCCGCGCTGTCGGCGTCTTGTGGCGTAAAAAGCAATGTCTGCCCCCCTAATCGTGGGCTTCATTGCCTCCCATATAGTAGCAGAAGAATCTACAGTATTCTTGTTACGTAGAAAATAGTCCACGAGGTACCCATGAATGTGCGATCTGTATTTCTCATCCTGTAGCAACCATAGCGATAGATGCCACCCGAACTGGGAGTGTCTGGGATCTAGGGACAGATGTAAGGAGACTTGTGAATGGTCTGACAGGCCCAAGGCAAGATTCCTGCCGAAAGCAACCAGTGGGTGTGGGCCGCAGAGAGGAAAGATGTAATCGATGCAAGAGAAGGACTCGTGGACTCTAGAAAAGTAAGTGTATTCATGATTGGTGGGGTGCAGTGCCCTCCAAGAGTCAACCCACCCCAGTCCCTGAATCAGGGGTAGTAATTTGGAGTCTCAGGTTGTTATGTTATGTTATGTTAAATAAATTTATAAGGGCGCAACTAACACCATTAGGTTTCTTGGCGCCAAAGTAAAGAGAGCAGAAGATAGTGCAAAGGCCGTTTATTGATAAGATTCTGTGAAAAGAAAAGTTTTAAGGGCAGATCTGAAGCTGGGGTACGAAGTGGTCAATCTCAGGGACAAGGGGAGGGAGTTCCAAAAAGTGGGGGCCAGGAAGGAGAACTTGAGCCCGCCATGTTTCTTCCTCTTATATCTAGGGATGGAAAGCAAGACCATTTGGGAAGACCGGAGAGTGCGGGAAGGGACGTAGGATTGAAGAAGGGAAGAAATAAAGAGGGGGCCCTGGCCGGCTAGAGATTTGTAAATGATACAACCCAGCTTGAACTTACAGCGGGCGGCTACAGGGAGCCAATGAAGGCTCTTCAGGAGGGGACGGACATGATGATCTCTAGGGAGGAAGTGGATCAGGCGGGCAGCCTGATTCTGGATCAGCTGAAGCCGCCTGAGTTGGTAGGCTGGGATGCCTACATAGAGCGCGTTGGCGTAGTCTAACCTCGATATTACAAGCGCCATCAGGGCCAAGGTAAGAGCCTCGGAAGTAAGTAGCCGGGAGATTTTCTTAATTTTCCTTAATTGGAAATGGCTGGAGGAGACTACCGCGCTAATCTGGGGCGTCATGGAGAGATTACTACTGATGGCGACTCCCAGACTTTTAACACAGTTGGTGGGGCTAGGTGGACTGCCAAGGCTGAGAGGCCAAAAAGAAGAATCCCAAGGGTTGAGGGGACCCCCGACAAGAACGAGTTCGGTCTTGTCGGGGTTGAGCTTCAGATGGTTTGAGCTCATCCAGTTGCTGATAAAGCACAGGGTATTTTGAAAGGTGGCAATAGAGTCAGCAGAGGAGTTGATGTTGAAAATTAGTTGTATGTCATCAGCATAGTTGAATGCTGTGACATTGAACTGACGGAGGGCACGGATAAGTGGGGAAAGATACAAATTAAAAAGGAGGGGGGAAAGGGAAGAGCCTTGTGGGACACCACAGGACAGTTTGACCTGGGAGGCAGTAAACTGGGATAGTCTGACAGCTTGATGGCGTTGGGTCAGAAAGGATCGGACCCAGGCCAGAGCGGTGCCCTGGATGCCAGCCTCCCTGACACGATCGACCAAAATTTGATGGTCGACCGTGTCAAAGGCGGCCGACAAGTCCAGGAGGACCAAGGCCTGGCAGATGTTCGCGTCCGCGCCCCTGCGCAGTTCCTCCATAACAGAAAGGATGACGGCTTCTGTTGAGTGCGCAGGTCTGAATCCAGCCTGCTGGGGGTCCAGTGCACCAGATTCTTCCACAAAGGAGCTGAGAGCGTGAGTGACGTGCGACTCTAGAACTTTGCTAAGATAGGGAAGAAGAGAGATAGGGCGAAAGTTGCTCATGATGGAAGGGTCTGCCGAAGGTTTTTTGAGGATGGCAACCACCTCGGCCTGTTTGAAGGGTCCCGGAACCTCCCCTATGGCTAGAGAGTTGTTCAAGAGAGCAAGGGGGGGGTCAGGACAGGCGGTAAAAACTTCTCGAAGGACCGAGGGGGGGCAACAATCGCTGGGAGAGCCAGAAGAGACGTTGTGTAGGAGTGAGAGGAAGTTATCCTTGGAAATAGGAGGGAAGTGGGTAAAGGTGTGTGTGGGAGAATAACTGGGGACACAAAAGGATGTAGGGGCAGGTGGGAAGGTGGAAATGCTAGTTTTAATTTTGGTGATTTTCTCCACAAAGAATTGATTAAGGGAGTCGCACAAGGATTGAGAAGGGAGAGGGGCTAAGATGACTCTTTCCGGGTTGGATAATTCATCCACTATAGAAAAAATATCTTTAGATTTATTGGATGAGTTTAAAATTTTGCCTGAGAAGTAGCATGATTTAGCCACAGTAATAGCGTTCTTGTACTCCTTCAGCCGAGACGAGAAGATCATTTTCGATTCGGGGGAGTAATCCCGGCGCCAGCGTCTCTCTGCCTGGCGGAGAGTAAGTTTGTGTGCGCGGAGCTCAGCGGTAAACCACTTTTGGGCATCGTGCCTGCGCCTTGTCTTAACCGGTTTTAGTGGTGCCACAGAGTCGGCCGCGGCGGTAAGCCAGTGTGTGAGGGTTATGGACTGAAGGTCGGTAGAGATGTTGGGTCCAGTCATGAGTGGGAGTGAAGAACTCAGAAGAGCCGTAAGTTTGTTAAGGTCGGCTTTATTCCAATTGCGCGCCAGGAAATTGGATTGGTGGGCAGCGGTGATAGGGGAAGACAGGGATAAGGAGAAAGTGATGAGGTGATGGTCAGACCAGAGACAAGGGGCGATGAGGGGAGCAGAGATGGCAAGAGAGGTGGTCCAGACTTGGTCTAAAATGTGGCCTTTAACATGTGTGGGTGCATGTATATGTTGAGTGCAGTTAAGGCTCAACATTAGGTCAGAAAAAGCACGCGAATCAGCAGTTTCATGAGTGTCTGATGGCCAGTAATTAAAGTCGCCCATGATCAACACGTTGGAATTGCTGATGGTAAGCTGGGTGATCATGTTACCGAACAGGATAGAAAAGTCAGGCATAGATTGAGGGGGGCGATAGGTCAACACACAGATGAGTGAAGACCCAGGCTGCTCCAGTCTTAATACGAGACAGTCTGTCGAGGCGATACTAGGAAAGGACACTGGGGAGAACCTAATGGGGTGTCTGATGATGGCTGCAACACCGCCGCCCGCTTTACCAGCAGGGCGGTTGGTCTGCAGGATGTAGTAGCCTGGGGGAATGGCCGCCAGAACGTCAGGAGATGAATCGTCAGTGAGCCAGGTCTCGGTCAAGAACAGGACATCAGGCTGTTCCGAGTCCACAAGGTTATTGGCGCTCGCACTGTGGCGTGCCACCTATTCTTTGATGGCCATAACACATCATTCCAATCTCCCCGACTAACGTCAGCCTGGATGGGATCTCAGTCCAGAGCGTTGTCAACCGCTCTACAAGAGTCCACGTGAGAGGGGCGGGCATAAACACTGCCTAGAATGATGGGTTCCCAATATAGTGTTCCATATATCACAACAAATCTACCCTGAGGGTCTGACCATGTCTTACTATGTATAAAGGGGACAGTACGATGTACAAGGATTGCAACCCCATGGGATCCTCTAGTGAATGCAGCATGATACGTTTGAGCATAGCCAAACCTTCCCAAACAAGGTGCCTTGGTGCCCAGTAGGTGGGTTTCCTGGATAAGTAAAATGTGAGCATTATAGCGCTTGGCCTGCCGCAATACGGCTCCTCGTTTGATATTATCAACTAGGCCGTTGGTATTCCAGCTTATAACTCGGAGTTCCCTGCCCCTATTCCCAGTCAGGTCCTGCATTTTGGCTGACTTTGAGATATGTGGACAAGTAAGAGCATTTGTGTGGCTAAGGCAATCCCAAAATTACACACGGATGGCGATACTGTGGCATTAATAAAAAATGAAAATCCCAAACAAATTCCCCAACAATCCCCCCAATACCTCACAAACATGGAAGTATCTGTCACGGCATGATGCGGCCCCAGGCCCCAACAGGGGGCAGTGGCAAAAGTCAGCCAATGGATCTCCAGTACGAGTCCCCTGCACATAGTAAATACTAGGGATCAGGGACTCTCTATACAGTGAAAGCCCGCTTAAATATGCTGTTGAATTTACACATAGTTCGAATAGTTACAGTTCTCGGTGACGCACCAGTCAGGAAGCTGTAGGTTCTTCCTGGTCGTCTGACAGTCACTTACAGGATTTACTGCGAGTCTTGGATTGCTTCTTAGAGCGCGAGCGGTGCCGCTGCTTGCCATCAGCCGCGAGGGGACCACGCCCAGGTCCACTAGATGAGGAGTCCGAATCGAGCCGGGGCTGCGTATGAGGTTTGATCTTCACAGTTTCTTCAAGCCATTGGAATACTTCCTCTGGGGACTCACAAATGTGTGTGCGCGACTGGTATGCCACTCGCAGCGAGCGGGGTACAGCAAGAAGTAGTGAAGCTTGAGGACCCGAAGGCGAGCCTCGGCCTAAAAAAATGATTGTCTACGCTGCTGTACAAGTTTCATGTAGTCCCAAAATATCAATATGCACTGGGAATCAAAGGTAAGGGAGTATGTCGCTCTTGCTTGTTGTAAGTTTATGTCCCTGTCCCTACAGTTGAGGAGACGTGCAATTATTAAGCGAGGAAGGGCACCAGGCGGGGGCTTCTGCAGCAGCGCCCGATGAGCGTGCTCCAGGACGAAACACAAGAATAGCGCATCTGGCTTGAGCGTTCTACTGAGCCACTTGGTGAGAAAATCTTCCACGTTATTTCCTTCACACCCCTCCGGAAAACCAATAATTTCTGCTGGCGCATCCCTCCGCATCTTCCACTCATGCCGGAAGGTCAGAAAGTTAAGGGCACCTTCATGTCTTTTCACCTCAGACCGCCAAGGGCTCAGGTAAGGGGGGACGTGATGTAGTACTGTAGAGCAGATGTCATTGTAGGGGTCACACAATAAACACGGGCTCAGTACAAGTTTCTCAGCACCATATTGCCGAGGTATAGCATCTGCCACTACCAAATCGTGCCCAGTAATAGCCCCCTGAACACAGTGGCAGCTATAGGAGAGTCTCTGCACATAAATCCAAACTGGCCGGGCCCAGGAGCCCTCAGCGTCTATCGCCGTCTCACGCCTGTGGTCCGGTCTAACCACTGAGGCACCAGCCACAGCTGGGCGAATCCCAGGTCAATCACAGGTCTCAGGCTCCAGGTCCACGCAGCCCATATCACCACGGCCCGACAGGCCGCCGAGCATGAGAGGATGTGGCTAGGCGTGGGCCCCAGCCTCCAGGCCTCACACAGCGGCCACTGCACAGCCCAGAGCAGCAGACCCCGCCACCTCCCCACACCCGCCACACACTGGAGCGACCCGAGGGGTCTAGGCGGGATCTATTCATCAGGTCCAGAATAAGCAGCACCCACTTTGCCTTCACACAGCGCGGCCCGACCCGAGCACTGACTCTCTGGCCACACACATCAGCTTCATGCCCCACATAGGTGGCTGCGGCAGGGAGACTCCCGGCCGGGCTATCAGCTCACCTTTAGGCCCGGAGATATGTAGGGGCGGGGCGGGCCGGGCCTCACACCGCAACTCGGGCCGGTCACCTGGGACTCAACCTCCCCAGTCTCACTTCTTCAATCTGGCTTCACCCGGTGGAGACTTCAGCGATCGAGCAGGCACCGGAGGAGCAGCCAGTGTGCCGCACTGCAATCAGTCAGTCACACCGCTGGGCCCTCGCCATTCAATCTCGGCAACACGACTTCAGAAATCTCCTAATCACTACAGCACAATGTTACCAGGCATCAGCATATCCCGAGAAGCAAGGATGGATACATAAAAGGTAGGATAAGTGGCAGATTAATGTCAGGGATTGGGAGCCTCGCTGAAGCATGTCCGCCATGTTGGACGGCCAGGCCACACCCCGCCAACCTCCATTTTTCAATAGTTTACTATTCCATTTACCCATTTGGTTCCCTGAGTACCACAGTTGTCTTCTTTAAGAATATATGAACATAAAGAAAAGAGTTCTATCATTCTGTATATTATGTGTTTTTCTGATGGGGAATTATAGCATGATGGTCTAGTTTGACTTTAGGTTACCTAAGTTAACAAAACAACCTCACTAATATGTCTTTGTCATTACTAATTTAAAAGGCAAACAATTCCACGTTTCACACTAAAGAACTTTTTTTCTTGTTTGCTTATAGGTGCACAAGAGAATATACTTTGCTTGCAAACAGAAGACCTGTACAGTCATACATCAGTCCTCCAATCACTTCCGCTTGTGCAGCTTGGTGCAACTGCCAAATGAGGACTTAAAGGTGGCTCCAAAGAAAGATGCTTCCAAGAAAGTGGTTAGTGAGAAGAAGCAGTTTCCCACCAGTGGTATGTCACCCCAAACCTTTTTGGACAACCACGTCTTGTTCCTGTCGCTCTGGCCTCTGGGGAGCAAGCTGGGAGCAGACCTTCTGCATCAACAGCACCACCCCAGTCTAAGTCCAGGACAATGTCTGTCAGTGAGACTGCCACTGCAATCATGTTGATGCGAGTAATAGTGATGTTGATTTGGATTTGTCCATTCGCAATGTAGTACACAATTGTTTCAGGGGACAGAGTAAAGTGGACAGCAGCCACAGCCAGCAATAGTACGTTTTCCTGATGTTGGAGCAGAACAGGAGGTTGAGCTTGTGTTTTAGAATAATTGGCTCTCAGATCTCTGGCAGAGAAAAGGAAGGGTACTACTCCACCATCTTCTCCAAGCACCACTTCTGATGATGATGAGAGGGAGGTAGAGTAGACCCCAGCAGAGTACAGGTGATAAAAGGAGAGGCAAAGGAGGATAAAAGTTCCTTAAAGCCTTAGACTTATGGAAGGTAATGATAAGGAGGATGACGAGGCAGTCATTGTGGAAGGTGACACAGAGAAGTCTGACATTTCTATTCAACCTGCTCCGAGGGATGTCGCACAGGTAGCACCGCAAGCTCCCATAATTGTGAAGCTCCAGCTGAGACCAGCACCGAATATTACTTCAGGAAAAAAAGAGAGGCAATCAGTAATAAAGCACTTCTCCCCAGTTTGGGACTTGTTTACAGTTAGCAAAGAGGGGGAGCACATTGCAGGATACAGCATTTGCAACACAAATGTTTATCGATGTAAGCCTGGTACCCATTATGGTACTGGAGGCCAATTGACCCATATTAAAAAACACTACACAGTGCTTCAGGCCCTGGTGAACCTTTTAACACCCTAAGTACCTCTGGTACCATATACTAGGGACTTATACAGGGGTTAAAGTCCTTGCCAATTGATGTTACAATTCACATATTTCAGTTTTAGGGAGAGAGCACTGGCACTGGGGTCTGGTTGGCAGACTTCAGTGCACTGTAAGGGTAAAAAACCAGCATCTAGGAGTCCAAATGGGGCAAAAGGTGGGGGAACACCTGATTAAAGTCCTGTTTTCTTACACCTGGCAAAGCTGGTCCATAACTCCTGAATTTACTTCTTTGCAAATCCTAATGAGGCTTGGGAGTGGGCCTCTGAGTGGCATGAACTTCAGTGGTGGGACTCACCACCAGGATCTGTTACCCCAGAGAAATGCTCCATTCCAGGTGACTTACAGGAGCTTGCCTCTGGTAGAAATGATAGAGGGGTCCTTACCCCCCTCCCATCTTTACTGTTCTGGTTCGCCAAAGTTCTTCATTTGTTCCCTTCCCTGAGGGGTGTGGATAAAGGCTGGGTGGTTGGAGCTATTACATTGCTGGGTCCAAGAGCAATACTCTTGGAACCTGGGGTGGAAGATCCTTGATAGGATGAGGTCCTCGTCTAATGCCTGTTCAAATGACTAAACAAATGGGTGGTATGAGATCTTTTTGGCATGACAGATGCTTCTGGGGAGGAAGTATGGGGAGGGTGAGTTGGGGCAATGGACTGTTTTATGGTTTAATTTTGATTCTTGGTTTGGGAGTTAGGTATACACACCAGGCAGCACACATTTCCAATACTACCACACACCTACACACACTTTAGTGGGAGGTTCCTTGGGAGAGCCTTTAATTTAGGCTCTCCCACTTTTCTTAATGGCCAGTTTTCAAGTCCTAATCTGTAATGTCAATTACCTGTTGGACAGGCTCAAGCGTATAGTGGTCCTCAGCTATGCACAGTCCAGATGCTACGAGAGAACCACCTGTTGGGCACTCAGTGTTCCATCTTGTGGAAATTTGGTTATGACCAAGCCTATTAGCAGGTAAAAAAGTGGCTCTAGAGGGCAGCTATACTCCTGCACAAAATGTTCCCTTTGACAGTGACCACCTAAAACCCTATCACGGATTAATCACCTTTTTCTTCCAGCTGCACACAATGGCAGCACACATACTTCTTGGAGAGATTTTTGACCACTCCCCAGTGGGCATCAGTTTTGGGGTGCCTGTTCCCTCTAGGCACCCAATGTGGTGGCTTAACACCTGGTGTCTCATGGATGAGCTCTTCCAGTTGCACGTTTGGACCGACCTCGAAATGTACTTTAAGATCAACTCGGGATTGGTGGCCTCACCTGGGATGCTTTGGGTGGCCTGTAAAGCTGCAATTAAGGAGTTCACCAAATATTATTTACATAGGGCTGATAGGCCTAAAAGGGAGGAACTGCTCTGTCTGGAAACCCAAATACTCAATCTAGAGAAACATTGTTCTGCAGGTGCACCTGAGGGGGTACCAGAGGGAACTTGAAATTGACAAAGCCTCTATGAATCAGCAGGCATTGGGTGAGGCCTTCCACCCAGCGGGTGTATGAATACGGTGATAAATATGGAAAACCTCTTTATTGGTTAGCTTTGGGGGGGATGTGGTCGAGGACAATACACTGCATCATGGGTGGGACTGGACAGTATGCCACCTGCAAGGAGGATATAGTGGAGGTATTCACTGTCTACTATCATGCACTGAATGCCTACCATCCTCGACCCGAGCAAAGGTACACCAACCCACTCCTTCAGGGCACACCCCTGTCTAGACTCACAGCACTCAGGAGAGCTGACCTAGAGACTGCCATTATGGCAGATGAGATATAAGCGGTCATACAAGACTTGAACAACGATAGAACCCTGGGATCTGATGGATTCCCAATGGAATTCTATTGATTTTTTCAATTCCTGCTTATGTCCCATCTGATGAACTTTCATGCTAAAGCCGAACTGCTGGGTTTCTTTCACCAAAATCTTGCCCATAAGGCTGCAGCGTACTATCCGGTCTCATTCATGTCAACCAATGCAGCTTTATGGCTAACCGAAGCACTCGCCATTGACTGAAGTGTCAATGTGGCACTCGCTCCTCACCACTAAATGACTGATCCCTGTTAACTTTTGTTGATTGATTTGGAAAAAGCATTCAACATGCTGGATTGGTCCTATTTGAACCAGGTCCTGCATTACATGGGTTTTGGTCTGAGATATTGCAAACTGGTTTGACTTCTATTTAAGGAGCTCTCTGCTCAGGTCCTCATCAACAGAGCTCTGTCTGCCCCTTTCCAATACACAGGGGCTCACTGCAAGGATGCCCGCTGTCTCCCCTTCTCTTTGCCTTGGTGATGGACTCTTTGGCCCACATTTTGTGGCACGATGCACCGGTGTAAGGGTGGAGATGGGGGAGGGCACTGTGGGTGAGATTGCTCTATATGCAGATGACATGCTCTTCTTCTTGTCACATCCGCAGATGTCGGGTCCTCAGGTCCTTCATATTTGGGTGGTCTTCGAAGAGGCCTCCAGCCCGGCTAAATTGGCAAGATCTCTTCTGGTCTCTTGAAAGCGGGATATGGAAGTAGTGAGCTGACTGAACACTATCCCAATCCAGCATCTAAGTATTACATATTTGGGGTCTACATTTCAATCTTTCAGGAACTTATTTATACCCTCAATTTGACTCCTCTGCTTGCAGACAAAAAGAGAGCACTACAGTTCCCAAAAGATTGCAGGAAGAAGTGCAAGCGGCAGAGCAGCAAGGATGGATCAAAGCAGGATGTGTTAAAAATGCAAGTAAGATCTGGGTCTCATCTTATGGAAGACCTGTGTTGTCTGATATCCTGTTATTTCCTGCAGCAAGACATGTTCATGGCCCTGCACACATTAAAAGATATGCTATGGTAAGACTATTTAGGCAGAGTTGGTTCAATTTACGTTCTAGCTGAGAAATTGTGCCACAGATGTGAGACTTCTTAGCAGCTGAAAGTAAGTAGAAGAACCACTGTAACCATGAGTCACATAGGTAGACCAGGAGGACCCTTTAACAAAAAAGCAATTAGATTTTTTTCAAAATGACAGTCTCACTGCAGCCAAACTGCTACTGTTACAAGGTTCCTATGAATTTAGTATGTCTTTGAAATGGAAAAAAACTTCAAGATATAGGGACTGAGTATTTTTATATCTTCAGTAAATGTTGGTTCAGCTAGCTTACAGTACCACATCTAAAATCCCTTCCACTTCCAGAGTTATAGATACTGTCAGCAACTTCAACCATGACCATGCTTATTTCCAAGGAACTTGTGCAAACAGATCTAACCCTTTTCATTTGTCACTTTTTGATGCCCAAGATTTCACAAAGAGAAGAGACAATAATACCATTTTTAAATGTTTATTGAAAAGATCTATTCCTTGTAAGTAAAACATGAAGTGCAATTATTAGCTAGATGAGACACATCATTGTTATGAACATTATTAGAATGATGAAAAATATAAATTATTCAACATGTTGATTATTCCTAATTATATTCCTATCTATCACTATTACCCATATACTAGCAAGAGCGTAGTGGAAGTACCCTTCTGCCAGTCCCAGTCAGAATGATCTAACCCAATACCTTTGTGTCATGTCTGAGGAAGCCAGTCTCAGTGCATTAATGAATGGTCTTTGTCTCAGTGTGCAAGCCTACACACATCTGTGCAGGTAGCTATCTTACTTCTTAGAATGTGTGTAAGGCCTGCAGAGCTGCTTCTCATTACCAGCTCTCTGCAGTATACATGATATCTTCAGTGTGAAGTGACTCTCACAAAATTGAAAATGGGCGCTGTTTAAACAATAAAACACTGGCCTTATCTCATTCTCCATGAGAAGCAGACAAATAGCTTTACTTAGTCTGGGGAAAAAGGTATGTCTGCAAGTACAAAACAAAGCCAGGACATTGCATTCAAATATGTGTCCCTTAAACTAACAGTGCCGACTTCAGAACAACAATGTCCAACCATAAGAAATGTGTGTATGCCATTTTATTGTGTTAGTGAAAATCGTGTTCAAACCACTATCTCAAAAAGATGCTAAATTAGAAGGGAAAACTAAATGTAGCGATACAAACTAAAGATCTAAGGAAGAAGCCCCAAAAGGAGAGCGTAGTACTCCCTGTCAATATAGAAACTCACAAAAAGTAGGTTCTCTAAAAAACAAATACATCCTAGAGATAACTACTAGACGTGAATAAAGTATCTGAGAATATCAGTCTTGTCGGGGTGAAAGAAGACCTTTTCCTAAAGGATGAGAACCCTAACTCACCCGAAGGTGACATGCTTCATCATGGGGCTCCCTCATCACACCCTGGCCGCAAGTTCCCAAGTGTTGACTACAACTCTTCAAAAAAGGATGTGAAGAGAAGCTGACGTGTTTTCAATAAGGGAGGCCTAAGAAATCGGTGAGTAAGGGGCAGAGTGCAAATGAAAAAATGTGTGAAAATATTAAAACTGTATTTAGGGGACCTAACACCTTTATTAATGGTACTCTATTACAGGATTAAAAACCAAAGAGGACTAGGGGTTATCAACAAATATACCCCTACTAGAGATCAAGATGTTTCTGCCCTTGCTCTACCCCCAGAATTCCTCAGTACCATAAAACTGAGGAATTCCTCAGTACCATAAAAAACTCTGCAGATGTGAAAAACAATAATGCAAAAATTGCTCAACAAAGATGATTATATTGCGGTTGATAAATACATCGTCTCATCTGTAAAACAAACAAAAATCATAAGCCAATTGTGATCTGGCCCACATGTATGCACAATAAAGAAAGAGCACCCAACAAAAACACGATATACATAATGCAATTGAATTGTGGTTATCTGGTCAGAGGGATTCTATTACCTCTCTTCAGCCATAAGGCACCCTACTTGAGACTCGGCTAATGAAAAAAATGCAAAGGGACACATTGCAGTCATGTGGAACAAGCCAATCATGTGAAACTCAAACAGCAGGGTGGTATGCATAGTGTGCAGTTAAAGTTAATAGCGAAAAAAAGATGATGGCCCTGCTTCATTTTCAAACGTATCTATCTGGGGTCCCATAACCGGGTATAACCTCTATCAGACATATAAAACATAGAAACTCTAATTCATATCTCTGCTCTATTGAGAAGTATATGTATCTCCATCCCACATCAACCATAAGGGCATAAACAGTTACGGATGTATGAGAACCTACCAATACGACATAGGATGATACTTCAACATCTACATGCCATTTAGTCGGGTTCGGCCATCTTTCTGAAAGGTACGGAAACTCCGGCCAAACCCTCACTCATAGAGACAAGCCCGGTCCCAATCTTTTATACTCTCTTACTACATTCAATGGCCCGCACTTACCGGTGGTGCGGTCCGAGGGATTCCTTCTATGGTGTTGTCCCAGCAAGGAGAAGGGATGCTGTGCAAGCAGTGTAAAAATTGAAAAAAGAAAGGAAGTGATGGAACCCGTGATGTGCGTCACTTTCCTCATGGAATCATGGGAAATGTAGTTTCCATGACTCAGGCTTGAGTTTGATCGTCAAGGTTCGGTCAGGGAAATATAGAATAGTAAGTTAGGCATAAATGTGGTTGCTATCAATTCCCATCTTATAAGAGTCACGCACAGACCCTATGATACAGACTCAATTCTATAGTTTTTTTATTGCAACCACCATGAAATAATATGAAATCAAATACATTTTTTAACAATTTTTTTTTGTAATAAATAATTGTTCAAAATATATTACCTGACTGATGTAGAAAGAAATCCATCAACAGAAGTTGGAACATTTGGAACAGTGGTACTAACCAACTAACAAGACCTCTCTTTGTTCTGAAACAAAGTAGGAATATTAGAGATATAATAGTCCTCACTCGACCTTGGACTCCATCCACCCATGTTGGACAAAAGACATTATGGTCCAGTACTCCAGCTAAAGGACATTATCCTTGTGGCACTTACTCTGTCCGTCCCTTTGCGTCAATATAATTGTCTGTAGACCTAGGCCTTACTACCCCATGGGTACTCCACACCTTGACAAATTGCAACATGGAGGGGGTGATATACATATTACCCTGCCCTTGCAATCTACTATGTGTGGGTATGACCACATGAAGGTAAAACTAAGGATAGGCGAACATCGAAATTCTATCCAGTGTAAAATAAGATAACACTAAACTCACACAGCATTTACTAAGTGCGGGACATACAGAGGATGACATTCGCTGGACTATCATTGACAAACCCAACTATGTCAAAGCTATGGACATCCATGAATCGGTCCTGTTTTATAGAGAAAAGAGATGGATTTACAGGCTTCGATGTAAAACAGAAGGACTTAGGGCCAGATGTACAACGCTTTTTTGCGGCCGCAAATGGGAAATACTCACGTTTGCGATCGCAAAAAAGGGTAATGGCATGTAAAAATGCTATTTTGCGAGTCACTGACTCGTAAAATAGCATTTGCGACTCCCGTTATTAGGAAAGGGCGTCACAAATTGGTGGGTCATACATATGTCCCCCTATGATAACCTTCCTTGGACCAGTCTAGGCAGGTGACTTATTCTATGTTATTGCCCCATATCAACACTGTTTGAGCTGACTAGAGATGTGTAGAACACTCTAGTATGTCTCCAATACCAATTAGACAGAATGGTGTTCCCTGAGAGCAGGTGGACTCTTGCATTTCATCAATAGGGAACCACTACCCCTGAGGATATCCACGTGACTAGATCCTGTACTGACTACGGGAACATGATGTTCTGGTAATACATTTTGAACAATTATTTTCTAAAAAAAAAAAAAAAGGTTGTTCAAAAATGTCTTTTAATTCATATGATTTCATAGTGGTTGCAATAAACAACTATAGATTTGAGTCCGTATCATAGGGTCTGTGCAGGAACCACATTCGCACCTACCTTACTATTTTGTATTTCCCTGATGGGACTGTGATGATCTAACTAAAGCCTGAGTCATGGAAACTACATTTTCCATGATTCCATGAGGCACGTGATGCCCGTGACGGGCTCTCTCACTTCCTTTTTTTCCGATTTTTACACTGCTCGCACGGTGTCCCTTCAGCTTGCCTGGATACCGCCATAAAAGGAATCACTCGGACCACACAACGGGTGAGTGCGGGCCATTGAATGTAGTAAGAGATTATGAGAGATTGGGACTGGGCCTGCCTCTATGCATGAGGGTTGGGATGGAGTTTCCGTACCTTTCATCAAGACGGTCCGAACCTGACTAAAGTGCATGTACATGTTGGAATATCATCCTGTGCCGTATTGGTAGGTTCCCATATCTCCGTAACTGTTTACGCCCCTAAGGTTGTTGCGGAATGGAGATACAGACTACTCTATAGATCAGAGATATGAATTAGAGTTTCTATGTTTTATATATCAGATAGAGGTTATTACCCGGTTATGGGACCCAAGATAGATACTTTGTATATGAAGCTGGGCTATCATCTTTTTTTCTCTATTGACTTTAACTGCACACTATGCATACTACCCTGCTGTTTCATATGATTGGCTTGTTCCACACGACTGCCATATGTCCCTTTGGTTTTTCTTCATTAGAAGATTCTCAAGTGGGATACCTTATGGCTGAAGAGAGGTAATAGAATCTCTCTGATCAGATAATCACAATTCAATTTCATTTTTTTCGACACATTTATATCGTGTTTATGATTTTTGTTTATTTTACAGATGCGACGGTGTATTCATCACCCAAAATATACACGGGCTACAAACATTTTGATGGCCAGAATAAACATCTGTGTTGAGCAATTTTTGCATTATTATTTTTCACATTTGCAATGTGACTAGTGTTCTATTTGGTCCTGAGGAATACCCATGAACTCTGGTAGGGGTCGAGCAAGGGCAGAAATATGTTGACCTCTAGTAGGGGTATATTTGTATAGAGAACATACTTTTTGTGAGTTTCCAAAACTAAAAAGTAGACAGGATGTAATCACATAACAATACCAATGTTTGGCTTTCTAGTTTCTTTGGAGTCACACAGAGGAGCTCATTTTAATCCTTAGAATTTTGTTTGTGGCATTCAAAGTGGAATGGAGGTTGCATTGTAGCTTCAGTAATAGTTGAGCTAATTAATAGCACACTGAAATCTCATTTGGCCAAAGTATGTACATCCACATCAACGGACAGATGGTTTGCCCTTAGTGCTGATGTGTCTCTGAAGCACTCCTAACAAAAGAACAGGATCGTCCCCACGTGAAATTCTCATGGGATGTGCCATGTGACTGCTACTGCGCCTGCAAATGCACTTCTAAATATCATGAATGACATGGCTGTCAACTACTGTGAGAGATTGACTGATGTGGTACATTCTGTCTCTCACCAGGTTGGAGCTGCTACTGCCATCCCTCGTCAGGAGCAATGCCATGATATTAGTCCCTGTGATTGGGTCCTAATAAAAAAAGTATGTTTGAAAATCCTCTTTGGTGCCAGGGTGGAAGGGACACAATAAGGTTATCCAGATCACCAAGATTGCAGTGAAGTGTGGTGGGTAAACTAACTTGATTCTTGCCTCACATACCCAGGTCAGAGCAGGATGGTGAGGTGTCCACTTGATGAGGTGGTGAAATTTGAACCAGATCTGCACCTTCTGTATCCATACATCCTGAAGGGCCAGAGGGGGTGCCCACATGATGAGGTGGTGACATTTGAACCAGGTCTACGTCTTCCTGTTCTCATTAGTGCTGAAGAACCAGAGGGGGTTGACGTCCATCAGAGTTTTTCACCTATCCAGGTTCCTGAAATCTAACAGAGTGATGTGGAAGCATTCCCTGAAGATGAAGAGATGAGAACTGAAAGAGGGGACACTGTAGAACCATCACTGTTGCAAACAAATGATTCTGGTGAAGGAACAAGTGTGAAAAGTGGGAGACTTTTAAGGTAAGAGGAATGGCCAAAGAATAAAAAGCGGTTTAAATTTAGTGTGTTAGTTGAACGTATACCACATACCATCAAAAGAACAGAGAAGCTAGTGGTAAAAGTAATACAGAAGAAGATCAACGGACACCTCAGTGGTCACAGAGAGTACAGGTATTTAGCACCTATATGTACTTATTAAACAGACAGTGTGCCTAATTCTCCAGCCTATGATCTGAATGAACTGAGAGCAAGACAAATTGAACCGCAATGATATGCCATACTACCACTGCACGATTCATACCCTTGAAACTAATTCATAATTAAGCTTGACTCATTTGATATCTTATTGATTCAGTTCAACAATAATTGATTCTTCGAGCTATACTATGAACTGTGTCTGAACTGAGCTATTAAATAGACTGTAAAAACTGATATATTAACATAACAATGATTGCATAAGAACATAAAAAAATAAGAATAATTCCCTAGGGCAAAGGCTGCAGGAGAAGGGTAGGGTTGCCATATTTTGAAGAAGACAGAGTATGAGCATTACACCATTACATAAAGCATGCGCGCTGCGCGGACGCGCTTGCCTAGGTGAGAAGGGAAGTCAGTTGCTGTCTCCCCAGGCTCGATTGTTTGTTATGCGCGATTGAGCATTTCTCGCCACTCGCTCTTGTTCTGAATTAGACTTGCGTTTTTAGCCTTGTTCTTGCCTTCTTTTTTATCACAAATCTGTTGCTGCTATTCTTTATCATTGTTTGGGAAATTTATTGTTTTAACACTGACTTTTACAACGGACCGCTTACTTGCACTCTGCTCCACGCTCACACCGGAATATTGGAGGGACATTGCTTGCTTAGCCGCCATCTTGGGAAGGGCGCGCTCTAGCAGCTGGGGGAACACACTATAAAGCATGCTCGCTGCGAGGACGCGCAGCAAGCGTGCCGCTGGTGCGCCAAAGGCGTGCCTAAGGCAAGCCCGTCTACGTCCGTCTGCGCCCGTCAGCATCCCGGAAGCGGCCAGCACCAGCCATGTTGCCTGTTTCTTTTCAAATGTTCACTCTGTCCGCAGGTCTTGGAGCAGGAGAAACTGGCTTCAATTGGTGAGTCCCTGAGCAGGTGCACTCACGTTTGGACTGTGCTCGAAAATATGGATAGCATTTGCCCGAGCTGTAATTTTAGATTTCTTCACATGGGGGGCTCTACTCCCTTACCTAGCTACATTCCTCCTATCCCTTTGGCCGGTCAAAGCATTAAAGCAGCCTTGATTAATGCGCGGTCTATGGCAAAATATGTGTCTGATATTTTTGAGCTTTTGGTCGATAACCAGCTTGATCTATTATTTATAACAGAGACCTGGTTAAATGATTTTTCAGGCCCGGTTATCACCTTGGCCATCCCTAGAGGGTTTAAAATTGTCAGTGTTGACCGGAAAACAGGGAGAGGGGGAGGGGTTGCGGTAGTTTTTAGGGAAAATTGGATTTTTACACAGGGGCCGTCCCATGACTTTACGGAGGGCGAAGCGTTGGATTTCTCCCTCACTATTTCTCCGCATTTTTTATTGGGCGCCGCGCTTTTATATCGTCCCCCCGGCCCCCCAAATCCTTTCCTCAAAGCGCTGGATGAAGCTATTGTGCCTAGAGCTTTAAATTATACTAATTATTTACTGCTCGGCGATTTCAATATTCACTTTGATTGTAGAGAGGCTCCTGATACACACACCCTTAATTAGTCCCTGGATTTCGCCCAACTGACACAGTGGATCAACTCTCCCACCCATATTGGAGGTCATACTATTGTTGGGGTTTGTTCAATGTCCCGTTAACCGTACTTGACCCTCTTCCGGTCACTTGGTCGGATCACTTTTTAATTCAATTTTCCTGTACCATTAAGCCATCCGCCTCTTCTATGAATACTCCGGTGGCCAGATCTCCCCCTCGCATCGAGCCTGTTGCTTTTGGTAGGGTCTTGGCCGACACACGTCCAGGTACGTCAGGGGATTTACTGGAAGCAGTCAGCAGACTCAAGATTTGGTTGGCCGACGTGGTGGAGAATTTCTCTGTTCCACTAGGTCATAAAAGAGCGAGAAAATCCCCGTCCCAACCCTGGATCTCTAAGATGTTAAAAGAACAAAAATCTTCATGTAAGAAGCTAGAGTGGCTCTGGAGACAGGCCTACTGTCCTCTAGCCAAAATAGCTTTCAGGAAAGCTCAGAATAATTATTAAGGCCACTTTTTTGCAGAGCGCATTGCCCAATCAAAAAATAATTCAAAAGAAATATATTCAATAGTTCAAAGCTTCCTGGATCCCTGTGCTGAACAGAGAACTTCTCTCGGCTCTAATGATTGGTGTGGGCAGCTCTCTGGTTTTTTTATCGATAAAATTAAAGCCATTCAGGATAGCTTTGTGTCTGTCAATCAGCTTCAGGAGATTTATTTCCATCACAAAGCCGCAGCGTCTGGCTCAGTATGCCCTTCTTTGGCTACATTCTCTTCCATTCCATTGTCTGACACCCTGACTATTCTTAAATCGCTTAAATCAGGCTCTCTTACTGACCCTTGCCAAGCAAGGCTATTGGCAGCAGTTGCGGATGTAGTTAACCCAGAAGTCAACAAAATTGTTAATATGTCCTTTCTGACTGCTATGATCTCACCTGAGTGGAAACAGGCAAAACTCCTCCCCCTGCTGAAAAAACCTTCACTTAATCCTACAACCCCGACTAGCTACCGCCCAATCTCACTTCTCCCGGCTGTGGCGAAGGTGTGTGAGAAGGCTGCTCATAAGAAGCTCTCGGAGTTTGTTGAGACCTCTGGTGTCCTCCACCCCGCCCAGTCGGGCTTCAGGGCCTCCCATAGCACTGAGACAGCCTTGGTTGAGATGGCGGAGGCTATTAGAGAGTGCCTGGATGCTGGCGGCAGAGCAGCGTTAGTGCTCTTAGATCTCTCTGCCGCGTTTGACACCGTGCCTCATCAACAACGTTTGGCACGGTTGTCTCATATCGGCATCTTGGGGCAGGTATGGAAGTGGATCAAATCCTTTCTAGCCAACAGATCACTGCAAGTATGGCTGCCCCCTTTCTCCTCTACTCCAAGAAATCTGAATACGGGTGTCCCTCAGAGCTCTACATTGAGCCCTCTTCTGTTTAATGTAGCTTATGCTAACGATACCTAGCTCCTCTTCACATGGAACAAAACTGACTCCTCCCCGGCCATTGCTAAAAATTGTCTTGCTTAGGTCTTTAAATGGCTAGCAAAGGCCCAACTGAAATGCAACGAGGAGAAATCGGAGGTGCTTCTCTACGGTTCCTTCCCCCCGCATTTCAGAGAGGATATTTGGCCTGCGGGCTACCCCATGCCCAGTTCTTCGGGGTGTCTAGCGAAAAATCTGGGGGTTTGGTTTGGTGAGCATTTGAAACTTCTGCCCCAGATTAATAAACTGGCAGGTGTGTGCTTTGGCACACTGAGATGCTTAAAGGAGTTCCTGCCCCTCTTGCCCAAAATGGCTAACGAAATGGTGACCCGTGCGCTCATCCTGTCAAGGCTAGATGACGCCAATGCCTTGTAAATTTTTGTCTCCCGGCATAACAGCTAAAAAAGCTACAGATTGTTCAGAACGTGACGGCTAGAGCTCTGTTGGGTATGCCAGGTAGATGTAGCGCTAGTCAGAACCTTCGAGATCTGCATTGGCTTCCGGTTGAACAGAGGGTACTGTTCAAGGCTCTTACACTAGCTCATGGTGCCCTCTATAAGGCAGTGCCTCAATATCTTAGGCCAATGCCTTGCTGTTGTTCCTAGGTACCGCCTGACTAGATGAGGCGGCAGCTCCCTTTCTGTTAAAGCGGCCATGGCTTGGAATGCCCTGCCCTTTGAACTACGAAACATTGAGAACCTCAGGTTGTTTAAAAAACAGTTAAAAACCCTGCTACTTAAGTAATCTTGTGTCAGGCCAACCCTTTTTCATCTCCACCATTTGGCATTCGCGCCGGGACAATTCCGAGTAGCTGTGCATGCTATAAATGGAGGCTAACATAACATAACATAACATAACCTATGACACGCAAAACACCTATGACAAACACCCTTGGATCTACTCCTTCACCTACATCACCTGCACATTCAATAAATCAGAGAAAATTAAAAGCTTCATTTATAGATGATTCAGTGGGGGTATCACTTTAGATGTTTATATTAGTGCAGTTCAAGAGTACACACATGCTTTAGATGCTAAGGATTTGATATGTTTGTGCACGCTTGCCTGCTTCAGCTACTGAGGATGTGACCTTCCATCATATACCACTTTCATACGCAGTTACATGTAGTATATTTCTTAGTTCCTCTTCATAAAAGTATGCATCCTCCTCCACAGGCTAAGGAGATAGAAACAGCTTGGTTTTTCTTTAGGTCTCCTAAAAAGATAGATGCTGTTAAGGCATATGAACGAAATTTGACATGCTCAATGAGTCCATTAGAAAAGAAATGTATCCAACCCTTTAGCAGAAAGGAGAGCTCACAGGTTTCATTGTGTTTTATAAGACAACAAAGCATAGCAAGCAACTATAAAATCTTTGAACAAATCTTAGCAGGGAGGCTGAACCGGGTAATGATTTCCCTGGTTCACCCCGATCAGAAGGGATTCATCAGGGGGCGTCAGCTTCATGAGCTAACACATGAGCTAATTGGGCTATTGATATAGCTACGGCCCATAACTGTCCCCTCTCGATTTTTGCTTTTGGCGCGGTTAAAGCGTTTGATCGAGTGAACTGGCCTTTTTTAATATACATGACTCGACGGTTTGGATTTGGTGACTATTTTATTAGAGCAATCAAAAAAATCTACACAACGCCCACTGCCAGACTTATCATTAATGGCAAACTTTCTAATTCTGTCAAATTAGAATGAGGGACGAGGCAGGGATGCCCGTTATCCCCTCTATTATTTAAATTATACATAAAAACCCTTGCCTGTAGCATTAGGGCCAGCAACATATTTACACCTTTTAGATGGGAGGGTTGGGAGAAGAAAGTCACCTTATACGCAGATGACTTGATGATCTTTTCTAACAACTCCCCTGCTGGTCTACCCTGTCTGGAGAATCTACTGATGTGTTTTGGAAGGATTTCAGGATCCCTAATTAATTCTAAAAAAACAGGGATTATGACTTGGAACACTTCTGTAAGTTCAGTTATAACAAAACAGCAAATTCAATACCTTGGCATCCAAATGACTGAAAGAAATGATTATGTTATTAAATTCTTTGAATAGTCTTCCACTATCTATTTTGGGCCGTTCTAACTTAGTTGAGATGTCAATTTTGCCAAAGTTGACTTTTATCTTTAACACGATCCCTCTATCTTTTGACCAATCGGCTTTAAAAAAAGTACAAGGACTAATAAACAATTTTCTTTGGGCTAATAAGGGGGTGAGGATTGCATGGTGGAAGTTGAGATGTTCAAAGCTAGAGGGAGGTATTGCTAGTCCAGATCTCCGCTTTTACTGCCTTGCCTTTCAACTAAAGAACGTGAGATCTCTCCTCTTCAACGCTTCTTGTTTCCCTCCCGTGTTGCTAGCTGTTATAATAAAGACGACTCTGAGGCAGGTAAGTTCAAGCGTCTTTATTCTGTCATCCACTCTCCGTAACTAACAGCCTTCTGAACATTCCATGGTGAACTCTGGAGGAACGTTCCAAGAGGGAGGAGGGGGCGGGGGAGAGAGAGGAAGCTACTTCTAGGGAAAAAGAAGAGAAGAACACCACAGAGGAAAGTACCAGGGGAAAAAAGAGGGAGATTACAACACATCTCCCTACGGAGGAATAGGGTAAACAAGGGAAAAAGCTGAAAGAGAAAGGAAGAGGTAAGAGGGTGCAAGGAACCTGTGAAGTAACAAAGCTTAAACATATTAGTAACATGGAAACCCTTAGTCCTGGAAGGCGGGGAGCGCCCAGCAGTAAAAGGAAGGAGAAAAAATGTCCCGGTTACATTCTAAGAAACAAATAGCATGAAGGACAAATCAGGGGGTTATAGAATTGGCAATCGGATCCCTTCCCCTGATGGAAGCAAAAGGGGTAACTCCTGTTCTCAAGTCAGAAGAGGTATGATATGCCCAAATTCTTTCTTTTAACATCTTATCTACATCCATATTGTTGGTACAAGCTAGATGAGTGAGATTTTTGATCCAAAGCATTGACATCCGAATGGGGTCATTGTCTCCTTGGCAATATTCAGTAGATTCCTCATGCTTGATGCCCAGCTCACAAAGGAATGTCTTCGTTTCCATAGATGAGAATTTTATATCATTGTTGGTGACTCTGCAAGCTGGCACACCTTCGCAAGCGAATGAGTCTCTTAAGAAGTTGATAAGGACTGTTGTCGAGACACGTGAGACACACTTGTATTTGATCCAGTGAGATGTGTAATCCATGAGAACAATCAAAAATCTCTTTGGGACTCCTGATTGTCCCGTGGGACAGATTATCTCCAATGCCAACTTAGTCCATGGAGTCTTTGGAACTGCTGTGGGATTGTCAGACAGATTACAAATATTCTCTGCAGGCAAACTTTTAACAACATCAGTTCCTGATACAGCATAAACCAACTCTGGCACCCCCCCTTCTACAGGGGTTTTGGCACTTTGTTTAGAAATGATGTACACTCCCGTGGGAGGTACGTCGCAGGCAATGCTATTTACTCTTTGGCCTATTCCAGTGAACAACTCAGAACAATTGTATACATCCCTGCTGGTTTCATCCACCTCCTCATCTATGAGAACTTGATCTTTACTCTTCAGGTCGAGTACAATCCCCAGCTCTCTTTGATGATGCCAACCCAACAGATTTGAACCTTTGTTTACCATGTATACTTTGCCCCATGTGGATCTTCCTTTGAATTTAATACACACACTCATCATCCCTACTAAAGGAATGTTCTTATTGGCATACCCTACTGCTGAAATGTCAGGTTCCAGCATTTTGAGACAGAAGGTATCAAAAATGTCATTTATGACATCAATATTGAATAAGGTAACCGGGGCACACGAATCGGCCAACACATCTATGGGCTTATTATTCTCAAAGATGGTACATTTAGGATGTTCAATAGGCCTGTGGTCACTGAATTGCTCTTGAGAATTTGGGGAAGCTTGACAGTCCCTAGCTTTTACTTGGAAAACATACTTGGGGCCAAGTCCCCTTCACTGTGTACTAATTTCACTCGATAGTTTTCACTGTTGTTGCACACTCTACCCAGGTGCCACTTCTTCTTACATTTTACACACGTGACATTTCGGGCAGTACAACGTACATCATTAGCAAGGTGATTGCTGCTGCCATCTATAGCATTTCAACCTTCCCTTTTCACTGACAGAATGGTTATCTTTGACATCTCCGGGTCTAACTTTGAATACCTCATTATCAAAGGAATTGGCCTGTGCATCACTGCTATTGCGAACATTGGCAACCAGTTCATTGGGAGTCTTCATCTCTTTGATACACTTAGCAGTGTGTTCCACAGAGACTGCTATACTAACCGCTTCTTTTAAGGTGGGGTTTTTTGCCAGGAGCTTTTCTTGAATACGACTACTGTTTGTGCACCTGACAAGTTGGTCCCTGATGAGTGAATCGGTGAGTTCACCAAAGTCACATAGTTGTGTCAGGCCTCTAAGTGCTGCTATATAATTGATGTTTGATTCCTGTTTACCTTGGATACGGGTAAAGAACTTATGTCGCTCCAAAACTACGTTTACTCTGTCACCAAAATGTGTTTTTAACTTTAACAGTGTGACTTTAAATTCATCCGTGTCATCCTCATCCTTTTCTAGTTCTGGTTCAGGTAAGGTGTCATAAATCTTCCTACCTTGTACGCCTAGGTTATGCAACAATATGTGTTGTTTGCGAACTGGTGAATACCTTTCGCCGCCTATGGCAATGAGGTATGAGGCGAATAAATGTATCCATTCCTTCCAGTGAATTTCCGGCTCCCCGATTTCATTGAGGAACGGAGGAGGTTGGCTCATAGCTTGTCCAGCCATAATGGGAGGAGTGAGCTATCCAGGCAGGTTGAACCGGAATTTCCACTGGACGGAAGGTAGCACCAATACTTAGATATAAGAGGGGTGGAAGAGCAGGGAACATACACCAGGACTGGGAGAGGGAAAATTGAATAGCTAATCACAATGCGTAACAAATACAAATAAGTAAAGTACAATCTGAGAGATTCACAGCAAAGACTGTAGAGGTTACACTACTATACTCTAATTACACTCTAACATGAAGCATGCAGGAAGACTTAGCTTGTAGGCAGTACTCAGTAAGTCTAATACTTTGTATATACTCTAGACAAATGAAACATGCAGGAAACTTTGCTATTTAGGCAGTACCCAGTAAGCATAATACGCCCTCAGAGGCTCATCACATACATGGTAGTATTTTCACTTTTGGACACTCTAAATGAAAGAAGCATGCAAGAAAATATAGCTTGAGAAGCAGTGTGATCAGAAATATGCACTACCACTGGGAGGTGATTATATAAACTAGGGTAATGAGAGGTTAGGAAATGAAAAGGGGAATTCAGAGAGACAGGGAGGGGTGGAGGTTATACATTAAAATTTAAGATAACCAATGGTCCAATGATGAAGGTGTGCGTGTCACCGTGCAGTGGTGCACAAACAGTGCTTAGACCGAGGTGGACAGTGTATGTAGGGCAAAGTTGTACCGTACTTGAAGTCCTCCACTAGCTGTGACGGATCACGCCCTAGGGGAAACGAAGCTGGAAGGAGAGGTACTCTTCAGTGTCTAAGCTGTGGATAATAAACCTTTGGTATGCAGAGCAAGGTTGGTGTGTGTATCACCGCAGAGGACACACATTGAAGTACCAGAATATGGCTACGAATGGTGAGTGTCACTTTATAACTGATATGTACCGAGGTTAAAGGAGAAAGAGGTCTTACTTGGTAGGAGGAGACTTCGCATAAATCATAGATAAACTTGCCCGGAACAACTGTCCCCTGGGTTAGACGGTCGCAAGTATAGGCAGACCTGAAGTGGAAGAAATGCCGGATGACATAGCAAGTCCCATAGCTGCTGGTGCGCCGGGAAACTGACTTGCTGCGCTCTGAGAGAAACTGACTTGCACTTCTGAAGAGGAAAGTGTCTCCACACAGTGCCTGCCTAAGTGCTACAGCTGACAGGATTTATTTTGGAAGAGCTGCTGCTGCGCAGGCTCAATGAGAGTGAACGAGGAAAAAGTGTCTCCACACGGCGCGTCCTCTGCTGAAGAAATGCACACCGGGAAAGCCCAAACTGCGCAGGCTCGAGGAATGCACACAGTCCACAGTCACCACAGAGAAGATCCACCCATGTGGCGCAGGATCACCACCACCTCCTGCCGACTCTTGAGGGTGAGTGTGACGGCAGCGCACCTCACGGAGATGAGGCCCACAATCTCCGGCCCGAACTTCACTAAGAGGATTAACCCTTTCTCCCCAACCGCAGCAACAAAACAGGCGTGCAGGAAAACAGAGTCAAAGCATGGCTTGAGGACGCGATGGTCCAAGGTATTAGCAGGCACTGACAAAGGCGAACAGTCGCTGGGTTATGCAGAGGGCTGTGACAGAAAATTAGGAGTCACTCAAAAGCAAGCAGACAACTGCACAAAGAAGAACTGCCAGGTAATACACTGCAGTGTCCACTCGTGAAGCGACTTGTGGTGGTCCGACGCACAGAAATACTCAGCAACAGTTCTAGAATGGAGATGGAGACGGAGAAGAGGGGCACTCAGGGAGTACCTCACAGAAGGGCTCGTAGGATCCACGATGGTCTAGAAATCAAGTCAGGAAACTTCCGCAAACTTCGTCAAGGAGTTGGGAAATGCCCCAACTCTGCGTCCTCACAGGCACTGAACCGAGGAATTACCCATCCGAAATGCAGAAAGGAGAGTGCACTGAAAGGGGAGATGACAGGAGTGGCCCCCTTCGCCAAATCGTCACCAGTGTTATAATAAAGACGACTCTGAGGCAGGTAAGTTCAAGCGTCTTTATTCTGTCATCCACTCTCCATAACTAACAGCCTTCCGAACATTCCATGGTGAACTCTGGAGGAACGTTCCAAGAGGGAGGAGGGGGCGGGGGAGAGAGAGGAAGCAACTACTATGGAAAAAGAAGAGAAGAACACCACAGAGGAAAGTACCAGGGGAAAAAAGAGGGAGATTACAACACTAGCCATGTCTAAAAATACCCCACTAGGGGGCGATGGAGTTTTATTTAAGTTTGGCCACTCTAAATACTTTAAAAGAATTAAACTAAAGGTCGTCCTGTGAAGTTTGGTTTCAAATTAGGAAGATCTTGAAGATCTCTCATTATAGCACAGGGGCCTCCATTTGGAACTCCCCAGGTACGCCAGTCTGTTTAAAGGACTGCATATCCATTGTATTACAAGAGGAAGGTGTTATGGTTTGGGGCCAACTGCTTCAAGGGAATAAACTCCTCCAGTGGGACGTGTTGTATAATGCCACAAACCAATGACTTGCAAGATTTAAGTTCTACCAACTATCTATTTGGGGCACACATATGGACAAAGAAGAAGAAGATAGTATAGATCATGAACTCTCCCTTCGGGGTCATCTATCGCAACAAAAGGAGGTTTTCAAATGGTACTGGCTTCTGATTAAGAGGGAACCCCCTTTGGTACCTATAGAAGGAGTCCTGGAGAAGACACCTGCCTTCGACCAACGTAACACGTCTTTGGCAAGTATCAATGCGCACACTTTGGAATGTGGTTAAAGCTGCCTATCTTAAGAGGAACCATCTGTTCACACTCCACAGGGCGTATTGGTCTCCAAAGAAACTGGCCAAACTGGGAGGTGCCCATCGAAAGGTCTGTCCGAAATGCGAGTCGGATGATGTGGACAATCTGCACATGTTTTGGCAGTGTCCTTCTATCCAGGGCTTGTGGCAAGACATAGGTAAGACGGTTTTGGAAGTATTGGGGCGAGAGATCAAGGTAAGCTTAAGTCTGGTTATATTTGGGGTCCTATTGGAGGAGGGTATTAAATATAATTTATCTAAGTCACAGGTTTCTCTTGTGTTTGTGTTGATCCTCCTAACTAGGCGTAAACTTTGCCTTAAATGGATTATACCACAATAACCAGTAATTTTGGATTGGGTGGCTTCGGTTAGGCGTATTTGTAATTTAGATATGGCTAGTTCATCAAAGAAAAGATGTAAAATATGGAGGAATTGGAATGAATGGGAGAACAAGGTTGGGTAAAACTCATTGCACCCTTTTTTGTTTCTTGTCACACATAAAAGTCCAATGATTATTAAATAAGTGAGTGTGGAGTTAGTGTATTTAACTAGCAGTGGTAAAAGGTATCCCCCTGCTACACCTATCACTAATCTCTATCAGATTCTTGGCAACTGGTTTCATTGGAGCTCCAGGGGCTTAGTAACTTGAAGGTAAGGAGATCCTTAAATAAACCTTGTTTTTGCCGTAAGATTGCCGTAAGATTTCTCATATGTCAAATGCTGACAAACAAAATAAAAAAAAGAAAACAAAGCAAGAAGATGTTTTAAAGAGTGTGGAAAGAGAAGGGAGAGGAATATGAAAGAAAATGGCATATCCCAGATTGAAATTGGATGGATGGTAGAATGAGGAATTATGCTTTTATAAAAGAAGAAATCACATGGGGATACGTATCTGTGAACATACAGTTGAAGTTCTTAGAGGGCCTGTTCAAATATTAACTGGGGAATTTCCAGTTATCCCTGGAGTATAAGTTATATGTGGGTAAAATGCATTTTTCAATTGCCTGCTGATTGGGTGAGTGTTTGTTATTTGGCTTTATTGTTTCCCACAATTTATCCTGTGAGTAGCATAGAGGTGTTAACAATAAATCCAACTCACAGACATAGTGCTAATGATGAGGCGCAATTGGTGGGAGATATTTTGTGTGTGATTATTCCCCCAGTAGTAGTTCTAAATGACAATAAAAACAGAAAGTTTTCTACAAAAGTGGATAAATTAGCCACTAGTACATCTGGTACTTAGTTGGCAGAAAATACAGATATGTGACGCATCTAGAGAGATGGGTCACCTTGTAAAGCCCTGTGCCACATAATACCTGTGTCAGGTATAATGTATGCAGGGTGGGCGTTCCCACGCAAAAAGCCATGTAGAACTGATGCAGTGAAATTTATAACATTTCACTGCGTCACTCTACGTCAAAGTTCCTACGCCTGCTCACACCAGGCTCAAGGAATCGCGCAGGGCTTTTTGAATGGGACACTTTCATGAGCAACTCCAGCAATGCGTTACTTTTGTACCAACAGATGCGTCTGAATTTCGGACGCATCTATCAATCCTTGCGCCATGGTGTGCAATATTGTAAATAAGGCGTATCCATGGTGGCGCAAGGTTTCGCAGACGGGCGCAGGGAAACTGACGCATCTATACAGATGCATCAGTTTCTTGTAAATTTTCCCCTGGATTTTTAGGAGTTATACTAAAACCTAAATTGATTATTGGAATGTGCCTTATATGCTTTTTGTGTATATAAGGGATTTAGATGTTATTTTAGCAAGAAAGAAAAAGGAAAAAAAAAAGCAAAGGAAAGGAGAAATAGAAATTGAAGAAAGAAAGAAAGAGAGAAAGAAAGAAAGAAAGAAAGAAAGAAAGAAAGAAAGAAAGAAAGAAAGAAAGAAAGAAATATTTATCTCGGGTGAGTAGCTGTGCTTTACTAATCCTGATTGATTGATTGATTGATTCTACCCTTCAGAGGGGGGAAGTGATAGAGCGCGTGTTCTCATTTTTCAAGTTTAAACGCATTTGACTGTAAAGTGTTAATTACAATGCTGAAAAAACATGTATAATAAGCAAAAATATTTGTAGTAGGTAATCATATTTAGGCATTGTAAGAAAACACTTGCATTAACCTATTTTAATTAATTGAATTAGCATAATTCTGATGTCAATATGTCAATTTAAATGTCGACTTTACATGTTACCGCTAAGAGGCCTGTTTTCACGTTTTAATTATTGTTTTGCACAAGATGGTTTTCTCTTCCTTCCAGGAGTGGCCCATGCAGGTGAGAGGGGTAGGGTGGTGGGGCAGGGTGGGGGTATGTCAACAGACAATGAGCGAAAATAAAATAAAAAAAGAAGTAGGCTATGCGGCGAGCGCAAGGTAAGTGTTTTTCTTTTTGTTAATTTTATTTTCCTTCTTGCGTCGTTTGTCGAATCCGCCCCCCCGCACCAACGCTCTTACTTGTACGGGCTGCTCCTGCTTTCTTCCCACTACAGATGCTGCAATTTTCTAGGAGTCTTTTCTTAGCTAGTCAATAGGCATTTGTTATGCATTAGACAACTGATAGTGAGGTACTCACCGGAATGAGAGGAGATGGCAGGAAACACAACTCGTAGGAAGAACTGTTTGAACCACACAATCTGTTCAAAGTGACAATCCAAGGATATGATTGCATGGCTCATTGTGAAGCTGTGAGAAACTGGGGAGTTTACCTTCTTTCAGAGTTTGCTGAAGACTGAGTGGTTTATGGGAGTGATGGATGGGAGAGATGTTGCAAATAATGTTTTGTAGAATTACATTAGCATGTGTTTCTTAGATTAGAGAGGTTCACTTCTCCCAGAGCTCTTTCTCAAGATATGTTAGACTAGCTTCAGAGAGCTAGCTGTAGAACTGTAGGAGGCAAATCTTAAGGATGTCTATTTACTTTGGGCTGAGGATGCCATTTCAGTGTTTGTTTACCCCACTACACGAGTGTTAAGGCTCCATGCCTATGCATTCTATTTCTCTTATCAGATCTCTTCTTTTGGGTTTCTAAAACTGACACCTTACCTTCCTTGTTTGCTGAAGTTAAGTGCCCGTTATTCTCAATCTTCATTAATTGGAACACACTTGCTGCATTTGCTCTATCCTATTATAATTCTTACTAATATGGTATTTTATCTTGTCCTAAAATATCGAATTTTATGTGACTCTGTAATAATGAAGACTGATAAAAATAAAAACTTACTGAATCAGAAATGAATTTAATTTACTCTGTTAATAAACCCTTTAAACTCACATCAATTCTCTTTGTCAACATCTGTGAAGCACCAAATTGACTTCACTGTTCATGGTATTTGATGTGAATGATAGCTCCTTATGACCTCTCTTTGTTGACTAACAGATGTCCATACAACCAATAGCAGTGGTTATTTGATGATTATACTCGACTATTGAGATGTAAGAATCTTAGCTCAGTCAGGCCCATTTCACATTAAGCATTTTCCCTGCCTGTTTTTGTCATCATTGCATGATGAGGATGTCGCTATTTAGCATGGAATGACATAACCTTAAAAATATATTGTTGGTTTGGCTATAGGTACATTTATTTCTGGCAAATACATTGGAAGTTTGCTGTGCCAGATGTGTATTTTATTGCACTACACGCTCGCTTTTTTCATTAACATCTCTGCTCTGAATGCACAGGGGATGTTTTGACTTGTGTGCCGTGGCAATGATCATGAAGCCAAACAGATCTTTTCATACTCTGCTGGGTCTGACCCAAGATGTTTTATCCCCATAGATTAAGGTCCATATTAATCGTTATTTTCACACAGCATAACTCAGCAAGCCATCTTGAAGGGACACCTTCCTGCACTAAAACAACACTCAAAGGCATTTTCCTCTTTCTAAGTGTAATGCAGAATGCAGCACATGTAGAAAGAGGAAAAACATAGAGGAATAAAGATATTTCTCTTTGTTAATCTTCCCCTGGGGAGGAGTAGCATTTTGACGCATTACCAGGTCTACCACTCATGGTAAATCTGGGAATATACTAAAATCCATGGGTGGATGAACGGGAACACGCAGGCTGCACCCATAGAGCGCCTCATTACGGCGGAGTAACACAAAGCAGCAATCTGCACTTACTTCCTTTACTCTACTTTTTCTCAAGGCATGCAGGTCCACGCAAGGTGGCCTTGCGGGGCTTGATAAATCTCACTTAGGTTTTGTTTTGCCCTTGCGTGGCCAAGGGTGACGCAAAACCTTGATATATCTGGTCCTTAGTTTTTAAGTATACCTACGGAATTTAATCAATTTGATGTATGAAAACACTTCATTGTCCATGTATTGTGAAAAGTGTTTCACGTCTATCTGTGAATTCACGACATTTCTTTCTTCATTAACTCCTTAGTATGTTGTATCAACTTCTACTGAAAGTTCACCAAACTAATCTCTTGAGCTTTTATAAACAATTCTTGATTAGCTCAGATTTATGACGGATAGTGGAACCTTTGTTTTTATACACTGTCCATCAATCTAGCTTTCACACTGTGTACATTTTAGGATTGCAAGTGTCATTTGAAACCTTCAGTTTGAACTATTGTATGAACCTGCCTTATACCTCATTTCAGAAATAGAATTAATATTGATTTCATCCTTGATTGACAGTCTGTATTCAGATACACGATAGATACGCTCATGGGCGTATGTGCATGCTTGTCCTCTATGTGTGCATGTGCATGAATACATGCTAAAATAAGGTTTGGCCAGCCAAATAAATTCGGCCACACACACAATCTGCAGCACCTTGGTACAGCGATTCATTGAGAATAGCAAATTTAGAGTGCAAGAAAATGGAAAACTACTTATACTTTACAGCTAAAAATGCAATTAAAAACTGCTTTAAAAATCTACCAGAAACGTATTCTAAAAGCAAAATTGGAGTATTACGCCAAGATAATTCTCAAATCTCCTAACATGACAAAGAAAAAATACATGACAAAGAAAAAAAACATCACACAGTCTCTAATAAACCCTGTTTGCACCTCAAACTCATTAGTGTCCACGCACCCATTCTCTGATCGATAGTTCCTTCTACTCTGAACAAAAAGTTGATACTATTATTGCCAGTGGGACTTTTGACTTCCAGCTAGGCTGCCATCTTGGGGCATTACCGCAGTATACCTGGGAATAGCCCATTACCAGCAGTCCTTTACCCATCCTTGAAAATCTGGGTCAGATTAATTTCAATCAGGGCTCCGCTCAGTTTACGACACTTAGAGGCATATGTACGAGGAAGTGCCGGAGTGAGGCGTTAGCCGGCATGGCTTTATGCCTCACTCTGCCACTTCCGAAACGCAAGGCTGCATCTTATTTACAAGGATATGGTGCATTCTTGTGTTTTCCCCCTGCGCTGGCACTACACTTAGCAGTGTAGCCCCAACTCAGCACTCTTGCACCTTCCTGCACATAAACAATCCTGAAATGCCATTTTGTCACTTCTATGTGTGCTGCTTAATGCAGCACACATGAAAGTTACAAAATGTAATTTGTTTTAAAGGATTATTTTTGTGCAGAAAGGGTCACCTTCCTACATGTACACAGTCCAAGGCATTTTGCTTTTTTATGTGTGCTGCAGCACACGAGAAATAAAGCATTTCCCCACGTTTTGCAAACTTAAGACCAGGTTTTCTCTGGTCTTAATTTTGGCGCTGCCTCCTATTTATGCTGCCCTTGCAAATAGGACGCAGCTCAAAATCAATGGGTGTTGCCGTGAAATGCCCACCGCAACACCCACTGCCCACCCCTTTCACATTAAGCATTGCGTGAAAGGGGGCCTTATTTACAATGCAGCGTTAAGCCACGTTAAGAGGCTTAATGCTGCCTTGAAAATAAGTCAAAGCCCCTATTGCCACGGGAACATCACCAAAAGTGATGTTCCCGTGGTGATGATAGGGGCTTGTACATATGCCCCTGAGTGAGCATTGGTCACGATTTTAGATGATTTTAGAATGGCTGCAGCAGGAAATAATTTGTGGCATTGATCCCCTTGGATGCGGTGCCCTCTTTGATACTGTGAATCACAACATCTATATTTCTGGGCTACTAGAAATTGCTTTTCATGAAGTAGCACTTGATTGGTTTAGATCTTACTTGGAAGACCATACCGCAAGCAATCCATCTCCAACCAGAAATGTCGACCCCCTCAACTGGTGAGGCAACAGGTTCCACAGGGCTCATTGTTAAGCCGCACATTATTTACTCCCTGAGGCCACTAGCACAGCTGATTAGTAGTTATGAAAATAATTTCATGAACTTCGCCGATGACAGGTAAATGAGCTTGTCAGCTGATCACTTCCCCCCTTTGCGTCTTGAAACCTTCTGCAGGTGCTTGCTGACATCCCATTTTGGTAGGACTATAACTCCCTCAGAATTTAAAGGTGAGAAGACGGAGGTTATCTGCTGTTCCACTGGCAGTTTATCCACCATATTACCAACGGATGTCTGACCATTACCCCATAATCCTACTCCTGTGCCTCTTCTGCCATTCAGAACTCTGGAGTGCTTCTTGGTGCAAATCTCTCACTTACTACACATGTAAAGAAAAGTTGCCCTCCACCTGCTTTGCATAGCACCGATATCAGCAGCCCTCCCCACAAACATGGTAAATAGCTGCTTCATACACAAGAAATGAAATAAATCAGACAAAATAGGTTTTGATGGGAAAACAGTTTACTGCAGGTTTATTTTATAAGTGAAATATGCCAACATGGTGGTTTAACTTACAAGCGATCCAAGGGCAGGCAGCAGTGAGTGACCAAAGCTGCCCATCCGCCTCATGGGCCAAACAGCACTGTGGGCCAACCCATTCGGTGCTGCCATTTTTTATTTGGGAAGTTTTCTCCCTTAAATCCATGACGACCAGTCCTGGATTATTACTCACACCTTTTTAGCGGTGGAGCAGACAAAGGCAAGCCACCAATTGCTTAGGCTTGCAACTGCCCGAAGGACTAACGGGGTGCCATCGCTTACATCCCAGGGTCCTGCAGTAAAGACCCCTGCTGTGCTCCTTCCGATTATACCCCTATGTACCAAACTGCCTCTGGATCGCCCTGTAATTCTGCCAATGCCCTGCATGAGCCCACTGTCACACCTGAGGCCCGCCCACCATGGCAGGCTCCATAATCTCCTGCAACTCACTATTTCCAGTCCTTGCGTGACAACCTCTGTCAGGTATACCCATCCATATCAAAAGTACCCTGTGGTGTTTGCATTAATGGGCCAGACCTTATTTACCTAAGGCCCCTCTGCTCAGTGAGCTTGCACAATGGCGCAGTTTACCCTTCTGCAGAAATGTTCAGTGGCATGCTCCGATCCGGCCAATGCCAAAATGCCAGTTGTACGCTTCAGTTGGTACCAGCGTCTTGCTCGAGCTGGCACAGGTGGCATAGCTCTCCCTCAATATAGGCAATTAGCTAAGGTGTCTCCAAGAATTGAAGCTGTGTCATGTCATTTAGACAGCGCCACTTGTGCCGATCACAAATGAACCAAGGCTTAGATGGGTCTAACACAGCGGATGTGGCCCATGGTCCCCCATAAAATGTAGCCCTAGTCATCTGCTTAGTTTCATGTCCTTATTGCCAGCAAACTCATCTCTATCCCCAAAGCAGTTAAAGTGCAATCTTCTGATACTGTGTCAGCATGCTGCTACCCACCGCCCTGGCATGGCCAGCCCAATGCAAAAACTCTGTTAAAGGTTTTGACAGAATGCAGACAAGTGAAAAGCTATTTGATGGTGAGAGCTTGGTGTAAAATCTATGTATAATTGCACCCGCACGTCCACAATTATGAAAATGCCAAATGTCTTCTCATAATTTTGTCAGCATTTGCCCTCTGATCCGGTGTGAAAGACAACTTTCACACCACCTGGCATTAATGGAAATAAGGCAGGTGACTTGACTGAAGCCTCCTCTGACCCGCACTCATTTCCTGAGCATGGCCGGACTGGCCGTAGCGGGCACCGGGCAATCCCCAGGCGAGCCGCAAGGGTGGGGGCCGGTTTTGGGCCCCTGGGGCCGTCTTTGTTACAGGGCAGTTTTTGCAGCATAGCTGCAAAATCGCCCCTGTAACAAAATCGGCCGAAAACCGGCCCTGGCAAAGAGCTCGGCCGCACCCCTAACCCCCTGGGGAACCGGCCAAGCACTTTGCCAGGTTCGGTTTTGGTTCCCAGTCCGGCCCTGTGCCTGAGACCCCATTTCTATTGAAATGGCCATTAAATTTGCACAGACACCCGTTTTACTGCTAATATTATATTGAGCCCTATGACGCATCAGAACATTTGTTTCAGTGACAGTTTGTCTTTTGTGCATCAACAAGTACAGTGCCTTGATTTGTTCGGGCTGCATTAAAATCACTGCTACCATCATATTTCATAATTACAGGAAATGTGCTTCCTTTTGCTTTCCTGGCTGCTGTGTGACTAGGACATGCGCAGCTGTTTTTTTTATTTTGTTACCTTTTCTTTCTCCGACTGCAGTTTGTATGCCCCTATCCCCGTGTTAAAATGTAATTGATAAATTAAGCAGGAATTTGTTAGCAGGCCGATCCTCTCAATGGACCTCTGTCTTTGAAATGCGGCAAAAATGACCAGTCGAGTTCAGGGTTAAAGGCATCTAGGGCAAACTCTAACTGATCCTTCTATCTGAAGGGTGTGATGTCTCCTGCAGCCAGTAACATGGGCCTCATATTCCTCTTGATATGAGATGGGTATATATTTACTGGAAAACTCCTTGTGACGTAATTAATTGGAGGAGCAAATTAGTGTGAGGAATAACTGCTCTGTAATGCAATGAATCTGGGCCTTCCCTGAATTATGCCCAAGGGAACACCAGGACCCTTGAAGGAAGAGTGTTCCATGGTGCTAGTGAGCACCGGAAGCTTCATCATGCAGTTGTTCATGTGGGACCTTATCCTGTAGACCCCAAGTGAGGCTCCCGCCCATCATTGTGGCCTTGTAAGTGCAGCGCTCTGATACTGCAGCATACCGTACTAATTGTGACAGTAGAATAAAGAAAGCAGCATTCCTAATGAGGGGTCAGTTTAGGAATAAGGCACTGAAAACATGCATATTTTGCTATTCCATGTTCCCGCTCTGGACCGCAGAGCCCTCTGTAAGTTGGTGTGAGGTTTATCCTGTTTTTAAATTGGACTTTTGGAAGCCTTATTTCTTGTAACAAAGCAGGCTCCTTTCGCAGAGAGATAGTTAGATATTAATTGTATGACTAACTCAGTGCGAGGAACTAGGGAGGAATGGAGAATAAAATTGATTTGAGTATTAACATTGTGCCAAGTGACTTTGGTCAAAACGCTTTTTTTTTGTTTCTCTTTAGATCCATTCAAATTTACGAATTCATCTATATATCACAGTGTCAATATACATCACCAGCTTTCCATTTTAGGAACAATTAAAGTGTCTATAGTGCATTAAAGTGCAAATCGAAATAGAGTATACAAATACATCAGCAGAAAGAGATACTAGTAATATATCATCCTCAAGAACCAACTACAGTACCAACTTTCCTATTTTTTCACCCCTTTGAAAAGTGACTAAAGTGTCTTGTGATGCAATTAAAGGGAAATAAAGTATACAAATATAACAACATAAGAAACTCTTATTTCATCATATTAACAGAGCCTTGAAATTTTTAAGCACTTTTTAGTATTTAGTCGAAATATGATTCCCATTTTTTTTTCAAATTTCTTAATCCCCCATTTCGTTTTGCAAATAACCGTTCACTATTTCTAACCTGCTTCATTTTCCTAACCCACTCGCATTTTGTTGGTACCTGCCATGATCACCATCTTTGAAGCAGCAGCGACCTGGCGGCCGACATTGGGATATATATTAGTTAAAACCATTTTTCAGATAGACACAGGGAAGGATCATACCCCAAAACTTTGAACCAACTGATAGAATCCAATTTAATTAGACATTCGGCCTCCAAATGTTGAAAAATATAATTCCAAACCCCTGAATTAAAGGGCACTGTGCAATAATGTGCATCCAGTTGACTGTTGCCTAATTTAAACTGTGAAAACACTGACTTGATTGATTAGGATAAACCTGGTATGGTACTGTGGGGTTCTATATAGCAGCAATTTGCTAAAAAAATATCATCCGGCGTCAATTGGCTCCCCGTAATGGACTTAAATTAAGTTTATTCACTTTGGTCCACATTCTCACTGTAACCTCCAGACCTTCATGTTTTTCCTATTTTATTATTGCCTGCTGGGCGAGCTCCGGGCCTTTGATAGGGGCCAAAAGCTTTTACCATTCCCGGGTTTCCAATCCACACCTTCTTCAAAAAGCGTGTGCGTCAGATTCTAACAGTCATTAATCTGCGTCAGATCCAAATTATTAAGAAATTTGTAGAGCTTTCCATAGAACCCAAGAAGAAGGAAATTATTTTGAATTCAATCATGCATTTCTGGAATAAGGAGCCACCTATCCATTACAATAAAGTCTGATATTTTCCCAAATCCTACCTTGGCCCATTTTTGTATAATTTTGGATGATTCTTGAATCCCGAATACCGAAGTTAGTTTGGATAAGGGAGTTGAAGTGTTAATAATTGGGACTGCGCATCTTCTGTAAAAATCCTGGCATTTGCAAAAGAACCACTGCATGCACTTATAACTAATTTTGGTGATTTTGTAATTTTAATGGACTACGTATCTGGTGCTCTATACAAATTAGGTTCATAAAATAGTTTAGGAATATTCCAGAATGCGATTCTGACTTGAACCTGGATATGTAATGTGCGAAGTATGCAAAATAATAATCCCTGAGATTAGGGAGCGCTAACCCACCCTTCTCCAGATCCTCATATAAAGTGCCAAGTGCGATTCGAGGGGATTTTTTCCCCAAAGGAAAGATGTAAACATGGACTCCAGTTTACTGAAAAAGGGTGCTGTTAAAACACACAGAATAGCAGAAAATAAGAAACTGAACAGGTGGAGAAAGGATATCTTAATCAGTGAAACTTTCTTCATAATAGTTAACAGGAGAGAGATCCAGCGGACCAATAAACACTGGACTTTTAAAAGCAGCGGAGAGAAATTTAGATCATGCAAGTCAGCAATTCGTGATGAAAAATTGATTCCCAAATATTTTTGGGGTTGAGAATTTTACACATGAGATGATATCCACATGTTAGATGTCTGACTTGCATCCTCACTGAATTATTTCCATTTTCTTTTTATTAATTGTATACCCGCCGAGGGATTCGAACTGTGCGAAGATCTCGAAGACCTTTGCTTGAACCCCATTATCACATTTAAGAATGAGCATTTTTTATCGTTGGCGTACAATTTTAGTTTACCCATAGTTGGTGGGAGGCACGAATATCTATGTTATTTCAAATAGCGATAGCCAGAGTTTCAATAAAAAATGCAAATAAGACAGTAGACAGCGGGCAGCCTTGTCTGATCCCTCATTTACCACTAACTTGCCCTACCTCAGAGGTATTAACGATAATGCTGGCTTCTGCATTATGATCCATCCTCTGATTCAACCCTGTGATCTGGGGGGGAATACTGACCCTGGGCAAGATATGAAATAGAGTCTCCCAGACCACGAGTTCAAAAGTTTTCTCTGAGTCCAACAGGAGGACCTGGGCCGATAGTTTCTTGGTCTCAAAGTAATCTAGTGCTTCTGTTCGATAATGCGTATTTGTCCCGAGCTGTCTCCCTGAAATAAAACCATTTTGATCAGAGTGGATCAGATTTGATGCTAATCTGTTAAATCTGTTGACTAAAGGTTTTGTAATGATTTTGTAGTCCAAATTCAAAAGTGTCATCGGGAGATACGAGTTGGGATCTTTGCCGTCCTTTCCCTTTTTTAAAAAGCTGACTACATTCTCGTTTTAAAATGATCCTGGTATCGGGCCTTCCTCCAGCATTATATTGGCAACCGATAAAAAATATTCTTATAAAACCCCAGAGAATGCTGTAAAAAATTCCGACGGTAGACCATCCGATCAACAGGCCTTACCACTCGAGAGGTTCCTAATAACTTCCCCCAGCTCTTTTTGAGAAAGGGGGCACTTCATATTAACTTTTACGGTCTCAGAGTGTACCGGCATGTTTTGTTCCTGAAGGAACCTCTCCAGGGAGGTATTATTAATTGATTGTTTTTGACCGTAAAGACGCCTATAATGCTCCAGCATTATATCCCCTATGTAAGATGGGTTATCACTTCGGGTACCGGTAACAGGGCATTTCAAAGTGCTTGGGGCCCGCTTCCAAGCCTGCATGCAAGAAACCTCTCTGTGAAATTACTTCCTTCATTTACCTTTTTCATATAATTATGTTTAGAGGTTTCACATTTTAAATAATATGCCTTGCTTACCACCCGTTTAGCTTGATCGAGCTTTCGTTGATTGGGAGCCGAAGGACTTCTGAGTGAGGTATTGTAGCACCGCTGAACCTTCTGTTCTAGGATTTGCTTTTGTTCTTTATATTTTGTTTAACTTTCCGCATCCTTACTAATTACCAGCCCCCGAATATATGTCTGAAGGGAATCCCAGAAAATATGAGGTGGGGCCATCCCATGGTTTAGTACAAGAAATTCCTTTATCTCTGTTTTAGAGAATAAAATCCAGCTTTCTTCCATTAAGTACTGTCTATTAAAAGTCGGTCTCCTGCGATGAACCAAAGGTTTACCTATTCAACCTTTCAAATAATTATTGCATGATCCGAAAATCCATTAGGCAAGGTTCTTTAATTACTAAAATTCAGAGTATTGGATATAAGAAAAAAATCTATGGGTGAAGCAGAGCGGAATCTACCAGACAAAACAGGTATATGTAATTTTAGTTGGAGATGCTTTTCCCTCCAGGGATCAATTAACTGCAAAGTTCTACTATAATTTTTTATAATCTTTAAGGTTTTAGGTATTTATTGCCTTTTAGCTATAACTGAAGAAACAATCTTTGGGTTTAGTTTAGTAAAAAATTGAAGACCCCTCCTATAACTATTTAACCAGAAATTTGTATCAGTGATGGAAATATTTCTTTGTATGAGCATTATCTTCAACTGGGGCGTAAATACTAACAAGGGTAAGATATCTACACCCTAGCTTGCAAGTTGCCCAGCACCACCTTCCATTTCTATCACTTACGAAATTTACCACCTCCACTTGGAATTTTTTACCTAAAAAACGCAGTGCCCGATGTGTTGCCTGGAAAGAGGAGAAGCCCTGATATGCTGCCCAGGATCTAAACATGGGAAAGTCCGCTAACTTCCTCATTGGTATATGAGTTTCCTGAATTAAAACTACAGATGGGTTTTACGTCTTAATCTAGGATTAACATTTTCTTTTTGTTATTAAGGCCATTAACATTGAAGGAGACCACCTTTAGGATTTCCCTTTTATCTATTAGCGCAATATACTAAAAAGGTCTCCAATATAGAGTGAAAACTTGTGAAAAATATGTCTTCCCATATACCTGGCCAACCTCAAATATCCCCTCAAAGATATGACATTTGCTGAAGCGCTGACACTCAGTAGGTACATATTTGCCAATAAAGTTCAGAAAGTTCAATTTAAACCTGGCTTGGATTATAGAAATAGATCTCTTTTTCCACTCTTACTTCCCATTCCAACACATCACCTCCTCCCTACCACCCCTGTGTCCCTGCCTCTCCCCCAAAAGCTGCAGTGAGCAGTCCGCCATCCCCACTCACATCTGATAGGCTTACCCCATTCCCCAAAACTGGCACTTTGACCTTGTGTAATGGACACAGAAACTCCTCGGAATCCGGGGATGCTCAAAGGGGTCCACCTCTTGATATCCCCAACTCTGACCCACAACGTACAGAGTATTGAGGCGATCAAGTGAGGGAAAGGAATTAGGTAGGAACAGCGGGGGAATGGGGCACCTGCAAACCAAAAACACAGAGATTAGTACAGGTCTACCTCTCTCACTACTCTCATAGAGTCTCGCTAATATGATTAGTACCTGCAAAAACAATTCCCGCCTGCAGTGGTGTTACTCTCGCTCTAATCTCTACCCAGTAGTGATACAGCTCACAAACTGGAGGAGAGTATACCTATAACAAAAAAGCACACCGGTTAAACCCGCATTCACTCCAACATCTTGGTTAGTAAGAAACCTCCCTTACACATACATACCCTTTCTGTCACATTCCTATCAAAAATAACACAAAAACATGAGTAAAGAAAATAAGGGAAGTGACACTTCACTAGTATATATTTCAGAGGAGCAGAAATGCATTATCCAGAATCCTGTCTCTGCAGGAGTCAGTATAATAGTAGGCGCCAGGAACTCATTAGGCAGAGAGCCTTATAACTGCAGCCAAAAAAAGATTAATGAGGAAGTACAGACCCTTAAACAAATGTTAGTAGAAAAACCAATAACCTCCTTGGTTAATCTACACCGAAAAGAAACACACAGGTGTCTTGAGTTTCAAACTCTGCATGCCAAGACACATAGCAAAAGATTTGCAAGTGCCTCCAGAGAGGAGAAAGTACCTTAAAAGGCCGCCTCTCGCCTGTGTGTCTTGTCTTGCACAAAGTTGTTTCAAAAACTAGGCCACTCGATCTCGAGCAGCCTCTGGACCCTAGCAGCCGCTGGATCCTCCATTTGCCATTAGTGTGAATGGCTCCAAAAGAAACGGAAACGCCTCTCACAACAAGAGCGCTTCCCACTGTGCCAGCCGCCAAGTAATTAGCAGACTCCAGCTTGGATTCCCACCGCGAGCCGGCACGTAACCATTAGCGGCTCTCCCTGCGCAAATCAGCAGGCAGCCTTGAGCTCACTCCAAACCAGTACAACCTCTCCAGTGATCCAACTCGGAGAATCCGAAATAAGCAGCAGCAAATGAGCACGGTCCTTCCACAACTAGAATTATGCATGCCGCCTGAGGTGCAAGGTTGCCTAAAGTGCCAGGAAGTCCCTCCCTCTCAGGCTTTTGGGATTTGTAGTTCAGGCGGTAATTCTCTCTTTCACGGACAGTATGGCATGCGCGATGGAGTCATTTCCTGACACATTGTGCCAGAAGCTATCGGCCTACCAACCCCATGCCTGAGGAAAATTAGAAAAGAGGAAGAAGTAAAGAAGTGAGAAAAAAGGAACACAAGTAAACATAAAGTCAATTTGAGAGTCCTAAGCTTGTTAGAAATTTGCTGCAGCAGTTACTGGGCTTCAGGAACATTGCAGAATACATAAAATCTTCCTTTTATAAGCCCTTTTAGTTTACTTTACTGTGCAATAATTGCCTGAGCCCCCTGTTCCTTTAACAGATGCAGCATTTTGTCAAATTCTTTCCATCTCTTGGCGGCAGACGCAGACATGTCTGAGAAGATATGACAGAATGAAACTTCCGGTGAGGTGAACTGTCATTGCTTAACTGCCTTGGATAGAATTTGCTCTTTCACCCGGGAATTTGGCGTTAGGAGGGAGATGTGCTGGCACACGATGGGCCCTTGTGAGAGTAAGATCCCCATTGTATTCCGGGATGAAGTTTTTTAAATAAAAGAGTCGACCCATTGAAGTGTCAGTTGGCCCTCAAGGCCCTCCGGAATTCCCAGTATACGAAGATTAGAGCATCTAGAGTAATTCTCCAATTCCTCCAATTTACATTCCATCACAGATTTTGTTACTGAAAAGCAGCAAGCTTGTCTTTCATAGTAATGACCTGGTCCTCCAGCAGCGATATTCTTGCTTCTGCCTCATTAAGTCGTGCTGAGATCCGGGCCATAGTGTCTTTGATTTTTATGAGTCAGGCATGTATAGCAGCAATCTCCACAGTTTGAGAGGTTTGAAGTTCCCTAATCTCCTCCAGAATTAGATTGAGCATGCTCTTAGTGTCCCATTGCAGAGAAAAAGACGTATCAACCTGAGAGGGGCCCTCTTGAATTACTTCAGACCCTAATTTAGTTTGTGCTGCTAGTGCTTCGACATTTCTGCTTACTGCCTGCCCGGTGATTTCAGACACGGCTTTACCCAATCCTCTGTGAGCGAGACAGCTCAGATTGTGATGCTAGGTGTTAAGCTAGATTTTGCCTTAAAGAATAAGGGGTATTTTTTAAGTTCCTTGGATTTTGCGCCCTCGGCATCATACATTAAATTAAGCTCCTCCGATTCTGCTGCAGATGTTTGCATGGCTGCCCCCCCCCTTACGGGATCACCAAGAGCAGGGCTAAAGCTCATATCCACGTCTGGTGAGGTACCCCTCTGAGGGTCTTTCTGGGAGAGCTCTGAGGCTGCCGACCTGTGCTCCAGATTTTCCGTGGACATTACCAAATCTTTCCGAAAGGATGCAGCGCAATTTGCCCGGGATGCTGCTTGCCCTACTCGCTTTTTGACCCTCTGAGCCAGGACCAGGGAATCGAGATGGGTTGGGGTCTCTCTCAAATCTTCCTCGCCTCTACTCCTTTCTCGCACACTGGTTACGGATTTGTGATGAGTCATTATTCCAAATCATGCTGTTAACTGCAGTAGCAAATGTTGCAAAAGTTCAGAAGACCAAAGGTTGATATTATCCAGCATAGAACCCCCCCAGTGACCCTCTTCCAGGTAGCGCTGAAGCCCTTTACCAGGGCCAGCAGAAAAAGCATGTGCACTTACCCCCTGGCGAGAAACCTGGTGGTCTATAATGACAGGGAGACACAGCCCATATATAGCTAGTGTGATGTGTGGTCTGCTTTGGTTCTGGGAGGCTGCTCAGCCAGTTCAGTAGTCTCTCAGCTTTCACCCCAATCATCATCAGCCAAGTCAAATCTGCTACGGAAGATTTTCTCCCAGCTGCTAATCACAGCGACGTCACAACTTTGCCTCCCCGTCGGCTGAAGCTAGCCGCCAAGCAGAGCGGGGCAGCCCAAATCTTTATAAGCTCAACAAGCCCACCACTTCATCAGCTCCAGGTCAGTGCAGGCAATTCTTCAGCTCTCAATTGTGAAGGCAAACACCAACTTGGAGGACTCAATATATTTCCCCCCCCCCCCAAAAAAAAAGAAAAAGAGAATGTTAGCACCGTCTGGCACACCGGTGCAAAATTGTTATAGTCCTTCAGGCTCAGGCTCGGCTCCTCGATCCTCAAACACAGCCTTTGCAGGCTACAATCGCGTCGTCCTGATGTGGGGGGAGGGACTTACGGCATACTCAGCCGACCGCCGGATCGCCATCTCCGTGATACAGCTGAGATTTCTTGTTGGAATCCAGTCCGTCAAAAGGCTTTGATGTAAACCAGAGGTGTTACTATTACTCATATTATTGGTACTGCTCTGGGAGTAATAAAAAGAAATAAAAAGATGCGTGGCCTTTCCTTATTCAAATATCTGACCTGCAGTTCACCGGCAGGTTGCAGTAGTGTTTTTTTTTAATTGAATGGTATTACCAGCTGTTAAGCATACGTAAAGTCCTAAGGACTCCCCGAAATCTAGACTATGTTCCCAGACGATCAAGTCAAAATACAAGGAACGTAGCTTACACGAGGTGAACTGGCCTATACCTTTATAATGTATACTGCCTTCTTATTGACCCATCATTTTGTAGGGTCACCTAGACAGGGGCCCGCATTCGAATTCCATGTACTGCTGTGTCTAGCCTTTGGAGCTCTGGCCAGTTGTACTAATAGAATTAGGTTTAAGACCAGAGTGTTAAAGAGACGTGTGTGTGTGTACGTGTGTGTGTGTGCGTGCGTGCATGCATGCGTGTATGTGTGTGTGTGTGTTTGTGTCTGTGTGAGAGAGAGAAAAAGGGGGAGAAAGTGGGCTGGCGATTTTGCTGTGTGTAAATGTGTGCCTCTAGTTCTGATGATATTAATGCAAATATTGGAGATTGTTGTATGACATTTTGTGACAGGGGTGGCTGTTGGATTAGAGCTCTGGGCTCACTGATAGATAAGCCCTATTAGCACTTTTAGTACTTTTGTTATCCTGCAGAGCAGCAGTGATTGGGAGCATTTTTCATCAAAATTAGCCTCACATGCAGAGTACTTAAATCGTCCTCATGAATGCGACTTTCTTATAAATTATATTTCCAGCTGCTGCAAAGCCCTAGTGATTGGCTGCCTGCACACTCCAGCGCTATATCAGGTACTGCTTTTATAGTTTAGGCAGAGCGCTAGGATCACAATCGCAGCAGTAACTTTTGCTGCATTGCAGTTTGAGTTAATGCTAGTACTAAATAAGAGCCATCCCTGGACCTGAAGTGGCCAGAAAATTATCACCAGGGTCACACTGACCCACTCACCACGTGTACAAGAGATATTATCGTTCACTATCAAGAAAGACATTACTTGCTATACATTATATTTATAGCAGGTCTAGTTGTCAGTGGCACAAACCAATCAAGTATCCCAGAGGACAGAAGCTGAGTATACCATAGAAGTGTCAAAGGTTGAAAATGTCGTGTGGGTTTTTTCAAGCAGCGCCCATGGATTTTCTGACACAGCCCCAGAGTAACTTAATCACACAAACCTGGGGCAGCACCAAAACCTTACGCCTCCCCAGAATAGGCATATTGTGGAGAAATATTTGTATTTCTCCTTGGTTTTTCCTTTTTTCAAATACAGCGAAAAACGCCTCTTAGGATTGTTTTTGTGCAAGGACAACCCTGCCTGCAAAGGAAGCACCCTTGCATTGTGGTGCAAGGGTGCCTACGTTGGCGCCAGGCAGCAAAGTATGAACCAGAGCAGGGGGAAAGGACAAGAATGCACCATATTTCATAAATACTGGGCATTCCTGCCCTTCCACATTGGCATAGGGCAGTGTAGCAAGGAGACTTGAGGCGCTGCCCAACTCCACTTCCTCATAAATTAGATCCTCAGTGCACATGAAGCCAGCGACGGCCCGTATAGGGCGTGTTACCGGGGCGGTGACGTGGGGCAGAGGAGGGCAGGGTGGGGGGTTGCAAAATGCGGCATACGGCCGATTGCAGGTAAGTTACGAAAAAAATAAAGAAAACAAATTTTGTTGCGCGCTCTGCATCGCATTTGGCGATGCTGCGCGTGCAACGAAATTATAACAAAATTATATTATATAATATTGGACAACACTTTAGCCAGAGTCACTGGAATTATGCGATTTTTTAGCTGCTACATTTTCCACATAAATATGGATTCTCCATATTTGTCATATAATTCATCATGTGCTGCACAATCTGCAGATTTCAACGAAAACATTATTTCTATCTGAAACGGACCAAATCTTGATAAAAATGAAGCAACATGTCTTTCCACACAGTGGAATGCCCTTTGCAGAGGTTGATTGGTCACATTTCCGTTGCTTATTTCTGTATTTGTGCGTCAAAGGGGAACTAATCCGGTGAAACCTTTGCACAGATAATGCCAACAGGTAAATATTTCGCAATCAAGAGGTAATACCACTAAATGTGCCACAATACGCCACATAGTTTTGCAGCATAATTTAGTCGACTCCGACACATACTTTGGTCCTTCCCTGAAGCATAATTCCAGTGCCCCTCACAATAGCCTAGTACTGGCTCAGGGTTTACCAAGACCATTCTTCAGTTAAATAAAAAAAATAATCTTTTTTGTGCTACCTGCATCAATGTAAAGAAGATTAAATACTTAACCATGTTGCACTTCATTGTCCAGTTATATAATCACTGGATTGTTTTGAAATGTATAAAACCACTCGGCATTCAACATTGAGGGCCCTTACTTAATGCTTTATTTTCTACCACGGCATAAGAGTTTACCCAGCTAAATCAGTCCAGAGAGGATTGGTACCCGCCACTGGCAGATTAGACACAGGCCTAGAAGCTAACCTTTAATTGGCTGATGGGTTGAAAAGGTTGGAGAATGTTTAATAAATCGGAATGCCTGAGGCAACAAGGCGCTAAATTGGCCCCTTTGCTGCAGGATTCACCGTCATCGACAAAAGCAGCTTGAGTCTGTCGCTGTGCATCTAAACAAGCGGGCGGACTCCCCTCCCCAGAGTGGACTGGCACTGACCACCAAGGTCAACCTGTGAATCGGAGGCAGCGCTGAGAAGACACCAGCAATCGATCATTCCCATCGCCGCCAATGAGCGCTCTAATCCACCAGGGTAAAATTAATAAACCATGTGTTTATTATAAGGGACTTGTGTCACCAGACAGTCTCGCGTGGCACTTCACAGCATGCCTTCCTTCCTTCCAGCAATTTATTCGCAACTGTAGTTAGCGCCTTAATTAGTCTGTCAGCCATTCACGTGAAAGGGTGAATAAAAAAGTAAGAATCATGGCATACATTTCATATAGCGCTACGCTGGCGCTCCCAGGCGCAACAGCTGCCTTCTCCTGCAACAGCTGCCTTCTCCTGCAACATACGTCTTCATTTCCAACAACCCCTTCAGCTCTAGCGTTGTGCCATTCCAATCACCCTGGCCCAATCTCTATAATGGCACCAGACACTTAAACGCGCAGGAATTACACCTGCGTGGTGGTGACAGGTGCCACTGCGTGGCCAGCTATAAGCAGAGGGGCCAAAGTGCAGCAGGCGGCCTCTTACTGCGGGAATGCTAGAGGTCTCGTGTTATCACCGATGGAGTTGGAAAAACAGGTTCAATTCTTCTACGCGCCACCACCTGTACACTACCACCACCACCAACCACCAGAATGCTTGAGTGGTATTTACCCATGGGGCAATCAATAAGCAAAGTGCGCCTCACTCCACATGTTTTTAAGAGCTATAAGGAGTACAAGGAGGAGGCTACTTAAACAAGCTTTTGCAATGCAATAGGACTCGCATTTATGCTAGGCCTAGGCGGTGAACTCCGCTCCATTCGCGGAGTTTGCAGAGTTTTCCGCACTCCGCATTAAGCGTAGATCGCGGAGTTCTCCAAAACTCCGCTTCGCGAGCGGAGCAGAGTTTATTTCCTCGCTCGCGTTTACCAACGTCAAGTTGGCGAGCGCGAGCGAGGAAAATCAACTTCCCAGCGAGATTTTTCCTCGTTCGCGATCGTCAAAATCAAGTTGGCGAGCGCGAGCATGGAAAATAAACCTCCCGTGAGATTTCTAAATGCAGGGGGGTCAGGTTTCTCATTGCGAGTTTTCGCGTATGCTCAAGACTGTTCGCATTGAGAAACTGCCCGTTCGCGTTGAGAAACTTATCGCTCGAGTGAAAATCTACTCGAGCAGCAGAAAAGGAAAGCCTGCACTGTGCATGGTGCCGCTCGCGATGATCGCACAGTGCGGACAAGAATCTAGCACTGTGCAATCACTGCGAACAGCATTTTTCTATCAAACTCCCCTGCTTAGTGCGGCGGAGTTTTGTGACCACTTTGCGGAATTTTGCATACCACAACTCCGCGAACTCTGCCCAAGGTTAATTTATGCAAGACCTATTGCATATTACATCACGGACAATGGGAGGGAGGATGGGGGCACGGACAACAGGAGTGACGGTGGGGGGAGAAGGGGGCTCAAAGGAGTGCTCACTGTCCACCTACGGTGTATCACTCGAAGTAAAAGGGCCAGTAGCCAAGGGAGGTGACAAATGATGACATAGCCCTCATAAGGAGGGACTAACTAGCCTCAAAATAAATCAGAAGACAGCATTTATGGAGGACAAAGACACAAGCCATTGGGTGGAGAGTGGGCGGAGCTTCCACGAAGCATCCACTCCATACTGAATACTGCATGCCTCACAAAGGGAGCAGCGCATGAGCGCTGCCGCTATAGGCTCGACCTAAAAACACTCCTCGGGTTCAACAGATTTCTTGATTAAACCTTTGTAGATTGGTTTTAGGGATGCAGTTCAATTCATAAATCTGGATGTTAGGCGGTTGCAAAAAATGTTAAACATTAGCTAGCTTTAATATCTACACCCTTCATACCCCCTCTGCAATCAAACATGCAGATTGGAAACCGCTTTATTACTGCAGAATAGTCAATGTTTTTAATTGCACCATCTGAACTTGAGGCCTCCAAAACCGCACCCATTTCGAATTCAGAGGCAAAGTCTAGATGTTGATTTAATTGAAAGTAATTGAGGAAGCTAGCCACGGAACATACATCTTAACAAGGAGCCACTTATTCATGCTTGCATTCAGCAAGAGAAGGATGAAATGCACATCATACACTGACTGATGCTGGGAAAATAGACGAGTCCCTCTCGCCTTTATTAAAAAGAGCCCCTTCTCCATTGCATAGCTCCTGAAAGCCTATTGCTGGAAACAGAAGCAAGGCCATGGCAGGATTCACAAGTAAACGTCGTCTTGTGTGAAACTTCTCATTCGCCGATCGCTCTTTTCAGACGTTCTCGAGCGCTTCGCACGAGACTTCATGGATTTCAACACTAGGCACCCTTCTATTTAGAATGTTTTGACCACTTAGATGGCAGGAAAGGTTCCTGTTGGCCACATGGGTGCCAGGGCGCTCCTGCAAATACAACAAATAGCCGAATAGTTGACAGCGGAAGTGCAGTTTAGAAAGTCAAGTCCACATATTTTACTCCTGCAGAAAATGTTTACTTCAATAGCTCAGTGAGGTACACATTTACTGCTGACATCTGTTGTGGTCTGCGGGGCATAAGCTGCAATTCCTGTGAGGACAAATCAACCTTTCATCCATATGCAGTTTAATTTGGTATCCGTAGCATCTGTTATGTATGAACAGATCTACAAACACCTGGTGTGACGTACAAAAGAGAAGCATCACACATGCCTTGAACGAAGATGGTAAAAAAAAATACTCTGTACCAGCGTTTTAATTAAACTGCGACCACGCTCCGTTTTTCGTCATAATGTATTACATCGGGGAATTATTTACTATTGCAACTATATAATGCTTTAAGGGGCAAACTCAGAAGTACTCCTTCCAAAAAGTGCCTTTTAAACGTATAACCTTTCATCCAATTTCTTTCTGAAATGTGTAAGATGCACCACATTGCATTTCTTGTTTTAAAAAGTTCCTGACGCAGAGCCTCTTGGTGACCCTCCCAAGCCTGTTCAGAAGTGTTGGCACTACTCACTGAATATAACACCTGCCAGGTAATATTGTCCCAGCATTTTACAATTTCACAATTTCAGCAGCCACTACTGGTTTGTGTGCCGATGTGACAAATTAGGCTCAGCCCGCTCCTCCGGAAAAAATACTGGAAATGTTTATTATATAATAATTGTCAGGAGTGTAGAACACTCTGAGGCCACTGTTTGTAACTGGTTTGGAAAATCAATGAAACATAACCTAAAATGAAGTATACTACTACTACTAATAATAATAATATTCATATTATTATTAATAATAATAATAATAATAATAATAATAATAATAATAATAATAATAATAATTATTACTATTATTATGATTATTATTATTAGTAGTAGTAGCAGTAAAGGTAGCCTTTCTTATTGGTTGAATTATTGACTCCTCGTGTGTATAAGTGCATCACATGCATCTCAGTCCATAATATTAATATTATAATTTCGATTATTAATAATAATAACAGTACTACTACTACTAATAATAAAAATGATCATAATACAATAATATTAATAGTAATAATACCAATACTAATGAATTTAATTTCCTCTGTTACCAATGGTTTAATTTCCTCAAGTTCCAAACGTCTTACATTTCTGGAAGAGGCACTGATGTGGTAGGAACACCAATGCAGTGCATTTTGATTGGAGTTCTGAAGTATGGGAATCCCGAAAACACTTGTGAGTTGGGCTAACTGGGTTAAAGGTAAGCATATGCTGGGCTTGTTTTATGCACCGAATATTAGTGTAGAGGACAAATCCTGGTGAACATGAGGTAGCAGAAAGGGTAACAAAATATGGTACTACTGGATTGACTGATATTAAATACTCATTCCTGCATTTAAAAGTCGTTTAGAGCACAGTAAACCTTGGATGTGTCTCATGGTCAGTGCTGAAGGTCAGATCTGGATGCTCCTGAAGTTAACACTAGCACACTGGTGTGTGACTGTCACCACTTCCATCAGGAGCGTGCAATGCGTGCCCTACTTCTGGCCAGGGAAGATTCTAAGGTAGTGATGGAAGGAGATAATATGTGAAATCTGTAAAATGAAGCAGCAGCACAGGCATTGAGAGTGACTCCTCTAGGCCTGCTGTGGATGCCATGAATGTCATTTGGCACAAAAAAAAGATGCAGAACCAATACTTACTGCTTCTGACGATTATGGTAAAGTTTTGGGGAATTCAAACTTAAAGTAGGTCCACCTAGACTGCAATATGCCATAAAAGCAGGGTACAAAGAATGTGAACAACATCTATCTCTTCAAGTAACCCCTGTACATTAACTATTTAAACACTTCCATGTGGCAGTGGCTCTTCGGCTATGGCGGAGGAGGGTCGCCCCCCATCCCGCCAGCACCCTCAAAAAGGTGAAAAATTAAAATGATAATAAAACGGGTTTAAAACCCATTTTACTATCTTTTTATTTTTCTTGTGCCGAGTCTGGGGGAAGGGACAGGGGAGTGACAGTACTGGAGGGGGGGGGGGGTGCTGGGCACTGTTATTAGTGTGCATGACATTTTGGCCACCCATCTTAGGCCGGCCAAACCGTCCTGTACACTGAAGCTTTCTCCAACCCAAGCTGTTTTGCCGGGGGGAGAGAGAAGGCACAGACTCCCAGTCTGTCTGGGAGTGCAAATTTACGGCGTCCCGGCCACAGGGTCGTTTTGGAGCCTGTGCCTGCCTGCAGTGAAGAGGAGAGGAGCAGAAGAGCGCATTGCCGGAGGGCGGCAGGTAAGTTCTTGCTAGGCCCTCGGGACCCCCAACCCACAGGGTTGTTGTTTTTTATTTAAAGGGGAGGGAACCGCGTGACCCCCTCTCCAAGACGTTCTAGGGCCTGAGGATCCAATCCCTTAGTGCCACTAGTTAAAATAAAGGGGAGGCGGGCTGCCAGGCTCACTCCCTGATGCATTGTTAGGCTCTGGGGACTCGATCCACCATGGCTACTAATACAATTAAAGAGGAGTGCGCTATGAGGCTCCCCTGCCCAAGCCTTGTTAGGCTCTGGGGACCCCAATTCCCCAGGGCTGCCTTTTTAAATTCAATGGGAGGGGGGACAGGTGGCCCCCCACCGAGAGCCTTCTTAGGCCCTGGGGACCCCTACCCCCATGGACACTACTTAAAATAAAGGGAATATGTGCCAGACAGCCATACTCCCCGAGACCGTGGACCCCATCCCCCAGGGCAGTTTCTTTTAATGAAAGTGAATGGCCCACTTTAGCCCCCTCCTTGATGTTCCTAGGCCCTAGGGACCCCATTCATCAGAGTCTTTTTTTACTGAAAGGGAAGGGCCCTGCACAGCCCACCTCCCTGAGCCTTGTTAGGGTCTGGGGACCCCATTCCACAGGGCCCTTTTTTTTTTAAATTAATGGGGAAGGGAGGTGCATGGTGCCCCTCCCCGAGCCTTGTTAGGACTTGGGGACCACAACCCCCAGGGCCACCACAAAAATGAAATGAGAGGGGCCATGCAGCCCTCATCCCTGAGCATTTTCCGGGTTCGGGCCTGCACTGCTAAAGGTGGGTGCCCTGGTGTCCACCCAGGGCATCCCACCATATGCTAGTTGGGGGCCGCATCGGGAGCCCCAAGGCCCCTGAGGCTCCAGCCAGCTCTCCGTATGCAGGAGGAGCCAGCATTGCTCCTGCCTGGATGGAGCAGCTAATAATGCTGCTCCCTCCGAGTGGGAGCAATATTTTGATCTGTCTCTTGCCCGCTTGGCAGGAGATTCAAACATGCTTTCGCCAAGTGGGAGCAAACACAGCATTCCCTGTCCACGCCAGTGTGGGTTCTATGTCACGGGAGTGGGCTCCCTGGGATTTAGCTTCTGAGCCAGCCCTGGGAGATGGAGTACACGGGGCCATTAATGGCTGAGAGAGGGTGTCATGCTCCCCATTTGCAGTCATTTCGGCCCAGGGTGGGTTCAATGGGGCCTGTCATGGCTCGGGGACTGGAGCTGCATGCCCCGTGCCCTCATTCAATGTTTTGGCCATGGGGATGGGCTCCTTGGGACCTCTGATGCCTCGGGGAGGGGGCCTCACATCCCCCTCCCCATAAACACATTGTTTGGCCCCAGGGGAGGGCTCCCTGGGGCCTTTGATGGCTTGTGGAGGGGGGCTGTGCATCCCTTCTTCTCATTTATATTAATTTAGGCCACTGGGGTAGGGTCCCTGGAGCTGGTTAAGGCTAGGGGAGAGGGGCTGCACACCCCCTCCCATTAATAAAAACAAACCAGCCCCAGCCATCATTTTTTTGTTTTTTTGTTTTTGGCCCTGGGGGATCCCTCCCCCCCTCTTGGGGCCTAGGGGATCAGGGTATTCCTACTCTGCCACCTTATATTTTTTGTAAACATGTTCAGGACAGGGGACTAAGACCCCAAGTCCTATAATGGCTGCCAGCAACATGTTTCTAATGTTTCTGGCAGCGAATCAGAGAGCGAATGGGTTTACACCAAATCACAAAAACTACAAGTTTCTTCATGGCAAATTTGGTGTACTTCCTGTAGGAAAGTGTTCCTTTTTGACATGGTCACCCCCACTTTTTTCCTGGTGTCTGATGCAATTTTGATAGAAGTGCACTGGGTTCCTGCTATCCAGGTTCCCAGTGCCGGATCTCTTTCCCTAAAACTGTACAATTTCCCCCCAATTAGCAATACCACTAGCTCCCTTGTAAGACCCTAGTAAATGGTACCTCTGGTATCTAGGGCAAGGAGGCTAAAGAGGGTCTCTGTGGGCTGCAGCATGTATTGTGCCACCCTAAGAGACCCCTCAGTACCAACATAAAACTGCCATTGCAGGCTGCGTGCCATTGTGCAGAAAAAAGTGGAGACCCACATTAGCACACTCATTGTGTGCCATGTCAGCAGAAACTGCAAGTACTACAGGTAAGTTATCCCTACAGCAGGTCTTACAGCCCTAAGGCAGGGTGCACTATACTGCGTGTCGACATATCTCCATAAGCAGTTATGCCCTGTGATGTCTAAGTCTATTCTAGGATATTACAAGTGAACAGGGTAGCATTTTGAGTACATGTGCTGGACACCAGTGTTTATGAGTTCCCCAGCTACATCAGGGCTTCATTGAAACCAGAGATGTTTGGTATCGAAAATCTCATATTAAGATGGCCACACTGATTCCAGTGATGGATTTATTAATAAATGCACCTAGAGGGCCCCTTAGAGGTGCCCCCTGAAAACCTACTGTGTACTTGTGTACTGGCTGGATGGTGCAGACCAGCCTACACCACAGACAGGTTTCTGAACCAACCCTGGGAGTTGAGAGCCCACGGTCTTTGAGGGGAGACACAATGCCTGCTCCGGCTTGATCTGTTGTCACCTCCTCCAAGCAGGATGGCCACGTAATCAGCATATGAATGCAGTGCCACTATTTTTGCACTGTCGAACACATCACTTGACAAATCATGTGGTCCTTAATTATTATCAATATAAGAAGAAAGGTGAAATATTAGAAAGGTTTGAGATATGTGTATGTGCAATGGCGTGGCACGTCTGGATTAGTAGTACATTTTACAACAAAATAACAGTCATTCAACAAATCTTGTGATCCTAAGCATATGTGTCACAAATAGCAGTATATCTGTTTGTCGATCAAAGTATCAAGAGCTCACATGAAATAGGAACATCTACATTCCATGTATGTCACGCACTAAAAGTGTAGTATCAAATCTAGTATAAATATGTACTCCAGTAACATCTGTGATACCTAAAGATCAGAGTGCAGCTAATTCCCAGATATTCCAACATTCAAGGTCCAAAGATACACATAGATACACATATCAAATAAGCCACATTGAGATACTTCAGTAATGGGATAGAAGTTAATGCCTGAAGCTGGCTACATTTCCTGCATCTTAGTCCATTATTGGAATACTGACACAATTATTAAGGCGGCTCTGAAAGATGTACTACATTAGGGAATAACCTAGGAGAAATGTAACAAAGGTAAGGTATCACAGTGCACTTGCAATCAAAATTTTTAACAGTCTCATGCTAAATAAATGGTGTATGACGTGTTGCTTGAAAATGAAATATCTTGAAAAAGCAAGAGACAAGAGGCGTTTGGAAAAACAGTAACAGTTTGTTTAATTAAACAGTTACAGGCATGGGGTCTGAGGACAGTCAAATTGGATTATATACAATCTGTTAAATGTAATAAAACAGTTCCTGTGGTCCTCTTTTGGTAAGGAATGTGAACCACTGTCTTTGGAGCCATAAAGTAATGTCTTCGATGAGGAATCTAGGTGGGCCTCGACCTTGTGTGGACACAATGCGGCCAGTGGATAACTTGCCCAGATGTCCGGCATGGGGAACGCTTGATCACTGCGTGTACTTTGAGTCCTTGTCCTAATTGACTTTGTTTTCGTAACTTCATGTGGCATCTGACTTTATGGTGTTTTGGGAACATATGTACCCCTCTGGCCAAGTGTGCGTTATTGTGGAAAATCTTCCTGGATCATTGTGGTGTTGCTTCGCTTATCTGTGGGATAAATCTGGAGTTTACAGTTCGTGCATTTGTCTGATGGGTACATGCCACCTCACCTGTTATCTTTCAATCAGTAACCTCGTGCCTGGGCCTCAGGGCCTTCCTTACTATGCATTTCTGAGTCAGGGTTGACGTGGAGCTCACAATGGGTGAATTTGTGAATAAGGATGCTAATTCCTTTTTATACATGAATGTATTGATATCAACTTTCTCAATATTAACAGACTTATGTATATAGGTAGAGCTATAGGTTGACCTTACGTGTGTAAAGCAATGGTTAACAGTACCTAAGACATATTAGTTAAAAGTTAAAGAAATGCATATGATTTTTCCTGCATATATAACACACATGGTTATATCTAAGTAACAATGTACCAATCATTCAATTTTGGCTTTTTCCAATTTTCAGGTGACCAAGGATATGGGTTCCACCATGGATTATGACCCCATATCAAAATCCCCAAACAGATAAGCAGAAAAAATGCAATTCAGCTCTGAGCAAAACCAGGAATTTTGTTGAGCGTATGTTTGCTGTCCTAAATTCCTATTCTAGATGCCTCGACAAATCATGTGGTAGACTTCTGTACTCACCCTCTATGATTTGGAAGATAATTTTAGTCTGTGCAATATTGCACAACATCTGTCTGAAGACAAATCTGCCATGGGACTATAAGAGTGCAATCCCATCTGACCATGAGGAGGATGATGAATCAGAAGCAGATATTGAGCACATGATGGCAGGTCGTGGGAAATGTGATCAAATAGTGGCAAACTATTTTTCATAATAACATTAAAACGAGGGTAATAATGACAGAAATTGTATAAACCTATCAACCAATACATATTTTGTTGGAAATGTCCATTGTGTGCTGTTTGTGTCATATATTTATAGGTACATATATTGTTACTCACATCATCTCCACTAGATGTAGGCCTCAACATGTATGAATCTTGTGTTCCAAGCTAGAGGACAGGATTGCTCAATATATAGATAGATGTGGGGCATTTCAAAACTCCCTACCTCAAGTAGTGCAGTGAAGCACAGCAAGCTGTCTTGCTGTGTTCTGCTGCCTCAGTGTGTGCTAAATATGGCCCTCAGTGTGCTATGGATCACAATTCTCCCAATAAGTCAGTCCCTGAGGCAATCTTCAAATTGATGTGTGTTGTAGAGATGGACTAGCATGCAGAGCAGCAGCACTTTGCTGGAACAAATGTTGCAGCAGATAACATTACAAATCATTAGAGACATTTATCATGGCCAAAGGCCTAGCCTCAGATTTTGATGTCAAAATGTAATTTGTCAAATATGCATTAATGCATGTCTGGGAATCAACAAAAAGCACAAACACCTTTCCAAGGTTTATTGATGTAAGGTCTACTTTTGCCCACACTTGATACAATACATTTACCATGCTTTGCAGAGCAATGCAAGGAGGCTCAAATGCCCCTAACAAAATAGACTCAATTGTCAAAGTAGCAATGTGTAACATTTATCTGAAAAAAAGTCAAAGGAGATGTCTGCCACGCATCACATCACTTCAGGAATACAAAGATGTGTAATGTGTGAAGCATGTTTGTCATAATAGAAGCACAAATGGCTGTGGTCGTACATAAATATTTGAAATATTATGTTTGCACTGGAATCTAAATTTACCCTGCATGGTACAAATTGTTTACCCCTGCCCTGAGTGCTCCACTGTATTGTTCTCTGAATCCCTAATGCTTGTATATTCACATAGTGGAACATTGAATATCTGTGTGTGTCATGACATAAGCCTGTGTTGTGGATTGTGGTCTTGTTGGACCAGGAGGGGCATCCATTGAGCTACCGTCATAGTTGCGGAATGTTACTGCCTTTGGCAGGAGTAAAACAGTGCATGTGTGGTGTTGGCATCAATAGTAGTTGACCTGACCATTCTACCATTGGTCAATGGAGTGAGGCCTACAGGGTCTTGCACCTCCTCTTAAGGTCTTGTGCTGTGTGTTCAACTCACCCCTGCCTAACATCAGGTTGTCATGGAGGTGTGTGCATGATTAAATCATGTGCTAAGTGCATGTGCCTTTGCAAGACATGCACCACACATACTGTGAAATGTCGAACAGCGTGCACATAGTAATTGTGTGGGTTTGCTGGTAGTGTGTGTTGACAGTGTCACACTTTAGAACAGTACAAATTGACTTTAGTACTGAACAGTGGGTGCAGACTGAGTGTGTGTGCTGCATGTGAGTATGCTAGTGGTAGTATGATACATGTGGATTACAGTACTGGGCAGTGAATGTGCTGTGACTGTATGCTGAGTGCAGAAGTGCCTGAACTGCTACATAACATGGATGACCTTGGGTTCATTTTTGTGTAAAGCCATGCCTGCCTGGGGAAAGCATGAGGAGTAGAGGAATAACAAGACAAGCTTGATAGTACAGCAAAGCTGCATGCTGAGTGGGACATACACTGGAGGATGGGAGAGCCAGGCTGCCTCTGTACTAATTGCTTTTTGATTCTGTGGTAGATCACAAGGAAGGGGCCTGGACACATCTCTGGAAGATAGACATTAGGCTGAAAAGATAATACAATAAAGACCTTTTAATGCACATATGAATGTGTCTAACATCCAGGTGTGTACCCTGGTCACTCTTATGAATCTTGTTGTGTGATCAATCAGATTTGGAGTCCTGCTTTGCTGTGCTGTCATGCTGCTGGATTTCCCCCTGCCTGGGTGAGAAGGACTGAACCCGTTTCACTTGAACCCAGAGTGACTCCAAGGGCTAGATGGCTGGCCTCTTGATCTGAAGTCTCAGGGACATAAAAGACTTCCAACCACCCTACCTCGGTACCTGGACTATTCCATCTATTTGTCAGACCTGCCAAGTGGTTCCACCCCAGGCCTGGACCCTTGGAATTGGGCCTAAGGAGTTTGCTCCATGTTGAAATGGTACATCACCACTACAGTGCAGATCAGAACTCGCACATCTCTTCTGTTGCGTGAATCAAAACTGGTGCAGTGCTTCTGTTGTGTGGATCAGCACTGAAGCTTCATTGCCACTGTGTGGGATATACAGAAAAAATATATAGTAGTGCACCAACAAGAAATGTAAATACAAAAGTCGATTCAAACTGTCAGCTGTTCCATATTTTCTTTTTTTTTAGTTTCAAGACAGACATGAGATTTTGTAATTCCAAACATTACAGCCAGAAACAAAGCCAGCACATTTAGTTCACTACAGTGAACTTCTTCAGGGCATCAAGATTTTCTTAGATAGTAAGCAAATTGGTGGGGGTCATCAATATATAATCCCACATTCTTGGAAATGTCATCAGCGTAGAGGTCTCAGTTATATTTCAACCACCTGTTCACTCGTATTTCAAATCAGGCAGACCCCACAAAGGACACCTGAATCCATGTCAAATTGAGATTGGCTGTTTTTGTTGGAGTCTGTGTTTGGTCTGTCCCTGTGAATAATAGTTTGCGAAGTCTTTGTGTCTAAGTGTTGTTTTTGTTGTATTTCTAAATGTATTTGTATTGTTGGGTATTCATGTGATTTGGCGCATTAGTTAATGAGGTATAGTTAAGGGTTTAAGGGATATATATAACAAAAAATTGTGCGCTAAGGATAGCTAGGACTTGCTCCATTGTGGCCATGTCTGGAAAGGGGAGAAAGAAGAATTGCACGGCGGGAGAATTTGGATGTTTGATCTGGCTGGTCATGCACTCCCTGTAGCAGATGCTGGCTGTAGGAGGAAGGGTCAGCAAAGGCTATAGACCCAAATATTGTAATGATCGGTTGGAGCGGGTGCGGTGGTACATGAGCAAGGTGGCCCATGGCCAGTTTCCCAACTGAAGCATTGTTGGGTGGGTGTAATTGCCTGTGAAGCTGATGTTCTGGACCTGCTAGATTTGGAGATTAAAGGCCTCATAGATATGTATGAATGTACCACCAGCTTGTAGAAATGTAGATAACTTAGTTGAGGTACCTATCAATATAAAAATGTATTTGCAATGTAAGGATGCCTTGTGACACACAAGGTAAAGCCGAGTGTCTTCAGGTGGCAAATGACTCAAACTGTCACACAAAGCAGCATATCTTGCATACATGCTGTGTTGTTTCAAAAGGAGCTAGCACTCTTGATGCTAAGTTACACAAAGGAGACCCTTGTCCAAATGAGGGCAATATCCAGCACTGACGGAGGTTTGGGCTTGTAAATGTCATTGGATTAATCATTTATTTCTGTTTTTCCTCACTCATGTGACGCAAAAACTTTATGATGTATGGCTATATCAGTCCCTCAATTAATCAATCAAGGATCGATAAAGCACACCAAATCACCCATGAGGGTCTCAAGGACATGGAGTTGCTAACTGCTTTGTGGTGCTCTGAACAATCAATGAAAATGTGTTGAAAAGCAAGGAGAAAGCATTTAACAATTGGGGGGAAAAGGAAGGAAAGAGCAGTGAAAAATGAAGGAACAGCAAGGAGAAAGCACTCACAAAATGGGGGGAAAGGAAGGAGAAAGCACTCAGAAAACAGGACGAAAAATGAGGAAGGTAGGCACAAGAGCGATGCAGCAACACGGGGAGAGCTGGGCTTGGCACCTGCTAAATGCGGTCGTGCTACAGACTCCGCTTAGCAGACCTTGGAAAGAGGGAGGAGTGTTGGGAGGCAGTAGGTGGTTTCTCGGAGGAGGCAAGAAAATTGGTGCAGACTGGAGCAGCAAGAGGGAAAAAGCAAGGAGAAGGCACTAAAAATGAGGGGGTAACTAAGGAGGAAGCCGTGAGAATGAGGGAAAAGAAAGTAGAAGGCACTCAAAAACACAGGTGCAAAGGAAGAAGAAAGCAATGAAAAATGAGGGAAAAGCAAGGAGAAAGCACTCAAATAACGGAGAAGCAAGGGAAAGACAGGCGCAAGAGCAACACAGCAGCACGGGAGAGCTGTGCCTGAGGCTTGCTCAATGGGGTCGCACTGTTGCTTCCACAAATTCGATCGTGAGAGGAGGGTGGAGCACTGGGAGGCGGAGCTAGGTGGGAAGCAGGGAAATAGGTGACAGGCAGGAGCGGGAATGATGGAACAACAAGGAGAAAGCAATGAATATGTGATGAAAGCAAGGAGAAGTCACACAAAAACTGGGCGAACATCATTGAGAAAACAATGAAAATGAGGGAAAAGCAAGGAGGAAGCACTCAAAAATGGAAGAAAAACAAGGAGAAAGCAGTGAGAACAAGGGAAAAGCAGGGAGAAAGCACTCAAAAACAGGGGTAAAGGAAGAAGAAAGTAGGGAAAAATAGGGAAAAACGAGGAGAGGACAGGGGCAAGAGCGATGTAGCAGCATGCGGAGAGCTGGGCCTGGGACCCTATGGCTAGCTTCCCAATACAGATCATTATCAACACTGCACAAAGTAGAATGTATGTCTGTGTGGCAAGGCTAGTGTGTATGTACTAAGGGACCGATTTTTCAATTCTTCACACAGCACAGCAAGTCATCTTGCTGCTCTGTGAAAGGGTAGGAATGCGTCATATGTATTATATTATGGTGAATTCCCTGTCCATTTCTAGCACTGGCACACTTTTGGCTGCCTAGTGCCAATGCTTACACTCTAGCTTCATGGGGCAAGGGGGCCTGTGATGAAGCTGGCTAGCAGTTCTTACAACATCACATGCATGGGACCTGATTTGACTTGTGATGTGAGACATTTTTTACCTTTCTCCTCCAGGCACATCAGCCCTGTGAGGTGACTAGCAGCATTCCATTGTCTAAAAATGTATACATATGTGTGTAAGGGTGTCTAAATATGCTATGACACTGGTATGTCTTAGTTAGGAGGGGGGTAAACTCCGCTCAGCCAGCTGACATTATGGAGTTTTGCCACTCCGTTCTCTGCTTGGAGCATGGAGTTCTGCAAAAATGCCGTCAACCTACATGTGGCAGAGTACACTAGCACCCTCCTCTACAATAAGCCCGTCTGTAGTTAGATAATGCACGAGCCGCTAAGCACCTGTAAGCAAGCTCACAACAAGGTTGACATGCAGCCTTGTAAATGAACAAGGCTGGCTCTCAAGCAGCACATCCGTAACCTCAACATCCATTTCGTGTCAGATTTTACCAATCCATGGGCATGAGGAAAGGAAATAGGAGGAGGCAGTTTACACCCCTAAACAAGTTACTACAGCCCACTCTGATACTCAAGTGTGAAGACCTCGAGAACTGCTCCCGGCAAGACTACATCCGGGTGAAAGACCTGGAAGAAGGCGGCGAGGGCCCGGACTTGTAAGCATTTATGGTGGGGCTTTTCGCCACAGTGTTGGGAGAGGGTGGCCCAGAGATCCAGCTGGAGTGGGTCCATAGAGTGGGGCCACGGCTGACAGGAGACTCCAGAAAGCCCAGGGACGTACTAGCAAAATTCAGCTCCTTTAAGGTAAAATAACTGGTTCTTCAGAAAACAAGAGCCCTCGATAAAGTAACATTCCAGAACGCAACCTGCTCCCTTTTCCAGGATGCGGCCCAGGCCACCCTGGCCCGTCGCCAGTAGTTCAGGCTGATCAAAGAGGCCCTGAGAGGTTGCCAAATAAAATAAAGCTTGACCTATCCCTTTGGCCTGGCCTTCTCAATGGAAAACAAGCACTTTTACTGCACGGAGCTGGGGGAAGCAGCAACTCTGCTGGGTATTGAGATATCTTCTCTGAAGCAGACAACAGCAGCAGGTGTCGCAGGAATGGAACCTCATATGGAGGTATGCAGCTGGGGTTCTTGGCAGCTGCAGAAAATGAGGCAGCTAGAAAATGACGGGCAGATTTGTTAGGCGACTCTATCATTTGAGAAAGTCAGGAACTGCACAAGCAGCCTATCAAGGAATAGTGATGATAAGAGTCAAAAGGGGGTTTATCCCACCTACAGAAGATGATATAAGATTAGGTTTAATGAAGATTCCGGGGATGTGAGCATTTTGGGGGTGAAGCCTTGCTTAGTAGACAGGAAATTAACAATTGCTCATACTAAAACCATTCTGAGAAGATGTTAAGAGGGCCTTGGGAGTGGAAATAGGACCGCCCCAGGAGATGCTCAAGTTGAGGTTCTCTTTTGAGATAGAGAGCCTCAGAGCTTGAAGCTCTGGTTCATATTTGTTTATGTTGAGTATGTTTTGTATCACAGTGCTCATCGATCTGAATATGAGACTATGGTCATGGTGGGGTGTTGGTTGGGGGAGAGGGGGACTTGGAGGATCTCATGGGAGAATCCAGGGAGACGTGAGGGAGGGTTCCAGGATGACTAATGGTGGTTAACTGGTTATCTTAGAATATGAGGGGCCTTAACTCCCCCAACAAGAGACAGAGCATGTGGAAATTTCTGATAGACCCCATTCCCAACACCCAGACTTGTTGGCACGCTTGGACGATATCTCCCTCCAGCTACACCTTCCCTCCCTCAAACTCCACAGTTTGAAAGCCCTCTCACTCGAATATCTCCCCTTGTTTAAGCCCCCTCCTCCCTAGTCCGAACCGGCCCAGAGCCTCCGCCAACGCCACTGACACAGCTCCCCGAGACCATCCCCTGTCACTCACCCTCGAACGCTGGATGAACGACTGCGCCAACACCGTCACCCCGCTGAAAAACCCAGCCAGCAGAGACACCAGCAGAAGAGTCAGCTGGTTCACCCCAGAACTCCTCGACTCAAAACACACCTGCCGGAAACTGGAAAACATATGGCACAGCGACAAGACGCCAGACAGCCGCGCTGCCCACAAAGACGCCATCCGCAACCACCACCACCTCATCAGGACCACCGAAAGGACCTCCTTCACAAACCGCCTTGACAACAATGCACACAACTGCAAGGAACTCTTCACCATCGTGAAGGAACTCTCCAACCCCAGCTCGAACGCCAACGACATCCCACCATCGCAAGCCCTGTGTGACTCCCTTGCCTCCTTCTTTCACCGACATCCACAACAGCTTCAGACCCCAAACGACCCATGCCGACCGCACCGCACCAAACCCACCGCACCCCTCTGCCCAGGACACCCTGACAAACTGGGCCAATGTGAGCATTGAGGACACAATCAAGACTATGGGAACAATCCACTCCGGATCCCTGTCCGACCCTCTCCCGCACCACATCTTCAACAAAGCCGGCAATTCCATCGCACCCCACCTGCACAAAATCATCAACCTCTCCTTCGAGACCGCCACCTTCCTGAGAACTGGAAGCACGCAGAGATCAACGCCCTACTGAAGAAACCCAAGGCGGACCCGAGCGACCTCAAGAACTTCCGACCCATCTCCCTGCTTCCGTTCCCAGCAAAGGTCATCGAGAAGATAGTAAACACCCAGCTCTCCCGTCACCTCGAAGACAACAACATCCTGGACCCGTCCCAATCAGGATTCCGCAGCAACCACAGCACCGAGACCGCCCTCATGGCCGCCACAGACGACATCAGGATCCTACTAGACAACGGTGAGACGGCGGCCCTCATCCTCCTGGACCTCTCCGCCGCCTTCGACACCGTCTGCCACCGCGCACTACGCATGCGCCTCCATGACGCAGGGATCCAAGACAAGGCCCTGGACTGGACCACCTCCATCCTCTCCGGCAGAACCCAGAGAGTCCGCCTCCCCCCATTCCGGACCGAGGCCTTCGAGATCATCTGCGGAGTCCCTCAAGAATCTTCCCTCAGCCCGACACTGTTTAACATCTAGATGGCGCCACTAGCACGCATCGCCCGACAGCACGACCTCAACATAATCTCCTACGCCGACGACACTCAGCTGATCCTCTCCCTCACCAAGGACCCCCTCACCGCCAAATCCAACCTCCACCAGGCTACCTCAAACTAAATACAGACAAAACGGAAATCCTCATCCTCGGATCCAACCCCTCCGCATGGGACGACTCCTGGTGGCCCACGTCACTGGGGTACCCCCCGGCCCCCACCGACCATGCACGCAACCTGGGAGTCATCCTCGACTCAAAACTCTCCATGACCAAACAAGTCAATGCAGTCTCCTCCAGCTGTTTCAACACCCTCCGCATGCTCTGCAAGATCTACAGATGGATCCCGACAAACACGAGGAAAACAGTCACCCAGGCCCTAGTCAGCAGCAGACTCAACTACGGAAACGCGCTCTATGCTGGAGCCTCATCCAAACTCATCAACAGACTACAGAGAATAGAGAATGCCTCGGCACACCTGATCCTCGACGTCCCACGCCGCGACCACATCACCCCCCACCTGAGGAACCTGCACTGGCTCCCCGTCAACAAAAGAATCTCCTTCAAGCTCCTGATCCACGCACACAAGGCACTCCACAAAACCGGCCCAGCCTATCTCAACAGTCGACTATCCTTCTACGTACCAAACAGGAAACTCCGCTCCGCTCTGCTGACCACGCCCTGGCCACGGTCCCACGCATCCGGAAAACTACTTCCGAGGCAGATCCTTCTCCCATCAAGCCACCAAAACCTCAGAAGACCTGCTGACCTTCAGGAGACAACTCAAGACCTGGCTCTTCGACCAATAGCAGCAGCATCCCCCCCAGCGCCTTGAAACCCTCACGGTATGTAGTACGCTTTACAAATCATTGATTGATTGATTGACCTACCATCTCCAATTCTGTTCCACTACCTAATGCAGCCTCTCGCCCAAGAGGCGCATCCTGTCTCACGCCTAATGAAATTGACAGCCTTCTCAAGTCCTATTCGTCCAACACGGACTTCAACACAAGTCCAAAGGGAATAATTCAAACCATTCATTCTAACCCTAACAGAGAACCCTACCACAACCTCAGAGTCATAAATAACGATAACCTCAAGAGAGTGATCACCACTCAGACTCCTCCCCCCATGCATCGGCTCCACTCAAATGCATACTACTCAATTGTAGGTCTGCCAGCAAACAAGCCTCCAAGATCTTCCACCTAATTCAACAGAATGAGATAGATATCATTATCCTAACAGAAACCTGGCTCAACCCTTCGTCCACTCCAATTCTTGACCTCTTGGAGCCCCCCACCCACAACATAATTCATCTTGACAGAGTTAAGAAGCTGGGGGGTGGCTTAGCTTGTATACATCAGAGTACGCTTGCGGTCTCCCTTTCAGAGTCATCTCTCCCAGTAACTTGCAAATACCTTTGTCTCAATATCTCTAGTAACAATCATCCGGTTTGCAAATTACAGACATTCTATCACCCCCCCCAGGCGACAATCTCTCCTTCGCTGAACAATTAATGGAAATCATCTCTGGTAAAGTGGACTCAGTCCTGTCCCACATCTATCTTGGGGACTTTAACCTTTACTGGTCTAACACTAATGATCAAGCAGTCTCATGCCTCAATTCCACGACCACAAATTGATTCAACATTGTGACCAGCCTACTCACATTAAAGGGGAAACTTTAGACCTCATCATCTCCAAAGTTCATACCATCTCATTGGATTCCATCATACCATGTGATTGGTCGGACCATCACATAATTTCCGTCCATATCAACTTTGAGGTTCATCAGAGTAAGGTACAAAAAACCAAACCAAAGATTTGGAAAAGGGACCTCAGAGATATCAATACAGTTGACCTAGCAACCCGCTGTAATCGGGCGCTCTTTCCCAATTGGATATACTTGAAGTCCATGCTCTCACAGACTTCTACAACTCTTCTATTTCCAACATCATGGACTCTTTGGCCCCACTACAACAAAAAAATGTGCCTGCAAACATTTCTAAACCTTGGTTCAATGGCAACCTAAACTCGTAACGTCGCAATCTAAGGGCCATAGAACGTTCCTGGAGAACCACTCCATCTGCGGACCATCTAAAAAACCTTAGAGCAGCAAGAAGTGCATATAACAAACAAATCAAGTCAGCTAAGGCGGAGTATTTCAGATCCCAACTTAACCAAGCGGCGAATCGACCCAGGAAACTTTGAATTGGTTAAACAACAATCGGTGGTAGCCCCTAACCGACCAGCCTCGGAAGTCAGACCTCCCTCATGTGATGATCTGGCTGCCTTTTTTACTGAGAAAACAAGACTTATTAACATTGATCTGGAAGCCAGGAGAGCTCTATTGCTACCCAATGAACCTGCACCCCCACTGGTCATACTAGACAAGACAGCACCAGGTAGCTGAGGTATCAAGAACAACGCTTCCTGGGACACCTTTACCCCCCTCAATGAAAATGATATCAAAAAGGTCCTTCGGAGTATCAACCCATCTATTCACTTCAGTGACCCGTTACCACCTACCATCTTCAAAGTAATTAAGGATGAAATCTCCCCCTTCTGGACAAAGATCGGCAATGCGTCTCTGTCACAAGGCACGATCCCAGAATGCCTAAAAGAAGCTCAGAAAACACCTATATTAAAAAACAACACAGCATTCCTTAACAACTTCCGACCTATCTCCAGCATCCCCACTCTAGCCAAACTCCTTGAAAAATGCATCCAGTCAAAACTATGTGCGCACATCGAAAATTTCCATCTCCTTGACCAACACCAATCTGGCTTTCGTAGTGGGCACAGCACTGAATCGGCTCTCACCCATGTGATGGATGACATCCTAATAATGCTTGATCGAAATGAATCCTGCCTCCTTATCCTACTTGACCTTTCCTCCGCATTTGAAAATGTCAATCATGACAACCTCCTATTCATTCTGGAGCATAGGATGGGCCTTTCTGGTCAGGTACTGCATTGGTTCTCATCCTTTCTGCAGCACAGAACCCAAAGAGTTAAAGCAAACCACTCACTCTCCCAGCCATCCTCAGTCAGCATGGGGGTTCCCCAAGGGTCCTCCTTATCTCCTATTCTCTTCAATTTATTCCTGGAACCATTAGCTAATGTTCTAAAATCCTTGGACATTCGCTTCCATATGTATGCAGATGACACCCAACTCTATCTGAAAATCTCCTCCCCGGATGACATCACTTCTCTCAACTCCACCCTACTGACTACCCAAAACTGGTTAACTGCAAACCACCTCCTGCTAAACACCTCCAAAACAGAATTCCTCCACATTTCTCCCCCGAAACATACTCCTAACATCGACCTATGGATGAATCAACTCACCGCCTTCAACTTCTCCCCCCGCATTATCGACTCAGCTAAATCTCTAGGAATTACCCTGGACAAGCATCTGAAGATGAAGACTCACATTAGCAACGTGTGCAAGGGAGCTAACCACTTTCTGAGAACATTTAGGAATCTCAAACCTTTCCTACCTCAAGCAGATTTCAAGCAAGTGGTCCAAGCGCTTATTTTCCCGAGACTTGACTATGGCAGTGCTACGCTATGTGGCCTCCCCAAATATACTTTAGCCTCCCTAAAGGCTTCTCTGAACGCTGCGTCCAGATTGATCACGGGCACCAAGCAAATCTCCCCGGTTTTAAAATCGCTAAACTGACTACCCTATGAAGCTAGAATTCAACTGAAGAGTGCCTGCCTATCACACAAAGCCCTCCACTTCAAAAGCCCCATCTATCTTACACAAAAGAACTATCAGGGGGGAAAAGATTGTCTAGGAGTGCTAATTCTCTCCTCTTGAAACCACAGATCTTCCGCAAAAAGAGAACATGCCAACGAGCCTTCTCGGGCGCTGCTCCTAAAATTTGGAACTCTCTTCCACCGGAAATTCGGAGAATCTTTTCCAAGGCTGCTTTCAAACTGGAAGCAAAAAGATTCCTCATGAGAAAGTTCTTACCTTAACATGAGGGGCAATTTTTAGCACTAAGCACATCGTAAATACTATAGTATTAGTTATTATTCTTGTATATGATAATTATTTTTGTTTTGGTTATTATTCCTGTACATAATTACTGAATTTACTCCCCTTAAGTCACTATGCTCCATCGTCTAGCCCATTCTTCGTTCACCCAGGTGTATAAATGATCTGTTAGATGTGCAACAATTAATTCAATGCCTATTAGTCTCTCCATTTGACTCATGTTTTGATTATTGTTTTGGTACTGGTTATTATTCCTGTATATGATTATTTCACGTGCCCCCCTTATGTCTCTATGCTCCATCGCATAGCCCATTCCTACTCGTTCACTCAGCTTTATAAATGAGCTGTTATGTGTGTACTTTTTGATTCAATAACTTTTAGATTCCCCATGTTTGACTCATGTTTTGATTTGGTACCTTTGCGTCAAATTGTAAAGTGCTCAGATATCCTTCGGGATCAAGTTCGCGCTATATAAAACTTTATAAATAAATAAAATGAATAACCATCATTTTAAAATAGCTGGCCTGCAGGAAACCCATCTTCAAAAAAGTGATGAGCAAAGGCTGAAGTAAAGGGCCTTCCCACAAGTCTTTTGCTACTCAGCACCTATGAAGCATAACGGGGTAGCTATACTTTTTCATTCCTCAGTCCAGTTTCTCCTCTAGGCCTCCAAATCAGACAAAGCAGGGCAATTCCTGATGGTCAGGAGTGAGCTAAGAGGAAGATCATGCACAATTGCTACGGTCTATGCACCCAATGAGGGGCAACAAGCCTTCCTGGGTACATTTATATCCACACTGGAGGGGTTTGCCACGGGCAACATAATTCTACTGGGAGATTTTAATTTAATATGGGACCCAACACTAGACACAACACACCTGCATAGGGCAACGGGGGGGGGTGTTCAGCAAGATGCTTAAAGCTGTTTTACATGGTTTGGGTCTCTTAGACGCATGGAGGGGTCTTCACCCCTTGAGGCAAGATTATTTCTTCTTCTCTCACTCCCACAGGACCTATTCCAGAATTGACCATGCCTTCATTAGCCAGTCTCTGTTCCATACACTCCGGGATCCAATTCCACGCGATTTGCCTTTCAGATCATTCTCCCTTAGCGATGGTCCTTGATTGGCCCACCCCTCGCTCAAAACATGCTAGGCGGTATTTCCCCAACTTTCTTGGTAGGGAGCGACTTCTCAGGGACAAACTAAGAAACGCAATTATGGAGTTTTTTTTACATAAAATTCTCCTGCAAATAACTGGGACGCATTCAAGGCGGTCATAAGGGATAAATGCATTGAGTTAGCCACCACGCTTAAAACCAACGCAAGGGGGAGAAACTCCTCTTAGAGGGGGATCTACAAAAAGCCGAAAAAGCACACAAGGTCAGTCCATCGGAGGGTCACACAGCTAAAGGGGAAGTTGCAAGCCATTTACACTAATGGGGTGGAAAAAAACATTCTGTGCCTGCAAGCCCGAAGCTACGAAGGAGGAAACAAAGTTGGTGCCCTGCTGGCACGTCAACTTAGAGCTAAGCAAGAAAAATAATATATTACACACATAGTAGATAATGCTGGTATCTCCCAACACAGTGAAAAGGGGAAAGCCAGAGCGTTCGGGGAATTCTACCACTCCTTATACACCCCGGGATCAGGAGAGGTACCTTGAGAAACTTGATCTGCTGCAGGTATCAGCCTCCACAAACGATGGCCTCAGTAGACCTATCTCCTATGAGGAGGTTCAGAGGGCAACAGACACACTCAAACTGCAGAAGGCACCTGGCCCAGATGTGTTGAATGCTCAATTCTAACGTACATTTGCGCCGGAGCTGACTCCCCGCTTAGTGACCCTGTTTAATGATATTGCGACCACGCAACAGGTGACTCCTTCCAGGCTCTGATTACCATCATCCTCAAACTGGGAAAAGACATTAAAAGTGTTGCGTCCTGCAGGCCTATCGCACTCCTGAACCTAGACGCCAAATTATACTCTGAAATACTGCCCACTCGCTTAGAAAACGTTATGCCATCCCTCATTAAGGCAGATCAAGCGGGTTTCATTAGGGGTAGGCAGACTCATGATAATCTGCGGAGAGTGGTACACATCATTGGAAAAAAAGGCAGAAAAAAGGCATCCCAGTGGCCCTTCTTTCCCTAGACATGGAGAAGGCCTTTGATCGGGTTGCTTGGGCCTTTCTGACTCGAAAAATGAGGCAATTTGGGTTCAACAAGACCTTTATCGGTATAGTGCAGGCCAACTATCAGTCTTCCAGATCCCGTGTACTGGTGAACGGTGGCTTCGGAATCCTTTGATCTCTCGCGGGGAACTAGGCAGGGATGTCCGCTGTCCCGCTGCTCTTTGCCCTTAACATTGACCCCCTAGCAAAATGAATCAGGGTTAATCCAGACATAAGAGGGGTTCCATTCAGGTCAGATGAGCACAAGATCTCTCTCCTTTGTAGATAATGTCCTGATTCCCATCACAAAGCCGCTGACTTCTCCACCATCCAAACAGAACTCAATTTTTTCGAAAAAGCCTCAGGGTTTAAAGTAAACCTATCGAAGTCCTATCTACTCAACTTCACATTGCCCAGGGAGACTATGAGGGTCATAGAAGAAGCTTCCCCTTTTCATTGCACACACAAAGACATTACATATCTGGGCGTCAAACTCACCCCCAGGCTGTCGGATCTTTATCGGGCCAACAACCCTCCCCTGCTGTGATAGCTTAAAGCACATTTCGCTAGATGGAGAACCTCCTACACCTCCTGCATATGACGTATCAACGCCATCAAAATTAATTTCCTTCCTAGGCTGCTCTATCTCTTTCAAAGCCTACTGATACCGGTTGAAAGGGGTCTTTTTGTTTACCTGATGGGACTGCCCCTTGATCCCGCACTTTTGGAAGGAAATCCTATCCCAAATTAAACTGATTTTGGGTTATCCACTGCCCACCACAATGGATCACACTCTTCTGGGGATTCGTGACCCCAGTCTGAAACATGAAACAGAAGGGGATCACTCTGTTATGCGGCTGTGCTTGGGAGCCGCCAAGATGGCAATAGCTGCAGCATGAAAGAAGGCTGAGGGCCCCTCTCTCACGCAATGGCATGCCAGGTTATGGCGAGCCCTGGCAATGGAAAGAATGGCAGATATAGTGGAGGTCTCGTGAAAAGTGTTCGAGTATATCTGGGCCCTCCGAGTAGAATATTTGTCAGAGGGTTTGCCTCTATTTGCTTGTGGTCCCAGACTGAGAGCCCTCCAGCTCCTTCATATTTAATAATCCGAGGGGCCACTTTTCCTGGGTAATAAGACTGGACAGACTTGGTTTATGCCCGGCCCTTATTGGACCGCCCTCACATATGTCCGGTTTTGAACTATAATTGCTGTGATACATATGTTTGTTTGTACTTGTATTTTTTTTTGTCTTTCTGAAAGACATGGTTTTGGTGGGAGGCACGAGCGCCAAATATCAATGTGTCCCATATTAGTATACAGGCGAGATGTGATACATGGCAACTTCAGAAGCAACCAGCGGGGGACACGAAGAGTTGATGTCAATTCAGGTTGAGACCTAGTACACAAGTTGAGTGTTCTTTTGACATTCCTGTACCTCTTGATCTGTAAGCTATGCTGGTGGCCACTACCATTGTTTGTCTTGTACTGATTTAAAACCAATAAAAACATTTTGATGGTTTCAGAAGGGGGCTAGGCACGACCGAGCATTACCTTAATTTGTCCTTTATTATTAACAAATATGTTTGATTGGGCTCGCTCGCTATGGGCTGAGAGAGATGATTCCACAGGGCAGATCAGCCCCACAGGACCATAATAACGGGCTAAGTGGATAGCGGCCGGCTGCAGGGAGTTTCCAACAGGAGATACGTAAATAATCTGGATACTAGTTGTACATTATAAAATAAATAGTCTGGTGCCCCCCTATGCTGGAGATGCTCCGGCCACCCTGCCTAGGCTGGAATCCACTCTGAATTATTATAATGTAATGCCTCAGATTTCATGCTGTATTCTGCCGGCAATGTATGTTTGTAGTAATGTTAATTATCTTTGAAACACATGTGACGTTGATTTGCATCTCTGACCAATATGTTGTAACTGTTGATTGTTTTGAAATGCCAATAAGAAAAAATGTATTATTAACAAATATGTGAAGGCCAGGAAGGGCTCGATCCACCTGGCCTTCATGGACTCGTCCAGTGCCTTTGACACTGTTAACTGGGAGAAATTGTGGGATATACTGGAATGTTTGGGTGTGGAAGAATAACTGGTGTCACTCATTCGTCTGCTAAATTTTAATACTTCAGTCTCTATAAGCAAGGGCACTCAAGTGGAAAAAAAGGACCCAATGGCTTCAACAGAGGGTGTCCAACAAGGGTGCATCCTTGCCCTGTTACTGTTTTTAATATATACAAATGGTTTGGAAGCCTCTCTGTTAAGCAGGAAACTGGATTTTCCTAAAATTGGCAGTAAATTTGTCCCCTTACTATCTTATGCTGACGACACAGTGTTAATGGCTACGACAGCGAATGGCCTTCAGAGTTACCTTGATACTTTCATTGATTTTATGTTGTCACTTGATTTAAAAGTACATTTTATTAAATCATATATTATGGTATGCGGCCCAAAGTGTACAAAAACCAAGCCTTTCATTGCGCGGGACAAGAGAATAGCAAAGGTTGAGAATTTTATGTACTTGGGGAATTTATTTAACAATAAGCTAAGTTGGGACCCACTTGTGACAGCAAGAACCCACCATATAACTAGGGCTGTGGACAGGCTATTTCGCTTTGCATCCAAACTAGGCCGTAACCCTGTGAGGGAAATAATTACCCTTTACAAAGCCAAATGCCTTTCCATTGCAACATATGGGGCAGGGATGTGGGGACATCACAAAAACTGCGAGTTACAAATAAGGGGCCGATTCCGATAGCCGGTCGGACAACTGTCCGTAGCCGTACCGTGCGACCGACATGTACCGGGAGCCGGTCCGTCCTGTAGAGCAAGTACGATGCGCATAACTGCCAAAAACCCGACCGACGCGTAGGCTGTGATTCAAGCTCCATTCTCCGTCTGAGCCGTAAGTCCTAACGCTGAACCGAGTCGCCCGGAAGCAGTATCCATAGCAGTTTCTGCCATGACAAGTACGATGCGTACTTCCTATGCGCTGGACGGGTCGCCATGTACGGGACGTCACAGCATCCGGAAAACAAGCATATCAGCTACGATTCGCGCCACAACTCAATACACTGCTTCGAGACGGACCAGCTTGCAGCGGGTACGAGACGGAGCAACAAGCAGTGTGTACGACACAAACACATCATGAATCCCATCGTGCAGGTCATACCAGTACTCTACATCTATGACCGGCTCAGGAACCGATGCCGACGGCGCAGGCGGTAAGTCAGACACCTACCACACAAACAAACGACATGAACCCGCAAAATGGCACACACACACACACAGGGGATCAACATCCTGGCCACTAACAACAGCACACCATAGGGGTTGCATGGCCAGCACCACTAACACTGCCACTCACAGGGGACCTGTTGCCCATCACCCCTGCCACCCCCAGCCATATGGCTGATGTTGCCCATCACCCCTGCCACCCCCACTCACAGAGGACTTGTTGCCCATCACCCCTGCCACCCCCAGCCATAGGGCTTATGTTGCCCATCACCCCTGCCACCCCCACTCACAGGGGACCTGTTGCCCATCACCCCTGCCACCCCCACTCATAGGGCTTATGTTGCCCATCACCCCTGCCGCACCCACTCACAGGGGACCTGATGTCCAGCATTACTGCCACCCCCACTCATAGGGCTTATGTTGCCCATCACTCCTGCCACCCCCACTCATAGGGCTTATGTCGCCCATCACCCCTGCCACCCCCAGCCATAGGGCTGATGTTGCCCATCACCCCTGCCACCCCCACTCACAGGGGACCTGTTGCCCATCACCCCTGCCACCCTCACTCATAGGGCTTATGTTGCCCATCACCCCTGCCACCCCCACTCACAGGGGACCTGTTGCCCAGCACTACTGCCACCCCCACTCACAGGGCTTATGTTGCCCATCACTCCTGCCACCCCCACTCATAGGGCTTATGTCGCTAATCACCCCTGCCACCCCCAGCCATAGGGCTGATGTTGCCCATCAACCCTGCTACCCCCACTCACAGGGGACCTGTTGCCCATCACCCCTGCCACCCCCACTCACAGGGGACCTGTTGCCCATCACCCCTGCCACCCCCAGCCATAGGGCTTATGTTGCCCATCACCCCTGCCACCCCCATTCACAGGGGACCTGTTGCCCATCACCCCTGCCACCCCCACTCATAGGGCTTATGTTGCCCATCACCCCTGCCACCCCCACTCACAGGGGACCTGTTGCCCAGCAATCCTGCCACCCCCACCCATAGGGGTCCTGCTACCCAGCACTCCTGCCACCCCCACCCATAGGGGACCTGTTGCCCATCACCCCTGCCACCCCCACTCACAGGGGACCTGTTGCCCATCACCCCTGCCACCCCCAGCCATAGGATGGGTGATGCTCAACACATCCAGCATACTCCAACATCAGGTATGTCCGCAAAATACATCCCCCCTAACATCATGTCAACAGTGTGTAGTCTGTGACAAATGCCATAACTGTGATTATGGCTACGGACATACAATGTAACTAACAGCACATGTGTGACCAACACATGAGTGTGACATACACAAGGCAAGCATCACCTTAGCACTGTGGCAATGTAAAAAGAACACCCCCTCACTGTGTAGAACAGTAGTTAAGTGTGGGCTTCAAAAATGCAGCAGATGTTGAGCATTGTGGTGATGGGGACTAAACCCCCCTCATCACAGTGACCAACAGGTAAGTGTCATCATGGTCAAAGCTGCAAATAACAAACAGCATGTATGATCCCTGCTCCCAACACATTAAACACTTCTGGGGCAAACTAGAGGTTGTGGCCCATTCCCACAGAGATGTGGTGAGGCTAACAGTGCTGTAAAAACATAACACACTCTCGGCCATGTGCAGACAAGCACCACACATGGGGGCTGACAACGCATACAGTGTACAATGACACAAGAGCAGAAGTGATCATCACCAAGCATGCACACATCTCGAAAATAGACACACCAATCAAAACAACATGTGTAGACTGTATGTGTCAGCTCACAAACTCACATTCCATGCCAGCAATGGCACCTAACAACGAGGATGAATGTGCACAATGATGTGACATGACTCACAGGGACAACATGCTAAATCACAGAAACAGCATCCAGACAAAGGCCCACAACAGCAATACCAATGCACTGGTGCAGATGCACAAACAGGCAAACTCACACTGCACATCTGACACAGCATGTGCGTGTGTGTGCCACAGTATCCCCAGGCAACTACACAAGACATGAGGGGGGCTGAACCACAGTGACACAGATGTGGACACAGTGCCATCCAAAAGTAAACCATCATTGGGACACCCTCAGTGGGCAATCAGGCATTGGGAGATGACAGAGAGCACAACAGACACATGTGACACAAGCTGGAATGAACACCAACGAACACAGCAAGAGACTGACACACGACAGCGCTACCCCCAGGGACCAGACATTGGGGTGACACAAGCATGCATGACACCTCCACTGTGATGACAAAGGCAGATGTCGTACAAACTGTGAAACCCAGACATGTGTCCTGTGCCACAAACGTACATCACACATACACAAACACAAATCACTCAGTATGGCCCCTCATCCATGGACAAACGGGAGCTGGGGGACCATCCATGCAAACATTCACATCAGTCCACCCTCCACACCACACACCCTGAACTGCAACAATGTGTATCTATAGAGCCCACATGGACAGGTGACATTGCACATGCACCCATGACAAACACAGGAATGTTGGGAGGAACTAAGGTGCACAGACACATCACACAAGGAAAGTTTACAACCCTGGGGAATGACAGACATACTGCACAGTATGCGGTACATGGCCATGACCTCAAAGCTCACGTAACCTCCAGAATCCCTGTCACAGTCCCAGGACAATGCAGAAGCCAAGGAGAACTACAAGGCACACATGCTGACACCTGCCAGCATCGCAGCCATGAACCCGACAAGTGGGAGCAGTTACACACACATACAAATGTCTCAATCACTGAAAACTACCACCTAGGGACAACTACATGATTTAGCAAATAAACAGGTGCTTTGAGGAATCCTGACTGTGTCCCATCTGTGTCTGACAATATCATCACCACTCAGAACTGACGAATCCCAATGATGAAACACCAATTAACAGTAGTGTGTCATGCACCCAGAGATCTGGTAGCCCATTGGAAAAGTAGTGGGATGAACCCAGTACCACTCAGCAAGTATCAACAACAGGAACATATCAAGGGAACACTGTCTGTGTATGAACAGGGATGTGGACACACACAAATGCTCATACAACACACACCATGGTCCCAGGCCATGTCACTGGACAACACACTCACTTGAGGGGACCCAACTCCTGTGGAAGCCCAGCTGTGCCAAACATATTCACCGCAAGCCTCACCCATGTCTGCAGAACACTTGGTCAGTCAGCCATCAGTTACCACACAATGAAGGCTCTGGTCACAACAGCCTGTGTATATGAGTCTCCCCTAAGTCATCTGCACATACCCAAAACATATGTCTAGCAAGTTGCACAGAGGACCCAGTTGCTCCTATTACAATGATACCCACACCTGTAGGTCCAGTGTTGATGAGCACAAAGTATGTGGAAGAGACAAATTGGACAATGGGAAGCACATCATATGTGCATGGGTGCAAGCCAGAGATGTGACCATGCAAATGAAATGCTCACAGAGAGATGTCCACAAATAGTTCATTCTGACACACCCAGGTAGCTGCAAAGGATGACATGGATACCCACCAGAATTGGATACATATCTCATGGACCACAGGGAGTACCTCACAGCAACACATCAGTATTCAACATTGTAAGCAAAGTATCACAGGTGCAAGGGCATGTTAAACATCATCAACATAATGTACAGCTCAATCTAGTTCGCAGGTAGAAAAAAAAAAGCTTTATTCAGCATTTTAAAAGTTAAACCTCTGTGCAAACAAAAGGCCAATGGCCAGTCCATGTCCAAATGCCTTGGAGAGAAGTAGAGTGACAACTGTCACACCTTGCTTGCCTGCACTGCTAAGGACCGGGGTCACCCCCTCGGAGGGGCATACATGGGGGCAGGGCAGGCACTGCAGGGACAGGATCAGGGCGCAGCGGAAGGAGGCAGTGAAGAGGTGGGGGATGCAGGCGAGACACTTGCAACTGCAGTGGAGCTGAATGAAGTGGTGAGTGCTGTCACAACTGTGGGGCACAAGTCAGATGGGGTGGGTGCCGGCACAACTCCAGTGGGCAGGTCAGATGGAGTGGATTGGCTCACCACTGCAGTGCCCAAGTCAGACGGGGTAGTCGTGGACTCCAATGCAGTGCCTACATCCATGGGAGCGGAATGGTGGACAGGTGAGGTCGGCAGGGCAGGGGGGGACACAGTCCCCACATCAGTGGAACTAACTGTCTGACCAGGTGTGGAGGAGCAAGTGCTGGGGGGGATTGCCTTAGCATTTTGGGGATGGTGTTTCTATGGGTGGGGGAACCCGGGGCAGGGAGTGGAGGCCTGGGGGATGGAGGACGGAGACTTTGCCTTGGAGCTGCATGGTGGTGGGGGGGTCTTGCTCTTCTGGCGCCGTGGGGACTTGCGGGTGGGGGTCCCCGTCTGACTGCGCCTGGGGGAGGGTGTCCGGGTGTGAGGGGCAATCCCCTCTGTGTGTGGGGACTTCCTCTTCCCCTTGTAATCAGGATCTGCAGGGTCGGTGGGGAAGAGGCCAACGTCACAGAGGAAGAGCTTCTGGGGAGATGGGGTTGCAGGTGAGGCAAGGGAAGGGGGCTGGGAGGGAGAGGTCTCGGAGGACTGCGGAGTGGTTGTGGATGACTGTGTGTGTGTCTGCAAACCAGCCCCTGTGAGTGTGGTATCAGTCCCCTGCGCTTGCTTGTGTGCACGTCTAGACCTTGGTTTGGGGGTTTCTGTGCTTGGGACAGGTAGGGTGCTAGGAATCGTGGGTGGTGCAGTGGTAGGAGGGCTGCGGGACTGTTGGAGGAGGGACACTGCTGCCGTCAGGGAGGAGGCCACGGACTGATTGGTCCTCTGTAGGGCAGATAAGCCCGAGGAAATGCCCTCCATGAATGACACCAGTTTTGTCAACAGACCTGTGTGTGCATGGAGGACCTTCAGCATCGACGTCTGCTCTACATGGATCTGTCGAAGTAAGTCCACAGACTCCTCACTCAGGGCAGCAGGGGACACAGGGGCAGGGGGAGCGGTGCCTGGCACAAAGGAGACATGCTCACGAACACGGGAGCCCGCAGGAACCTCTGGGATGGGAGCCGATGGGAGGGTGGTGGGGGTGGTGGTGGCAGGGACAGCCTCACTAGCTGGGGTTTGGTGGCTGCTGACACCCGCCTCCACAAGGGAATCCTCCTCAGAGCTGCTGTGGCCCTCAACTGGGGGGGATGGTGCTGACGACTCCTCTGTGTGGCTCCACTCGCCCTCCGTGCCACTGGGTCCACCCGACTCCTCTCCTTCTATCCCTGTCAGGCTCTGTGGCTCCTCCTGGTCCGTGGAGCTGTCCCCTCCTGTGGCCGTGGATGTATCTGGATAGGAATAGGAAGTAAGAGAACAACATCAGTCACCTGCACCGACTGCACACACCACAGTGAGTACATCACATCACAGGGCAAGCCCTGGCATCATAAGCTGAACACAGCTTAAAGTGCCAACACTGTTTAGAAAAAGACAATTGTCATTCTCAACATCAACCATGGCAAACATATCCCTCCTCACACATATGTCCGTTGCATGTTGGATGCTAACACCTCAATGTGCCAACATGCACCACCCACACATTAGTTGTACATGCAAATGAACATGTAGGAGTATGTCACTATACACACAGCACATCTCTTGCTACTGACTCAGTACAGGTGTCCGGATGAAGGGATGGGCAGAGACTCATTTCAAATGCTTGTGATGCATAACCAGCAACATACACTATGATGTACCCTTGCCCTGATGGGCAATGCCACAATGGGGTGAATGGTGCACACTTGAACACAATGCAGGATCACTCATAGCAAGTTCAATGCCATGGCACTGGGATGCCCTGAAAGTCAGTCAACACTGTCTCCTGTCATAGTGGCAGGGCATCCAGACAACAACACTATGCACTGACTCACAATCCTAGCTCAGGGGTAAAGCTAACTCTGCTGATGACCGGCGCACTTGCCCATCCCATGCAAACAACATATCCAGGACCCAGAAGACCCCACATCATGCAAATCATACATATGAGTCTCTGCAAACACAAATCCCTGTATACGAACACATCACAGTCTGCCATGCATGTGACCCAGCTGCATGAAGGACACAGTTGCATACACAATTGTGCACTGTCAGATGATCACACACCTATATGTCACACAGGTCTTGTGTCTCAAAGTCACATCTCAGATGTCATGCTGAAACTCTGAATCATGGACACCCCAGTTGTACATAACAACAAGCCACACCCTAATGACACAGAGGCAGACACCTGAGGGCACATGTCACTAAGCACAACCTGCAATTTCATACACAGGAGTGGGATTACAAAGTGTTTATAAATGCCCTTGAGGAGCCATGACTGGCCAGGTCTACATGAAACAGTGTTTTGCCCTGGACAGTAGTCAGGTGGCAAAGCAAGTGTGACATACTTGGTATACTTACTCCTGAGGCCCCAAAATTTGAGTCCCTTGCTGCATGGGTTTGTTTGGAATACCCCAGCCACATGTTGCGAGTGAGACCAGCAATTGGTACGCATCTCAAGGGCACACACAGATCACATGTCAGATCTCAGGCATTGTGTAAACAATTGACCCACCCATGTAACACACAACAGATTCGCGGGACCAGTTGCTGACCGGTAGCTGAAGCAAAGCTGACTGCAGGGACACAGTGCCCTAGTGACACAAGAAACAGACTGTAGGGGCCACACCTGTGGAACAGATGAGGAGGGTGCATCAGACAATTGAGGGACCTGAGTATTGGACTACAAAACCTATGTAATGTGGAAGTTTGACCAGGCCAAAAGACTGCAATTAGCATGTCAGACAGAGTACACAGATTAGGCATGGATTCATCCTGCTGCTGTCTGGCCTTCAGCTGCCTATCCAGGTCCGGGAAGACCACCGCCAGTATCTGGAGCATGTGGGGAGTCAGGGTCCGATGTCCGCCCCTCCTGCGTGGAGGTGACAGCTTCAGCTGGACTCTAGTTATCCTCCGGGTCCAGCCCCGAAGGTCCTGCCACCTCTTCTGGCAGTTGCGGATCCGGCGCTTGTAGACCCCCACAGAACGAACAGCCCGGGCGATGGTCAGCCAGATCTCCTGCTTCTGGTGGGCATCAACCTGTGAGGATGACAAAGTGAAAAGTACATTAACACACATGCCCCAGATTTGTGCAGTACACATTTGGATATACATGTCATCATCACAAAGGGAAATGAATTACACAGGTAGTGCAACCATGGGGAAGGTAAAATCACCTGCGTGTCTGACATGTTAACAATGCCTGGATAGTTTAAGCTTGCGATAATGCACTTTAGCAGCAGGAAACCTATTCATTACGTGTACCCACACACTTTGGGGGATGAAGGTAGTCATTGAGAATGCTTGCCACAGGTGTACACACTGCTTGTACTGCTAGTCAGCCAACATGCATAATTATGAAGTAAGTGGACTGCACACTCACCTGCTCCCCTGGTTTCCCATAGAGCTTGCTGTACTGTGGAAGGAGCCCGTCCAGCAGGGCCTGGTTCTCCTCCTCAGTGAAGGCTGGGGCCCTCTCCAGAGTACGTGCCATAGCAGGAGCCAGAGGATGCATAGACAGCAGCAGTGGGAGCAGGGATGCGGTCCAGTAGCATGTAGTTCAGGCAAGTGAGCTCCCTGGGGGACAGCCAGCCTTATATCTGTGCTGCAGAGCCAGACTCTGTGCCATGTGTCCAAAGTGATAGGTCCAACAAGGTTGCATTCTATGAATCTGGCCAATCCATTCAAAAGTACGACTCGTACACGCCTTCTGCATCGTTCAAATCTTCACCTTCATGGAACACTTGAAATTGCAACATTGTTGTAGGCATCCAACTGAATTTCCAGTGCACAACTCGTACAAGTTTTGAATCTGCATCCGTCTCCATGACAGTCCAGAGCCAATGGGTGCGCCCGGCTCGTTCAACTGACAGTACAATGCTTATTTTGAATATACACATGCACCCGTCTCAAAACGATTCAATGGCCAAGGTGTACGCCTGTCTCGGACCATGCCTGTCTGATGCGTATGCATGATAGCCACCTGCGTTGGTCCTCATTGCATTCAATGACAAAGCGTACGCACGGCTCGGACATGACCTGTGCAATGCGTATGCATTGTCACCCGCGTCGGTCCTCATTGCATTCAATGACAAAGCGTTCGCACGGCTCGGACATGACCCGTGCAATGCGTATGCATTGTCACCCGCGTCGGTCCTCATTGCATTCAATGACAAAGCGTACGCACGGCTCGGACATGACACGTGCAATGCGTATGCATTGTCACCCGCGTCGGTCCTCATTGCATTTAATGACAAAGCGTACGCATGGCTCGGACATGACCCGTGCAATGCGTACGCATTGTCACCCGCGTCAGACCTCATTAGTGTGACTAGCATACGGATGCAACACACATATACTGGCCAGGGACACCTGTGCACACCTATCACACTACAGCATTGGCAACACAGTGTCCCATGGCATGTAAGGCTGCATTCCCTGGGTGTTTGGGGGGGCCACATCTGTTTTTTTGGCTGGCACTTTGTGCAGCCACTCCCAGGCAGTGCACGTATACATGGGGGCAGAATCATTTGTGTGCTGTGCACATTACCACTGTGATGTGCAATTGGACAGCAATGGGCATGAGTCACGGACACAGTGTCAGGTTGGATATGTTTAGGACAGGTCACATACCCCCTGAGTCCTGGGGATGATGGCATGTACGTCACAGTGATACCTGTAGCCACAATACTGATGTGCACCCACAGTCTGTGTGCATGTTGTGTCTCAGATGTGTCTGATCAAATGTTCCCAATGGGTGACAGTCTCCACATCCATGTGGTATATGCATCAACCTTGATGGGGTGTTTGTCTAAGAGATGTACATGTTGGGCCGGCAGGAACAACAGTGGCCACTACCTGTGGGACTTACGCTTGCCTTGTGGTGTGTACATGCTACGTCATGTCCATTGCTATGTTGATGTGGCAATACAGGGAGCCTGGGTTTCTGCATGGCAAAGATCTGTGATGCCTGGGAGACATGAGGTCTCAATTGTCACTGTGGTGTGTGTTTGGAACGTTGCAGCAGCACATAGGTTGGGTGACACAGCCAGATGATTGGCCATTGCACTACATGGGACTCATTTGGACATATGGAATTGAGATGTGAGGCGGTGGTCTTGTAGGTGACATATGTGCCCATGACCAACAGCACACACCTCAGTACATTGTGTAATGTCATGAACTAGCATGTGATATTGATCGTGATCATGACCACATGGGTGGATGAACTGACAATCTTCCTTTGTGCATCTCTGTACTGCAGGGCACCTGCTGTACATCGGCCGTTCCCAGACCTTGCAACCATGCAGGAACGCGACTGCATCCGACGGTACCGCTTCACCAGGCCACTGATTGCGGAGTTGGCGGAGCAGTTGGCACCACATCTGCTACCTGGCCGGACATACCCTACAGCACTGAACCCAGAGGTGAAGGTGATGGCAGCCCTGCACTTCTTTGCTACTGGTAACTTCCAGTACACTGTGGCTACTGCTGGTGGGATGTCGTAAATTATGTTTAGTCGAGTGCTACGCGATGTCTTGGAGGGGATGTTGCAATTCCTCAACCTGTATATAAAGTTCCCGAGCACAGCTGAACTTCCTGAAATAAAGGATGCCTTTTATACACTGGGGAGGATGCCGAACATCATTGGATCTATTGATGGGACACATGTTGCCCTGATACCACCACAGGCACATGAGCAGGCATACCGGAACAGGAAGCACTACCATTCAATCAATGCTCTGGTGGTCTGTCTTGCTGACATGTCAATCACACATGTGTGTGCACGGTTCCCTGGTTCTGCGCACGATGCCTACATTATGAGGAGTAGTCGCATTGCAAAGCTGATGTTACAGATGCCAGCTCAGCATGCCTGGCTTGTTGGTGTGTACTGACTGTTTCTCATTGCATGTGTTTATCAATGTTGTATTCCGCACTCCTACAAAACTCAGCTACTTGTTCATTTTTGTGTGTGTAGGTGACTCCGGATACTCCAACATGCCGTGGTTGCTGACACCCCTCAGGAACACTGTGACACCAGCCGAGCTGCACTACAATGAGGCACATGGTCGGAGTAGGAGGGTGATTGAGCCGACATTCGGCCTCCTGAAAAGCCGCTTTCGCTGCCTGGACAAGACTGGAGGGGGCCTCCCATATGAACCTGCAAAGGTGTGCAAAATAATCCTTGTCTGCTGCATGCTACACAACATGGCAGTGCGGAAGGAGGTGCCTCTCATCCAGGATGACGATGACGATGACCAACGTCCGGCACCGGTGGAGGATCCCGGCCTGGGCCAAGATGTCAGTGATGATGAAGATGATGGTGACGTCCGCTCCCAGCTCATCAACAACTTCTTCACCTGAATGTGAGTTTCCATGGTTGTTATGTGAATGTATGGAGGTAGCCTGGAATGTGCTGTGCCAGCTCTGTTGCTGTCTGAGTGTGTCTGTGTGCTACTTGACTGGATGCGTGCTGTGATGTGTCCATTCAGGTGGTGTGTACTCCACTATAGGGTAGTACTGCTAACTAGTGTTTGTGTAGGTGTCTTGCAACATGTTTTGTGCATGTGTATTGCATTTCTCTCCTGTTCTTCTGTGCTTTTGACTGTACCTTATCTGTCCTTCCCAGGGTACTTTGCCTGTTGTGTGGTCAACACTGACCCCCAACTCCCAGAAGCCAACACCAGTGTGGAAGTTGACAATTCCCATTAACTGATGTACCACACATCCCTGGACTTCCATTCTCCAACACATTGGGAGCGTGTGTCCACTGTTACATAGAATTACCGTGCAACCACTACAGAGGCAAGTATGGTGTACTGGTGAGTTATTTACAAACATGTGTGAGGGAAGTGCACAGGTAGGTGGGTGCTGTACAGTGGTTTGGGAATCCAAAGTTCACATTGGAGTTGGAAGTGCTGGTAGATGAAATGTCTAGAGTAAAGTCCACAGTCATCTGATACATTAGCCCGACATGAACACTCCATGTCATGTGGGCAAGTTGTGTGTGATTGGACAAGGTGAGCGGGTTGCGCACAAAGAACATTGTTCAGAACAGGTTTAGAGGCCCTGGGGGTTGTGCTGGGACATCTGCCTCTCACATGTCCTTCTTCGGACGACAACTATTCTTCCGGGGGGGGATCCTCATGTGCAGGCCTCTGCGGTGCAGGGGACTCTCCGCCAGAGTCCTCCTCCCTCCCTGTGGCACTGGCAGATGGTGTTGCGACAGATGTTGTGGGCACACAGGGGGGTGTGGACAGGTTGGTGTTGATCTGGTGGAGGCATTGTAGTATGTCCCGATGCACCGCAGTGATGTCATCCCACTTGGCCTCCATGCGGGCGTGGTAGGCGACCTGCTCGTGTTGCATGTCCTTGAGGATCCCCTCTACCTGGCCAAATCTTCCGGTGCTATCCTGGTATGCATCTAAGATGTGTGCCAGGTGGGGGTCATCATGCAGTCCAGACCCCTCTGCAAGGTGCGCCCTGTGCCTCCCACCCCTCCCAGCACCACTCTCCACACGGGCAGGACCAGCGGCGGGACGCACAGGTGACACTGGGACCCCTTGGGTGGTGTTGCTGGTGGTGTTTGCTGTAGCTTCTGGGGGGTTCTGTGTCCCTGTGCTGTGGGTGTTGATTGGCCTTGGTCTGTCCGTGTTGGCGGGGGTGCCCTGTAGGTGTCCAGATGCTGGAGGCGTGGGTACAGGGGGGAAGATGTTGATACTGCTGGTGCTGCATGATGGCTCACACCGGAGGGGCCAGGTTGGTCGTCGTCATCCGAAGAGGACAGTCAGAGAGTCAGACCAGAGAGCTCAGTGTCTACCAGAGTCTGGGACTGGGTACCCTCATCATTTGGTGCTGGGTGCTCAGCACCACCTGTGTTTGGAAGAGATACATAATGTGATTTATGTTTCTACATGCATCGTTGGTTCACAAACATGACATGTTCTACTTTTCAAACAGATGCCTGCCTGTACACTGCTTTTTCCCAGCTTGTCACGGACAGAGTTTGATATTGTTGTTGGCCATTTCCCAGCATGGCCTTGTGCTCCCCACAACAGAGCCCATTGTCAGACATCTTGTCAGTCCCGTCCCACTCCCTGTGATGCGAGAATGGTTCAGTTTGATCTTGCTGGGCCATGTGGGTGGGTGTAGGTTGTTTGTGACTGTGAGTCCCATCATACTCTTAGCTACACCCCCCTTCCCAGCATGCCCATACTTCCACCCTCTTGACTCTGCTTCCCTGTGAGGGGGTGTGACAGCAATGGCAAGATGGCTGACTTTGAAGTCCTGATGTTTGTTGTTGGCCATTTCTCAGCATGGCCTTGTGCTCCCCACTACAGAGCGCAGTGTCAGACATCTTGTCAGTCCCTTCCCAATCCCTGTGAGGCGAGTAAGTTCAGTTTGATCTTGCTGGGCCATGTGGGTGGGTGTAGGTTGTATGTGACTGCGAGTCCCATCATACTCTTGGCTACACCCCCTTCCCAGCATGCCCATACTTCCTCCATCTTGACTCTGCTTCCCTGTGAGGCTATGTGACAGCAATGGCAAGATGGCTGACTGTGAAGTCCTGATGTTTGTTGTTGGCCATTTCCCAGCATGGCCTTGTGCTCCCACAACAGAGCCCAGTGTCAGACATCTTGTCAGTCCCTTCCCACTCCCTGTGAGGCAAGTATGGTTCAGTTTGATCTTGCTGGGCCATGTGGGTGGGTGTATGTTGTCGGTGACTGCGAGTCCCATCATACTCTTGGCTACACCCCCTTCCCAGCATACCCATCCTTCCTCACTCTTGACTCTGCTTTCCTGTGAGGGGGTGTGACAGCAATGGCAAGATGGCTGACTTTGAAGTCCTGATGTTTGTTGTTGGCCATTTCTCAGCATGGCCTTGTGCTCCCCACAACAGAGCCCAGTGTCAGACATCTTGTCAGTCCCTTCATACTCCCTGTGAGGCGTGTATGGTTCAGTTTGATCTTGCTGGGCCATGTGGGTGGGTGTAGGTTGTCTGTGACTGCGAGTCTCATCATACTCTTGGCTACACCCCCCTTCCCAGCATGCCCATACTTCCTCCCTCTTGACTCTGCTTCCCTGTGAGGGTGTGTGACAGGAATGGCAAGATGGCCGACTGTGAAATCCTGGTGTTTGTTTGACTACAAATCCAAAGTGAGCCCCTGTGCTTCACACAGCAGCACCCAGTATGGGGTATATTTTGCTGATATTTCAATGAGGTGTGTGTCAATGCACTGTACCCGGTGAGTTGTGTGGAGTTTGTGTTGAGGGGGGTGTCTCCCCATGCTGATGAGTATGGTCAGGGCTATCAGTCCTCCTTCCCATCATGAAACATGCTTCCATTGTAGGGCATGCAAGTTGTCTTTCAGGATGTCAGTCAGTGGTGTCCTTCTTCTGATTAGCACACAAGCCCTAGCAGGGCCTTGTGCTTCCCACAGCAGGGCCCAGTGTCAGCCATCTTGTCAGTCATTTTCCACTCTCTGTGATGTGGGCATGTTTCAGAGAGGTCTTGATGGGCCAATCAGGAGGGGGAGCATTATCTGTGACTACAGGCCCCATCATGCTTTTGGCTACACTCACTTCACCTGCATCCCCACTATTCCTTCCTGACAGTCAGCTGCACTGTGAGGTGGTGTGTTTGTGGTGGCACACTGTCTGGCAGGGTTTATTTGGCTTAGTGCCACTGGCTTGCTCTATTTGTTGGTAGGTTGGTGCATGTCATGATACAGTTCCCAGGCACTCTGAGATGGCAGGTATTGTGTTTGTCTGACGCGCTCATACCTGGTTGTTCCTTCACTTCCTGCTACTGTCGAGCCAGCCGTGAGGGGAACGGCTTGTGTTAGGGGCATACCAGTCCTGACATCTCTGCCTCCGACATCGCCTGCATCCACGCCGTGAGGGGAACGGCTCGGGGAAGACTACATTACCCAGAGGCCATAGCGCCCGGCGCGCACTGCGCACGTCATCACGCAGCGCCCGGGTCCTACTTCAGGCCCCCAGTAGTCTCGCAGCGCGGGACGCGCTCATACCTGGTTGTTGCTTCACTTCCTGCTACTGTCGAGCCAGCCGTGAAGGGAACGGCTTGTGTTAGGGGCATACCAGTCCTGACATCTCTGCCTCCGACATCGCCTGCATCCACGCCGTGAGGGGAACGGCTCGGGGAAGACTACATTACCCAGAGGCCATAGCGCCCGGCGCGCACTGCGCACGTCATCACGCAGCGCCCGGGTCCTACTTCAGGCCCCCAGTAGTCTCGCAGCGTGGAAAATCGCCCACTCCCCCATATCATAAATGGCGAAATTCTCCATGTTCGCTGATTTGATTGGTTGGGAAGCAGGAGGAAGGATACTAAGGGGGATTTAATTCTTATTAATTTTAGGGACCCCGCGGCCGTAAGACATATTCTTAATTGGCCTGCAGAGACATTTGGCACTTCCATTACTCCCCTGGAGTTAACCTTTTTTTACCCTAGAAACCAAGGAAGTAGAGCAAGATACCCTGGGGTTCCTTTCTCTTCTTTTGCGACTAATTCTCGTCCATTTCATAAAAAAGTGTATGAAAGGTTCGAAAGTAATCCCAAAACATTGATCCTTGATAGCACTTCAAGGTGGGACACCGCACTACCATGGAACTATGGGAATCGTATTGGGAGGCTGGACCATCTGATCCCGTTCACGCCACTGGAAGTTTCGAACCGATTTGAGGTTCTCTCGAACCTTGATGGTTGCGATTGACAGATGAGATTCACGACAAAACTCCCCCTTGTCGAAACCCAGGCTGACCCATTAATACACCTCGGGCCATTGCAAAATGGCAATCTTGGACAAACTGAACGACAAAGCCCGTCGAAGAGTATCTTGATCTCAGAACCAATTGCCCCTCCCTTTACTCCATGTTCCCCTTTAAAATGCGTAACTAAACAGGGGGTGGATGCTGGCTCCTCCACCCTGGACAATTCCACCGGCTTACTGGATTTCCAAATAACTAAGCAAACTCCCAATGTCGAAGGGGTTAAAATCATCTCATGGAATGTGGCAGGCCTTAAAAATAAACTCCCCAACCCTGAGTGGGGCACATTCGTCTCTTCCTTTGACATCTGCATGCTGCAAGAAACCTGGATGCTTAAAGAGAGTGCGGCTCCGGGTTTTGCAACATTTGATATCTTAGCATGTAAGAGTGGTAGGGGAAGGCCCTCGGGAGGGTTGTCCATATGGGTTGGCTCCCATTTGGGGATTAAGGCGAAGGATATCACAACAGATTCCCGGGATGTACAACTTGTATTATTGGACGTAGTGAATGGCCCAAGTATTGCCTTGATAAATGTCTATTCAAGACCTATTAAGAATCAAAGGCTATCATTGTAGTGTCTAAACTCTTACAGTCACTTGACCCCACTACTGTGTTAATCCTGGGTGGGGACTTTAACTGCCACTTTGAGCCTCTCTTGGACTCAAATACGGGAGATTGTGATGAAGTAGATGCACTATGGAACATTCCTGAGCCACTGGCTCCTTTGGCCAAGGCATGGACCCCCCTTGTCTTGCAATTGCAGTCACTCTCCTTAGACGCATCATTGCGAGCATGCAATGGTAGGGTGATTCCAGACAGACCTGGTAAAGTAACGTTTAATAGAGCAAATCATACCTCAATAATTGACTACATTTTTATTGAAGCCAGACATTGGGATAGGCTCCATAAATTTGTTGTCATTGAGAGGTCCGATAGTGACCACAACGCTCTAGTCTTGACCCTTAAACTGGGGAGTTTTGGACTTAAAAATCCTGCCCCGGGTGATAATTTGGTGATTGATCCATTGACAATCACAAATTGCAGAAGGAGAGTAAAGTGGCCAGAACTCCAAATGTCCATTAGTAAGCTGGCGGAACTGTACGGACTAATAATTCCATTCATAGAAGAGATGGGGAGAGTTGGGCCTCTGGGTAGCCCCACTGATATTCATAGCAAACTGATTGTCGCACTAAAGGACACCTTGTACCCAGTAAAAAGGGTTAAACAGTCCCGGGCCTTAACAGCTAGGTGGTATAATAAAACCTGCCGTACAGCCAAAAAGGACTTGCTGATTGCAATAAAAACCAAGGACAGGGAAGTTATTAGTGTAAATCGTTCCCTGTACAAAAAGGCAATCAGCGATGCTAAGAAGGAAGGGGAGGCTGTACTGTGGGAAGAGCTGGGCCATGCGCTCAGCTGTAAGGACGTAAAATCCTTTTGGACTATTGTTGCAACTGGAGTTGGTGGGCATTCTCAAGCCCCTGTCCCTAATATTGCTGCCTCTATTTGGGAATGTCATTTTAGTGATCTCTATGGTGCGAGTGACCTTGATAGTCTGTCTGTTGATACCCCAGACTTCCTACCAGCCCCAGAGTGCTATGCCCCATCTGAACTTTTCACTTTGGTTGAGGTGGAAACAGCAATCGGAAAAATGCCCCCAAATAAGGCTCCAGGCTTGGATAAACTACCAGGGGACCTTTTTAGGGTTCAACCAAAGATATGGGCACCCTATTTGGCCGTCCTGTTTAATCGCATTTTACAGGGGGGTAAAGTACCTTATACCTGGCTCGGGGCAGAAATAGTACCCGTTTTCAAAAAGGGCTGTCCATTAACCCCCTCCAATTATAGGCCTATTAGCCTTATTGATACCTCACAAAAATTAATGGGAAGGGTTCTTTTGGACAGGGTCCTGGGATGGATCGAGGAGAATGGGATACTTTCCACATTTCAGGGAGGCTTTAGGGCTGGTACTTCTACTCTAGATCAGATTTTTCGCCTGCAGGTCTTGTACTGGAAAACAGCCTTGGTCGAGGGTGGCAGCCTCTACCTAGTGTTTGTGGACCTGCGGGCAGCATTCGATCTAGTCCCTCGACCCAAATTGTGGCAAGTACTGGCCGAACTGGGCCTTCCGCCTTACTTATTGGCCGTCCTAATTAGGCTCCACGATAATAATTTTGCCCAAGTAAGGTGTGGAAAGCATGGCGAGCTTACTGATCGCTTTCCCGTCCAAAAAGGCGTTCGCCAAGGGTGTGTCCTGGCCCCGACACTATTCAGCCTTTATATTAATGGTCTTATTGACCATCTGAATCGTGTGGTAGATAATGACGCCCCTAAATTGGTATCAGGTCGATTGCCTGCATTGATGTTTGCAGACGATACTCTGTTATTGTCCAAAACGTCTTCAGGCATACAAAACACACTGAATGGTTTTGCTGAGTTTTGTGAGTTAAGGGGACTTGAAATAAATCTGGGGAAAACAAAGTACATGATTTTTAACCCCCCTAAGCGGGTGCGTCCAAATCCAGCTTTATTTGATACTCCACTTGAAAGGGTTAAAACTTTCGTTTATTTGGGCGTTACCTTAATGGAGAACTTTAGCTGGAACTCCCAGATTGCTAAGTCAACGCTCAAACTCACCCAATTGGCTGGGGGTTTAAATAAAGTATTCAAAAAATCAACTTTTAAACCTGTCTCACCTGCCCTTGAAATTTACTGTCGGCAGGCAAGAGTGGCCGCAATTTATGGGGCTGAACTCTGGGGGCACAAGCAGACAATGTCTCTCCTTAAGGCTGAGCAATCTTTTCTAAGATCACTTTTAGGGCTTCCTTCTAGCACTCCCCCTTAGGCTTGATCTTGGGTTAGTCCCAATAGAGGAGATCATCAGTGCGAGACCAATCTGTATTGGAAGAGGCTATGGTCAGTGCCTGAACTGACCTCGTATAGATCAGAATTTGCAGAGATTTGGTCTGCTCTCAAACATGAAAAGATCCCTTGGCTTAAACATATTAATGAAGGTTGCATCCAATTAGGACTCCTGGAATTGTGGGCAAATCCGGAGGCAAGTTGCCCTGGGATATCTGGGAAAAAGCTTTCTTCCCTGATATCCACGAAAAACTTTTCTTCCTTCTCGAGCTCTTCAGCTTTGGGTAGGTTGTCCTTAGATTTCCTCATGGTTAAGCAGGATCCCATTCTAGAGGAATTCATGGATCAAATAGAACCCCCACTTGCTCGAAAATTGTACATTCAGTTAAGATTTGGTACCCTACCGGTTAGGTCCTTTTCGTCTATGTGTCAGACTCAAAACCAGGAAAGATGTCCTGCTTGTAATTATAAAACAGAGTCTGTCGCACATGTATTATTTTTTTGTCCGGCTTATCATACAATCAGGAAATGTTGGCTGATTCCTATTTGCAGGAATCTGGGATTTTGCCATTTTAAGCAGGCTTGTAGGTCATTAACCTATGATACTCATCCTAACATTGTCTTTGCCGTATCCCGTTTTTTGTACAGTATGTGGCGTAGGAGACAAACTTTTTTAACTTAAATATTCCTATATTGATAACTTGAATCTTAATTCTTTTTTAATACTTTTTAACTTTATATGCTTATTTATTGTCTTATTGTGTCATTGTAATTGTTGATGTACGTTTGTGCACTTTTATGGTCATTCGACCGAAATAAAGTTATCACTGACTGACTGACTGACTGACTGTTTGTCTGACTGACATACACATCTTGGGCTGATTATCTATTGGTTAGTGTAGCTTTGCTTGCAGTGCATGGTTTCACTGTCCGCTTGCCACACAATCTTGGGTATGTTGTTTGTGTATTCACCAGGCTCTGGTATGTCTGTTAGGCCATGGAAGCTCTCTGGTGGTAGGATGTCCCGCACCTTCTCCTCCCAGGTCCTGAAGTAGACTGGTTTGGCAGGAGGGCCACTGCCGGTGCACTGACTCAGGCGTGATATTTTTCGATGATTTTCTTGACCCTCCTGCGCATGTCATACCACCTGTTCTGGATATCGTCCTTTGTGCGCCTTGCTGGTGCTTTGGCGTTTACCGTGTCCACAATCCTTGCCCACATCTTGATTTTCTGTGAGATGGACCAATGTACCAAACAAATGTGGCTCTACTCTGATGATCTCGTCTACCAGCACTTCTAACTCACTATCTGTGAACTTTGGATTCTACTTTGGGGACATGGTGATGGGTGGTGTTGGTGAGTGATGTGTGTGTGAGGGTGCAAGTGATGGTGAGTTGGTGTTGGTTTTGCTGGGTGTATGTGTGTGTGCTTTTGTATGAGGCGCTGATGGTGTGTGAGTTGTGTGATGGGTGAGTTGTGGGTGTGTCTGTGGTTGCAGTGTACTGGTGTTTGCTGCTGGCTGTGTCTCCTGTTTGCAAGGGATGATTGTAGTGATTGTAGTCCTTTATATAGTTGGAGTGGTGGGTGTGTCTTTGTCCCATTTTTTTTGTTTGGTATTTATTGACTTTGTCATTGCTAGTTTGGTCCTTTTTTTGTCTTTTTTCCTTTGGGTTTTGTAGGCTTGAAGGAGACGTTCATATGACGGAAACGGACACTGCTGTTGTCTCGTGCGGGCTTCTCCGCCTCGTTCACGCTGCCTAACTTCTGTGTTTGGTACGCGGCGGTCACGGCGGTCTCCATTGCTTGTGTGCCGGGTTGTCTGTGCGTGTCGGTGGTGCGGCTTGGTCTCCGTGCGAGTCGGTCTGGTTTTACACACATTGCATCGTACTGCGCAAATCGTACATCGCGGGTACGGGTCGGTCGGCTTCATTCCGGGTTCGTGTCAGTCGATGATATTCGCGTCGGTTGTCTGTCTGGATCACTATTTTCCCTATGGCTAGTTCGTACGGCTTGTATTCCGTATGTGTCGGTTGTAATTCACACGCGTTGCATTGTACTGCACAGGTCGTACGGCGCTGGTCCGTGTCGGTCGGTATTCGGTCCGGGTCCATGTCGGTCAGTTCGTTTTGCGGCCGAAATCGGACTCGGCCCCTGAATGTACTAAAAGGCTCAGGATGATGCCTAATAGTGCCCCTAACCGCCTATGTCATGAGCATATTGAGGATCGCATATCTTGCCCCCCCCTATTCCGATGGGCTGAAATTTGGCTATCTGAAGAAATAATCACAGATTGTCAAACTTTGGCCAATTGCTTTAAAGTGCCATGGCTTTGTTTTTTGAAAGACAAATACTATGAAATAGGACTCAGGCACTTTTATGATAATCTCAAAAGCATTACATTGAATGCCAAATTCATTATCAAAGAGGCTTTGTATTCCAGGGGATATGTGCGTTATCCTCAACAAGCTGAGATGGGCCCTAGGCACTTGTCCCCTGCCCCATTGCAATTGCAATATTATTTAACATGTGCTACTAATCTGCAGATTAGATTTTATTTAATTAGATTTTGTGTAGTTACTGTACATTTTCTATTGGCATTTCCACGCCAGAGAGAATGGTCAGATGATCTCTCACCTTGTCTGTGTTACAATCTCATAAGCCTAAGCACTTTGCACTTTATCTTATTCTGCACCTTATATAAAACGGCAAGGATAAATATTTAATCCCACTGTTAAAGAAAATTTGCCCCTGTAGATATGCTGATGGTTTTAAATTCTTGTATACTTTGGCTACCGCTGATATTTGTATTGCGGTAGCCAATTATATAAAAGTATTTTTGGCCATTAGAAAATGTTACGAGTAAGAACTCCCTGAGCTGTTTCACCATAATTTCCGTATGCAAAGAGTTGCATGTCCCATGGCAAAGTGGCACATTCCTAATTAGTCTGGCCGCAGCGTTTTGAATTATCTGCAGCCTGCGGACCTGATAAGCTGGCAGCCCTAGATAAAGACTGTTTGAATAGTCCAGCTGGGAGGTCACCAGTGCATGGACCATAGTCTTCCTGCAAGCCTCCGGCAGGAAGTGTAAGAATGTTCTCAAAGCTCTTAACTTCCAGAACCATATATAGGAGACATGGCACACCTGGGTCTTGAAAGAGGGGTTGTTGTCAAATTTGAATCACAGAGTTCTGGCCGAATCCACTGATGTAGGTGGTGGGTTCAGCTCTAAGGGCCACCATAAATTAGAAGGTGGTAGTGCCGCCTGACTGAAGAATAGGATCTCTGTTTTCTCTGCATTAAGCTTTAAGCAATTCTCAATCATCAAGGCCGAGATGTTTTTCAAGCATTGCTGAAAGTTGAGAAAGGCAGCCTTCAAGTATTCTTTGAAAGAGAACACCAGCTGAGGGTCATCAGACTAGGAGAGTACTCTTACATCCCATGTCTCAACCACAGTCACTAGGGAGGACAGGTATACATTGAATAGTAGCGGACTCAGCACTGAACCCTGGGGTACCCCTCAAACAAGGGATTTCTGGGAGGAGACGAAAGGGTGTAGGAATACTTGTTGTGAGGTATTCTCCATGAACGACTGGAGCCAGGACAGAGCAGTACCCCTCACTCCCACCTGTCTCAGTCTCTCCAATAGAATCGGGTGGGCCACAATGTTGAAAGCTGCGGACAGGTCAAGCAACACCAGCATAGCTGAGGTGCCCTGGTACACAAATTTACGAACGGTTTCAGAGACGTAAAGAAGTGCGGTCTCCGTGCTGTATCCCGCTCTAAAACCCGATTGCGAATCATGAAAGCAATTGTTTGATTCAAGGAATTCAGCCAGTTGCTTCTGGACTTCCTTCTCTAGAATTTTCGCTGGCAGTAGGGAGATGGGTCTAAAATTCTTGTGTTACGCTGGATCCGCATCTGGTTTCTTAAGTGGAGTCAGTAAAATTGCTTGTTTCCAGGCAGCTGGTTAAATACGAGTTGTCAGGTAGGAGTTCCAGATCTGGTTCGGAAGTGGATTGAGCCATGAGGCCAATAATTTGAAGAACCGAGCCAGGCAAGGATCTCCCGGAGAGCCATACTTACACTTGTACAACTCCCTGAGTGACACCTGGGGCGGCAACAGGCAGAAGTCAGACCAGGTGCTGCGAGGGCCTGAGGTTAGACTTTGCACATGGGAGGACATTGACAGAGGAAAGGCGGAGAAGATCATTTGAATCTTTTCCTCAAAATAGTGTGACAGGTCAGTGCAGAGGGTAGGAGATGGCCCTACTGTACGGTCCAGAGCAGAGGGATTAGTAAAGCTTTGGACAATTTAAAAATTTCCTTGACTGAGTTGTCAGATTGTTTGATTAGGTTAGAGAAATATTCTCTCATAGTACTGCACTTAAGCTTATGGAATTTTTTCAATGCCACTTTGTACAGGCATTTAGACACTGGATCTTAGGATTTTCCCCATGAAGGTTCTAATTTCTTGCAGTGATTTTTCTCTGTTCGGAATTCCATGGAGAACCAGGGGGCTGAGGGTTTCCTTCTTGAAGACGTCACCGGCCTAAGTGGGGCGACACTGTCTAAGGCAGAGGTAACCCAGCGATTGAAGCTAGATAAATCACTGTTAGGATCACTCGTCAGCTGAGAAAGAGTTTCTTGGAGTGCCAGTCCCAGAGATTCTGGGGTGACCCTCCTCCAGTTTCTCCTCCTATCAGAAATCGATCGGGAGTTAGAACGTTTAGATTCAAGCCAGAATCTTAATGGTATCAAAAAGTGGTATGCTCAGGTCAGGCGTACTTGTGCCTCCACCTGAATATTAGGATTGTTGGAGAAAATAAGGTTGAGCATATGGCCCGCCATGAGTAGGGGCGGTCACCCATTGTGTGAGATTTAAACCGTCTAAAGTTTCTACCACCAATGATGCCTGGGAACATTTTCATCCTCCATCTGGACGTTAAAGTCGCCAAGCACAGATAGATTTGCGTACTTCAGAGAGAGTTGAGCGACAATGTCACAGAGCTCTAACAGGTGGCAGGATGGGCTGTCAGGAGGTCTATATACCAACATCCGGGCCACCGAGGAGGAAGGTGATATTATGACACAGAAGGTCAGAGCCTCAATGTTACCAATATGCTCCATTCTCCTAGTGGAGATCTCTCAGGAAAACAGCCACACCCCCTCCATCTTCTTGCCATCCCGATTGGCACATATAATCCGAAAGCCGTCAGGTATTTGCCAGCATCAGATCAGGGTTAGTGCCCTCCCTCAGCCAGGTTTCTGTAAGAAACATAATATCCAAGGCGTTTGACTCCATGAGAGCCAAATGTCCTCTGTGTGTTGGTTAAGGATCTAGAATTGATCAAACTGGCCTTGATATTAATGCTATTGGCCAAGGGGGTCTCTAGAGAAGGCTTCAACAGGGTCATGCTGCCACTCACCCTACCTCCGCTAACCACTGGCTTAAAGAGGCATGTGCTGCAACAATACTCAGAGTTGCCCGTCCCCAGGACTTTTTTGGCCTTACCTGCACAGACCGCTTTGTCCATGTTTAGAAGCTGATCTCTAGATTAGGCAATATGGGTAAAAGTCGAAAATCGGGCAGCATGGATGGCGCTGGCTACGGTCCGGCTGTGGATGGGTGCAGATGGGCTTGCCTTTGGTGTGATGCCCCCGCTGAGCACGTCTGTGTCGTGGCTCCTATTAAATAGGGGGTCGGGTTGGCCGGTCGACAACAAGAATGCTGACCCTCAAAATGGCGCCTAACAATGTCCCAACAGGGTTGAGGGAAAATGGCTGCACCTAAAGTGGCAAGCAGGCACGCCAGGAGCCCCTGTACACCAGTACTAAACACGTGAGAGGATTAGTAAAAATTGTTAGATTAAAATTAAAAATTTAAAGTCTGCGCTCCTGCACCCTGCAACACGCAGCAGTGTAGGAGCCTCATTCATGACCACAATTGAAAGAACGATCGTACTTTAAGAAGACATGAACACAGGGTTACATTTTTTTGATAAAAACAAGCAGGCAGTAGTAATGTTAATATCAGGGACAGCGCGGGACTGCTACAGAGCAGGACTGCCCATTTATTAAATATACAGGGTTGCCAAGGTTTAAAAGGGAAGTTGCAATCTCAACTGTATTCGCCTGAGGGCTTTTATCTGATTATTTACTGACTCAACGAACTGTGATTTTACAGAATAGAATTCCTTTTGATTTTGCCCTGTCCACTGAAGTTGGAGATGTGCTACTGTGTTTGTGCTTCACATTTATCCCAAACTCCTTTCTAGGCAGACCCTTGTAAATTCATCTTATTTTTAAAAGTGTTGAAGGATTGCTGGCTATAGACAATGCACTTTCATTCAATGGTGTTTGGTCATGGTTGAAAGATAATTTAGGTAGTTGGGGAATTAAAGTTTTGAAGATTGTGTTGATCTGCTTTGCTGCAATCTATATCTTCATCCGAATCCATATTACCCTGATCACTACCCAAACCAATGGAAAGGGTACATCCCAATCCTAACATTGAAAATTAATGATTTGGATTACAAATCTGATAATGGGTCTTTGGTATATAATGAATCTGATGTGAAACAGGAAGTACATTATTTGATCCCCATAAAAATATCTTAAGAATTGTGTCCATGAAAAAGTGCAAAGGGAGGGATTGTGAAATAAATTTCTGTCAGTGTAACAGAAACTTGCTCAAACTTGCTGTTTGTGAAATACTATAAAAGCATGTCCATTATTTTCACATTGGCCATGCTCCATCCAAGCTTTCCAGAGGAAACTGACGAGCGGAATCTGTCATTTATAGGTTATTATTATTATTTTCTTTTTGTAATAGAACCTTTCAGTCTCCAATTGGGGTAAGAACAGATTTCCTTTGGCATTTAGATGAGCTAAATTGAAGTCACATGGCATAACTCTTTACCTCTCGCATATAACTCAAAATATATGCATGGGTAGCTAAACATCAATCTATTTGCATACGAGTGGCCAGTATTCAAGAAGAATCAACATTTCAAATGGCTTAAAACATGGGTAACTGCATGCGTCGCTGCTTTTCCCTATTATTATGGGCTCTCATAGTTTTCCTTTTACAGTATTGTTGGACTTTGCCCTCTCTACATTGTCTCCCCCAAAGTTTTGCCTTCATCCCGCCTATTTTTGTTGAATTCGTTTTTGTTGGCTTTAGGACTCCATGCACTTTACCACTGCTAACCAGTTCTAAAATGCTTGTGCTCACTCCCTAGAACATGGTGTAATTGGCTTCAACCTAATTAACATTTTAATTTACTTAGCAGTCCCTAGTAAAGTGGTACACCTTAAACCCAGGATTTCTAAATTAAATGCAACTAGGGGGTCTAGTAGCTATAAACTCCCCTTTAATTGTACATATATCATCCCTTAGGTAGTCCATAAATAGCCCATAAGGCAGGGTGCTTATAATTAAAAGGTTAGGCATGTACTTTTAAGTTTTACATGTCCTGGTAGTGAAAATGTTCTAAATCAGTTTTTCAATACTGTGAGACCTACCTCTCCCATAGGATAACAGTGGCAAAGTAAGCAAGGGACCCACATCTCGGCATATCCTGCCGACTTAGGGCGAACAAAGCATACACAAGGAGATGATGAATGGAACGGTGAAACTTTTCAGACACTCTTCGCCAGTCACAGATCTGGATTGAATCCATCATGGGAACAGTCCAGCCTGAACTGCCACTGGATTCAAGCTAGCCTGGCTGATGAGAGGTGTTACCCCGAGACCAGTCCCAGGATGCTTGTTTCCGGTCCAGAGAGGACCTGGCCTGGCAATTTGGTCTGGACTGTTCCCATGAGGCACAGGATCAAGACTGATTTGCATATGGCTGTGTCCAAAGTGGGGTGGCGAAGTGAGCTAAAGAATGATTATGGATCCAACCCAGATCTGTGACGGGGGTGAGTGTCTGAAAAACTTCAGCACTCCGTCCATCATTTCCTTGTGTTTGCTTTGTTCGCCCTATGCACAGGGTCAAGACTGATTTGCATATGACTTGGTCCAAACTGGAGTGGCGAAGTGAGCTAAAGAACGATGATGGATTCAACCCAGTTCTGACTGGGGGTGAGCGGCTGCAAAGTTTGAGCACTCTGTCTATGATCTCCTTGTGTTTGCATTAACCTCTTCAGTGCCCATGACGAGATAGTCTCGTCATGGAGCACGGTTGCGCTGTGGCCATGACGAGACTATCTCGTCATGAACCCCGCCCGCTAATGTAACGCCCGGCACAGGGCGGGGAAAGGGCGTGGCACTGAAGGGGTTAATACATTATACATTATCTCCGAGTAAACTGTCCTGTTTTTGCACCAAACTACCAGAGGATTAAGTACAAGTTAATTTAGTGTTGTGATTCACCTTGACAGGGTTTGTGGCTGTTGCTTGAGGAGGGGTAACACCCCACTCAGCCAACAACCCAATTTCTCACAAACGCTAATAATATGCTTTATTCTCACAATGCGGTCATTCTAAATAGAACAACTACTGGACTCCAAAGGTAATACCATATTTTGGTCCGTAAATACGAAACAAATTCCCTGAAAATTAACACTAAAAAGAAACATGCCGTTGTATTACTGAAAGTTGAAAATAAATGAAAATGTAAAAAGTTAATACTTTGTGAGAAAGTTAGTGACAAGTGAGCAATTCATGACCCATTGTTAAATATTTGAAGCACAACATTGTACCTTTAGTTCTTTATGCATGCAGGGCCGGATAGAAACCACAAACAGGCACAAGCATCCAAAAAAGTGACCTATATTCACAGGTCACAACTTTTCACAAAACATTGCTTGCTTGGTGTCAAGGAGCTGATATTGGGTAAAGTTTGCTGTATGAAGCAATTTAAAGTTTGTAGGGCCAGTAACATTTGTTAAGACTGAAAACATCATTATTCTCCTGCAGGACACACATAGGTGTCCTGATGCTCTATTTCATATCTATAAATCTTCTTTCACCTTCAGGTCCCTTACTCTGTTGGCCACTCTTGAGTTCATGGATCTGTGGGCACTGCTCTCACTAGACTGGCTCACTGACACGCTAACTCCTCAGGCTCAATGTTTCCCCAAAATACAAAGCTACTCTCGGGACCCCAAGCTCATTTTCATTTCCACTCTTGTGTCTTCTGAAGCACTAGCTCAGAATGGGATCTTCAAGACTCCTGCCCACAGTGAGGTTCTCAGAGACTACTGTTCACTCTTGAGTGCCCTCAGGATCCTTCTGTCCAAATGTCGTCTGACAGACCAGTCCAACTTTAGGCCTTCCCCTTTTTTAGGCAGACGCACCAGGCCACACCCCCCCACCCCCCCCCCCCCCCGTCAGCGACAACCGTGATTGCCAGGAGATTTCTGATTCTTCTTTTATCCTCAGCTCCACTGGTGCTCTGCTCATCCTGAGACCAGGGGTTTTCTTTCACCAACAGAAAATTGAATATTCTGCTCACACACCAAGTCTCATCAGCTTTTGCCCTCGGTTTCCAAACAAGGGCCTATTTAAATTAATTTACGAATAAAAGGGTCCTGGTCACTCTCAGTTCCTTGAAACCCTTGAGAGTCTATTACTAATAGGAGGGCAGAGTTGTGTTTTCCCATTGTTCCTGCAGGTTGAGAGTGAAGTACATCTGTGGTGCTGTTACACACAGGATGTGCAGGTCAGTAATGAGACAGAATTGAGTGCACAGAAGGTATGGACATGTCAGGAATGACGTGCCCTGGTAGAGATATACTACATGAAGGTCAACCTAATGTTTGTAGAACAGAGCTAAGGTGCATTGGCAGAGCTGTGTGTGCACATTGTATTTTTATAATATATTTGAGGTGAACAGTCAGAGGTGTATGTCGACAGGGAATGGTCCATTGCCACATCTGTGTGTGCACAGAATACATGCATCTTCAGGTCAGTAATATTGACAAAAATTGTAAAGTATTAGAAAACTACAGTGTTTTCTACCTTGAAAAGCCCACAGAATATTTTGGGTAAGTAAAGGCAAATTGTGCACTTTAGTGAACATTGTACGAACAACTATTTAGTATCTTTATTTATCATTTTGAGTCATTAACAATACAATAACTTAGCATCTCTGTACGTTGCATTGCGTCTTAAAAGAGAAATATAATACCTTTTTCCAAACTAGCTGTACATGCCCCAGATTACATTAATAAACATTTTTTGTAGTCATCATTATATTTTCCAACATATCAAAAATCAAGATGAACAATAGCTTCGTTCCACAAACCTCAATATTGTAGAGGACATCTCTCTACATCCCCATTCCCTTACATGCGCTACTGGGATGCGCAGTGATACAGGATCCAGGGGTTCTGACAGTGTCTGTGTATACTGCCTGCCAACAGTGCTAGGTCCTCAAAGGGGCTTATTTGAAATTTGTTTACCAAGGCCCACTCTGTCATTTGGATGAACACAATTAATAAAAATTGCATATGATTTAAATATAGCTTAACAGGGAGTTGTGACTTACAATTGCCAATTTGCTTATAACAGCATATTGATAATTTAACATTGGTCAAATCAGCTCACTTTATGTGTTGATTTGGGGATTTCCTCCTACAAATCCGTTTATGGAAATGCGGGGGTATTAGTGTCAAAAGTGGCATTAGGTCTCGGCTTTGACAACACAGATATACTGCTTACAATATACATTGAGTGGGCTTTGTGGCTGCCTTTTTCACCCATTGGCATTCTTTGACCAGCTTCTTTCAGCCATTAGCTTGAGACCATAAAAATTTCAAAATAAAAGGTATAAAATATTACTAATCATAACATCATAACATGAAATATGCCTACTGTTTGCTGATGCAAGATATAAAATATTACAATTCATAACATCATAAAATGAAATATGCCTACTGTTTGCTGATGCAAGATATAAAATATTACAATTCATAACATCATAAAATGAAATATGCCTACTGTTTGCTGATGCAAGATACAAAATATTAACATTGATAACATCATAAAATATGCCTAATGTTTGCTGATACAAAACATCTGAAGAACCAAGTTCAGTGTTTAAAGACGATGCAATATTTGTGGCATGTTTGTGGAAATAAGAAAAATACCAGTGTGAGATTGTATTCATCTTGCAGATAACTTTTTAAAACAATAGTGAAATATTTGTGCAAATATGCAATAGCAATGAGAAAATGATGTTTAACCGTCAGTTCAGCCATTGGGAACCAAATCCATCCATTATACTAGCTGCACTTGTGGAACGTTCTAACCCCAGTAAAACATCAATTTGGGCTTTATGCTGATGTATTTGTACAGAACTAATGCAATATTCGTGCAAATTAGCAATACAAAATAGAAACTTGTAAAAAAACTGTACATTCAGTTCGATTTGTGCAAATATGCAGTAGCAGTGTGAAAATTATGTTCTACCGACAGTTCAGTTTAACCCCACTAAGCCAATCAGGATTGGTCTGAGCGCCATGGCATTGGGGCCTGGGCATGTTCTCCACCCAGGCAGCAATGCAGGCTGTTCTGCAGGGGATTCTCTTCATCAGTAGGTGATCATGCCCAGAAATCTAACTGAAGGCTCCCTGGGTTCAGGCAAGCTATTATTGTTTCCCTACATGTACGGATTCCTCTATTATTGAAGCTTCTTTTTAACAATACGTGAGTGAATCTTAAGGATTTTGGAGCACATGCAAATCCAATAGATATAATACCCTTTTTCTCCTTTGCAGAGTCTACATGATGAGCGATCGGTATATTTCAACACTGGTTGTTTTGCTAATGCAGGTATACTTCCCATGGGGAGGATCATAAGTTGGCATTTTATGTATGCTGCATAGGGAATTGCCAGGTAAGAGGCTGTCGTTAATCTGCACTTTATCAAATATTGCAGCACCCAGCCATTTGGGATAGTTGGAAGTAACTTGGCGGAGATTACTGTTAAGAGGCGTTGGAAAGATGGACCATCCAGGTTGACTGGCCATAGTCATAAGCCCCTCATTGGTGATTGATTGACCACCTTCCTAACTGTCCCTGTATGCATACTGAATGCTGTAACTAATTCAAAACACTAAGGGACTGATTATGATGATGTTCAGAGTTTCATCTTCCAGACACCGCCTCGGAATCCGGGCCGACCAACTCGTGGTTGGCGGTTTCTACCGACCAATTACGATGCGACCAGACAGTGTTTGGACAGATAGCGATTGACTCCTATGGGAGCCCTTGGCCGCCCAACAACAGAGGCTCCTTTGGGGAAATGGGGAGTTTGCGAAAAACCCTGCACCTTGTGGCAGGCACCCCATGCTGCCTGCCACACAGTGCAGGGTTTATATGGGGGTACCTTAGGTACTCCCTCAGCTCCCAACTGGAGGCTGCAGGGTGAAGGGGGCCCTGCTAGGGCCCCCAAAGTCACTTTCCGACAGCCTTTTCGTGTCGGACAGGCCAACTTAAAAAGGCTGTTGGAAACTGGCATCGTAATCGCTGGGTCGGAAAAGCAGTCTGTAAAGATGTACGTTGCGGGCCCGACCAACACAAATTCTCCGAGAGCCAGTCAAAACTGATTTGGAAAGACTGTGTAGTTTACAAACTGACCTTGAATATTGAAATCAGTCGGTCGGATTGTAAACCCACTGAGTCGGTAAGAAGGGTTCCATCATGGTCTAGGAGATTCCGACTGTCGGGAGTAGGTTTCCCACCTGACATCATAATGAGCCCATAAGTTCCAATCTTTAAGGGGGCATTTTTGTTGCTCGCAATTTGTCTCCACAAGTCGTGCATTATGAAGTCATTCCTACTGCAAATAAGTTTAAAGTCAATGAAACTTGCGGTGCGCTTGAGGTTAAGTGCTTGAGGTAAAGTTCTTTGCCATTTTGACAAATAACAAAGTTAACAATTGCTGGACATTGTTTTTAAGAACCGAGAATAGGTTTGAGCATTATGAAATCGAGTATAGGTAACATTGGCTTTGCTTCCTGTTAACATATCTGAAGTAAAGCATTTACGATTTTACAATCCATAAGAAATTATTTGAGGTATATTGTTAGTAAAAAGTCCCTTTCCTTACTTTAGTACCAGGATTCTAGTCTGGAACTTAGTTATAATTTGTTTGTGTCTGACCATTAATTTAGGCGATTTTTGCTGAAACTACATTTAGGTCTCCCTTTAGAAAAATCTCAAAGAAAATTGGGAACCATATCTATCAATTATACTAGCTGCACTTGTGGAACGTTCTAAAACTGCTCCTCACAACACCTGCTTCCACCTGCCCTACGTTTCATGCTCAGCGAAAAGGTTTACTGTTACCTTGTCTTCACTCCTCAGGTATTCAAGAGTGAACGAACCATTTAAACTGTGCAAAGCACTAAACATTCCAGATGTTATTATTGCTTTTGGTAAATTAATAAAAACGTGGTTTATGAAGTATCTCAAATGTGATTTGTAATTAGCTGTAGTATATTTTGTGTTTTGTTCAATGGACTAAATCCCCATTAGTGAAGTAAAGAATTAAAACGATCACATTCCTTCTCCCATTCCCAGCTGCTATATATGTCATACGTTCCATGTGACCAAACATGCGTGCTCTTGGGATATGGCTCCTCTATTGGCCATACGTGCCGTGCATGTGCATTCCTATGCAGGGTGGTATGTTTATCTCTTGTTGCTCTGTCAAAAGTGCCACTGCCCTCTTCTGTGAAGCTCATGCTAAAGACACCGTTTAGAGTTGGGCTCTAATTAAAAGTCCTTCCATTTCCGAGGATGATTACAATTGATCTCAAGATTGAGCCATTGAACCACAAATTAGAGACTGTTAAGCTATGCAGGACTTAGGGGCATATTTACAAGGGCTTAAAAAGCCAGAAAAGCAAAGATAAAACTATCACCCTATTTACAAGAGGGTGCTAACATGCATAATTGCATGTTAGCACACTTTTACCCACGCCTCCCTTTGCATCTCTACTGAGATGCAAAGTGGGCGTCACTGGGCGTACCCCAGATGGACAACCTTGTAAATATCGCTGATGTTCACATCACGATATTTACAAGGCTGCCCCAGCATTTTAGCACATGTTAGTTTTTGGCGAAAACAGCTGTTTTCTCCAAAAACGAACGTTTGCTAAAATGAAGACTTATCTATGCCCAACATTGGGGTGGATTATGCTGATACGACCCTGTGGGTCGTATCAGCAAGGTTATCGCTGTTTTGCAGGGAACATCGCTGGAAAACCAGTGATGTTCCCTGCAAAAGGGCGATAACCTCACTATCTCTGGAATTTCGATTAATTCCAGGGATAGCCTGTGATAATATATTTATCGCAAAGCACGTCCAGCGATAATTGTCGCTGGCCGTTGTTAATATGCCCCATAGTGAGTTATAGCCTCTATGCACCCCTTGAGTATAAGAGGGGGTGAAGCACAGAAGATACTAATTCAAGCAGTATTTTATATACGATGCTTTGATTAAAAAACAAAACAAAAACAAAAAACATGCAGAGAAGAACAAACTGCAAATGTTAGATTATTTAGGCTAGTATTTGTCATATCAAGTTGACCAAATTCATATTTAATGTAGGGACATAGCATTGCTTAATTTAGTGAGAGATGTAGACATTTTGAATACAAAATAGAGAGCATTTATGAATTGGGACCAATCTTTTTTCACTCAGATGGCAACCTGGAAAAGTACAACATTCCTCCGTACTGTGAAATCATTGCATAGGTTAAGTTACAGATAGAATTCATCGCACTGCTTAGTTTCATGGCAGGCGCCTGACAGCTCTATATACAGTAAGATATTCTACTATTAGTGCCACTACATATATTTAGGCTATAACATAGGATGCATGGACGATTTAATCGCATACCGCAATGAGAAAAATTAATTAGCATTCCACAAAAAGCAGATGCTCCATAAACTGAAGGGACTTCTTGGAAGGTGATGTGGTGGAACTAAGTAATGCTTTACTTCATGACCTGTCACTCTCTATTTCACTGTGCGATGAGTATGCGAAAACTCCCAGTGGGAGCACAGGCTGTGCTGCTCCACACAAAGCAGTGGATGTGATCATAAGAATCAGATGTACTCCCACATTACATCACATGCTGAAACGTCATCTCTTCCGTTAACTCGGCGGGAATGTAGCAACCTGTAGAGAGAGGAATGTGAAATCGCTGCTCACATCCTTCAAACCCGCATGTTTAATTAAGTCTCACAAAATTTAATTTCTTCAGAACGTCTAAAATAGCTCACATTGTGAAAAGATAAGTGGATCCAGTCATCTCAAACACACTTCCTTCTTTCTCATAATCTAACATCCTGTCAGGTGCTTGGCAGAAATATTATGTAATGCTACTATTACTTATGAGATCTCTTCTTTGTTACATTGATTATAATGCAGGCTTCCTGTCTCTCAACACGCACCTATGAAGCTCCCCACGAAAGTTGCCCCAAGCTTCTAGTCTTTAAAATATAAAGACAAGTGGCCATATGTACAGTGAAGTGGCGGAGAGAGGTGCTAGCCTTCCTGACTTAACGCCTCTCTACGCCATTTCTGAAAAGCAAGGCTGCACCAATTTACAAGAACGTGGTGCAGCCTTGCGTTTCCCTCTGCGATGGCGCTAAGATCAGCAACTTAGCGCCAATGCAGGCACACTTTCATCAGAGTGCAAGGGTGTCTGCGTGCAGGGGAGGATTATTTATGTGTAGGAAGGTGTCTCTTCCTGCACTTAAACAATCCTAAAATGCCATTCTGTCACTTTCATGTGTGCTGCTTCATGCAGCACACATGAAAGTGGCAAAATGGTAATTTATTAAAAGTTTGTTTATGTACAGGAAGGGACACCTTCCTGTACATAAACAAACCATGGCATTTTGCTTTTTCCAAGTGTTCTACACAAGGCAGCACACGTGGAAAAAGCAAAAACGAGGAGAAATAATGCATTTCTCTTCATTTTGCCATCTTAAGACCAGATTTTAGCTGGTCTTAATTTTGGCGCTGCCTCCTATGTACGCCACCCTTGTACATAGGGGGCAGCATCAAAATTAATGAGTGTTGCGGTGGAACGCCCACTGCAACACCCTTTGCCCACCCCTTTCATGCTAACCATAGTGGGAAAGGGGGCCTCATGTACAAGGCAGCGTTAAGCCACTTTAAGTTATCTTCACAATAACGTCACTATAGGTGATGTTGTGGTGGCGATAGGGGCTTGTACATCTTCCCCAAAGGATCTTCAAATTCCAGAGTCATCCTCCTCCTGTGAGAGGACCCACCCAAGGATTTCCTGTATCTCAATAAGCACCAGAAACCTCCTTCAGTCCCCAGATAGGAGGGTGGCAAATAATGATTGTAAGAAGAGGAATGAGTTGAGGTAAGTAACTATAAGTGTATAAAAAAACTTGCACCATATAACTATAAAATGTCAGGAATAAAATTAAAAACATATTAAAAATAAGTAATATTGTGAATCAGGAAAACCATTGAGGATACTTTTGTAAAAGATAGGGGCATATTTACAAGGATTTAATGCCGCCGTAGCGTCAATTTCTTGATATTACGTTGACTTTTTTTGGTCACCAAATTTAAAAGTTGCCGCAAACTCCAGTTAAGTGCATTTTTTCAGCGCTAACGTACATTTTTTACATTGCCATTTCTGTTAGCATGACTTAAATGAGATGCAAGGTAGGTGTTCACGCGTAAAAAGTCCAGTTAAACACACAACACAAGATTTACAAGGAAATCCTTGCACATCACAAACTGCTGCTAAGTCCAATTAGCTGCATTTGTCTAATGTCAGCAAATACCTGCTCTTAGAAATGAGGCTCATACACCTGCATAGAAGGAAGACAATCCCAATTCATCCTTGGCAATCTCAACGATGCCATAGAGCTTCTGCTACTGCAACTAGGAGCACCAAGAAGAACACCACCACCACCACAGAGGCAGCGCCGTAGAAGGAGGTGGATCTACTGACAGAGGATCACCCTCATACACCTCTGGCCATAGGAGGTCATTGTCCATTACAGGCTAAAAAGAGGGTACATTGTCCAGCTTCTCAACCAGATTGCACCGAGGCTGCAGCCCACATCCCAGCACTGCACCAACATCCCTCCGCAGACAAAGCTACTTGCTGTACTACACATGCTGGCCTCAGAGACTTTTCAACCAACCACTGCCAGAGTGGCTGGAGTAAACCAGGCATCCTTCCCAGGTTCCTTCACACTGTCCTGGTTGCCATAATCAGCCTGACGCCACAGTAATTCCAATTCCTCAAAACTGTGCAAGAAAAACTCACCAACAATGCTTTTATGCCATTGCTGGTTTTTTGCATGTGTTGGGTGCAATGGACTGGACCCATTTGCAACTTGTGCCTCCTGCGGAAACTGTACATATTTAGAAAAACAGGAAGCACACCTACTCAATGAATGTGCAGGCAATAGTTGACCATCTTGGTGTCTTCATTAATGCTGTGGCAAAGTACCCTGGCAGTGTTCATGATTCCTTTATTTTCTGCCAATGTGTCCTCAACCAGAAGTTTCAGAATGATACCTTTGGAAATGGACTGCTTATTGATAAGTGCAAGTCTAACATACCACACACCTCGAGGAACTCAATCATGTAGGTGAACAATGTCATATTGCTTATATAGTGAATAGCATTGCACATATTTTGTTTATGTGGCAACTTTTCTCCACAAAAATATAATACAAAAGTACAACAAATACTCAGGGCCGGCTCTAGGGCAGTGCGACTGTGCATGGGGGCGCCTATTTGCTATTTTATATTGTTTTTAAAAGCACCCGCTGCAGCGTTACTGACCTCCAACAATAAAAATGTCAAGTGTACTCCGGTGATTGATGCTCTTCCTGGAGGGAGAACGAAGTTTTGTCTAGTGGAAGTTTTCGCTGGGGGAAGTTTTGGTTCATCTTAAGGTAGTGCAGAGGGTTAATATGCCTGCTGCAGAGAATGTGTACCATGCAAATCACAAAGTGAACATAACAAATCTGTCAGGGTGTTACTGCTTTCATCAGAGACTTCCTTTTGTTACTTGCAGTTTATAAATTGAAATGCTAAAAAAAACAAAAACTGTGCGCTATTCACTGTCATCAAAGAACTGAAATGCAGACTTCAAGTATAGAATAGAGCGTGTGGATTTTTCCCCCCAGACTTTCAATATCCTAATGTTGTACAAAGTGTTGTCAGTCAAATCTTTATTTCGGCAAATTTTACTGTAAAAGAGGCAACAATAAAAACAAAATATCATAAAAAAAGATTTTTAAAATACAATTTTTAGAACGTAAAATATATAATATCCAGTAAATCGGTTAAAATACATTAGGATCCAATTAGCTTAACAAACCTAGTCCTTTTCCACCACATCTGTAATAGAAATCTGAAAACTGCATAAACAATGTGTATATCCGTATTAGATTTTAAAATCCTGTAGACCACCCTGTAATTTTGCGACCCCAAATTCCTACACAGGTTGATCAACTCATATTTCCTAATTTTGCCATAGCTTTTACAAAAGAAGAGCACATGGAGCTCTGACTCTTCCTTGGCAAGGCACACTGGACAACCCAAATCCCGTCCCGGTTCCCATTTGTTTGTAAAAGCATGCAAAGGTAAACAGTCATGGCGGAATTGTAGGTAAAGTTTTCTTGCCAGTGTTGGATATATGAGATCAAGTGCAGGTTCCAGATAGTAAGTGGATTTAATGTCCAAAAATCTAAACAAGGAAGACTTTAATGTCCCATTTACATTCCGGAATAACCCAGCAGTATGTGCATCCCAATATCTCCCTATCAGAGCTTTACGGCTAATAGTTAGACAAGCCACACTGGGATTCCCCCACAGCTCACTAAATCCCAGTGAAATTAGTGTGGTTTGAATGAACGATAACCAAGAATCCTTTTTGGTCCCAATGTGGTTCATTACCTCAATCAATTCATTTTTAAAGATAAGAAGTTCTGGAGTTACCCAGAGCCTGCGCCAAAATAAAAGTGGCCTAATTCCAATTTCCTCAGATATGGATCTAACTCCTAGATCCATACGAAGTGGATCTAAAGGAGTACTAGGAGGGAGGCAAACTAGGTGCCTCAGGAATTTGTTTTCAGTGACTTTAATTGAATTACAGTTTGAGTGACCCCATAGCTCAGCGCCGTATAAAGTTGCGCTTCTCACTTGAGTTTTGTATAACTCCAGGGCAGGACTCAGGGGTTTATGATGGTTATTTCTAAAAAATTTAGCTAAACCCCCGACGTCTGAGCAAGCTTTAAGTTTGCTTTTATGATTTGTGGACCCCAAGTCATATTTTGGTTTAGGGTAACCCAGAGATACACAAACTCAATTACCCTCTCAAGTGGAAGTGTTGATTTGGGTAGAAATCAATTCCAATTATTAAAGATAATCCCCAACCATGGTCTTACATTTAAATTCTGAGTTTGTGCTTCTCCAGACTAAGCCCCTCTAAACTATACTGCCTACCAGTATGGATGACATATAAATCCTACCACTCTCTCTTATGTAACGTTTCCTATACATTGATTTACATGCATATGATTGAGTATTGTGTGTGCAATGTAAAGTGCTCTGACATCCTTCACTTTTATGAGTGACAGTATAAAACTAATTAAATGCATCTGAATGAGAGTGGTTATGGAGACTGTGATGGGGTGGTGGTAGTGCGGGAATCCGTTGGGCAGTTGGTCATTTAGGGGGGGCGCCCAAAAACATTATCGCACTGGGCGCCACCAGTGCTAAAGCCGGCCCTGCAAATACTTAACAAGTCCCACCAAGGGAGTAGCCAGGAAATTGAATTCCCACCCACTATATCACTCAAGGAATAAATATCCTCCAATAGTAATTGATCACAAAACTTACCATTCAAGTGTCAGTGGTCTTAGCTCCCCTTAGTACAATGCTTGACAATGATGGTTATTGCAGCAGTACATTTTAAGTAATGTACAAAACTGCAGATTTACCAGTGATATTTTCTTACAACATACCTTACCTAATTTAACTCTGGGGGCCAGATGTATGACCGTTTTTTACAGTCACAAAGGGGATTTCAGCCCCTTTGCAAAAGCAAATCATGTCAGCCCAATGTACCAACCCTATTTTGCAAGTCGCTAATCAATTAGAGACTTGCAAAATAGAGTAAGGGACTCGCTACTAGGAAGGGTGGTGCCAAGGGCTCCGTTCCTAATAGCGAGTCCAAAACCGGTGTATGAATGTTTTACGACCACAATTGCAGTTGCAAAACACTCTCAGTTTACCACCCTTCTCAAAAACCCCAGAGGACCCCTTCCCCTTTGGGAATAGATGCAAAAATATTTTTTAAGAGCATCCTGCCCTTAGAAAATGAAACTGAATTGTTTCATTTTTATTTTTTAAATGCTTGCCGTTTTCTTTTAAAGAAAACAGGCTGAATAAAACAAAAACTGCTTTATTGACAAAGAAGTCCAGAAATGGAGATCTGCTGACTCCAGCAGGCCACCATCCCTAGGAGTGGCAGACATTCCCAATGGGGTCGCAAATTGCGACAGCCTCATTAATATTCATGAGGCATGCAATTTGTGACTCCATTGGGAATTGCAAACCGTGTCTGAGACACTGTTGTACATTGGATTTTGCGACTTGCATATTGCGACTCGCAATTTGGGAGTCGCAAATTCCAATGGTCGTACATCTGGCCCTGGATGTCTTTCTAACATTTGATTTCTGCCCTCCATTTCCATGTGTATCATCAACGTTTTTAATTCATACTTCACTTTTGTCCATTCCCTTAACATTTCGTTCACTTTCAAGATTTCTGGCCTTGTCATTGTTCAAGTGCCTATTTTCTTTAGCTGCTTCACAATTTATCAATCATCTCTACTTAAACTTGTCGTGTTGGATAATCTCCCTCCAGCCCTTCCATCACCCCTCCTTACCTTTTGTTTACCTTCCATTCATCAAATTTTACTTTGCCTTCTTTCATTCCCTTGCCCTTACATCCATCACTCAGTTCTATGTTAAATCTGATTTTTCTGCTTTCAAACTTACTTAGTCTAATTCCATTTGTAATCAGATAAACTTAGATTTGTACTGGGATGTTGTAGTATCCTGGCTTTGATGTTATTCATGTCACCTCGTGCTCTGCTAGTGGAATGTTCCATGGGTGATGTGTTACAGAATGTTGGGAGTCAGAAGGGTCAGTTGAGAAGGGCTGAGCAGCATGCTGGCTGCTCCTGGTGGGGTTTTGTACTAGACTTAACTGCATGTCTTGTAACTATCTACAAATAAGTGCTTCATTCTGGAAAAAGTGTTTCTGAGATCGTGTTATTCTGTCTCCTGCTATGTGTAACCCATCAAGCTATTGCCTACTTCAGAAGTTTGTTTAATTCAAAGGCTGGGCAGGGGATCTCCTTCAAGTGTTTGGTTGGTGAGTTTATCTGTGTCAATTATTTCTGAGCGCAGCTGAGAATTTTCCACAGAGGGCGTTTTTCAACGGTCTTGTGTCTATTTAAAAATAGTAAAAACAACAATTGATGGACAGAATGCAGAACAATGTCATACATTCACCCCAGTACAGAGATCTGGGCCTAAATCCATCGTTTTTTTGCTCACCATGCCATTCCAGTTTGAACCCAGCCATATGCAAATCAGTCTTGACCCTGTGCCTCATGGGAACAGTCCAGCCCAAACTGCCAAGCCAGGTCCTCCCTGGACTGGAAACAAGCATTCTAGGACCGGTTTCGGGGTTTCACCCCTCTTCAGCCAGAATAGCTTGATTCCAATGGCATGGAGAGCACGGGACTCACATCTGAGCATACCCGTCTCACTCGGGGTGACAAATGCAAAAACAATTGATGGGCAGAATGCAGAACAATGTCATACATTCACCCCAGTACAGAAATCTGGGCCTAAATCCATCGTTATTTTGCTCACCATGCCATTCCAGTTTGAACCCAGCCATATGCAAATCAGTCTTGACCCTGTGCCTCATGGGAACAGTCCAGCCCGAACTGCCAAACCAGTTCATCCCTGGACTGGAAACAAGCATCCTAGGACCGGTTCCGGGGTTTCACCCCTCTTCAGCCAGAATAGCTTGATTCCAATGGCATGGAGAGAACGGGACTCACGTCTGAGCATACCCGTCTCACTCGGGGTGACAAATGCAAAAACAACAATTGATGGACAGAATGCAGAACAATGTCATACATTCACCCCAGTACAGAGATCTAGGACTAAATCCATCGTTTTTTTGCTCACCATGCCATTCCAGTTTGAACCCAGCCATATGCAAATCAGTCTTGACCCTGTGCCTCATGGGAACAGTCCAGCCCGAACTGCCAAGCCAGGTCCTCCCTGGACTGGAAATAAGCATCCTAGGACCGGTTTCAGGGTTTCACCCCTCTTCAGCCAGAATAGCTTGATTCCAATGGCATGGAGAGCACGGGACTCACGTCTGAGCATACCCGTCTCACTCGGGGTGACAAATGCAAAAACAACAATTGATGGACAGAATGCTGAACAATGTCATACATTCACCCCAGTACAGAGATCTGGGCCTAAATCCATCGTTTTTTTGCTCACCATGCCATTCCAGTTTGAACCCAGCCATATGCAAATCAGTCATGACCCTGTGCCTCATGGAAACAGTCCAGCCCGAACTGCCACGCCAGGTCCTCCCTGGACCGGAATCAAGCATCCTAGGACCGTTTTCGGGGTTTCACCCCTCTTCAGCCAGGATAGCTTGACTCCAGTGGCGTAGTGAGCACGGGACCCACGTCTGGGCATACCCTTCCCACATAGGGCGAACAGCAAAACACACAAGATGATGGACGGAATGTTGCACATTGGCAAAACATTCACCCCAAGTCACAGATCTGGGTTTAATCCATTGTTATTTTGCTCACCACGCCACCCCAGTTCAGACATGGCCATATGCAAATCAGTCTTGACCCTGTGCCTCATGGGAACAGTCCAGCCCAAACTACCAAGCCATGTCTTCCCTGGACTGGAATCAAGCATCCTAGGACCGGTTTCGGGGTTTCACCCCTCTTCAACCAGGATAGCTTGACTCCAGTGGTGTAGTGAGCACGGGACCCACGACTGGGCATACCCTTCCCAAATAGGGCGAGCAGCAAAACACACAAGGTGATGGACGGAATGTTGCACATTGGCAAAACATTCATCCCCAGTCACAGATCTGGATTTAATCCATTGTTATTTTGCTCACCACGCCACCCCAGTTCAGACATGGCCATATGCAAATCAGTCTTGACCCTGTGCCTCATGGGAACAGTCCAGCCCGAACTGCCAAGCCATGTCTTCCCTGGACCGGAATCAAGCATCCTAGGACCGTTTTCGGGGTTTCACCCTTCTTCAGCCAGGATAGCTTGACTCCAGAGGCGTAGTGAGCACGGGACCCTCTTCCTTAAGTAACATCCAAATATTGTGTTCCTTTGCGGATGGACAGGGGATTATTCACATAATGTACTTTTCTTGACCCTGTGGCTGTTGTTCCATAAGGTTCTGTTTACTTTCTCTTGTGTACGTATTTTGGTCTCATTTGCACAGTACTCTTGCCCTTTTATTCATGTTTTGTTGCTACATTCAGGGTAATTATGCGTAGGTTTTAGTCCTATTTGCATCTCTCATACTTCTTTATTTCTAAAGATAAGTCATGTGTTCTCACACGTATAATATAGTCATGAGTTCTTACCAATAAATGTTTCCTGACCACATTTGTTCTTCATCAAGTTTTGGGCAATTTTGTTTTGATTCAGGTTCAATCTTCTAGTACACATTTGCCTCACACGGGATGTACGGTATGTGTTTCTGTCCTATTACTACAGCTTTCTAGTATATTTTTACCCTCACACAGGGTGCTTTTATTTGGTCTTAATACCAATTGGTGTTTCCCTCAATGTGATTGTGTTTTGTTTAGGTTTTCCAGTTTGGAATGCAATGTCATGTTTTTATTATATTGAAATTTCTATTTTAACGGGAAGTTTCAGTGATTTTTTTTTTTTCATTTTCTTTCACAATTTCTTGTTACAGTTCAGTTTCCTCCTGATATTTTTATTGGGGTCATCTGTGGATTCTGGATTCTATTCTTGTTGTTAGTTTTTCTCTATCTTTCTGTTACTGTTATGTGTTTTTTTTGTCTGTTTGAGGTTTTTTCTTCTTCTTCTCTTTGTTAGTGCCTGGTCGTTGTTCTGTGGTTATTCTGTTGTGCTATGACTTGTCTCCTTTTATGCCTGCCTGGCCAGCAAGTATGTCTTGAGGTAGTTATTTGTGCTTTCTCTTTTCGTTTCTGTTATGTTAGAAGGGAGGATGGTTTACTTTGATCGTTCTTCCTCTCCTATTGCGTCTCTGTTTTTCTTATATATATCTTTGTGTTCTCTCTTTGTTGCTCTCTTCTCTTATTGGTTTGTGATGTTTCTGATTTCCTCTTTGTCTTTCCTCTATCTTGGTTTTCTTTCTGTTTACTTTCATTATTGTTTTTTATATAGAAGGAAAGGGGATATGTAGTATCCTGGCTTTGATGTTATTCATGTCACCTCTTGCTCTGCCAGTGGAATGTTCCATGGATTATGTGTTACAGAATGTTGGGAGTCAGAAGTGTCAGTTGAGAAGGGCTGAGCAGCACGCTGGCTGCTCCTGGTGGGGTTTTGTACTAGACTTAACAGCATGTCTTGTAACTATCTACAAATAAACATCTGAAGATCCTCTACACGTAATCTACGTTACTACAGATGTGTATTAAATACACCATTTTCAAAGCTCCAGTCTTTCCATCCCTCACACTCCCTTAAGTAAACCACGACCTATGATACATGTGTACTGAAGTTCTATTCTGCGTCAATTACCTTTCCTTCTTCACTCATCTTCAGTCTGCTATCATTCTGTCCTGCTGTTCCTATGGCTTTGCAACTAACATAAGTGTACCCATCAAGGGTTCATAAAATCTGTTATTTGGGTCACAGTTCCTAAACCCTTTGACGCACAATCTTAGCCAAATATTAAATGCCTCCACTGTTGTTAAGTTTCTCCTCTGGCCTTACAATGACAGTTCTACCACAGATGACACTTAAGAAGGGATTTAAAACACATCTGTCCCAAGCTCACATGCTCAATCCGGTATAGCGTGTGCTACCTTATGCCCTGCCGTTTGAAATAAGACATTGTTGGCCACACAAACCAGTCTCATGGGATGAGGGACTGCTATTTATCATGATGCTATGGCGGAAGACATGACAATTTTCACACTACCTGGTTATGTCAAGAAATTATGCAGAGCATTGCAAATACCAATAGGTAAGCAGTAAGGCAGCCCACTATAAAGGACAACAAGGTACCCTTGTTATCATACGCGGATGACACCGTACTGCTGACTTTAACGGCTAACAGCCTTCAAAAAGCCTTGATGGCTTTTACTGATTTTATTTTGGATTTGGATCTTAAGGTTAATTTTAATAAGTCTTTTATTATGGTCTGTGGTCCTAAAAATACAAAAACAAGATCATTTGTGGTAAATGGTAGAACAATTGAAAAGGTCTCTTCTTTTACATATTTAGGGAATGTTATTAATAATAAATTAAAATGGGACAACATGATTGTGACTAGGGCCCAACAGACCAGTAGAACAATAGAGGGCCTGTTTCGTATTGCGTGAAAATTAGGACATAAGCCAGTGGCAGAAATACTTGTTTTATATAAACCAAAATGCCGGTCAGTCACAACTTATGGGGCGGGAATATGGGGAAGTCAAAAAACCAACCAATTGCAAATTTTGGAAAATAAATTTATAAAAAGATTGTTAATGGTTCCTATTAGCTCTCCTACCAAATTCTGTCACTCTGAGCTGGGACTGGATTATGTTGAAGATAGAATTAAAATTGCGCCCATGATTCTGTGGGGGAAAGTGTGGTCATCGAAAGAACTATCATTTACTAGAGCAATTATAAGGGACTGTTTAAGTTTAGAAAATGCATCGTCTATTCCCTGGCTCTGTTATGTCAAAAATGCGTTAAGTAAGATTGACTTAGGCAATTATTTTGAAAACCCCGATGGCATACCAACTAACTTTAAAACAATGATTAAAAATGCTTATTATAATGAGCTAGTGGCACCTAACCTGGACGATGAGACTCCATTCTATGGGTCGCCAAATCTTCATCAATTGTATTTATCTTTTAGTACTCACACACATTCCCGCTTCATTTTGACGAGGTTTCGTCTCTGCACATTGCACTTTCTTGTGGCTTTTCCCAATCAGGTGAGTTGGTGTGAGAGACTGACTCCCTGTCCTTGTGATACCCTAGCCGAACATAGCACAATGCACCTTATGCTCTGTTGCACTATGTATAAAGATATAAGGGCTCATTTTATTAGGCCCATCCTGAGAGAAATTGTCCCTTGTTCACATCAGGATGGTTTTAATTATTTACGTTCTTTGTCCAATGCCGTCACATGTTGTGCTGTGTTAAATTTTATTAGAACTGTCTTGCGAATCAGAAACAGATATGAAGTGTGATAGGGAAATTGGGAAATATGGCCTTATGCAATTTTTTATTACTTATTTATTTTTACACCCTTGGATTGATATAAAGAAAATGGTAGCTTATAGAAAACCCTGCTATGAAATTTTCTATGTTGTTTTGGTTATATTTAGTATGTGCAAAATGTAATATGGAAGATTTTAAGCAATGTTTTACTACTGTAACTATGTACTTTTATGATTCACAAGAATCGAATAAAGTTTTTCAAACGAAACGACAACACATACTTTGCAAGTGGCAAGATTGTCTACCATGGACAATTTGCAACTCCTCCACACTCAAGATGAATTGAGACCACAACCTCACCATACACATCCAATGTAGTGTATCCATGTGACATTGTGCAAGTGGTGTGCCACCCTACATAATCTCAACAGAGGCTAAAGAAGCATCGGGCTCATATTCATCTACACTATGATTAGTACCTGTAATATGTATCACATATTGTAAGAACTAAGGTTCCATTGCAAGGTTTGTGACATATGTACTACATAATCTAATGTCAGCTCCAGAAAACAAGATTACATGTCCACAATGCGGCAATGGCTGCTGCTCAGTCAGGCAAAAACATCATTTAGTCATTAATTGGACACAGTAAATCACATACCAACACTTTGTTCTGCAGTCAGGTTAGCTCATCCTTCTACACAATCTGCGATGTACAATGGCAGACCAAAGAACATGACGAACCACATGCACATTAGGCCTGGGCTAAAATTCTGTTCCGCTCGCGGAAATTGTGATAATTTGACATTTTCGCGTTCCGCGGAGAGCGCGAAAATGTCTAAATTTCATCTCCAAGGGCATATTGTGTGTGTCACAGCGGTAATCAGCACTACCGGTACCACCGCAGACACACAAATGAATGGATAAGAAATAGTGTCAAAGATATGGCATACACTGGAACCAAGGTATCTTGCCTTGCAGTGTATGCAGTCTACTTTCCCAATGTCTATGTGTAGCTTCCTTTCTTTTAAAATTTTTTTTATTGAGATCAGGACAAGAGGTCAGAACAACAAGATATTTAAAAGGAAAAACAAGACATATTATAGGTTAAAATAACAAGTATATCGAGCAGAGCAGAGAAGTATACATCTGAATTAGTAATCCAAAAAAAAAAAAATATATGACTTATGGGAGAGCAGGTATGAGTAGCATTGGTCACAACAAAAAAAACAAAAACCCCACATTCCTTCCGACATCACCCTGGTCGACAACCTTTCAGACAATTGTGGATTCGCCAGTCTTAGCCCTCTACCAATCTGAAAGGCCTTCATATAGTTGAGAAACCCCAGATTCTGTCTATCTTTTGAAGAGATTTGACACCTCTGATCTTAGCGAGAGAAGATTCCATAATATAAATTTCTTGAACAAGAAGCCACCACTCCATCACATGTGGTGGGTTTCTTGAGATCCATGTCCTTGCAATAGTCAGTCTGGCACATCCGATCAGAATGTTGATGAGATCGGCTTGTGGGACTGCTGATGAATTATTTAACAACGGAGTGCCTAAAAGTACATTAGTTAGACTAAGTGTGATTGGTTGTGACAGAATCTGAGCCATACCCTGATTGATTTTATGCCAAAATTCCGTAAGTCGAGGACACCTGAACATCATATGTTCAAGATTGGCGGCTAGAAGGTCACATTTGGGTCACCTTGTCCGTTCGCTATTGGAGCTATTGCTGGACCATTTTGAAATTTTTTCTGGGGTATAATATAGCTGGCATATCGTTTTATATTGTTGGAGTCTCAACCTAGAAGACTGAACCGAGCGATTTATACTGCAGAGTGAAGAAGAAATCTGATTAGCAGTAATATTCAAGCCCAACCGAGAGCTCCATTTTTCAGCCATTTTCCCACAGTCGCCTAGTTTGAACGAGGTTAAGACTCTATAGCCGAGACTAATAAGTGTTTTAACCTTATTAGAATAGAAACAATTCCAGATATCTGAATCTGAAATATTAAATTATGTGTAGCTTCCATACACATATAGTAACTAATATATGGTGTCTCCAGAGTGGACAATGTGCACCATAGATAACATTCCACAGGGTCACATACATCCACTTTCATGTTCATGCCTGACACATTGAAACATGTACATACCGAACAAAAGCGTAACTAAATCTGTACAAAATGGAAGTAACTCCTACAGCTGCTGCCATGTGTCATATGATCGTAAGGATGATGAGTGCCAATTTCTGAATGGTACCATAAACATCCAAAAAAGGGACCCTTGTGAGACAAGTGTCTCAGAAATCATTAGGTAAACAGTGATGTTGTTGAATAATCACATTCTAAAAGACAATTTGCACTTTGCTGAACATAACACCATGGAGGTATCACAGAGGACTGTGACAATGACAGCGAAGTAATGTTAATGCTGTTAACGACTGACACATTTATGGCATAGATGTAGTTTAATTTCTTGCACCACATTGTGTGAAAGGTGAATGGAGAATGCTGGACACTGGACACAAAGTCAGATAATGTAATTCTCAACCACATCATGCTAAGAGATGAATGTACCTTTTCTCCATTTTCTGTTTCAGCTGACCAAGACAATGCACTCATGCCATAGGTGATGACACCAATCAGAATTACACACACGCAGGCACAGAGGGACACAATCTGATACTGAGCAGCACAAGGCCGATAGTAGAAAGGACCTTTGGAGTGCTATAATCCAGGTTTAGGTACCTGGACATTTCAGGTGGGATGCTCCTGTGTACCACACCCTTGTTATTCAAAATGATACTTGTATGTTGCATACTACACAACAATTGTATCAGGACTGATAGACCTCTGCCGTGACATAGAAGAGATGCTAAATCCTAACGATGGAGTGGATGAGGAAGAGGATCAGAGTCAACCTTCTATTTGAGAAGGGATGCAATAATCTCATTTTTTCACATAATGTCACCTTAAATTTTGTTTTCACATATAACTCTGCACCAATAAATTCACCTTATGATGTATTAAAATAAGCAATCACTTGACCAATATTGTGTATGCTTGGTTTTTGTAATTAGAAGGTTACCAATCTGGATAACTGAAGTAGTCTAAATAATAGTGTTACACAGAGCAAACACCTCGCAGAGTGTATGACACTAACTACACCATAACCTGGAATGATAAAATGTGTTGTGCACCTGAATTACAGAATGCAGATGGACCATCATTGTGAAATACAATGTGCTTGTTGTGTTGTGCCCTAGACTCCTTCAGGTCCATCTTCATATGAGAGTTTAGGAGTCATGATAAACTGTGTATGGTGTATAGATGTAGCTGGGCCAGACTGATCACATCAATTCCAAACTTTGTAAACAATCTTTGCGTACTGTGTCATACTGGAAATATGTTTGCTGACAAAAGTCACAAACATACATGACAATGGTGAGCAGGATCAACTTGACGGTGGGGAGGCCGAAGATTTAAAGGATAAGTGAGCTAGACTAACTGATGAATCAATACAGTGCAAGGACTGCATCTTACACCAATCATACACATAGGGCCAGATGTATCAAGGGTTTTCCCATTCGCAAATGGACCGATTCGCAGAATTGGCATGTTTGCAAACGGGAAAAAGCCTTTAGGGATGTATCATCCCAAAAAGCCCTTGCAAAATAAGGAATCGCAAAATTTGCGATTCCCTATTTTGTGAATGCATTTAAGGAATCACAATTTGTGATTCCTTAAATGATATGCAGGAAGAAGAAAAAAAATGTGCGACCTGGCTTTAAGGAATTGCAAATTACCCCCAACTTCAAGTTGGTGGTAGTATGCGAATTCCATAAAAAATGCACTTTTTTTGCATTTTTCTAGGTGCCATTTGGCGTACACATGTGCACACATGCGTATTTCAGGGGTGCAACAGGGTGTCCATTTGGCACCCTTGAAATTGCATGCACAGTTTGCGAGTACCTATAGGGTACTCGCAAATTGTGCATGCAATTCCCATTCATTGCCTATGGGTCTCTAGGCCCATAGGCATGAATGGAAAGCCATTCCTTATTTGCAACTCTCAATGTGTGAGTTGCAAATAAGGAATATGTAGGAATCGCACATTTTTCAGCGAAACCTACATACATTGCATTTTGCGATTCTGTAATAGCGAATCAGTAAAATTCTTAATACATCTTGCCCATAATGTCCAGGCTTGCAGGTGATACTACCACTATACCTCACACGTGTTACTGTAATGAAAGATTTGTAAATGTCTTGCATTAAAAACAATATGTATGACTCATCTTTCAACACTGTGCTGACCTTAAATTGCCATAAAACTCGCAGCACATACACTGACAAATAGGTTAGACATGGGACAACTGAGAAAGCATTAACGGTCACTCTTTTATACGTAGGCCAAAAAGAATGGCAATGCAATTAAACAATGTGTGGATGCCCTATGCCCTCCCACCACCATGAGAGTGCTACACAAACATTTGAAATGTTGATCAGTTACTGCATGTAATTTACATATTTGTTACCACTTCACATGCCAACATATCACTCTATTTGCAAGCATAGTCGAACACAAATAAGAGCATTCATCTTCTAGGAAATGGTCATGTCACATACTGCCGTATGTCTCTATGAATGTACACAACACTCATGAACACACACCCACATTTAATATGTCACATCATCCTATGCCACCCTCTACTCACACATTCATGCACATATTGCCTCTGACAAATTGTAGGACATAAGCACATATTGCTACAGCATGTAGTTCACAATCTATATCCTATCACATGTTAATGGGCATTTATAACATGTGTTGTAACCACTCAGGGCCACATTTACCAGTGGATCCCGCCAACAGAACGTCACTTTTAGTAATGTATTGATGTCAAACTCACCCTTTCCTGATTTTCAAAGTGGTGTTAAGCAACATAACGTCAATGAATGTTGCTTTTAATGTTAGATACCTGCACATGCTCCACTTAGCATGAAAGGAGGATGAAAAGGGTGCTGTAGTTGTTCTTCCGCTTCAATATACTTTGCCTCAAGATGCGTAAGCAGATGTAGTCATTTGAGACTGTGTCCACATATGTAATTGCTCTGAAAGGGAGGTTTAATAAGGGTGACACAACGAAAACGACATAGCATTCACCTTTCAGTATGCTAAGAAAATAGTGAATGCATGTTGCATCACACATTGACACATCAATTTAAGATTCCCATTTGTAGGAGGCAATCTATGAGGAACGGTCTGAGGCAGATGTCGAGCAAGATTCTATCACATAGTGCTTTGTTTTGTCTTAACACACAGGGATGAGGCATATGGACCACAGATATATGGAGCATCCATGTGCATGCCCTTGTGGTGGTGTCTAACCATCAGGGCAGTCCCTGTACAGGAAGATGTATGCCATCTACAAAGGGTAAATAGGCTGCATGGTTGTATGTCTTTTTGCATGAGGGGACAGCTTGCCTCATCCCTGTGTGCTGCATAATGAGGCACACATGGAATGATATATAAATCACAAATACTCATAAAATCTCAACTAGTCTTGGCAGTCTAATGTTGCATTGACAGAGCAGTCAAAGTTCACACAGCCCCAGACGTATTAATCTGTACAAGCATCAAATGTTATGTAAGTTGTGGTTAACTGTCTAAGTTTACACCAATGTCACACCCAGTTACTGTAGTAGACCGGTGTAGCACAGAAAAAAGGGACAGCCAGATTGGGAGATGTCCAGGACATGGTTCGCTCCAATGAACTCAGAGAGTTTGGAGCGGATGGTCTTCTCAATGACTTTGGCTGGGAAGGGAAGCAGGGAGATTGGTCTGAACTTTTTAAGGTCTGTTGTGTCGGTGGATGGCTTCTTCAGCAGGGAGTTGACCTTGGCGTGTTTCCAGAAATCGGGAAAGGTGGCGGTTTTGCTGGAGCAGTTGATGGTGAGGCGAAGCTCGGGCGATGGAGGTGGCTTCTCTATGGAAGATGCAGGCATGGGTCCCAAGGGGCTCCGGAGGTGGATGTTCTTCATGGGCTTGGGTGTGTTGTCTGTGGTGAGTGGGGTTCAGTTAAGAACGATCTGTTGGGGTGTAGCCTGGTTGGGTGTGGTGGTGTCAGTTGTGGTTGGAGGGTCTTGGGTGTCGAAGTTGTCGTAGACCTACCTGATCTTGTGGTGGAAGATGGTGCTAAGTCTGTTGCAGAGGTCTTGGGAGGGTGGGACATCTATGTTCTCGCTGTTGGGCCTGGCAAAATTCTTGATAATGGTAAAGAGTTCTTTGCTTTTGTGTGCGTTGGTGTTGATTCTGTCTTGGAGGGCTATTTTCGTTGTGGTTTTGCGGAGGAGGTGGTGTGAGGTGATGGCAGCTTTGAAAGTTGCGTGGGTATCCTGGGATTTTTTGTTGCTTCATCTCTTCTTGAGTCATCTACAGGTGCATTTGGACTCATGGAGGGTGGGAGGGAACCAGCTGGCTTTCTTGGAGTATTGCTTGCTGGGTGACTTTGTGAGGGGTGTCAGAGTTTCGGAGCAATTGTAGATCCATTGGTGGAGGATGCGTGTTGAGGTCTTAGCGTCAGCAGATGTCAGCGGTGTGGTAGTGCTGAGAGAGGCAGTGAGATGTTCTTCGTTGACCTTGTTCCAGCTACGGCAGAGGGGTGGTGAGGGCAGTGGTGAATGGTGGGTTTGGTGAAGGCGAAGTGTACACAGAGGTGGTCAGTCCAGAGGAGTTGGGTGGTGCTGAAATCAGTTATACAAGAGAAAATGAGCAATGACATAGCAGTATTCTTTTGACAAAACAGAAACAGGGCATCAAGGTAGTTGTTGTCATTTCAAAGACAACTTCCCAACAATTGCAAATTGGTTAGTGAAACATACCTGTAGAAAATTTACAGTAGAAATGGGACAGATACTTACAATATGACACACATAAGGGTAATGGGTTACATTGTTGTTGTAACACTTACAGGCGCCATACCATCATGTGACAAATAATGGAGACTGACACCCGTAATCTTAGGTGCAACACTATACATTCACACAAACAATCTAATTTATCTGAAACAGATAATTTGAGTTGTCTATGTTATGAAAACATGTGCAGAACACATTAGCAACAGCTAACTTCAAAGCAAACAGGACACTGTGGTTTGGTGAGAGTTTGTAAAGTGTAACCTACCAGACTCTTCTTCACCAGGTATTCCTGTCAAGCCATCAGTGTGTAGGCTCTGCAAGACCTTATCCTCCCAGAGCATGAGTTGTAAGGGTGGCCTGGGAGAACCAGCACCAGTCCTCTGGGCCTCCAGGTGATGCTTGGAGGCCAGGGAACACCCACTCCTCCGCTGTTCATTCCGCCTCTTCTGAATTTCCTCCTGTGTGTGCAGATTGTTAGCTACAGCATTCACTCCATCAGCTATTCTGTCCCACATTTGCCTTTTCTGAGATAGGGGTGTATTTTGGACTTGGGCCCCAAACAATTGTGGCTATACTCTTATGAGATCATCTACCATGCATGACAATCCTCCCTCAGTAAAATGGAGATTATTGGGGCCTGGCATTGTGCAAATAAATTTGGTTAAATTAAGAAAATTAACCACAAGGTAATATATATGAAAGAAGATAAAGGGACAGGAAACAGGGAAAAGGAACAAAATAACCTCACTTAACTCTCAGAATCTCTGGTAGAAAATGTTGTGGTGTCGTGGAATGGCAAAGGATCATGGTCTGAAATGAAGTCTATTTTATAGTGTAGTATGCAGGTGTTTCCACTTAGCCAATGTACATCAGGCTTGTTCCACTAGCATCCATCCAATGGCCATAGTGATGGTGCATTGTTGGGCATGTACCTTGACAGACTCCTTCTGCCATGGAACTGCTGCTAGGAGACTACCAGCACAACTGTGAAATCTAAATAGGTTCACAAGCATTGGAGTCCACCATGTCTGTAGCGTTGTGCTGCAACCGTGGAGGGAAACACTGAGTCGACACGGACTGCGAGTCAGACTGCATTCATCTAAATATGGTAGGTGAAAGACCGTGAACTTGGCGGAGTACTTGGGACCACCGCCATGGCAGGATGGCGCTAAGGCCGTCAAGATCTAAGTCAGGCCCTAAGTCTTGCTGCATGCAGCCAATAGCAACAATTATCAATAATGGACAATCTGTAAGCAAGCTAACTGAGAGATGGGACTTGTAGTTTTGCAGTTCTGTCAAATCTGACCATGGACAGCACACTGGCCGAATACCAGTACTGATTATGATGTAATAATACACATATGCTGAGAGTGACTACACAAGGGAAAGGGGTGTTAATAAATATCTAGAACCTGATAGAAAATGGTTGGGTTCTTGTCAAAGGTGTGAGGATAAACTAAAATATCCGAAAACATATTGTTATACAAAAATATTTCATCATGAATATTAGGATATCAAAAATATGGTTTACAGGAATATTGAAGGTAAAACGTGTGTTCCCAGTACCAATACATAGCCATTTTGTACTTCTGAACAGCATCATATACCAGCTAATGTCACAACTCTGAAATGTCTAAATGAAGATGACATGGTGAATTAATCTAAAGCAGACCAACACAGAGAGGGATTAGCTAAGACACCATGACCATGCAAATGGCACAAATCACATTGTCAACTCCTAGAGAACAGAGCCCCAGACAACATTTACAGATGAACAATGCTACACTTAAAAAACAAACACCTATCCCCAGATGTTGCCAGACCTATATATTCCTAGAATATTGCATTAACATCCTCCTCACAACATTTCTACAAGAGTAGCAATAATAGTCAAAGTCATCACATCTCACACCAGACTTGCACTCAGGAGAAGTAGTTTTGGATGAGATCTTCATCCATGTCTATTCCTCTCTCTTCACCACTATCATCATCATCATTCAGCAATTCAGGTTCTTCACCCAGTGGCTCTTCATGGCCTGCATCCTCTGCAATTTAAGGGATGTTCCATCGCAGGGCAATGTTGTAGAGCATGCAGCAGACCACGGTTATCTTACACACCTTCCCGGGTGATTAGAGGAGGGCTCCCCCAGTCTTGCCCAGAGATCTGAATCTGGCTTTCAGGAGCTCAAAAGCCTGCTCTGGCCTCTGTGTTCTTTAATTGACCTAATTGAACTGGATTTTCCCTGGCACAGAAGGATTCCTCAGTGGTGCCAACAACCAAGTCCAGTTGGGATATGCTGAGTCTCCTAGATGGAAGATAGACAGAAGTTCAACGATGAGTTACACACTTTCAGATTATACTACCTGACATCAACTGCACAATGTTAGGACAGATCACACTTACCTACAAACCAGGCCCTCTCCGGTAGTAGTTGCCACATCAGCTGAGGTATGGTGCTGTTCTGCAGTGTTTAGGGAATCATGGGCAGATCCTGGGAACAGGACACAGACATTTGAGATTTATAAATCCAGTAAGCAGACAACTTGCACATTGATAGAATGGAAGAGCTTCCTGTTGCGGTGCAATTTTTCCCTGGCTTGTGGTGGTACTAAGGCAATATGGGTGCCATCAATGGATCCAAGCACATGTGGGATGTGCCTTCACAGTAGCTAAATCCTGATGGCAATACTCTTATGAGATCATCTACCATGCATGACAATCCTCCCTCAGTAAAATGGAGATTATTGGGGCCTGGCATTGTGCAAATAAATTTGGTTAAATTAAGAAAATTAACCACAAGGTAATATATATGAAAGAAGATAAAGGGACAGGAAACAGGGAAAAGGAACAAAATAACCTCACTTAACTCTCAGAATCTCTGGTAGAAAATGTTGTGGTGTCGTGGAATGGCAAAGGATCATGGTCTGAAATGCAGTCTATTTTATAGTGTAGTATGCAGGTGTTTCCACTTAGCCAATGTACATCAGGCTTGTTCCACTAGCATCCATCCAATGGCCATAGTGATGGTGCATTGTTGGGCATGTAACTTGACAGACTCCTTCTGCCATGGAACTGCTGCTAGGAGACTACCAGCACAACTGTGAAATCTAAATAGGTTCACAAGCATTGGAGTCCACCATGTCTGTAGCGTTGTGCTGCAACCGTGGAGGGAAACACTGAGTCGACACGGACTGCGAGTCAGACTGCATTCATCTAAATATGGTAGGTGAAAGACCGTGAACTTGGCGGAGTACTTGGGACCACCGCCATGGCAGGATGGCGCTAAGGCCGTCAAGATCTAAGTCAGGCCCTAAGTCTTGCTGCATGCAGCCAATAGCAACAATTATCAATAATGGACAATCTGGAAGCAAGCTAACTGGGAGATGGGACTTGTAGTTTTGCAGTTCTGTCAAATCTGACCATGGACAGCACACTGGCCGAATACCAGTACTGATTATGATGTAATAATACACATATGCTGAGAGTGACTACACAAGGGAAAGGGGTGTTAATAAATATCTAGAACCTGATAGAAAATGGTTGGGTTCTTGTCAAAGGTGTGAGGATAAACTAAAATATCCGAAAACATATTTTTATACAAAAATATTTCATCATGAATATTAGGATATCAAAAATATGGTTTACAGGAATATTGAAGGTAAAACGTGTGTTCCCAGTACCAATACATAGCCATTTTGTACTTCTGAACAGCATCATATACCAGCTAATGTCACAACTCTGAAATGTCTAAATGAAGATGACATGGTGAATTAATCTAAAGCAGACCAACACAGAGAGGGATTAGCTAAGACACCATGACCATGCAAATGGCACAAATCACATTGTCAACTCCTAGAGAACAGAGCCCCAGACAACATTTACAGATGAACAATGCTACACTTAAAAAACAAACACCTATCCCCAGATGTTGCCAGACCTATATATTCCTAGAATATTGCATTAACATCCTCCTCACAACATTTCTACAAGAGTAGCAATAATAGTCAAAGTCATCACATCTCACACCAGACTTGCACTCAGGAGAAGTAGTTTTGGATGAGATCTTCATCCATGTCTATTCCTCTCTCTTCACCACTATCATCATCATCATTCAGCAATTCAGGTTCTTCACCCAGTGGCTCTTCATGGCCTGCATCCTCTGCAATTTAAGGGATGTTCCATCGCAGGGCAATGTTGTAGAGCATGCAGCAGACCACGGTTATCTTACACACCTTCCCGGGTGATTAGAGGAGGGCTCCCCCAGTCTTGCCCAGAGATCTGAATCTGGCTTTCAGGAGCTCAAAAGCCTGCTCTGGTCACTGTGTTCTTTAATTGACCTAATTGATCTGGATTTTCCCTGGCACAGAAGGATTCCTCAGTGGTGCCAACAACCAAGTCCAGTTGGGATATGCTGAGTCTCCTAGATGGAAGATAGACAGAAGTTCAACGATGAATTACACACTTTCAGATTATACTACCTGACATCAACCGCACAATGTTAGGACAGATCACACTTACCTACAAACCAGGCCCTCTCCAGTAGTAGTTGCCACATCAGCTGAGGTATGGTGCTGTTCTGCAGTGTTTAGGGAATCATGGGCAGATCCTGGGAACAGGACACAGACATTTGAGATTTATAAATCCAGTAAGCAGACAACTTGCACATTGATAGAATGGAAGAGCTTCCTGTTGCGGTGCAATTTTTCCCTGGCTTGTGGTGGTACTAAGGCAATATGGGTGCCATCAATGGATCCAAGCACATGTGGGATGTGCCTTCACAGTAGCTAAATCCTGATGGCAATGGGTGATGTGGTGGGTGTTCCGCCGCAACAGCCATTGATTTTGGCATTCCCCATGTTTACAAGGGTTTTGTAAATAGGAGGCAGTGCCAAAATTAAGACCAGGAAAAACCTGCATTGTGCAGCACACAGAGAAATAGCAAAACACCATTGATTGTTTATGCACAGGAAGGAGTCTCTTTCTGCACATAAACAATCATTTAAAAAAATGACGATTTGCAACTTCTATGTGTGCTACATACTGCATCACACATAGAAGTTACAAAATGCCATTACTGATTGTTCATGTGCAGGAAGAGACACCTTCCTGCACATAAACAATCTTACCCTGCAACGCAGGCACCCTTGCACAATGCGTTGGAGCTAGGCAGCTACGTTTAGTGATTGTGCAGGGTGAAATTCAGGTTTTCACAGTATTGTTGTAAATACGGTTAAGCCCTGTGTTTCAGATGTGGCAGAGTGCGGCATTAAGGCAAGAAGGCGAACGCCGCACTCTGTCACTACCAAATACAAATGCTCCATAGAATAGTATGTTGATGTCAGTCCTGTGACAGTGACACATATGGCAGCACACCACACACAAACTTATTCTGGTATACTATTATATCCCAATAAGTAGTCCACATCTACACACATCTAACAGAGTAGTAATTCTCAGTGACACACATACCAGCCCTTACACTGTGACCTTAGTCTTAGGATTTTGTGTACACTATGGTACTTGCCTCAATGGATCATACGCATCGATGCAATAAGCCTGGCAGTAAAGGTGTCTGTACAGTCATGCACATGTAGTTTACGGTTCAGAATGTCCAAATGGTGCGCTGTGTGTCATGGTATCTCACATCACATTCCATATAGGATGGCCGTGGCCTACATGATGTTAGTGGACTGCCTATTTAAGTGTAGGTCATGACCAGGTTTGAGGGTAGTCATCAGATGACCACAAAAGTGTGTATCCATGCTTTAGTTGTGTTTAGCATGTGAAATGGACAAATATATCATGCTGACTCTTGATGAATGTTTGTGCTAGATGTCAACAAATTGTGTATCAACCCTACAGCTATCCTCAAACTTCCAGTTACATTCTGTTTCTACATCTGTTGCATCCTTACAGGTCAACATTTGGAGAGCCATCGCTCGGAAGGTGCGGATACTGAGGGTCTATAACCGGTGTAGCGTGCACTGCAGTAAGAGGTGGGAGGACTTGCGGCGCTTGACCCAGAAGATCATGGAGGTCCAGCTGGGGAAGTCTTCCCTAAGTGCAAGGGGTACAGGTTGGATCTTGACCACCCTGATGGCCCACAAACTGGTGGTGGCCTACCCAGAGCTTGAGGTGCATTTGAGGGCCCAACAACAGCTACATGGGGGGAGTCCTTGCCAGAGTTATACATGTTCTATTGACAACTTTAAGTGTTACAGACAGGCATTTCAACGACCATATAGGTGATGGCCCTTGTGTCACACACAAGATGACGGATTGTTAGTGTAGATCTGGTGCATACTGATGTCCTGTGGCTTTTGTCTTTCTGATCTGGAACACAGCAGACTCCTGTCAACATCCATTTTTCTCCTTTTGAGTAGGCCTGGGCAGAGTTTGCGGTGTTCATGGAACTCCACAAAGTGAGCCAAAAACTCCACGTACCGGAGTGCGTTAGGTTGCGCCATTCACACTGATTTTTAGTACCAGGCAGTAGCGGTCCGTGGAGGGAGTTCTGTGGGGCGGTGAGGTGGGGCGGGGAAATGTAAACACCGGAATATGGATGAACGGAGGTAAGTACACATTTAAATAAATAAAATGAATTCCTTTGAGCGCGCTGCATCGCAAAATGCGATGCAGCACGCGCAAAGAAATTAGTAGTATTTATTTAAATGTGTACTTACCTCCGTTCATCCATATTCCGGTGTTTACATTTCCCCACCCTGCCCCTCTCCCGTCCCGCCTCACCGCCCCACGGAACTCCATCCACGGACCGCTACTGGTACCAGGTGTTTGTCCAGCACTGGGAAATCAGCGCAAAAGGCACTGTGCACAGCGCAAGAGGGCACTTCTTCCTTATGTCACTTGAGTAGATGTTCTACACGAGTGGCATTTTCCTCAACATGAACGGAAGGTATCTCAACCCGAGTGATATCTGCCATCCATGACTGCCAGTGTTGAGAAAGCTTGCCAGGAGGTGGTCTGGAGTAAGATTTTCCCTGCTCGCACTCACCAACTTAATATTTGGAACATGGGAAAAGCTCTTCAAACTCTGCAAGCAGTGAGGAATTTCATGCCGAGGCCTACTTTTGAGCAAACACTTGGCTGAGTGAATTGAGTAATCATCTCATGTTCACAGTAAATCTGGGTGACAATTGTACCACACAGGCAAACTGCCTTGCTTGTGTGGGGACTGAAGTTCCCTCACTACTGTCTCTCATGTGATGATGGCCCTATTTCATGTGACATGACATATAGTGCACAGTACATGCAGTGATTATACCATAGTTCCCATTGGCAAGTGCTAGTTATACAGTGAATTGAGAGTGCAAAAGTCACTGGTGCTATCAGCATTAGTGCCTACATGTTGGTCAGTGTGCATTTGTCAGTTCACCTGCAATAGTGTTTCAAAAGACTCATTCACTGACTGGTGACATGCATGAGGGAGTGAGATGTAGAACTGTTCCCTACAAGGCAATCTGAATATGTAATACAAAAAAGTGGTGTGATGTGCATGCCTATTTGGGACTCTACTGATCCCACATCTTCATGTCCTAGATTATCAGGGACAAACAAAACCTTCAAAGGTGTATTGGCTTGTGGATACACAATCTATGACTGGTGTCATCACCTGTACCAAGCAGGATTGGGGATGTTGCTGTGGCTATATGGAGTCTTGTGCTGTTTGAATTCAGAGTATCTCTCTCCCAAATGTTTGGACCACACTTTTTTCCAGGAACATTATATGTTAAATGTGATTCATAGCAAAACTGCATATGTACAGCTTTCATTTGACTTTTCAGGTAATGGACATATAATGTAATTTAGAGTGCAAATTGTCATCAGTGTTCAATGAACATTTGCATGTGACATGATGTCTTCCACAACACTAATTAGTGGTACATTGTTGTTGAGCTTGACTTTCAGCACATCATGATGTGTTATGGATGATAATTAGATTTGTTTCACTCTGGGCTTTGTGTAAATCTCACACTTGTTTCCATCCGTTTATAATAGTATACTGCAAGTGTCAAAGTATGCAAGTTGATCAACTATCCTAGTGTGGACTTAAGGATGGAGTGTAGACAACTCCATCAAAGCATTCCGGCCTGTCTGGGGTTATGACATCAATATCCCCAACACTTTGCAGGTTATGTAGAGTACATCCATGTGCTCATGCAAAATTTGAACCCTCTAGAGTGGGCCATGAATCTGGTGTGATATGTGGAGTTCTTAAATGTTTTCTGTTGATTTGTGATCGCCAGGTGTGGCAACAAAGTTGTAATAAACCTATGTTGAATGTTATTTTAGATATATCCAAAGCAAGCAGAGGAGAAGGGGCCAATGTTGGTGGGGACACAGCTGGAACAGCAGTTCCAGACGTGAGAGGAAAAAACACAGAGGGACCCAGTGACCAGGAGGGTGTGGGGAGTACAATGGAGGACAGATGCTCAAGTTCATCCTCTTCTGAGTCATCCTCCGGTGGACACTTCCAAGTGGTAGTGGACCGAACAGGATTAACACCACCTTCATGCTTGTCCACTAGCCCCTATTCCACTGCCACCCTCCCTGTGGTCCCCCAACAAGTTGGCTGCTCCTGCTCCCCAGTAAAGGGGAGTGATTTCCTTCATTCCATGCACCTGAGCCACTGCCCCTGTTAGCCCCCTGCCCTGAGTGAGCAGGCTATTGACCTCCTGAGTAGCATCTCTGTGGGTTAGACTGCAGTGCTGAATGCCATCAAGGGGCAAGGTAACCAGCTGACCCAGATGGTTGCCTACCTAGAAGGCATTTGCACTGCAATGTCTGGCCTACAGAGATGTTTTCAGGATCTGGCCTCATCCCTCATGACAGCCCTCCACCCATCCCAATGTTCCACCCCACCTCCTGCACCTTCCCTATCCACATCTGCTATTCCCATTCCTATTCAAAGCACCTGCACACCTAAGCATGCACACACTCCATCTGACACAAGCACCACAAACACACACAAAACATCCCAAAAACTCAAACATGCATGCACACGGCAGACAATCACTCCCTTCACCACCCCATCAACCTCAACATACCCGCAGACAACACAGCAACACACACAGAGCTCTCCACAGGAACGCCATACTCACAGACATCACAGCAACACACACAGAGCCCTCCACAGACACACCCATACCCACAGACAACACAGCAACACCCATTGTCCCCTCCCAGCACGTCAACTGCACACACAGGCACAGAACCCAAATGTTCACAGTCACCCACAAAACAGACACCAATACAACACACAGTGCAGACAGTAGACCCAGCTCACACTTCCACTCCCTCTTCCTCTCAACACAATTTCCATCCCGAATATCCTATCCATTTTACCCTTGACAATGTCTTATTGCCCTTGCACCTTTGAAACCCGAGCCCCACCATCCTAATGTCCCAAAAAGCTCTTCCACACCCAAACCCATTCATTCCACTTCCCGCTAGAGAAACAGCATCCCCACCTTCTAAAACCAGCCCAAAATAAAGCAAATCATAAAAACCCTTCCCAAGGACAAACCCCCTCTTCCTAAACCTCAACCCCCCCCCCCATCCCAAGTACCATCTTTGAAGTGCCTGGTGTGCCCAATGGATGCCCTTTTGTGAGGAAGTTCCCTGGCAGTATTAGTAAGGGTAAGTTACGTCTCACAGCATTGTGTTGTGGTGCTGGATATGAGAATGGACTCACCATTGGCATTTAAACACAACTGGTGGGCCATGTAAACAGGCCCACCAGTCGTGCTTCAGTAAGAAATCCTTAACGGTTGTTTAAGTATAAATACAACTTTTCTAATTTTTGAAGACATTGGTCCTGCCATTACTATTACAACAGTTTTATGTTCTTATATTGTTAGTGATGTGTGACTACAGTTGTGTTTGTTTGATCCCTGATTGCTGATCCATTTAAAGTGGTTAGTTTGATGTGTCCTTAGACCCAGTGCTGGACTATCACATGACAAGGGGGAATGTTGGAAAGATGTATACGTGGGGTGACCTGAGATTGATGCAGACATTGCATTGAGTGCTATTTGATATGGTAAGTATCTCATCTTATCCTGGCCAATGTCCAAATCATTTAGGCTGCAGTTGTCCCCATGATGTATGTTGGACATGTGTTAGGTATGTTCAAATTGAATATTTGTTTATCCACACATGAAGGATGTCAACTTGTCATACCTTTGTGGAGTGCTGCATGGACATGTGTCAAATTCCATGTGTGTACCTTACACCTACTTTACCTGGATGTGTAACACATACTGTTCGTGCAATGTTTGCGTTCATGAGTTGCACTTAAACATTCCCTACACATGCATGGCACTTGGTAATGCTATTGGTTGTCCCTTATATACTTCAATTGACAGATCCAGTTAAATTCAATTTAAGCTTTATTTCGGCAATAAGCCATAAAAGTCGACAGATCCAGTTCACATTGAGTTTGTCAGGCATGTGCAAAATTGTACTGTGCCCAAGGGCACCATCCTTTCAGGGTTTCCCCTGACAGAAGCATAACTATCCTGCAGAGAGTGTTTCCATTGTGCCATTAGAATGCTTCTCACACTGATTCTATGTAATCCCATTGACCCACATTGCCTTTTCATGTGGGTGATGGATGAGAGTCCAAGACAGAGTTGTAGCAGAGAATGTGTTTTTCAGTTTATTGACACATCCATACAGATATTTCTTTGACATCAAAAAAGCCTGATCAAAAAAGGACCTGGGATGTGTGCAACGTGAGTGTGTCACTTTCACTATTACATCTTGGGTTGAGTTGCCATCACAGGGCCTAATTGTAGTAATTTCTATGTGGACTTACCAAGAATTGACAAATTGTAACCTGCATTTAAAGTGACCATCAGTAGTGACATGCCAGACATGTGAGAAAGGACAAATGCAGTATGGCATTTTGATTTGTGTTGCAGTCACAGAGCCTCATGGTAGTTGTAGGGATGTCTATATGGACTTACCAGTACTTGACAAATGGTAACCTGCAGTAAGAGTGACCATCAATAGTGACATGACAGGCAAGTGTGAAGGGCAAAATAAGTGTATCACAGACATTAATAGGTATTATATTGATGAGGAGGTGTTGTTGTGGAACACAAATTAATGCGCACATCACTATCATGAAATATGGTTTGTAAACACATGTTCGTTGGTTTACAGTGTGCCTGTGCCGTATCACCGTTTGGGCCTAGGAGGGCATCCTACAGATGTCTTTTTATATTCATATGAAAAAATCCCAGACAGGGTCCCTACAAAACTGTTTTACTTAGGGACCCCAACCCCCTTGCCTGGTCCATGGCGGTACAATATAAGATTGGTCCCAGTAGAAAGTTATTCAACATTAACACAACATAAAGAAATGAAGAGCATAATACTAAACCACGTTATGTATTTGGAGGTCCAATGTTATTTAATCACACTGAGCACTACTCATATACATGATTATATCAAAACAATAACAGACATAAATGCCCCAAACAATGAAAAGAGGGGGGGTGTTATGGGGATTCGAGTGAGGATAAGAGGGTATACAGAAAGGCTATAGTGCAAATCATATAATTATTGACATGAAAAAGACACAACGGCTCAACCTTGAGCCACATGAATCAAAGCATTATCCATAAAATGCGTAGCCATGCTTAGAGATACTATCACAGTGAAGGATCGCTATTGATTAAGCTGCCGAACAGTGAAAATGTCGACGTTCCGACCCCAAATGAAATGTAGGTTTGTAAATTCCTTGCGGGGGGTCTTCCTCAGGACTGATGTGAAAGGGAAGAGGAGGCACCTGGGAATTAAAACAAAAATTGGCCTTACTCTAAGGACAAGTAGCATTATATTAAATTACAAAAGAGGGGGGAAAAGCCCATCCAAATTACTATAAATCATCCCAGACCGGGGATTAGTCAAGAGATCGTTGGGCACGCAAGCTCCAGAGAATAGAGAGCGGGCAAAACGGCACCTGTAACAGCAATTTACAGGCTGTCAGTGACCCTCCCAATACCTTACAGGGGAGTGGCACAGGAAAAGAGAATTCACAAAACCAAAGTGGTAACTCACTTCGCAGGGTGATTATCTCACTTGTCCCTCCCAAACTCGTCTGTACAGAGCCACAAAGATTGGCTGGACCTTGAAATTACAGAAACACATAGAGTATCTGGAAATGGTAAATAACCATATCGTATTATGACCCTGACACTCCGAAAATTGATTAAAGGAAAGTAACAAATAAGCTGTATGTCCCGAAATAAAATACGGCCAGGGATTACCTTAAAAGTTCATGGATATCTTGTTGGATACATAGCGGATTTGTCCTGCCGCGGGGATGGCCCGCCATAGAACAGCGGATCCTGGGTGTTTAAAGGTTTGAACAGCCACTCGAAGGGAGTGCACCATTGGTGGAGCGGTAGTATTGCTACAGACTCTGTGTTTTTAACTTTCCCCAACCCACTGTGGTTTTTTGATGAAGTAAATCAAGGACAATAGCACCACCCACTGAGGCATTGATTTGTAAGTTGCACTGCAAATACCAGAATGCTTTAAAGGCGTAATTGAATATAGAAATGCCCACTGTGGCGGGACTTTGTGATTGTGGAGCAGGTGTTTTAACTTTCTTTATGCTGTTTTTCAGTATGCTAAAGCTCGTGAACAAGGGCGGGAGCCTGGAACGCGTTGAGCCGGTACGCTGGTTGGAAGGTGTTCACGGATTCTGGTACAGCCCTCATGTTTAGGAAGCAGCACTCTGGGAGGCCATTCCCATTGGGGCATTCTTCTTGTTGGCTATGTAGCGGCTTTGTCCAGCCATGGGAATGGCCCACAGCAGAACAGCAGATCCTGGGTGTTTGAAGGTTGAACACCCACGCGAAAGGAGCCGAGTGCTCCATCGGAGGAGCGGTAGTATTGCTACAGACTCTGTGTTTTTAACTTTCAACAACCCACTGTGGTTTTTTGATGAAGTGAATCAAGGAAAATAGCACCACCCACTGGAGCTTTGATTTGTAAGTTGCACTGCAAATACCAGAATGCTTTGAAGGCATAATTGAATACAGAAATGTCCACTGTGGCGGGACTTCGTGATTGTGGAGCAGGTTTTTCCACGTATTGGATGCTGTTGTTCAGTATGCTAAGGCTCGTGAACAAGGGCGGGAGCCTCAAACGCGTTGAGCCAGTACGCTGGTTGAAAGGTGTTCACGGATTCTGGTACAGCCCTCATGTTTAGGAAGCAGCACTCTGGGAGGCCATTCCCATTGGGGCATTCTTTTTGTTGGATATATATATATATATATATTTGATTTTGCTAAGGGAAGAATAAACAACACTAAAAGAAACTTTTCCTGTGTGGTCCGTTCCTGCACGTTTGCCAAATCAAACTTAAGTGCCAGGACTGTGTTTTCATTTATATATGTATATTCACTGAAAAAACCATAGGTTTCACACACGTTCTAGTTAGCTGGACATTTCACTCGAAAAAAAACATTGAAATTCCCCCGTTATAGTTAGTTCAGCTAACTATAACTCGCGCGCCCGCAATCCACTGCTGATGACATCACATATTACATCACTCATGACATGGTCAGTGACATCACTGATGACATCACTGATGACATCTCAAATGACATCACTGATGACATCACTGATGACATCATCCAGTGACTGTGTGTTTCTGTACAATTTAAATATGTTTTATATATTTATAGTGAAAGGCCTGTGGAAGAATGAGTGGCTGTACAAGTGTGTGAATGGATGATTTTCTATGTGCGTAATTGACTGGAAAAGTGAGTCATTAAATGTATCTTACTGCAGACTAGTGACTAAACTGTGTGAATGTCTTCAAGTTTCTGTGTGTTGGTGTATAAGTGGCTGCATGGTTTTGCGAATAGCTATATGAGTGTCTATATGGATTATCGATTGGTTGTCTGAGTATCTGTATGGGTGCTTGAGTGTTTGTGTGGGTAGGCTGTGTGTGACTCTGTGCATAGATGTGTGAGTGGGTGATTCCATGGGTGCATGGTTTTAACAGTGCATCTGTGATGGACTGTATGGTTGAGTGAGTGTATGTATGGGTGTGTTAGGGATTGAATGTATACCTCAGTGGTACATTTGTGACTAACTACATCTGTGAAAGGCAGTATATATGCGTGTAAGAATATATAAGTGGGTATATGTGAGTGTGTGTGATTGTGAGAGTGGCTGTATGGATGAGTGTGTGCTTGTATCAATGATTGTATAAGAGCGTAAGAATGTGGTACTATTTTTATGAGTAAGTGAACTTGTGTGTGTATAACTGCATAGGTGAGTAAATGGGTGTGTGATTAATTATTTGCATGACTGACTAGGTGTGACAGTACCTCTATGGATGATTGGTGGTGTGTGAGTGTCTATGTAGGTGCATAAATGCATATGATAGTCTTGTACGGAGTGACTGTAAGTATGAGTGACTGTACATATGAATGAGTGGAGGTGTATGTAAATCTAAGAATTAATAAGTGGGTATGTAGTTATTGGTATTGGAGTATCTATGGTTTTGAGAATGGACGTCTGAAATTTTGAGTTTGTGTATCATCGGTTAAATTAGGGTGTGAGAAGATGCAGTAACTTATCACATTGATGATGTCATCAGTGATGTCATCAGTGATGTCATTTGAGATGTCATCAGTGATGTCATGAGTGATGTCACTGACCATGTCATGAGTGATGTAATATGTGACGTCATCAGCAGTGGATTGCGGGCGCGCGAGTTATAGTTAGCTGAACTAACTATAACGGAGGAATTTCAATGTTTTTTTTCGAGTGAAATGTCCAGCTAATTATAACGTGTGTGAAACCTATGGTTTTTTCAGTGAATTTGCAAGGTTTTTTAAATGCTAATTCCTAACTATAACGTGTGTGAAACCTATGGTTTTTTCAGTGAATTTCCAAGGTTTTTTAAATGCTAACTCCTAACTTTAATGTGTGTGAAACCTATGGTTTTTTAAGTGAATTTGCAAGGTTTTTTAAATGCTAATTTATGAATGTTTTATTATATTTTTTAACTATTTATTTTACAATAAGCTACCTATGTATATAATTATAGATTTACTGTATCCTGCAATATGGAATGGCTCAGCTTTTTATTTTTATTTTGGATATAGTTGAACAGCATAGTTAATATCTTCTATAAACCTCTACACATATATATATATTTTTTAAGGGTTTTAGACCGTGCGCGCACCGTACACGTACAGTACGCATACGGTGCGCGCACAGTGCTTGCATGCGTACGTGCTCCGTGTGCGCATGCGTACGTGCTCCACATGCGCATGCGTACTTCGTGCGTGATGCGTACGCGCGTGCTCCGTACGCGCATGCACGCGTGCTCCCTTCGCGCATGCGCGCGTGCTCCGTATGCGCATGTGCGCGTGCTTCGTACGCGCTCCGTAAACGCATGCGCGCGTGCTCCGTACGCGCATGCGTGCTTGTACCGTGCGTGCTCCGTGCGCGCACCGTACGTGCTTGGTGCACGCACGGCAAGTCATGTGATCAAGAAACAAAACTTTTCATTGGTTTATAGTAGTTTCAGGTCATGTGATTAAGAAACAACACTTTTCATTGGTTTATAGTAGTTTCAGTTCCAGAAACTTCCAACACCACACCCACTCCCCTCATTATTACTTCTGATTCCCTGGGAGAAGGAGATGAGCAGCTTTTCTAGTACTTCAGTACTTTCGAATGGCAGAGCAGCAGTCATCTTCTGGGAGTGAGCAGGAGACCCTTGTGAGACAGAGGAAACAGAAAGACTCTTTTATAAGGCAATTTTTTACATTTCCACTGGGGCAGAAGAAAGTGAATGCTCCCAAAGTCACCTGCACTCTTTGTGATCGTGTCTTATCAAGAGGAGATCCTAAAAAGAAATACTCTTTTAGTATCTTTACTATGATCAGGCACGTTAGAGATGTACATCCTGTGGCTTATGCTCGAGCTGCTAGAGAAAACCCTCCAGCAGCTCAGCCGAGCACATCCGCAGCAGCTCAGCCAAGCACATCATCGGCAGCTCAGCAGAGCACTTCATCTGCGGCGGCAGCTTCACCTTCTTCGGTTCCTCTGGATATACACCCTCTGTTTGAGAGGGTGCATATACGGTGCAATTTGTGTAATGCTCTTCTCTCTTATGCGGACAACAGCATTCCGCTAATAGAGAGGAAGATACAGCAGCACACGTGCGGCACCGTATAATTTTTGCCATGTCTTTTTTTTCCGCTGTCCCTCAATTAACACAACGGCTCTTTTTAGAGCCACCTAACATCTAAACACTTAAATTTGCTTTTTAATTCTATTTTTTTAATGTTTTCGCACCCCGCGATTTAAAAAAAAATAATAAATGTTTTTTTCACCCTTCATGGTCCTACAGGGACCCCCTGACTAAAGCTAGGGGGTCAGGAACTCTGTACCCTGCCCCATTTTCACGTTCTCCACCTTTCTTTTAAATGGAAACACACGTTTCTTTTTTTTGCATATTTCAACCCTTTCCAAATGATTTCTACCCCCAACATGACTTCTGCCTGCTAGCATAGCATTAGATCATGGAACACTGGTGTGAGCAGAGACGTCAGAAGTTCAGCACATAATGTTTCTAATCCAAAAAGCAAGATTGCTTAACTTTTCAAACCTAACAGCAAATCCAAAGTAATGTTCTGTGGGAACACATTTTTCTGGACCAATACAAAACATGCTTTAAAAAATTTAAACATACAGCCTAGTTTTTATTGTAAAATGGTCTGAAACAGCCAATGAGTTCTTTTTTTTAAAAAAAAGTATATAAGCCTCTATTTTACAACTACCTTTCTTTTCATTTTGTCATTCTACTGAAAGACACCTTCAGAGTGCATCCAGGTCTCCTCCTCACTCCCTGAAATACACTGCTGTTCTACCATTTTCAATTAAAATTGATTGCTGCTCAGCTCCTTGTCCCAGGTAATAAGAAGAAATAGTGAGGGGAGTGGCTATGGTGTATGAAGATTCTGGAAGAGAAACTACTATGAACCAATGCTTCTGAGTGCATCCAGATGTCCTCCTCACTCCCTGAAGTAGAGTGCTCTTCTGCCATTTACAACTAAAATTGATACCCGTTCTGCTCCTTGTCCCACGAAATAATAAGAAATAGTGAGGGGATTGGCAAGGCATTTATAGAGTAGACGGTGTACATTTCACAGATGAAGGGAACAGAGTCTTCCTCTTGATCTTTAGACTCTGCATCGATACTTACTTATAGGTACCAAAAAACACCCAATTAACACAATGGCTCTTTTGAGAGCTAACCAACATCCAAACCCTTAAACTTTATTTTTAATTCTATTTTTTATACGATTTTTTTGTCGCATCTCTATGCTTCCCCTGCGCAGGCGGACAAACTGCAGCCATGCACCGGCGCAGGCTCCCTTGCACCATGGTTCAAGGATGCCTGCGTGGTGGGGAGATTGTTCTTGTGCAGGAAGGGACACCTTCCTGCACAAAAACAATCAAAAGAGGCTTTTTCCTCTTTCAATGCGTGCTGGAGAATGGAGGACGCACTAAAAGAGGAAAAAACGAGGAGAAATAAAAACATTTCTCCTCGTTGTGCCTCGCAGCACCACCTCTAGGTTGGCATAGCATTCACACGCAGCTCCAGAGTTACGATTTCTCGTAAACCTGGAGATGTGTCTAGTTCTTTGTGTGTTGCGTGGGAACACCCACAACAACACCCATGGAACGCCCCTTCAACGCACAGTGCTGCGTGTGAAGTGGCTGTATTTATGTGGAGAGGAAAAGTCACGCAGGGAGGCTTTTCCTCTCCTTGTAAATATGGAGGAGCTCCCTGCGCCACCAGTATGTTATGAAAAGTGACGTAGTGGTGGCGCAGGGGCCTTGTTAATCTTCCCCAGAGATGTTAAGCAAATTAAGGGTAAGACAGACAAAGGGAGAGAGACAGAAACCGAGACAGAGAGCAAGGAACTGAGAAGGAGTAAGGCAGTTAGAATGACTGAGACACATGGAGACAGGGAGAGATACATGGTTGAAAAAGTAGTGATGGAGGCAGTAAACCTAGGGGAGTAGTATAGAAGGAGTGAGGGAGTTACGAAAGAGCAGTAAAGGAAGAAGAGAGAGAGAAGTGGAATGAGGAAAGCAGAGTGAGGAGAAGTGAAGAAAAGGGAGCATGGAAGTGAAGGGGTGAGAAATACAGATATTTCAAACTTACCTGACCAACAGAAGTTATAGAAGGTCCATCATGGAAAATTATTGCAACTGCAACAAAAGTTTTTCCTGATATTGATAATTGATTTCCTGTAAACTTCTTTATTAAAGTGTCCAATTTTGTTCCATCAGCTCTACAACGTTGCATCACTAAAATTACATACTGTCCATATTTCTTTAAAAATAACATTGATAACATTTCTGATTTACATTGAGAACATTCCATGTTGTGATTTGCATCTTTAACTAATTTACTAAAAGTCACTGATTTACTCTCTGGTAATGTTAAATTTATGAACCTTTCAGAATAAACATTAGAGCTGCATGTGTTCAAACAGTTTTCACAACTATGTTCCCATTTATAAGAGAGACCAAACATATTTTCTATTTCTACCCCTTCATCTTCCAGTACCATAAGCATATACATTACGAATTCCAGTGCATCTTGCTGGACATTTTGAGTAAACTGTGTACATCCAGAACATACATCTAAAAGATTTCTAACATCAGAAGCACTTTCTATTTTAGTTTTATCATTACTCAGCTTCTCATAAAGGAAACTCAGCAGAGAACAGAATCTTTTTTCATGATTTAGTATTATCTGCTCTTTCAAACTTTCAAGATAAAATACAACATTCAGCACTACATTAGTGTAGCAGTTGACACCAGAGCTATTTTCAAAATGACAACCAACAACCTCTTCAGCATTGTCCTTTTTCTTTTTGCTTGGAATCACATCAGTCTCTATTTGTTTACTCTTCTGTACATCCTCATTACAGATATTCTCAATTCTCCTTTTCCGACAAACAACACGTTTTTCAAACACAGGATACTGACCTAAATGAGGAGCATAGCTTCTTCTTAATCTATTATATTCCTTAACACAGTTTGCATCAGCACTAACTTTTGACTCATCAAAGTCTATCATGAATAAACCAGATATTTTTTTCACGCGTGACAAAGAAACATATGCCATACCTTCTTTAAACACACTAGATCCAATGTTTACAAAAGCACTATCTACAGTTAATCCTTGAGATTTGTGAATAGTTACAGCATATGCTAGAGAAAACGGAAACTGCTTCCTACGTACATATAAGTCTTTCACAAACAAGAAATGAACTGAACAACGACTAATGTCTTTAACCTCTTCAATCTGATCAAATTTTATTTTTAAAAATTCAATTCCATCTTTTTTCTGGTAATTAACAAAACCCACAACTTTACCCATAGCTCCATTCACTAAACCTTTTTCTACATCCAAATTACGTCTTAAAATTACTCGACAGTTCATACATACATAAAGATTCTTTTCTAAACCAGCTGTTTTTGATATGTTTTTCTCTAGAGAATCCAATTTAGTTGTCAATTTGCTTGTCAATATAATAGTTATTCCTTCATGCTGTATTTTATCCACAGCTTCCAGTTTTATAATCTCCTTCATTTTCCAATTTCAAAAGTTCTTGATTGAATATAGAACATTCATGTAGTGTTGGCATTAAGCAGATTACAGTATTTTTTCCTGCAATTTTTTTGTATATTTTCTCTGGAACTATTTGTTCTGTTGGAAACAAATTACATAGCAATCGACTCTGTAAAGCTTTTCTGCCATGTTCTGTGAGTAGTCCAATTCTGATATCTTTGAGAATACTTGCATAATCATCATCATTTGCTTGCCGCAGATTGGTAATGAGTTCTTTGTACTCAAAGTATGTCAAATATTCGCATTACCTATACTTCCTAACGACTTTTTCGTGTCTTCATGTGTAAGAGTATGAAATACTGGTTGTCTTTTAACTGGAGTGAGCTGAAGTAGATCCCCAAAAACTATAACATGTTTTCCTCCAAATAGCACGTCATTGTTTGTCTTTAGAATTTGCTGCATTCTTAAATGCACAAAGGCAAGCATTAAGTTTGATACCATGCCTACCTCATCAATAATGAGAACTTTCATTTTTTTGAAACTTCAAAACATGCTTCTCCTGTTAGCTTGTGGTATTGTATTTTGTTCTCATGCTCTACTAGTAACATTAGCAAACGATGGAGGGTAATTCCTTTTATGTTATATGCTGCTAACCCAGTTGGAGCAGTAACAACACAAGACAAAGTTGAATCAGTTTTTTTCTGTAGGTAGCTTCTAATTACTTTAATTAAGAAACTTTTCCAGTTCCAGCTTATCCACTCACATACATTCTTTATTTTCATGTAGTAATCCATGATCAATTTGTTTTGTGACTTCCTCATAAATTTGTTGTTGTTGTTGTTCATCATTCAGTTGTTGTTCCAAATTTGGTAAGTTTATTAAATCTTTCTGAGCTTGATTCATAGCTGTTTCAACTTCAGTCATGGCTATTGCAGCTTCATTTTCTACGATTGGTTGTCCTAGAGGATCTTGACTGAGCGTCCCAGAACTTTGACTGTCTTGAGAACTGTCTCTAGCTACTTCAGCTGCAATTGTTGCTTCTTGTTCAATTTCTTCATTTAACATTTGTACATAAGTTGTGAAAGTACTGCATTCTATGGTATCTTTGCATGCATTAAAGGAATCTTCATAGCTTTGAAAATGTCCAAGTAATTCATCCTCTGAACTCCATGGTTTAAACAACTGTAAAAGTGCTAAGTGGTAAAATTCCTTCTTGTCATTAGTGTCGAAACTCAGCTTTCTGTGATTAATCAAACTTCCTTTTGTTTGTTTTACCAAACATCCTTCCTCACCAATGACTTTATATTTTCCATTGTTGATGTCTTCTGTGGTATTCCGTTTAAAAATGTAGTTCTGCAGCACTTCATAGAGACACATGTTCTCAAGATGATGACTTCTCTTTGGGTAATATGTGTCCAACATGTTTGTTCTTAAAATGTCTGTACTTTCTGGTTCGTACTCTGCTAAATATTCAATTTCTCGAATAGATTTCAATACCCGATTTCGCATTCCTGCAAGGCCTAAACTTACCCAAATTATTCTTCTGGATTTGGAGTACAGACTCGCAGATGATAACCTCTCTGAGCATTCGTATGACCCAATTTCAATATATTTTTACTGACAGTCTTCTCGTGAGAAATTTCTTCCCACATTTCTTTCGATTCCGTTTTCTCAGATTTAGTGATGTAAGATGTGACATACCGAGCAACAGCAATAGAATTGTCAACTACATACTGAATATCCATGTTAGCATTCCACATGGATAAAATGACTGGGTTGGAGTCATTTATATATTTTTACTCTTCTTTTCTTCTTAGGTTGTAGGTATTTTTAGGCGATTTTCTTGTAATAGTATGCCGCACAGCTGACATAAAACTGTTTACTCTTCCTTTTGAAAGAACAGGTGGTGGAAATCCAAATCGACATTTTGTGTAGAATTTATCTTTACTCTTGTACTTTCGTCGACAGTATTTTCCACACCGATGACTTTGGAAACGTAAAACTTGCTCTTTTAAGTTTTTTACTTCTGTGCTTTTAGGTATAGCACATGTTGCATATCCTTCAATGAAAGATAAAACTGCATCATCAGAATCTGTTCCAAACTTTGGGGCATCCTTGATCCACAACAGCATATGAATATGAGGAGCACCTCTTGCTTGGCACTCTTTTCTCCAAAAGAAATCCACAACTTCTCCAAGGGGTGGATTTTTTTTTATTGCAGATGAAGGACATCATAGCCTCAAATCTATGATTGAAATATCTGCAAACATTAACCGGATCCAATGAGCACAATTCTCCTGCTGTCTTGTATTGGATGTTTTCAATATTTGAATTTGCCTCTCGAAGAAAATCCAGTAAATCATCCCAAGCGTACTCAGCACAGCTTAGGGTAAGGAACCATGTAGGATTTCCTAAATTCCGTAACATACATTTCAATTCTCAATAGCGTCGGTACCAATATTCATTAGTCCCACGCTGACAAGCCATCAGATTAATCAATTGAGATTCCAAATGATCATCTCATTGTTGCACTTTGTTCAGAAAATCCTTTGCAGACACATTATGTAGATGTACTCCAGTTTTTAAAATGTGATTTACTGCATAAGATAGTGCAGATAAGTCACTTTCAAATAAAAGATGGAACAAATAAGGAATACTTTGACGAAATGTTGGATCTTCTGCATATAATCTTGTAGTCCGATACTCAGAAGCAGGAATCTGTACTGGACGTTCATCATATCGTCCACCTTTTCCTGTAGGAAACAGCTGGGGAAAACAACGAGCTTCCAAGCTCTCCTCCCATACACTCACGGGAGTTCATTTTGCTTTTTTTCATCTGAAATAGATCAATAGTGTTTCCCATAACTTCTTTAGAATGAAGAGGATGTATGTTGAAATGTTCATGAATTTCTTCTTCTTTTGACTTATCCACTTTTTCAATATGCCCAGTTGGTATTCCTGTGTCTGCTACTAAAACTTCTTCATCTTCATCCATATAAATTGATTCATACCATTTATTATTTCTTTTCAAATAAAAATGTATTCTTTGTAGGTACACCATTAACCAGAATAACTAATGGTTCAGTTTCCAAACTATCTGCATCAATTGTTTCAATATTTTTTTTTCAAATCTAATGGCAAATAGACAACTCTTCCTTTTAAACCTCTTTGTAAATCTGAAGGAGGTAATTTGCCTGTTTTGGGCTCCATACAAACTATAGTCTGAAACGGATGGACACATTGAATGAGTATAGACTCATACGTATTTAAATCACTAAGTTCTGCAGGAATATCAACCAATTCTAAATTATTATGTACAGCTCTAGCTGGCATTTTATTTTCTTCTAACTTGTTATAACAGTATTTACAAATACGCTGATTTTCACCCAAATCAAAACAATTTTCCAGAAACAAATATGTAGCAAAATCCTTCCACTTAGAATTATTTTCTTTTTCACTTTTTTTATAGAGATCAACATTCCTTGTTTGAGTTTTATAATGGCTTCTCCGGCAACAAATACAAGTAATATTTGGTCTTTCATTAGAGATGATAGTAAATTTTGTCATTTGATCTTCAAATGTTTTACTAACAGTGGGTTCTACATTCTCTTCCACATTTTCTTCAATAACTGTGTCATTTCCTGCACTTTCTTGCTCTGGACCAAAGTAACAAAACTTAATATCCTCACAAACCTTCTTCACATCTGATACAGATCCACGGAACAGAGCACTATTCAACTCATGTAACTTTAGTGCTGGACTTTTAGCAAAATACAATCTTCTCACAAACTTTCTCATTTCAGTATGATGAACTGCCAGCATCCTAAAATGGTGAAAAACACTTTGACAAACTTTCCTAGAAAGACAAGCCAGAGAATGGCCTTGCAAACCAGTATTCTCTGTCACTCTGCATGGATCTAGTCTTTGAAGCACCTTAATCTTCTGTTTAACACTTTTTTTAGTATATATTCTCTTAGAAATTCACTAAATTTATCAATAGATTCCTGTCGTACAGTACAAATACTACTACAATTCCAAGTGTACACTGGGGCTTTAGGACGTCTCCCCATAACCTCATCAGCTAAAAGTGAAAAGAAAGTGTAGTTGGTCTACATGTTTCAACCTTAGTGGAAAAAATCTCCAGGTTTTCTTCAGGACCGATGGTGCTAACCAGGGTGGTCTACACACGCTAAGGTGTACCCTGCCCTTGGTTAGAATAAAAAATTCCTACTGTAATTCCAGCGGGAATGTGCCTGTGGAGGAAAAAGAAAGGAAAACAATATATACACAACTTGTATGTTAAGTAAACTACTGTCAATTCAGGCGCCTCTCAATCACCATTCAGTGATGCTATGTCGTGATTGTGAGTGGCTAGCTCAACAGTCATCCTGTTTTAGTGAATAGGTATAACCGTACTCAGTTGTGGATTAAAACTCGCAACCATCACTGCGGGCTACAGTTCGTTCATGTTATCACTCCGTCTATTCACCACTAAACAGACAGGTGATATAGTGCACTCACACGGTGAATACCGAGGTGCACATTATTAGCGACGAGTGGTCATGTGACAAGCACGAGTGCCAATCGTCCCACAAGTGAAACACCATGCCAGTACCTGATTTATACCGACGTGTGCTTTCAAAACTTCAACTAACTAGCATAATCAACAAAATCGCACTCTCGAATCAAACGTGCATAGGCGAAAAAAGTGGAAAGATTGTATCAAGGTCGGTCTTACTGGCGATGCGGGGAGAAGGTGCCTCGAGGATGCCGAGGACACGAAATCAGGATTCGCCTTAATCTGCGGGTTGACGATATAGAGTAAGTGGACGGAATGAGCAATAGAGAAGGAGGGTGATGCGTGGTGCCCACCCACGAGGTGATGTCGTTTACTTACTTGGTGAAAAGGTAGATGAGCTATTTAGCCTACAACCGTGTCCCGCCACCGCGTCCCGAGATTGCTCGAGATGAGGAGAGAGCTCTCGTGGAAGAACAAGTACTTCCTGGTCGAATGCAATTGGGTGAGGCTCAGCCAATAGGATTGCAAGTACTCCCAGAAAGGGGACCAATGGCAGAAGTCTTTTCAGACGAAAAAGGGTTATTCACGATTGTAAGGGAGAGCGTGATTCGTACACGAGGGCGCTATGTGTAGTTAAGTGAAAGAATCCCCTTGACGGTAAAAGGCGAGTATTTGTAATACAAAAGTGTGCACGCGAGATAAGCAGCACACCCTAAAAATATGTAACATACAGTCCCCACAATGAGGGAGAGCCCATCCTACAGGAAATTAAATAAAAGGGATGGAGGCGCGTGCATGGAATGCAGAGAGCCAAAGGGTGGAGAGCCAGACATTGAGGTCCCACCAGTAAGGAAAGGGAGACAACTAGTTGAATGAAAGGTAGCGGGTAAGGGCCACGGCCAGAAATGGAGTGCAACTGACACTCATACTTGAACTTATAAGGATCTACCTCACCCATGGCAGGAGTGGAACGAAAATCTACCATGTTGATTTCAAATATGTTAGCATTTGCCTCTCATTTGTGAGATATTGATTTGTGCTGAATGCTAGCCATCACAGTTCAAGAAAACAAGCTGCCCCTTTCCTACGAATGCAAGTCTTACAGAACCAGACCACCACGAATTAAATCTCTGACAACAATTCCTTTGTGCACACAGACTCAAGGTGTGATTCTAGGCAGAAGATGATATTTGATTGGCAATTTCAAAGCACATTTACTACTGTGGTTTTGCAAGTGATAATTACTGTAACAGCCTGACACATTTTCCTTATAGTTTAGAGAGGCAGAAAAGAGCACATGTCCTAACAGCTACTTGAGAGCATGAGCATGTGTAACCTGGGTGAGTAATTAGACTACAGCAAAGGAAATGAGCCTTAGTGATATTGATTGTGTTAGCGTTACTCACTGCTTAGCATGGCAGTGCAGGAGAAGCAGCTGCCTGTGTGCTAAGATCGTGCTTCTGGAGACTGTGTATTGTCAGGTGCAAGAGAGATCTGCATGGACGCTTGCACAAGTGCATGAAGAGTGCACAGATGTATGTAAGAGTACATGTGGGGTAAGGGTTAATTGGAGTTTTGAACATGTAGGATCTACCTCACCTATTGCAGGAGTGTAAGGAAAATCTACCCTGTTGTTTTCAAATGTGTTAGCATTTGCCTCTCATTTGTGAGATATTGATTTGTGCTGAATGCTAGCAATCACAGTTCAAGAAAACAAGCTGCCCCTTTCCTACGAATGCAAGTCTTACAGAACCAGACCAACACGAATTAAATCTCTGACAACAATTCCTCTGTGCACATAGACTCATGGTGTGATTCTAGGCAGAAAACGATATTTTATTGGCAATTTCAAAGCACATTTACTACTGTGGTTTTACAAGTGATAATTACTGTAACAGCCTGACACATTTTCCTTATAGTTTAGAGAGGCAGAAAAGAGCACATGTCCTAACAGCTACTTGAGAGCATGAGCATGTGGAACCTGGCTGAGTGATTAGACTAGAGCAAAGGAAATGAGCCCTGGTCATGTTGAATGTGGTAGCGTTACACACTACTATCTAAAATACCACGCAGTGCTGAATACTTAGCATGGGAGTGCAGGAGAAGCAGCTGCCTGTGTGCTAAGAGCGTACTTCTGGAGACTGTGTATTGTCAGGTGCAAGAGAGATCTGCATGGACACTTGCACAACTGCATGAAGACTGCACAGATGTATGTAAGAGTACATGTGTGATAAGTTTTAATTGGAGTTGGTAACATGTAGGAACTACCTCACCCATTGCAGGAGTGGAAGGAAAATCTACCCTGTTGATTTCAAATGTGTTAGCATTTGCCTCTCATTTGTGTGATATTAATTTGATCTGAATGCTAGCCATCACACTTCAAGAAAACAAGCTGCCCCTTTCCTACGAATGCAAGTCTTACAGAACCAGACCACCACAAATTAAATCTCTGACAACAATTCCTTTGTGCACAGAGACTCGTGGTGTGATTCTAGGCAGAAAACAGTATTCCTGGGTGATACCAGTACACCTTAACTTATGGTGAAGACATACTCCATAATATCTTACAAGTTCAAGGCAGTTAAATATCTTCCAAAACATAAAATGTAAAACACAACTTTAAAACAAGAATCACATTTATATTTTTTATATCAAAATGCGCCACATACATCCCCTCTCAAATTCATAACTCACCTTTAAAAGTAGTTAGTTGAGAAAGAAATGTGGCACTCACACAGCAGATTATCAGAGCCAGAATCTCTGAACTGTTCACCTCTCAGCAGAACCAGTAAATGGCTTTCTTTTTTCACACATATACATGTTAACTTCAAATCACAGTGCTTCCCACATTTTTTCAAATGGAAACACACATTTCTATTGGTTGCAAATTTTTTCAACCCTTTCCAAATGATCCCTACCCCCAACATGACTTCTGGCTGCTACCATAGCAACAGGTCATGGAACACTGGTGTGAGCAGAGAGGTCAGAAGTTCAGCACACACTGTTTCTAATCCAAAGAGCAAGAGTGCTTGACTTTTCAAACCTAACAGCAAATCCATAGTAATGTACTGTGGGAACACATTTTTCTGAACCAATACAAAACATGCTTTTAAAAATTTAAACATACAGCCTAGTTTTTAGTGTAGGATGGTCTGAAACAGCCAATGAGCTCTTTTTATTTAAAAAAGAAGTATGTAAGCCTCCATTTTACAACTATCTTTATTTTCATATTGCCATTCTACTGAAAGACACCTTCTGAGTGCATCCAGATCTCCTTGAAAGATGTTCACAGTGTGGATTGTAGGTCATAGCTATGTCTTCTGGAGTGAAAAGTATGCAGAAAAAAGAGGTATTTTGAAAGACCTTGCTTTGCCAAATGTAGACATTAAATGGATTGGCCAGAGAGGGTTAAAGTGGCACCAATTAATGCCTTTTGTGAAATCCTTTCTACATCTCCCACAGCCTGACCTTATAATTGTGCACTGTGGTGGAAATGACCTAGGCACTTTAACTGGGGTAGGTCTGGAAATGCTTGTTAAGGACACCTTTGTGCAATTGATGTCACTTTTTCCACAAACTACCTTTGTATATTCTAATATATGCCAAAGGCAAAAGTGGAACTGGTCCAACCAATATTGTCCACAGATTGACAAAGCAAGAAAGCACGTCAATAAGTCTGTTTCTGCTTTCCTCAGAGACTATGGTATGGGTTCTATATACCACAACAACTTGCGTTACAACATGCAAGGCATTTATAGAGGAGATGGTGTTCATTTCACAGATGAAGGCAACAGAGTCTTCCTCTTGAACTTTAGAGTCTGCATCGGTACTTACTTATAGGTACAAAAAACACTCAATGAACACAACAGGTCTTTTTAGAGCCAACCAACATCTAAACACTTAAACTTTTTTTGCCGCGCACCCCGCGATATTTTTTTTAATGTTTTTTTTTTTTGACCTAAGGGGTCTTTCATGGTCCCCCTGAGAAGGCCTAGGGCAGTGGTTCCCAAACTTTTTTAACCCGTGGCTCCCTTGACCTAATTGGCAGTTGGTCGTGGCTCCCCACCATTTTTTTTTTTAAACATATTTTATTTTGTCAATTTTACTATCACAACGCAGGGCTCTGTACTCCACATACATCTGCCATATCTATCATACATATACATGCAAGCAAATGACAGTTGTGTATGCAAATAAAAAAGGAAAAAAATAATTTTAAAATATAGAATAAAAACAAAATCACAATATGTAACAAGTACATATTTGAAAACACTTAGTTTCTCCTCCCTTAACTCCCCCCTCCTTCCCCCAAGCATTTTGTGGTCAAAGCAATCCTTTTTGTTTTTCTATCCTCAATGCAGCAAGTTTCTTTTTTGTTTTATTCAGGATTTGAATGTTACCTGCTGGACCATGCAAAAGACTGATAAATCTTGGCAGAGCCCACTGTTCTAATCATTTTCAAACTTTCACACATGAAATGCGAGTCTGGCTGCTAGTTGTAGCGAATAAACGCAATAGCCGAGGGGCATCGGTGGATGCTACAGATGTGGGGGTATGACCACTGACTCATTGTCAGTGAAATTGCTCTCCCTCGCAGCTCCACCATTAAGTGAGGCCATCCCCCACCCAAGCCTCTGCACTCTCGAGTGTTGGTGTTTGAGGCCCTCCTCCACCCGCAGGTTTCACCTGCGCCTCATCCCTGGTGGTCCAGTGGACCTCCGTCTCCATGCTCTTGCTCCGCTTTTTCTCTCCTTTTTCACTTGTTTTTTTCCCTCACTTCTATCTCCCCCCTTCACTCTCCTTCTGGGTCTTTCCTCCATTTTCTGTCGTTTCCTCCTCATTTCAAGCTTCCCCCTTCACTCTCCTTCTGTGTCTTTCCTCCATTTTTTACACTCATCTCAATCTCCCCCTTTCACTCTCCTGTGTCCTCTGTGTCATTCCTCCACTCTTTCTTGCACTTTTTCTGTCGTTTCCCCCTCATTTCAAGCTCCCCCCTTCACTCTCCATCTGTGTCTTTACTTCGTTTTTCACTCTTTTTTTACCCTCATCTCAATCTCCCCCTTTCACTCTACTGTGCCCTCTGTATCTTTCCTCCACTCTTTCTTGCACTTTTTCTGTCGTTTCCTCCTCATTTCAAGCTCCCCCTTCACTCTCCTTCTGTGTCTTTCCTCCATTTTTTACACTCATCTCAATCTCCCCCTTTCACTCTCCTGTGTCCTCTGTGTCATTCCTCCACTCTTTCTTGCACTTTTTCTGTCGTTTCCACCCCATTTCAAGCTCCCTCCTTCACTCTCCATCTGTGTCTTTACTTCGTTTTTCACTCTTTTTTTACCCTCATCTCAATCTCCCCCTTTCACTCTACTGTGCCCTCTGTATCTTTCCTCCACTCTTTCTTGCACTTTTTCTGTCGTTTCCTCCTCATTTCAAGCTCCCCCTTCACTCTCCTTCTGTGTCTTTCCACCGTTTTTTACCCTCATCTCAATCTCCTCCTTTCAATCTCCTGTGTCCTCTGTGTCTTTTCACCACTCTTTCTTGCACTTTTTCTGTCGTTTCCCCCTCATTTCAAGCTCCCTCCTTCACTCTCCTTCGGTGTCTTTCCTCCGTTTTTTTACCCTCATCTCTGCTATATATCGTTTTCTCTAGTCTAGAATCTTTCTTGCATATATCTCTCTTTATTTCGGGACGTATCCCAAAAACGCGCAGTACAATTTTTTCATTTGCACGCCTGACAATAGGACTTTTACTTTCTACATTGAAGGCCCTTCGAATAAAATAGAATTATATAATTCTTCTTCTGCTCAGATGAGGAGATGTGTCAACTTCAATAATAGCAGGGAGGCGATTCATAATGTTTGTGACACCTGATGGATTCCGGTCTCCCCATGTAGGAAAAGAAAGAAAATGGGGCTTGGCTTGTTAGAAATTAAGCCTGTGCGCGGCGTTTGTGTCTAAAAGTCAAAAGCACTTGGCAAGGGCTCTCAGAGAAGAGACACGTAGGTCGGTCGTGAAGGGGGGAGGCCGCACGCGCAGCATGTTAGCAGTGTACGATGGCGGAGGTGCCCGGACGTTAAAACCTGGTCTCTTTGGTCAGACAGAGGAAGGCTAGCGTAGAAGAGGAATTAACACACATATTCTTAAACTTTTTTTTCCCTCTGTCTTGACCGCACATACCTATTTGTAACTTCTGAAGATGGTCCCACGAGGCACGGCAGGGCAGGGCGGGCGAGCTGCGTATGCCAGTAATGGCGCGGAGGCTACGTCTGCCTGTAATGATGCAGAGGCTACGTCTTCGAAAACACGTGCGTACGCATGTACGTACGCTCTTGGGCCAAACCATTGTCACCGCATTAAGCAGGTGGCATTTGTAATTCCCCCGTACTTTGCATATCTTGCGCTAAGCTGCAATACGTTCATCCTGCATTTAGGCCCTGGTAGGGCCTCAAAAAGATGCATAGTATTTTACTGGCTGCACACAGACAGACGCTATCTTTCCGACATCGTGCGCGGCGCCCCTGGCTACTAATAACGGCGCACCAGGGCGCCGCGGCGCACAGTTTGGGAACCACTGGCCTAGGGGGTCAGGGACTCTCTACCCTGCCCCCTTTTCACGTTCTCCACTTGTGTTTTTAGCTCTCTTCTGCCTCTAAAACTCAAAATGGTGGCTGGGGGGTGCGCGCATCGTGTGTGCACCCCGCGATTTTTTGAAAAAAAATAAAATATTTTTTTCACCCTTCAGGGTCCTTCAGGGACCCCCTGACAAAGGCTAGGGGGTCAGGAACTCTCTACCCTGCCCCCTTTTCACGCTCTCCACCTTTCTTTTTCCCTGTCAAACACACAACACACAAAATGGCGGTGGACACTTCCTGATTTCGACCGATTCGAATGTTGACTGTTATGAATCCACCAATCAGAATTATGCTCGCGCACGTACCGTGCGCGCACAGTGTGCGCATGGTGCGCGGCTATAGATATGTATGTGCTTTTAACTGCAATTTTCTCAGGAACTACTGAACAGATTGACACCATATATGCAAAAGGCACATCCCTGACCAGAGGACTACCTCTTTGCCAAATTTCAAGTAATTCTGTTCAGCCGTTCGGGCTGTACCTTCGACTAAAGGTCCTATGGGAAAATGCATGGGGAAAATGCGTTTTGGAACAACCCTTTTTTCTCGGCCCCCGCTTGACGAATCACCCCGAGACTTTCAGGGTAGGAGCTGAGCGGAGCGCCCCATTAGTTTTGAAAATTTCGCGAGGATTCGTCTACCGGCGCCAAAGTTATTAAAAATAGAATTTTGAGATTTCCTATGGAAACACGGTCCTAACTATAACTATCTACTGGCGACCGCCAGTAGATAATATATATATATATATATATGTATACATTTAGGGTGGGGTTTGAATGTTTGTAGTTAATGATAATCTTTTCGGAGCTGTAGTGTCAATATTTTAATTATATTGTGTATTTGGGTGTATGGTAAATATTTTGTTGTAATACATTTTTATTTAATTTAAATATGTGTATGAAATGTTTTGTGTTTATTTTAAGCAATTGTTTTACGTAAAAAGTGTTTCTTTAGATATTCATAAATAATTTTTTAATTATTTTAATTATTTTGGCAAAAACATTGTTGTCAATAATTTCGACATATATGTTTATTTAAAGGTAACAATATTTTTGTTTTCTATTTTTTTTATATATAGGTAAAAATGTATATTTTTTTACAATAATAATTTGTTGTTTTACTAGTTATGTATAGGAACTCAATATTTTTGTTATCGATATTTGATTCATGGTATTTTTGTGTTTTGATATTGCAAGCATCGAGATCATGTCAGTAATCCATAAAACGTAACGTTTTCCTTACATAAACTGAGGATCATTACAGTTCTACTCTCAGTGCACAACTCCAGCGCACAGAACTGGAGGAGTGTCCTCACTCAGATTATCTTTCGTGATGAAAATAAGCCCCAGTTCATTACGAAATGTAGAATTCTAGTGCCACATTTGTAGGCTACAATGCTTTTCTTTAATGTGTGATTGCATTTTTAACAGGTCTTGATTATCTTGTTGGGGGTCCCTTGCTTCTGATTTAAGTATCTGCAGGCAAGTCACAGTTTTCTCTAAAGGCAAAAAATCAGCTCATGCTCAGGGGAAGGCCAGGTTATATGTGCTGTCTTAATTTCGAGATGGCATACCCAAAGCAAATTTAGTTTCAAAATTCCACAGCCAATAATATACAAGCTCAAAACCAAACAAATATATGTGCACTTCAAGAGAGAGTCACCCCCTAAAAGGATCTTCTACAGCTATAAATATAAAATGAAAAGGAGAATGCTCTTTACCTCGGCTGCCAACTTTGCTGCTGAACTGTGCTCTTGGATTCCAGATAGAGCAGTCTGTATGTGGCCAATCTTTTAAACTGAAGGACCCAATTGGCTGCTACAAACATCTTGCAAGTTCTACGTTTCAGGTTTGCAAGAGTACTTCTGCTGTCAGTGTTCTACCTGTACATGTCCACGTAATGGTCTTATCTCTGCAACAAACAACACACTTTAAAAAAAATGTTTTTAATGTTTCAAAGACCTCTATTGAAATTCTTCCACATTATGTTACAAGGTAATCAAGCATAGCTTCTACAAATAACAAGAAGAAATAGAAAAGCCACATTAGTTATAAACATCATAAAGGCAGTGGTACAGCAGCGGCACACCATTGAGTGTAAGGAGGAATGGCAGGATATGAAACATGAAAAGGCAGGAAGGGGCATCAAACGAGGCAGGGTGCTGGCGGGAGGGGCACGAGAAATGAGCAGAGAGTAGGGCGAGGGAGGTGGATCTCTAAGGGCTGTCGCGGGCGGAGTGCCGGCAGGGAGCGTGGGAGAGGTCACAGAGGGAGAGGCATTCCGAGAGAGGAGGTACAAGACAAGAGGACCCCAAATATCACATGGCCGACCAGTAGCTGGTGTTAGCTCCCAAAAATTAGGGTCTGGCAACGCGTAGCATCTTCGAGCCAAGCACTGACCTTGGGTGCGGGCCTCCGACCCCAATGCATGGCAACTCTGCAATGCACGAGGACAAGCAGCATAGCCGTGAGCCGACGGGAGACGTCAGGACAGTGCTTCACCAAGCCTAGTAGGCAGCTCAATGGATCTGGCGTGACTGGCGAGGAGGTAATCTCATTAATGATGGTACACACATCGCGCCAGTATACAGAAACCAAGGGGCACAGCCAGTCAAGATGAGAAAAGTCCACCTCAGGGAACGAGCACCAGAGACATCTATCACTAGATACGAGGCCCATCCTGCACAGCTGAGTGGGGGAGTGTCAAAGTCTGTGCAAATATTTAAAATGTATGGGGCGCAGGCGGTAATTGGAAGAAAAGCATTTGGTCTGCTTACAACAATACAGCTAGTCCTTCTGAGAAAAATCAATACCAAGATCCTCACTCCAGGCAATGCAGGCGCTATCAGCATATATTTAGGATGCCCCTAAAGTGGTGGCATAGAGCCTTGAGGCCAGTTTGCGAGGGGAGGTGGAAGTGTATGTCAAATCAAGGGCGGCCATCGACAGGGGGGCAGCGGGAATCTGGGGTGTAACTTCCGGCAGGACGCTCTACGTTCATAATAGAGCAATGTGCCCATTGGGCCAGGCTCGGCTGGAAGCAAAAAGAAATTGCCGTTGGGGTAGAGGTCTGATAAAGTGGCAGACCCAGGCCAGCCGTGCGTTTAACCATCCTGGTCGTGAGCAGTGAGGGAAAAGCCGGGTGGTATGCGACAGGCATGGAACCGGAGGAAAGCAAGCTGGAGCCTGAATATTTTCTAAGACCGTCCCAGGCCCAGGTGTCAATCTCCCCACACAGTGGTTTTGCAGGGGCAAAGATAGCGGTCTGTAAGGGTAAGGGGGCTGCTAGGTCAGCTTCCACCGCCACGTGGGGCCGAAATGGTGTCAGATGCAGCCAGAAGTGATGGAAGCTGGCCTGGCCACTGAGGGCGTATAATTTGAAGTCTGGGGCACCCATCCCGCCGCACGTGAGGGGAAGCATGAGAATATTATATGCAATTCTAGGCTGATGCCCAGACGAGGGAGATGATGAGGGAGCAGAGTGTGCGGAAGAAATGAGCCGTAAGAGGATCTGGAACATTCAGGAACAGATATAAAAATTCCGGGAGAACTAAAATCTTAGCGATGGCAATGCGCCCTACCAAGTATAGAGGTAAGCGCCGCCAAAGTGGTATCTTTGTCTCCAGCCAATCGACCGCCCGGCCGAAATTAGCTTTCCAGAGTTCATCCATACTCCTACTGAGCCAAACGCCCAGATATCTGGTGGGCCCTTATGCCCACATAAAAGTATAGTCCAGAGTGAAGGGGACAGTGGCGTCCGTCAAAGGAAAGAGAATGGACTTACTCCAATTTACCTGAATGCCGGACAAACCCCCGAATCGCACCACCTCACGGCCCATGGGGCAGAGGTTCTCCTGAGGGTGGCGGACATAGAGTGAGACATCGTCTGCATACATGGAGATGAGCAGGGCTCGGGCCGCAAATCCCAGACCTCTCTGGGTGTGATGCTGCCAGAGTCTGGCGGTGAGGGGCTCCATAGCCACAGCGAAAAGCATGGGCGAAAGTAGGTACCCCTGCTTTGTACCCCTTGAAACAGGAATGGGCTCTGATATCTGGCCATTAACCCGGATGCGAGCAACAGGGAGGGTGTAGAGGAGATGGACTTTGCGCAGAAAAACCGGGCTTAAGCCAAGGCGAGGAAGAAGGTAAAAAAGGAAGGGCCACTTGAGAGTGTCAAAGGCCTTGGTGGTGTCTAAAAGAGCCGCCACGGCCCGAAGAGCGGGGTTGATCTGATGGAGTACGGCAAATATCATGCGGAAGTTATGTGACATTGCACGCCCGGGAATAAAACCGGACTGGTCTGGGCATGCAATCATGGGCATGAGGGGTAAAAGGCGGGAAGTCAAAAGCTTAGCAAAAATCTTATTATCTGTGTCAATAAGTGATAAGGGGCGATATGAGTCCAGAAGTTCAGGGGACTAGTCTGGCTTCGATAGCAGTGTTAGCAGGGCCTGGCGAAGTGAAGGGGGGAAGTGGCCCGACTCGAAGCAGTCATTGTACATAGCGGCAAAGTGCGGGATGAGGATGGGCGCAAAGGTTTTATAGAAGGATGCTGACAGGCCGTCGGAGTCGGACACCTTGTCCCCGGACAGACTATTAATGGCTGCTAGAATCTCTTCCTTAGAGAAAGGTTCACCGAGGTATTCCAGATGGCCGTTAACCAACCAGAGGAACTCGAGAGTGTCAAAGTACTGGTCCAGGATGTCACACGAGGGGGTGCTCTCCGCGGTGTAGAGTTGAGTATAAAAGGCGGTGACCCGTGAAATGACCTCGGTAGGAGAGGTAGTGTGTTCTGGACCCCCATCCTGGAGCGCTGTGATGTAGGAGTTGGCGTGAGGCCGTCGCAGAAGATTGGCTAAAGTCTTTCCTGGGTCGTCATCTTTGCCATAGCGGCGTGCCCTCACATCCCTACCCAAAAGGAGAGCTCCCTGTCGGCCTCCTGCTCAAATTTGGAAAGATTGCCTCGGAACTGTGCGAGGGTTTCGGGATTGGGGCTGAGAGAATGCAAAGAGTCGAGGTCCTTAAATTCTCCTTCCAGGCGCTCAAGGGCACCACGAATGGAGCATAGAACACCAGACTGCTTGGAGATACATTCACCCCGAACCACCACCTTGAAGCACTCCCAAAGTGTAGAGGGGGAATCCACGGAGCCGGTATTACGTTCAAAATAATTCTCTATTGCAGTTTAAATCTCGGCACAAAATACCAAATCGCATCGCGCGTTAGGAGGCAAGCGCCAGGCAAACATGTGCTTAGGGGTATGCGGGGGGAGCAGACTGAGGCTAACAGGAGCGTGATCGGAGAGAGTATGCACCATATGCTCGACTGAAGTGACCCATGCGAAAGCGTCATGAGTGGTGATCCCGGGGTCCAAGCGGGTCCATCAGCCCAAAGAGCCCGTAATGCAGGTGCCCTCGTGCGCGTCCGGGTGGGTGTGGTACCATGCATCCAACAAGGAATTGTCAGCTAGGATGGAATGAAAGAGGGAAGTGGAATGCGGGTGCAGAGCGCGGGGCCCAGAGCCATCCAGAGTAGCTGAAGGTGTAATATTGAAAGCTCCCCCCCACAGAAAAGCAGCAGGACCCAGGGAGGATATATGTGGCCATACCTGCGCAAGGAAGTCGGGGTCATCAGAGTCAGGGCCATAAATCACTGCAAGAATCAGGGGCTGAGCCAAGAGGGTGCCAAGCAGGATGACGAAGCGCCCCTCGGGATCAACAATGACTTTAGTGGTGTGCCAGGGGAGTCCTCTGCATAAAAGGATAGACACCTTGTTGGAATAGCAAGAATAGAAGGAGAAATGAATCTCGTCCCAATGCCTAGAGTGAAGCCTGGAGGCGGTAGCAGGAAGTAAGTGAGTTTCTTGAAGGAAACATATGTCAACCTTATGGCGAATGAGGTGTGAATGTACAAGGCGGGCCTTTCGGTGGTCATTGAGACAGCGAGCATTCCAAGTCCAGAGTGTGGTGGCCGTTATAATGCTATGCCAGAAAGGTGAGTGCCAGATGGAAACGTATATGGAATGGAAGACGGTAATACTGGAGACGAGATGTGCAGTGCGAAAGGCAGTGTATCAAACAACACAATACAAATTAGATCATAAAACAGAACCAACAACAGGCCTCAGAGGAGAGACAACATAACCCAGAAATCCCCCCCACCACCCACACCAACTCCCCAATCAGGTTGAGAGACCATCCCCACCCACCCAGGGAACCAGGGAACCCCCAACAGGGAAGGGGAAAAACCAAGTGAAAGATGAAGGGAATACAATAAAAATGATTTGAAATAAAAAAAAAAAAAGAAAGATGAAGGGAATTATCCCACAGAGACGTGGCTCGGGTCAGCAAACACCCCTGCCGCTAGGACAGGGTGGCCAAGCTGTGGGTAAAAGCAAACTCTGCGAGAAGGAGACCAAAAAAATGGGGGGCGCCCCGTGCCCAGGGGCCCACCTTATGCACAAATCACAAATACAGAGCAGGAGAGTATCGTTGCTGTATAAAAGAGAGAGGATTGTGGTGCTAAGGAGTTAGGAGCAGTAAATGTCTCAGCAACTTAGAAGATCCACCAGGCCCATGAGCTGGAGAACTTGAGGGCGGCAAATGCGGACCGATGTAGAAGTGATGGGTGAACAACAGGAACTAGGGCCAGGAAAGGCAAGCTTGTGTCACTAGGCGCATGAAATCAGAGTTCATGAGCGAGGGTTACCATCAGTCATAGTCACTCAGATCGCCGTCAGCCACAATTTGAAAGCTGGGAGGGGTGGAATGCTGTGATTTATCCAGTTTTTTGGCATAGGCCAGTGCTGCCTTGCAGCTTGGCTGGGTACGCCAGAGAGTAGGAGATGTCATGTTTTTGCAGCAAATGTTTGGCCGGGAGAAACTCACGGCGGGCAGCCTGAACCGCCATTGTATAATCAGGGTAGAAGGATATTAAGTTCCCCTGATGACGAATTTCTCCCTCTCCCTGGCAGCTCAGAAAACCGCATTGCGGTCTCGGAAATTCAGAAGTTTGCCGATAATAGGTCGACCATGGAGGCCGGGAGTGGGCCGAGGCCCCAGAGAGCGATGGGCGCGCTCAACGATGATTAATGGGGAGAGAACCCCTCCGAATAAGTCACAAATCATCTGCTCAACGAAGTCTTCCATTTTGGCTATGTTGGGGGATTCGGGCACGCCTGTGATATGAAGGTTGCTTCTACAGGAGCGCGCCTCCAAATCCTCATTCTTATTTTTAATGAGTTCCAGGACTTTTTCCATCTGTAGGAGTGTATGGTGAACCAGGGTTGCAGCATCCTCTGCATCGGACACCCTCACCTCAACTTGGGTTAGCTGTGTGTTGTGGGAGTCCACCCAAGCCTAGATCATGTCCAGGCAGGCGGAGAGCCGATCAAGCTGGGCAGCGATGCCAGTAACTGTGGTTTTCACATCCAGCATAATGGTCTTGAGGCCGTCCTCACGGGTTGGGCCAGTTACGGGCTGAGTAATGGACTTGGAAGTGTCCATGACTGCTCCCTCCTGTCGTATCGACTTGCGTTGATCAAACGCCAGCTTCGGCTGATTGGGGTCCGTCCGCCCCATAGTTGGGCACCTGTGTACCACACAAACCAGCAGATCACGCCGCCAGGGACCGGGAGGTGGGTGAGTGGCATGCGAGGAGGCAGGGGCTGGCAACAGAGGCTGTGGCAAAGGATGAGCGCCGAGGGAGGCGGTAGTAGTCAGGCACAATGGGCGGGCCGGAGAAGGTGAGGAGCTGAGCGGGCTGCCGAGCTAGCCGGGGGGTGGTGTCTGATCACAGCACCAGACAAGCAGGAGAGCCCGGTGGGGAGGGAGCATGCCGCCCAGATTTGCAGGGTGAGCTTGAGCTGTTGCAGAAGTGGCGGGCGTCAGCAAGGCCTCCAGGAAGGAAGCTAGGCCGGGTCGGAGATGGGAGACCCGGGGGGAGGAGAGGCAACACCAATGCACCAGTGAGTGAGCGTCGGGCCCAAGGAGACAGGCCCTGTGCTGGGTTCCAGTAACCCAGGTATGTTCCCTGGTAGAGGAGGTAGAAGATGGCCAGCAAGAGGAGGCACCAATCCTGGCAGGTTAGCAGCTACTGTTGGCCCGGGGAGCAGTCATGCAGGCCAGAGTGTCCAGAGGGTGGGCGGAGTAGGTGGCCGAAGCGCCAACTAGGTCATCCCGCTGCGAGATCCAAACCCGGCGGGGGGCCACCCAATCAGAGGTAGAAGCCGGTGAGGGACGGACCCGCCGACACAGGCGATGAAATCCATAAGGAGCCGTATATGGGTGTCCCACGCCATGCCAGGCCATGCAGGCAGTGTCGGAGGCCCAAGGCGCAGGAGCGTAGCAGCACACAGGCAGGAGGCAGCAGTGTAGACCCCGGCTCTGGCGGTCAGCAATCAGGAGGGGCAGCCGGGAGTCTGCGCCCGCAGGGGCTCAGAGCAGCGGGGAGTCGCGGGAGGCGCGCCGCCTGCGTCGCTGGCCCCAGAGTGAGCAGGGCTGAGGCAGCGGGCGCCAGGAATGGGAGAATGGCGTCCACGCTGAGCGTAGGCCTGGGCCCAACGGTACAGCGCACGCGCCCCCTACCCCGCCGTGAGGCACTCACCGGGTCCGGAGGCACAGGATGGCAGGGCTGCTCCGGTGCAAAGATCCGGCTCTCAGGAGTCTGCTCAGGTGAAGCAGCGGGTCAGTAGCACCGCCATAGCCCAGGCCAAGTGCCAGCCGCAGGCCAGCAGGATGGCCCAGACACCGCATCAGGCTCCAGCAGCAGATCTCGGCATGTCGGCTTTTGCGGGGGCTCGGGAAGGCAGAAATCAATGGCCCAGAGTAAGGTGAGTCAGTATAGAGCGGTGTTGGGTGACAGCACCATGGATGTCCACAGGATTGTGATTGGATTATTGGCTTGGCCGGCAGAGCCCACTCAGAGTGCGGCCATCTTGCAGCCGGCTAAGCCACGGCCCCAACAAACACCACACTTCACCACCTTCATGAAGGAGAGCTGTGAAAGCGTCTGCAAGGGCATTCATTGCACATAAGGACACTGAGAGAAATAGTCTGCCACAGCACGTCCCATTATATCATCTGCCAGACTTGCAAAATGATTGACTGCTCATAAGTCACATTGACAACTAACAGCATAAGTGCATGTTATAAACACTGAGACCAATCAAGCACATGCAAAAAAATCCTCCCAGTAGGAATTTCTGGTGGCAAACCCACATATCCACTCAAAGGCAAGAAATAGAGATAATAATCATTCTGCCCAGACATGCACCGTTGCAGGGGCATGCAGGTGCCCCCAAACAATCCTATCTATCAGGTCTTATTGCACAGCGTTATCCAGAGCACAATGTATTGTGCAGTCAGGGCCCTTAATGACCACTAACTATTTTAATAGTTGACAATATTTTGCGTTTTGATATTTGTGTATCCGATATTGCATATTTAGATATGTATAATGGTGATATTTTTGTCATCAATATATGTGTTTTCTTTGGATAAGTATAGGATGGTGATATTTTTGTAATCAATATTATTTTGAAAATAATGTGGGGAACCAATATTGTTTTCCATGGTATTCTGTCAAGGAACCATTATAGAAGGGCTTATCATTTGGCCTGCATCAGACATAAGGAAATCAAAAGTTTAAATCCTACAGAAGGGAAAGGTTACAGGTTGTACCTAAGGAAGTCTTCTCGAAGTAAGATAGCAATTGGATGAGGTCCCGGTGAAGCTTTTTTGGTGGAGAAAGCTCAGAGCAGAAACATTCAAAGGGAAATCCTCTCCTCAGTCAGATTCCTTTGACACATTTGCATGGTCAAAATTGCTATCTTCGTACTAAATGTCTTTATCAGAGCTCAAAATCTTCCAGCCACATAATTATAATCTGTATTCGGTGATGAGTTTCACGAGGCTGGATACTTTCTTGCTGAGATCTCACTCAAGTGGATTTACTACTGCAGAGTAGCCCTGATGAAATCATACCCTTGGTCCCAAGAGCTCAGTAGCGGCACTTGGGAGTGAATACTAGGGGTGGGCAGAGCACTACGCGAAATTCCACTGAGTTCCTCTCCGACCTGTTAATTGGAAATGCTATTTTAGCCACATCCCAGTACAACAATGTAAGTAAACCAAACTGTGATGCTATGTGTCTGCATCCTGATAGATGCTCATAGCTGTTGTCACACAACCCACAACACACTCGGAAGAAGCATAAGCAAGCCCTCCAATGTGAATCTGCTTTGTAAACTCAACTCTCAGAGCCAGTGACAAACCTGTTGTTTAAATCATGCCCACACCAGAAACACAAATACTCTGCTGTGCAAACCAAGCATCTGTTTGGAAAATCATCTCTGGGCAAGTGGTTAATTAAACCATTGAATTATTCCGGAAGCATCCACAAAATGCACATTAGAGGCACAGCAGCTTTGATGGCACTATTGTTCCCCAGCTTGAAAGATAACGGATCGCTTGCTAAGCGCTGTGACATTATTACTTCCAGTTTCAGAGCGTCAAAGAAGGGCGATCAGTGCAGAGAGCGGCTCATTCAGTCAACAGTACAAAGTGCTCAGCGGACAAAAAAGATGGAATGATGATCACATCCACTGAGAGTGGGCTGCGAATGTCACTGGGGGCATGGGGGTCTGGCACATGTTCAGCACTATGGGGTAATCACAGTACTCAAATGGCCCTCAATTGGGAGAGGGTTCACCGTCCACCTTGCTTCTTGATTCATTTTGTGATGCTTAATGTTGTCTCTGATGCCTTGAAATCACCCAGTCCAATGCATTACAATGAGGCATTCAAGCAAGGACCTGCCTTTCTAAATCTGAAGGACCCCTGCAATCCTCCCACTCTTTTGAAACTTTGACAGCTATGCATGACAATGAAGAAACAAGTAAAAACCTACCAAGTGTGCTGCCTGTTGCTCGTCCGCACAACCGCAATGCTCTGAAGAAGGGCCCAGGCAGTGCTAGGTGGCGGCAGCCAAACTTAGCAGAAGGGCCCAATGCAACTACCTGCGACATCCACCATTATCCCACCATCACCGTTAGCAGTCACACCCGCAGCAGCATCTGCTGCACCCGCCACCGCCGCAGTCTTGTTGTGTTATGAAGCAAACACGAGTGACTGAAGATGAACTGCGGCAAGGGAGCGTCATAATGTCGCTACTCACTGCCATTTCCCCATGACAGATAGGCCGGCATTCCTACTGCACATGGGCAATAGTTGGCAGCCATTGTAATGACAGGCAGCACTGTTGATGCATACACCACCCGGGCCAGTGCTTATCTATATCTCAGTAGAGTACATGATGCAGAGATTATATATGTGGGGTCCGCTGAAACTGGTAAACTCCACTACGCTATACAGGAGGGAGAGTTTTTCCGAACTTCTTGCTCTAAGTGAGCACAGAGTGGAAAAAACTATGCAAGCTCCGCCATCACAGTGGAGTTCACCCCCCACCCCTAGTTAATCCTCACATCAGCAGAGGCAGCAGCAGGGTCCAGACCGGGTCAAGTTGCTCTTGGTCAGCCAGGTTTAGGAAGGCCTCTTGCACCTGCTTGTGTCACAGAAGCCACACAGGAGGTCAGACAAATGACACTTGGAATCCACTTTCTTTGTCTGGGAACATATGGGAGCAGGTTCAGTCCCTCTGGTCTCCTCACAGGACTCAAATTGCAGGGAGAGTCCTTCTGTTCTTCACAGGTCCAGAAGCCTTTCTGAGGAGGGTGCCTTGGAGTGTCAAATTGTGGCTGGTATCAGCTAGTGGGTGGGGTGACTCCTGACCTCTCCCTATCCAATGGGATAATTGTTCCAGGTACAACCATAGCCAATTTTGCAGCAGCCCTTTCCATTATGGTCAGTCAAAACTGGCTCTTGGGATTGGTCTCCTTTCAATTGGATTGATTCCAGCCTGGCTGGTGAAAGAAAGGGTTGACTTCTCCACGTCTCAGCTTACATTTACTTGTGGAAAGGCTGTTAATTAAGTTCCTCGGCCTTCTCTAACTGGTCTTCCTATAAGTGGAAGAAAAACACCAGCCTACACTCTGGCCATCTGTCCTTCTCTTTAAACAGTTTTCATACTAAATTAAGGTCAGGGACTGGCATGGTAGCTGCTGGAAAGCTAATGCAAATTAACCCCAGAAGCTTCATGAAGAGAAAAGTAATTTTCTTAAAATTACTTTTCCTAAACATATTTTAAAACTCCCATGTCACTATTAAAATGGGCTTTTAATAAATATTAAATATAGTACTTGAACTATTTTCCTAGACGTTCCCAAGCCATAGATTGCAGAATTAACAGTTTAATCTGTAATCTAGATTTCCTTAAAGGACAACCAGAGCTTTCCACAGGGAAAATAGCTTAGAGGCTTGTAGCTGTAAGGGCATGGACCTATTACATTCCTACTGATATATAAACAGGAGATTTTCCCTGCTAAAAAAGGGTTCTCTTGGAAGGTCAGACTACAGCTCTAAACTGGAGCAGTTGGGATACACTTATAAACCTGTTATTCTGTTACACTAGTGATTACACAATAAGTGCTCCAGTCCACAGTTGACATTTAACTTTTCATGAAAGAAGTGCATTGCTGCTCCATACACTATGGCCTTATAGAAAAGTGTTATATGCCAATTAGCAGTTAGCCAATTTTACCATATTTTACGGCTCATAGCACATGCACAGATTCCTAACTAGCAATGTCCCCAGAGAGTAAGAAGCAGCAGTATTAGTCCATGAAAATTGAGATGATCACACCAAAATAGATTCTTTCATATACGACCGCTCCCATGAAGGTGAGGGGCTATTCAGTCATTCCTATGGCTGTTCTAGTATCGTAAGCAGAAGAACCTGGAAATGCCATCTGCATTAGTATGGTCAGTTCTAGGACTGTGTTCCTCTGTAAAATCCATAACCTGTAAGGAAGTGGACCACCTCAACAGATTTGGAGCCCCCCTCTTGTTTGCATTAGCCATCTGAGAGGTATGTTGGAACCCTAAGTGAATCCCAAACAGATGGGGTATCAACATTTTCAGTGACCACCAACAGCAAAGGCTTCTAAGTGGCACTCCAACAGTAGTCTCATGATGGTAAAGGTTGTGTGTTGACCTGGACCCTCAGTATTAAGTTGTAGTAACACTGCCCCAATACCACTATCTGAAGCATCTAATTGGGCCATAAACTCCTTGCTAGAAATAGGTGGCTTGAGGTCTGGTGCAGGGCACATAGCCTATTTCAGGGTGTCAGAGGCCTTTTGACACTCCATGGACCATATTACCTTCTTGGGCTGCTTCCTAGAAGTCAGCTCTGGGTGGTCAGTCTGGTTCCAGAAAGAACTTTGCCCTGTCCTAATCCTGTCCAATACAGAACCTGAAGAACTTCCCTGAGGTGAGTCAGATGTTCCCGACAGGTGAATCTAAAGGTAATAATATCACCTAAATATGCTGCATTAAAGGTCCCCATTCCAGAAAGGATTTGGTTTACCAATCTTTGAAAGGTGGCAAGGATATTGTTCAATCCAAAGGGCATTACCATGAATTAGACGTTGCTTCAAGAGTCAAGAATGCTGACCTCTCCTTTGTTCCCTCAGTCAGGGCAAGTTGCCAGTACTCAGCAGTCAAAAGTACTGAGATACTTGGCAGCCTCTATGTGATCAATGAGATAACAAACCCTGGGAATGGGGTGTGTGTGTGTCAGTTTTGGTGATGGCTTAGGCCCCCTGACATCAACACAGTACCTCAATTTTGGGAGCCCCATTGGGGGATGACCTTGATCACTATTGCAACTGGACTGGACAAAGGACCACAGAGGGCTCACTTAAAGTGGCCAGCATCAAGGTGGAGCTGTCTAAGATGTGGTCCCTGGAGACCAGGCTGGGGACCACATCTTAGGCATCTCCATTTTTCTGTTGTCCCTTACCTTATCTGACAAGCTGTAATTATTTTTTGGCAGGAACGTTTTTATAAGTGTCCACCTTAATAACACCCCACTGGGCCAATCCAGGTGTCAGGGGAAACAGTCCAGCAAACTCACCCAAATATTGAAAACAGTCCCACTGCTGCTGCTCTGTCAGTAGAGGGAAGAGCACTGCTCCCTCCACTGAACACCAGTTTGTGCTGTGGAACAGGAAATCTGGAGAGGTTACCTTTTGTCCTGCTCTCCACCAGCAGTAACCATCAACATGGGAAGGTCCACCCTATCAAAGAGGGGTGTCAGCAGTTGATATGGATTTCTCTGTGGATGTGTCTGAGAGAGTCAAGTTCCACCATGTAGATGACCTCATCCATGTTTTGCAGCACTTTGTAAGGCCCTATTCACTTGTCTTAGAGGGCTATAGAAGCTACTGAATCCATAACCCACGTATTCTGGCCCAGCTGATATTCCACAAGCTTTGCCCTCTGATAATACCATTGCTAGATAAGATTTTGTCTGTTTTTTGCTTTTTGTCAGCCTTCTTCATGCATTGGCCATATATACAAATTCACTGAAAAAACAAAGATTAAAGTTACGTTATATATAGGTGTGATAAGAAGATATGTTCTTGTCTTTATAACAATCTTAGAATTCATTGAAAAAAACAAAGTTTAAAATAACATTATAACGTTATTTTAACCTTTGTTTTTTCAGTTAGGTGAATATGTTAATAGTAATGTTAGATCTGTCATCCTTAGTGTGTTCTTTCCCCCAATGTTTTGCCTTTTGCCTCTCATTTTTGCGGATTTTGTTTGTTGGCCTTAGGACTCTGCTAATGCTAACCAGTGCTGAAGTACATGTGCTTCTCCTCTAAACATGATGACATTGGCGTATACCTGATTGGCATACGAGTTGAACTGGTAAGTCTGTTGTAAAGTGGTATACATTATACTCAGGGCCTCTACTTCAAATGCTACTAGTGGGCTGCAGCACTGTTTTTTCCACCCACAGAAGTAGCTTTTCAAACCTCTCCTAGGCCTGCCACTGCAATGCCTGTGTGTGCAGTTTACCGCCACTTCGACTTGGCAATAAAATGACTTAACACCTTTTTGTATTACATATAAGTCACCCCTAAAGTAGACTCTATGTAACCCTAAGGGCAGGGTGTCATGTACATAAAAGGTAGGACATGTACCTGTATGTTTTGCATGTCCAGGTGATGGCAAACAGCCTATTTAATTTTTTACTACCATGAGTCCTATCCCTTTTATAGGACAGCATTGGGAATTCCTTAATACATTTTTAAGCTGTAATTCTTGATCAGAGAGGAGTGGCTTTTTCATGTTTGATATGTTTGGATTGGTAATTATGAATCCTTCTTACTGGTGAAGTTGTATTTAACATTGTTCTTTGAAAAATGGCACTTTTAGAAAGTGGACATTTCTCTGTATTCACAGCTCTTTGTGTATGACAGCCTGTCTCCAATGCACGTCTAGGTTTGGTGACAGCAAAATGTTGTACATTCCCCCAAGACAGCCACAAACACAGGAGGGTGAGGCTGATCTGTATTCTGAGCACTCATCTGCATTCATCTGCATAGTGACGAGTCTTCCTAGGCAGGAAGGACTGGGAGGGGCTGACACTCAATTGGTAGATTCCTGTCCACACACAAAGCACTGATTCCCCTCCCCCACAGGTATCCTGGCAGACAAGGACTGGGTTGATTGGGATCTTTGTGCACTTCAGAGAGTTCCTTTGAAGTCACCCCTACATCAAAGGCACTTTTTGTGTATAAGTACTGGATTCCGCTCCCTGAAATCAGACACTACTGGACTTGTAACTAAGCTCTGTCAGAAGAACTGCTGTGCTGCCTAAATGACTCATCAGTACTGTTTTACTGGAAGGACTGCTTTTCTGCCTATTTCCCTGCTGTTCTCTGACTTTGTTGAAAGAGAGCTGAACTCTGCCTCCTCTTCAAGTGATCTTCAAGGGCTTGCTGGCTTGCCTCCTGTTTTCTGAAGTCTCAGGGTCCCAAAAGACTTCCCACAATTCTGCTGGACTATGCCTTCTGTGAGTCTTACTCTTGCCCAAGGTGCCCCCTCTAACCTCTGGGCCTCAGAATTGGGTTCTGCAGCTGTTTACATCAAAACCCGATTCATTCCATTGGCTGCATGAGAAATTCTGCTGCATCACCCTTCCACGTTGATGCAGAGACTGCCCAATGGCAGCTGTTCCACATCCTCCTTGACGACGGATTATATTGACCTCAATGGATCTTGATGCTGATGTGGGACCCCCTTTGTGCCACTCGATAATGATGCAGTCGACTCTCGAGGTCCACGAAAGCTCCATCCTAGGTATTTCTTCAGCAGGACCTATCTGGGTCCTGTAGCCCGGCTTCCCTCTATCACAGTTAGCTTGAACTTTAAATTTGCACCGGTCCCTCGAAAGCTCAAGTTACCTTTTTGACTGCTGGTGACTTCTAAGCACTATTTTTTATTTAATCTTGTAAAATGTACATCTCAACTTCTACTGATTGGATGTTTTGTTTTGGTCTCATTTTGCTCAAATAAATATTATCTATTCTTCTAAGACTGCGTGGAGTCTTTTGTGGCATATCATTTTGTAATTGTGTATGTGTGTTGCACAAATACTTTACTCATTGCCTTTGCAGATAAGCCTGACTGCTCAGTTTCAAGCTACCAAAGCATGAGCACTGGTTATCCTATTGAGTACCTTGACTAGAGTGGTGGTTCCTGCCTGGCCTGGATGCATTCCTCAACCAACCTGGAATCCCATTTCTAGCACACAAAATACATTTTTTGAACTCTAAAAACCAGATAAACTAACCAGTTTTAGTCAGCAGAGCTTTCTTTAACTTGTGCCCCCACCATGCACTACTGATGACCTCACATATTACATCACTCATGACATGTTCTATGACATCACTTATGACATTTCATCCCCTATGGCAAAAATCAAAGCGGGATGGGGTGTGCATCCCACCTCCCCAAGCCATATTAGGCCTCGGGGACCCCTTCCTGCAGGGTCAAATACAAAACTATTGGGAGGCAGCCGCTGGCTGGAAGCAGGCATAGAGCCCAATTCACAAAAGTAAAATTAGACTTAAGTCTAAGTTTACTACCTTTCGGTATTCACAAAGGTAAGTTACTGCTAGTATTTGTTCTACTAGTAAACTCACTGGGCCTGATTCACAAAAGTAAATTTAGACCAAAAGTCTACGTTTAGACCTCAAGTCTAACTTTACTACTACTAAAGTTAGACTTTTGGTCTAAGTTAGACCAATGTGGGGTGCAGTTGGACACAGAGCATGTGCCCACCCCCATTGGCACCCAACCCTCTAACCCGCATGTCATGGGGTTGGCTGCAGGGCCTGGCTTGCCTCAAGGGACATCCCATTTGTTTTTTTAATATTGTGTTTCGATCCCAAGGGATTCTTACCGGAATAAGGAGGTCACGTTGACTCCAGAGTCCCGCAGAATCAAGGCAACCCCAATTTCCCTTTATTTATTTGTTCCGGGGGGTCCCTCTGGGACCCCTCAAAAGATCCAGGGGTCAGAGTACTCCTATACTAACCCTTCTACTGTATTTTTTCTTATTTGTAGGACAAGAAGACTGAGTCCCGGTGTCCTGTAAATAGAGGTGAAACATTTATTTTCATGTTGCAGTCAGCCAATCATAATGCAGCTCCCGTGAGAGTGAGGCAGCCGATGGGAAAAAAAGCTGCCTAGGCCAATCAGATCAGATAATATTTGAAGTTGCTTACCCGCAATACTCCTGTGGGCGCCATGCGTACCCAACCATCCAGATATCTATTTATTTTGGACTTTAATTTCTCAAAATCTACTGAATGCATTAATACCAAATCACAAAAATCACACTTTCTGGGTGAAGATCTAGATGTCTTTTAAATTTGGTGTACTTCCATCCTACCGATTTGGCTGTAGGTCTGTTTTAAAATGTCAATGGAAGTTATGTTTTGGCACCCCCTCCATTTTCTCTGACCCTACTTGATTGATGACCCTGAAACTTTCAAGGAAGCAACTGATGTGGATGAACTTCTGTGAAATGTTTTGTTAAGATTTGTTAAAGGTGCCAAAGTTATTAGCAAAACAAACAACCTATTTCCTATAGTAACGTGGTCCTAAATATAACTACACAGTGTTGAATTGTAGGGATTTTCTTGATTCCACATTGAGCCTGAGGTTCTGTAGTGATCCGAACCCGTGAATTCGGTATCGTAGTACTGACATGATTTCGGTACCAATGAACCGCAAATGATCCATTAAATGCATAACAGTGTTTTCGCTACGCAACTAGCATGAATTCACTGAGAAATAGGGCATTCTGTTGTAAAGTCATGGCATCCATTTTAGTTACGGCATCCATTTTGTTTCTTGCCCTCACATAGTCAATGAACGGATGATGACCCCGGCAGAGTCACCTTGTTAAGGACACGTAAGCTCGAGCCCCGAGAAAGGCTGACGCTGCATGACTAGGCAGAATCAAGCTGCCTCCCTTGCCTGAGGCCAGTCCTGCTATACTGGTTCTCGTGTCCGTTGTCCTTACTGAAAGGCCGAAGACGGTAGCCATGCCCGTTTATGATCCATAAACACCTCTTATCCTACTTTTCAATCCTTTGCACCTGGCTCTGCTCCTCTCCTTCTGGGCTTTTACAATGGGGAGGTTACGATTTTTGTGATGGGGAGGATCGGGCAAAGAATGGAAAACTGTCGAGGGGACCTGATCGAATACCGAAAACCTACGACTAATTATTGTTTGATGTCTATTTACTGTTTTGTTTGGGATACCGGGTTGGGCATGAGAAATATTCGTGTAATGTTGCCTAAAGACATTTTGCGTGTATTTAAAGAACAACCCACTTAATGCAATTCGAACAGTCTCGTAGATTCTGCCTCTGTGTGGTTCCTATGACTTCTGTGTCCCTGCAGTGAATAAATCTTGGTCTCTGACGCCACCATCGAGAAACCCGCGTCTCTGTTTATTTGTGCACCGAGACAGGAAGGAACTCAGGGGTCTTCGGGTGTTGTTTCCCTGACTCTTAAAAGTCCAGAACCTCAAATTGGCGCCCAACGTGGGGCGACGTCATCCGGTACCGGTCCAAAGCCTGAAAAGTTCGAGAAGTTTCGTGTGAAGATTCCGGAGGGAGGTACCCCGCTTCATTGATCCCTGCATGTCGTAAAAGTGGCCCGACGATCTCTTCCACGAGGGTTCCCGTTCCCAGACGGCTACAGAGGACCGCTGCCCTGACTGTCGCCCTGTCTTGGACCCGAGGTGCAGACCTTAGTACGGCGAGATGTAGACGGGTTCTCCTTGGTGACGTCTTCCACATTTCAGTTAAGTATTAAGTGGGTTATGCTCAGTTTAGTTGTTCTTTGTTGCTCTGGTTTAATTCGTAGATTATCATTGGTTGCTCTTGTTTAGATAATCTTTGTTCTGGTATTAGTTCATTTGATAGGCCTAAGTTCTCTGCGCATTTTGGTTGGAATTTGTCTTTGTTTGTCATGACTACCAGTAGTAATTGTTTCCTGTCCTGGTTACATTGCAACGGGGATTCCCGGTTGGAGGATTCGTGTTCGGTTCCTCCGATTGGAACTCCTACATATGAGCTCTATTGTAAACATGGTGTGGGTCCTATTACGTATAATGAAGTATGGGTCCGTTATACCAGAAAAGATGGTGTCCTTAGTTGGCCACCGCATGGTAGCTTCGAAACTAGGGGTGGGCGGAATTTGCGTAATCGCGTTACGCAAATCTCCGCGAAACGGTAAAAAATCTCCGCGAACATGCAGAAATTCCGCGAACACGCGGAATTGCTTGTTCGCGATGCTTTTTTCCTGTTCACAGTTGCTGTTTGCGTGCTCGGGGAGAAATATCTCGCGAACACGCATTTTGAGAACGCAAACAAGAAAAAATTTCGCGAAGTCGCGGAAAGCAGAATTTTGGGCAATTTCGCATTTTCCGCGGAACGCGAAATTACCGAAATTCCGCAAATTTCGCGAGCGGAACGGAATTTACCGCCCAGGCCTATTCGAAACCGAAATACTAGACAATCTAGAAATGAAGTTGTTTAAGAGAAAAGCCCGGCCGGCAATGTTTGATTCTTTTCCCGTATGGCGCAAAGAAGCCAAACAGAGAGAAATTAGGAAGACAAAGAAAGAACAGAAAGAGAAAGGGTTGACTTTAATGGAGTCTGCTAGGCAGCTGCATGTCAACGAGACTGAGAAAGCAATGGAGATGGCGAATAGAAAATATAATTTGGCAATTGATAAATGTTACCCTGTATTGCCATCTTGTCCTACTAAGCCGATGGAGGATCATGAAAAGGATCCTCTGTTGTCTTACCTGTTGAGATCACCTCCACCGTATGCACAGGGTATTACAGCACCACAGTTATTACCTGTTGTACAGCCAGCTGCTGGTCAGCCTGGAATAGTTGCTCCACTTCCTTTGATTCCAGCTCCTGTCCTTCCCGTGGTTAATGTTCCTTCGGCACCCCCTCTTCCTGGGTCGCCTGTTCCGCCTTTGCCTGTCGTTTCGCAAACTGCTTTACCTGCTACTCCCACCTTTACTATTTCATCTGCTTCAGCTGCCCTGCTCCCAAACCCTGTGAACATTCTGACTCCGCTTTCCGTTCGTCGGAAAATAACCGACTCTGTAACTAATATCTTAACTCCTCTCTACAGGTCTTTAATTGGGACCCCCGTTTCTGACTCTATACAGAGACGTAGCCAGCTTCCTGGTCCTCAGGAACGAGAAATGTTAGATTCGACAGCTCTTAGATGGATGTCGAAAGCTGTGAAGTATGATGCACGAAGAGTGTTAGATACCTTTATGCAATGGAATGAACCAACTCAACGTTATGTTTTTGACGTAATGTGTTCTCTTGTGCATGAAGAATGGGAAGATGATGACTTAGATTCCGTCCCCTCTGATTTGATAAATATTCAGCAGAAATTCGCCGCAGGAATGGTGATAGGTTCAGAAGTAAGAGGAGCGATAGAACTGCTCTTAGCTTATAGGGATGATTCCCCTCTTCGAGTGACAAGGGACCCTGATGGTTCACGGATTACTACTAGGAAAAGACGAGGTCAATATCCGATGAGGGAAGTTCCACCGATATGGCGTGATGCAGTTCAAGCTGATGCGGCTAATGGTATTGCAGCTGCCCCGGCACAATTCCAGAGAGTGTGGATACACATCCCTTGGAAGCGGGCCGAATTATTAGCAGTAAAACAGGCGTTGCCGGATCCGCGTAAAAATCCTGCTGGTTATTACAAAGAGTTAACGCAGACAGTTCAAGCGTGTGTCATGAATTTGGCAGACATTGAAATGCTATTTGGCAATGTAGTGCCACAGCCTATATGGGCCAAAATTCGGCAAGAGAACCACCCAGTCGCCTTAGGAGGTGATTGGCCAGCTATTGTAGCAGCAGATGGGCAACAAGTTGGCGGTGCTAAACCGGAACCTCTGATTGCTGCCTTACCTGGCAGAATAATTAACCTGATGAAGACGCTGATGCCAGCGTTACGAGTTAATTGGGATAAACTATCGGCATGCAAGCAAAAGAAGGACGAAAGCGTCTCTGACATTTTCACTAGATTTGAAGAGACCTTCGTAGACCACAGTGGGCAAGATATGAGTACTGAGGGAGGCCAGAGGTTGTTTGTCGGCAAGTTTGTGTTTAATTTACTACCTGAGCTTAGTAACAAGTTAAAGGATTCTGAAAGTGCATGGGCAGTGTCGACGACGGCACAGATACTTGCAACTGCTCAGTATTACGAGAATAGAGAGAAAGAAGAGAAGGAAAAGTCAGAAAAGAAAACGAAAGATTTAAAGACTAAAGTTCTATTGCAACAGGCGTATCCGCCTCGTTCGAATCAGTCAGATTCACAGCAGCGACCCCAGTTTCAGCAACAGCCACAATTTCAGCAAGGGACGTCCCAACGATTTAATTATGTTTTTTCCCGACAACAGTTAGCATGGAATCAGTGTGCCTATTGTAAAAAGGAGGGTCATTATAAGAATGAGTGTCCGGTACTGCACGCACAGACTAGTGGTGTCCCAGCTCAGAGAGGTAATGTTGGGTTTATGCAAACTCCTAGAGGTAGAGGACGTGGTACGATGACACCACAGGCTGATCGCCAATCAAATTATTTAGATCAGCGAAATGCACAATCTGCGCAACCAGGTAGATCTCCACAGTATCATGTTGAAGATTACTATGAACATAATGAAGAGATTCAGAGAAGCGAATACTAGGACAGCCACAGGCAAAGAGAGGGAGTAGTATCAGTTCCAGTTGATCAGAGTGGACCTTATGTCGCAGTAGTTACATCAGGCGTGGTTGAACCGTTTCTGTTGGATACTGGTGCGGCGAAAAGTTCAATTATGCATGCGAAACTCCCTGGCGCACCTTTGTCTGGCTTAACGAACACTTCAGTAGGTTTCTCAGGCGCCCCTGTTCACAATCCTGTTTCTAGTCCTTTGCCAATATCTGTTGGGCCATGCGAACTAGAAGCACCCCTTATTCTAACAACCGGTTGTAATGAAAATCTGCTTGGTTTAGATCTGTTGAAACGCCTGCATGCGTCACTGTACTGTTCTCCTTCAGGAGTACAGCTCACATTAGGCAAAAGAGTCATCTCTCCAATGTATATGTCGATGGATAAGCTCCCACCGGAGCTGCGTGCTCTCCCTGATACTCTTTGGGCAACTGGTCCTAACGATGTAGGCCTCTTGGAAATTCCCCCTTATGTGGTAAGTCTGAAAGCAAATGTAAAATTCCCACGAATCCCACAGTATCGGATTTCGAATGAAGGTGAACGTGCACTCTTGCTGATTGTGAAAGACTTAATACAGAAAGATGTGATAGAGGAAACTAGAGGAAATGTCTGCAATAGTCCTGTTCTGCCGATTTTGAAACGCACTGACCCTTCCAAACCTCCAATCTACAGATTTGTGATTGACCTCAGAGAAGTTAACAAAATAGTGATTCCGCAGTTTCCTGTGGTACCAGATATCACTGCATTACTAACGTTGATTCCTGCCTCAGCCTCATGGTTCACAGTGATCGATTTGAAGAATGCATTTTTCAGCATCCCGATAGCCGAAGAAAGTAGAGACATTTTTGGTTTCTCCTTAGGAGGTCGCAGATTCAGATTCAAACGCGCTCCACAAGGTTATTGTGAGAGCCCTTCAATTTACAGCCAAGCATTGAAGAGTCAATTAGATACTCTTGTACTTCCTCCTGGTGTTGCTCTGATCCAATACGTAGACGATCTTTTACTGGCTGCTGATGACAAGGAAACTTGCAAAACAGCTACAATTTCTTTATTACGTCATTTGTCAGACTTACATCACAAGGTTTCACCTTCTAAACTGCAATATTGTTGCCAAGAAGTGACCTACTTAGGTCATCTTTTGTCAAAGGAGGGAAGAAGGTTGACCCCAGAGAGAATCAAAGCAATTTCGCAGATGACTGTACCAAGCACACAGAGAGAAGTGCGTGCGTTTTTGGGTATTACGTCATACTGCAGGCAATGGATCCCAAATTTTTCTCTCATGGCAAAACCATTGGTAGCCCTGACTGGAAAAGGTGTTCCGAGCCCTTTGCCATGGTCTGATAAATGTCAACAGAGCTTCTCCGACTTACGTGATGCGCTGTGTTCAGCTCCTGTGTTGGGTACTCCTGACTACAGTAAGCCGTTTACTTTATATGTCCATGAAAGAGAAGGTTGTGCGTTGAGTGTATTAACGCAACAATTTGGTGACAAACAGCGGCCTTGTGCATATTTCTCATCCACATTAGATCCGGTAGCCAAAGCGTTGCCAAGTTGTTTGAGAGCTCCAGCAGCAGCTGCAGTGACTATCCGACAGTCTGCTGGACTAGTCATGAACAACATGTTAGTAGTCATGGTTCCACATGCTGTGGATACACTCATGAATCGAACAAAAACTCAGCACCTCACCAGTGCTAGACTATCAGGCTATGAGCTGACACTTTTGGCAAGTCACATTCAGATCAAGCGATGCAACATATTGAATCCAGCAACGATGTTGCCGACTACCCAGGAGTCGAGTGATTCAGAGCCCCATGATTGTTGTTTTAGAACTGAGGAAGAGACAAAAGGTCGGATTGATTTAAAAGACACTCCGTTACTAGATCCAGATGGCACTTTATATGTCGATGGGTCATGTTTTAAACTACAGAATGGTGATGTGACGGCCGCGTATGCAGTTACGACTTTGAGTACGATTGTTGAGACCGCAAGAGTAAGTCAGAATTCTGCCCAAGCTGCAGAATTAATTGCATTAACAAGAGCATGTGTTTTAGCTGAGGGAAAGAGAGTGAATGTGTTTACTGATAGCCAATACGCCTTCGGCGTAGCACATAGCTTTGGACGCCTCTAGAAAGAAAGAGGTTTTCTCACGTCCCATGGGACTAAGATCCAACATGGACAGTTAGTCATTGATTTATTAGAATCCCTGACCCTACCGAATGAAGTTGCGATTGTGAAGTGCAGTGCACATCGAAAGATTACGGATGATGTTGGCCGTGGGAATGCGTTTGCTGATGAGGTCGCTAAAGAAACGGCCAAGAACATGACGAGCCGAATGTACGTTGCAACGTCTGCAAGATGGATTGCTGAATCAGGGATGTGTGAGAATACGATTGAAAGTGTGAAGGCAATCCAGAATGAAGCAACTGAGAATGAGAAGAATGAATGGAAGGAGAAAACGGGTAAAAAGGATTCAAGTGGATGTTGGGTTGATTTGTCTGAGCAGCAAAGTTGGATGTTACCTGACGCGTATGTGCTCGCAGTAGTTACGATGGCGCATGGAGCGGAGCACATCAGTTCGAAAGGGATCTGTAAAATGTTAGCTCCAGTATGGAAGAATGATGGAATTACTAAGTGTGCGGAAAGAGTGGTGAAAAACTGCATGATATGCCTGATGCATAATCCTGGCAAGGGAACCCCAACCCCAACTGGTCATTTTGCTCCCCCTTCTTGTCCCTTTGAAGTGATTCAGTTGGATTTTATCCACATGGACAGGTGTAACAATCTTAAATATGTCCTAGTGGTAGTCTGTGCCTTTCAAGATGGATTGAGGCATATCCGTTAAAGGATAACACCGCTATGTCCACTGCCAAAATCCTCCTCAAAGAATACTTCCCCAGGTATGGTATGCCACGGATTGTTTGGTCGGACAATGGAAGTGAGTTTGTAGGGAAAGTTATGAAGAGTGTGTGTACGGGTCTGGGTATTAACCAAAAATTCCACAGTGCGAATCACCCACAGTCAGCGGGTTTGGTTGAAGGGTACAATGGCACCCTGAAGCTGAAACTTGCTAAAATTCAAGCTTCCACTGGTCTATCTTGGCCAGATGCACTGCCTCTAGCTCTACTCTCCACCAGAGCGACTGTACACTCTCGAGTAGGGCTTAGTCCATATGAGATTGTGTTCGGTCGCCCTGCTAATGTTTGGGGAGTCCCTAGGCCAAAGGAATTCAAACAGATCGAATACCCAATGTTGATTGATTATCTTTCTGACCTGACTGCTAAACTAAGTCTTATTCGTCAACAGGTATTTGAATCCTTGCCTAAACTGCCAGAGAGTCCAGGACACACGTTGAAACCAGGCGACCAAGTGGTAGTGCGGAATTTTGAACGAACTCGGAACCTCCAGCCAAGATTCGTGGGTCCGTTCCAGGTACTCCTCACAACGAGAACTGCTGTACGCCTAGCTGGAAGGAAGAATTGGGTGCACGCTAGCCATACGAAACGTGTCCCTCTCCCACTTCCCTATGACAACTGGGTTAGACAGGGATTTGGTGTATCCGAGACAGAACCTATTCCTAGGCACATCCCTTTCAGTGATGCAGAGTACATAACGGACCACCCACGAACTGAAACACAGAACTTTGACACCTCAGCAGGAACCGCTCTTTTGAATCCTGGACCGAGTGTTGTACAAAATGAACATTTGTCACCTGTGGAGTCGAACATTTCCGCACCTATAGACCAGCTATTTCAAGATCAGACAAGACCCGGAAAGTACAGATATAATCTACGTTCTCATGTTGTGAACTAATGACATTGCATAATTACCTTTCTGTTTGAAAACTGTTTTGATCTTATTGCATTCCATTCAGTCAGGAAGTTTGCTCTAATTTTTATCTTTTTGTTTTTTTGTTTCTCTCACCTTGCCGTCTGGGTTACCGTAGGGTCGTAACGTGTGCCTTGTTTTAATTTGCAGGGAACCAGACACAAGGTCGGTTTCTTCTGTTTATCTTGGGAACTCCCAGGGTAAACAGAGGCAAGTTTTTAACAGGTACAAACCATCCGTTGCGAACGGTTGTAGAAGATGGAGCTTCCTGAACTGCGACGGGTTAATGTCATAAATGTGCACAAGACAAAACTATATGACATATTATATAGCAAATGTTTTCTAATGCAATGTACTCTGACACTTCTAATTGTTTTGATAACTTTGGTAGGCGGAATTATTTTTGGTATTCAGTTGATCTTTACACCTGCTACATCTACAGTATCTCCCCATGTTCCTGTTTCTCCGACTGTTGTTTCTCTTCATTCTTTCCATCCTTTTCCTGCCCACGAGCAAGTTCGACGCTCTGAATTTATAAATAACACTTTCATTCAGCTCTTACATCAACATCAACTAGTGGTTAACACAACAAACTGCTGGGTGTGTGGCTTGATACCACATACCATGGACAAGGGCATCCCTTATCTGGTTCTGCCCTTTAGTTATAATGGATCATTCTGGGCATTTCAGACCATGTTCACTTATGCCCTAGAGACCTATCCTCCATGACCTCCGCGTTCCACTAGGTATAACTCTGCTAATAGAGCCTTGGTAAAAGGAATCACTGACATGGTTAGAGATGTCAATAACACTCCGTTCATTCCCAAGGATGAATTGCGAGTTTACATGGGTTGGAATGTTACAGAATATGGCATTACTCTGGGTGAGAACAAACGTAAAAGCTCGACTCCGATCTGGGTGGTACCCCACCAAGGTCAGGTCTGTTTGCAAGGAAATGGGAGGAATCCGAAAGCTCGACTAGGGAAGAGTGACTGTATCGAAACATATGTTTTCCCGTCACAGTCTTCCCCTGCATTCTTAGCTGCTAAAGGTACCTACTTGTTTGCCAAGACAGAGCATACACATGGCTGCCCGCTGACTTCTCAGGCTCATGTTATATCGCTCAACTGTTACCTCCGACATACACTGCTGCACCGGACTATCACAAAACTAGAGTTGTGAGAGGTGTTTTCAGTAAAGTAAATACTGCTGGTCAAGAGGCAGGAGACTTCTTCAAAGGTTTCCTTCCATTCTGGGGGCCTATGGTCAACAGTAGAAACTTACGTCAACTAACACGGGTAGTTGAATCCACTATCACCGAAACTGCGGGTGCCCTTAGTAATCTGACAGCTGAGCTTCAAGCGGATCGCCTCATGACGTTACAGAACCGTATGGTCCTTGATGTGTTACTTGCAGATCGAGGTGGAGTATGTAAGATGATCCAATCGAGCTGCTGTGTTTTTATCCCAGATAATGCACCAACGGTATATAAGGCCATCTCTAAGTTACACAAAATCTCTGACTCTATTCATGTAGAGGAAGGTGACTGGTCATTAATGGGATGGTTCTGGAGCCTGTTATCTGCGTGGGGATGGAAGGTTCTGATAGTCACTGGTGTTGCGTTGGTATTTTTATTTTCGTGCTGTCTCATTGTTCAGTGTGGTCCTGCCTTATGTAATCTCTGCATTTCTACATGCGTAAGAAGACCACCTGTTTTTAGAGATACGCCACGGGATAGAGTAATGCTTCAACAACATATCAGTAACCTGATGAACATAGAAATGGACTCTGACATAGAGTAAGTTATTGCATATGGAAGGGCAAAAGGACGGTCTGAGGTTCTGTAGTGATCCGAACCCGTGAATTCGGTATCGTAGTACTGACATGATTTCGGTACCAATGAACCGCAAATGATCCATTAAATGCATAACAGTGTTTTCGCTACGCAACTAGCATGAATTCACTGAGAAATAGGGCATTCTGTTGTAAAGTCATGGCATCCATTTTAGTTACGGCATCCATTTTGTTTCTTGCCCTCACATAGTCAATGAACGGACGATGACCCCGGCAGAGTCACCTTGTTAAGGACACGTAAGCTCGAGCCCCGAGAAAGGCTGACGCTGCATGACTAGGCAGAATCAAGCTGCCTCCCTTGCCTGAGGCCAGTCCTGCTATACTGGTTCTCGTGTCCGTTGTCCTTACTGAAAGGCCGAAGACGGTAGCCATGCCCGTTTATGATCCATAAACACCTCTTATCCTACTTTTCAATCCTTTGCACCTGGCTCTGCGTCTCTCCTTCTGGGCTTTTACAATGGGGAGGTTACGATTTTTATGATGGGGAGGATCGGGCAAAGAATGGAAAACTGTCGAGGGGACCTGATCGAATACCGAAAACCTACGACTAATTATTGTTTGATGTCTATTTACTGTTTTGTTTGGGATACCGGGTTGGGCATGAGAAATATTCGTGTAATGTTGCCTAAAGACATTTTGCGTGTATTTAAAGAACAACCCACTTAATGCAATTCGAACAGTCTCGTAGATTCTGCCTCTGTGTGGTTCCTATGACTTCTGTGTCCCTGCAGTGAATAAATCTTGGTCTCTGACGCCACCATCGAGAAACCCGCGTCTCTGTTTATTTGTGCACCGAGACAGGAAGGAACTCAGGGGTCTTCGGGTGTTGTTTCCCTGACACCTCTGGACTCTTAAAAGTCCAGAACCTCAAGCCAGGCTTGCTTTAGGCTTAGGTTAAGGTTGGGAAGTAAGTGAGGCCAGTCAGATCACAAAACTGGATAGGCTCGTTGACTCACTTGTTGCAGCTCTGTCTATCTCTGTGAGGTGCAATGGAAGATTGTTGAACTATGCAAAAGTTTATTGTGACAATTGTGAAAATGTTTGTAGCTAGTGGAAAAGCATTACCATTTGTTGTAAATAGTTTGTAGGACAGGGAACTATAGTATTTTTAAGTCAGTGGGTAAAGAGGAGATGGAATATTTCTTTTTTTTTTCAAACGTATTTTTTATTAGCATTTGGTGTAGACTTAGTAATATTGTGACAAATATTGAGCTTAGGCAGCTTTACATGTTATAGCTTGCTAAGCTGTGCTAAGGTTGAACATCCATTAATAAAAAAAACAAGGCCTCCTCCTTTTTAAAACATGAAAATAAAGGTACAGTTTCATACATTGTAAAGGCACGAGATTCTCCGAAAGGTTCATGCATGCTCAAACCGTCTTTTCTTTTGCAACAAGTTTTAAATCAAACATTTCCAACATGGAAGGTCTCCCAGAAACTAAACCCACCCCCCTACAAACGAAATAATTGGTGGTGGTGATAAATATGTTGTGTATTCTTTGGCCCATTTGTGCAAAGGGCAGACCCCGTGGTGTTTCATGTGATTGTCCGTTCTTCCATACTGGAATACCCCAGTATCTGTGCACGGTGCCCGTGGATAGAGATCTAGAACTGAAATAGGTGCATATCTTTAATTGAGGGCGGGCAGACCGCCAGAGGTAGACCTTGCTATAAGCTAGGTGACTAATGGTCCCCATTTGTACTCAAAGTTTTTATAGTCTTCCCTGAAAATATCTGTCATTCTCTGGAGACAGAGTATATTCCAGAGCCGAGCATGCCATAAGGAAATGGCGAGTATCGCCTTCTTCTAAGCCACAGCGATCGTGACTTTAGCGGCACCCAGACAAGTCCACATAATAGCCTTGTCCACCATGGTTTGATGTTCAGGGGCCTGATCTGCCCAGGAGTATTCCCTCTATGGAGGTTGGAATGGGATATCCCAGCATGTCATTAATGTGTGCGAGTATCTCCTCCCAAAAGGGTTTAATTGTAGGACAGCCCCACCATATATGTTGGAAATCACCAAGGAGACCACAACCCCTCCAACATATATCAGAGTTATTCAGAAATATCCTTTTAAGTTTGGTGGGATATAAATACCAATCCATCAAAGTTTTCAAATGAGCGTCCCATAATTCTAGGGAGTGGTTAAATTTAACAATGTCCGACCAGAGCCCCGTCAATTCTTTATCGGATATTTCTCTTTGTACCAATCCCCCCCACATGGTCATATATCTAGGTCTCGGGGACCATGAGGCAGAGAGCAGGGTGCTATATAGAAAAGAAATTACCCCCTCAAGGAACCTACCCATTGCACAAATTTTTCAAAGATCGATCTCTCTCATGTTACAGTGTCTCTAATCGTATAGTGGAAGTGTTCTTCTGGTTCTAAGTGAAACTCCCTCCAGCAGTTCTTGGATGTCAAGATATCATAATTGTGGAAGAGGTCTGACAGCATGAGACAGCCGCCCTCCTTCCATGAGTTAAAAGGGCCTTCGCAGGTGGAAAAGCTGGGTTGAAATGGATCGGCGTATATGGTGAAGAAAATGTGGTCCACCCCTCTCCCCTAGAAATTGTGTCCCAAAGCCTCAGAGTAGTGCAGGTGGGAGTACTAATGTAAGTGTTGGCGGGTCTGTCCTTCCTGGGTTTCCATATGAGGTCCCATATTGTCCTACCCGCTATATCCCGATCCATATGCAACCAGTGTTTCTCTGATTCCCTCTTGGACCATTCCACCACTATCCTCAGTTGGGCTGCTTTATAATATAAGCCGAAGTCAGGAAGTGCTACTCCTCCTTCAGTTTTTGGTTGCCTCAGGGTATGGAATGGTAAACAAGCCCTACCATTTTGCCAGATGAAGAGGATGATTGGTGATCGGATTTTGGGGAGAAGTTCCCTATCTAGATCGATGGGTAGTGCTTGAAAGAGATACATGAATTTAGGGAGCACTGTCATTTCAATCGCATATATGCGGCCCAACCAGGAAATAAAAAAGGGGTTTCCATCGCTTGAGGTTGTGTTGAAGCTGAAGAAGGAGAGGTGGGAAGTTGGCCTTATATAACCCCTCTAAGCATGGTGTTAGTTTTATACTCAGGTATTGAAGTGAGCGCTTGGCTTATTGAAAAGGAGTGCTCTCCCATAGACCATCGGCCTCATCTGCCGGGATCGTGAGGTTAAGTATGAAAGATTTATATGAATTAACTTTAAATCCTGTCACTGTCTCACATATGGCCAGTTCCTTCTGCAGAGCAGGAAGCGAGAGAGATAGATCGGTGATGGATAGTAGGACATCATCTGCTAATAGTGAAATTTTGTCTATATCTCCCCCAAAAGGAATTTCATTTATCTCTGAAGTCTCCCGGATATGCATCACCAGGGGTTCAATGCTTAGAGCAAATAACAGGGGCGATAACGGCCATCCCTGTCCAGTCCCTCTAGTAAGGGGGAATGAGGCAGACCTAGTCCCATTAACCTGTACTCTAGATCGAGGTTGTGCGTAGTTGGTCTTGATCATATTAATATATTTGTCCTCGAAGCTTAAGTGTTGGAGTGTGCTAAAAAGAAACGACCAGTCCACCCTGTCAAAGGCTTTTTCAGCATCGAGACCCACGCGAATCACCGATATCTTGCGCTGAGTTCCTTTCTCAATCAGATATACCGTTCTACGTATATTATCGTGAGTCTGCCTGCCCTTTATGAAGCCGAACTGATCAGGGGGGATGAGATCTGACATCAGATCATTTAACCTCTCTGCCAAAATGGCTGAATTTAGCTTAGCATCTAAATTTAAAAGTGCAGTGGGTCTGTATGATGCACAGAGGTGCACGTTTTGCCCCGGCTTAAGGATCACCGTTATCACCGCCTCAACCATGGATGGAGTCACCCCGACATCTTGTGCCATTTTATTAAAAAGGTGTGTGAGGTGTGGAATGATATCTGGTGCGAATGTTTTATAAAAATGGGCCGTCAGGCCATCCAGACCCGGAGCCTTGTTGGGCTTAAGGGATTTGAACACCGCACCCACTTCCTCCTGTGTTATGGGTGCGTTGAAGATATCATTCCAGGCCCAGGAGACCTTTGGGAATTTCAGTGTCTGTAGGTACCTAATTTGCTCATCTACCTCCTGTGTTGCCCCTGTATATAATCTCTCATATAATGCCCCCAATATGTTGGCCTTTTCTGTATCTGAGTTCACTAATGTGCCCTCCCTATCAAGTGTACCTCCGATGTATTCCTATTCTCTTTTTTCCCTGAGCTGTCTAGCTAAGTGTCTACCTATTTTGTTCCCCTGTGTATAGGATATATGGCGTAGACGTAATAAGGTATACTCGGCTCTGTTGTTATATATCGCTTTAAGCTTCCCTCTGAGCGCAGTAAGTTTACATTATGAACCTCTGGTGGGTGAGCTCTTATGTTCTTTTTCAACCAGCTCCAGTTCCGCCCCTAATCTCTTTCTCTCTCTAGCTCTTTGCTTATTCATGGTAGCATTGAGTTCGAGGCATTTTCCCCTTATGACTGTTTGAATGCATCCCAATTATTGAAGGCCGAAGTGTCATGGGGTGAATTTAAATAAAAAAAATCCATAATTGCCCCCTTCAACTCATCCCTTGGCAGTCTATCCTTCGTAAGGGAGACCGGAAAATACCACCTTGGGGTCCCGGGTTTGACGTGGCTCCAGCTTAAACAGATCGAGACAGGCCAGTGATCAGAGATCGTGAGTGGGAAAATGTTTGCTTCTTGGAGAGAGCCCAGCAGGCTTTAACTAATAAAAACATAATCGAGTCTTGAGTAGGTTTGACGTACATGTGAAAAATAAGTGTAATCTCTGGTCGAAGGGTAGAGAGTGCGCCAGGCATCCCTGAGGCCGATATTGTGCAGTGTCTGTTTAGCGCTCGTAGGGAAGGAGCTTGCAACTGTTCTGTGAGAGTGTGTACTATCTACCTCTGCTTTCCAGGTGATATTAAAGTCACCCAACAGGATCGTCGGGCCTTCCGCAAACTCTCCCACTTGGTCTTGAAGTGTTGTCAGAAAAGCGGGCTGGCCCACATTGGGTGTGTAAGCTGCATTAAAAGTCCAAAGTCTTCCTCTCAGTGTTCCCTTCACCATGACAATCCGGTCTTCTCAATCAGATTTAACTGCCTCTGGCTAAAAATTTAGTCGAGCTATGGAAAAGAAGCACTTCCCCTCACTGTTTGGTGACTACTGAGGACCTATAGATGAGGGGATATTGTTTATTGCATAATCTAAACTCTTCTGCCCGTTTTAAGTGTGTCTCCTGGAGAGCCACTATATCGAAATGAGGATCAGTCGGGTATTTCCCAATTTTTTGTCTCTTAAGCGGCGAGTTTAATCCCTTTACATTCCATGATACTATGGAGATCACCATGGCATTATATTATTTCTGCTTTCTTCCCACCCGCCCTCTGGATCATCATATCCAGTAGCGGCTACTCAAGCTCTAGCCATTGGCCCCCCTGTTCTCACCTCCCTCGTAGAATCTACACGGGCTATAATTTGCATTTGGATAATGTACTCTGTCAACCACCACCAAACCCTCGAATCCCTCCCCTCCAACAAAAAAAACAATACCAATGAACTGAGTCCATGCCCGTCCCATATGTTCAAAGTGATCACCAACTAGCGGCACACATCTTTGGGTGCTTAAAGTCTTCCGTCAGCATGAGTCATTGCTTTAGCCATTGTCCATTAAGAGTTTGCTGTCCACATTTGTACACCCTCCCCTTGAAAGCACTGCTCACGCAAGGTCTGTTAGGTCTTGTAGCAAGTCCCCTCAACCATTTTTAGTCACTTAGTGCTCGTGTTCCACTGTAGCTTTTTATTGATGCCTCGGTCTGTTCCCCTCAATGTGTCTTGTGTGCTCCCGATGTCTACAGGAGGGAGGACCAGTATTCTCAGACCCTCTTCAAGTTCTGCGCATCTTGTTATTGTGCTCGAAGCTCAGTCCGAATGGATATGTCCATCTGTATTTTATTTGGTCTTCGCGGAGTTTCGTGGTAATAGGCCTGAATTGCTGCCTCCTCACCAGTGTAGCGTGTGCTATATCCTGGTACATGCTGCATCAAAATCCTTGAAAGGAGATGTCGCCCTTTTTCCTCGCCTCTAGTAGAATGGCCTCCTTCACATTAAAAGAGTGGAATTTGGTGAGAATATCCCTTTTGCGCCGACGCTTTCCAGCCACCTGGCCCCCGACGCGGTGCCCTTGGTCCATCTTAATCTTGAGCTGTCATGGGCTTAGAATCTCCCAAAGAGTCCCTCAAGAAAGGCTTCCAGGTCTGATCCATCCGTCACTTCCTCCAGGTCCTGGATCCTAATGTTGTCTCTACGGGATCTATTTTCTAAATCTTCTAATTGAAGTAGGGCCATGTGCAGTTGACTCTGGATGATCTTGTATCCTTTCTTGCGCGTCCTTGGTCTGCTTGTCCAGGTCCTGGGTCTGAGCTTCTAAATCGATGACTCTCGTGCCCACCGAATCAACGTCCTATTGGAGCATTGCCATGTGAGTGTTTACGTCTGTTTTAAGTTGCTTGATGGAGGCTTTGGAGCTCAGAGCGTAATTCAGTTTTAAATTCTCTCAAGGATGTCATCGAGTCCTCCTTCGTAAGCGCCATTGTGTTAGAGAGTTCACCTTGTTCTGGTTGTTACGTTTTCTCTGCAGGAGTAAAAAACTTGAAGACTTTGTTTGTCCCCTTCTTCTGTGGCATAGGTGCAAGCAAGGTGGCTCCCCTGCATTTATGCTGGTAGCGTCAATTGTAAAGAGCACTCACATCCCCCTCCCAAAACTTTTCAGAGCCACTGGCAACCGGTTGTGCAGATACGCCCCCGGTCTTCATTAAACTGGGCCAGGTATGCAGCGTTATCTGTGTCCAGCAGGTTCTTATCTCAAGCGGCCCCACTTCTAAGGGCTGCCAGTGCTTATTATTTATGGGGAGGGCACAGTGCCTGCCCCTCATACTTTGTATCCCTCCTGCTGTGCTGAAATGTTTGACGACTCTGGGGTACCTAATGCAAAGCCACCTGTTGGACAGGCCACACGAAGGGCTTGCTCCCTCCCCGCACAACAGGGCCCGAGCTCCGGCCCACCAGGCATAACCCACGAAAAGCACCTGTACCCCGTCTCACGACGGATCTTCTGCCCTCGGACCTCTACTCATCACGGGGCCCAGCCCCACCGGCTCCCCCGGCCAGTTCAAGCCGCCATCTTGGGCCCTGCACCACGAGGCCGCGTGGCCTAGCCCCGACCCTAACCCCGGGCCTGGCCGGCCCCGACATCCCGGCACCACCATCCACCCGGGAGGTGAGCGGACCACTTGGCAGGTCAATGGGAGGACGAAGTGTCAAGAGCTCTTCCCCCGCCAGGTGCCGATCGCCTCCAGCTCCCCCCGTCTGCTGGGTGTCTGGACACCTTCATCCCGGGCCCTCCGACCTCCAAGTGCGAGGGTCCGGACATCAAAGGGTGGCTGCCCTATAACTGGGGCAACTCCGGAGCAGGAAGGCAGTTGTATCCTAGAGTCGAGAGACACCGAGAGAACTCAGCCTTGACGGACTACTGGCGCTGCCGTAGCCCGCTCTTGTGAACCATCGTCCTGCCTGCTGGCGCTGCCGCGGCCTTCTACAACATCCATCCTCGTCGGGACCTGCTGGCGCTGCCGCGGCCCGTTGTAACGACCATCCTCACCGGGACCTGCTGGCGCTGCCGCGGACCGTACCTCGACCATCTCCACTGGGACCTGCTGGCGCTGCCGCGGACCGTGTACCGACCATCTCCACCGGGACCTGCTGGCGCTGCCGCGGCCCGTACCAACTAAGCTCGAGGATTGTGAGCTAATCATCATCTCATCCAAACTACCTGACTGGTAGACAGACTGTCCCGCTACCCCTTACCCTGCTTGAGAGACTTGAATCGAGGGGACCCCTGAGTCCAGACCTCCTTGTACCATTCAACCGTACCCTAAGAAGTGCGTATAAAGAACCCTGAACCTTATCCGTGTGTGGTATCTGTCTGTGGGGGGGAAGTTACTTGTCTGTACGATCGCTGGAGACGGCTCTCCCCGGAGACCTCTCCTCCTGACCCCGGCCGACCCTCCCGGTCCGTCTACCCTTTCTAACATTGGTGGCCAGCGGCGCGATCCGAATCAACGCGTAATCGTACAGAGAGTAGCTCACCCCACGACAAAAACACGATGTCAGCCAAAGATAGCAACTCCACCGAGAAATTCCAAATGGATAAAATAGAAGAATACAACCACCGCGAACTGAGACAATTCTGAATAGAACTTGGCATTGCTACCACCGGCCTGAGTACCAAAGATGATCTAAAACACGCCCTAGAGTCGTGGACAGAAACTGGGGTCGCCGGACCCTCCGACCAAAGCAGCATCACACCAGAGGGGAACGCCACGGCTCCCGAGGAGCGGGGAACGGGCCTCTCGCAGGAGGAGATCCGAGAAAGAGAAAGAACCAGATTGCACGAGTTGGAAATGGCACGACTCAAGATGGATGGGGAACTCAAGTTAGCTGAACAGAAACTCAACCTCGAGCACATGCGGCTCCGAGATGAACGAGAAGAGAAGCAGAGACAGAGAGAGCTGGAGGAGAAAAAAATAACGCTCGAACACGAGCGCAAACTGGCGGAAATAGAACTTCGGAAACAGAATAAGGAACTGGGGGCGCCTGAGCGACCACACACCCCGGGGCCAATCGAGAAAAAAGTCCACATCCCCAAGGATGTTGTCCGCGAGTATGTCCGAGAAGACGACATACAACAGTGGTTTAAAGCCTACGAGATCGCCATGACCTCCCACCGGATCGACCGGAGTGATTGGGGAGCCGGACTTTGGGGGAGGTTTATCAACGAGGGTCGCGATGCCCTACTGCAGCTCCCAGATCACCAAATGTCGTCCTACGACCACATGAAGGCTGCCCTCCTCACCCGCTACGGCCTCACACCCGAGATGTACCGCCAGAGGTTCAGAGATTGCACCCGGATCCCAGGTACAACTTGGGTAGAATACGTGAACTATTTCAACCGTGCCTTCGAGGGTTGGATAAAGGGGAGCCAGGTCACCACCTACGAACAACTCTTTAACCTGATGGTATGGGAGCACCTGTCAAACAACTGCTTCGTCGAGCACAGGCAGCACCTCCTCGACAGTAAGCTGACTGACCCCCGGCAGCTCGCCGCCGAAGCTGACCGATGGGAAAGCACCCGAGTGGGCCGGAGGGGGCCACACGAACAGAACAGAAACAACCAAGGCCAGCACCGTCCTCGGGGAGGAGGAGGGGGCCAGGGGCGAGGGAGAGACGCCTTGCCCGCAACACCCGTGGCCAGCACCCCGGCTCCGGCCGGTCGGGGCAACCCCCCGTGGCGTCCTGGGATCCGAGCCAACGTCACGTGCCACCGATGCCAGCGAGTCGGCCACTACGCCAATGACCCGAGCTGCCCGCAGAACCAAACACCCAAGCCCCGCCAGGTAGCTGCCGCCGCCCTGGGGGAAGAGCGATCATTGGAGGAACCAGAGGAGTATGAGCCGGCCCAGCAAGAGTGGGAACCGGCCGCCATGGTCCTGGCGTGCTTAGGGGGAAGAGACATGGTCCCGCGGGCTCCCCTACCCGCTAACACCAAGAAATACGGTCAGTGGGTGACCATTAATGGACAACGAGCCGAGGCCTTGCGTGACACAGGCGCCAGTGTGACGGCCGTCCGCTGTCACCTGGTGAAGCCCGAGCAGATCCTGCCGAACATTCTCTGCCCCGTCCGCTCGGCAGACAACTCTGAAAGTATGTGTCAAATGGCCTGCGTCCCATTCGAATGGGGAGGGGTCTCCGGCCTGTTGAAGGTGACGGTCCGGGACGATGCCCCCGTGGACTGCCTCCTGGGGAATGACCTCGAGAGTTCCCCGTGGGCCACCGTTGAGAGAAGAGAGCACCTGGGGATGCTGGGCCTCCCGGACTGGGCCTGCATAACCACCCGGTCCATGGCCGCCCGTGCCGTCCCTCGATCAGAAGAACCAGAATGGCCAGCACCCCCGCCCCCAGTCGCCCCAGTAGAAGACAACGACGAGGCCAGCCTCCCAGACTCGACGACCGAAGGGGACGCGCAACCCCAGGACCTTCCTGACCTGGCTCAGTGGCGTCAAGAAGGGGGGCCCACCCAAGAACAGTTCCGCCAGGAACAAAAGACCTGTCCCTCCCTCGAGGGACTCCGCCAACAAGCCAGCGCCCAGAACACAGGGGACTCCACCGGAACTCACTGGGTCTACTGGGATAACGACCTGCTATACAGCGAGCAAAGAATCGCCGAGCTGGGGGCCGGTCGAGTACTGGTGGTACCTCTCCGCTTCAGAGACTTTCTGCTCAACCTGGCCCACGATGTCCCCCTGGCTGGACACCTGGGCCAGGATAAAACGTACAGCCGCCTAGTGACCCACTTTTTCTGGCCGAAAATGAGGAACGACGTCCTGAACCACTGCCGATCTTGCCCCACATGCCAAGCCAGCGGGAAGAGTGGTCGGAAGCTGAAAGCCCCTCTGCAACCCTTCCCTGTGGTCACCACCCCGTTCGAAAGGGTGGGGATAGACATCGTGGGGCCTCTGGACCCCCGCACGGCACAAGGACACAGGTTCATCTTAGTACTGGTGGACCATGCCACCCGCTACCCCGAGGCGGTGCCCCTACGGACCGTGACAGCTCCGGTGGTTGGCCGGGCCCTAATGGGGATCTTCTCCCGGGTAGGCTTCCCCCGAGAAGTCGTCAGCGACCGAGGCACGAACTTTATATCCAAATACATGAAGTCCCTCTGGCAACAATGCGGGGTCACCTACAGATTCACGACCCCCTATCACCCCCAAGGGAACGGACTAGTGGAGCGGTTTAACCGCACCCTCAAGGGGATGATTGGGGGATTGGAAGAGCCCCTCCGTCGCCAGTGGGATGTACTACTCCCGTGCCTCCTCTTCGCTTACCGAGAAGTTCCCCAGAAGTCCCTCGGTTTTAGCCCTTTCGAACTCCTGTACGGGCACCCTGTGCGAGGGCCCCTCAGCCTAGTAAAAGAAGGTTGGGAGATGGCCCCCCTAAAGACCCCTCCAGACGTCTTCAAATACCTCCTGGCCCTACGCAACCAGACCCGGCGCTTCAGAGAGATGGCCAAGGCGAACCTCGAGGCCAGCCAGGAGGACATGAAGAAGTGGTATGATCACCATGCCTCCTCCGTTGAGTTCGAGCCTGGACAACAAGTATGGGTGATGTCCCCCACCGAACCATGTGCCTTGCAAGATAAGTGGACGGGGCCCTTCAAAGTGGTCGAGCGCAAAAGCCCCGTCACTTACCTCATCGACCTAGGGACCTCCCGGAACCCCCTTCGGGTCCTCCACACCAACCGACTCAAACCACACTTTGTGCGCTCAGAACTCAGCCTCCTGATGGCTACGGACAGTGGGGCAGAGGAGGACTCCGAACCCCTCCCGGATCTTCTGAAGACTCAGGAGAATGACGGCTCCGTGGACGGGGTCCGGCTCTCTGACGCCCTCACTTCGGAGCAACGCCAGGGCTGCCGGAACCTCCTGCTGCAGTTTGCTACCCTGTTCTCCCTCACCCCCGGGGTCACCCCTTGGTGTTTGCACGACGTGGACACCTGGGACAGTCCCCCTGTCCGACACCGGGCCTACCGCGTACCAGATCGGGTACGGGCCTGCATACAGGAGGAGGTGGCCAAGATGCTCACAATCGGGGTCATCGAGCCCTCGGACAGTCCCTGGGCCAGTCCGGTTGTATTGGTCCCCAAAGCCGCTGCCCCCAGCACCGCACCTGAACTGAGATTCTGCGTCGACTACCGGGGCTTGAACGCTGTCACCCGGACCGACGCTCATCCGATCCCCCGAGCAGACGAGCTGATCGACCGGCTGGGGGCCGCCCGCTACCTCAGTATCTTCGACCTAACAGCGGGCTACTGGCAGATCGGCCTCACACCCAGGGCTCAGGAACGGTCAGCCTTCTCTACCCCCGATGGCCACTACCAATTCAAGGTCATGCCCTTCGGCATGAAGAATGCCCCCGCCACGTTTCAACGCCTCGTGAACCAGGTCTTGGCGGGGCTCGAAGAGTTCAGCGCTGCCTACCTGGACGATATCGCTGTATACAGCCGCCACTGGCCCGACCACCTCCGTCACCTCCAAGAGGTCCTACAGGCCCTCCAGCGGGCCGGCCTCACAATTAAGGCCGGCAAGTGCCAAATTGGCCAAGGGTCTGTGACCTACCTTGGGCACCAAGTGGGAAGCGGGCTGGTGGCCCCGCTGCAACTTAAGATTGCTGCCATCCAGTCCTGTCAGCCCCCCGTCACCCAGACCGAGGTCCGAGCCTTCTTGGGGCTCACCGGCTACTACCGGCGGTTCGTGAAGGACTACGGCAGCATCGTGGGGCCCCTCACGGGTCTCACGTCCAAGAACCAACCGAAGCGGATTAACTGGACCCCCGATTGTCAAGCGGCCTTCGAGAAGCTGAAGGCCGCCCTGTGCACTGCCCCTGTGCTCCAGGCCCCCGATTACAGTCGGGAATTCGTGGTACAGACCGACGCCTCCGACCATGGCATCGGAGCCGTCCTCTCTCAGTTAAACCCCGAAGGTCATGACCAGCCGGTGGCCTTCATCAGTCGACGTCTCCTGGCCCGAGAACAGCGCTGGAGCACCATCGAGAGGGAGGCCTTCGCAGTGGTGTGGGCCCTCAAAAAGCTCCGGCCCTATCTCTTCGGTACCCATTTCCGGGTACAAACCGACCATCGACCCCTGCAGTGGCTAATGCAGATGCGGGGGGAGAACCCAAAACTCTTGCGCTGGTCCATTTCCCTGCAGGGAATGGACTTCACTGTGGAGCACCGACCAGGCCAAGACCACGCCAACGCGGATGGCCTGTCCCGCTTTTTCCGCCTCGACGAAGAGAGTCCCCAAGGAGATGGGTGACTCTCCCCGCCTTCAGCTGGGGGGGACGCATGTTGGACAGGCCACACGAAGGGCTTGCTCCCTCCCCGCACGACAGGGCCCGAGCTCCGGCCCACCAGGCATAACCCACGAAAACCACCTGTACCCCGTCTCACGACGGATCTTCTTCCCTCGGACCTCTACTCATCACGGGGCCCAGCCCCACCGGCTCCCCCGGCCGGTTCAAGCCGCCATCTTGGGCCCTGCACCACGAGGCCGCGTGGCCTAGCCCCGACCCTAACCCCGGGCCTGGCCGGCCCCGACATCCCGGCACCACCATCCACCCGGGAGGTGAGCGGACCACTTGGCAGGTCAATGGGAGGACGAAGTGTCAAGAGCTCTTCCCCCGCCAGGTGCCGATCGCCTCCAGCTCCCCCAGGCGCTGGCTCCACCCCCTGCTGGGTGTCTGGACACCTTCATCCCGGGCCCTCCGACCTCCAAGTGCGAGGGTCCGGACATCAAAGGGCGGCTGCCCTATAACTGGGGCAACTCCGGAGCAGGAAGGCAGTTGTATCCTAGAGTCGAGAGACACCGAGAGAACTCAGCCTTGACGGACTACTGGCGCTGCCGTAGCCCGCTCTTGTGAACCATCGTCCTGCCTGCTGGCGCTGCCGCGGCCTTCTACAACATCCATCCTCGTCGGGACCTGCTGGCGCTGCCGCGGCCCGTTGTAACGACCATCCTCACCGGGACCTGCTGGCGCTGCCGCGGACCGTACCTCGACCATCTCCACTGGGACCTGCTGGCGCTGCCGCGGACCGTGTACCGACCATCTCCACCGGGACCTGCTGGCGCTGCCGCGGCCCGTACCAACTAAGCTCGAGGATTGTGAGCTAATCATCATCTCATCCAAACTACCTGACTGGTAGACAGACTGTCCCGCTACCCCTTACCCTGCTTGAGAGACTTGAATCGAGGGGACCCCTGAGTCCAGACCTCCTTGTACCATTCAACCGTACCCTAAGAAGTGCGTATAAAGAACCCTGAACCTTATCCGTGTGTGGTATCTGTCTGTGGGGGGGAAGTTACTTGTCTGTACGATCGCTGGAGACGGCTCTCCCCGGAGACCTCTCCTCCTGACCCCGGCCGACCCTCCCGGTCCGTCTACCCTTTCTAACACCACCCTTATTTACATGCACTTTGGAGGAGTGCCGACCGCCATTTTAGGGTCAGGCATGGTCAGGCAAGGCTCCGGTTTGTTCTTTTAAACAGTTCCTGGCTGTTGAATATTTATATTGCTCCCACTGCACTCTGTCCAACCCAAGTCACTTAAATGCGCTTGCCTCACCAGGTACAATAATTGCGCCGTCCAGAGGTCCACATGGCTGCACCGAGGGTCTCGCTTGTGCTCTTCTGGTCGCGGTGTGCAGCGTCTCATTTTCTGCTTAGTCGGGACAACGATGGAAGCGCAAATGCCTCAAGGCCCCCCAGTCCACTCCAACGAGGCATTTAAGCATCAGCGGCTCTTCTTCCATCTGAGTGCGGTGGCCGCCATTTTGTGCCGCTCCGCTGCTAAGTCCCCGAAGCCCCGCCAAAGCTCAAAAATGGTCTTATCTTGATACGCAGAGCACTCGTGCAGCCTCTATCTGATCGGTGACATTTTCTTGGTGTCTGGAGCAAGTTTGGTAAATTTTAACGGCGCCTATGCACTTGGGACAATGACGCAGACCGGGAGCCGAGGTGAATAACGTCCACCCGGCCATCTTGCCCAGCCACGCCCCACAGTAGATGTTTTTGACTATAAATTAATAAATGTTTTTTTTAATATTGTTGTCCTAAGTTCTAATAATTAGTGAACTTCTCTTCTTTTCTCTGTTCAGGACCACGAAAAAAGTAGAGGAAAACAATGACTAAGAGGGCCAGGGGGCCATAATGCTGCAGACCCAACAACTCACAATGCACTTTCTCTGGTTCGGGCAGTCATGTTTATTTATGTACTCTTCTTAGATTTAACTATTTAATTTTACCTAATGTGCAGCATGACCTTCTGTAAACCCTTCTTTTAATTTTCCTAACTTTGTCCAACTTCCCCTTTATCTACTTTCATGGTTGTTGATGCAGACCTCCTAATAGTTCCTTTAATATTCTATTCTGTTTACACAGCCTACTTCCTCCTTTGTCTGTTGTCTTTTGTTTTATGTACCCCTTTTTTTCTAGACTTTACCCCCATTATTTAAAGTAGTTCTTTGGATAGCAATGATTTTACATTTGTGAAGTATGTTATTTTACTTTTTCAAACTTTTTTTGGTAGTGACATTATTACTAGGTAAGCAGCTTCTGTTTTTGTCTAGAAGCTCCCACACAAGCCCAACACAATACAGAAAGTCAAGTTCCAAGTTGGCCAAACTGTTGAAGGGAACAGGCCATGTGGCGGCATCTAGGAAAAGAAAAAATAAGTCAATATTCTTTCTCTTTAAAAACTGCTGTGTTTGTTAAGTTACTCCTTCCTTGTTTTAAGAATGGTCCCTGATCCATTTTGAATTATCCAACTTTCTCCGTCTCTGCCACTGTCTTGCTTTCATTCGAATAAATAGCTAAAATCAATATATCGCCCCTTACCTAGTGTTCAGGGCCCACCCATACCTACCAATATCCCTCATCATCTCATCCTGTCCCATCCCATCTCAGCACATGCCACATTTCTCCATAATATCTTCCTAAGCTTTGTTTTGTCTCAGGGCATCATTTACACTGATTCATCTTCTAATTTACGCTAACCATGCAGTTTTAGTTACATATAGACCTGGGTGGAGATCAATGCAGGCAAAAACTCCACGAGATTCAGCAGAATTCCGCAAGTGGGTCAGGCTGCTCAACATACCTGTTTGTGCTACTTTTTTGACATTCGGTAACACGGCATGCACTCGCTGTCTTCACAAAAAAGGTGCCAGATTTGGCAGGTGCGGTCTAAAGCAGAACTAGCCGCTGAAAAGTCTGACAAGTGCTTGCAGGTGGTCAGCAAGTCAAACTCGCAAGTCCCATGCTAAAATGTGATTGTCTGCCAACACTTTAAGCAGGAAGTGTTGGCAGCCATCTTGAGACTTAGCTTCATCCAAGCCTCCCCAAAAACATTAAAAAAAGAGAAGGGGGCAGGGTAGGAATATTCCTAACTCCTAGGCCTCTTGGAGGGGTCGCGCAGGGACCTCGCCTTGGGCAAAAAGCATTTCTTTTTTAATTTTGGGTAGAAATCATGCTGGATCTGTGGCTCCCACCATAAAAAGTTAAAAAAAATAGAAGCACAGATTCCCACACTTCTCAACTGTTTAGCCCTGAGGTGGGTCTGGTCCCGGAGGCATGCAAGCTTACATGACATTTAGAGAGTGAGAACACAAGGGCACCCCCCTCCTTGGCCATTCTTTGCCCCTGAGACCACCACCCCTACGGGTCTTATATTGTATAACAGGGAGGCGGTACGAACCACCCCAAGGACTGCCACCTCTGTGGGGCTAATTATAAATAACTGGGGTGCCTTGCAGCCCCCCTCATGCCCCAGGGACCACCACCTCTCCAGGGCTAAATTGTTTGTAATGGGGGGTCTGAAGGACCCCTAGGGACTACCACATCTTGAGACCAAGTACTATTTTTTAAATGGGAGGGAGGACCCCTCCCAGGCCATATATGGCCCTGGTGACCACCACCTCCATGGGCCAGACCTGTGAACTAAAAGGAGGGTGGCCACAAGGCACCCTTTCTACAGTCATACATGGCCCTGGGAACTGCCACCCACAGGGCCGCCTCATACTATGTTGTGGTGCCACTCACCGCCAGAACATAGCTGTTTGCTGTGACTTGGCAGGAGCTTTCAAAGCTCCCATGAAGTGACAGCAAACACTCTGCTTCCAGCAAGCAAGAGCTGATAAATTATTTTGCTTGCTGGAAGCAGAGCTTCTGTCTGTTTCCTTGGCACCATCAAGTGGGCAGAGAAATAGATGAAAGAATTCCTGGTGCATGGAGGAAGCTGCCTTTCAGCAGCTCCCTGTGTGCAGAAGCAATGCTGGCTCACGCAGGAGGTTGTGACCTATCAGGGACCGAAGGAGCCTTTAGGCTTCTCCCGCCGTCCCAGGGGAAAAGAAGGAGAAAGAGGTAAAATTAAGGTCAGACATGAGCAGAAAGAGGCAGAATAAAGGTGAGAAGCAAGCGGAAAGAGCCAGACTAAAGGTTAGAAATGGGCAGAAAGAGGAAGAATAAAGGTCAACAATGAGCAGAAACGGGCAAGATAAATATCAGAAACCAGCAGAAAGAGGCAAAATAAAGGTCAGAAATGAGCAGAAGAAGGCAAAATAAAGGTCAACCTCAAGCAGAAAGATGAAAAATAAAGGTGAGAAATGAGCAGAAAGAGACAGAATAAAGGTGAGAAACAACCTGAAAGAGGCAGAGTATAAAGGTCAGCAATGACCAGAAAGAGGCAAAATAAAGGTGAGAAACGAACAGAAAGCGTTAGAATAAAGGTAAGAAATAAGCAGAAAGACGCAAAATAAAGGTGAGAAAACAGTACAAAGAGGCAGATTAGAGGTAAGAATCGAGCAGCAAGAAGCAACATTAAGGTCAGAAACAAGCAAAAAAGAGGCAAAAAAGAGATCAGAATTGAGTTGAAAGAAGCAAAATCAAGGTTGGAAATGAGCAGAAAAGGTCCCCAACGACCCTCAGCAGGCAAGGAGACTTCATCCCCTAACCAGTAGTGGCCTAGGAGGTGCATTTGCAGAGTGGCAGAGCAAGGGGGCGTGGCCTCCAATGAGGTATCAGGGATCCCACTGTTGGAGACTTACAGGTGATCTACTCAGCAGCCACATCCGTGTACACACTGGTCATACACGTACGTGTATGACCAGTGTGTACACATACGTGTACGACCAGTGTGTACACGGACGTGCACGACCAGTGTGTACACGGACGTGTATGACCAGTGTGTACACGGACGTGTACTACGGTAGTACACGTCCGTGTACACACTGGTCGTACACGTACGTGTGTACGGTCCTTACACACACGCATACTCCTATGCCAACACCAATATAGTGATACGTACCATACACACGCCCTCAGAGCGTGTGTACGGTGCGTTTCACATCTTCCACTGGTGATAGGAGGTATACAGGACAGGAATGGAGGTCTCACACTCGTACAAGGCTGAACATCAAGTCATTGTCAGTGCAGTTCTTCTTGTGCAGGGCCTATGTGTGTCAGGCAGTGATATGGCACTTTTCTCCTCATGTTTTTGCACAATAGATGTGTGATGACCTCTGGACAGATGCCATGTGTGATGGGGCACTATGTGGCACACTTCCCCTTCACATTTTGCACATGTGTGCATGTAGTACAAACGTGTCAAGCACTGCATCACTGGTATGGCACAGTCACCAACACCTGCAACTGTCCCCTGATGCCAGGGACAGGGACACTGACAACTGACATCTCTCTACCAGCGTGGCCCGATGTGACTATGTCGTGTGTGTCATCTGTTCCCATGAGCTTGCTGTTGGTGTTCCGTCAACTGCATCTGCTGTTGCTGCATCCAACATGTGTCTGTGCGTAGATGGCCATGGCACACAGATACGCACAACATGCCACATGTGGATTCACACGTTACGTGTGTCTGGATGCTTCAAACATGTTCTTTTGACATGAGGACATATCTGCGTCGTCTCCATGATTTCTTTTTTCACGTGTACCTCTTCATCGCAATGTGTGTGAGCTGCTAATTTTTAATGACATGTGCCCTGTGCGTCTAGCTTGCTGCCAGCTGTCTGTATGAGATGACATCCTTCAAATGCAGCTATGTGGATCTATGTCACTCCTGTGATGTCTCTGGATGTTCACTTACACTGGCCTACAGCTTGTTTCAGGGCATGTAATGTAGAACTTGACAATCAACGGTTGTAGCTGGCTCTTCGTAGGAGTCTCATCTGGCTGGCATACGTGTCCTGGATGTATTGCACAGACCAGACTCTGTATTTTGCAGATGTGTATTAGCAGTTGAACATGTGCTCAGTTTACTGACATTGGTGTTGTGATGTACTCACTCTTCGTTATTCCTTCCAAATTTCTGCAGGGCACCGCCTCTCCCCCGACCAATGCCAGACTTGGGTGCCATGAGGGAACGTGACTGCATACGCCGTTACAGATTCACCCAACAGTTAATTGAGGACCTGACAAACACCTCCAACCGCGACACAGTTATCCTACTGCGTTGACCCCCAAGATGAAGGTGATGGCAGCCCTACATTTTTTTGCCACCGGTGCTTTTCAATTCACCATAGCTAATGTGGTTGGCATGTCCCAGACCATGTTCAGCCGTGTCCTGCATGATGTTTTAGAAGGCATGTTGGAGCACCTGGATAAATTCATCCATTTTCCAACTCGTGAGCAGTTGACGGGTGTCAAGGGTGAGTTCTATGCCCTGGGAGGGATACCCCATGTAATTGGGTCCATTGATGGGACACATGTGGCTTTGGTGCCACCACAGGCACAGGAGGTAGCCTATCAAAACCGAAAACATTATCACTCCATTAAAGCCCTTGTGGCGTGTCTTGCTAACATGCTGATTTCCCATGTCTGTGCACGTTTTCCAGGGTCAGCACACGATGTCTACATCATGAGGCGTAGCAGGGTGCCAGAAATGATGCTGCGGCTGCACAACGAACGAGCATGTCTTGTTGGTGGGTATACTCTGTTTGTCCTGTATTTAGCGGTATCTTTGTATCTTACAGCATCTCCTGACCCACTTCTGTACATGATGTTTCCATGTAGGGGACTCTGGCTATCCCAACATGCCATGGCTGATGACGCCTCTCCACAACCCCAGAACAGCTGCAGATCACCGTTACAACAACACCCATGGGCAGACCAGGCGAGTGATTGAGAGGACGTTTGGCCTCCTGAAGAGCAGATTCCGGTACCTTCATAAGACAGGCGGATCCCTCCCATATGCACCGGTCAAGGTCTGCAAAATCTTCATCGTGTGCTGCATGCTGCACAACATGGCAGTGGAGAAAGCTGTGCCACTCATCCTGGATGAGCAGGAATATCCACCCATGGAGGATGAAGGGCTTGGTCATGAGGCAAGTGAGGAGGAGGAGGATGAGGAGGAGGACATCCGGAGTCAGCTCATATGCAACTTCTTCTCATAATGGTGAGTCCCTGGGTCTGAGTGTGCACGCTTTTAGCCTTGTGTGGCATGTGTTGCGATGTGTGTGTCCAGCTGACTGTATGCTAAGTTACTTAGAGGTGTGTTCTGATGTGGCACTCGAGTGATGATGTCATTCCACACATTGTGGATGAGACAGTAAATTTAAAACTAGCATGGTGATAACATTATTCCTGTAGAGTCAATGTCCATGCATGCGATTGAGTATCTTTTCAGTGACTTCTTGTGTGTCTGTTATCCCCAGTTATTTGCGCATGCTGTCTGCTCGTGGCATCGTTGGGCTCCTGCTATTCCTCATGAGTATTGCAACGTGTGCTGAATCAGCGTTACATGCACGGACATTGTGAAAATTCTCCTTTGGGTAGGATTGCAACAAGGCATTTTGGGTGTGGTAGTTGTTTGGAATGTGTGGGCACTGCTCCTGTGCATGTTTTGCTACCATGCATACATGTCGACTCACCATGGGGCACCTGACATGTAGCATGACTCCCATGACTTGATAGTCACCCTACGTGGCAGTCATCTGTAATAGGATTGTGGATTGTGAGGAAGGCATCAATGTGTGTGAAACTTCCCTCTGAAACATACGGGAGGCTATGGGTGGACATACTGTGGGACATCCCCATAAGAGGCTCAATGGGGAATTGCAGCCTCACCGAGTGCAGCAGGGGTTGTTTGGCTCACCCCCTTCACTTGTGTGCCAGTTCAATTGATTTACAGCATCTGTGGTGTGAAGGGGGTGTCCAGTGTAGGTCACACATGTTCAGCCAAATGACCTGTGAGTCTGTTCATATTGATGCATTTCCCTTACTGTTGGCCTGAGTAATAAAGGTGTTCCTCACCCTCCAAGGTGCCTCATCTCTGTCAATGCAGGTCTCTTGCCACTGTGCATGCGGCATCTCTGGCATACTTGTCAAAGATTGTGCATATGAGTCTATGTGTAGATGAGCAACATGCATGGTGTTCTTCATGGATTTGAATCTCTATTGTGCATGAAGTTCATGGTTGTGTATGTATTTGGCCATGTTGGTCCCCACAACGGGCTCTCAACACCTGCTGAGGGTGTGTTTTCTGTGCGCAGCTTGGCCTTCAGTTTCATCTTTGGTGAATTTGCATCCTTTGTCTCTGGGTGTGCCACTGAAAATCGGACACTCCTTCCATTACATACACCTGTTGCAGTTGGACTTTCTGACATCCATGTCTTTGTGTGCAACTTGTGGCATATTTTCCAGGACATGCCGTCTGCTGCTGCAGCCCCTGCAGCAAGGGCACACAGAGTTTCCGGATGTGGCAACACACACGCCTCAAAGATGCTCCTCCCTTCCTCCCTCCACCCATTCATTTGGCTGGCATCAGCTTGTCTGTGCCACTGTTGCAACCACGCGGTGCCAAAGGCTGGACCGTCTGCACATGCAACGTGCACATTGCACGACCCTCATGTCCTTGCATTACCCACATCACACTACAGTCTGATGTTGCAGCCACCCTCCATGCAATGTCCATCCGCATATCTACCGGCTGCTCTCAGGCATACACTAAGCGCACACACAACACCTTTGCATGATGAGTGTGCAACTCCGACTGCCTACACAGCGCTGCCATGCCTTCCAGGCCCTGTTACACCAACCAGGTCATGTCCCTTCTACTCCCCACAAGCTCTGTACCCCAGCAAGGCCATGTGCGTGGGACTCAAGGCTTCTGCATGTAGTATGGTGTCGTCATCTGGCACATGGCACAGGTATCATCTCTCAGCGTGTCAATCTACAATGTGTCCAGGACCCCCTCACCACCATCACATGCGCACAGCACCTCATCATCAGCTCGTATGCCATTGACAGCCAGGTGTTCCTCACCCTCACCAAAGCCGCCGACATTGCCAGTTCAAATAATCAAGAATGCATGAGATCCATTGATGGATGGCTGAACATCAGCCACCTGAGGCTGGACTTGTACAGGACTGAGGTAATCATCTGTGGATTGTGCCCTTACAGCTGGGTCAACTGCTTGTGTCCCATCCGCAAGAGCCCTGCACAGGCACCCACTGGGCACGCACACAAGATGGTGTGCATTATGTATTGCTCGCTCACATTTGCCATGGAAATCACCAGCATCTGTACCTCAGACTGCAACACCCTCTGCATTATGCACATGATCCACAGATAGATCCACTCCAAGGAAAGACAGACCATCCCCCAGGTCCACGACAACATCCGTGTCAAATACTGCCCTGCCCTCTACGGAGCTAGTACATCCACACTCCCTGGAAAGTAGTACACATCCAAGGTGCATCTGCACACCTCTGCTTCAACATCCGGCGCCCCAGCCACATCACCGTCCAGCAGAGATAGCTGCAATGGATCACTGTGTACTGCAGGATGACCTTCAGACTCCCCACCTACACTCAGGAGGCAGGCCACAACCCCGACCCAAAACCACCCTTGTACCACTGTCATCTGAGACCCCGTTGTGCCATCTCCGTGCATCCAACCTTGCCGTGGCCACCATTCTTCACATCCACCATACTCCAGCATGCAGGACATAGTTCTCCCACCTGGGAAAACATACCTGGGACTCCCTCCCCAGGAACCTCCAAATGAGACATGACCTCTACGCCTAAATGATACTCTTCCAAATAGGTCTGTCCAAACAGTATTGCAAGCCCCCCCTCAGCAGCTTGAGACCATCACAGGTGAGTATTGTGCTCCATGTCTGCATTGAATGACACATTGTGACCCATGTGTGTCCTGTACCAGACTCAGATCCAAGGGTATGGATGGGTGGAGTTAGTTCAACACTGAGGCATAGTTTGACATTAACACACACAAAGGTTGTGGACTAATGCAAAATGACTGCAACATCTCATGATACCCAAAACATTTTTTTATTTGCGGTGGGGTACGTGTTTTGGTAGATGAAATGAGGTGCTCTACCGGGTGCATGGAATCCAAAGTTCGTAGGGGGAGATGGTATCCTTGGCATTAGAAGTCATCAGAGTCCAGACCACAGTGTTGGTCATCATTGGTCAGATTGTGACCAGCAAGTCCATGTGGCAGAGAATGTCATTGGATGTGGTGCTGCTGTTGCGCCAGAGGGCCAGGTGCCAGGCCAGGTGACCTGGGAGATGTGGATGGTCCGCTGCCTCTCACGGTCTTTTCCGTGGACGACCCACCTTCCTCTGGGGACCCTCAGATGCAGGCCTTGACGATGTTTGGGACGCTCCGTCGGACGAATCCTCTTCCTCCTCCTTCCTCCCTGTGGCTGGTGCTGGTCTGCGCCTGGTGTCACAGGGAGGGTTGCCCATGTTGTCGGCGATCCGACGGAGTGAATGGCTTATGTCCCTTTGCACCGCCAGGAGCTCACCCAGTCTTGCCTCCATCCGTGCTTGGTGTTGTTGTTGACTGGCGTGTTGCCCGGCCTGCAGGTTCTTCATCTCGTCGAGGGTCCCCTTCATCTCTGTGAGGCTCCCCACTACCTGGCTGATGCCCCTGGTGTCACGCAGGTATGTGTCCAGGATGTGGCGTATGTGTGCCATACCGGTTCCCTCAGCTGGCTGGTCAGGTTCGCGCCTCCGCCTGCCTCCACTCCCACCACCCCTGCCCACACGAGCCTGGCCTGTCGTGGTGGGCACATCGGGTCTACGTGACCACTGAGGGATGGCATTTGCGGGGTTGCCTGCCTCCTCCTGGGTGCCCGGAGAACCTTGTCCCTCCTGGTCAGACTGGCTGTGTTGTTCAGTGCGTGCAGGGCTCCTGGGTGTCTCCTGGGATGTGGCAGGAATGGGGGTGGTGGTTGGCACAGATGTACCTGAAGCAGGTGCTGCAGGGGCTTGGGCACTAGAGGGGCCAGGTTGGTCGGGGTCATCCACGGAGTGGTGAGAGTCGTCGCTGCCGGTGGGATCATCTTCACGCCGAGCCTGGGACTGTGATTGTTCCCCCCCATTGTTGGGGGGAGATACATGACGTTGCCCTGTGTGTGAGAGAGAGATAATTTAAATGCTGTTTCATGCGACATCCATGTTTCATACATATTCAAGTTGGCACAGTTCCTCCAGGTAGTTGGATGTGCCTAGCATTCCTCTCAATGTCCATTTGTGGATGGGTATGTTGCGGGGGACAGATTGATATGTTCTCCTGAGTGTTTGACCTGTAGAATTGTGGCTAGAATGCTTATTTGGCTATGGATTGATCTTGTTGTGTCACATGTCCATTGTGAGCGTGGATGGATCCGTTGCCTGCCCCAGGGGTGTGTGCTTGTATAAGGGGGGGTTGTGACCGGGCCTGATGTTGTGTGTAGTGTGATTTGTCATTGGGTCTCCCAGGTGATGTGTCTGTCCCCTCATGGTGCATGCTGGCATGACAGTGAGTGTGAGTTCCTGTGCTAGATATCTGAGCTAGTGGAGTTGGTGTTTGAGTGTACTGTGGTCACAGGAGGGCCTTGTGCTGCAAACAGCGGGGCCAAGTGTCAGCTACCTTGTCAGTACTTTGCCAGTCCCTGTGCCTTGGGCATGGTGCATGGGTATGTACCTAGGCCATATGGGCTGAGGGCATTGGTGTCTGCTTCTGAGTGTCACGATGTGTTTTGTGAGGCCCACCCTCCCAGCATCCCGGACATCCAGTCTTGGGTTTGTGGTTTGTGTAGCCTGGGACATGGCATGGCCTTGCTTAGTGAAAGGGGCATGGACATGTTAGTGGCATGAGCGTGGTTTTTGAGTGTGGTTGTGTCCGGTGAGGGCTTGGGGCTAGTTGCGTGCATCTGGTGTATTTGGGGTGTGGATGCCATTGCCCCCATGTTACGTAAGTAGTTTGTGTACTCACCAGGCTCTCGAACTCCTTCGACTCCGTGTACTCCCACCGGCGGAAGCAGGGCCATCACCTTCTCCTCCCAGGGATGGTAATGTACGGGTCTGCGGGGAAGCCCACCTCCAGTGATGTTGCTCTGGGCGTATTCCTCGTTCATTTTCCGCTTGACTGCCCTGCGCAGATCGTACCACCTGGCTTGGCATTCATGCCTGGTCCTTTGGATGGGCGCAACAGCATTCACCTTATCGACGATCCTCTGCCACAGGCTAGTGTTTTGGGCTATGCTGGTCTGTCTTACCAATGTTCCAAACAGCTGTGGCTCTGATGACTTCGTTGACAAGGAGGTCCAGCTCCACCCTTGTGAACTTTGGATTCTTGTCTGTGGGCATGGTGTGGGGTGTGGGTGTGGATGGTTGTGGGTGTGAATGTGACGGTGTGTGTGTGAATGTGAAGAGGGGGTGTTTGTGAAGGAGGTTGTGTGAAGGTGTGTAAGTTAAGGTGTAGTTAAGGTGTAAGTAAAGTGCAGTTGTTTGTCTGTGGGGTCTGGCAGCAGTGGGTCTGTTGCAAAGGCTCATGGGTTGTGTGTGGGCCCTTTTTATTGGTCCATTTGTGGGTGTGGCTGGGTTTGAATTTGTGGTGGGTGTGTTATAAGAGGTGGTTGTGATTTAGGGCCTCTGTTTGCCTGTTTGGATGTGCCAGGTCAGTCATTGAGATGTATTTTGTCATGTAGACGTGTTTTGTGGTGTTGTGCGAGTCGAATTGACCCTCCTTGTGCTGTTTTACAGTGTCCTTGTTCTGTACAAGTCTTTTCCGCGTAGGTAAGGTCCGTACATATGTGATGCTGGTTGGGGGTGCTGGGGTATGGTGTTGGGGTACGGTGCGTACAGGTACGGGCCGGGGTACGGTCCTGGGGTGCGGCGCGTACAGGTGGGGGGCTGGGGTACGGTGTTGGGGTACGGTTCGTACAGGTGCGGGGCTGGGGTACGGTGTTGGGGTACAGTGCGTAAATGTACAGGGCTGGGATAGGGGCCTGGGGTGCGGCGTGTACAGGTGGGGGGCTGGTGTATGGGCCTGGGGTGCGGCACGTACAGGCACTACGGTCCTGGGGTACGGTGTGTACAGGTGCGGGGCTGGGGTATGGTGTTGGTGTACGGTGCGTACAGGTACGGGGCTGGGGTATGGGCCTGGGGTGCGGCGCGTACAGGTGGGGGGCTGGGGTACAGTGTTGAGGTATGGTGCGTACAGGTACAGGGCTGGGGTACGGTGTTGGGGTACGGCGCGTACAGGTGCGGGGCTGGGGTACGGTGTTGGTGTATGGTGCGTACAGGTACGGCGCTGGGGTACGGGTCTGGGGTGCAGTGCGTACAGGTGGGGGGCTGGGGTACGGTGTTGGGGTATGGTGCGTACAGGTACGGAGCTGGGGTACGGGCCTGGAGTGCGGCGCGTACATGCACTACGGTCCTGGGGTACGGTGCGTACAGTTACGGGGCTGGGATTGGGGCCTGGGGTGCAGCGCGTACAGGTGGGGTGGTGGGGTATGGGCCTAGGGTATGGTACGTGCAGGTACGGGGCTGGGAGACGGGCCTGGGGTGCGGCACGTACAGGTGCGGGGCTGGGGTATGGTCCTGGGGTACGGTGCGTACAGGTACAGGGCTGGGGTATATGCCTGGGGTGCGGCACGTACAGGTGGGGGCCTGGGGTACGGTGCGTACAGGTGCGGGGCTGGGAGACGGGCCTTGGGTGCGGCACATACAGGTGCGGGGCTGGAGTACGGTCCTTGGGTACGGTGTGGAGGGGGCGTACGGTGCAGACATACGGGGGTACGGTGCTGACATATGCGGGGGGAGGGGGGACTGTACGACTCGTATCCGGCACAAGTTTACCCGTGTACATGTGTGCTACAGCGTTTGCTCCGTACGGGGCCTTTTACATGCGGTTGTTTATTCGGACGGGCGTTACGGATCGTACTTGCGTGCTCGGACTTCTGTTTTACGATTTGCACGTTAAAATGTCCGGCTCCCTCTCGTACACTTTTCCCGACGCTATTCGTATGTATTTTTAACGTACGAATCGTATTTCGCCGTTTGTATGGGACTTGCACGAATCGTACGTAAAAAAATACGGATACGATTCGGACTGTAAATTTTTTTAACGGATTGGAATCGGCACCTTAGTAGTTATCTACAGTTAGGGCCATGTTTCCATATGAAAAGCATTTTTTGACTTGCCTATATCTTTGAAGTCGTTTGACACATCTTCATGAAATTTTCCCAACAAGTGCTCTGGTAAATCTTGCTGTGCATGGAATGTTTTGGGGCGATTTGTGGAGCAAGGGTTGAGAAAAATGGGGTTAACATAATTTGACGAAAAAAGATGATCTTGTGCAGGGAAATGCAGAGCTCTGCTTGACTGCCAGAACTTCAACCAGGAACCCTGTTCTTAGTACAAGAGATGCAGAATTTATGGGTGAATATTTCCTAACTATGAAAACAATAGATATATCTGAAGCACATAAGCACAATTTAACATGTAAATTGCATGAAGAAGAGGAAATATCTTTGAATTTAGTTGAACAAGATTTCCAAAGAAGAGCTTCTGAACCTAAACCTCAGATACCTAAATGGGCTGAGGAAGAAGAGCATTTTGCAAGTGGCAAGACTTATGCTGCTATGTCCCTATATTTTGAAAAGAAAGGGAAAATCTGTCTCCATGGATTAAAAACAGAATATAACAATGTATTTATTGGTTCCAGTGAATGTGAGCATAATTTCCTAGTAATTGGAGGATGGGGACTAAAAGGAGGAACTGATCCAGTACTTCCTGGAATCTATTATGTGGGTGGCAATAAAGCCTACTTTAGGCTGCCAGACCATTGGTATGGGAGTTGCTATTTTGGAATAGTATTCCCTACGTTTTATCATATAAAAAGAATCACTGGAAGCAATGAAGACACAAATGGACTAACACGTATAAAAAGAGCTAGTTTTTCAGAAATCGTAGGTGACATTTTTGGTGCATTGATACCTTCAGTGGGAGCTCTTCTGAATTCACAAAAAAATCGCCAGTTGTCTACAGTAGTTGATCGATTATCTAATGCAACTGCAGGAGGATTTCTAATGATTAACACTGAAATAGTTGCGGTCAGATCTATGGTTATGCAAAATCGACTTGCCCTTGACATATTATTGGCAAAAGAGGGAGGAGTCTGTAAATGATTGAAAACGCAACATTGTTGCACATATATTCCTGATAAAAGTTTGAGATTGGAAAATATATTACAAATATTAAGAAATTAGAGGATGAGTTAAAACCACTGGAAGTTGAAAGTGTGTGAAATAAATTGACAAATAGCATTTCTAACATAGGTAGTTGGTTTACTAATTTAGGTATAGGTATTCTAGGTCAAATAATACTTAATGGGAAGAACCCTTACCAATAATGTTTTGGCACAAATGCTGCAAAAGGAGAAAGAAATATGAAGTGAAAGGGGAAAGGAAAGAAAATGTGAAGAAATACAACTAGAAGAATTGAAAGGAGACTTTTATAAAAGAATGAGAGGATTACAATGCAAAAAGAAAAAGAAAGAAATGAAAAGGTCGAAGAAGAAGTAGAGATGTGCTAAAGTTGGCATCAGTTTCAGTAGAAATTAATGATGGCAATAAATGCCATCAGAGAGGGGATCGATGGAGCAAGGTTTCGTGAAAAGTAACTTGCTTGGACACAATCCTCTCAAATAACATGTGATAATGTAACCAATAAGTCTTGTAAATATTAATATTGCATTACATACAAACATACTGTATCTAGGGGAAGCTTTTCTATGTGTAATACTAACAAGTATTCCGAGTGACTAAAGATGGCTGCCAAAAACGCGGGATTTCTATTGCTCATGTGTCTACTGCATCTACGTAGTATGACACTCTCTATGCTTTTGGTGGGAAACTTTGCAGCTGCGCAATAGCATTAAATATGTCCGCTTGAAACTCACATGTTAACTCATATGTTGCTGCTTGAACTAAACCTCGTAAACTCTATTAAACACTAATGCAAAAGATTTAAATAAGTAAATGGGAATAGAGTAGAGATAGGTGGTATACAGTGAAATCATTTATTTCTGTGTTCTAATGTGTCTTTTTCTGACTTTATTATTAGTCAGTATTTGGGCCTCGGAGGGTGTCTGAATTCCCTACCCATCTAGGTGCCGATTAGGATCCTGGAAAAAATTTCCCCGTACGACTAGTATCCGGTCTTTTTACCGTACGAATCGTACAAGTGCGGTACAAACTGCCAAGTACGATTCGCATGGGAAAAAGTCCATACGAATCGCATTGGGAATAATTCCCCACACGTCTTCGGGTCGGAAAATGTGTCTGACACGTTCCCGGACGATTTACCATACAAATGTGAAAAGTGAAGTCCGACCGCGCAAGTACGATCCATCCCGTGCGTCCGATGTTACAACCGTATGGAAAATGCACCGTAGGGACCGAACTCCCATAGCAACCATGGAGACATGTGCCCGCATACGTGCCGAACACCCCCCCAGCCCCCGTGAGTACGCGCCGTACCCCCCCAGCCCCCGTGAGTACGAGTCGAACCCCCACCCGTGTATGTACACCCGTGTACGTACGAGTCGAACCCCCACCCGTGTACGTACGAGTCATACCCCCACCCGTGTACGTACGAGTCGAACCCCCACCCGTGTATGTACACCCGTGTATGTACGAGTTGAACCCCCACCCATGCACGTATGAGTCGAACCCCCACCCGTGTATGTACACCCGTGTATGAACGAGTCGTACCCCCACCCATGTACGTACGAGTCGAACCCCCACCCATGTATGTACACCCGTGTGCGAACGAGTCGAACCCCCACCCGTGTATGTACACCTGTGTATGTACGAGTCGAACCCCCACCCGTGTATGTACACCTGTGTACGTACGAGTCGAACCCCCACCCGTGTATGTACACCCATGTACATAAGAGTCGAACCCCCACCCATGTATGTACACCCGTGTACGTACGAGTCGTACCCCCACCCGTGTATGTACGGTGCGTACCCCCAGCGCATACGAGTCGGGTTCGACTCGTACGTACACGGGTGTACATACATGGGTGGGGGTTCGACTCATTCGTACACGGGTGTACATACATGGGTGGGGGTTCGACTTGTACGTACACGGGTGTACATACACGGGTGGGGGTTCGACTCGTACGTACACGGGTGGGAGTTCGACTCGTTCGTACACGGGTGTACATACACGGGTGGGGGTTTGACTTGTACGTACACGGGTGTACATACACGGGTGGGGGTTCGACTCGTACGTACACGGGTGTACAGACACGGGGGGTTCGGCGCGTACCGGGCCCCCTAATCTGGTCGTTTCGCGGCATACTTCGCTTTTCCGGCACTTTTTGGGTGCCGTAAAAATATTGCCGTCCGGACTGCTGTAGGTTCGATTCGTACTTCCTGGGTCGTGAAACGCTGCCTGAAAGCGTCCCGACGTCACGTCGGAGCATTCCCAGATCACATTCGTATGTATATTTTCGTCGGTCGGTGTTTTGTACGACTCGTACGGAAATGGTGTTTCTGTGCGAATCGTACTTCCATGTTTGTAATGTTTTTGTCCCGGGTACGAGTCGGACGGAGAAAACGCTCCGACCGACGGTTCGTACCCGGTTTTTCCAGGATCCTAATCGGCACCCTAATGTTCACGCAGGCGCACAAGAACCTGCCGGAACCCTGTGACAGCACCACTTGAAACCCAGCCAAGGCCACATTGAACTTGGGAAAAGACACTCTTGACCTGAATGCATGAAGACATTTATATTTTGTTGCAAAATTTGTATTAAGCATAACGTGAAATGCGGGTGGGAATAAAGCTATGGGAAAGTAAGTTAAGGGGCGGGAACATAAAACAATTGCCCAAAGAGAAATTACTGCATTTAATATGGTGTGATGAACTCACCTCCTCTCCCTGACCAATCAGAATAGGGTAAAGCACAAGTATTGAAACTTTTGGGGATGGTACATGAATAAAGAATAGTATAATTGAGGTAAGTTAGCTAGAAAACGTGTCCGACTTGTCAGATCTGTCATTCCGACTCGTCACTGACCTAACGCGTATGCTGCTCCAGATTCTGTCCGAGACGCTGTCTCAGTCCCAGCTGCTGCCAGAAACTCTACTTGAAAAATTAAGATACTGATCAATAATCATCTAGAAGGGGACTTCGGAAGAGGGACATTCGAGGAGAATAGTACCAGAGAGGGGTGCGACGCTGGCGCTGCACATTCTAAGAGGTCACCTTTCCAGATCTGAATCTGCTTGATCTTCTGTCTGCATTCCTGTCCTGGGAGAGTCTATCTGGCCCCATCTTTAAGAAGTTGGGTTCATCTATGACCATAGGTAAATAGAATTCTGCGAAATCTGTTTTTGTGCCTGTGCTCTCTCTTTCCATCCCTTTTTCAGGTACCGTCTTCATTGATCATTTTAATGACTTTGCTATATTTGACTTACTCTGCCTTTCGGGAGAAGGTGGTCACTGTAATTGATTCTTGGCTCACAAATTATTGATTTAGATAAAGGTTTTCAAAACTTCTTGAGTCTGTGTTTATTTGAAAATAAAAGGTTAATGTCATTCTACCTTCAACTAACTCAGCAACCTGATTCATTGAGGAGAGGAAATTACTATTAAGATAATCAAGTTGGTAAGATTTGGTAAAGGTGAGTATCAAAATTCAGGTAAAACACAAAAATTGATGCCAGTGGGTTTTACTAGCGTATTGTGTGAATGTTTTGGGCCCAGGTGAGTATTAGGTATGTGTGTGTAACCAGAGCTGGTAACCGGCTGTGTTGAAGGAAACACATGTGTGCCAAGTCATGTGGCTTTTCCTTCACAAAGAAGTTTAGTAGGATTACATAGTATTTTCCAAAGACAGTCACATGCATATTCTCAACAAATTGTTTAATGCTGTGTGCAGAAATATGATGGAGTTGTGGTAAATACTACATGTCTGAATAAGAGTTTGATGAAAAGAGCAGCCCCTTCTATTTCCCAAGAAAATTGCTCATTCAAAGGAAAAACAGAGTTTGAATAATCTCCATTATTTCATATATAAGTGGTAGAGGAAATTTCACTGTGTGTCATTCTCTAGCATTAGCACTAAATCCTGCAAGTCATGCTTTTAGTTCCTTCCAAGCTCTGAATATTGGTCTAACCAACTGATATTTATTTAGTTTCTTTAATTGATTAATTTGGTATTTTTAAAAAATGCAGGCTAATCTCAAATTATGCTAAAATAACATTTACCTTAGTGTAATATTGAGTTGTAATACATAAACAGCTAATTTTGTTTCAATACATTTTTCTAAGAACAAGTTACAGGTTACAAATAAGTAATATAATCAGTTTACATTCTGGATTCTAGCTTAGTTGTCAGCTAAATGTTGAAGGGTGAGGGCATCCAAACATATGGACTATCACTCTCATTGATGGGTAGTTCCTCGTTGCCCTGGAACACCCCAACACATCCGCACAGGTTCACCTTCTAGCCATATTGCCAAGATCAAGGGATCCAAAGCACATCTTACAGTGGAGTTGAGTACTAGCGTGCCAGCAACTCGAACCCAACCCACTGACATGCGTTTTGTGTATGGAGAAAATGCTTTTTCTGTCTAAAATATTGCATTTCATATTAGGTAGAGTAGCTGGTGATTTGCTATAGTGCATGACAATTTTTACAGCCAACATGACTTCCAATATTTTGCTATGTTGCTTTAAGCTATGTTCACAGTCTAGTTGACTTGGGCCACCCAGGTATGACATGGCATCCTCAAGGAGCATCATGAGGTAATAAGGGTCTTATCCACAACCCACAAGCATGTCTGATTTACCAAGGCAGAGTGAGGAAACAGTGGCAAACTAGAAAATGTGGAGCACTCTCGCCATGAGTCACAGTCATCTGACGGGACCAGTAAGTACCCTAGGTCTATCTGCAATGCAGTATGGCTTTTTCTTGCATGACATAGCCCTGATATTATTTGGCAAGAGCCCTGATGTAAACTCCATAGTCTCCCTAATATATTGGACACAGCCAGGCAGCTTATAGGGGAGGCCAAGTATGGGCTGCTAATGAGAGACACAGCCACAGTCAGTAGGGCACATCCTGGCATGCAGGTGAGATCATTGGCATAAAGCCTACATTACAGCCAAGACTGATTAGTCAGGATACTCTAAAGGGTTTTTAGGATCATGGTGATAGACAGCACGGTTCATGATCTTTTTAGTCTGGAAGTGGACTTCACAACTGTCTTTGTGTTCAGAGATCAGTGGTTATGCTGTTGTTTATGATGCAGCCTTCTTGAATGCATACTCCTGAAGTTTTTACAGTGTGTACTCTTGTGGGCATGCGTGCATCTCTGATTTTTTATAATATCACTGATCTTTGCCCTCACATATTCAGTGAAATAAGCAGGCTTTGTATAGTAAAATTATTCGATAAGCAGGTACACCTTTTATTCAAACTCAAATATGAGAAATTCACTTTGGCACAGTAAAAACGTGGGTTATTAGCTGTGCAGAATGTGAGTTCTTTGCAAGCAAGGAGTCCAAAATTGTCTCCTTACTGGGAACCAAATATCCCATTGTCATCCTTGACTTTATCAGGGTAGCAGAGCAGCCCAAGGCCTACTCAGTGGAGGCTCTTTGAAAAAGAAAAAGTGCATTTATTACACACGCATACTACTAAATACTGTGCATTAATTTACAAATATATGCAGATGGAAACACCTTTGGTGATGTTCTGAAATTGCATTTGACCCGTCTTGGGTCATGACCCCCATAATCACAATACCTTTTCTCACCTATACCAGGTAGAGCATCACAATATAAGGGAGTATCATTTCACAGAATGCAAGACTATTGGCTTTGTCAAGAGGTCAATGCATCAATGTATATGGCAGAACCCTTCTTCCCCTGTGCAGTGATCCTGTGTTCACCCAGAAGTGTGGCCATAGAAAATAGCATCCCTTCCTCTTTAGGCACTATATTCCAGTTCTGGGGCAGCCCCCCCCCCCCCCCGAATTCACGGCTTGGGGTCAAGTTGGCTATCAGGACAATAGAAAGGGCAGGCCTATGTGTCAGCTACAGATACCCTCTCATGGTAGTGCGCTTTACAAACACATATAACAATATCTGCCTTTGACAGGGGTGGCCCCCTTTGAAGTTATTCAAGTTACTGGACATAGAACCCAGGCAATCCTGTCAAGGAAGGACACTTCTGCCTCACATCTAGGGCCCTATGTCCTCTTTCTGGCAACAATGCTCATATAATCACAGGGTTCATGTGACACTGATCAGGCAGGGAAATGATAAAATTCTAAAAGTATAATTTCCAAAATAATTAATTAAAATCTGAATTAACTAGTAGGTTGGATTTTAAATCTCTAGTTAATGCCAATGCAAAGCCTAATGTTTCCCTATGGGAGTAGCCAGCCTCTCTACAGTGTAAATTGTTTTTGAGTAAGTTTCACTGTATGGATATGTTCACCATTAATTTCTATATATTCTACTGTAAAATATCTTGCACCCTGCCTTTTTGGCCAATAAAACATACTTAGGGTTGACATATTATTATTTAAAGTGAAGATTTAGGCCTGTTAAAAGGGGTTATTTTGACAGGACAGAGGTGCAGTTTAAATCCATCACAGGCATATGACCTGTGTGCAGCTACCATGTTGCGCACAATGGTAGTCTCTCATGATGTGCACCCTGCACATGTGCACACGTTTTCCCATGTAACCAGTGCCCGTCACTCTAGAAGTGCTGCAGCGGTTTTATCTTAAAAGGCGGAAACGAGGCACTCACATTTTAACTTAACACAGCTTAAAAATGTGAATAAATGAAACAAACTTTTCCCCATAAAGAGCACATAACTGTTTAAAAGCGATAAACATTATCAAACCAAATCTGCAAGGGAATTATTGCATGAAATATGTGTCATCTTTCTGCTTCCTGTGAAATCATCTCATATTAATATTTATGGTTGTTGCTTAATATGCAAAATAGCTTAGTTAATAGTGATTAGTTAATGGAGATTATCGAAGCAAAACTTGCATACAACAGTGAATCAAGTAGCGAAGAAGCACGAGAATAGCAATTAAAACACACAGGAAGTTGTTAAATAATGATTTAAAAATCTGTTTCGGAGTACATTTTGCTATAGCCAGTGCTAAACGAACATCAGAAAAATATGCAAATGTAAACGCTTACTGTGTACAACGATTATAAATAAATTATCCGACCAATTAAAATACCAACATTAGTAAAATAAATTGGAAAATAACTAGCTTTAATATTTAATGTTCTGCTTATGTGCAATCCATGTTTAAAGAAGTTACAGTATCTCATTTTATAACTATTTGTATTTTATTGTCCAAATAAAGCGTGTGCTTTCCTAAGTTAGAAAAAAGCACATGAAGAATTATTACCATGAATATACATCTTTGAACATTGTCTTTTGTTGAAAACAATTACAAATGATTTTATAGTGTTAGAGCATTCCTACATTTTACAACAGTATTGGGAATGTCCATATATTTATATCGTCTTGAGTAGGCTTAGGCGTTTTCAGAACAGATCTGGAATTCGTTATACTTTAATACTTTTCTGTACTTCACTCACATCCCTGCATTCAGGCATTTCATATAGGGGCCCATTAGGATAGCGGTCGGAAAATCTCCCCAACCACCATGGTAGCGGGAAAAGACCACCTGCAAGGACCGCGGCATAACCGCCAGTCCAACTAGGATGCTCCGCACTCGAAATCCGACCGCGGAGGTCGGATTCTGGTGATTAACATTGCGGCGGTCGCTGCTGCCAGCAGCACCACCTCAAAGTCAAAAAGAGCATGTCCTGCATATCCCTGAATTGTGTGGCAGGCACTGCACAGTGCCTGCCACCTGGTACAGGGGGTACCCCCCAGTGCACCCACACACCCCCAACACATTGGTGGCCCGCAATGAGCTCCCAGAGACATTCTCCGCATGCCTTTCCATGGCGGTTCCACCGCAGCGGAAATGCTGGCTACCGCCAGCATCGTAATCGTGCCGGCGGTGCTTGGCCCTGATCCGCAACAATTGTAGCGGTCCAGCTCCGCCCGCCAGGGAAGCGGGCAGACTGCAAATGGTGGAAAAGTGGCAGGCGGAAAATCACACCGTGGCGGTCACGACCGCGATGCTAATTGGACCGGTGGTTTTCCGGGTTTCGATGGTGGCCATCTGTCTGTCATCCTAATAGACCCCTAAGTAACCATGAATACAAATTTTGTAGGATAGGTTAGACAGTCTAATACCACTGCATGCTCCTAAAGGCTGGGGGGCTTATTTACAAGCGTCCTGTGCTGCTAGGGTGTCACTTTGTTGACGCTCTGGTGGCGCAGGCTTCTCGATCAGATCTATAAGGCGACACAAAGCCATCCTCTGCTGCTTTGCATGGCCTCATAGATATGGAGTAAGGAAAGGCAGCGTAAAGGGCTGCCTTGCCTTACTATGCATCAAGGAGGTTATCCATTGGCATTTCAGTGGGTGTTCCCACGCAACACCAATGGATTTTGCCACTGCAAAATCACGTAAACCAGGGGCAGTGCTGAAACCTTATGCCTCTCCAGAGCTGGCGTAATGAGTAGAAATGTTTAACAAAGAGAAATATTTTCATTTTTCCTCCTTATTTCCTCTTCCCATGTGTGCTGCATTGTGCAGCACACATAGAATGAGGAAAACGCAGATTGTTTTTGTACAGGAAGGTGTCACTTTTTGCACAAAAACAATCCTGCCTGCAACAGAGGCACCCTTGCCCAGTGGGGCACGGGTGCCTACATTGGCGCTAGGCAGCAAATTGTGTGCCAGTGCAGAGGGAAAGGACCGGAGTGCAACATATTTCATAAATACAGTGCATTCCTGCCCTTTCACATTAAAGTAAAGTTTGTCTCTTTCCCTTCGTTCACCAGCTTATCATCACACCCATTTACCTTCACCTTTCCTTGTGAGTATTCTGTTTGCTGGACAAATGCTGAAGGGGGCCTTCCAGCATGGAGAGAAATGTTCTCTCTGCCTAGTCCTGTATCTCAAACTGTGACCAAAAATAGACATTCTAGAATCCTGAGGTGCTTTACGAAGTACGCTGGGGTTTTGAGAACTACTGTGATACCATTCACATATAGGCCCCTTTGAGGTAGAAAGCTTTCTTATCTTATGTCTTCAACGACTTGTAAAGTGACACAGCAATGAACCTCTTTGTTTCGCCAATAGCCTGCTGACTCTGATGGCCAGGTCAGTGTATCCAGCTGATAAACATTTGAATTCTGACAGGGAATCGGGGACAGGACGGAGTGTAATTTAAAAGCAGACTGAATCACTTTCCCCATTGTCAGTAATACATTCTATGTTTAAAATACGAAACAAAGATTGCAATGCAGTTACTGAGGAGGCAGTCACTGCAGAACACACAGCATAAAACTTAGGCGGTCATATTTATGATAGCTCTGCATCACTTTCGCACCACGTAAAGTAGTACATGCGTGATGCAGGGCTTGCATAAAGATTTATGAAGCCACGCAAAGCCCCCATATTTGGCTCTGAGTGGCCTCATAAATCGTGAGTAAGGGGAGTAAAATCTGTACACCTCCTGAGGTGAGGTGTAACAAGGAGAAATATGCTAATTTCTGCAACACACATAGAAAGAGGAAAAAACCTTGTAGGATTGTTTTTGTGCAGGAAGGTGTCCCTTGCTGTGCTACCCTACCCCAAAATGTCATCAATGAGGCCCTTAGTGTCCTGTTGTTTTTGCTCAAAACGCCTCAATATGGCATGCCCTAATTATGAAGACCCTTGTTTGATATAATTGTGCAGGCACTTTTTGAAAATGCAATTCTGCAGGTGCTGAGACAGAATATAGAGTTGGAAATGTCGTGATTCGGAAATATCGACAGCAAGAATATCCTGGTCAAGAATATTGAATTTCAGGTAAGAAATATTGTTTTAAAAAATATAGAAGTCATTAATATTGGTTGCAAATATATGTTTAAAATATCGATTTTGTAATTAGTGTTATGTACTTTATATTTTAAATGTATTTGATGTATTTTTTGTATAAGTATTGTTTATGTTTTTTAATATATGTGTTACATTTTCAGTAGTTATGAATTTTATTTTAATTACATTTTGCATTTTTTTTTAGTTCTGTAGCAGGTTGTGGGTTTGTAGGGGAATACGGTGGGAAGTAATTTAATTATAATAAATTAATGATTAGTTTTTCTATATTTAATTTAGATTTTATAACGTTAACTGTGGGAAGTAATTTATTTGGAATTAATTATTAATTGGTTGTTAATTAATATTCATTAATTAATAGATCAACAATTATGGCAATTGTGTAATTGTTTTTAGGTGCAGGTTGTGGGGTTTATTGGGCTAAAGGGTGGGAAGTAATTTATTTTTGATTCATTAATAATTAGTTGTTAATTTATATTAATTAATTGTTGGAACATTAATTATGGAAACTGTTTTATTAATTTTAGGTGTGGGTTGTGGGTTGTGGGGTTTATAGGGGTGAAGGGTGGGAAGTAATTTATGTTTAATTAATTAATAATTAGTTGGTAATTTATATTAACTAATTAATAGATCATTAACTATGGTAATTGTGTGATTTTGTTTAGGTGTGGGTTGTGGGGTTTATGGAGTAAACGGTGGGAAGTAATGTATGTTTAAATAATAATTAGCTGTTAATTTATATTAATTAATTGATTGAAAGTTAATTATGGAAACTCTTTTATTAATTTTAGGTGCGGGTTGTGGGGTTTATAGGGGTAAAGGGTGAAAGTAATTTATGTTTAATTAATTACTACTTCGTTCTTAATTAATATTAATTATTTGATAGATGATTAATTACGGAAATTGTGTAAATAATTTTCGGTGTTGGTTGTGGGGTTTATTAGGGTAAAGGGTGGGAAGTAATTTATGTTTAATTAATTAATAATTAACTGATAATTTATATTAAATAAATAATTGATCATTAACTATGGTAATTGTGTGATGTTTGTTTAGGTGGGGTTTATGGGGTAAACGGTGGGAAGTAATTTATGTTTATTTAATTAATAATTAGTTGTTAAATAATATTAATTATTTGAAAATTAAATATGGAATTTGTGTAATTAATTTTAGGTGTGGGTTGTAGGGTTTATATGGGTAAAGGGTGGGAAGTAATTTGTTGAATTAATTAAAAATCGGTTGATCATCAAAATGTATTATTTAATTTATATTTATTTAGGGTATTTGTTAAATGTTTTGTGTGTGGGTTTATTTTTATAGGGTTACAGTATGGGGAGTAAATTAATTTTACTTAGTTTAGAATTAGTTGTTAAATACTATTAGTTTTTTAATTGAAAATAGATTTTAATTGTGTAATTAATTTTTTACAGTTTAGCTGTGGGTTGTGGTGATTATAAGGCTAAAGTATGGGAAGTTAAATAACTGTAATGCATTTTGATTTTTTTTTTAATAATAACATTTCTTTAATTTGTAATTAATTGTTAGTTGAGGAAGTACATTTTTTAAAATTTAGATGTGGGTTGTGAATTGTGTGGTGTTATAGGGTAGGAAATAAATAAAGTTAATTTATGTAATAATTGATGTTTTTGTTTCTAAATAATTTTTAATTAAAAATATTTCTTTGGTAATTATTTTTTATTATATTTAAAATAATATTTGTAGGTATTTGTTATATGTATTTAACTTTATAATATGTTTTCTTTAAAAATAAAAATATTACATATCTTTGTATTTGAAATGTTAACATATTTATATATTTATTTTGTTTTTTAAATATTTTTATTGTTAACATTTTGGTGCCGATTCCGATCCTGTAAAAATTTTCCCCGTACGATTCGTATCCGGATTTTTGTCCGTACGAATCGTACAAGTAGCGTACAAACTGCCAAGTACGATTCGTATGGGAAAAAGTCCATACGAATCGCATTGGGAAAATTTCCCCACACGTCCTCGGGTCGGAAAATGTGTCCGACACATCCCCGGGCGATTTAACGTACGAATCGGAAAAATGAAGTCCGACCGCGCAAGTACGATCCGTCCCGTCCTTCCGATTTCACAACCGTATGGAAAAAACACCGTACGGACCGAACTCCTATAGCAACCATGGAGACATGTGCCCGCATACACGCCGAACACCCCACCCCAGACCCCGTATGTACGCGCTGAACACCCCCCCAGCCCTCGTATGTACGCGCCGAACACCCCCCCCAGCCCCCGTATGTACGCGCCAAACGCCCCCCCGTCCGCAGATGTATGCGCCGAACCCCCACCAGTGTATGTACGGAGCATACCCCCACCCGTGTATGTATGGAGCGTACCAACACCCCACCAGTGTATGTACGGAGCGTACCCCCACCCGTGTATGTATGGAGCGTACCAACACCCCACCAGTGTATGTACGAAGCGTACCCCACACCCGTGTATGTATGGAGCGTACCAACACCCCACCAGTGTATGTACGGAGCGTACCCCCACCTGTGTATGTATGGAGCGTACCAACACCCCACCAGTGTATGTACGAAGCGTACCCCCACCCGTGTATGTATGGACCGTACCAACACCCCACCAGTGTATGTACAGAGCGTACCCCCACCCATGTATGTACGGAGCGTACCAACACCCCACCAGTGTATGTACGGAGCGTACCCACACCCGTGTATGTACGGAGCGTACCCCCACCCGTGTATGTACGGAGCGTACCCCCACCCGTGTATGTATGGAGCATACCAACACCCTTGTATGTACGGAGCGTACCCCCACCCGTGTATGTACGGAGCGTACCCCCACCCGTGTATGTACGGAGCATACCCCCACCCGTGTATGTACGGAGCGTACCCCCACCCGTGTATGTACAGAGCGTACACCCAGCCCCCCCTGTATGTACGGTGCGAAACACCACCACCTATGGACGGTGCGGACCAACACCCTGCCCGTGTCTGTACGTACCCTACCCCAGGCACCTACACCAGCACCCTCACCCAACATCGCGCATGTACAAGTCGTACTAAGCCATAGCAAAGGTCAGCACTGTACAACAACATGGCCCATGTACGCACGGTACAGACGCCAAAAACACTCGTACTGAACAAGGACAAAGCAAAACAACACAAGGAGAGTCAATTTGATTCGCACAACACCACAAAACATGTCCAACAAGCCCAAATACATCCTATACACTGACCTGCAACTGCCAAACAGCTAAACAGAGGCCCAAAACACAACCACTTCTTATAACACGCCCACCCAAAGTTCAAACACAGCCACACCCACAAATGGACCAATAAAAAGGCCCAACACACACAAACCATGATCCTTTGCAACAGATCCACTACTGCCAGACCACAGAGACAACGCACTGCACCATACTACAGCCATCAATACACCTTACACTTGCACTCATTCACACAACCACCATCACAAACACCCTCTCATCCCATTCACAAACACACACCTTCACAACCACACTCACACACCCACAACCATCCACACCCACACCCCCACAACCATCCACACCCACACCCCACACCATGCCCACTAACAAGAATCCAAAGTTCACAAAGGATGAGCTGGAGATCCTTGTCGACGAAATCATCAGAGTCGAGCCACAGCTCTTTGGAACATTGGTCAGACAGACCAGCATATCCGAAAAATCAGCCATGTGGCAGAGGATTGTCAATTCTGTGAAGGCTGTTGGGGCCACCAGAAGGACCAGGCATGAGTGCCAAGCCAGGTGGTACGATCTGCGGAGGACGGTCCGCCGCAAAATGACGGACGATCACAACCAGGGGAACATCACTGGAGGAGGGCCGCCCCGCAGACAGGTACAATACCATCCCAGGTCACAGGCCACACAAAACACCAACACAAGACAGGATGTCCCCGATGCCGGGAGGGTTGGCCTCAAAACTAACATGGAGCAACTCAGAAGCACACAACAATGCCCTCAGCCCATATGGCCTAGGGCACAGCCATACAAACAGTGTGTTCCCACACAGTACTGTGTTGCCTGCAAATGGTGGCCGCGTTGCAGGATGACATGGGTATGAAGGCACAATTTGCACATAACAGCAGCTAATGAAGACGCATCACTCTGAAAGAGTGTCAGCACACACCGCCACAGCAGCAGCGCAGACTCAGACACTCCGCCCAATGGGTGCCCGGAGATTAGAAACAAACCCACATGAACAAGCCAATGGCCTTTGAAAGACCTGCAAACTGTGTGTGCCCAGGAAGCTGGGCTGAGGTGACAGAGGGTGACACACAGAGGGAGGGAGAGGGGGAGAGAGAGGGAGGGAGACAGAGGGGGACACAGGGAGACAGACAGAGGGAGGGAGGAGGGTGACAGAGGGAGGGAGAAAGGGAGACAGAGGGAGACGGACAGAGGGAGGAGGCTGACAGAGGGAGGGAGAAAGGGAGAGAGGGAGACGGACAGAGGGAGGAGGCTGACAGAGGGAGGGAGAAAGGGAGACAGAGGGAGACGGACAGAGGGAGGAGGCTGACAGAGGGAGGGAGAAAGGGAGAAAGAGGGAGACGTCAGAGGGAGGAGGCTGACAGAGGGAGGGAGAAAGGGAGACAGAGGGAGACGGACAGAGGGAGGAGGGTGACAGAGGGAGGGAGAAAGGGAGACAGAGGGAGACGGACAGAGGGAGGAGGCTGAGAGAGGGAGGGAGAAAAGGAGACAGAGGGAGACCAAATCACCCTTGGGTGGTGTGGCCATGTCCGCTCGTCAGCAGGTGGACTGTGTGCATGTAGACAAGGTTTGCCAGTGCCTTAACCCCCCTTTTTCCTTTGATAAACACTGGGCCATGTGGCAATCTGTGCACGAGTATATCCGTGCTGCAGGCACAAACCTAACCTTATAACCAGTATACCCACCCAATGTGTTTGTTAGAACCCTGTCACAAATGCTTAAGTTACCTACCTGCATTCTCAAATAGCATGGAAAAAACACCATTTGGCCAGGTACAGTGCAACACGTAAGGCGGCTCTGCATGGCTCACTACGCCCGCTCACTACACTGCTGACTGCGTTCCAAAAATATGCATCAACTAACATTGTGTCACACATAGGTAAAGTGTCGAAAGCTGTGGCCAAGGGACATACCCATGCACAAGTGCACTGTGAGAGGAATGCAAAACATATCTAACTACCCAGAGGAACTGTGCCAACTCAAAAATGAATGAAACATGGATGTTGCATGCAACACTATTAACATTGTCTCTCTCACACACAGGTCAACGTCGTCGATCTCCCCCCAACACTGGGGGGGAAGACTCACAGGACCAGGCTCTGCGTGAAGAGGACCCCACCGGCAGCGACGACTCTCACCACTCCGTGGATGACCCAGACCAACCTGTCCCCTCTGGTGTCCAACCACCTGCAGCACCTGCGTCAGGTACAACTGTGCCAACCACCACCCCCAATCCTGCCACATCCCAGGAGACACCCAGGAGCCCTGCCCGCACACGACAACACAGCCAGGCTGACCAGGAGGGACAAGGTTCTCCGGGCACCCAGGAGGAGGCAGGCGACACCGCAAATGCCATCCCTCAGGGGTCCCAGAGACCAAATGTGCCCACAACGGCAGGCCAGGCGCAAGTGGGCAGGGGTGGTGGGAGTGGAGGACGGCAGAGGCGCGAACCTGACCAGTTGGCTCAGGAACCGGTAATGTCACACATCCGCAACATCCTGGACACATACCGGCGTGACACCAGGGGCATCAGCCAGGCCGTGGAGGCCCTCAATCAGATTAAGAACCTGCAGGCCGAGCAATATGCCAGTCAACAGCAACACCAAGGACGGATGGAGGCAAGACTGGCTGAGCTCGTGGCGGTGCAAACGGACATGACCCGTGTACTCCGTCGGATAGCCGAAAACATGGGCAACCCTCCCTGTGCCACTAGGCGAAGAACATCACCAGCCACAGGGAGGGATCAGGAGGAGGAGGATTAATCCTACGGAGCATCACAAGCATCGTCACGGCCTGCTTCTGAGGGTCCCCGCAGGAAGGTGGGTCGTCCACACAAAAGACCGTGAGAGTCAGCGGAACATCACCATCTCCCAGGTCACCTGGCCTGGCACCTGGCCCTCTGGCCCAACAGCAGCACATCATCACATGACATTCTCTGCCACATGGACTTGCTGGTCACTGTCTGACCAATGTTGACAAAGACTGTGTAATAAACTCTGATGACTTCCAATGGCAAGGATACCAACTCCCCCAGTGAACTTTGGATTCTACACTCCCGCCAAGCACCTCTTGTCATCCCCACAAACACGTACCCCACCACAAATACAAATCATCACAATCATGAGATGATACTGTCATTTTGCAATATTCCACCACATGTGTGTGTTGTAAAGTCAAACCATGCCTGATTTTAGAAGTAACTCCAACCATCCATACCCTTGGGTCAGAGTCTGGCACAGGACACACATGGGTCACAATGTATCATCCAATACAGACATGGAGCACCATACTCACCCGTGATGGGCACAACCAGCTGAGGGGGTGCCCGCACAACTGTGCCTACAGACCTATTTAGAAGAGCAACAGTCATGCACAGAGGTCAGGGATCATGTGGAGTGTCCTGGGGTGCTACTCCCAGGTATGTGTAGACAGGTGGCAGAACCATGTCCTGCATGCTTGAGTCAGGTGGATGTGGAGAATGGTGGGCCGGCCAAGGTTGGATGCATGGAGATGGCACAATGGGGTCTTGGATGACAGTGCCACAAGGTTGCATCCTGAGTGTGTGCGTGGATTGAGAAGGTCATCCTGCAGCTGGCAGTGATCCATTCCCCCCATCTCTGTTGGACGTTGATGTGGCTTGGTCGCCGGATGTAGAAGCAGAGCTGTGCAGATGCACCCTGGATGTGGACAAGTATCATGGGAGTTGTAACGCACATGTCCGTAGAATGCAGGGTAGGATTAGACACGGATGTTGTAGTTGACCTGGGGGACGGTCTCTCTTGCCATGAGGTGGATGGAACTGGGGATCTTGTGCATAATGCAGAGTGTGCTGCAGCATGAGGCACAGATGCTGCTGATCAGCATAGCACATGTCAGCAAGCAATCCATGATGAACACCAGCTCGTTTGCGTGGACACTGGGTGCCCTTGATGCAGGGCCTGCAGCAGCATGCGCCATGTCAAGAAAACAATGCCACAAGTTGCACACAAAGACAAGGATCTCAGGAAGGAACCATGCAAAAGGTGTATGTCAAGGAAGGAATGTCTGGTTCAACATGGCACACACACACACAATGGATGCACATGCAGCACAGTGTCCGTCGTGGAGACTGACATGCCACAATACCTACACAGCCATGGACATCATGCACAATACAGATTCTAATCCCTGACAAACAGCTTGCATCTTGCTACTCTACACATAGACTCATATGCACTATCTCTGATAACTATGCCAGACATGCCGCATGCACAGTGGCAACAGACCACCATTGACAGAGATGAGGCACCTTGGAGGCAGAGGGACACCTTTATTAGTCATGTGTGCCGGAATGCTAATGCAACTCTGTCAACACATACACAGGTCATGTGGATGAACATGTGGGACCGACACTGGCACCCCCCTTTTCACCCAGATGCTGGAAATCCATAGAACTGGCACACAAGTGACGGGTTACAGCTAAACACCCCCTGCTGCTCACGGAGAGGCTGCTATACACCATTGAGCCACTAATTGGGAATTCACACACCATGTCAACCCGGTGCAACCCATATGTTTCCGAGGGCAGTGTTACACACATTGATGGCTTCATCACAATCCACAATCCCATTACAGATGACTGTCACCAAGTCTGACCATCAATTCAGGCGAATTCAGCTCCATGTCATGTGCCCCATGGTGATTCTACATGTATGCAAAGTAACCAAACATGAACAGGAGCAGTGCACACACATTCAAAACAAATACCACACCCAAAAAGCCGTGCTGCATCCCTTACCCTAAGGAGATTTTCAAACTTGTCCGTGCATGTAACGCTGAATCGGCACATGTTGCTGTGTTCATGAGGAATAGCAGGAACACAACAATGCCACCAGCAGACAGCATGCGCAAGTACCTGTGGATGAGAGACACGCAAGAAGTCAGCCAAAAGAAGCACATCCGCATGCATGTGCATGTACTCGACACGTATAAGGTTGTCAACATGCTAGGTGACAATGAAGACTCTGGAAAAACATTCTTCTATTGCACCATCACTCGAGTGACACATCCAAACACACCTCTGACTCACTTGGCAGACATGCAGATGGACACACACATTGCAACACATGCCACACACGGCCCAATGTGTGCACACTCAGACACTGGAACTCACCACTAAGCAAAGAAGTCGCGTATGAGCCGACACCGGATGTCCTCTACCGCCTCCTCCTCCTCCACATCACTTGCCTCGTCACCAAGCCCTTCATCCTCCATGGGTGGATGGTCCTGCTCATCCGGATCCAGGATGAGTGGCACAGCTTTCTCCACTGCCATGTTGTGCAGCATGCAGCACACGAGGAAGATCTTGCAGACCTTCACCGGTGCATATGGGAGTGCGCCGCCGGTTTTGTGGAGGCAACGGAATCGGCTCTTCAGGAGGCCAAACATCCTCTCTATCACTTGCCTGGTCCGCCCATGGGCGTTGTTGTAGCAGTGCTCGGCAGCCGTGCTGGGGTTGCGGAGAGGCGTGATCAGCCATGGCATGTTGGGATAGCCAGCGTCCCCTACATGGAAACATCATGGACAAAAGTGGGTCAGGAGGAGCAGTAAGACAGGAAGATGACGCTAAATACAGGACTGCCAGAGTGTACCCACCAACAATACATGCTCGTTCGTTGCGCAGCTGCAGTATCATTTCAGGCACCCTGCTATGCCTCATGATGTAGGCATTGTGTGCTGATCCTGGAAAACGAGCACAGACATGTGAAATCACCATGTTGGCAAGACACACCACAAGGGCATTAATGGAGTGGTAATGCTTGCGGTTCCTATACGCTACCTCCCGTGCCTGTGGTGGTACCAAAGCCACATGTGTTCCATCTATGGACCCAATGACATGGGGCATCCCTCCCAGGGCATAGAACTCACGCTTGACACCTGTCAACTGCTCAGGAGTTGGGAATTTAATGAACTCATCCAGGTGATCCAACATGGCCTCTAGAAAATCATGCAGAACACGGCTGAACATGGTTTGGGACATGCCACCAACATGCGCAATGGTATATTGAAAGGTACCCATGGCAAAGAAATATAGGGCTGCCATCACCTTCATCTTGGGTGTCAGTGCAGTAGGATACCTGTGTAGCGGTTGGCGGTGTGGTGCCAGCCATGTCGTCAAGTTCTCAATCAAGTGTCGGGGGAAGCGGTAGCGGCGTATACAGTCATGTACCCTCAGGTCAGCCAAGTCCGGAATTGGTTGAGGGAGAGGCGGAGCCCTGCAGTACATTTGAAGGGACAACGAAGAGTGAGTACAGTACACCACCAATGTCAATGTACTGAGCACATGTTCAACAGGCAATACACATATGCTACATACAGAGTCAGGTCTGTGCAATATGCCCTGGACACGCATGCCAGGCAGGTGACACTCCTACCAAGAGCCAGCTACAAACGTCGATTCTCAACCTCAATATGCCATGCCATGAAACTAGCTGTGGGCCAGTGTAAGTGAACAGGCAGACGCATCACAGGAGTTACAGACATCCACATATGTGCAGAAGAAGGATGTTTATCGTACAGACAGGTTGCGGAACACTAGATGCACAGGTCACATGTCATAGAAAAGGGACAGACCACACACCTTGCCATGAAGGAGTACATGTCAAGACTGATCACACATACATTGAGAGTATGCAGATATGTCCTTGTTTTGAAACTCCGTGTCGATGCATACATACACACCTTACGTCGGATTACACATGTGGGCTGTTGTGTGTAACAGTGTGCCATGCCCATCTACACACAGACACATGTTGGTTGCAGCAACTGCAGAAGCATTTGACCAAACACCTACAGCAAACCTATGGGAACACATGACACACACATGACATAGTTACAGCGTGCAACGCGGGCATTCAAATGTCAGGTGTAATATTCCGTGTACCTGGCATCAGGGGACAGTTGCGGGTGTCGGTGACTGTGCCATGCCAGTGACGCATGGCTCAACAAGTCTGTACTACATGCACACATGTCAAAGGAGTGAAGGGGTTGTGTGGCACATAGTGCACCATCACACATGACATGTGTACACAGCTCATCATACATTTATTTGCTTCACACCTCAGGAGTAATGTGCCACATCACAGCCTGACACACCTGTGCCCGACACATGTAGGACTGCACAGACAATGCCTTGATGTCCAGCCTTGGCCAAGTATGACAGCTCTATTCCTGTCTGTGTGCCGCCTGTCACCACTGTCAGGTGTGAAACGCACCGTACATATGCTCTGAGGGCGTGTGTAGGGTCCCTATCACTATGGGAGTGCTCACGTATGTGTACGCCATAGTAATACGGACCGTACACACGCGTGTACGGGTCGTATTACTATGGCGTACGCATACGCGAGCACTCCCATGGTGATAGGGACCCTACACACGCCTGTACGGTCCGTCTTACTATGGCGTACGTATACGCGAGCACACCCATAGTGATAGGGACCCTACACACGCCTGTACGGTCCATATTACTATGGCGTACGCATACTCCAGCACTCCCATAGTGATAGGGACCGTACACACGCCTGTACGGTCCGTTTCACTGCATTTGGGGGGCCCTAGGGCCGTGGAACGCACCGTACCTGTGTGTAAATATAGAAATTACATAGGGGAAACGTGAGGGACAAGTATAAGGGCCTAAATGCATGCTGGTTGTCATGGAGACCGAGTTGAAGGTTTGAATTTTTGCATCAGGTGGCCAGCAGAAGTCGGTTGGAAACAATATACTTTGTTGCAAAGTGGTTGTTGACTTGACATCATGCTCAATTTTTAAACCATGCAAAGCCACTCACTGGGGTAGGTTTAAAGGGATTGGAGGAAACGTAGGATGCAAATGTGACTGACCAATCACTCTGTACTCCTGTAAATGAAACAGGCCAGCAAGGCAGATATAAGGCAGCCAGGTCCCATGAGAGAGCACTTGCCTGCACATCCTTTCATTCCACAACACTGCTGCTGCTCGTGATTCCTCTGGCACCATGTCCAGGTCTGTGGAGAGGGCCCAGCCATTCACAGTGGAGGAGAATATGGTGTTGGTGGATGTGATCCTCCCACAGAACACCATGCTGTATGGTCGACCAGGGGAGCAGGTGAGTGCTGACTCCACTAGCTTAGATTGTGCCCCTTTTTTGTGAATGTGACTTCTGGTATTGTGTCCATGTGTGACAGACATGCAATGTTTTTTAGAGTGGGTCCCAGGGTGGGGAAGGCCTCATGTCTCCCATGCAGAGCATGCTGTAGTTCCTGTGTGCACTCCTCACTTGCATAGTGCTTACTGTGACAATCAATGCATGGTGCATGCCACATTCTGCCTGGCTACTCCTCCTGGGAATGTTGTTTCTACAGTCCTGATGTGATTCTGTGGTCCCCCCAGTGTGACAGGTGACAGTACCCATGGATGTGTGTTTGTTTAGTGTACCTGTGCTGTGAGTGTCCAAATGATGTGTTCGTCCCCTGGACATTGGTGTGTGTGTGTAAGTCCCCTGTCATGTGGGTGAGTGCATATGGGGAGTGTTGCACACCAGCTGCATGAGGGATGGATATACCCTGCCCATCTGATGTGAGCAGGGAGCAGTGCTGTGTGACTGCCGTGCTGAGCCAGCCCCACACCTGTGACACCCCCCAGTCTAGTGGCACATGGGCAGAGTGAGGTTTGTACCAGCAGTTGGCAATGGCAGGTGATTGTCCTGTGCCTGTGTGTGTCTGTGTACTCTGCTGAGGTTGCGTCAGTGGGCTGGGGCATGTGACTGCATTGAGGTGCTGTACATAATCCTGGTGTAGCTTGTGATGCACAGTGTTATCCAGGATCATTGATTGTGTGGCACCCCTCATGCCACCTGTGTACTTTCAATGCCACGTGGTGCATTTGGCCTTCCCCAGAGGATAATGTCCCTATGACAAAGGTGCAATGAGTTGCCTGCATACCATGGCCTGTTCAAACAAGACAAATTATTAATATGTGTGTCTCTGTGTCATTGCTCAGGTGTATTAAAGTTTTCTCACTTTTGCATCCTCACAGGTAGGCGTCCATGCCAAGGGGGAGATATGGAAGCAAGCCATCAGTGCCGTGAGGAAGACGGAGGGTCGGAAGCGGTGCCTGGCCAAGGTGAGGAAATGCTGGCAGGATATACGGTGCTGGACGAGGAGGATCGCATGGGTCCTGATGGGGGACTCACCTGAGAGCCACAAGAACCGTGGGTGCCGGCGTCTGACCCACATCCATAAGCGTGTGCTGGCAGTGGTCTTCCCCGACTTGGATAGGCGCTTACGGGAGAAGCAGCAGCAGGAAGGGGGTAGGTACATGTGTGTTTGTTGTGTGTCACCAGCTTTTGGAAGTGCGCAGTTGCATGGATACACTGCCAGAGTTTAAATGTGCAGTGCATAACCTGTTCCCCAAAGTAAACCGGTGCTGTTCTTCCTCCCTTCCCCTCCTTGCCATGTGTTCCCTGGTCTGTGCGTAGTCACTCTTGCACAAGTTTATCTAGGCTGGCAGTTAATCCAAGTGCCCAATGCTTGCAGCATCATGTGTGGGGGTGGTGTGTAACAGGTTTTGGGACCTTGCCTGTGCCCTGGCCAGTTCAGTCATTGTGGGGTCCATGTCAGTTGGCACTGATGGTGAGTCCCGACATAGGAGTGTGTCTTAAAAGTGTACTGCCTTACAGCATGCATGTCCAATGTTGTGCCCTCTGACATGATGTGCATGAGTTGGAGTAATGCATAGTGCAGGGACGGTTGCTTCAGTTGCAGTCATTTCCATCCAGGACCATGGAGGAGTGTGGCCACTACCGTGCCCTGGGGCACCTTTTCCTAGGTATCATGTGTGTCATCCAACAATGTGGACATTCTCTGTGTCTTCGGCATAGGTTGGGCTCTGTGGCATTGTACCCTGGCCTCATCTGTATTTACGTAAACTGTGCTACATGTGTCCACTGTACAGTGTGACCCAACTTTGCTTGTGCATACTCACAGTGGGCAGTGCCTGTGTGTCTTAGTACGACAATCTGATGATGGTTGATTGTCAATGATATATGTGGACAGGCGCACCAGGGGTAGTTTGTGTACAATCAGGATTTAGTGCAGGCCATGTGTTTTTATCCCAGAGTAAGAGGTGTAAGTACTTCCTCTGTCTCAATGACATTGTCTCAGGTAGGGGGTGGTTTGTGCGGGCAAGGCCTACATGTCAAAATCTGAAGTCTCCTTGCTAGGTCTGGCCTGTGTGTGATGTTTGTCTGGACATACACTCAAGGTGCAGTGACCCAGACATGTTGGGCATGGTTTAATGTATTAGCTTTGCAGCATGTGCAAAAAGTTAATAGACATGGTTCCTGCTCATCCTTTTTTTGGCAACGCTGTGTGTTGCAGATGGTGTGCACGATTGTCCCCAGAGCCTGGCTCCTCTGTCCAATTTGATATCAAGTTATTTGCTGTTGTGTCATGCTCTCCATTGTTTCTCAGTGGCATGGTGGGTCAACCAACTGTGTGTTGCAGAGCCTACATATGTACCTTGTATTGTAGATGTTACTCATGTTGCTCTTCAGGCTATGCACAGTGACCTATGTAGATTTGACTCATGTGACATATGTATACAGGTGTCTGATTATTTCCTGTCTCTTCACCTTGCCCACAGCATCGTCGGGGGACTCCGAGGGAGACACTGGCACGGACCGTGAGGAGGGATCCAGCACCAGTGCCACCAGTGCTGGCGAGTCTGGCGTAGCGAGTGGCACGGAGGCCGAGGGGAGTGAGGCGAAGGACCTGTCCAGTCCCACCACCAACTATGACGCTGACGGTCCGAGGCTGAGCTCCCAGAGGGGGCGGAGGCTGCTCCCAGAGCTGAAAGCAGCACTCCATCTCTACCCGCCCCCTCCATTCCCATCACCGGCCTCCCACTTGCTCGGGTCCCTTCCCGCCGTGCTAGGTCACCACGTGTCTCCTTCTTGCCAGGCACCGCACACCCTGCCCCTGTCTCCACTGCTGCCGTGAATGCCGAGTCTGTGGACATCCTGCGCCAGTTGCAGGTTGGTCAGACTGCGATGCTTAATGTCCTCCATGGCCACACCCGAGTGCTCACCCAGATGGAGGCATACATGGAGGGCATCTCAGCTGCGCAGTCTGACCAACGCCAGTTGCTGAGGTCCATAGACTCGACACTGACTGCAGCAGTGGGTCTCCTGCAGCGCTACGTCCCCCCCTACCCCTGCACCATCCACACTTCCCACTCCCATGCCTGTCCCAAGCACACCCAGACGTACCCATGCACGCACCCCACCAGACACAGGCACCACACAACCATGGAAGGCCAAGCGCACACCTCCTGTCACCTACACACAGGGTGAAGTAGGCACACCCACTGAGTCGGGGGGCAAACGGAAGACACGCAGCCACAGTGGGAGTCCACATTCCTCACAACCCACTCCCTCCAAATCCACTCCCCTCAGCTCTCCTGGCCAAGATTCCAACAAAGATTCCTTCATGGCCGCTCTGTCCCTGAGCCCCAGTGTGACACCACCCCGCAAGCCGTCAAAGGAGTCCCCGGTCAGGGTAGTTGAGTCCCCCCCCTGTCCACACCCTCCCCCAGTAGCGCTGGGACCCATCCCTCCGACCCCCACCTCCTTGGGGGCTGTGGTTCCTTCGGGTGCAGGGGAGACGCTGGAGGACCTCGCTACCATGTGTAGCGCCATTCTCATCACCACCTTTGGCGCTGCCCCACCCCCTGTGGTGGAGTCCTCCGTCCCTGCACCCACAACACCTACCCATGCCCCTCCTGTCCCCGCGGTGCCTGGTTCTTCCCCCCCACTTGATGCCCCCCCCTGTGAAAGCAAAGGAGGTATGATCTGTGCAGGCAAGCTACGGGACACACGTCCCTATGTGCCCCCCACCAGGAATTGGACTATGGACTGCCCTATGGGCCTTGTACATATCGGACTTTTATTAACCAATTTTGTTTCATGCTGAATAAAGCAATGTATTTTTTCCTTTGAACACTACTGCTTTTCTGGTATTGCTGTTGGTGGTGCTGCTCCCTGATTTGGGGTGGTGATAATGTGTTAGGTGTCTGGGAAATGTAGTAGTGTGCTGCTCATGGGGTGGACCGTGGTATCTGTGTGCCATCACAAGGTATTAGCGAAATTTCTTTGTTCATGTGTGCTCTTACTGCATGGTGACATTGTCCCAAGGTGTGTTCCTTCCTCTGTGGACCCTGACATCTTCCCTGCAGGGTGTTTCCTAAATGTTGTGCTGAGCTGTGTCTACATTTCCTTGGTGTGTGACGGATCCGTTCAACTTTGCCCATGCATGTTGGGCAATGTCTCCACCTGCATCATTAGTGGCATCCTTGGTGATCACTGTACTTGTGTATGGAGTATATTGACATGACTTAATGTGGACATGTTCCCTTTTACACACTATGCATGTGTGTACTCCCAGCCTCGCACACATGTGTTAAGTGTTCTGCAGGGTCTTTGAGCACCTGACTGACAATTGTGGGCATTGTATCTGTGGGTACTGCACCCTTTTCTTTCCATGGGCACTGCTGGGGGGACTCTGCACCCACCCCTCCTGTGTCTGGGCACTGCTGGGAGGACTCTGCACCCACCCCTCCTGTGTCTGGGCACTGCTGGCAGTGATAGGCACCCACCCCTCCTATGTCTGGGCACTGCTGGGAGTGATAGGCACCCACCCCTCCTGTGTCTCGGCACTGCTGGGAGTGATAGGCACCCACCCCTCCTGTGTCTGGGCACTGCTGGGAGGACTCTGCACCCACCCCTCCTGTGTCTGGGCACTGCTGGGAGTGATAGGCACCCACTCCTCCTATGTCTGGGCACTGCTGGGAGTGATAGGCACCCACCCCTCCTATGTCGGGGCACTGCTGGGAGGACTCTGCACCCACCCCTCCTGTGTCTGGGCACTGCTGGGAGGACTCTGCACCCACCCCTCCTGTGTCTGGGCACTGCTGGGAGTGATAGGTACCCACCCCTCCTATGTCTGGGCACTGCTGGGAGGACTCTGCACCCACCCCTCCTATGTCTGGGCACTGCTGGGAGGACTCTGCACCCACCCCTCCTGTGTCTGGGTACTGCTGGGAGTGATAGGCACCCACCCCTCCTATGTCTGGGCACTGCAGGGAGTGATAGGCACCCACCCCTCCTATGTCTGGGCACTGCTGGGAGTGATAGGCACCCACCCTTCCTGTGTCTGGGCACTGCTGGGAGGACTCTGCACCCACCCCTCCTGTGTCTGGGCACTGCTGGGAGTGATAGGCACCCACCCCTCCTATGTCTGGGCACTGCTGGGAGGACTCTGCACCCACCCCTCCTATGTCTGGGCACTGCTGGGAGTGATGGGCACCCACCCCTCCTGTGTCTGTGCACTGCTGGGAGTGATAGGCACCCACCCCTCCTATGTCTGGGCACTGCTGGGAGTGATAGGCACCCACCCTTCCTGTGTCTGGGCACTGCTGGGAGGACTCTGCACCCACCCCTCCTATGTCTGGGCACTGCTGGGAGTGATGGGCACCCACCCCTCCTGTGTCTGGGCACTGCTGAGAGTGATAGGCACCCAACCCTCCTATGTCTGGGCACTGCTGGGAGTGATAGGCACCCACCCCTCCTGTGTCTGGGCACTGCTGGGAGGACTCTGCACCCACCCCTCCTGTGTCTGGGCACTTCTGGGAGGACTCTGCACCCACCCCTCCTGTGTCTGGGCACTGCTGGGAGTGATAGGCACCCACCCCTCCTATGTCTGGGCACTGCTGGGGGGACTCTGCACCCACCCCTCCTGTGTCTGGGCACTGCTGGGAGTGATAGGCACCCACCCCTCCTATGTCTGGGCACTGCTGGGAGGACTCTGCACCCACCCCTCCTATGTCTGGGCACTGCTGGGAGTGATAGGCACCCACCCCTCCTATGTCGGGGCACTGCTGGGAGTGATAGGCACCCACCCCTCCTGTGTCCGGGCACTGCTGGGAGGACTCTGCACCCACCCCTCCTGTGTCTGGGCACTGCTGGGAGGACTCTGCACCCACCCCTCCTGTGTCTGGGCACTGCTGGGAGTGATAGGCACCCACCCCTCCTATGTCTGGGCACTGCTGGGGGGACTCTGCACCCACCCCTCCTGTGTCTGGGCACTGCTGGGAGTGATAGGCACCCACCCCTCCTGTGTCTGGGCACTGCTGGGAGGACTCTGCACCCACCCCTCCTGTGTCTGGGCACTGCTGGGAGTGATAGGCACCCACCCCTCCTGTGTCTGGGCACTGCTGGGAGTGATAGGCACCCAACCCTCCTGTGTCTGGGCACTGCTGGGAGGACTCTGCACCCACCCCTCCTGTGTCTGGGCACTGCTGGGAGTGATAGGCACCCACCCCTCCTATGTCTGGGCACTGCTGGGAGTGATAGGCACCCACCCCTCCTATGTCTGGGCACTGCTGGGAGGACTCTGCACCCACCCCTCCTGTGTCTGGGCACTGCTGGGAGTGATAGGCACCCACCCCTCCTATGTCTGGGCACTGCTGGGGGGACTCTGCACCCACCCCTCATATGTCTGGCCATGTATGCTCGGGACATACACGGGTGGGGGTACGCTCCGAACATACACTGGTGGGGTGTGGGTACGCTCTATACATACACGGGTGGGGGTATGCTCCGTACATACCCGTACCCACGCTCTGCAGGCCTGGGTACGGCCCGTACCCATGCCTTTGGAACGTGGGTACGGTGCGTAACCCCATTGTTGCGGTGCCGTAGAGGTCCGCATCGTACCCAGGCCTTCTGAGCGTGGGCACGGGTCGTACCACGCGTACCCCTACGTCACTCCAACAATGGCAGTACGGCCCGTACCCACGCTCTTAAGGCCTGGGTACGGTGCGGACCCCCAATGGGGTGCCGTAGGGCTATGCAGGGTACCCAGGCCTTCAGAGCGTGGGTACGGGTCGTACCACGCGTACCCCGACGTCACTCCAACAATGGCGGTAAGGCCCGTACCCACACTCTTAAGGCCTGGGTACGGTGCGGACCCCCAATGGGGTGCCGTAGGGGTACGCACCGTACCCAGGCCTTCAGGGCGTGGGTACGGGTCATACCACGCGTACCCCTACATCACCCCAACAATGCTGGTACGGCCCGTACCCAGGCCTTTAGAACGTGGGTACGGGCTGTACAGCCATTGTTGGGGTGACGTAGGGGTGGGCGTGGTATGACCCGTACCCACGCTCTTTAGGCGTGGGTACGGTACGTGCCAGAATTGTTGTGTTGCCGGTTCGCGTCAACATCCACTTCCGTTGTGGCGGATGCATGCGTTGCTGGACACGCCCCCACCCCCTCGAAGTGACCAGGCCCTGAAGGTCAGGTATGTCCAGGGCATGTATGATTTGTGACTTGGGTGGGGGTTATGTGTCCTGCCCCTGCCACCCCCTTTGCCCCTGGGTGTTGTTCTGACCTTCTGCGGCGTCTGCGTTGGTTCCTGTAGAGCAGGTGGACTGCTATGAGGGCTGGGATGACACGTAGGTTTGGGTCCATGGCTGTCAGTCGCATACAGGTGCTCCTTGTGCGCGTCGTCCTGATTTCCAGGCAGTTTTTGGCAGCCGGAAAATATTATCCGTGCGGGGGGACGTCGGTACGGATCGCAATTCCTGGTTCGTGAAACGCAGCCTGAATGCGTCCCGACGTCACGTCGGCACTTTCCCGGATCACATTTGTATGTATATTTTCGTCGGTCGGTGTTTTGTACGATTCATACGGAAATAGTGTTTCCATACGAATCGTACTTGCATTTTTGTAATGTTTTTTAACCGGGTACGAGTCGGACGCAGAAAATGCTCCATCCGACGGTTCGTACCCGGTTTCTCCATGATTGGAATCGGCCCCTGAGTCTGCTTTTAATTTTGAACTGACTTATATATTATATATATTTGTATAGTTTTATATAATTTTAAAATGATAAAATAAATTAAAATTGCTCATTTATTAATTGTTTCAAAGTAAATATATATTAATTATTAGGTAGGTGTGTTTACATTTTTTACATTAATTTTATGTATTATAAGTTCAAAATTAATATTAAATCTACTTACTTTTTTATATTAGTTTTATTATATAGCATATATAACATTTATTATTTTATGTATATATATTATTTGATATTTTGTACAACTATATTTTTGACATCAATTTTTTTTTCCAATATTTTTTTACTCATCTGTTTAGGTATAGGGCGTCGATATTTTTGCATTCTATATTTTTGCATCAATATTTTTTACTTCTATATTTTTAACATCGATAATTTGTCAGTGAACCAATTCTGCATTCTTGTAGGGAAACTGATTGATTTGTTAAGCTACGAGGTAAAGACAGTTGATGTGAGAGGTGATTCTACAAACCAAACAATGACAATTTTTTTTTAAATAAACTAATTTCTATGAAGAAGACCTGGCTCTCTGGTAACTACAGTTATTCCAAATAAAAGGTTCAGAGTGTACAATTCAAAAACAAATATCCAAAAACAATAAAAGCATGAATTTATGTAAACGAGAGAAAAAGAAAAAGGAAGAAAAAGGAAAGAGACCCTAATAGAAAAACATACAAAGTTTATTTAATAAAACAGCTCAGTGTATTAAGCTGGTACATATAACATTAAAAACATATACATGACCAGACAAGTGGCAGACAAGGAGAAAAAGTACATAACATGGGAGTTTATACTATTTTTCATAAAACTCCAGTAGACAAAGAAGTATGTCCTCCAATAGTTGCAGCCACAATAGCGTCGACGGCGTTTCGACCTGTGGTGTTAATCCATGGTCATCTTCAGGACGATAAATGTACTGAGCATCCTAAGAAAGTGATTTCTGTGTTAAACAAATTTAGATAGCAATGTTATTTTGCTCCAGCGGTCTAAACTTCAGAAGCCGCTTGAAATAATATGCAAACGTCAGGAAGACTTCAACAACCTCAGTTTGAAGAGCCGATCGTGAACAATTATGAATTCAGGGGGTCATGGAGGGAGCAAATCGTCCTCAACTTCACCCTATTTAATCCAAGCGGGAGTAAAGCACCGCAGTTTCTGCTGCCACTGGTTTCGTGATATATCGTGCGGTTTGCATATTATTTCAAGTGGCTTCTGAAGTTTAGACCGCTGGAGCAAAATAACATTGCTATCTAAATTTGTATGCCACTTGTCTGGTCATGTATATGTTTTTAATGTTATATGTACCAGCTTAATACACTGAGCTGTTTTATTAAATAAACTTTGTATGTTTTTCTATTAGGGTCTCTTTCCTTTTTCTTTTTCTCTCGTTTACATAAATTCATGCTTTTATTGTTTTTGGATATTTGTTTTTGAATTGTACACTCTGAACCTTTTGTTTGGAATAACTATTGAATGCCCCTGGTCCAGGTGGTTTGGGCTGCCCTTGTGGTGGTTAATGATCTCTGGTAACTACAACATGTGATAAATGCTAAAACAACACAATATTAACTTACCAATTCTGAAATAGCTTAGCAAGAAAAATAAAACTGTAATAAGTTAAATGTCACAGTAAAGATCATTTAAGGCACTGCAAAATGAAAATGTTCTTTCGAAAACAATGGTAAGTCAAAAATCGATTTTCCTGTTAGTTTGGAAGGTCTACTTGACCTGACCAAGCCACCCTCTGTGACCAGACTGTGATAGAACATGTTTTAGGTAAATGTTGATGTTTTATCACTGCTAAAAATGGTTTACCTTTTTGCCAATTGAACGTCTTATGTGGGCAAAGCTGGGAGGTTTAGCTGAGCACACTGGAAATCGCTTGGGATAGTATTCCAACCCATTGTTGTTTTGCACTCCATGTCACCTCAGATTAAACCCAGTCATATGCATATCATTCTTGGTACTGCTCCAATAAGAACAGTCTAGCCTGAACTGCCAAACCAGGTCCTCTCTGAACTGGAACACAAGCAACCCAAGACTGGTTTCGGCCAAATTGAGCCTCTTACATCGGGTGCAGCTTGGTTCCAGAAGCACAGTGAGCAAGGAATGCTTGCAATAATTCTACTCACTGGTGATTGTGCAGCACAGCATTCCAACCCGTTGTTCTTTTCCCTTCCATCTCCTTTTATACTTTTGGTGAAGAGCGGCTCCTGGCAATGGTCTTTCAGAAAAGGGAGTAATGATCTTACCTTTTCCATTTCAGGTCCACAGCAAAATATCCATTTATGACTGGCTCTTGAAATCCCTCTGTAGCATCACAAGTTTCCTAGGCTTGTTTGGATTTCTTTATTTTCTAGATATAGGAGAGGCATTACAAATATACAGGTGAAATAAATGTCCCAGTTCTATGATTTTGCTTACCCTAGAAATGTGGATATAGGTTCATCTGTCTCATTGACCTTCTCTGACATTGAGTTTCAGTCAGGAATTTGCACAATGTGAGAAGGATGTATGACTAGCCCTGGGCCCGTATTTCCTCAGGGGCCAGTGCCATTAGAAAAATGGCCTGGTTCAAGTCTAATCCTAGTGTGACCTCTCTCCAATTCAGGAAGGGATTTCAGACCAACAGGCAGAAAAGTCTTCTAATGTTTGCATGCAGTAGGCAGTTCTCGTCTGAAAGTGGGTAATGCAGACAATTTGAAAAGGTGAAAGCTGCGTACGACTCCTTGAGTGAATTAAACTAAAATTGCTGCTCTTTCCCACTCACTATGTTCGACAAAGTAATTCAGTTTTTAATTTACAAAAATGCATCATAGAAAAGGCTATGTTCGAGTCCACTACAGGAAAGCAATACAACAGAAGTCTGATTCCCCTATATCTACTTCCCTTTCTCTTCAAACTCCTCTCCCAAGGCTGTCTCAGTTGATTAAAGAAAGTCCACCACATCTACTATTCTTTACCACCTGTGATTGACTATGGTTTTCTGAGGTTATAGTCTTTCGCAAAGAGACCTAGGGGCATTCTGCAGCACACATAGAAAGAGGAAAACACCTCTATGGATTTATTTTGTGAAAACTATCCTGTCTACAACCCAAGCACCCTTGCTCTATATTGCGAGGGTGCCTGCGTTGGCGATAGACTTTCAAAACTTAGCCACTGCATATGGAAAGCACAGGAATGCACCGTATTGAACGAACATGGTGCATTCCTGCACTTTCCTTGTGATGCATGGCAGTGCAGCAGGGTATCTTGCTGTGCTGTCTTGCGCCACCATTACCATAAATATGCCTCGTAGTATCAGAGTAAAGAGGAGAATGAACTAGCGGCTTTGTAAAATTATTTAACTAACTACCAACGTCTGCATCATATAGCTGGAGCAACTTTGCATTACATTTCTTAAGAAGATCAAACTAAAAATAAATAGCAGAAAATAACAACATAAATTTAACTCTGGTTTCTGATTTACTAGATAGGTTTACTGTGCGGTCAAAGTGGGAACGAGAAACTCATGGTACTTCCCAAGCTCATTTGGAGTTATTCTGCTATCAGAACTAAAGCCAAGATCTTCCCACTTCTCCCAATGCAGAGGGGCTGCACCTTGATCACTTGTTCTGTGACTTCTCTGTCTACTTAATTAGCTACTCACATACTGCAGTCGAGAACTGCATCTTGACGCCCAGTATCTCCTGTTAGTGCCAGCCATCCTTTTATTATTCTTATTCTGCTTTTCCTCTGACCACTGACACCTTAGTTTGCCAGAAACTATAAGTGCCTTACCCCATGCTTTACCCCCATTCAAGTGTTTTCCAAATAATTTGTTTACTTTAATCCATTGGCAGTGTTTGCCACTAACCATGATCACAGTCACCCTCTCAACTTGCACTGAACAAAGAATGTATAATATTTTGCTCCCATTTATTTAGTTAGTTATTTATTTGAAAAGTTTTATAAGGCGCGAACATGACCCTTGCCGGTATCAGAGCGCTGTACACAGAGGCAATAGCATGAATAAACTCAGTACATTATGGTTCAACACTGTAAAACAACTAGGAGTAAACAATCAAGATCAGGGACCGGGTAGTGGGCCCCACTTTTTCAGTTTATCATAGAGTGCAAAAGATTTCCTGTAACATTCAGCAAAACAATCATAAAGTGACTCGTCACAACATAGTAAAATAAATGACAAATCTGTAGTCGGCCCAGCTAGTATAGTTCTGGAAGGGCCCTAGTGTAAAATAACAATTTACCAACCATTCATAAGATAAATAGAGAATGATATGTTGGGATGAATGTCAAATCTGTCAATAAGGGGGCTTGAAAAAGAGTACAGGATGATGTAGTTAATGTTCACTCAGGAAAAGCCATTTGGCCTGTTTCTTGAAAGAAGCAGTGGAAGGATTGGCTCTAATCTCAGTAGGAAGAGTGTTGTAAATTCTAGGAGCACTTGGTACCTTCCTTCGTCATCAACTTAAGTTTTCAAACAGCTAGCATGCATCATTTTTATTTGTGTTTATTTTTCCCCCTGACGTGGCATTTTATGCTGTAATTTGTTTTGTATAGGATTTACATCATTCATGTATCATGTCTATAAAAACTCTCTCCCTATAGATTATTTTTTTGTAAATAATTTATTCATGTATGCAATAAAAAAACAAAATTATGACAAAACAATAACATTTGTATTAAGTTCTGTGCACTATTTCTGGGGGCTCAGCACCATTTTTGTAGTTTGTTTTAGTTGCAGGAAAAGGGCTTCTATGTTAGAAGTAAGTCCTATGATATCACCCATATCCTGTCCAAGGGCTTAGCTGATATAGGCCTGAATTTGTCCTTCAACTAGTTAAGACTTTGTAGTGTCTAAGAGGTTTTGTGTTACCTTATCCCTTGACTGATACTGGTGGTTGATGACTCTGATTGTGCCCTGGGCACTGCTAACCAGGCGCAGGGCAAGTGTTCTGTTTAAAAGGTTTATTGTAATTAGGTGTAATTACAATTGGCACTTACGGTCCCGGGTACATGTAGGGCATGTAGGTTTAGAGGACAAGTAGATGTAATGCACTTAAGTTTGTACTGCTGTGGTGCGTCCTGTGATTTAAAAAAACCAGCCCGGCCTTTTGGGTTTTAAAATAAAACCATTGTGCAAATTCGACTTTGGACTTAAATGTACTTCCAAAGTCTTAAACTACCTTTATTTGTACATATATGTCACTCCTAAGGTCTGCCGTAGGTGCCAAAAGTGTAGGGTGTCATGTTAAAATAAGCAGGGACATAGCAATATGGCTGCCTCCTGCTAAGCTGCAGCAGAGTTTGCGCTTCATTGATGAATTCCATGCATAATTATGCTAGCCTTACCGCTTTTGTCGAGACGCGGAGGCTTCCTTTGTTCAGCACTTTCTGGCTGTGTTCTTCTTGTGCCTTTCCTTGTTGACTGGGCTGAGAAAATTGCAGTAGACTGCTCTCTGGTTTTTTCAGTGCAAGTACTGCAGACTCTTAATGCCAGGAGGGTGGAGTGACTCCCAGGAAAGGGCCTGGCTGTGGTCTAGGCCACTCCCACAGTTAGTTTTAGCTGCTGCACAGCCCATTTTATGGTAGAGTTTTATTCCTGCTTACTTATTTCTCAGGCAATATTGTGACTGGCTTTTTATTTCTTTGTTTGGAATATGGAAGGCAATAATACTCAAGCTATGTATACTAAACTCAAAAAAAATATTTCTCCTCCACCAGTTAAGTCTAAACTAGTGGATATTAATGAGCCTTCATTATTCACTTTACTGGAAGAATTACAAGTTGTGCTTTCCAATACAGATAACATTGCATCTGCTATAGAAAAAAATGTACGAAAGGATATGGCTGGCCTTTCCATGAAAAGTCCCGACAATGTTATTAAAATTTAGGATAATAAATCTAAAATTTACCACTTTATGCCTATTGCATCTAAAATAGTACCAATGAATAAGTTATTACCGGACTTAGAAAACAGCAGTCGACAATATATTCTGCACATTTTTAATTTAGCAGAGCATGTGAAAGGTAATTACTGCAGGTTATAATTAGAAAACATATTACCTGGTCTTTTAAGTATAAAGGGGCTCATTGCGATGGCGTAATGATCGCCACTGCCGAGCCGGCGGTGGCGATCACTACGCCATCGTAATGAGAAATACCCACCACTATAATAGGACGGCGGTGGGTATTGCGGCAGACGCAAAGTCCGTCTGCCACTGTTCCGCTGGTGGCAATTGTCACGATTGCCTGCCGGGCAGAGCTGGGCCACTAATATGGTGGTGGTGCCTAGCAGGCAACGTCCGCCATATTGGGATGTGGGTGTTGTAGGTGGCTTTCATGGAAAGGCTGGCAGTGATTGGCTTTGGGGGCTGTTTGCGGTCCTCTCTGTGGTGGGGTGGTGGGTGCACTGGGGGGGTATATTTCCATGCACAAGGTGGCAGGCACCGCACGGTGCCTGCCACGTTGTGCATGGCAATGCACAACATGGCCATCTGACAATGTTACATTTCCAGATGCGACCTCCGCGGTAGCGGTTGCATCATTATCAGGGGTGCGGGACCGCCGCATGGCACGCAGGCGATCCTGTTACCGCTAGGATGGCGAGCCGACTGAAGTCCGCCCGCCATCCTAATGACCGCCAAAGTTCCCTGAAACATTTGTATTGGCAAAGTGCATAGAATTCCTTCTCATCGTAATCCAAGACAGGATAAGCCTCGACAAATGATATTTAAAGTCTTGCGGCATCACCATTTACTTTTGATACGAAAGGCAGCCAAAGACATTCCTTCTTTAATGGTCAATGGGGATAAAATTTGTATTCATTAGGACTTTGCTAAGGAAAGAGTTAAAATTCACAAAGAATTTGCTGATTTTCAACCAAGACTAAGAAATGCTGGTCATAAGTATGGTTTGTTTGCTCCGCCCCCTATGCGAATACGGAAAGATGGGTCCTCTAAGCCTTTTCATCATTCAGATGTTCTTCATCACTTTGTGGATCAACAGTCACAGTTCTCCATGGAAACAAATGAGATGGATACCTGAACTCAATGATAATTGAGTTCTGGTTTGCTAGCATTTTGATTAGAGTATTTTATAAGGTCATGTAGAGTACGGCTGTTTCTTTTTTGTGTCAATCATGTCTTTCTTTTCTTCTCTTTATTGGTATTAGAGCTACGCTTCTTTTTTCATTCTATCTGATTAGTCAATTCTTATATCCATCTTTTTTCTTCTCTCGTAATGTCAAATATTATCGGTATTAAAATTGTTTCATTTAATGTTAAAGATTCACTGCACCCTGCTAAGGTGCCGATTCCGATCCTGGAGAAATTTTCCCCGTACGAATCGTATCCGGATTTTTTTCCGTACGAATCGTACAAGTACCGTTCAAACTGGCAAGTACGATTCGTATGGGAAAAAATACATACGAATCGCATTGGGAAAATTCCCAGACACGTCCTCGGGTCGGAAAATGTGTCCGACACATCCTCGGACAATTTACCCTACGAATCTGAAAAATGAAGTCCGACCGCGCAAGTACGATCCGTCCCGTCCGTATGGAAAATACACCGTACGGACCGGACCGAACTGCAATAGCAACCATGGAGACATGTGCCCGCATACGCTCCGAACCCCCCCCAGACCTCATGGATGTACGTGCCGTACCCCCACCCATGTATGTACGAGTCGAACCCCCACCCGTGTATGTACACCAGTGTATGTACACCCGTGTATGTACGAGTCGAGCCCCCACCCGTGTATGTACACCCGTGTATGTACGAGTCGAACCCCCACCCGTGTATGTACACCCGTGTATGTACGAGTCGTACCCCCACCCGTGTATGTACGAGTCGTACCCCCACCCATGTATGTACGGTGCGTACCCCCAGCGCGTAGCGCTGGGGGTACGCACCGTACATACACGGGTGGGGGTACGACACATACATACACGGGTGTACATACACGGGTGGGGGTATGGCACGTACATACGCAGGGTCTGGGGGGGGTTCGGCACGTACCGGAACCCAAATTCCGCTCGCATCGCGCCGTACTTCGCTTTTCCGGCACTTTTTGTGTGCCGTAAAAATATTGCCGTCCGGACTGGTGTCGGTTCGAATCGTACTTCCTTGTTCGTGAAACGGAGCCTGACTGCGTCCCGACGTCACGTCGGCGCTTTCCCGGATCACATTTGTATGTATATTTTCGTCGGTCGGTGTTTTTTACGATTCGTACGGAAATGGTGTTTCCGTGCGAATCGTACTTCTATGATTGTAATGTTTTTTTACCGGGTACGAGTCGGACGGAGAAAACCCTCCGACCGATGGTTCGTACCCGGTTTTTCCAGGATCGGAATCGGCACCACAATGTACTAAGGTTTTAGATTAATTAGCTAAGCATAAAGCAGATATATGTTTACTTCAAGAGACTCATGTGGATTATAAAGTTTTAACTTACATGAATAAAAAATGGATGGGTTCTATTATTTCTTCCCCTGCTCTTGATAGAAAAAGTGGAGCTGCCATTCCTTTTGTAAAAAAAATCACATTTTAAATAAATGTTCTGATTCTGATGATCTTTTCATTATAGGAAATATCAAAATTGACAATAATGTTTAATATCTAATTAATGTTTATGGGCCCACCAACCATGATCCTGATTTTTGGTCCTGATTTACTTCAGAAGTACTAAAATTGGGTAATGGTCCTCTTATTGTTCGAGTTGATTTCAATCCTATTTGTGATCTATTGTTGGATCGAATTTTCCAAACCAAATACCATCCTCCAAAAGCTTTTTTCACTCTTAAAACTTCTTTTAGAACTACCAAAATGGTAGATGTTTGTTGTCACATAATCCTACATTAAGCAGTATACTTCTTTTTCTAACCCACATAATTCTTATTCTCAACTTATTTGTTAATAGCTTGTGGTTTAATATTTTTAATCCCACTATTCAGAAAATAGATATTGCTAACCATGTACTGATATCATTCATTTTATGTTTCAACACCCCGTCAGCATGTTCATGGTTGATGGTGCATGAATACCAATATTGCCCTTAATAAGAAAAATAAGACAAAGCTTTTGCATGCAATTATGATTATTTTTCATTTAATTCTGAAGGTTCTACGTCTATTATTAATCAATGGGACTCATTTAAGCATATATCAGAGGAGAAACTATATTCATTATGACACATGATAATAAATCATTTAATTCTTTAATTAAAGATTTGGCTAAACAAATAGCTAAATATGAACGTCTATATATTACTTCTAATCACATAAATTATAAGGTACAATTTAAAAAACTTTGTTATGAATACAACTCTATATTAAGCAATAGAGCAAGCATACAAATTCCTAATAACAGAGCTAAATTTTGTTTTAGTGCAAATAGATCTGGTAGACTTCTGTCTATCACCATATTAAAAAAGATAAAAATCAAATGAATGCTATTCACTCTCCAAATGGTTAAATTGCTTTATCCCACAAAGACATAATTAATGAGTTCATGAAATATTATTTTGACAAACCACCTACTAATGATATATTACAGATTGATACATTTTTTGAAGGATGTGGCTTACCTAAATGCCACTAGCAGACAGAACTAAATTGGATCTTTCAATTACTATAGATAATATACTTTCAGCAATTACATTTCTGAAGTTACATAAATCTCCAGGCCAGATGGTATTCCTGTGGAATTTTATAAGGAATTTTAACCCCACCTTTCATTACACTTGCTTTCTTTGTTTTCTCCATTTAGTAGTACTGGATCTACTTCAGGGTCGTTCTCTGAAGCGCTGATTATAGTCCTCCCGAAACCTGATAAAGACCCTTCTTTGGTTACAAATGATCACCCTATTTCTTTAATAAATCAAGATTGTAAACTTTATGCTAAACTTATTGCAAGTAGATTAGCTCTTGTGCTTCCTCATGTTATACATGTGGACCAGTCTGGCTTTATGAAAAACAGGCATTCAACGGATAAAACTAGATTATTATTTCATGCAACTGATGCTGGATCATTACTGCCTTTTCTAGCAGGTGTTCTGGCCTTGGATGCAAAAAAGACTATTGATAAAATACATTGCCAGGATACCCTTCGGGTGACAGTCTGCGCTATACAAGTACGCCATACATACATTGGCAATACCTTTTTTGCACCTTGTCTGCTTTCAATTTTGGTGCATTGTTTGTTGGTATGATTTCAGCTTTATGCTCCACTTCGTCTGTCAAACTTTTCCCATAAATGTTTCCTTTTTAGGGGAACTAGGAAAGGTTGCCCATTATCTCCTTTGCTTTTTCTTCTTGCAATTGAACCCTTATTAATCACTATTAGAAATTGTGTAGCAATCTAAGGCCTGCAGATAAACAAAGTCCCTATTAAAACATCAGGTACCACAAGCCTTCAAAGAAGCAGTCATTATTCCACTTCAGAAAAAACAAGGTGCTCACCCTCAGAGGCTGGACAACTATAAGCCTATATCCCTTCTTCCCTTCCGGGCCAAAGTGCTAGAGACCTGTGTAGCCAAGCTTCTTAGCACCTTTATAAAAGACACCAAGTTTTTTAGATTCACACCAGGCAGGCTTCCGCTCATCCCACTCTACTGAATCCATTATTATATCCGTCATGGATGACCTAAAAGGAAAGGCTGATAAAAACTGTACTCAAGCCTTGATAATCTTGGACATGTCTGCGGCATTCAATACCATCAACCATGACATTCTGATGGGACGTATTGCTGCAGCAGGTATCAGAGGTGCTGCCTAAATTGGTTTCAATCCTTTTTCGAAAGCCGGAAACAATCAGTGTGACTTTCACCCTACAAATCCATCACTTTCAACACGAACTGCGGAGTACCGCAAGGCTCCTCCCTGTCCTCGCACCTCTTTAATATATATATTTGCCCCCTCATATGCACGCTTTGTCAGATGAGGGTACAGATCTACAACTATGCTGACGATATGCAGTTGATCTTTGCCATTGAGGATTCCACAAACTCCAAGGAGTTTGTCAAGAATACCTTGCTGTTCATCAGGAATTGGATGAATAAAAATCAATTAAAACTAAACTCCGGAAAAACTGAAATCATCATCCCTAACAATAAAATTCAGCACTGGACTCCTGCCCACTGGCCCTTAGAGTTAGGACCTTCACCAGTCCTTAAGAACTCAATAAAGAGCCTAGGCATACATATCGACTCAGGCCTAACCATGAACTCGCAGATTGGGGCGGTCACCTCTGCCTGTTTCTACCAACTATGGAAACTGCAAAAAATCTGGAGGTTTTTCAGCTGAGAGGCCAGTATTCAAATCATCATTTCCTTGATTCTATCAAAGATTGGTTATGCAAATGCAATTCACCTAGGCATCCAGTGCAACCAGAAACATCGGCTGCAGCTGATACAAAATCAGGCAGCTAGAATTATCTGTCACGTCAAGCCACTGCTGAAGGAACGACACTGGCTTCAAGTGGAACAGTGTTAAATGTTTAAAACAGGATGCATCCTGTTTAAAGCTAATCATGGCGTTGGCCCAAAGTATATATCCTCAAAAATTCACAGATACTCCCCACTGCACACTTTAAGATTCATGCACATGAATCTATTGGTGGTACCGGGTTTCAGATGTAAACGGACAGGAGGGCTGCGCTTCTCAATTCAGGTGCCCCAATTTTGGAATGCACTGCCCTCGTAATTGAGACTTGAAACCGACCACTTGTGTTTCAGGAAAAAGCTGAAGACCTGGCTTTTTACCCAAGCTTATAGTTAGACATGTAACTTCTTTAATTGGTGACTTCAAAGTAAACCCAGCGCCAAGAGACCTGTTGGTGAACGTGCACTGTACAAATTTTCAATAACATAACAGATGATATTCTCTTCTACATTGCTAATCCAGAATCTTCCATCCCTCCATTTTTGAGTTTAATTGATTTGCCTTAAATGTTAAATTGTTCGTCTGATATGCTTACCATTAAAGACATTTTTGGCAAAAAGATAAGCTTAAATATTAAGGGGTCGATTCCGAGCCTGTATTTTTTTTTTTCGTACAACTCGTATCCGTAATTTTTTCCGTACGAATCGTACAAGTCCCGTCCGACCCGTGAAGTACGATTCGTACAGGAAAAATACATATGGATCGGCCCGATCGGGAAAAGTTAATACGAGACGGACCTGGACACTTTTCTGTCCGAATGGTAAAAATACAGTCTGACCGTACAAGTACGATCCGGACCGGCATTCCGATTTACGAATCGTACGGAAAACGTCCCGTACACGGGGAATGACTTTACCCCCTATGAAGGAACTTTGTACGACTCGTATCCCAGGAAAAGTTGTTCCCGGGGTATGAGTCGTACATACGAGTCGTACAGTGGTAAAAGTCGTACATATGAGTCGTACAGGGGTAAGAGTCGTACATACTAGTCGTACAGGGGTACGAGTCGCACAGGCCCCCCATGCATATGTACGCACCTTACAACAACATGTATGTATGCTCCGTACATACGCAATGTTGGGGTACGCACCGTACATGCACAACCATGGGGGTGTATGCCTGTACGACTCGTACCCCTGTACGGCTTGTACCCCTGTATGACTCGTACCCCTGTACGACTTCTACCCCTGTACGGCTCATACCCCTGTACGACTCGTATGTATGACTCGTACCCCTGTACGACTCATACCCCTGGGAACATGTGGAGTATGACTCGTACCGCGGAGAACGTCTCGTATGACCTTTTACGGCTGTTTTTGGCTCCCGTAAGAAAAGAGCCGTACGGAGTGCTGTAGGGACGAATCGTACTTGCTGGGTCTGAAACCGCTGCTTAAATACGTCCGGACGTCGCGTACAGGCTGTTCCGGATCCAAATCGTTGTTTTTTTTCTACCCATACGGTCTTTTGTATGATTCGTACGGAAAGCGGCTTTCTGTACGAATCGTACTTCCTAGGTTGTAAGGAAAGTTTACCGGGTACGAGTCGTATGGAGAAAACGCTCCGTACAAGGATTTGTACAGCCTTTTTCCAGGATTGGAATCGGCCCCTATATGTCTAGGAATATTTTTTGTTAGCATCATAAAACTATCTCTGTCATTGAATTTTGAATCTGCTTTGGCGTATATTAAGGATACATTTAAGAAATGGTCCACTTTACGCTTATCTTGGTGGGGAAGAATAGATGCAATTAAAATGATCATGGCTCCAAAACGTTTTTATCTGTTTTCAATGATACCTATTCAACTCCCTCTTAAATGTTATAAAACCATGAACAAATATTTCTCTAAACTTATTTTGGAATAACAAATCTCCACTGTTAAGTTATAAAGAAATGAAATTGTCTAAAAACAATGGCGGGTTTGATTTATTGGATTTCCTAGTTTATCATAAAGCTTTTATCTTAAAATGAAGTACTTTATGGTTTCAGCATATAGAACCTAATAATTCACCTTCATGGCTTCGCATTGAAAAAAATGTAATATCACAATTTCCTTTACCTGCTTTAGTTACAATGTCCAATTATTCTGCTTTGTTTAAGAAATCAGTAATGTTGAAGTATACAAAATTGATATTACATGATTTGGATTCTGTTTTACAGTGTTCTATTTCACATACAATAAATTTAACGTTGTGGCATAATCCGTTATTAAAATTAGCTCACCAAACACATTATTGGCTTTAATGGATTAAAGCTAGTATTTTTTATTTAAAAGATACTTACAGTAATAATGCCTTTTTAAGTTTTGAACGAATTACTACAAAGATTTAATTTGCAACCATCAGATATTTATAAACATAAATGGTTATGTAACTCTATTCTTGATTCATTCCTGAATTACTTTAATTTGGAATTGTATCTCCAAACAATAGCTTCTTCAACCCATGTAGTGTCATTAATATATAAAAAGTTGAATAATTCTAATGGGGGTAATATCAGTTTTCTTTCTACGTTTTGGAATAAAGAATTAGACTTAGCATTATCTTTTTATATATGGAGGAATGTTGAATTCTGTATCGGGTTTGTTGCCTGTATCAAACTTTAAATCAAACTAATTCCTTTTTACTTTTTAATTGTCTATGGTCACCCTTAAAATTATATAACGCAAAATGTTTACATTTCCCTACTTGCTGGAACTGTTCTTTAAATGCAGGTTTCTTAAGGCATATGTTATACGATGTTTGGCAGGTTATTACACAAATATTGAATGTCACAGATGCTTTATCATATACTATAGTGATTTGTATATCCTATTCACTCTCCACTAAAATGTCTCTAATGAACAACAGCATTTTTGATTTCTTATTATCCGCAGCTCTAAAATCAATCACTACTAATTGTAAAAATGCCTCATTATTTTCAGTTCATGCGTGGTGGGCTTGGATAATTTTTACTAGGAGAGGTGCTAATTTGACGTTATCAGTTATCATTCATAATAATCTAAATTATCAAATGTTTTAGAAAACAATTGATGGTTATCTCGCTTTAAATCATGAAGTAAGTGTTATTATAGGTATTAACTTTCTATGTACAGGTTTAACATTTAACTTTAATAGCTCTATAAATTTATAGATATAGATTTAATTGTTCCCCTTTTCATTTCTCTAACAGTGATATGATTTTAGTATTATAGGTACTCTATCAATTATATTGATGCTTATTTATAATATATAATGTTTATTTGCTTACATATTGCTTCACTTTATATCTATTTGTGCGTTTTCTGAGCACTTTTTGTAGATTTTCTTTTATCAAAAAATTTATAAAATCTTATGAACACAAAAGATGTTTAATTTGCGCTGGTGAGGAAATAACTGCCAATTTAGTTTTTTTTAGGCTAATAGCAGGAGGCTTTATTTAACATCAATTACTTCTATCTGTTGACATGAATGAGCTAAAATGTACTTCAAAGTATGAAAATATTAGTTGCAATAAATCCAGCAACTTGTCAAGGGTGGATTTACTATAAAAACTTCAGCAAAGTAGCTTTAGAAATGCTTTTCTAAAGTTACCTAAAATCAGCCCTGCGGCAGCCTCTTCTTATTGGTCTGCCCTTGAGAGGCTGAGCCAAGCTGAGCTGATGAGGTTTGATGTGCCCTGGGCTGAGACCAAGGAGACATCTGGTGGGAGGAGATCTTTAGCGGCAGATGCCTGGAAAGGAAAGGGACTAGGTAGACAAACTGGCCTTTAAAAGGAGAAAGACAGTGGGGACAGGAACCAGGCCCACCCCCACTTCCTGCACCCCCAGCCAGGTGGGAGCTGCTGAGATTGCATTAGGAGAGGTGCAGGAAGGGGAGAGTATGGACAAGTTAGCCACCCTATGGGTTGGGTTAGCCAGACCTGAACCTCCAGGAGAGATTTTCTTACTGTTTATTTTTTGTGGACTAGTGCTTTCTGGGACAGGAAAATGCCACACTTCAGGGGAATGGTCATCACTGAGGGTGGCACCCGGCACCCCATTGGTCAGGAGTACCCCACTTCTGGTAGGGTACTCCAGGTACTCCACATGGTGCCATTTGTTCTGACTTTACAGCATGGGACAAATGTCCAGTGCTAAAAATCAGCACGACCAGCATGAGTTACCTATCTCTGCTGCTCGCGGAACTCCCTCCACTAACTCCTCCAAGGCCTAATTTTAAGGACATACCTCTCTTCCTATGTCCTACTTAGAGCCTACCTTAGGGGTGACTTATATATTGTAAAACAGGACTTTATAGACTTGTCTTAAATATTAACTCTACCTAGAACCAACACTGCACAAGCAGGCTGTACAGTAGAAAGCTGAGATATGTTGAAAGGGCAAGCAGTCTGCAGGGCTAACATATGTCAGTCCCTGTTGGGGTGTTTCTTTCCATATTTAAGGTAGTATGTTGGTATATGATTGCCTCTCTTGCTGACTCTAATGATCCCAAAATGTGTATGGAAGGTGATGCATGGTTTGGTTAGTGTGTCTGTTTGAGAGCAGGTGTATCTCTGTGTATTGGGTATTGAACAGTCTCTGTACATGTCTGACTGGGTATGTAAGAAGCTGTATCATTTTCTAGTTAGCTATGTGAGTTGCAGTACTGCTGTGAGACTGGATGTATAACTAGACATATGGCTCTGTAAGGGCAGATGTGAGTAACTGAAACTTGAAACTATATGTATTTTGTTTTACGTTTTATTGTAAATGCCAAGTCTTCCTAGCAGTAACAATGCACATACAGTTTCTCTAGTGGCAGGCCTGAGACATGTTGAAAGGGAAAATGGTCTCCATGCCGGACTTCTAAGTGTCAGCTCCACAGTACAGATATGAATGAATGTGTCAGTCCCTACTTGGGCTTCTCTTTCTATATTTAAGGAAGTATTCTAGTATATAACTGCCTCTTCCACTGACTCTATGGCTCTGTAAACGTGTATGGAGAGAGCTGCCTGAATTGGTTACTGGGTGTATTACAGAGCATTGGTGTATTTAAGGCTGTGTGTAACTGGCTCCATTTGGCCTACTTACATAAGAGCTCTGTGGGTCTACGAGGGAATGTTGTAGAGCTTCTATGAATGTCTGTCTGGCTCTGTAAGTGCCTGTACATTTTTTTTTAAGGTACTTATGCAAGTTGTAGAATAGGTGTGAGAGTGCATGTAATGCTGGGCATAAGAGCCTATATTGGACAAGAAAGACACTGAAACTTGAAAATATATGTCTAAAGTTGGAAGCACAGATATCATTGCTATTTATTTATTTAAAATGAGTTGTGTACTCGCCGCAACCTGTTATGTAGTTCTAGCAAAGTTTTGGTAGTAGTAATACACATATATCGACACTTGTATGGCTTATTTTTAGGTTAGAGGTTTACTAATGTACTAGAGATTGCAGTGTACTAACAAAGCAAATTAATTTTATGGTCTTCAAGTTGATTTTAGATGGTCGCAACACGGTCATGCACCATCGTGGCACAAATTTCCGGCGTCGCGCTGGAGATGAGACTCCGGCGTTTTTTTTACATTTTTAAAATACATATGTACACACTTTTACGGTTTACTTAAAGGGAAGATGTATACTAATAGTAAAAAAAAATGTTGAATTTGAGAGAAAATATGTTATAATTAATGCTTTATTATGTTTTACGGCTACATGTACAAGGCGTGATGGAGCCCCGCTGGGGTCGTAAATCCCATGTGACACAGAAACAAAGGGATTTGATAGGTTAAACACCTTTGATTACAGAAAGGTCCCACCCCTTTCTTCCTTTTTTGGGACGTGTCTGTGAGTTTTCACCGTTTTTTGGAGTCAGCTAGCATTTTGAATTTCTCTTGGTGTTTTTTTTTTTAAAGAATTTCCATCCAATTCACTATGGCTTCAACACCAGAGTTCCTTGAGGAAGAAGAAGAGATTCTTCCGGAGGAAGAGTAAAAGATGTCACAGAATAAAGGAGACCATTGTATGGGACTTTTTTTTCCATCCCAGAGGCGCAAAAAAAAGTATATATTCGAAAGGAGACATACACCATATGCAAGAAGGTCCTCTCACTTGGGAATGATAAGAAATACTTGTATGATACTCCTTCAATGTATAAGCACCTTAGAACAATTCACAGAAATCGACTGGCAAGAGGGGAAATGAGAAGGCTTAAGGAGCAGAAATCAACATTTGCAGCCCAACAAAATGTAGCAGGAACATCTGCTTTAGGAGGACATCTTATTACTCTTCCTGATTTTGTGAAAGCTGGCATCTTTTTTCCAAAATGTAGCACAATCCTCAGTATTGGAGAGCAGGTTGGGGATACAATGCTACAAGTATAAATAGACACCCTGCTTGGTGATTGGTGTTCCATTTGTTTGGGGGAAAACAACAAAAAACACCCCCAAAAATTCAAAATGTTCAGAATAACCAAAACAATCATAAAATTGTTCACCCCCAAAAATGGTTCTTGGTAGAACTACCTACTCTGGTTTCAGAAAGAAAATATATACCTTAAATGTTCGTTTGTATGAGTGACAGTCTATGTTGGTACATCCATTAGTGTGTTAGTGAGTGCTTAACTTAGTATATGGTTGTCTAAGTCACTGAAAATATGAATAAATGCATGTACACAGGCTGTATAACTGAGTAAGTAAAATTATAATGATTGTAAAATTGAATGACTGAAGGTGTGAATTACTATACTGGTGACTAAGTCACTGTGGGGCCGATTCACAGAATTAATCTGAGACAAAACCCTAAACTTACTACTTTTGGTATTCACAGAAGTCATTTAGTAGTAGTAAAGTTAGCATTTTGTCTGAAATTAGGATTTTGTCTTAAGTTAGGATTTTGTCCTAAGTTAGGATTCTGTCTTAAGACCAAAACTTAAGACAAATTCAAGTTTAACTTAAGTTTAACTTAAGACAAAATCCTAACTTAAGACAAAATCCTAATTTAAGACAAAATCCTAACTTTACTACTACTAAATGTCTTCTGTGAATACCAAAAGTAGTAAATTTAGGATTTTGTCTCAGATTAGTTCTGTGAATCGGCCCCTGTGTGAGTAGTTGTATGAGTATGTGAATGCCTTATTGTGCATATGACTAAGTAAGAGAGTGCAAGAGTAACTGTTTGGGTCAGTGATTGTATGGATAACTTGTAGTATCAGTGAGTGAGTGGGTATGTGTGTGATTGCATGGGTGGCCAGGGTCTGCGTATCTGCCTGTATAGGGAACTGAGTAGGTATGTGAGTGTGCGTATGCTTGAGTGAGAGGGTGGATAAGTGGCTGTATTACTGAGTATATGGGTGTTCAATGGCTGTGTTGGTGAGTTAAAGGGTTGAGGAACTTCGATTTCCGATCGCGATCGAATCGACCCGCCATTTTGTGCTCCGCCGCCATTTTGTGTTGCCATCACTCAGGCAGCACGGCGAACAAAGTCTATTCTGTTTTTTCTGCAGCTTCGTGTTAAAACAGTCCTTCTGCCACTATTTGTAAAGCTGGTGTTAGGACTGGCCGAGTACACTAATCCCCGTCTGGTTTTCTAATCCCCGTCTCAACTATCTGTTGACTCACACTATTCTTTTCTGACTTTATCTTACCGTCTGGCCTTCACTGTCCTCTGCTAGCATTCTCTCGTTTCACAACTGTCCTCCAACACACACAAACGTATCTCGCCACCTGCAAGTTAGTGACGAATCCGTTAATTAATTAGTTTGAGGGAGGGGTGACAAACATAGTTGGAGGAGAGGTTTCTTCGAGTCATCTGACACTTTGTTTTCCAATCTCTCCTATTGGTTCTGTCCTGTTTTCCAACTTTCCTTATTGGCTCTTTCTTGTATGTTCTGGGTGTATATTTGGTTAATGTATATGTTATCTATATGGTATAAAAGATTGTGCGCCACAGAGTGAAGTGGCAGTCTCCTGAGAACCTAGCTTGTGTACTTCTGGGATAACTGTACTAGCTGCAGCTAATAAATCTGATCTTCTAACGCCTAACAGAGTGTCCCGTGTCTCTGTGTAACTGAGCAGGAGAATCCAGGAGATTAAGGTGTACCCTGCGCCGCCAGGCCCAAAAGGTTCTGGTTCTTCAACAGGCGCCCAACGTTGGGCGGCTTCAGTGGTACCGGTTCTGCCCGAAGGTCGTGAGGAACCCCGCAAGAAAATTCCGGAGGATTCGCGAGCCACATTAGGCGACCCCTGTATGTCAAAAGTGGTCCGAAGGTCTTTTGCAGCGCGGTTACTCCTTCCTGACGGCTACTGACGACCGCTGCCCTGACTGCCGCCCTGCCTTGGCCCTTCCTTTGATGATGTATGGTAAGGCGAGACGATAGACGGGCCGCTGTTGGTGTAAGAAGACGTCCTTAGTTATGTATTTCCGTGGGTCGCACCAACAATTTTTGTCCTTTGTTTTCTTAGTATTTGTGGTTCTTAGATTCGACTATTGCAATAGCCGAAGCCGAGGGTAAGTGCATTTGTGCTGCATAAACTGAGTTTTACCCCCTTGAAGTTTGTGAACAGTCCGGTGAAATCACGAGATGCCTGGTCTGCCTAAGTTTGGAAAATGTTGTTGTTTGGGTTGTAATAGGGATTCCCGGCTTGAGGACTCTTGTCCGATTCCTTCGGTTGGAACTCCCACATATGAGCTCTATTCGAAACATGGTATTGGCCCCATTGCCTTTAACAAGACGTGGACCCGATACACGAAGAAAGATGGTGTTCTAAAATGGCCAGAAAATGGTAGTTTTGATCCTGATGTGTTAGACAATTTAGAAACAGTCTTGTTCAAAAGAAAAGCCCGGCCGGCAATGTTTGACTCCTTCCGCCTTTGGCGTAAGGAAGCCAAACAGAGAGAAATTAAGCAAGCAAAACGAGATAGAAAAGCACATGGTATGACAATTATACAGGCTGCCCAACAATTCAAAGATGATGAAATTGATAATTTCAGAGAGACAGCATCGCATGGCGATAGATAAATGCTACCCGGGGTCCCTGTTTCCCCTTCCGATACTAAGAAAGATTTAGAAGAAAATCCCCTAATGTCCCATTTATTGAGGTTGCCTCCACCCTCTGCACAAAGTGCCAATGCACCCCAATTGTTACAGCCTGTTCAGCCGCCAGCGGTACCTCCGCCTGTTCCGGCTCTTCCGCATTTGCCTCCTCCAGTATTACCGCCTTTGCCAGTTTTACCAGTAACTTCAACTTCTTTGCCCTCATCTCCTGATCTTAGATCTCCTTTGCCTTCTGCTCCTCCTGCAATTATCGGTGCTCCTCCTGTCAGTTCTCCTAATACTTTGTCTCCAATTCTTATGTCCAATTCTCCGTCTGTGAGTAAGCGTCTCACAGACACTGTCACTGGTATTTTATCTCCTTTCTTTGGAGCTTTAAATGTGGTTCCGGCTTTTACTCGGAGACAGTCTCATAGTCAGTTCCCAGATTTTGAAGAACGAGAAAGGTTGGACTCTCTTGCACGTAAATGGATCAAAAAGGGTCCTCAATACAGTGTACTTGATATTATGCGTACTTTTTCACAATGGAATGCGCCTACGCAAAGATATGTTTTCGATGCAATGTGCGATACTCTCATTAAAGAATGGGAGGATGTGAATTTAAATTCGGTTCCACAAGGCTTGTTAGATGTTCAGGCGGACTTTGATAAAGGACTTATTGTGGGTTCTAAATTTGAGAAAGCTGTAAGGACACTTATTTTTTATAGATCCTTATTGTTCTCTCAGGCTTTCCTTGATTATGATCCATCGGTTAGGCTAACACTGAAAAATTATCCCATGAGAGAGGTTCCTCCAGTATGGAAGGAAGAGGTTCCAGCAGCAGGTAACGTACCACTTATTCCTGCTCATTTTTAGCGTATATGGGTACATGTCCCTTGGAAGAGATCTGAAGTTTTGGCCCTTAAACAGACTCTACCGGATCCTCGTAAAAACCCTGCAGGCTATTATAAAGAACTATCACTGACAGTTGATGCTTACATCATGAACCTAGCTGATATCGATATGTTAATGGGAAATGTAGTCCCACAGACAATATGGGCTAAGATTCGTAAGGAAAATCACGCACAGGAATTAGGTGCTACTTGGGATGTTATAACTGGCACAGATAGAGACCAAGTGAGTGGTGCAAAGCCTGACGCTTTGATTTCGGAACTCCCTGGTAGGATTATTACATTAATGAAAACGATGATGCCTGCATTGAGAGTTAATTGGGATAAACTAGCAGCATGCAAACAAAAGAAAGATGAAAGTGTCTCTGATTTCTTCACTCGTTTCGAGGAGACATTTATTGATCACAGTGGTCAAGACATGGCTACAGAAGGTGAACAGCGATTATTTGTGGACAAATTCGTATTCAATTTGCTTCCCGAGCTGTCATACAAATTGAAAGATTCTGAAAGTTCATGGGCTGTTTCTTCTTCTGCTCAAATATTGGCTACTGCACAATATTATGAAAACAGCGATAAAGAAGAAAAAGAAAAGCAAGAGAAAAAGACGAAAGAATTAAAAACGAAGGTTCTCATGCAACAAGCTTATCCTCCTCGCTATGCTCAGCCTCAAATTCAGCAGCCTTCGCAGTTTCAGAGGGTGTATCAAAAGCCTGAACCATACAATCCGCGACCTTTGTTAGGACCTAATCAATGTGCCTATTGTAGAGAAGAAGGTAATTTTAAAAATAGTTGTACGGTTTTATTACAATGCAATGGAGCATTGTCTGTTCCACGAGGTCGTGGTGGCTTCCAGTCAGCAAACAGAGGTAGAGGTCGAGGTGTGTTGACTAAAGAACAGCGTGCCCTTCCTTCTCCCAATTCCATGAACTACTTTGATCAGCAAAATGTTAGGTCTACACAGTACTATAATGAAGACCACTATATTGAAAACGGAAACAAAAGTCTTCATGCCAACTAGGACAGCGATGGACAAAGTAAGGGAGTTGTGTCGATTCCAGTAGATCAGAGTGGTCCTTATGTTAACGTCACTATAATGGGTGTTTTAGAGCCATTTCTTTTAGACACTGGGGCGATGAGAAGTTCTATCATTCATTCTAAACTCCCTGGGGCACCTTTGTCTGGCTTAACGAACGTATCTGTAGGATTTTCTGGCGCCCCTGTTCGTAATCCGGTTTCTTGCCCTGTGCCTATTTCAATTGGCCCTTATGATTTGGAAGCTCCACTTCTTTTGACGAATGGTTGCAGTGAGAATCTGTTGGGTTTAGACCTATTGAAAAGAATGCATGCTACAATATATTGTTCTCCGTCTGGTGTACATCTTACTCTAGGACAGAACCTGATTTCTCCAATGTATTTGTCCAAAGATCAGTTTCCACCTGAATTGCTTTCTCTTCCGACAACGCTTTGGGTCACGGGTCCGAATGATGTGGGCTGTCTCAAAATTCCACCTTATGTTGTCACTCTTAAGCCCAATGTTGAATTACCGCGCATCCCGCAATATAGAATTTCCACTGAAGGTGAAAAAGTGCTTTTGGAAATCATTCATGATTTGATTCAGAAGGGTGTGGTTGAAGAAACAAGAGGTAACACATGCAATAGTCCTATTCTTCCTGTTCTTAAACGCACTGATCCTTCTCAGCCACCTGTATATCGTTTCGTAATTGATCTGCGGGATGTAAACAAAATTGTTGTACCACAATTTCCTGTTGTTCCAGATATCATTGCTTTGTTGACGATGATACCTTCCACAGCGACTTGGTTCTCAGTTATCGATCTAAAGAATGCCTTCTTTGGTATTCCCATTGCAGAAGAGAGTAGAGACATTTTTGGCTTCTCTCTTGGAGGCCGAAGCTTCCGGTTTAAGCGCGCACCTCAGGGCTATTGTGAAAGTCCCTCCATTTACAGGCAAGCTTTAAAATGTCATCTTGATACTTTTCATTTGCCGTCTGGTGCAGCTCTTATCCAATACATGGATGACTTGTTAGTCGCTGCTGATTCAGAAGATATTTGCAAAAATGTCACTGTTGCATTTTTACGCCATTTGTTTAATCTGAATCATAAGGTTTCACCTTCCAAATTACAAAATGTCTGTCGAGAGGTTACCTACTTGGGTCATCTCCTATCAAAGGAGGGACGACGATTAACCCCAGAATGAATTCAGGCGATTACGCAAATGTCTGTACCATCCACACAAAGGGAGGTACGTGCCTTTCTGGGTATCACCTCTTACTGTAGGCAGTGGATCCCTAACTTCTCTCTGATAGCCAAGCCTTTGTTGACACTCACTTTAAAAGATACGCCTCAGCCCCTTCCATGGGCTGATGAGTGCCAAAAGAGTTTTACCGACTTATGTACTGCTCTGTGTTCTGCTCCTGTATTGGGTACTCCTGATTACAGTAAGCCTTTTACGCTCTATGTTCACGAGAGAGAAGGTTGTGCGTTGTCAGTTTTAACAAAGCAATTCGGAGACAAACCGCGGCCATGTGCCTATTTTTCGGCTACATTAGATCCTGTAGCTAAAGCATTGCCCAGTTGCCTCAAAGCGACAGCAGCAGCAGCAATTTCTATTCGACAGTCTGCTGGAGTGGTGTTGGATAACACTCTCATTGCCATGGTACCACATGCAGTGGATACCTTACTAAACAGAACGAAAATGCAGCATCTTACGAGTGCTCGTCTAACTGGATATGAGCTGACACTTTTGGCTAGTCACGTACACATCAAACGATGTAATACTCTGAATCCAGCTACTCTGTTGCCCCTTTCAGATGAGAAAAGTGTTGAGGAGCAACATGATTGTTTCTTCCGTACTGAGGAAGAGACAAAAGGAAGAATTGACTTGAAAGACACACCACTAGAGAATCCGGATGGAACTCTATGGGTAGACGGTTCTTGTTTTAAATGCCTAATGGAGATACAGTTTCAGCCTATGCTGTAACTACTTTGCATACAGTCGTGGAAACAGCACGTATTAGACATAATTCAGCTCAAGCAGCAGAATTGATGGCTTTAACGAGAGCATGTGTATTGTCAAAAGGGACGAGAGTGAACGTGTACACCGACAGCCAATATGCCTTTGGTGTAGCGTTCAATTTTGGACGTCTTTGGAAGGAAAGGGGATTTCTCACTTCTCATGGCACTAAAATACAACATGGTCAGTTAGTGACTGATCTCCTTGAATCACTTGCCTTACCCACCCAAATAGCAATTGTGAAGTGTAGTGCACACAAAAGGATTACAGATGATGTTGGTCGAGGAAATGCATTTGCAGATGAAGTAGCGAAAAAGACAGCGAGAGATGCAACAAGTCGAATGTATGTGGCGGGTCCTGCAAATTGGGTTAGAGAGAGAGGAATGTATGAGGATACAATGGAAAGCGATTCAGAAAGAGGCTTCAGAGAAAGAGTTGAGCAAGTGGAGAGAAAGTACAGGAATGTTGGATGAGATGAGTTGTTGGGTGGAATTATCTGAACACCAACGTTGGTTGTTACCAGATGCCTATGTACTTCCAGTGGTTACTATGGTGCATGGTCCAGCCCACTTAAGTGCAAAAGGTATATGCAAACTTCTGGCTCCAGTGTGGCAAAATGAACAAATCCCAAAATGCGCAGACAATATAGTGAAACATTGTATTGTTTGTTTAATGTACAACCCGGGAAAGGGAACCCCAACTCCAGCAGGTCACTTTGCTCCTCCAACATATCCATTTGAGGTGTTGCAGATCGATTATATTCATATGGAGCGATGCAATAACCTCAAATATGTTCTGGTTGTAGTATGCGCCTTTTCAAGATGGATAGAAGCATACCCTTTAAAAGACAACACATCCTTATCCACAGCCAAAATCTTACTGAAAGAATTTTTCCCCAGGTTTGGTTTGCCGCGCATTGTCTGCAGTGACAATGGGAGCGAATTTGTTGGCCAAGTCATGCAAAAAGTTTGTGCAGGTCTTGGTATCAAGCAAAAGTTCCATGCAGCAAATCATCCACAGTCAGCGGGTTTAGTAGAATGCTACAACGGTACATTAAAGTTAAAACTAGCGAAGGTTCAGGCTAGTAAAGGAGTCAATTGGCCCGATGCCTTACCATTGGCTCTCCTGTCCACGAGAACTGCAGTACACTCTCGTTTGGGACTTAGCCCATACGAAGTGGTTTATGGACGCCCGGCTAATGTATGGGGAGTCCCTCCCCCTAGGAAATACTCAGACTTGCCATATCCAATGTTGATTGACTACCTGCATGATCTTACGACTAAATTGCGTTTTCTCCATCAACAGGTTCAGAGTGCTCTACCGGAGGCCTCCACAGAACCAGGTCATTCCATCCGACCAGGTGACTGGGTCTGCACCAAGAATTTCCAAAGGACGAAAAATTTGGAGCCCAGGTGGAGGGAGCCTCGTTTAGTACTCTTAACCACGAGAACAGCAGTCAAAGTCGAAGGAAAGAAAAATTGGATTCACGGTGTGCATTGTAAGAAAGTGCCTTTGCCTCTACCTTTCGATCAATGGGTTCGTAGAGGTGTTGGTGACTCAGAAAGTGAAAAAGTTCCACGATTTGTACCTTTCAGTGATGCACACCTAAATGGAACAGTGTCTGAAAAAGAGGACGACGACATTCTTCAAGAAGCAATACCATCACATCATCGCTTGAATACGACTAATCCACAAACATTGTTCCCAGATCAAACCACACCTGGAAAAGAACATTATAATTTGAGACCTAGACAAAAGAACTCTTAAGATTTTTCTCTCTTGTGTAGTATTCTGTCCCGGTTGCAGGGTCACGGTAGGAGTCTTAATTGTGACCTGAGTAGTGGCAATAGGCCTGCAGGACTTGCAGTGTCATAGGACGGCAGATAATCATAATTGAGTGATCGAGGAAGATTGCCGTGAGCATCCATTAGAAAGATGGAAACTACACTAGGCAAAAGAGAGAGAAAGGATGAAATAAAGAAAGAATCCTGTAAATTAATGTACAGTCGTTTTAATATAACCTTATGTATTATTATATTATTATGTATTGCTTTGGCGTTTATAGGTTGGATTATTTATGCTCTGCAGCAAAAAGTTGTCTCTCCTTCTTCCTCTTCGTCTTCTTCTAATGTCTCTCCACATCTCTTTCATACCCTTCCTCAACATGAGCTCATTAGAAGAACTGAATATTATAACAATTCCTGTATCCAGTTATTGCATCAACACCAGTTAGTGGTCAATACAACTGACTGCTGGGTATGCAGACTTATGCCACATACCACAGAGAAAGGAATGCCATATCTAGTTCTCCCGTTTTCTTATGAGGGTTCTGCTTGGGCTTATTTTGTCATCTTCTCCAATGCCTACCAAAGCAAGTTCAAACGATCCATTAGTTCATATATTGGTGGTCCGGATTTTAGTCATAGCTCATTAATTAAGGGAATGGTAGCTATGGCTAAAATCATGGAAAATAGTAAGATTTCCGTTGACGAAAGAAAAGCTTATACAAACTGGAACGTCACCCATTATGTCACTAGCCTTAGTGATAAGGTCAAACAAAGAAAATCTCCACCAATTTGGACGATTCCTCATCAGGGAAATTTCTGTCTGTAAATAAATGATCGCTCTTCTGACACCATACAAAGAAATAACTGTTCCCACACCTACGTTTATTCCTCTCAGAACTCGCCTCCTCTAGTGCCATCTCAGGGCACGCTTTTTATCTGCCACAATAGAGCTTACACATGGTTACCAATGGTTTTTTCTGGTACCTGCTATATAGCTTTCCTTCTTTCCCCTACATACACCGCTTCTGCAAACTATCATCGAAACAGATATGGCAGAGGGATTATTGATTCGAAAGACACAGCAGGACAAGAGGGAGGAGATTTCCTCAAAGGATTTCTTCCCTTCTGGGGTCCAATGGCTAACAGCAGAAATATAAGGCAACTCGTTTGTGTCGTAGAAACTACAATAGACATCACTGTAGGAGCCTTAAGTAATATCACGGCAGAACTGCAGGCGGATCGTCTTATGACCTTACAGAATTGAGTTGCCTTAGATTTTGTTCTAGCAGATCGTGGTGGAGTGTGCAAATTGATCAGGTCAAGTTGCTGTATTTTCATACCTAATGACGCTCCGACAGTATACCAAGCTATCTCCAAGTTGCATATAATCTCTGAGTCGATTCATCAGGACGAAGGAGATTGGTCGTTTATGGAGTGGTTTTGGGGACTACTGTCCAAATGGGGTTGGAAAGCATTGACATTTCTTGGAATAATTTTTACCATTATTTTCTCCTGTTGCCTTTGTATGCACTGTGGTCCCGCCATCTGTGACCTTTGTGCTACTATGTGCATCCCTAAACCCAAACCACAAGTAACAGAAAACATAAGAATTAAGTTACAGCAACAGCTCGATGACCTCATGGCTATCGACATTGACTCAGATTAACATGAGTCTATCTTGCCTGAGTTCTGGCACAAGGAGGGTCTGAGGAACTTCGATTTACGATCGCGATCGAATCGACCCGCCATTTTGTGCTCCGCCGCCATTTTGTGTTGCCATCACTCAGGCAGCACGGCGAACAAAGTCTATTCTGCTTTTTCTGCAGCTTCATGTTAAAACAGCCCTTCTGCCTCTATTTGCAAAGCTGGTGTTAGGACTGGCCGAGTACACTAATCCCCGTCTGGTTTTCTAATCCCCGTCTCAACTATCTGTTGGTTCACACTATTCTTTTCTGACTTTATCTTATCGTCTGGTCTTCACTGTCCTCTGCTAGCATTCTCTCGTTTCACAACTGTCCTCCAACACACACAAACGTATCTCGCCACCTGCAAGTTAGTTACGAATCCGTTAATGAATTAGTTTGAGGGAGGGGTGACAAACATAGTTGGAGGAGAGGTTTCTTCGAGTCATCTGACACTTTGTTTTCCAATCTCTCCTATTGGTTCTGTCCTGTTTTCCAACTTTCTTTATTGGCTCTTTCTTGTATGTTCTGGGTGTATATTTGGTTAATGTATATGTTATCTATATGGTATAAAAGATTGTGCGCCACAGAGTGAAGTGGCAGTCTCATGAGAACCTACCTTGTGTACTTCTGGGATAACTGTACTAGCTGCAGCTAATAAATCTGATCTTCTAATGCCTAACAGAGTGTCCTGTGTCTCTGTGTAGCTGAGCAGGTGAATCCAGGAGATTAAGGCGTACCCTGCGCCGCCAGGCCCAAAAGGTTCTGGTTCTTCAGGGTGTCTAAGGGCCTTCATGAATAGGTTAGTGGGTGTGTAAGTTAGTATATCAGTGAGTGAGACTGTATAAGTGTCTGTATAGGTGAGTGTCTGGGTGTCTTATTGTGTGTATGATTGAGTGAGTATGTGACCGTATGACTATATGAATGAGTGTCATTTGTTGTATAAGTGAATGAAAGGGTGTGTGAGTCACTGTATAGGTTAGCGTACGGGAGTGTAAGTGATTTTATAGCTTACTGACTGGGTCTGTGAGTGCTTGTATATCTGAGTCAGTAGGTATTGTGTGTCTGTATGGGTGGGTAAGAGGTTGTAAAAGTAACAATATGTATGAAAGAGAGGGTGGATAAGTGTTTCCATTAGTGCTTTTAAGCTGTGTTAGTCATTATTGCACTACTAACAAGTGTGCCTGAATGAACACTTAGGAGCTATTGTAAATGAGTAGATATGTATATGTTTATTTTCTTGTACTGATTGGAAAATACTGAATGAAGTATTTTGATGATGATGATGAAGTGAGTGGCTGGGTGTATTACTGGTTCTACCCTTTTGCACATAGGCATGTGAGCGTCAATCTGATTGTCAGACTGGATAACTGGGTATAGGGACCTGTAAGTGCAGTTGTAAGTGACTGAAATTTAAAACTATGTGTGTAAGGTTTTGGGCAGACCGGTCACTGCTTATAACCTAGCTATTGCCTACCTTGGGGTGAGTTATATGTAATAGAAGAGGAGTTTAAGGCTTGGTGACCAGTTTGTAAACTGAACTTAACCTACTACTAAAGTGCAAAAGCAGGTCTGAGACGTGTTTGAAGCAGCATTTTTCTATATGGGTGACTTCTTAGTGGTAGTGCCTTTATAGATATGTAATGAGTATATCAGTTCCTATTTGGGTGTTTGTATCCATATTAAAAAAAGTATGTTGCTATACAACCATCATTGGCAGCAACACAATTGCTCTCTAAATCTGTATCTAAGGGGGTGCAAGGACTGCTTTCAGACTGTGTTAGTGAGAATATGGGTGCAAGTGTGTGTTCAAAACTGCCCCCAGTAGGCCTTGATACATATGATGTATGCATATATCTGAATACTTGCTTAGGAGCTATTGTAAGTGACTGTATGCATTAATGGTTCTATAGTTTTGCAGATAGGTACATGGGTTACAATCTGACTGTCAGACTGGATGTATAACTGGGTATAGGGGTCTGTAAGTGCAGTTGTCAGTGACTGAAAATTGAAACCATATGTGTAAGTTCTTAAGCAGATAAGTCACTGCTTATACCCTAGGGGGGTGAGTTATAAGTTATAGGCAGGGGTCCGTGCTAGCCCCAGCTCTTTTGAACTTTTATATCAATGACATAGGGAAGTTACTCATCGATCTTGCACAGGATGTACCCAAATTGGGGAACAATCAAATACCAATCCTTATGTTTGCGGATGATGCAGTTATTTTATTGCACACCGAACTGTCTGTGCAACGCCTATTGGAAGGCTTTGAAAGTTTATTTATATCCAGAAAACTAACAATAAATGTCCAGATATTTAAATCTATGATAATAACCTCAAAGGCGAAATCAAAATTAAAGTCAGCTTTTAGGATCTATGGCAACCAAGTAGAACAGGTGAGAACCATTGACTATCTGGGCATACGGATTGATGAAAAGCTACTCTGGGGTAGTCACATAATTAAGTCCAAAATGGTCGTATCCCAACAATCTGCTGCGGTAAGAATATTTATGAGTAGGTGCAATAATCATCTGATAAAATCAGCCTTAACAGCTTATAAAGCCAATGCAGTAGCCGCAGGCACTTGTGGGGCCACAATATGGGTCCATACCAATGTAAAGGCCATACAAATAATGGAAAATGCTTTATTCAGGTACCTCTTGCACTTAGACCCAGGGACTCTGATGATTGCATCAGAGCTGAACTGGGAACAAGGTATGTGGCAGACTAAATTGCTTTTTACCAGGTAAGCTATTGGATTAGTCTTTGGTCAATCCTGAGTCTGACGTATAGTAAGAAACTGCTGTGGCTTAGACATGTAGAGCACATTTTAAAAGCAATTGGCTGCTCAGACTTGTGGTCTCAGCCTGATAACATAACCAAATCTATGATGCCATCGGTGAAACAGAAATATTGGGACTTTATGTGGCAAAAATGTGAAGATACAAGTAGTGCCTCGTTACCTAAATATTTGGCACTAAAGGCTGACCCTGGATGGGAGCCTTATATTGATATGATTTCTCCATCCAAAAAGGGCTCTTTTTCTTAGCTTTAGACTAGGCACTTTGTAGATCCACTCATATACTAAATCTTGGCCTAAGGGCTAAATGTGGATATACGGAATGTGTGACTGTTCCCTCGGTGGCCATTAAACTCTGATTGTTACTCTGTAATAACTCCTTGTCTCTTTGTAGAATTTATCTCTGCCCCTGGTTTTTAAAATACAGTACAAGGAGATTTAAAGATGTTCTCTTACTGTGTTATAGAACAGACCACCAGGAGAACTACTAGGCAATAGCTTCATATATATACATTGCCTAAAGAAGAAGATGTCCAGCCATAACACAGTCAATAGTGAGCGTCACTTCTTAAAATTCTGAGCACGGAGTATGAACATTTTTTGGAATACGAGTGGGACAATGGATCACCCCAAACTCTTACAAAATGTTATAAATTGCTGCTATTGATTCAAATTGCTTTTGCACATTGTCGGATGGAAATGCTTCTTGGTAACAATATGTATTACTTTATATATTGTACAGCTACATAGGTTTAATAAATTACTTGCATCTCACACGGTTGCATTTTCATCTAATTCCAGGTAATGTCCTTCTTAGCATGCTATACAGCTTTTAAACTCATTCAGGAGATATATGTAATAGACGAGAAGTATAAAGCTTGGCAAGCACTCATTAAAGTCAATTTGGCCTATTGCTAAAGCTGCAAACACAGATTCTGCAGAAGCAGGCATGAGAAATGCTTGAAGTAGCAATTGCCTATATGGTTGACTTGTTCTTGTTAGTAACTCAGTAGATATCTGAATGAGTGTCTCAGTCACTATTTGGCTCTGTCTTTGAATATTTAAGGAAATATGTTGCTAAATGTCTACCTCCCTTAGTATCTCTCTAAATGTATATCTTAGGGGCTGCATGGATTGTTTAGTGGCTGTGTTAATTGAGTATTGGGGTACTCAACTGTGTGTGTAAAATTGGCCCCAGTCCAGCTTCATACAAAGTATGATTTGAGCACTGTATGAGTTGCTGAGCGTGTGTGTGAGTACACTATGAGTGACTGAATGGGTGTGTCACAGAGTATTTAAGAAAACAAGTGGTGGTGTGATACACTGTACAAATGAAATAATGGGTATGTAGGTGTCCATAATAATAACTGTCTCAATGTTTGAATGAGATGTTATGTGAGAGATTGTAGTTCTTCAATATCATACTGAAACATTTACTTACAAAATAGACCCAAAACAGTTTGAGAAGCTATCATAAGACCACTTTATGTTTAAAAACAGTCTCCATGGACATCTCTAATCAATAGGTCTGTAGTAGAAAACATGTTTAAAGACATCTTAGAACATTGACCTGTAGCTACTATTGAAAACAAAACGACATAAACATTTTAGCATGTGATCTTCTAAAATACAGCATTATAACAATACGTCTTTCTTATACTATAACACTGTATTACAAAGTCATACAAATATCTCATTCCCCTTTTTACTGTTCTCAGCTTTCATACTACGTCATTATATATGGTGAACTGTAAGTAGCATCTAGCATCATCTTCAAACAGTGGGGAAAAACAATCATATGGATTATACAAAAAGAACACAACTGCACAGTACATCATTGTACATATGAGCTATTATGCTTTGCGTGTGGCGCTGCGGCCAGGCCGACTGACTCCGGAATCTGGAGATCACAGTTCGAATCCCGACGCCGGCGGTAGATTAGCCCAGCACCATGTGACTCTGAGCAATAGCTTGCTTAATCTTCCTCACGGCCCCCAGCGCTTAGAAACCCTTATGGGTGATTGTTCACGCTTTACAAATGTGGATTATTATTATTATTACTCACTACAATTTGCTAATCAGTTGTTTTACCCTCACTTACTAATTTGAACAAATGCTTCTGAAAACATTTTCTATTATAATACCTGGCACAGTACTACATATAAATGTATACCACTCTTAAATTTGGAAGATGCTTTCCAAAATATAATCGGTATTAGGCCCGAACCATGTGTAAAAATCTGATGATCCATTCTGATGAAATCCAACACATTTCTTTTCTTCTAGAAATAGTACGTAGAACTTTGCTTGAAGCAAGAAAACATAACAGCTATGTACTTCCAAAGGCATTGTTTGTTTCATTTGAAGGTTGATATAATTCCATTCTGTGGTTCCAGTTTACGCTTTACAAAAGATAAAAGGACTACTGTATTGTACAGTACTTTTTAAGGATATCATCCCCAATAGGCCAATTGATAATTTATGTTGAAGAAACTGTACACATTACTTTTTTGCTTAAAATGATACCATAGAACTTTGGTTGAAGAAACAAGAGGCAAGTATTTCGTAGTTTGAATGGTAGTTTAGCTTTGAATTTAAGGTTGCTATCATTACAATCCATCTATCCAGTGTCAATCTTTAACCCCTTGAGTGCCCCGCCCTTTCCCCGCCCTGTGCCGGCCGTTACATTAGCGGGCGGGGCTCATGACGAGATAGTCTTGTCATGGGCACAGGCAACCGCGGCCCATGACGAGACCATCTCGTCATGGGCACTCAAGGGGTTAAATATACAGGGGCTTATTTACAATAAACGGACGCATCTCTGCGTTAGAGCAGAGAATTACGAAATTTATAAAAGAACTAATACATTTTCTATTGTTAAATCCTTACCTAGGAGGTGAAGGTTCATCCTGAAATCTCCTTCCTGAAAATAAATAAAGAAACATATCAGCGAATAGAAGGGAAACAAGCCTATTACAGTTGTGGGTATGTGAAGGCATATAATTAGTACAATGCAAATTATAGAAGCTAATAGCATAGAAGGTAGTAGGTTAAGTATAACTTGTGCTTAGTCTCTTCATTTGAACCATACTGCGATTGTAACTGGTAGTGCTCTTCCATACAAAACAAAATTAAGAAGAGAATATCAGAAGAGGAGTAAGAGCCAAAAGTTATATAGGTATGTTTAGAAAAAACAATAGAATATAGTTACATGCATTGAGAGGGTAGAAAGTACTGTGAGCTAAGATTATTATTGTTTTAGTTTTCTAGAACCTATTGTCTGAAGCTACACACATCACTAGGGGGAAGTTAAGGTGCAGGAAGCTGATAACCTCTGGCAGTCTCTTCTTATCTGTTATTTTATCCACTCCCCCTTTCCCCTTCTGGAGACTCTTCAGGACACTTATTTAGTGGTGTCAGAGGAGTTTCACGCAGGGGGCATTGGGAATAGGCATCTTCTGTTCCTGCGCAAGAATAAGGAAATCTCGCTCTGACAATACGTTTCTGAGTAGGTCTGTGAGTGAGTGCCTGAGAATCTAAATGGGTTTGTGAGTGGGTGCATCAGCCTCTTATTGGGTCAGTGATTGGGTGCATGCACCTCTGAGTGTGTCTGTGAGTAGGTGCACCACTCTCTGAGTGGGTCTGTGACTGGGTCCATAAGTGTCTGACTGGGTGCCTCAGAGTGTGCATGAGTCTCTGAGTGGGTCTGTGACTGGGTGCATGATTGTCTGAGTGGGTGTGCAAGTGGGTGCATGAGTCTTTGGGTGGGTCTGTGATTAAGTTCATGAGTGTGTAAGTGGGTCTATAAGTGGGTACATGAGTGGTTCTGTAAATAGGTGCATGAGTCTCTGAGTGAGTTTGTGAGAGGGTGTATCAATCTCTGAGAGGGTCTGTGAGTAGGATCATGAGTTTCTGAGTGGGGTCTCTGACTGAGTGCGGGAGTGTCTGAGTGGGATTGGGAGTGGGTCTGTAAGTGTCTCAGTTGGTTTGGGAGTGGGTGCATGAGTCTCTCAATGTATCTGTGATTGGATCATGAGTTTGTGAGTGGGTGAGTCAGTGATTGTATAAGTGTCTGAGTGGGTATGTGGGTGGGCATATGAGTTTCAGAGTGTGTCTGTGAGGCGCTGCATCAGTGTCTGGATGGCTTATGTGAGTGGGTGCATCAGTATCTGAGTACATCTCTGAGTGGGTGCATAAGTCTTTGTGTCATTGAGTATATAAGAGTGTGAGCGGGTCTCTTAGTGGATGTGTGAGTCTCTCAGTGGGTCTATCAGTGGGTATATCAGTGTATGGGTAGGTCTGTGAGTAGGTGTATGAGTCTCTGAGTTGCTCTGCGACAGGGTGCATCAGTGCCTGACTGGGTGAGTCAGTGGGTGCATGAGTGTCTGAGCAAGTTTGTGAATGTGTGTACATGAGTCTCTGACTGAATCTGTGAGTGGGTTCATGAGTCTCTGAGTGGGTGAATTAGTGGGTGCATAAGTGTCTGAGTGGGTCCATGAATGCATTCATGAGCTTCTGAGTGGGTGAGTGAGTTGGTGCAGGAGTAACTGAGTGGTTCCTTCAATGTGTATATTAGTGTTTATGTGAGTGTATAAATGTTTATTTTTTAATTCAGCATGGTTCGCTAGTCCGTCGCAATGTTACATGGGGGGCCATGCTGACCATCACGAAAGCGCCATGACTCCACACATGTGGAAAATAAAACACTTTCTGGAACATCCTAAAACATAATACACACATGAGGTCAAGGGACGCCTACCCTGACCTCTTCTATCATTTTAAATCTTTATTTTTTCGCCTGGGTCACATTTCTGCTTTAGAGAAAGGTGGGCGCAACATCTTAAACAAGTTGTGGCCAGCCAATCACAGCACATCTTGCAGCACGAGGGTGCAAAGCATTGGTTTCATGGAGGAGCCACGTCCCTATATATACAAATCTGAATTTCCAGTAATATCTTGAACAGATGTATGTATACATACATATATATATATTCACTTAAAAAACAATGGGTTTCAGGCACGTTAAAGTTAGGAATTAGCATCTAAACAACCTTAGAAATTCACAGAAAAAAACATAGGTTTCAGGGGTGTTATAGTTAGCTGGACATTTCACTCATACAAAACCATTGAAATTCCCCTGTTATAGTTAGTTCAGCTAACTATAACTCGCGACTCCGCAATGCACTGCTGATGGTGTCACATATTGCATCACTCATGACATGGTCAGTGACATCACTGATGAAATCACTGATGACATCTGAAATGACATCACTGATGACATCACTGATGACATCATCCATGTGATAATTTGATGCATCTTCTCACACCCTAATATAACCTTTGATACACCCACTCTAAATTACAGACTGCCATTCTCAAAACCATAGAAACTCCAACACCAGTAACTACAAACCCACTTACTGATTCTTAGGTCTACACAACCATCTACTCACTCACCCGTACAGTCACTCATACTTATGGTCACTCAGTACAGGACTAATATATGCACTCATACACCTATATAGAAACTCACATACTGCCACTCACCCATAGAGGTACTCACACACCTACTCAGTCATGCAAATAATTAATCACACTGCCATTTACTCACCTATACAGTTATACACACACCAGCTCAATTACTCATACAAATACTATCACATTCTTACGCTCTTATACAATCAATGATACAAGCACACACTCATCCAAATAGCTACTCTCACAATCACACACTCTCACTTATAGCCATTAATGTACTCCATCACACATATATACTACCTTTCACATATGTAGCTACTCACGCATGTACCACTGAAATATACATTCACTCACTAACACAACCATACACACACTCACCCACCCATACAGTCCATCACAGTTGCACTCTTGAAACCATGCACCCAGTGAATCACCCACTCACACATCTATGCACAGAGTCACACACACCCCACCCACACAAACACTCAGGCACCCATAAAGATACTCAGACAACCAATCTATAACCCATATAGACACTCATGTAGCTATCTGCAAACCCATGCAGCCGGTTACACACCAACAGACAGATACAGACATTCACACAGTTTAGTCACTAACCCATGCATTCAGAAAGATACATTTAATCACTCACTTATTGAGTCAATCACGCACCTACAAAATCATCCATTCACACACTTATACACCCACTCATTCTTCAATATGCCTTTCCCTATATATAATAAACATATTTAGACTTTACAGAAACACACAGACACTGGATGATGTCATCAGTGATGTCATTCGAGATGTCATCAGTGATGTCATGAGTGATGTCACTGACCATTTCATGAGTGATGTAATATGTGACGTCATAAGCAGTGCATTGCGGGCACGCGAGTTATAGTTAGCTGAACTAACTATAACGGGGGAATTTCTATGGTTTTGTATGAGTGAAATGTGCAACTAACTATAACGCCCCTGATACCTATGGGTTTTTCAGTGAATTTCTAAGGTTTTTTAAATGCTAATTTCTAACTATAACTTGCCTGAAACCTATGGTTTTTTAGTGAATATATATATATTTATTATACTATGTATACATGTGAAAATGTCTCGGCCCGCCTGTTTGCCTCGGTGGCACAGAAAAAATGGCTGGAACTGACGTCAGCACGCCGACAAGGTCCTCTTATGACTCCGATGACGTCGTACAGTGTCGCGAGCGGAGCCGTGCTATTATGACATCGGAGAGCTAGTAAAGAATTTTCGTGGAATGCTGGTGCAGGGGATATTCACCTAAGTGTTCAGGCTAGTCCTTTGGGAGCAACTGTTTATGTTGCCACTCCAAAAACCGAAACCAGTGATCCGAGGGCAGAGGCCCTGCAGATGGCACACGAGGTGGGGTGCCCAGTTGTGTGCACCGGCGGTTCAGCAAAGTGACAAGCACCACAACCCACAAAAAAGGTAACAAGGGCAATGAATAACACAGGATCTTCTCTTTGTATCTGGCAGGACCAACAAAGTTAAAATGCCCTAGTACCAAAATGTAGAATTAGTGCTACAACGGTCTTCAAGAGGACCTGCGATGCCGCTTCTACTTCCCGTACCCTGGAGGCGGCACATGGGTCACGCGGTATGGTCATACTGCGGTGAGACGCACACTCGTTGACCTCTCATGGCACTGCTCCACACTTCAGGGAGGACACTTTCCATTAGCTATGTATTCGGATGACGTGTCGCGCAGGCCCCGTCCAACAACAGAACTCCTTTAGATCCAAACAGACTCTTCCACTTTCTCACCAGAAGTGAAACCAGGCCACGCGGACACTTTCACAGTACAACAGCTGGGAATGCACTTTTCGGTAAAAAAAACACATTCCTTCCTCCTAACTATTCAAATAACCATCTCATTGAAGAACAGGGGTCAGCTTAGATCGGTAAACAGCCGTTACAATGACTTTTTTACTTCGCGAAACCATTACAATGCATGCATTACCATGCATGCGTTGTACATCCCAAAGTCATTACTACACATTTTTTTAGAACGCATGGTCATTTACCACGCTTGCCTTTACAACAAATTTTGTTGTAAAGGTATGTATGGTAAATGACCATGCGTTCTAAAAAACATGTACACGATCCACGTTGTTGTAAGGAAACAGAGGCTGTTCCGTTTCCTCACAACGACGTGCACCGCCCCTCAAAGACGACGTGAAGCAGGAACCACGAGAAGAGAGGAACCACGAGGAGTGAGAGGTAAGGGGGATTGGGCATGGGGTGTTTTTTTTTTAGGGTTTTGGGTAGTGCAGTGGTGTTTGGGTAGTGTAGGGAGTCGTGCTGGGGGTAGTGTTTTAGGGTTTAGGGTAGTGCAGTAGTGTAGGGGGTCATGCTGGGGTAGTGTTTTAGGGTTTAGGCTAGTGCAGTGGTGTTTGAGTAGTGTAGGTGTAGTGCTGGGGTAGTGTTTTAGGGTTTAGGGTAGTGCAGTGGTGTTTGTGTAGTGTAGGGGGTTGTGCTGGGGGTAGTGTTTGAGGGTTTAGGGTAGTGCAGTGGTGTTTGTGTAGTGTAGGGGGTAGTGTTTTAGGGTTTAGGGTAGTGCAGTGGTGTTTGTGTACTGTAGGGGGTCATGTTTTAGGGTTTAAGGTCATGCAGTGGTGTTTGGGTAGTGAAGGGGGTCATGCTGGTGGTAGTGTTTTAGGGTTTAGGGTAGTGCAGTGGTGTTTGTGTAGTGTAGGGGGTCGTGCTGGGGGTAGTGTTTTATGATTTAAGGTAGTGCAGTGGTGTTTGGGTAGTGTAGGGGGTCGTGCTGGGGTAGATTTAGGGTTTAGGGTAGTGCAGTGGTGTTTGGGTAGTGTAGGGAGTTGTGCTGGGGGTAGAGTTTTAGGGTTTAGGGTAGTGCAGTGGTGTTTGTGTAGTGTAGGGGGTTGTGCTGGGGGTAGTGTTTTAGGGTTTATGGTAGTGCAGTGGTGTTTGGGTAGTGTAGGGGTAGCGCTGGGGTAGTGTTTTAGGGTTTAGGGTAGTGCAGTGGTGTTTGTGTAGTGTAGGGGTTGTGCTGGGGGTAGTGTTTTAGGGTTTAGGGTAGTGCAGTGGTGTTTGTATAGTGTAGGGGGTAGTGTTTTAGGGTTTAGGGTAGTGCAGTGGTGTTTGTGTACTGTAGGGGGTCATGCTGGGTTCTAGTGTTTTAGGGTTTAGGGTAGTGCAGTGGTGTTTGTGTAGTGTAGGGGGTCGTTTTTTAGGGTTTAGGGTCATGCAGTGGTGTTTGGGTAGTGAAGGGGGACATGCTGGGGGTAGCATTTTAGGGTTTAGGGTAGTGCAGTTGTGTTTAGGTAGTGAAGGGGGTCGTGCTGGGGGTAGTGTTTTAGGGTTTAGGGTAGTGCAGTGGTGTTTGTGTAGTGTAGGGGTCATGCTGGGGGTAGATTTAGTGTTTAGGGTAGTGCAGTTGTGTTTGTGTAGTGTAGGGGGTCGTGCTGGGGTAGTGTTTTAGGGTTTAAGGCAGTGCAGTGGTGTTTGTGTAGTGAAGGGGGTTGTGCTGGGGTAGTGTTTTATTTAGGGTTTAGGGTAGTGCAGTGGTGTTTGTGTAGTGTAGGGGGTTGTGCTGTGGGTAGATTTAGTGTTTAGGGTAGTGCAGTGGGGTTTGGGTAGTGTAGGGAGTCGTGCTGGTGGTAGTGTTTTAGGGTTTAGGGTAGTGCAGTTATGTTTGGGTAGTGTAGGGGTAGTGCTGGGGTAGTGTTTTAGGGTTTAGGGTAGTGCAGTGGTGTTTGTGTAGTGTAGGGGGTTGTGCTGGGGTAGTGTTTTATGATTTAAGGTAGTGCAGTGTTGTTTGGGTAGTGAAGGGGGTCATGCTGGTGGTAGTGTTTTATGATTTAAGGTAGTGCAGTGTTGTTTGGGTAGTGAAGGGGGTCATGCTGGTGGTAGTGTTTTAGGGTTTAGGGTAGTGCAGTGGTGTTTGTGTAGTGTAGGGGGTCGTGCTGGGGGTAGTGTTTTAGGGTTTAGGGTAGTGCAGTGGTGTTTGTGTAGTGTAGGGGTCATGCTGGGGGTAGATTTAGTGTTTAGGGTAGTGCAGTGGTCATGCTGGGGGTAATGTTTTATGATTTAAGGTTGTGCAGTGGTGTTTGGGTAGTGTAGGGGGTCGTGCTGGGGTAGATTTAGGGTTTAGGGTAGTGCAGTGGTGTTTGGGTAGTGTAGGGAGTCATGCTTGGGGTAGTGTTTTAGGGTTTAGGGTAGTGCAGTGGTGTTTGTGTAGTGTAGGGGGTTGTGCTGGGGTAGTGTTTTAGGGTTTATGGTAGTGCAGTGGTGTTTGTGTAGTGTAGGGGGTTGTGCTGTGGGTAGATTTAGTGTTTAGGGTAGTGCAGTGGGGTTTGGTAGTGTAGGGAGTCGTGCTGGTGGTAGTGTTTTAGGGTTTAGGGTAGTGCAGTTATGTTTGGGTAGTGTAGGGGTAGTGCTGGGGTAGTGTTTTAGGGTTTAGGGTAGTGCAGTGGTGTTTGTGTAGTGTAGGGGGTTGTGCTGGGGTAGTGTTTTAGGGTTTAGGGTAGTTCAGTGGTGTTTGTGTAGTGTAAGGGGTCGTGCTGGGGGTAGTGTTTTATGATTTAAGGTAGTGCAGTGTTGTTTGGGTAGTGAAGGGGGTCATGCTGGTGGTAGTGTTTTAGGGTTTAGGGTAGTGCAGTGGTGTTTGTGTAGTGTAGGGGGTCATGCTGGGGGTAATGTTTTATGATTTAAGGTAGTGCAGTGGTGTTTGGGTAGTGTAGGGGGTCGTGCTGGGGTAGATTTAGGGTTTAGGGTAGTGCAGTGGTGTTTGGGTAGTGTAGGGAGTCATGCTTGGGGTAGTGTTTTAGGGTTTAGGGTAGTGCAGTGGTGTTTGTGTAGTGTAGGGGGTTGTGCTGGGGTAGTGTTTTAGGGTTTATGGTAGTGCAGTGGTGTTTGGGTAGTGTAGGGGTAGTGCTGGGGTAGTGTTTAGGGTTTAGGGTAGTGCAGTGGTGTTTGTGTAGTGTAGGGGGTTATGCTGGGGGTAATGTTTTAGGGTTTAGGGTAGTGCAGTGGTGTTTGTGTAGTGTAGGGGGTAGTGTTTTAGGGTTTAGGGTAGTGCAGTGGTGTTTGTGTACTGTAGGGGGTCATGCTGGGTTCTAGTGTTTTAGGGTTTAGGGTACAGTGGTGTTTGTGTAGTGTAGGGGGTCGTGTTTTAGGGTCATGCAGTGGTGTTTGGGTAGTGAAGAGGGACATGCTGGGGGTAGCATTTTAGGGTTTAGGGTAGTGCAGTTGTGTTCAGGTAGTGAAGGGGGTCGTGCTGGGGGTAGTGTTTTAGGGTTTAGTGTAGTGCAGTGTTGTTTGTGTAGTGTAGGGGGTCATGCTGGGGGTAGATTTAGTGTTTAGGGTAGTGCAGTTGTGTTTGTGTAGTGTAGGGGGTCGTGCTGGGGTAGTGTTTTAGGTTTTAGGGTAGTGCAGTGGTGTTTTTGTAGTGTAGGCGGTTGTGCTGTGGGTAGATTTAGGGATTAGGGTAGTGCAGTGGTGTTTGAGTAGTGTAGGGAGTCGTGCTGGCGGTAGTGTTTTAGGGTTTAGGGTAGTGCAGTTATGTTTGGGTAGTGTAGGGTGTCGTGCTGGGGGTAGTGTTTTAGGGTTTAGAGTAGTGCAGTGTTGTTTGGGTAGTGTGGGGGTCATGCGGGGGTAGTGTTTTAGGGTTTAGGGTAGTGCAGTAGTGTAGGGGGTCATGCTGGGGTAGTGTTTTAGGGTTTAGGGTAGTGCAGTGGTGTTTGGGTAGTGTTGGGGTAGTGCTGGGGTAGTGTTTTAGGGTTTAGGGTAGTGCAGTGGTGTTTGTGTAGTGTACGGGGTTGTGCTGGGGGTAGTGTTTTAGGGTTTTGGGTAGTGCAGTGGTGTTTGTGTAGTGTAGGGGGTAGTGTTTTCGGGTTTAGGGTAGTGCAGTGGTGTTTGTGTACTGTAGGGGGTCATGCTGGGTTCTAGTGTTTTAGGGTTGAGGGTAGTGCAGTGGTATTTGTGTAGTGTAGGGGGTCATGTTTTAGGGATTAGGGTCATGCCGTGGTGTTTGGGTAGTGAAGGGGGTCATGCTGGTGGTAGTGTTTTAGGGTTTAGGGTAGTTCAGGTGTGTATGTGTAGTGTAGTGGGTCGTGCTGGGGGTAGTGTTTTATGATTTAAGGTAGTACAGTGGTGTTTGGGTAATATAGGGGGTCATGCTGGGGTAGATTTAGGGTTTAGGGTAGTACAGTGGTGTTTGGGTAGTGTAGGGAGTCATGCTGGGGGTAGTGTTTTAGGGTTTAGGGTAGTGCAGTGTTGTTTGTGTAGTGTAGGTGGTTGAGCTGGGCGTAGTGTTTTAGGGTTTATGGTAGTGCAGTGGTGTTTGGGTAGTGCAGGGGTAGTGCTGGGGTAGTGTTTTAGGGTTTAGGGTAGTGCAGTGGTGTTTGTGTAGTGTAGGGGGTTGTGCTGGGGGTAGTGTTTTAGGGTTTAGGGTAGTGCAGTGGTGTTTGTGTAATGCAGGGGGGCATGCTGGGTTCTAGTGTTTTAGGGTTTAGGGTAGTGCAGTGGTGTTTGTGTAGTGTAGGGGGTCGTGTTTTCGGGTGTAGGGTCATGCAGTGGTGTTTGGGTAGTGAAGGGGTTCATGCTGGGGGTAGTGTTAGAGGGTTTAGGGTAGTGCAGTTGTGTTTAGGTAGTGAAGGGGGTTGTGCTGGGGATAGTGTTTTAGGGTTTAGGGTAGTGCAGTGGTGTTTGTGTAGTGTAGGGGGTCATGCTGGGGGTAGATTTAGTGTTTTGGGTAGTGCAGTGGTGTTTGTGTAGTGTAGGGGGTTGTGCTGGGGTAGTGTTTTAGGCTTTAAGGCAGTGCAGTGGTGTTTGTGTAGTGAAGGGGGTCATGCTGGGGGAAGTGTTTTAGGGTTTAGGGTAGTGCAGTGGTGTTTGTGTAGTGTAGGGGGTTGTGCTGTGGGTAGATTTAGGGTTTAGGGTAGTGCAGTGGTGTTTGGGTAGTGAAGTGAGTCGTGCTGGTGGTAGTGTTTTAGGGTTTAGGGTAGTGCAGTTATGTTTGGGTAGTGTAGGGTGTCGTGCTGGGGGTAGTGTTTTAGGGTTTAGGGTAGTGCAGTTGTGTTTGGGTAGTGGAGGGGGTAGTGTTTTAGGGTTTAGGGTAGTGCGCCCAACCAGCCACAATTTCCATGGACAAAGGGGATCCTGACTCTTTTGAAGGCTCCGCCAATTGAATAATTTGGGTCAAGGGCCCCACCACGTCCAAGACCTATCAATTCCTTTTTTGGGATCCCTCATATACTTGGAGAAAAAGGTTCATAGTTTCTCATCAATTTCAGGCATGTGTGCCACCTCCCCCTTCAGTGAGGGCCTCAGGCATTCTCCCCTCATCCTGTTGCTGACCTCCCTTTCAAGGGGTTGATGGATTTTCCCCACCACATACTCTGCCACTTTGGTGTCAGGGGTCCACTCCGCCGACCTAGGATAGTAAATTTGGGTAGGCTCGAACATGTCCGAGTGGACCACGTCCCCAACCCGGGACTGAGAGGAGTGGGACTCTGGATGGCAGGGATGCCCCGAGTCCTTATCCTCATTGGAGGAGAAATCGTCCTCCAATACACCCTCTTCCTCTAAGGGAAACCCACCGTCGGGGTCTACAATTGTGGTGACAGCGTTGCAATTTTCTTCGGACCCCTCCTCCTCCCGGAAGGGTGCATGTTTTAGCATTCGCGCACTCTTGAGGAAGGTCTCCGTAAGTTTATCAAATCCGTCCAAGTGCTCCTTGTTATGCTTAATGGCCCTCTTATTCCCCATCTGGGAGCTACTGGGATCCGCCACCACCAGATCTGGGTCTCTGAACACCCCTGGGATGCTTTTCGCCTGCTTATCAACCTGATCCCTAAGAGGAGCCAGCGCCCTAGAAATAGCCAGAGAGAGGGCTTGGTCCACTGCTGGAGGGAGAAGGTGGGGGGGTCATTCCTCCTCAACTTCCTGGTAGGAGGAGTAAAAATGGTCTTCTGGAGAAGACATGATAGCAGAGGATGTGAGCACAGAACAAATGCCCTTAAAATTCTTAAGTGTTTTACAAAAACAAGGGGACCCAACATAGGCAAGCAAGGACCTCGGGTATCAATTTATAACATGGACAACGGTCCTTGTAACTAGAAATTCAGGTTAAAAAAATATAGAATGGAATCAGTTCTATATCTTGACTATCCAGCCGGATAGGGAATTTAATCCAGTTTAATCTTAATTAACAAAGCACAAAAAAATATACAAAGTGGGATTCAGTCTTGTACCCAAAGACGTAAAGGTGAGGTAGTTTGTGACATTAGGACACAAGGAACAAAACATTTAGGCAAAACAAAACAAAGAGGCTTGTTAAGAAATTAAAAGAATGGAACAAGCGCAATAATTAGCACAACCGTGACACTAATATAAGAAAAATAGTAAGTGTGCACGTTGTTTACAAAGGTCGACGACGTTTCGATCCCGTTTACAGGAATACAGGGATCATCATCAGGACAAACAATAATTGCCTAAACAAATTAATTATAATGAACAAACAATTTGTGACGAGGAGAAAGAGGGAAAGAAAGGGGAAACATTTTTTTGGTTGAGTTAGAGAATGTAATACACAAAAACGCTTCTAATAAGTGGCACACTGGGGTCTAACTAGGAAGCCAAAGGGTCAGGATGAAAAAGCCACGCAGGAACAACCTCAGGTGTGGACAATTACCGTGAAGATTGGGCTGGAGGGATGAAGACACACACAAGGTTGACAGCACAGTTTTTTTTTTTTTGTATTCCTCATATTCCAAACCGGCATTCTAGATGGGGAAACCCACCCCTTCTCCTCAGACCTAATGATTCTTATCCCAGTGTTTAAAGTCCGAGGAGAGGTGGGGAGGGGACACCCCTCTAGTGGCAACTGATTTCTTATTCAACTCCATTCCATTCGATCCGTTTAACCATTTATGGTTTGGAGACAAAGAACCAGCAGTGTCCAAGTGAAAATCATTAGAATACTCTCATCTATTCCGCCATGCCACAAGGGCCGCCCAGATCTTATCATGGCTTGTGCTATCACAGGCCATATCTGATTTGCTTATATATATGAGGTACTTCAGACATTCTGCGAAATTAGGGGCGTTTTCACTTTTCCATGCCTTGCATATTTCCCGTCGTGCCAGGATGATAACATAGAAAATAAATTTAGAAGCCAATTCATATAGTTCAAGATACGGTGTTAGTCCGAACATAATCATCCCAGTAGTGACTACTAATTGTCTGTCTAGTACCTCAGACAGGAATCCTTGTATTTTGAACCAATAGCTCTTTAACATTGGTCATTCTACAAACATATGCAAATCATCTGCAGCTGGCAATTTACATCTCGGGCAGTAGTGGTCCAAACTTGTGATTTTAACTAATTTTTTTGGTGAAATATACACTCTATACATTGTGAAAAGATGATTTCTTTTTAGGGGGGCAGGCTTAACCACCGCATGAAGCAGTGAAAAGGAATCCGCCCATACATCCCCTAAGGTGTTAGCATCTAAATCTACAGCATTGCCCCAGAGTCTTTGAAGTTCGGACTCCGTCACCCCCTCCACCTCGATCAAAGCCCAATACCAATAGGATAACTCTTTTTTCCATCTACCCTTCTTATTTACTAGATCAAACTTTGGGTTTGGGATGTTAATGTTCCATGGGATAGTGGCCCACCAACCCGATAGCTGGTAATATTTAAATCTAGTAAGTGTTCCCCTGGTCATATTCGAGAGGGATTCCCAATCTAAGAGCTCTGAATCTTTCTGTAAGTCACTCCAGTATATTAATCCTGCAGTTTTGAGGAGAGATGAAAGCCTATCCTTGAGACAATCTGGTGTCCCCAGTGAATCCCATATAGGGGCTTTAGGGGCGTAATAGGGTATGTTCAATCTTTTTCTGATATACATCCAATTTTTCAGTGCCGTACCTAAAATTTTTAATCTGACCTTTTTGTAATATTTAGAGTCTCCAAATTTAAACAGAAAGTATTCCTGCCCTTGTGGGATACCATGGAGGAGTGCCTGGAGCAATAAACCTAAAGAGGGGGTATCTGTCTTATCTGCCAGAAGTCTGAAGTTTTTAAAATGGAAGGAGTGGCAGTATATTAATAGGTCAGGTAAAGCTAACCCTCCCATTTTCAAGGTTCTCCTAATTTTCTTCCATGAGATTCTCGATGTCCTTGTGTTCCAAATAAAAGAACCTATTTTCCCCTGGAGTTTAGCTATGTCTAATGGGCTAAACATTAAAGGAATGGAGTTAAACAAAAAAGTGTTTTTGAGTAATATAATCATTTTGATTAAGATCACTCTCACAAGATATTTAGCGGGAGACCTGACCACCGTTGTAGGAGGCTACATACGTCCTTATGTATTCTATTTAAATTAACTTTTGATATTTCTGAGATTTTCTGAACTAAATGGATTCCAAGGTATCTCATGCGTAGTTTTACTTCTGGGGCTGCCACCTCCTGATTCCATTGCATAATCTCTGTCTTTTCCTTACTGATCTTGTATCCAGAGATCATCCCAAAGGACTCTGCCTGATCAAATAACCTGGGGATGGCTTCTTCCGGGTTGGGAGTAAATAGTAATAGGTCGTCAGCATATAGGGCAAGTTTTAAGGTGAGATCCACTATATTGAAGGGTTTAATTACCGGGTCAGCTCTCAGCTGACAGACGAAGGGCTCAATATAAAGGTTAAACAATAGGGGAGATAGAGGACATCCCTGTCTTGTTCGACGCGAAATATAGACCCAGTCAGTAAGTAAACCATTTATCAAGATTTTTGCCTTAGGAGATAAATAGAGTGATCTGACTGCTGTTATAAATTTTTCTGGAAATCCAAACCTGGCCAGAGACGACCATAAATATACCCAGTTAACTTGGTCGAAGGCCTTGGCTGCATCAATGGCTACAATAGTCAAAGGAAGTTTTTTGTCAGTAGCAACATCTATGGCAGCAATAGCCTGGAAGGTTAATTCATTTAGCTGCCTGCCTGGGATGAAGCCTCTCTGATCTCCATGAACTATAGATTTTATGACTTTAGCCAGTCTCACCGCCAAAACCGACAGCGCAGTTTAAGGCTAAAACGCGAGCCAGAGTGAGCCTATGGTGCATGGTGTTGGGTATTAAAAAGTATTTACAGACGAACCTGTGGAGTGAACGCAGGAAGCACCCTTAATTAAGGTTTAATGTGCAGATGAACCTGTAGAGTGAATGTAGGGCACACAGTTAATTATGGTTTAATTAAGGTGTGAACTGACGGTGCATAGTGTTGGGAATTAAAAAGTCAAACCTGTGGAGTAAACGCAGGAAGCACACTTAATTGAGGTGTGTGAGGAGATCGACTTGGGTGAATGGACTGAGAGGGCGCGAGCAGTGGGAAGCGGAACTGAAATAATTAGCCTTACCTAGAACAATATGGGTGGTTATACCAATTGTAATTGCAATTAGCAATGCGAGGAAGGGGGAATGTTGGAAACAATGGCCAACATCAGAGCGCCTGAAAAAAAGGAAGAGTCGGTGTGAGGTTAAAAGCAAGGAGAGGGGAGATAGTGGCAAAAAATGTGCCTAAGTCGTATGTGCATGCCCTGAATTGAGAGCTTAAATCATGGGTGTGGCGGCAGGATTTACAGGAGGTCCCGTAGTTTTCGGAACATCTATATTTCAGGAATGTAAATTAATACGACGCTTGCCAGGTGGGGAGTGAAAACCCTGTAACAGAAGGATTGCGTGGATATGAGGGACTGGATGAGAATAGGAGAACGGGGCAACGCATGAATTACGGCTGCTTACCTCAGTGAGGGTGGATAGGGTGTGCCAATTATGTAGGGGTCCAAGGAACAGTAGAATACCGTTAAGAGGGAGCTCAATGGCTCAATGGTCCTGGTCGAGTGTGTAGCCGAGCTCCTTAAGAAGTAGGGCGAGATTGCGAGCGCGGCAACCGCTAGTGTATTAATTGGAAAGTAGGCTAGAGCGCGAACCGTGGCGGCCATCTTGGGTGAAGTGTGTGTACACCCGTGATGATGCGGGTGGTATCAGTACAAGAGAAGAGACATGGTTAAAGGAAACATAATTTAAAGCAAACTGACCCATAGTGCGATTAGGGAATAAAATATTTTAGTTACTGAAAATGAATTTATTGGGAGCGAGGAGAATAGGTGAGATAGAAGAAAGACTGAATAAGTGCACAGTTTGTCTAAAATACATGTTTAAACGCACTGAAAAGAGCTTGGTACTGCCCCAGGGATGTTCTCCTTACTCCCAAACCTTAGACTGACTCTAACCGCATGGTATGCGCAACTACATTCTCACCTGTGTCTAACACTGTTCGCAAATCTGTCCTTAAGCATTGGTCTATCTTGAACGCAGGCATGTTAAACATCGAACGTCCCCTACTAGCTTTCCGTAAAAGCCGCAACATAAAAGACCACATAGTCAGAGCAGCACTTCCTACTCCAAAACCTCCCGCTACTCTCACTGAACTATGGGGTCTGGACCCCCTACTTGGACATGTAAAATGTGGTATGTGTAGCGTCTGTGATTACACTATCGAAGGAAAAGACTTTGTATTTAATAATGTTAAGATCACATCCAAATGCCTCACCAATTGTAACTCGTGTAATGTCATCTATGTGATACAATGCCCATGACCAAAAATCTACATTGGACAAACAACACAGAAAGCCCGCCTAAGGATTAATCAACATTGCAGCAGGGTTCGCTGCCAAACAGCCAACGCACCTCTGGTCGAACATTTTCTTAATGCTGGGCACAATGAAGATGACATAAAATGGACAATAATCAGTCAGATCAAACCACCCACAAGAGGAGGTGACATTGGTATCCTGCTAAACAAAGAGGAGCTGAAATGGATTTTGCGCGCCCAAAGCATAAAAAATGGACTGAACAGAAATAAAGATTGAACACCGTTATTGTGATTCTTTAACTACATACTTCATTTCCATACAATGTGTCAGAAGGCTTTTTTCCACCTTCATACTTTGATCTAGACTATATAAATATGCAATGTATGACAGATTGTTCACCAATTCAGTCTTCCTTCTAGTATACTCATTACCCTCGCTTTTTTGATTTAAATATTTTCTGTGGTAAAGCTTTTTTTATTTATTTTCTGTGGTATAACTTTTCATAATTGGACCATTCCATGAACTCACTAGGGGTCAGGTTAGTTTTAACCATTTTTCTTCACTTGTCACTTGTCACGTACAATGATACGACTCGTGTTGTCATAGGAACATTCTCCACATTGCTACCTCAGATTGTATATACATGTAATATGTCACCAGTTATTTTGCTCTTCCATATTCTGAATTAGACTGTTTAAACATGTATTTTAGACAAACTGTGCACTTATTCAGTCTTTCTTCCATCTCACTTATTCTCCTCACTCCCAATAAATTCATTTTCAGTAACTAAAATGATTTTATTCCCTAAACGCACTATGGGTCAGTTTGCTTTAAATTATGTTTCCTTTAACCACGTCTCTTCTCTTGTACTGATGCCACCTGCATCATCACAGGTATACACGCACTTGACCCAAGATGGCCGCCACAGTTCGCGCTCTAGCCTACCTTCGAATTAATGCACTAACGGTTCCAGCGCTCGCAATCTCTCCCTGCTTCTTAAGGCGTTCGGCTACACACCTGTTGGACTTGGCCCTTCTGGCAGGTTCACCCCCGAGACTTTTTGCTTTTTATTGGTAACTTGGTGTAGTGATTTTGGGTTTCTGCGCACTTTACCGCTGTGTCCCAGGGTAAAGTGCGTGCGTGTTGTGAGGTTGGCCTGCCCTCCCATAGGAATGCATGGGGGAATGTATGTGTCCTGGTAGTTCCTGATGCGTGGGGTGTGCAGGCCCGAGTTTGGTATGTGCGGACTCCTGTGATTGAATGCTGCGCGATGATGTGTGCGGCGTGCTTTTACCTGGTGTGGAAGTGCCACTTCTAGAAGTGGGCACTTCAGTGTGCAGTATGAAATGTGTGGCTTGTCTGGCGATTGGCTGGTGGAGGTAATGTGACAGACTAGGGAAATCCCCAGAGTCAGGAGGAGTCACCCAGTGGTGAATTGGGAGTTTAGCATACTGATGGCTGGGGAGGAGTACACCTGGGTCCTGAATAGGACAGGGCTTTCCCCACACACTGCTGGCTCCGGCCCCTGTGGTGCGTCTGATGACCCTAGCCCTGCCAGTGAATAGGGAGAGGGGTAGCAAAACAAAGTGCTCAGGAACCTGTTGTAACTGGTTTGCCCCTTCCCTGCACCTTCAGACAAAGACTTTTTCTGTATAAAAAGGGGTTGTGTCCCCTTGCATGGGGTGTTCTCTTGCAGGATCCACTTGAGGGGGGGCCTGCTGCTGCTGGGCGCCAGGAGAGACCGCCACTGGGGACTGCCTCCCTGCTGGAGGGCCCTGTGAGCTGGCTCTGGGCCCAGTCTTTGCCCCCCTGCTCTTTGAAGGACCTTTTGGCTGGACTTGGTATCCCTAAGCGCCTGGGAGCGCTTGTATTTACTTGTAGCGCCTGGGAGCGCTTTTTGGGCTTTATAGCGCTGGGAGCGCTGTGTGGCTTTTTAGCGCTCTGAGCGCTTTGATTCTGCTTGCGGGTGCCCACCCCGCTTATTTGAGTACTCTTACGGCGGGTGCCCACCCCGCCGTACATCGCTGCTATCGAGGGAGCTCACCCCTCTTATCGCCGGGAAGATCACCGCCGCGGCCCCGGCAAAACAGGAAGTCAGGCGGCCGAGGGCGGGCCTCCGGGACACCAGGACCGGAAGTAGGAGGGCGGGAGCCTACCCCGCCTCCCACCGAGGACTCGCGTTGAATTGCAAGCCCCGGAGCAGGCAGGAGCCAACCCTGCGCCCCGGGGTACTGAGGAGAGAAGCTGCCTTCCAGCGGACCGGCCAGGAGCAGAGCGGAGTCCCCGGAGAACAGCCCGGTGAGTAGGGAAGGGCTGGGGGACTCCGTACATGCGCTGTGGGTGCCGGTCCCAGACCGGCCTATTCCTCGAGCGGCCCCCATACATTGCAGAGCCCCGTGAGGCTCAAAGGGGGCATGAGTGTTTAGAGCGCTAGACGCTCCACCGACGGGGACATTATTCTTTGGTGCCCAGAGCCCCGAGGAGGCTCCAACGTTGGCTGGGCATTGTTTATTCCAGAGCCGAGTGAGGCTTCAACACCCTGCATTGTTTCCTTCGAGCGCTGGTGCGCTCCAACGGCGTTGTTTGTTTAGAGCGCTGGTGCGCTCCAACGTGGGGGACATTGTGGTTGCTGAGCGCGTGGCGCTTCAACGTGGTGGCAGTATTCTACCGAGTCCGGTGAGACTCCCACGAGTGGCCCAGTAGTTGTCTAGAGCCTGCGAGGCTCAGGGGGCCTTGCCTGTTCTAAGAGCCCAGAGAGGCTCCCCACGAGAGCGACAGATTTGTGTTTGAAAGGGCACAGTGGTGCCCACGCTCCTTCCTACAGCTGCCCAGCACTTCGCAACTGGCGCAGTCTGACTTGAACACAGGGCGTCCTAGCCCCTACAAGGCCAGTTGGCCTAGGGACTGCCACAGGTGGTGGCATATGAGTCTTGCGCAATTGTTCCTTTCCTTGCACCTCTGAATGTGTTTTTATGCGTCATGTGCCATTGCTTTACACCTCTGAATGTGTTTTTATGCATCATGTGTTTTCCTTCCCTACACCTCTGAATGTGATGCATCATGTGTAACGTCCTATTACCCCTACAGGTATTGTGATACTTAGGTGGTTGTTTGCTTTCTCCTAGTACAGGTGGTGCTAGTGAGGTTCCAGTCCCCTGCTTGACAGTTTCCTAAGGGAGTTAGGGTTGCTTAGGTGGTACTTTCCTGATACCAGTAAGTACTGGTTGTGTGCTATACCTATTATTTCTGTGCTACAGTAATTTTATATATTTATGTGTTACGTTCTAAAAAGTGCTAATTCCTGACAGTGGTCCATGTGGCCCTGTCCCCTGTACATATAATCCCTTGTAAATTCTGCCCGTGCCGGTTGGCACATTGTAAAGTGTGTGTTTTAATGTGTTGTGTATAATACAAAGGCTATTTTTATAGAATACCTTGTGTGGAGTTTCCTTTGTGGTGGGCCTTGGGTGTTGTTGCTGGGTGCGCGCGCAAACGCTTTACACATCGCCTCAGGGATAAGCCTGACTGCTCCTGCCAAGCTACCAAGCGGGTGAGCAGGGGTTATCTTTGGCGTGTAACTTCCTTGCCCTGACTAGAGTGGTGGTTTCTGCCTGGCTTTGGCGCAAGCCTTAGCCAACCCGAAATCCCATTTCTAACAACACCCGACCAGGACCATTGAGCCATTGAGCTCCCTCTTAACGGTATTCTACCGTTCCTTGGATCCCTACGTAATTGGCGACACCCTATCCACCCTCATTGAAGTAAGCAGCCGTAATTCATGCGTTGCCCCGTTCTCCTATTCTCATCCAGTCCCTCATATCCACGCAATCCTTCTGTTACAGGTTTTTCGCTCCCCAACTGGCGAGTGTCGTATTAATTTACATTTCTGAAATATAGATGTTCCGAAAACTATGAGACCTCCTGTAAATCCTGCCGCCACACCCATGCTTTAAGTTTTCAATCTAAGGTATGCACATACGACTTATGGGTGTTTTTTGCCACCATCTCCCCTCTCCTTGCTTTTAACCTCACACCGACTCTACCTTTTTTTCAGGCGCTCTGATGTTGGCCATTGTTTTCAACATTCCCGCTTCCTCGCATTGCTAATTGCAATTACAATTGGTATAACCACCCATATTGTTCTAGGTAAGGCTAATTATTGCAATTCCACTTCCCACTGCTCATGCCCTCTCCGTCCTTTCACCTAAGTCGATCTCCTCACACACCTTAATAAGTGTGCTTCCTGCGTTTACTCCACAGGTTCGACTTTTTAATACCCAACACTATGCACCATCGGTTCACACCTTAATTAAACCATAATTAACTGTGTGCCCTACGTTCACTCTACAGGTTCATCTGCACATTAAACCTTAATTAAGGGTGCTTCCTGTGTTCACTCCACAGGTTCGTCTGTAAATACTTTTTAATACCCAACACCATGCACCATAGGCTCACTCTGGCTCACGTTTTAGCCTTCAACCTTATGTGTCTTCATCCATCTGGCCCAATCTTCACGGTAATTGTCCACACCTGAGGTTCTTCCTGTGTGGCTTTTTCATCCTGACACTTTGGCTTCCTAGTTAGACCCTAGTGCGCCACCTATTATAAGCGTTTTTGTGTATTACATTCGCTAACTCAACCAAAAAATAATTTCCCCTTTCTTTCCCTCTTTCTCCTCGTCACAAATTTTTTGTTCATTATAATTAATTTGTTTAGGCAATTATTGTTTGTCCTGATGATGATCCCTGTATTCCTGTAAACGGGATCGAAATGTCGTCGACCTTTGTAAACAATGTGCACACTTACTATTTTTCTTTTATTAGTGTCACGGTTGTGCTAATTATTGCGCTTGTTCCGTTCTTTATATTTCTTAACAAGCCTCTTTGTTTTGTTTTGCCTAAATGTTTTTTCCTTGTGTCCTAATATCACAAACTACCTCACCTTTATGTCCTTGGGTACAGGACTGTATCCCACTTTGTATATTTTTTTGAGCTTTGTTAATTAAGATTAAACTTGATTAAATGCCCTATCCAGCTGGATAGTTAACATATAGAACTGATTCCATTCTATATTTATTTATCCTGAATTACTACTTACAAGGACCTTAAAATCCTTAAGGCAGCCCCCTCGCCGGAGCTCCAACAGCTGGGCTTTCCCCGAAGCTGTTATAAGAATAGACTGAGGTGCAATAGCAATTACCACCACAAGGTGGCGCGTGCCACTAATGTGGCCGCGTGGGGAAATCACCGCGTAGCGTTGTCAAAATTAGGCGAGGGTTGGTCGGGAATCAAGCGGACACTAAAGGAGTGACCGGATTACCAAACGTGCGTAAAGACCAGCGGGAGCGCTCGACGGAGCTGCCTCGCTCAGACCACACACGCCTGACAAAATCTCACAACGTGCAGAGCGCACGGCGTGAGAAACTGTGAGGGGGAGAACACTCTCAGGCAAGAGGGAATATGAAACAATACCAAGGCAATAATGCTAATAACGTGCACAAGAAACCGCTATACAAACAGCAACAACATCAGATTAAGCTAAAAATGTAAGCAATGCACTTAACTGACGAGCAGTGAAGAAAGAGGAAGCGGAAGGGACATCACAATATTATATACGATGGACTGTGATATGATTGGACTATAGTTGACTTGGAGACTACCCCCCAATGGTTCATGGGTTGTGTAGTCTTTTGTTTAATGATTGATGTGTTACGTTTTCTTTGAATTGCTATGCAAATAAAGTGAGGAAAGATATGCAGAATCCTCGCCTCCGACCTGCCATAGAATTCATTAAACTTTATTCAATCTGATTTAGAAATATAGATCATAAAAATGTACATAAAAACAATAAATCCTCTTTCCTAATACAATACAGTGAGAATTAATTAAAATCAGTAGGTAAAAACGGGTGTTACAAAGCCCGGTTCAGAGCAACTTCAGGCTAACACAATCGTAAAGTTCAATGTTACACAAGCTCAATCTCATGTACTTCGTGCAAAATAAACAATAAGGGATCCAAGTAAGATGTAACGCTCCAAAACCTGACCTGTCTGCACTATATAAAACTGCAGAAAAACTAAAAACAAAAAGTGTTTTGCACACTTCTGTCATTGGGCTATATGTGGGCTACATCTGGGTGATATTTGTGCTACATTTGGGCTGTTTTTTCTCTGGTGGCCATCTTGGGAGACTTATTTGTTATAAAGTTTCCTAATTTCCTCATTTACTGCAGTCTCCTCAGTAGGAAATGCTTTCAGTTTTTTACTTTGATTCCATCAAGAAGACATTCAGATGTGTCACACATTTGCCATAAATTCAGAATGTTAGCACTCTAGTTGTTCATTAGATCACTGTAGTAAAGATACTGCTCACCAGGGAGTTAACTGGAAGTCTTCTGCTGGTATTGAAAGTGATTGTTTCAGTCTGCATGTCAGAATTTTCTAATGAAATAGAGGAGGATTTGAGATCTTACTTAAAACATACCCTACATTTTCTTTCTGCAGCACTAACCATAATTTCTATGGCAAAATGAACCCCCTCATTTTGTTCATTTTTAAATTAAATGTTTTAAGTGTTACCAGTCTATTCCAATCAAGATGGCTTCAGGTGTGCCATCATTTTGTCATATGTTAGACTGTTATCTCTCTAGTTATTCTTTAGAACACTCTGGGAAGCTGCAGTAGAACACAAAGGCATCAACTGACAGGCTGCTCCTGTTGAAATATAACAGGAAGATATTTGAGATTTCAATTAAAACATGTCCTACTTTTTCTTTCTACAGCACTAACCATAATCTCTATGACAAAATGAACCCCCTCATTTTGTTCCTTTTTAAATTAAATGTTTTAAGATTTACCAGTTTATTCCAATCAAGATGGCGTCTGGTGTGCCATAATCTTGTCATAAGTAAGACTGTTAGCGCTCTAGTTGTTCTTTAGAACACTCTGGGAAGCTGCAGTAGAACACAAAGGCATCAACTGACATGCTGCTCCTGTTGAAATATAACAGGAAGATATTTGAGATCACACCTGAAACATATCCTAATTTTTCTTTCTACATCACTAACCATAATTTCTTTGACAAAATGAACCCCCTCATTTTGTTTCTTTTTAAATTAAATGTTTTAAGAGTTACCAGTTTATTCCAATCAAGATGGCTTCAGGTGTGCCATCATTTTGTCATAAGTAAGACTGTTAGCACTCTAGTTGTTCTTTAGAACACTCTGGGAAGCTGCAGTAGAACACAAAGGCATCAACTGACAGGCTGCTCCTGTTGAAATTTTGCAGGAAGACATTTGAGATCACACTTGAAACATGTCCTAATTTTTCTTTCTACAATACTAACCATAATTTCTATGACAAAATGAACCCCATCATTTTGTTCCTTTTTCAATTAAATATTTTAAGTGTTACCAGTTTATTCCAATCAAGTTGGCTTCAGGTGTGCCATACTTTTGTCATCAGTAAGGCTGTTAGTGCTCTAGTTGTTCTTTAGAACACTCTGGGAAGCTGAAGTAGAACACAAAGGCATCAACTGACAGGCTGCTCCTGTTGAAATATAACAGGAAGATATTTGAGATCACACTTGAAACATGTCCTAATTTTTCTTTCTACAGCATAACCATAATTTCTATGACAAAATGAACCCCATCATTTTGTTCCTTTTTAAATTAAATGTTTTAAGTGTTACCAGTTTATTCCAATCAAGATGGCTTCAGGTATGCCATACGTTTGTCATAAGTAAGGCTGTTAGCGCTCTGGTTGTTCTTTAAAACACTCTGGGAAGCTGCAGTAGAACACAAAGGAATCAACTGACAGTCTCTGCCCTTGTTGGATGCACATGATTTACTGAGAATGACAGACTTCATTCTCACATGACTGAGAAAGATAATGTGAATTTACAGAAAATATGCTCTAATTTTAGCTTCAGTTTTCTCTCAAACATGATTCATGATATCCCAGCAGAAGGTTTTTCACAGGGTAAAATCACCTTAGAACACACCACAATTCCTGAAATTAGTATGGTACCATCAACAAATGAATTCTAATGTAACTAAAGTCTGTTATCACCCTTTATAGTTCTCCTTTTGGTAACCCTCAAAATCTTCGATTCACTACAATGCATTTCAATGGGGTACTATCTTGTATATTGGTCGCAAGATGGCTGCCAACAATTCAAGGATGAGGTGCTGACAGCCAATCAGATCTCATGATGAGATGTGTCGTTAGGCTCCGCCCAGATATTGAAAGTTTTTCTTTTTCTAATTTCTCATGAACTACTTAACAGATTTACACCATTTAACAAAAAGGATCTTTCTGAACCAAGGGCTACCTTTTCACCAAATTTGGTGTAATTCCGTTCAGCAGTTCGGGCTGTAGCCGTGTCTAAATTTTCCTATGGGAATTAACATGGAGAAAACACGTTTTGGGATCCCCCTTTTTTCTCGGCCCCCACTTACTGAATCACCCCAAAACCTTTAAGATAGGAGTATAGGTTGCTGTATGGGTGGAAAGTTCTGGACTTGCGACGCTGCAGTTGTTAGGGCCCAATTTTATATGTGGCACAGTCCTTGTAAATGGCTACACCCAAGAGCCATTGAAAAGTTTAGGTTAAGAAAACGATGGAGGGTAGTGCCTTCTTAATTGGTCCACGTCAGTGGATAATCAATATCAGAGACATTGCTCGAATGAAGATCATTTGTGTTGTTTTTATTTATCTTTTTATCAAAGGAGCGCAAAAATTTCAAATTGTGAAGAGAAAAACAAAAGCCGACACGTGTTTCGCCCTAGTGGCCCATTGGCCGTGGGCTTTTTCAAGGCGGTGAATATTAATCAACACAGTCTTCCTGTGAGAGTAGAAAAGACGTCTCTGCGGTCCTCGGGAAAGTCGACTAGTGAAAGGAGCTGTCAGATGTAATCTCATTGTCTCATTACATCTGACAGCTCCTTTCACTAGTCGACTTTCCCGAGGACCGCAGAGACGTCTTTTCTACTCTCACAGGAAGACTGTGTTGATTAATATTCACCGCCTTGAAAAAGCCCACGGCCAATGGGCCACTAGGGCGAAACACGTGTCGGCTTTTGTTTTTCTCTTCACAATTTGAAATTTTTGCGCTCCTTTGATAAAAAGATAAATAAAAACAACACAAATGATCTTCAGTCGAGCAATGTCTCTGATGTTGATTATCCACTGACGTGGACCAATTAAGAAGGCACTACCCTCCATCGTTTTCTTAACCTTTAAGATAGGAGCTGACCGGAGCGCCCCACGAGTTTTGAAAATTTCATGAAGATTCGTCAACCGACGCCAAAGTTATTGGGAAAAGAATGTTACGATTTTCCTATGGATAATAGGTCCTAACTATAACTACCTACTGGCGACTGCCAGTAGGTAATATATATATATATATATACACTTATAAATTAATACATAAACACACACACATATATGTACACACACATATATATATATACACACATATATATACATATATACATACCTGGGTATGTTTATATATATAAATTCACTGAAAAAACCATAGGTTTCACACATGTTATAGTTAGCTGGACATTTCACTCGTAAAAAAACAATGAAATTCCCCCGTTATAGTTAGTTCAGCTAACTATAACTTGCGCGCCCGCAATCCACTGCTGATGACGTCACATATTACATCACTCATGACATGGTCAGTGACATCACTCATGACATCACTGATGACATCTCAAATGACATCCGTGTGCGCATGTGTACATGCTCCATGTGCGCATGCGTACGTTGTGCGTGCTCCGTATGCACGTGCTCCGTACGTGCATGCGCACGTGCTCCGTACGCGCATGCTCCATACGCGCGTGCTCCGTACGCGCATGCGCGCGTGCTCCGTGCGCGCACCGTGCTCGCACCGTGCGCGCACGGCAAGTCACGTGATTTAGAAACAACACATTTCATTGGTTTATAGTAGTTTCAGGTCATGTGATTAAGAAACAACACTTTTCGTTGGTTTATAGTAGTTTCAGTTCCAGAAACTTCCACACCACACCCACTCCCCTCATTATTTCTTCTGATTCCCTGGGAGAAGGAGCTGAGCAGCTTTTCCAGTACTCCAGTACTTGAGAATGGCAGAGCAGCAGTCATCTTCTGGGAGTGAGCAGGAGACCCTTGTGAGACAGAGGAAACAGAAAGACTCTTTTATCTGGCAATTTTTTAGATTTCCAGAGGGGCAGAAGAAGGTGAATGCTCCAAAAGTCACCTGCACTATTTGTGGTGTTGTCTTATCAAGAGGAGATCCTAAAAAGAAATAATCTTTTAGTATTTTCACTATGATCAGGCACGTTAAAGGAGTACATCCTGTGGCTTTTGCTCGAGCTGCTAGAGACAACCCTCCAGCAGCTCAGCCGAGCACATCCGCAGCAGCTCAGCCGAGCACATCATCGGCAGCTCAGCCGAGCACTTCATCTACGGCGGCAGCTTCACTTGCTTCTGTTCCTCTGGATATACACCCTCTGTTCAAGAGGGTACATATACGGTGCAATGCGTGCAACGCTCTTCTCTCTTATGGGGACACCAGCATTCCCCTAATAGAGAGCAAGATACAGCAGCACACATGCGGCACCCCATAATTTTTTTCATTCTTTTGTTCCTCTGTTTCTCAATTAACACAACGTTTTTTTTTAGAGCCACCTAACATCTAAACACTTAAATTTGATTTTAATTCTATTTTTTTAATGATTTTTTTTCCGCTGTGCGCGCACCGTGCGCGCACCTCCCGACGGTGCGCGCACAACAGTGCGCGCATGGTGCGTGCACCCCGCGATGTTTTAAATTTTTTTTTTTAAATTCACCCTTCAGGGTCCTTCAGGGACCCCCTGCCAAAAGCTAGGGGGTCAGGAACTCTGTACCCTGCCCCCTTTTCACATTCTCCACCTTTCTTTTTCACTGTCACACACAAAATGGCGGACAACACCTGATTTCGACCGATTCGAATGTTGAGTGACATGTAACCACCAATCACAATTACGCTCGCCGACGTTAAGGTGCGCGCACGGTGCACGCACGGTGCACGCACGGTGCGCGCATATAGATATTTATGTACTTTTAACTGCAGTTTTCTCAGGAACTACTGAACAGATTGACACCATATATGCAAAAGGCACATCCCTGACCTGAGGACTACCTCTTTGCCAAATTTCAAGTAATTCTGTTCTGCCGTTCGGGCTGTACCTTCGACTAAAGGTCCTATGGGAAAATGCATGGGGAAAACATGTTTTGGGACCCCCCTTTTTTCTCAGCCCCAGCTTGAAGAATCACCCCGAGACTTCCAGGGTAGGAGCTGAGCGGAGCGCCCCATTAGTTTTGAAAATTTCGCGAGGATCCGTCAACCGGCGCCAAAGTTATTCAAAATAGAATTTTCAGATTTCCTATGGAAACACGGTCCTAACTATAACTATCTACTGGCGACCGCCAGTAGATAATATATGTACACACACACACACACACACACACACACACTTAATAAAACTGTGGAGCACTCAGAGGTTTGCAGTATTACTCAGTTTATTCACACCATCCTACAGATGCATTTCAGCATAGGCTCCCTTTTTCAATGTTGATTTAGCCCATGATAGTACAAAGCACCTGACCAGTTTAAAAACAGTCAGTGCATATTCCCATTGGAAGATAATATATGGAAAGAGAAAGGGACTGCTCTTTCACTTTATGTTCTTCAATTAAAGTGCTACCACCACTGCGTCTATGTGTTTTACTAGTTTTAATCAGTTTACGATTCCCGTAACATTTCCCCTTATGTAGGAATTACTTGCCACAGTGGACGGGTGTCTCATGTATCCCTTTCTTTCTATGCATGATAATGAATGTAAACACATTTCGACATTCTTGGGGCTGCTTATTTCAAACAAATTAACTTGTAATATGAACTTCATCCAGCTGCAATTGCCCTTTTTCAAGTGCTACATATCCACTAAGCACTTCACTCAGTAAAGATCATGTCAGCTGATGTAGTTTCCCTTTTGGCAGCTGCGATTCAGGCATTTTACGTTACACTCAAACACAAATTCCACTGCTGAAATGCCTAACTCAAACGGATATGTGTTCCTTATAAATATATATTCACAAAAAAAACAAAGGTTACAGGGATGTTATCGTTAGGCTCACATTTCATTCATACAAAAACAGAGAAATTCTGCAGTTATAATTACCTGAACTAGCTATAACTTATGCCCCCGCAATGCACTGCTTATGACCTCACATATTACATCACTCATGACATGGTCTAAAATTACATCTCTGATGACATCATCAAGTGAATGTCAGTGTTTTCTTAGGGTTCATACATTTTAAGCATATATACTAACCTACTACAAAAGTTAGATTAGTATGCTAGGTGTACTAGTAATGAGTGATAACATTTCGAACATATTTGACCTGAGTAGCTGTGTGACTGTATCTGTTTGTGAGTGGCTGTATGAGTGCCTATATGAGTGTGTGAGTGGGTGTATCAGTGGAGATCAGGTGAGTGTATGGGGTTCTGAGTAGCTGTGTGGTTGTGAGAGTGGTTATATGACTGGTTGTATGAGTATGTGAGTTGTTTTGTAAGTGGTTTTGTGCATGTCTGTGGGTATGTGTGTAGTTGTATGGATGTGTTAGTGGTTGTGAGGATTAGAGTGGTGTGTGAGTGGTTGTATGGGTTTGTAAGTTGGTGTGTGAGTGGCTATATGGGTGTGTGAATGGGTGTGTAAGCAAATGTATGAATGTATCAAGGGGTGTGTGAGTTCTTGTGGGTGTGTGAGTGGGTGTTTTAGTGGTTGTATGGCTGGGTGACTGGGTGTGTGAGTGGTTGTGGGTATATGAGTGGGTGTGTTACTGCTTGTGTGGGTATGTGCAAGCATGAATGAGTAGTTATCCAGTATTGGGGTATCTTTCATAGATTCACATGCTTAGAATCATCCCTGCCGACGAGGTGGGAGTCTCATGATGCAATAAATATATACATAATAGTCATAAAAACATTATACAATAGGCTACTATGGACAGTACACTACAGTCACTACATTAGCCTACCTTAGTTCTTTTGCAAAAAGAGCCACATTTGGAACACAGCCAATCAGGCTGCAGCACCCTCTTTGAACCCTCCACAGAGAGGCAAACCCTCAGATGTTCTACCGCACGCCGTGTGACAGGGAGTCTCCCTGAGCTCTGCTCAGTTTTTCTTAAATTTTGGCTGAACTTTGTGAGTAGCTATGTCTGATTCTTCAAAGAAAAGCTTGTCACAAGGAATGTATTTATTGTCTTTACCCAGCACACAAGGTTAAAGACTGCAGGATTTGTAGAACCTTCCCTGCCAAGACTTTGAAGGACAGAGAGAAGGAAGGTTGCTGATTTGGTTGGAGAAATTGAAAGCTACATCTGATGTTGTTTCAGGAGATGATGGCAGTGTTAGTCCTCAGGCGTCCACCCCTCTGGCCAAAAAGGGGGATAGATCTGATGATCCCCCCGAGCGACAGAGTAAGACCTTGAAGAAGCCTCATTCTGAGACTGGTCACTCTTCCTCTAGAAAAGAGAAGCTTTCATTCTCTTCAGAGGTGAAATCTGGTGAAAAAATGAAGATTTCAGTGAAAACTCCCTCAAAACAATAGAAACCTCATTCTGAGTCTGTCAGGATCTCGTCGTCGTCGAAAAAAGCACCATCGACGATGAAATCTCCTCAGATGGTGAGTGATTCCTCGTCGTCGTCGAAGAATATCCCGTCGTCGACGATCGCTTCGTCGACGACGGCACCGTCGATGATTATATCATCGCCTTCGACTATGCCAATCTCAACGACGCTTACCTCGTCGTCGAGGGGACACATGCCGTCGATGCTTTCGATGTCGACGATGGTTCAACTCCCGTCGACGGGTCCACCGTCGACGACGATACAACTCCCGTTGACGAGTCCACCATCAACGATGATACTACTCCCGTTGATGAGCCCACCGTCGACGACGGCAGCGGCTTCGATGACGATGACAACATTCTCAACGATGGTTTTTCCATCGATAACGTCGACGATTACAACATCAACGGTAGCTTCTGTTATGGCTATCTCAGCTGATACTAGCTCACCGTCTATGTACATCTCGTTGACGCTGAAGCGTAAAAGGCCTACATCTTTACAGATTACGCCAGTTTTGATGTCAAAATTATCGTTGTCATTCCCATCTTCAAGAAACTATTACCAGGACGTTTATTTCACCCTTGCCTCCTAGTCACTATCTGGAGGAGTCAGATGATGATGGACTTTTTAGCCCAGCACGTAACCCTTCTCAACTCCGGATCAAATATCAGGATGATGACGATGAGGAAGAGTGCTATGAGCCTTGTGAGTCTTTGTGAGGTCCTCAAGAGACTTCATTTCAGCAGGAGCCTATGGTGCAAATGCCTATGGCCTTGATGCAGGATCTGACTGCTATGTTGAGGGATTATCATACACGTTTTCCACCAGCAGCGCCTGTTCCAACACATCCTGCTACGCCTACGGTTTTGCAGATTGCAGGTCCTTCTGCCCCTATCAATGTTCCTCAAGAGGTTGTACCTGTGCAATATTTAGTCCAGGGTGATGATGGCGATACTGTGGCTGAAGATGGGGAATTACCAAACTCACCCACAACTGAGGATGAATGGGATGAATACTTGATTCCTACGCCATCCTTACCTGTTCCTCAGGCAGTAGATTCCCCTCCTGAAGATATTGGAGGTTTTCACACAATTATGGAGAGGGCAGCAACCCGGTTTTATCTTCCTGTATCTGTGAAGCAAACAGATTGTTTCCTTTACGATTTTAAGGACCAGAGTAGGAAGTCCGTATGTTCTATCCCTATAATAGATCCTATCTGGGAAGAAGGAACTAAAATAATGAAAACTCAATTTTCAGTGCCTGCGATTCTCTCTAGAATCGATAAAAAGTACAAAGCACCGAAAAATGCTCCTGCTTGCCTGTACGGACATCCTAGACCAGATTTTGTTATTTCACAGGCAGCTCAGCGTATGTCTCGGAATCCATCCATTCCTGTGACAGCACCGCCGGATAAAGATGGGAGGCGCCTTGATAACATTGGTAAGCATTTCACGACCATGGCGGGTGCTTCAGTTTGTGCTAGAAATTCTTTGGCGTTTCTAGGGAGATATGACCGCCAACTATGGTCTGACATTTCTCCATACCTTGATTACCGGCCTGATGACAAGAAGCAGGAGGCAAAGAAAATTCTTCTTGAAGGAGAAAGGGCTGCATCAGAAATTATTGATATTTCTATGGACCTAGCCTCCTTGGGCTGTCGTCAACTTGCCGGAGCAGCAATCCTTAGACGTCAGGGATGGTTGAAATCTACCACCTTTCGACCTGAGGTCCAAACGAAGATTTTGGACATGCCATTTGATGGTTTATATGTTATTCGGGAAACATATAGATGAGGTTTTGCAAGATATCAAAAATGACACTGACACTGCCAGAGCCCTTGGCACCTTACAATATTGGAAGATTCCTTTTTGGGAAGCTAGGGGCAGAGGATCGTATTCCTTTCATGGTGGCTATCAAAGATACCAAAACCAAGGTAATCAGGGAAGATATAATTATCAACATCAGCAACAGCAGCAGTCCTACAGAAACCCTCCAGCTGCTGCTTATAGACAGCAGAATAGAAGACGTCAACCTCAAGGCAGGGATTCTGCTAGGAAGCAGTGATGACTTCTTAGCACCTGCCGCAGATCTGCCACACCTTATTTACAGGATTTCTAATATATCCCGACATCTCAGCAAATGGCAAAGATTAACCACAGACAAGTGGGCCTTGGATATTCTCAAATTTGGGCATACCCTGGAATTTGTCAGTACCCCCCCTCCTCATCCACCTTTAAAGAAACATCCTCCACATCTTGGTCTTCTCAGGAAGGAAGCAAAAACCATGCTTTCGAAAGGAGCAATAGGAAGAGTGCCTCGCTCTCAGGTGGGGAAAGGGTTTTATTCCTGCTTTTTTCTAATAAAGAAAAAGTCAGGGGATTGGAGACCTATCCTGGATTTAAGAAAGCTGAACAAATATCTTCAAAAGAAATCCTTTCGCATGGTCATGCTTCAAGAAATCCTTCAGCTTCTGGACCATGCAGATTTCATGACAACATTGGATCTCCAGGATGCATACTTCCACATTCCCATTCAACCCAATCATCGGAAATTCCTTTGTTTCACTGTGGCAGGTGCCCATTTCCAATTCAAAGTCCTCCCTTCGGTCTACACTCAGCCCCCGAGAGTCTTTACGAAATTCCTGGCCCCAGTGGCGGCTCACCTCAGACTTCAAGGCATACAATTATTCCCTTATCTGGACGATTGGCTAATAAAGGCTCCTTCCTTTTGGCAGGCTTCTCGAGCAACATCCACATGCCTACAGCTTTTTCAATTCCTGGGACTGTCCCTGAACATTCAAAAATCAGTTCTTTGTCCTCCTCAAAGAATTTAATTTCTAGGGGCAGTGTTGGATACTATCTGGGAGAAGGCATTCTTGTCCAAAGAAAGGCAATCACGTCTCATTTCTCCAGCATCAGAACTCCTAAGAAGAAGGTTCACTTCTGTGAGAATCATCAAATTATTTCTGGGAATACTATCATCAACAATTCTGTTAGTACCTCACACCCGTCTAAGGATGCGGCCGATCCAAGAGGAACTAGACAGTCAGTGGCTGCAGATCTCGGGGTCGTTCGACGACCTAGTGGAAATAACTCCAGGTCTGCGAGAAGCGCTGTTCTGGTGGCTGCGCTCCAAGAATGTCTCAATCGGGCTCACTTTTCTTCCTTTCATGCCGGAGTTCATCCTCGCTACAGATGCTTCCCCAGAAGGGTGGGGTGCACACCTTTAAGATCTTTGCAAAAGAGGAAGGTGGTCCGCTGCTATGGTGAAAATGCATATCAATTTCTTGGAGCTTTGAGCCATTTTCCTGCCAGTTGCAGTTCTTTCTCCCAAGGCTTCAAGGGTCAACAGTTCTTATCAGAACCGACAACACCACTTGCATGCACCACTTAAACAAGCAAGGAGGTACCCGTTCACACATTCTGTCTCAAGAAGCTCAAAGCATTTGGGAATGGCTGCTGTCTCACAATATCACGATCAAGGTGGAGCATTTGCCGGGGATTCACAACACTTTAGCAGACACTCTGAGCAGGACTTCAAAGTCCTGTCACGAATGGGAGTTGGATCAATCAGTCGTGGAACACATATTTCAGAGGTGGGGCAAACCAAATCTGGATATCTTTGCCTCCAAGAGCAATCGGAAGTGCCCATTCTTTGCCAGTTGGGGACCGGAGAAGGGCTCGTGGGGGAACGCCTTCATGATGAGATGGACAGGGATCTTTGCTTACGCTTTTCCCCCCTTTCCATTGATCCCAAGACTTCTACGCAAGCTCAAGATGGAACCATGTTGCATTATTCTCATTGCTCCGCGGTGGCCACATCAGCATTGGTTTACGGAGCTTCTCCTACTGTCCAAACGCAGACCATACCGCCTTCCTGCAGTTCCGACCCTGTTATCAATGAGCAAGGGCCAGATTCTTCATCCTCGTCCAGTCCAATTGCATCTTCATGCATGGTTTCTGGATTCACAGAATTCAAGGAGATAGATCTACCTCAGGATTGTAGAGATATTCTTGCTAGGGCAAGAACTCCTTCTACCTTAAAGACTTATGCTTTGAAATGGAAACGATTCTGTGCCTGGTGCGCTGACAGAGATATACATCCTGTACGATGTTCTCCAGATAAAGTTCTGCCTTATCTCCTTTCGTTATCTAAGTCTGGTCTTATGTTTACTTCTGTCAAGTTACATTTAGCGGCCATCTCAACCTAGAGACGTTCTGCAGGAGCTACATCTCTTTGCTCTAATCGCTTAATCAAACAATTTCTAAAAGGGCTGTTCAGAACTTTTCCACCCGTCAAAGCCCCTCCTCCAGAATGGAGGCTTAATCTGGTGTTACAACAACTCATGAAGCATCCTTTTGAGCCTGTTCACAAGGCTGACCTCAAATACATCTCTTGGAAAACAGCACTTTTAGTGGCACTCACCTCTGTTCGGAGAGTCAGCGAAATACAGGCCTTCATATCAAACAACCTTATTTGAAATTCATCAACGATTATGTTCTCCTCAGAACTAATCCAACGTTTATTCCGAAGGTTCCCTCTACATTCCATCTTAACAAACCTGTTATACTGCGTTCTTTCTTTCCCAATCCGTCTTCCTCTGCTGAAAAGACGTTGCATACCTTGGATGTTAAAAGATGTCTGAAATGTTATATTTCATGTACTGTGTCCATCAGAAAGTTGGATCAATTGTTTATTTGTTATGGTGGTCAAAAGCAAGGAACAGCAGTTACGAAATCCACTATTGCAAGGTGGATTGCATCTACTATCCAATTATGCCATAATAAAGCTGGACATACTTTATCTGCGAAACCCAAGGCTCATTTCACAAGGGCAGTGTTCTTATCTACTGCTCTTTTTGCCGGAGTGCCTATAGAGAAGATTTGCCATGCTGCAACCTGGAAAACTTTTACACAGCATTACTGTCTGGATATGGCAACAGAAGCTGAATCAGCTGTGGATCAAGCAGTGTTGCGAAACCGTTTCAAATAAGGTAAGCCTCTGTAAGGAGGTGATTATGTCATTACATGTTCACATATACATGGAGTATTGTTTATTCTGTTTTCATACTATGCGTCATATATATTTATATATATATATATATATATATTTATATTTATGCATATGTTATGATGCTTCCCCTTATTTGGGTTATAATGTTATATTGCATTGCTGTATTGGTATTACGAGATAACAACATCCGCTATACAACTAAGGATTTTTTACTGCTAACTATTCTGATTCTAAGAATGTGAATCTATGAAAGATACCCCAATACTGGATAAGAAAACAAGTTACTTACCTGTAACTTTAGTTATCCAGTAATAGTATCTTTAATAGATTCACATGCGACCCACCCTCCTCCCCGGAGAGGCTTACCTTATTACCTGTACATATTATTGTCACTTGTGCTATGAAAATCTGAGGGTTTGCCTCTCTGTGGAGGGTTCTAAGAGGGTGCTGCAGCCTGATTGGTTGTGTTCCAAATGTGGTTATTTTTGCAAAAGGACTAAGATAGGCTAATGTAGTGACTTTACTGTCCATAGTAGCCTATAGTATAATGTTTTTATGACTATTATGTATATTTTTACTGCACCGTGAGACTCCCACCTCATCGGCGGGGATGATTCTAAGCATGAGAATCTATGAAAGATACCAATACTGGATAACTAAAGTTACAGGTAAGTAGCTCGTTTTCTTATATGGGCTTGAGTGGGTGTATGAGTGGGTTTAAGGTTGTGTGATTGGGTGTGTAAGTGTCTGTGTAGATGAGTGAGTGGGTATCTGAATGCCTGTGTGGATGAGTGTGTGAGTAATTCTGTTTCTATATGGATAGGTGAGTGCCTGTATAGGTGAATTTACAGGTGGCTGTATGGATGTATGAGTGGGGGTGTGAGTGACTGTATGGGTGAGTGAGTGGCTGCATAAGGGGCTGCACAGATGAGTGAGTGGGTGTGTGAGTAGTTGTATGGGTCTGTGAATGGGTATTTGAGTCCTTATGTGGACATATTAGTAGGTATATGAGAGACTGCATGGGGTGTGAGTGGGTATGTGAGTGGTTCTTTGGATGATGTGATCAGTGATGTCATCAGTTATGTCATTTTAGATGTCATCAGTGATGTTATGAGTGATATCACTGACCATGTCATGAGTGATGTAATATGTGAGGTCATAAGCATTGCATTGCAGGGGCATAAGCTATAGTTAGCTGATGTAACTAGAACTGCTGAATTTCAATGGTTTTGTGCGAGTTAATATCTGAGCCTAACTATAATGTTCCTTTAACCTTTGTTTTTTACAAAGAATTACTATGTTTTTTATAATCTTATTTGCTAACAATAACGTCCCTTTAATCTTTGGTTTGTTAAGTGAATATCTAAGTTTTAAAAAAATCTATTTTCTAACTTTAACATCCCTCTAACCTTTGATTTAATTAAGTGAATGTTGATGATTTTTGGACTAGCAGTCACATTTGCAGAGTGGTGGAGAAAGTGGGAGGGACTCAGACCAACTCACAGCAATACCACTGTGGGGGACTTATTAGAGGCCATAGAGAGGTTATTGACCCCCAAGGACCCTCAGCATCCAAGAGAACTTCATCCTCCATCAGTAGTGTGTCAGGAGGCATGTTTTTAGATAGTGGAGAAATAGGGAGGGCATCGGATCGGATGACCTCCCAGCAGTGCCACTGTGTGGAGCTTAGTGGATGGTAATAGGAGAGGTTGTTGGCCCCCAACGATCACCAGGAGCCAGGGGGGCTTCATCCCCCAACTAGTAGTGTACAAGGAGGCACATTTGAAGAGTGGTTGAGGCCTCCGACGATCACTCAGCAATCCTACTGCGTAGGACTTACTGGAGGTAACAGGAGGGGATGTTGGCCTCCAAGGGCCCTCACCAGCATGTTGTGTGCCAGGAGGCCCCTGTGCAAAGTGGTTAAGGAGGGGGGTGGGCCTCCAGCAACTTCCCCCAGGCCGGGCTTTAAAAAAAGAAATATTAGAGGAGGGGCCACATGGTCCCCCTTCCCCATTCCGTGGGGCCAGGCCTTTATACAATGGTGGAGAAGGGCCACGTGACCCACTCCTTGGCTGATTTTGGCCCTGATGCCCCCATACCATGGACCCCAGGTTTAAAAAAAAAAATCTTTATGTAGGGGTTGGGGCCTCTAGTGATTTCCCCCAGGCCAGCCTTTTAAAAGAAATATCTCTTTTATAAGGGGAGGGTCAACCTGGTACTCCTTCCCCAGGCTGATTTTGGCCCTGGGGAATCCATCCCTCTGGGCCAGGCCTTGTTGCAGTGGTAGGGGGGCAATGCGGCCAACTCACTGGGCTGATTAAAGCTCCCTGGACCCCATCACCCAGGGCACAGCTAGTTACAAATGGGGACCTGATTTGGCCCCAGGGACCCCAGGGCCCCCATTCCCCAGGGCTTGGCCATCTTTCAGTGGATGCCCTCAGGGCACCCTCTCTCTGTTGGACCGTGGGGGAGGCTGGAGGCCTCCTCAGTCCCTGCTGAATCCCTGCCTCCTACAGGAGCTGGCTTTGCTTTCAGACATAGGGAACTGCTAAACATGCAGCTCTCTGTGCCTGAAAGCAATTCTGCTCCCCTTTCAGCTAACAAGAGCATTTTGTGTGCTCTCACTTACTGGAAGGGGAGCATTTGCTTTGGCTTGGCGGGAGCGGTAAAGCTCCAGCCAAGCCACAGCAAACAGCTCTGTCTTAGGGGTGGGTACTCCGGGACATATCAGGAGCTGGTCCTGGAGTGGTGGTCCACAGGGCCATCTATGGTTCCAGGAGGAGGGCCGGCTGTCCCCTCTCCTTTGTTGTTTGTTGCACCTGCCCTGGGGAGTTGGTGGTCCCCGGGGCCTCCCATTTAAAAGAAATACATGTTGGTCCTGGGAAGGAGGTGATTCCCAGGGCTTGTGGGGGGCCCCTTGAGGCCTCCATTATGAAAATAAACAGCCCCAGGATGGGGGTTGTCCCCTGGACACGGGGGTTCTCAAGGCCCCCAGATTTACTTTTTGAGACCGGCCCTAGGAAGGTGGTGGCCCAGGAGGGGGGATTCGAAAGGTCTGCCATTTAACAATGGTTAAGCCCTGGGGTGGTGATGGTCCCCGGGGCATTAATAAGCCCCAGGAGGGTGGGTATGTGTGCCCCCTCCCTTATTTTAAAAATGGCCTGAGACCTGGCCCACTGGGGACTGACTACTAAACCTGGCAGCCAAAGCTTGAAACAACCTTTCCCTGCACCTCAGGAACTCCTCCTCACTCCAGCAAATCACAAAATGACTCAAGTGAAGGATCACAGCGCAGCAGCTAGCAACTCCAGCACTTTGAGACCCTCACAGGTGATTTTCTGCGCTCTATAAATGAGTGATTTATTGATTGATATCACCAACAAAGTTGCCTCCGTCCAGCCAGCCAAGACCAGCAGATCCACCAAACAAGGCAGCTTGTAAGCACGAAGCTCAGGACATTGAAACACAACTGCAAACATCTAGAAAGAAGATGGCATAACAGCAAGGATCTAACTGACTGAGCCACCTTCAAGTCAGCCCTCAACGAATAACACCAACACCTAAAAGATACAAAAAGACGCAACGTCTCAGACTGCATCAAAGCAATGTCCAACCACATCAAGGCAGTGGTGGCTTGCAAAGGGTGTGGGGCGGGGGGTAGTAAACTCGGACATAGGACGGAACGGAGGAAAGTAATGATTACATTCTACCATTCTGTTGTATGTCCGAGTTTACTACCCCCACCCTGCCCCTCCCCGCTCCACCACTCCACAGCACACCCTATGCAAGCCGCCACTGCATCAAGGAACACTTCTGTGTCATCAGAGTGTTCTCCTGCCCATCAATCACCAAGAACATGATCTCCCTTTCACAAGAACCCCGCGAAATCATGGCAGACTACGTCCACAACAAAATATTCACCACCTATAGTAACTTCCAACCCCAAACCACCGACCTGTGCAACATCCTCTCACCAATTGACACAACCACAACCACCCGCTCACCACTTGGGAACAGCTCACAGCTCAGAACACCTCAGCCATCATGAACTCCATCCACTCTGGAGCACCCTCGGGCCCCTCCCCCATAACTTCTTCAAACTCAGAAGCAAGGAAATCAGCGATGAACTCTCCTCCATTTTCTACACATCCAATACCATGGCCGCCTTCCCCAGTGGATGGCAATGCACAGAGATCAGACTCCCTCCTCAAGAAAGCCTCGGCTGACTCCAGCGAACTCAAAAACTACCACCCCATCTCTCTGCTCCCCTTCCCCACCAAAGTCCTAGAGAAGGCCATCCACCACCAAGTCACTGAACACCTGGAGAGAAGCAACCTGCTGCACACCTCCCAATCTGGTTTCTGCACCAGCCACAGCATCGAGATCACCTTGACCACTGCCACCAATGACATCAGAACCCTTCTGGACCAGCGGGAAAGCAGTCACCCTGATCCTCCGTGACCTCTCAGCAGCATTCAATATGGTATTCCACCACACACTCAAGAGACTCCACCACATTGGCATTTAGGAAGACCCCCTCAAATTAATTGCATCCTGTCCCACAAGACGTACCCAGAGAATCCACCTACCACCATTCACTTCAGAACCCAACAGCACCATCTGAGGCATCCCTCAAGGTTCAACCCTCAGCCCCTCTGTTCAACACTTCATGATGCCCCTGGCCAACATCGTCAGAACCCATGGCCTCAACATCATATCTTACACAGAAGACACACAGCTCATCCCCTTGCTCTCAGAAGACCCCTCCACCACTAGGACCACCTTCTGCGGCTCAACGCAGGCAAGATGGAAAACTGATTTTGTGGAACAACACCTCCCTGTGAAACAACACCTGGTGACGCCCCGAACTCAGATCCTCACCGACAGACCACAACTACAATATTGGAATCATTCTGGACAGCAAACTCACCATGAAATGACAGATCAACTCAGTCCCCTCCACGTGCGTCCATGCCCTCTGCATGCTCTGAAAGATCTTCTGATGGTTCCCTGCCAGCACCAAGAAAACCATTACTCAAGCCCTGGTCACCAGCTGGCTGGACTACGGCAACACGCTCTATGCTGGAACCATCACCCAACTCCTGAAGATACTCCAGACTCATCTTCAACCTCCCCAAAAGGACCAACATCACCCTCCACCTCAGGAACGTCAACTGGCTCCCCATCCAGGAAAATATGCCAATTCAAGATGCTGATACATGCCTAAAAGGCATGTATCAGCATCAACCACTATCTGAACTTCCACCAACCCTCTAGACACCTACGCTCTGCCTCCCTTGCCCTTACACATACTCCCCTCATCCACCAAAACAATAGTGAAGGAAATCTTTCTCCTACCTCACAGCCAAGTCCTGGAACCACCTTTTCCTTCTCCTCTAAACATCATCCTCTCTCCTAGAATTCAGAAAGAGGCTCAAGGCCTGGCATTTTGACTGATTCTGCAAGAACTTAGCTCCTGGATACCCTCTCGAGTGATTAGCTGCGCTCTATAAATCCTGATTGATTGATTGACCTATTTCGTTTTGCACAAGCTCAAACCCTTTCCCATTCTCGTTACAACATAAATATCAACTCTTACAAGACACCCTATCTACTGCTTTCACTCAATTTCAACCCCTCTCTCAATCTACCTCACTATACAGAAATTGCTTATACGATCATTTACATACTGTTCCAAAAACCTCCACTATTTATTCTCATGTACCCACTACTCCTACTGATGTAGATAAAACAGGCACAGACTTATACTGGGAAAATGATTTAGGAATTACTTGGCCTGCTTTATTTTGGGAACAAATGTGGATAAAACTTAGAAAATCCTCCAGAGCAGCAAACACCACTCAAACGTTGTTCTATATTTATAACAGATTCTTTCATTATCCTGTAACTTTGCACAAACTCTACACAGAACTCCCTGACACCTGTTGGACATGTTTCTCAGAACATGCAGACTTAAGACATTTACTCTTCACATGCCCCTTCATTCATGATTTTTGGTTACAAATTTGTGTCAGATTACCACGGACTTCCATTCTAAAGTTCCCTTCTCCATTACTAACGCTTTATTAGGAAGTTTATCTCATGACTGGGTCACAGTTTCATTTGATTTGAGATTACTGGATTTGCTACTAGCAGTTGCATTTCTACAAATAACAAGCAATTGGAGAGATCTCACTAAGCTCGCCTTTCAAGCATGGTGATATGCAGTTTGCCATAAGCAAAGGCTGGATGTTACAGCAATGCATACAATATCCCTTTTAAAACGATTAGCTTTGTGGTCTCCAGTCACTAATATTTTAGATAAATCTGCGAAATCATACTTTGCACTACCACCAAAGGAACAAGAAGTTCTTCAACCTCCTTGACTTTCTTCTTTCTGACAATATCATTGCTCATTTGTTATCATTATTGTTTTCTACATATTATCACTTTGTCTATGTAATTATCAGATTATTTGTATTCTGTACCATGTATACCTCTTCTTGCCCTCCCTATATAATGCATTACATTAATTGTCTCAATTGTGTGCATATACTGAATTTTAATGGATGTTCTAAATATTTTGCTTTATTTCTAATTAATTTACTTTTAGACTAAAAGTCTATGAAATGTATTTTTAACTTTCATCTGTTGGGCAGTTTTGAACTTTGGCTGACAGTTTTGAGTATATTTGCAGATTTTAAAATCGCAAGCTTTTTGTTTAGGGGCTTATCTGAAAAATGAGGTCGGTATTTCTGTATATTGGACTGCTTAAGGTACAGAAATGTGCATAGACTGAAAACCTTTCAAATGCAAACAGCTCTTTTGGGACTCGTCTCTCGTTCTAGAATGCATGCTCACAAACAAGAGAAATATAGCCACCCATCCTGCTGCACAGGAAAGCATATTATGTTAAACTCGAGCTGTCTACTGCTAGTACATTCTACGAGCTAGGATAGCATTCTAGTGGGCCAATTACAATTCTGAACACATGTAACTTCAAATTGCGCACAAAAATAATCCAACTTGAATGGGGTGATGTAATGAGCGGCGGTGCTATTTACTATCTGTGCTCGATTGGAAGTTTCAAATCTCACAATAGTTCGTAGATAATTCTGCATGAATTCAACTATTCAGTGCTGCACAAAATGGCAGTCCACCTGGTGGAAGAAGTGGTTGGAGCAGCAGACACCAACTCCAAGTTCATTTGGCGCTTATTACAGACATATGATCTTCACCAACAGAAGTAACAGGAGCAGTGCAGCAAAGAGTACACTTACGCCAGACGTTTTGACAAAGGAGACCTTGGTACAATGCAGTTTGCTACATTGTAGAGGTCGGCCAGCTAGGAGATTGGTTGACTGAGAATACATTTACTCCATATACTGAGGGCCTCATATATGAGGCAACTTATGGCACTTATGACATTCCGGTGGTGCAATGCGCAGCAGCATATTTACAAGCCCACATAAAGCCACTTTACGTGATTTTTCATGGCCTTGTAAATATGTACCCCTTTCACGTAGAGAGTTGATCCTTCACCCCTGGAAGGTATATCCCATATAGCACTCCTCTTGCTTTTCGTTTCCTTAAATAAACGTAATCAGATTTGAATGGTCAAGCGTGATTATTTAATCATGTAGTGTACACTTTCATACTCAAATTCATTGTAACAAAGTCTTCTGTATTCACACATGATAACTGAACCCATAAGTGGTTCGTGGTGTCACAGGGTTATAAGTCCCCAATGCATTTCGGGGCGTGCCCTTCTTCAGGGGATTCTCCCTGTAAACAGAAATACAGTCTCTTACCCACTTCAGAGCTAGAATGCGCAAACTGAAAAGTAAAACGGGTCTGTGGTGTGTTACACATGCAGTGACAGAGCTGGTACGTATACGTGTTGGTCTCACATCAGATTCGCTAAGAAAGTGAAATACGTAAGGTAACTCAACATGCAGTTACTTTATCAAAAACGTAAAGCATCGATCAATCGTTAGCACCAAAATGAAGTTAAATAAAATACACCGCCGGTTTGTGCTACCATTCCTAATTTCGTTTGCATGCTCAAATGTCCAAGATTAAAACGCGAGAAACCTGAAAGTAAAATTACGGTACCAAATGATAAAACGTCTGTAAGTAATTGTTATGTGAATTTCAAGGTACTCCCCAATGCGTATTGTTGCAGTGAAATGAAAACAACATTTTAAACATAGAGAACGAAACCATACACCCAGGTGTACAATGTGATAATCGTTCGCAGTAGTGATCATACTATATATCCACTACAAATAGCAATTGCAATAGTCTAAGCGGTCTAACCTGATTACAACCGGCACAATCAGAGCAGATTCTGTGCTGTACTGGCTTCTAAAGCTAAACTAAATTTGGCCTAGAAGGCCGTTGTTTTCTACAAAGAAAGTCAGCTCTTGGTTCATGGCTTTATTGACTATTTGGGCTGCAAAAGGTAATCAAGATATTTGCAGATAATTGCTTGGGTCTGCGAGAGGTAGATTGGCTTTCTTTAGTAAGGGTAGTATGGATGCTCTTTTCCAAGCTTTATGAAAATAACCTGAACTGAACATGTTGTTGAAAATGTTAGTCAGGTAAGCTGAGATTGTTTCTGGAACCTGTTGAAGAATTTTCGGGCAACTTAGGGGAGCCAGACTTCATGGATTTAGTCAGACTTTGTACCTGATCCGTTGTGAGTGGTAAGAACAAAGTCAGAGGGCCTGATTACGAGTCTGGCAGTCTTGCGAACACCAGACTCATGAAGGTGGTCCCCTATCGACCATAATAAGACTGTTAAAGTTGTATTGGCGGTGAAACCTGGCTGTGCCAGGGAACAGTTGTTGCCTGGTGGTGGCACAGCTGCGCCGCAATGTAGTATGCTGAGCAGGGACTGGTGCAGTCCCGCTCAGCATATTACAAGTATATCCACCATCAAAATTTCATGGTGGGAGCCCTGCCATGAAAAGGCTGGTGTTGGAGGAACAAAGGGTGACCTACAGGGCCCCATGCCCCCCCACCATGGGAAATATTTTCGGGGGGCACAACATGTCCCCCGTCTGTATTTCCACATAGTTCCAGCACGGCATGGACGTCCATGCCATGCTGGAAAGTTTTTGCCATTCTCATTGTGGTGCCTGTTTTTCCAGGCACCACAATGGGAAAGGCAAAGGACCGCTGACCGTATCAAAAGTTGAACTCGTGTACACAAGTTCAACTTGTGATATGGTCAGCGGTCCTTGTGCTGGCTTGGCACAGCAGAACCGGCGTTGAGCCACGGCTGTTGCGCTAAACTCGTATTCAAGCCCAGAGTTTCTAAATTGATTGAGGAAGGAATCTCACTAAGGAAGCAGGAGGTGAATGTGGATTTAGTGGTGAAAGCCACATATACATCCTCAAATTTAACTTGAAATAAAGTAGCAAAAGTGTTGCAAAAAGAATGATTGGTATTGGCGTTTTTGTTATCCGAGAGCAGGTTGACTGTTTTATAAAGCTCTTTAGTAGAGTCTTTGGCAGTTTCAATGTTATTTGTAAAGTAGGACGATTTTTCTTTTAAGTTCAGGATTTTTTATTCTTTTATGGAGTATGTATGAGTCTCTCTGCCTGGCATTGTAGTTTTGACTCCATCTTCGTTTCTAGCCTGCGACATAATTGTTTTCAAGTTTTGAGTTTATCCTACAACCGGGTTTCAGTGGGAGCTGATTTATGATTTGTACACTTCTACTCAGGGACAAGCTGACTCACTGCTTTATCTAGCCAGGTATGGTAGTTGGTCCAAGTCTTTGACATTGGTAGGTTTTGTCCTGGTGAGGACTATATCTAGTTTCTCAGAATGTGCTATTGTAAATGAACACAGTCACCTTCGCCACTTTAGAAAAAAAGTGTGTCATGAATCTGTCAGTCTTATGAAGGAAACATCCGAGTGTGTGCAAACAAAGTGCACTTTATGTAACACAGTTGGTGCACTATGTTCTGTTTATTGGATTATGCACATTTCACATTGATATGCATTTCTGCCTGTGGTGATATTCGCCAAACAGCCACACGTCCAAGTAGTCTACGGCCTACAATTGTACAGAGTTTCTGACTGTAACAGAAAAAAATTGGCATGTGTTGTGCATGGGAAATCCTCGAGGAATATATGAAGTTACAACGCATGCAATTACAATGCATGTTTTTACAACGCAGTCTTTACATCGCAACTACCATTACATCGCATGATTTTACAACGCATGCCACTACAACGTATTTTTAAAAACTAGCATTACAACGCATACCATTACAACACATAATACTTGTACGGCAACAGTAGGGTAAGTGTTGGATAGTGTAGGGGTAAAAATCACTATTCCCACTCCAGTGAGTGCAACAGTAGATTGTGTAGGGGTAAAAATTACTATTCCTATGCACCCCAAAACCCATACCCACCCTAATACTAAATAAATCTCCATTACTTACCTTATAATGCGTTGTAATGGCATGCGATGTAAAGGCGATTGCGTTGTAACAGTTGTGTTGTAAAGGTAGGTCGTTGTAATGACTGCATTGTAATTGATGTTTACCTTCTTAAAGAACATGTATGGTATATCATTGTATGGACATGTGCATTAAATAAGGGTCAACAGTGACAACTGTGGAGAAGCATGTCAGTGGCTGTAGATCTCCGGTTTTACCAAACAGCATTCTTTCTACTGCATTTTTGCATCTTATGAATTGAATTTTGGTTTACTTTGCTTTCTGTGTCAGCAAAGTTAATGCTCAATTAATCCTCCTATTCTACATATGTAATTGCATTATGTTGATGTCACACCCTAAATACACCCACAGTTTCATACATACATTCCTAAATTTAGAATATCTAACTGAAATCATAATGACAGCTTGGTACATCAAATAATGTCTATCAAGACCCAATTTCTCAGCTTTGTGAATCACTCTGATATGATCAGGAGGAGGATGTGGCCTATTGGCTAGAGCGGACGGCCTCAAAGCTTGTGATTTGCGTTCGAGTCTCCGCAGGGACACTTGACATTCTGTGATTCTGCGGAATCACTTAGGGCCAGATGTACGACCAAGTAATATGCGACTCGCAATATGCGACTTGCACATTGGTATGTACAACTGATTGCGATTCCCAATGGGTTTGCAAATTGCATGCCTCGTGCATATTCATGAGACACTCGCAATTTGCGACCCCATTGGATATGGCTGGCACTCCCATGGATGGTGGCCTGCTGAGCTCAGAAGACCTCCATTTCTGGGACTGCTTTTCAATAAAGCAGTTTTTTTTTCAATGCAGCCCGTTTTCCTTTTCTTAAAAAAAAGAACCTTTTTGTTTCATTTTTTAATGGCAGGTAGTGGTCCCTGGGACCACTGCCTGCCCTTAAAAAATATTTTTAGAGCCAGTCAAAAAGGGGAAGGAGTCCCCTGGGGACCCCTTCCCATTTGCGAGTGGTTTACCACCCTTCTGTGAAGGGGGGTAAACTGCGACTGTTTTGCGACACAGTCATACATGGCATTTGGGGTGGCTATTAGGAAGGGAATGCCCCTTCCTAATAGCGAGTTACAAAACACTGTTTTGCGAGTCACAAAATAGAGTTTGTACATGGCCAAAAGGATTTTTGCATGCGCAAACGCAAATATTCGTCGTACATCTGGCCCTTAATCTCCCTGTGTCTCGCAAATTGAAAGCGTCCATCTGTAACGCAACCAGTGCTCTTGTAAAACTCGAGTTCGTGCTATATAAAAAACTCCAAAAGAATAAACATTGCGGAACGGCCTAGCTGTTCATTTAAAATGTTTTAGCTTTTGGTCAATTCTGTCTATGAAGTTTGCAATGAATGCATTACTTCTTGTGTGTTTGTCGTAATTCGGCAAAACATACATTTTCCAAATGTATTAAATGCTTCCTTTCTGTCTTAGTCGTAATACGAGGCAACGATTCAATTAACATATATAAACCATTTTTATTCCTTCGAATTGCACAATTCCACCCATCTGTATGTGGTTTATTATAATTCACAGCAGATCCGCAATAGCATTTTTTCCTATTCTGCATTGGATAGTTACAGTAACGACCCATTGCTAATTTATTTTAAAGCCATATGTACAGTTGAAATTGCTCCCTGCAGCTCCACAGAAGAAGGCAATTGTGATCTTGTCTAGATTATAATAATTTCCGAACTAGTTATAGGGCCGGGTTCAAGCCTGAGGGAAGGTTTGTATGAAATACATTGTTCAAACGAGAGTGCTCCAGAGCGGGACGTGTTATCTGTGCTTTGGTAAAATGATTGGAAATGACTGGTACATCACGGCTGAAATGATGTATTTTAGACTGCCTTACTGAGAACTGTAATCTTGACTTACAATTCATTGAATGCCCTGAGTGAATACTAAATCCCATTGGCTCCACTGATAGAGGGACTGTAACTCTGTACTATAGCTTTATAACTACCAATGAAATCATATAAAGGTAGCCAAACACATTGCCAGTTACTTCACTGATGTAAACGCAGTTCCCCTGCATCCTCAAATACAATTTATACGTTTGTACACTGAATAACATAGAGTGTGTTAAAGCACTTTTAGTCATTTATAACCTCTTTTCAATGACATTACAAACCATATTGAAGAATCTTGATGTGGGTTCTGCTTACGTCTGTTTGTGCTTCAGAAATACAAGAAAAACTTCAGGAATACACACAATAATATAATCTATCATCAGCTACAGTTTCATATATTTGCATACTGAAATGTGATATTATAGTGCCAGTTATTATCTGTTTTCTGCCAAGCAGTTTAAATTTGGAAAATAAAACGAACTGTGGGTGAAGCCTTGCATTTCCCCCTGTGCTGGCGCTACATTTAGCAGTGTAGCGCCAACGCAGGCACCCTTGCTCCATAGTGCAAGTGTGTCTGCGTGCAGGGGAGGATTGTTTATGGGTAGGAAGGTTCCCCTTCCTGCACATAAACAATCCTAAAATGCCATTTTGTCCCGTATATCCGTGCTGCTTCATACAGTTCACATGAAAACCACAACATGGCATTTTGTTTTAGAGATTATTTATGTGCATGAAGAGACTACAATTCATGGCAGTTTGCTTTTTCCATGTGTGCTGCACAAGGCAGCACACATTGAAAAAGCGAAAATGAGAAGAAATAATGCATTTCTCCTCCTTTCGGCGAGTTAAGACCAGTTTTTCCCTTGTCTTAATTTTGGCGTTGCCTCCGATGAATGCTTCCCTTGGACATAGGGGGGCAGCATCAAAATCAATGGGTGTTTCGGTAGAACGCCCACCGCAACACCCAAAGTCCACCCCTTTCACGTTAAGCGTAGCGTGAGAGGGGGCCTTATTTACAAGGCAGCGTTTAAGCCACTTTAAGTGGCCTAACACTGCCTTGTAAATAATGCTAAGCCCCTATCGCCACCACAACATCGGAAAAAGTGATGTTGCCCTGGCGATAGAGGCGTGTACATATGCCCCTCTTTTTCTTCTTTGTATGCAACAAATTCCATGAGAGTACAAGATGAAGTAAATAACTACTCAAAAGCGTGACACCTGTCAGTGTTTGGACAGAATTATTGGCAGATTTTAAAAAGTTAGTTTAGTAAATGTTTTTGGGGAAAAATGTTATCACAAGGAACCCTTTCTGTGCCCTGGGAACAGAGTTATCTACATGCAATGCTTGTTATACAATTAGTAAATTAATTAAATAAGGTGTAAGTTCTCAGGCTCCCCCTTTGGGAAGCCGTTTGTCTGCCTTCAAGACATCCCTCAACCTCTACCACAGACAGTTGAGAGAATCAAAGAAAAAACCTTAGTCTCATGCATCAAATCAAACTCCAATAACAGCAGAGAACTCATCAACATATTCAGAGAATTCTCCAACCCTTTAGCCGCAACAAACAACCTTACCCAAGCCCTAGGCCACTGACTTCTTCGAACAACAAAACAACCCCGCTACCACCACAGACATGTGACTAACCGAATCTTCAACCATGTTCTCACCAACTTGTTCAACACCTCAATATCCATGGCCACCTTCCCCAAGGACTGGAAACATGCAGAAGTCAACATCCTACTAAAGAAACCATTGGCAGACTCAACAACTATTGACCGAGCTCCGTGCTACCAGTCAAAATATTAGAAAAACCCAACAACTCTCCTCACATCTGGAATGGAATGTCCTACTCAAAACCTTCCAATCCGGATTCTGCAGCAACCACAGCACCAAGACATCCTTCATCACAGCTACCAATGACATTCGAGCCCTACTTGACCGATGAAGGACTACAGCTCTGATCTTTCTAGAGCTCACAGCAGCCTTCGATACAGTCTCCCACCACACACTCCTCACAAGGCTGCACAACATAGGCATACAAGGAGCTGCTCCCAGATGGATTGCCTCTTTCCTCACCATAAAAACTCACAAATTATGCCTTCCCTCCTTCACCTCCGACCTAAGCAAATCATCTGTAGAGTACCCCAATGATCCTCACTCAGCCCAACCTTCTTCAACACTTAAATGACACCTCTGCCCAGCATCGTCAAAATTCACGGATTAAACATCATATCCGACGACACACATCTCATCATCTTCCTCTTTAAAAACCACACTAACACCAAGAACATCTTCCCATCTGTATGACAGACGCTGCCAGCTGGATGAAGGACTACTGTCTTAAGCTCCACACGGACAAGACCAAGGTACTGATTTTCAGAAACAAATGATCCCTGTAGGATGCATCCTGGTGACCCTCAGAACTCAAACCTACTCCTACTCCCACTGACCCTGCTAGGAACCTAGGCATCATTGTGGACAACAAGCTAGAGATGATGACTCAGGTTAACTCCTTCTCCTCCTCCTGCTTCTTGATCCTCCACATGCTAATTAAGCTATTCAAATTGTTACTCCAAAGCTCAAGGCACACCATCACTCAGGACCTCATCACTAGCTGACTGGACTATGGCAACGCTCTCTATGTAGGGATCGCAGCTCACCTCCGACGACTATAGACCATACACAATGCCGCATCCAGACTTGTCCTGGATCTCCCCGACGAGCCTACATCACCCCCTACCTCCGGGACCTCCACTGGCTCCCTGAACAGAAAAGATACCAGTTCAAGCTCCTCACCCGTGCATACAAGGCCCCACACAACTGTGGACCCGCCTGCTTGAACCCACACCTGAACCCCCATCAGCCCACCAGACACCTTCGCTCTGTGTCCCTTTCTCTAAACCTCACCCCCCCACAGTTGTTCCTTCTCCTACCTAGTAGCGAAGTCATGGAACGAGCTACCCTTTCATCTACGGATCTCCCCATCTCTTCCAGAGTTCCAAAAGTTCCTGAAGACCTGGCTATTTGGCTAATCAACAGGACCCTGCCAGCGCCTGCATTTTCTCACAGGTGCCAAGTAGTGCTCTGCAAATCTACTGATTGATTGAATTATTGATTTATTATCTGTGAAAAGATTTCATCTTATTAGAACCAACTGAATAACAAATGCAACAGAAAGCAAATGAAAGATGACCAAACAGCGTTTTTGAAAGGCCTTCCAGTGCTCAGGATCACATGTTGCCATGTTTTTCATAAGTTTTGGTCAGTTTGAGCTAGAAACAACATTTATTAAAATCTGCAGATTATGTAGCAGATGGTGGATTATGTGGCAAATGTGGCAAATCCATAACTATGCAAAAATGCTGTGGCTGTAGAATCAGATAATTCCAGAGGCTCTGATTATATGATATTTTGTTTCTTGTGTGTACTGTACTGTGAACAAGTGCTGAAAAGTGTACTGGTTTGTATTGAGCTGATTGAGCATAAAAGCTATTTTTTTTTTTTTTTTAAATGAACATTATAGAATGATTCAAATATAGAAAATCTCGTGATGGATAGAAATAAGAGTGAGGTAAATAACACTGCACTCAAAATGAATATGTGTGTCACTGAAATTGGATATGAATTACATTGAGGTACACAAATATTGACTGAACTGGATAAGCATATGAATGAAATAGATATGGTAAACTGTGTGTATAACACACTGAAAAGCACATGACAATGACAGCTAATCACAGTGAAGTTCAATGCAAGTTGCAGTGCCCACTTTGGAAAGTGAACATGGGGGCCTTCAGGTGCTCAACAAGAGTAGAAGTTGTGGGCAGGAGCACATTCATAACACGTGCAGGAGCAGGCTGCTGACAGTCCAGTTATATACCCTTAGCTGCTGTGGGGTTTGGGTCACAGGGCCTCTCCAGTAACCCAACAGCAGGCCATCCCAGACTCTGGTTCCCAGCAGCTCTGGGGCTCCCTCTGTATAGACTTTTGAGGCTGAAGTGGGGCTGGTATATGTGAAAGTGGGCCCCTGGTGTGCCCCATCGCAGCAGGTAAGACGGCATGGAGCCACTAGATGGTTGATTGCAGGTTAAACTCTGGATCATGTATGTTGCATTTACATTTTTTGGGGGGTAAAGTGCACATTCTGTGCTCAAGTGTTCAAAGGTGCTCTTGTATGTACCAGTGGGTGCATTTTAAACTCATGAGTGCAGATAAATTAATTTTTTTGTACGGTGCACATTTTGAGATGACTCTCCTTGTTTTTACTTTGTTTTTTCCCTTGTCTGTGTTCCATTTTACCCTGTTTTGTGCCTCTCTGTACCAGTTTTCTTCTTGTTTCATCTTTCGTTTATCCCTCTGTGTACTTCGTTTTAGCCCTTGTGTGTGCCTCTGCATATTTTGTTTTTGCTTTTGTCTGTACGCCATTTACCCTTCTTTCTGGCTTTCTTGTTTCCTGTTTTTTTGCTGGTTTATGGCTTATTTGTGCCTCTTTGTGTTTCATTTGAGTCCTTATCTATGCTTGTTTTCTGCCTGTTACTACCCTTTCTCCCCTTTGTGTGTGGTTTGTTTTCTTGTGTATCCCATCTTCTGCTCATTTCTGCCTATTTGATCCTCTTCATGCTTGGTTTTGCTCTTGTGTGTGTCTCTGCTCAGTTTGCTCTTGTTTTGTGCCTCTGTGTGTGCATTTTCCTCTGGTTTAAACCATTGTCTCTTCCTCTGTGTACTTCATTTTAGTTCTTCTTTGTGCTCCTGTATACTTCGCTTTTTCTCTTCTCTCTGCCCCATTTTATGCTCTAATTTGTGTCTCTTTGTGCTGTGTTTTTACTGTTGTTTGTGCCACATTTTCTGCTCATGGCTTGCTTTTTCCAGTTTTGCCACCCTTTCCTCATCCCAGTGCTCCCTACCTTTGCTCTCTGGCATCCTGCCCCTACTCAACTCCTCCCACTGCGCTACCGTCCCTCTCAGCACCAGCGGGTGACTGCTAGCATGCCGTGGCAAGCCTGTCTGCGCCTGGACTGTACCTATTGCAGGGAACCCTGGATACCCCCCGTACCTACTGGGTTCCTCTGCGCTATAAAACATTACCACCACTCATTGCACTGCTCCACATAACATAAAGGGAGGCTTCACTTGCACCCCTGTCAAGCCAGTTTGAACCTATCCACATTCACCGCTCCCATACCAAGAAGCCCATACATACAATAACCAACCACCACCCACACTCTTGTGTATGGTCATTCAACCGAACAAGCCCAGAGTCTCCTCCACTCTTCCTGAATCCAGCAAGAAGCTGAGAACCCAGTTTTTTTACTCACCATCCTGCCCTGTCCTCGGCATAGCTAGGCACACTAATCACCTCAACGCCAGGATGCCCTCCTGAGTGATAGCTCGCTTTACACATAACATATGTGTACCCAAATTTTAGTGGTGTAGATTTGTAATTAAGACGGCACAACATTACAGTCTATAAGCAAGAAACCACTGCTTATTGGATAGCTTACTTCCTGATCACACATATTTGAAGGCTCTCTCAAGTGTGATAATGAAGAAAAAGGAGTCTTGGTGAATCCAGGATTTCTTGTTTTGCACTGTACCATTTGGCACTAACTGGGTATCTGCATTTCCCTTCTGTTGACATCAAAGTTTTACATCAAAGGCCTGTCATGAAGGTTTTGCCCTCATTTCTTGGTGTATTCGGTGACAGCCTGAGTGGCAGGCAGCAAGAAGCCACATAAAAGATCGGCTTGTTTTGGACTCTGGGGACCAAGAGGACCTCGAGCTGATCCAGAGCTATCATCTGGATTGAGCCTGGCTTGAGTTTTCAATGGCTCATCCACCTCTAGTGCAAAAACCTCTCATGTTTGATTTCATAACCTGTTGTGTTTCTCCAAAAATAATTAGAATATAGTCCCCTAGACTATGTACTATACAAGATAGGTTAGGCGACTGTAATTATGCATTATTCTAGCACTAAAAGTATACAGCAGGATGACTAAATTATGCAGCAAGAACATGGAAACTATGCAGCATAATACGGCACATTTTTTATACTTCATTGTTTTGTAAGTTTCACACATGGTAATACTTTCTAGGCAGAGATTTATCATCAGCAGTAGCAGTTTCACAACCAAATCAAAAAAGGCAAACAAAAGATGACCAGTTAAACTATGCAATGGGCCTCCCATTGCGCGCGAACCCACGTCGCAGTGTTTTTAGTAACTTTTCATCCTTTTGAGCTTAAAACAATTTTTGTTAAAATCTGCAGATTACGCAGCAGATATTGGAATATGTGGAAAATCCATAAATATGCAAAAAGAGCTGTGACTGCTGAAAAGTCATAATTCCTGTGTATCCATAATTGACTTACCTTTGAATTCACTGATAGCATTGTCATGAGGGCGTATGTTTAAAAACTCTTATTTTGAATACGTCTATGTGATGTTCTAAGGTATGATGCTTCAGACGGTTAAAAAAATCTACTTTTTCTAATTTTGAACACCTTATGTTAAAAAATGTTTATGGCATGATTTACATGGCAGTTATTCTGAAAGCTTGTCTTGTGCATGGTATCATGGAGACAGAACCCACCGTGGCTTTGTTCCCCATGATAATGTGTTGCCTCATGAACCTCTATTGTACAGCACATATGTTGAGCTTAATTATTTCAAGTTGCTTCATTTGTGCTAGTGAGGTCATTAACATATATGAGAGTGCCGTGAAATATATGTCTTCAGGATGTGCGCTGTGCAAAAAATGATTCACTAACAAAATAGCCCACATGGGTCAATGACATTGATTACGAGCCTGTCAAATGCATTTCTGTTTAAGCCAATAGAGATTGTTTTGCATGAGCTGTACACTAGTCTAACTAGTCGTGTAAGAGAATGTTTCAGGAGCTCAGCCAGTACCAGTCCTGACTACAGCAGGGTAACTGCACATGTGCAGTCCCCCTGCTGTAGTCAGGACTGGGACTGGCTGAGCTCAAAATTCGCGAAACTCGCGAAACTCAACTTCCAGAAAGGAATGCAAGAACTCACAGTTTGGATGACCAATAGCTGCCTACAACTCAATGCCGAGAAGACAGAAGTCCTCGTCCTTGGAACTACCCCTTCAGCATGGGACAACACCTGGTGGCCAACCCCCCTCGGAAGCCCCCCAACCCCCACAGACCACGCCAAAAACCTCGGCATTGTACTCGACACATCTCTCGCCATGAACCGACAGGTCAACGCCGTCACCTCCAGCTGCTTCAACATCCACTGCATCCTACGCAAAACCTTCAAATGGATCCCCCCAGAGTCGAGGAAAACAGTCACCCATGCACTCACCTCCAGCAGACTGGACTATGGAAACGCACTCTATTTCTAAAGCGCACGGTTACCCGAGGGTATCCTGGCACTAGCTACTGTCCTTTGAGCAATGAACACTGTAGACAAATTTACATATCAAAGAGTCAGGTTTTTAGTCCCTTCCTGAAAGCCAAGAGGTCAGTGGCATTCCTCAAATGGAAAGGACGGTCGTTCCAGGCCTTTACAGTGCAAGCAACCAAGCTTCTCCCACCCCACGTTGCTTTTTTGGTGGGTGGTACTGTCACCAATTTGTCTCCAAGCAAGTGAAGAGTTCTTTTGGGCACATACCACTGCAACTGTCGCTTCAGATGGTCAGGTCCTGTTCCTTGTAGGGCCTTGTAAATGGTGCAGAGGGTTTTAAAATGCACCCGACTCCTAACACGTAACCAATGTAGTCTTTTGATTTTCCTGGAAATTGATGCAACTTTGGAAGTGCCGGTAAGCAGTCTAGCTGACACATTTTGCACCGGTTGAGGTTTGTTCAGAAAACGATCTTGAATGTTCAATTAAAGACTGTTACAGTAGTCCAGCCTTGACAGGATAAGTGCTGTAACCACTATTTGCAGACTGTCAGCTGTCAAAAAAGGTAGTATTATCTTAATCGTTTTGAGAGCGTACGAGGTAGCAGATGCCACTGCATTAACTTGGTTACCAAAGTTAAGCCTATCATCCAATATAAGTCCTAAACTTTTTATTTTCCTGGTGGGGGTAGGTAGAGTGCCCATTGTATCCGGCCACCAATTTGGGGTCCAAAGTTGGCATTGTTTCCAAATAGGATGACCTCGGTTTTGCCTGAATTGAGCTTCAGGCAATTTTGCGACATCCACCTCCTGACCGCTTTCATACAATCATGGAACCGTTTGCCTATTCCCAATTCCTGTCCTGGCAGCAGAGACACAACAATTTGTGTGTCATCTGCTTACAAGGTAAGGCAAAAGCCAAAGGGGGGCCTAAGACGAAACATACACATTAAAAAGTGTGGGACTCAGAGACGACCCCTGCGGAACTCCACATGGTAGGAAAAAAGGTTTGCAACAGAATTCGCCCAATGACACAAGTTGTGATCTGTCAGTTAGAAAGGATTTCAAAAGCTTCCAAGCTTCCAAGCTTTATCCAAGCTTTATCCTGGACCTCGCATGCCTTCAAACAATCCATCAACAGATCATGATGGACCGTATCAAAGGCCGCGGACAGATCCAGCATAATTAGGGCGGCCTTCATGCACAGATCGGGCCACCACTCGAGTGGCAGTTCAAAACGTGTCTGCAGACCCACTACCATAGACTTTGTGATTTCTAAAACTGCAAATTCGACCTGCCAAAATATTCCCTTTTGACAGGCTTAAGCCCCGCTTTTGAATATTATTAAGTCACCATCAAGTAGACCTTAAATGACCATAAGGGAGGGTGCAAGATATTTTAAAAAAATAAGGATATGTTAAAGTTTAATGTTAAACATCTATTTACAGTTGTTAGGGAGAGGCAATGAGTCATCCCTACCCACAGGCTAGTGCCAGGCATAAAAGTGGTAACCCTAGAAACCTTCTTTAGAAAGATGCTGGACCTGTGGAAAACAGGAGAAGCACTGCACCTGCTGTTAAACCACCTGTGGAGAGAAACCTCAAGGGCTGGACCTACTCCCCACTTGCACCCAGGACAAAAAAATAGACTCCGATGTTCAGATGGCTTCACTTGTCATCATTTTGTTTATCAACCATCATTCCTCAGTATCATTCCTCACTCCTCAATGGTAAACCCTGATATCTAACTCCTAATCCTCTTGTTCTCATCGCTAATGCCTCACTTTGAATCGCTCCTTCCTCCTGTCTCACTCCTCAACCTTCACTCTTCATTCTCACCACTCAAATCACATCCCTTATTCCTCTCGCCTAATCCCTCACTATCTCACCCACTTTCCTCACTATCCTTCCCTCATTCGACACTCTTCATCCCTGATTTCTTTCTCTGAGTCCCTCATCTATCACTGCTCACTCCCTCTCCCTCACTTCAGTAGGTTCAATGGAACTGGATGAATGATGTTTCCTTGAACCTGTCCACAACCCTGACCATTTTAAGATATCCTCATTCCTTCATCCTCATGACACAGATCTCAATCTTCACCTTATATTTCCCACTCGTCGCCCCTCACTGTTCTCTCATTCTCTATCCCTCAAAATAGCCTCACCAATCACCCTTTGGTCCTCAGCCCTCACACTTCATTTGTCATTCCTTATTTATCATTTCTCACTCCTCATTTTTCTCCATTCTGCATCCTTCAAAAGTGTAGCATCTAATCCCTTTTAAGACATTCGCATTGCTCACTCATCATCCCTCATCCCTTAAACCATCTCTGTCATTCCTCATTCTCCATGCCTCATCTGCCACTCATTTCTCATAACCCAACTTTTGTTTCTCACCTTCACTCCCTCATCCTTCAGTAGTCATTATGCCTTGCACCTCAGCACTCATTCTTTTTCTGTCACCCTCCCATTATTATTCCTCACCTCTTGCCCCTAATCATCCACCATTTTTCCTCACTTTGTGTGATGAGTGAAATTGACTAACAATGATGTCCTAAAATGTACACCCCCTGTCTATCATGCCTCATGCCTCTATTCTTATTCCTTATCACTCATCCATTTTCCTTTGTCCGTGTGACTTACTAATCTCCCCCGCATTCATAAAACCTCCCTCCTTAACTCATTCTCCACTTATAACCCCTCAATTCTTGTTTATCAATCCTAATTCCTCACCCTTAATCATGTGTCCCATACTCTTCTGCTCTCACATCTAATAAATCACTCTTCATCTTTAATTTTTCATTTCTCACTCCACATTCTTTTCATTTTTACGTCTTGATTGTTTATCCTTTACTTCAGATTGCTCATCCCGTGGCAAGTTTCATTTTAATTTCAGAATTGGTTATATTCAGTTTTAAACATATTCAATTAATTTCAATGGGGCTCATATTCATTTCCATGCATGTCATGTTCATCTTAGCATGTGTCATATTCTTTTCAATGGATATCCCATTAATATTAACATATCCTATATTAATGTTTAACAAGAATCATAGCCATTTCAACATGTATCATAATCGTCAATGTATATCATGTTACTTTCAATACAAGCCGTATTCATTTTTATTAGTCCGGTTCATTTTATTGTTTCACGTATTCATTTTAAAACATGTCAAATTCATTCAAATTAAGCTTTCATTCATTATAACTCATGTCATATTCATTGTACATTTGTTGTATTCCTTTAAATCAATGTTATATTTATTTCAGTGGATGTCATATTCATATTAACACTTGTCATTATAATTTTAATTTTAAGATACAAATTATTCATTTTAACATATATCATATTCTTTTGAATATGTATCATATCAATTTTAATGCATGCCATATTCATTTTGTCTAATGTCATGAGAATTTCAGCTTTGATCATACTAATTTGTAGGCATGTCAAATTCAATGCAATGTGGCTTATATCAATTTCAACACAAGCCATTATCATGTTAAATCATCTACCATTCATTTTCATATATTTCATAATTAAGGGGCTTTTTTCGATGTTGGGCGGAATTTCTTTGCCCAACTCCGACTCGGTCCTGGGACCAACCGACACCTAGTCGGCGGTACCAACCGCATCATTATACTCCGACCAAACACTGTTCAGTCGTATTCACACTTTTCTCAATGGGAGCTAATTTACAGCCATAAACTGGCCCTAACACAAGCTCGCATTAAGAAAAGGGAGGTGCAGTTCATCCCTGCACCCCGTGGCAGACAGCTCAAGGTGCCTGCCACAAGCTGTAGTGATCAACAGGGGGGCAACTCGTTGGAGGCCAAGAACCAAAGGCTGGGGGCCCCCAAACACACTTTCTGACATGGTTTCGATGTCAGACAGGCCGACATAGAAACAATGTAGGAAAGCATGCATCGTAATCCAAGAGCGGAAGGGCCCACCCTGAGTCCATCTGAAGCAAGCTGGAATGACCAGCCGGTTTAATTTCTGACAGCCTCTATCATAATGAGGCGGTTAGAAAGAAACCATGCAGCCCATTATGATGCAGCTCTGAAGGCTCCGACCACCGGTCAGAGCCTTTACAGGCTGCATCGTAATCGACCCCTAAATCTGGGTAATACATGTCAGAAAATGTCACAATTTCGTAACAGATATATGACATGAATGTACATTTAGCGCATGTTTCTTTTATGGTCTAACAAAATTATTATAAGTGTTGCATTTGACATTATTTCCAAAGTGTATTTACTGTAGGAATAGTGAATTTACTCAAACTATGGGGCTGATTGTGATGGCTGTCGGACAAGCGAGCGTCTGACTGCCATCTTTGCGGAAACGGGACCGGCCTATAGGTAGTCGGTGGTTCCGCCTGCTAAATTACGATCCGACCACCGTGGAGGCGGTTGGCAACATGCCTCTTTGATTTGGGGCTTGTGCTGCAGCCTGGAAAAGGCCAAAGCTAAGTCCAAACCCCAAAAGCCCATTGTTTGATAGAAGGATTGATGGAGTTCCAGCAGTTCGTAAACAAATTGTAGCAATGGAGGAGTGTGAGTAATAATAGGTTTGTGGGTTGCAATCGGAGTACTTAGATTGCAGTATTTTGCAGTGGCTATGTGGTGTTCTGTGGAGATGATCTAAATTGTTGTGTGAATGTGACACAATAATGCGGAGAAGTTGAAGTGGATATCGGGTCCGTCGTGGCCTAAGATCCCAGGATATATACCTACATGGTAGAAATGTCAGTATAGAAGACCCTGGGTATAGTTGTCTGCTGTATTGCGGTGTTGATCATGAGGCATCGTCAACAGCATTATTGAGTTAAGGGCCATATCCTTGTGTGATAGTGAGATGTGGTTGGTACAGTTCATCTCAGTGCAAAGGGAAGAACTGTATCAATGCAAGGAAGATCCTGCTGGTTTAAGTTTCATTAAAAGTGAGTGTCAGGATAGGTCAGAAAGTGTTATTCTGGACTGTTTCCTGTGTGTATGAAAATCTGTAATTTTTTTAGAGGAGCAGTTAGTTGTAAATATGCTTGCATTTGTTTTATGTTAATTGGTTTGGTGTTGATACGTGCTGGTATTAGTTGGATACATCATAGAGAGTCGTGCTGGTATTGGTTATCATTGCTGAACAGAAAATTGTGGGTTAAGAATAATTTCCTGGTTATAATGAAGTCATTTGTGAATGTTGCATATTTTGATTGAAAATGTAATTCTTTAAAGCATTACAAAGCCTAGCAAAGGAAGTTGTGACTGTGGATGTTAAAAAGGGGAAAGAGTCACCACCCGAAGGTACGCCAGGTCATCTTACGGCAATAGACAGGGGTCTTCACACATGTGTCTGGCTCGAACAATGGCATAAGATCACTGAAAAAGATGGTGCTTTGACATTTTCTAGCTATGGGACATTTAATTTGAGAATCATTGAACATTTGAACATTTAAGGAGGATGCTGTATGACATGAAACCACCTCCAGGACCCACACAATATGTAGCACTTAATGCCTGGGAACATACAGCTAATTTTAGACAGAGAGAGAGAGATTTTAAGGGATAGTCAATAAAACCATATACTTGTGTGGATACTAGATGGGATGCAGAGCAGAAATCCTGGAGAACTTAAATGATTGAGGGAGCTAACCGCACTAGCAAGTAAAGCTAAATTAAATACAAGGGATGATAAAAAGAAGAAAGACAGATGATATAGCTAATATAGCTGTCAACAGTGATTCAAATGAGGATTTTATAACCAAATTATTGCGAAACCGTCCACCTCCATACAATGTAACCCAGACTGGTGGAGTGAATAATGTACCTATGAGTAAGACTTTTGATGTGCCTATGGCACCAGTAAATATGAATCCAAATTCAATGAGAGAGCATTTGGGAATGATGGTTCATTCAAATATAAATGCTCTAAATGCTGCAAAGCATTGACCTTCCCTGTTGCATTTTCCCGTAGTTCCTTTGTATAAGACTGGATCAGTAGGAAATACTACACATACTTTGGCTGTTCCTACTGAAATGAACGCTCTAGCTAGCTATTCAGTGGGCTTAACAATGATGTTGCTTGGATATGAATTTACCTTGATAAATTGAAAAGATAGGAGACATTTGGCAAATCAAGAAAAAGTTCTTGTAATTGAATGCAGCGGCCAGAAGAGTCGCGACAGAATGTGTCTGAGGAAAGTCTCTTGGCATACAGACGTTTGGCTGACATTTTTTACATCTTGTGAGGTGCAAAAAAGTAATTTCTGCCTTCCTAAAAGGCATCTCAGTCATAAGTTAACAAGTTTGGGCATCTGACGGCTCTTGACCTCGGAAAGAGCTAGTGTGGGCAAGCGTGTGTTGTCCAGATGTCTTGTGTGGGTGATCACTACATGTGGTGTGCATGTTGTGTCCTGATTTGCTTAGTGTTCCTATTTGCATGAGGGCTTTGTGGTATTTTGGGGGAATGCAAGCCTTTGGCTAAATGTGTATTATTGGGACCAATTTCCTTGGACCTGTTTATGGTGTAACTATCTATCTCTGGTATAGATCAGTGTTTTCCCAGGGTGCGTGTTTGTCTTTGAGATAAGGGAGAACCAACCTGTGACCTGTCATTCAATAGGCATGGATGTGGGTCGCAGGATCTGCCTTACCACGCATCTCTGCCTCGTGGTTGATGTGGAGGTCACCTTGGGTGAATCCAACAACAATGATATGAGTTTCTTGGAACTCCTGAAAATAATATGGCAGTCACTGGCGTCATTTTTTTATAATTTTTTAATTTTTTTATTGAGTGAGCGACAAAGAAAACACATTTTTCTTCCCCATCCACATTTTATCCCCATAATCTAACCCCACTCCCCACTGACCCACACTTAAATCAGCACACATTTAATTCCTGAGGTGGTGTATATATTGATCAACATTAAGAAGAAAGGCAATATCGATTAACAAGATTAAAATGCAAAACGTGCAAAGTTGTGCATCCATGCAAGCTAATAGATGAAGCACATTCCATAGCAGCATAATAATTCAAAATGCAAAGTACAAATAGTGCCAAAAAGTCATACAGCTGGAGGTAACTCCCACATAAGCTTAATTTCCTATTTTAACCTCCAATTAAAATGATATACCCTGTTGTAATGATAAACTTAAAATGCTATAGTGCGCGTCATGCCGAAAGGCAAGACTGACGGTGTTAGCGGCATCCAATTCTTCGTTCTAATTTATTCAATCACTCGGTTAGCAGCATATTTCCACTATGAACCTATATTTTTCTTGCGTTAACCATACCATTTCAGCTTTTAACAATAAGTTCTAATGTGAAAAGATGCATTATAATAAACAAGAGTCATAACACTGGGGCTACCACCGACACTGGCCTTAATCTAGTTTCAAGCTACAATTCCCTAACAACATGATACAAGCGCATACCATGAAAGCTTGGTGCCATTTAAGAGCCCAATTGCTCAACCCAGTTGGCTAGATGCTTCAAAGTTCTTATCCCCTTCTTCCTTGCCCTGTATCCCTTTTGCATATATATAGCTTTCTCCAAGTTATATGTAACCAGCAAGCGAGCCAGCCATTGTTGAACAGGGGGAGGTACTGGGTCTAGCTAGGCCAATTCAGTACACAATCTGTACACAGCCATTGCTATGCTTAATAAAGCACCTACTTCCTCTTCATTCAAGCAAGTTATGCCCAGTAATATTAGCAGCGTATTTACATCAACCTGGAGTTGTAATTTCTCTTTAAAAAATCCATTAATCTCTTTGATCAAAGACCCAAGCTCTATACATGTAGTAAACTTGTGAACTATGTCTGCCTTATATAACGCACATCGTGGGCAGTGCCCTCCTTTCCCCTTGCTCCATTTAGCTATCCAATGCGGTGTATAATAAAGTTCAAAACAGGTGTCCTAATGCTGTGCTGGAAGGTTAGGTGCCTGGGTGTTTAAGAAGGCCCTTTGAAAGGTTGCACTAGTAATATATAGCTTCCCCTGACACTTGATGGCACATCTTTCCATATCATTTTTCATATATTCATTAAGCAATTTATACACACTTCCAATCCTGGAAGGTGTAGGCAGTATTAGTTTATCCACACATTCTTTATTCCCAAATCTCTTTACCCCACCCCTTTTTCTGTAGACCATCTCTAATTTGAAGATATTTAAAGAAATGCCTGTGGGTAATACCAAATTTCAACATTAGTCCATCATATGACTTTATACCAATAAGGGAGTAAAAACAGCCTTATTGCTTAATTCCAACCTTTATCCAGTTCTTGAAGTAAAGATCGTTAAAAATATCTGGTAGGTTTCCATTCCTCCACACCGGAGTATAATAATTCAGCCTCCCCAAACCTACTGGACGCCGTATAGATGCCCATACTTTAAAGGCCATAAATAATGTCTTAAAATGAACCCTTTTGTAGTATCCAAAATCTAGCTGGTGCCAAAGACACCCCCAGGGATCAGAGCCGATCACTACTTCCCAAAGGGTGGGATACATTGTTCTCCCCCTACTGGTATCTACTTTCAAATGTGCTATGTATTGTGTCACCGCCAACCAGTATAATTTTAGGTTGGGAAGAGCCAACCCGCCGCACTCCTTAGGTAATGATAACAATTTAAATGATCTTCTTGGCCTCGAATATGCCCAAATAAATTGTGAAAAAATGCTCTCAAATTTCTTAAACCACAAATTAAAAAAGGCGAGGGGTATTGCTCTAAACAAATATAATAGTTTAGAAAAAAATACCATTTTAAATCGATTGCTTGTACCATTAAGTGTTAAATGTAGGTGGTCCATCTTTTTTAGTGCTTTTCTAGTCTCCTCCCCACACGGCACTAGATTTCCTATATCACCTCATCCAGATCAGAGCTAATGGTAATTCCTAAATATATAGCTTTCTTAACTACCTGATAATCATCGAAGGAAACAAAGTCAGTAGTAACTATCTCAGTCTTATCCCAATTCAGGGAATATCCTGCTAAAGCACCATATTTCCATGCTTCCTCTCTATCACCCCCAATAGCCTGTTCAGGATGAGGAGTAAATAAAGCTATATGATCGGCATAAGCCAATACCTTACTCTCATACTCAAACCAAACAACAGGGCTAATATTCTGGGCCAGTTCCAGATGTTTTAAAAAGGGGTCTATGTATAGCGCAAAAAGGAATGGTGAGTAGAAACACCCCTGTTGTTTCCTTCTCATGATTTTAAAGGGCTCCTTTCATTTCCCCATTTATAGGAACTCTAGCCTTGAGCTCTTTATATAAAGCTCTTACTGCTCCAATAAACATAGTCTCTATCACTCTAATTTGCATGGTTGCCCAGAGGAACTGCCAGGAGACAAGAAAAATGGCTGCCATAGAGTCTCCTGACACTTGCATAACATCAAACTGTGTAAAAACACCTCTGATGTGCTCAATTGTACCCCTACTGGGGATAAAGCCATGCTGTCCCTCAAATACTATCCTGTGAATAACTTGCAATAGGCGCATGGTTAACATTTTGGAATATATTTTAACATCCCTGTTAATTAAGGTTAGAGGGCGATAGGAGCCCAGTTCACACACTGGTTAATCTTTCTTGGGGAAGACTATGATCTTTGTAAGAGCCCAGGATTTGGGCAGCGCCACTCCTTCCGAAGTCTGTAAAAACAGAGATTTCATCATTTCTTTTAATTCCTCCCCAAGGATCTTGTAGAATTCTGTGAGGATTAAATCTAGCCCTGCCGCTTTTCCTCTGGGTAAATTTACCATTGCTTCTATAATTTCAATTCCGGTATAATGGGTAGTCTAATACCTCCCTTTCTTCCTGTGACAGAACCTCCATCATAGATAGATCCAAATATTTACATATTAAATCCTCGTGTTGACACCCTTGTCTCCCCATGTCTGTAGTGTAGAGACCCTCGTAAAACTTATAAAAAGCTACTCAAATGTCCTTTGATTCCAATACCAGCCCAAGTGTGGGATCCCTCACTGACAACTTTTCACTACGTGTAAGCTCTTGCCTCGTTCTTAAAGCTAGTAGGTGGCCAACCCTTTCACTACACTCGTACATTTCCTCGTGATAAGCTATTGTTTTATCTAGTGCTTTTTTTAACAGCCTTTCCTGAATTACTGCCTTGGCAAGGGCCACTTCAGACTGATCTTACTCCACTCCGTCATTCTGTCGTAGAGCAGTAACCAACCTTTCTTCTACCTGGGCCAAATCGAGCTGGTTGAGCCATAGCTGATCCTTTTCCTTTTTTCTAATTGAAAATTATATTGTCTCACCCCAGATACCTGCCTTTAGGGTGTCCCAGACTATATCCATTCAAGCTGTACCCATATTTCTCCGCAAAGAATTTGGGATCCACTCCTTCATATGTCCCATATAGGCCTCATCTAGTAATAGCACCCTCTCAAAAGTCCAAGTGGACATTTTCCCCATAGGCCCTCCACCCTCCAATTGTAGTACTAATGGGCTATGGTCCAGGAGAAATCTTGGGAATCACTTAATTGTACTTTTATGCAAAAATGTAGATGATACAAAAAAAAGAATCCAACCATACATGATTCTGATGCGGGGCGGAATAATAAGTAAACCCATGTTCTGAAGGTCTCTTTATGGGCCATGCATCACACAGTCTATGTATCTGACACAGATTGCATAGTGCTTGGAACACTTTGGGCTTCCTTCCTTAATATTTTTGGTGCCGTCCCCGTTCACAAGCAAGATTTAAGTTAAAATCTCTGCTTAGAATTAAAGGAAGTGGCCAGTGTGCTAATTCATTAGATACCCATTCTAATAAAGAAGGATTGTCTATATTGCTACCATATAGGGAACATAAAGTACAATTGGCAACCCTGGGGCTCTACAACCGGCTATAACTCATCGCCCTGACACATCCGCGCAAACTTGTGTAAAATGCATTGAAAAGCTAATATTGCAACCCTCCTTCTACAAGTTCCTTGGGTCATTGCTCCCACTATACTATAGTCAAGATATTTTAAAATACCTTTCTGTGTGCCCTCTAAGTGGGTTTCTTGCAGGCAGACAATGTGTGCTGTAATGAGTGCAACCCTTGTGACATTATATGCCTCTTTTTTAAATCATTTAAGCCACAAATGTTCACCGTATCTTTCTGCAATCTTCCCATTCTCTTAATTTTTTTAGCTCACAACATGTTTTATACCTCAGCTGTATGCATAAATTCCAGCCCAACACAAGAAAAAAACCCACGCAAACCATTGTCTTCCATTGTCCCCCCACACCACCCTCTATGTGAGGCACCAAATCCTTGCCTCCCTCCCTCCCCACCCCCCTAAACACACAGACAATCAGGCACAGCCTGATCGTATCTTGGGGATGTTTTATCAAGAATAAAGGAAAATGGTATGCCCTCTGAATTTCAGAATCTCAGTCCCAGTTCACTTGGTCAGGAAATGCTCTTTTCAGAAGGTTCACCATATAGCTTCTAGAATTGCTGACTTCCAAACCTTCCGGAATCCGTAAGAAGCGCAAGTTATTTCTTCGCTGGTGGTTTTCTTGGTCTTCAAGTTTAAGCAAACGTGTGTCATAGATGCACTTTGGCCAGTGCGATACAGCTTCAAAGATTTCACCTCGGCTTCCAGTGCCTCCATTCGTGTACCGTGGCTAAGATTTCTCCACATCTTTTATTCAATTTACGGATCCCTATTTGAACTTTTTTTGCGCCAACTCTTGCTCTGCATCCTTCATTTCTATTTTCTTCTTGCATCTGTTTAATAGACATGAAGATAGTCATTAGGGAGGGCTTCTTATCCATTGCAGTCTCCTCAGCGCCTTCTTCCCCTCCCTCCTTTTGAAGCATTAGCTGAGTAATCCCACATGAGCTGTTTACTGGCGCTTCTTTTCAAGCTTTATTTCCTTTTTTTCTTTTTACTCGTTGATTTTTTCCTTTGTGTTTGTTGAGTATCCTCAATTAAAGTACTGCTGCTGGACTCAGATAGAGCCTCATCATTTGAGGGAGTATCCTCTAGCCCAGAGACAAGGCTTGTAAATCTAGAAGGTCCTGTGCTTAGGGGTGTCACAAGCTTTCTTTTCCCCAGATCTTTCTTCTCCTGACCAATCCCCTTTGTAAATGTTCCTTGTCCCATGGGTGCTGGCAGATTCTTAGCTTCACTCCTAACAGATTTCTCTATGGGTAAATCCAGTGAAGTAGCGGGGGGGGGGGGTTAAATCATCGGTTTCACCAACCATAAGTCTCGCATCCTCCTCCACCTCTTTACCATCAATGTCTTCATCCCCAATCTCCTTTATCAAGGTTTTACCCCCCCTTCCTCTAGTAATATATTATTTTTCTGTAAGTCTCCTGAAAAACGTGCAAAAATAGAAGCAACCTCCGGTTTCTCGCTTCAATTTACCATGTCCACCACGCTGTCTCAAGTCGGGTAATGTTCCGCTAGTCTCCGGTGGCTGGTTACTCCCCGTCGACACTTCATTATTCCAGGATATTTCTGCAGTCTGCACCTTTGCTGCTTTCCTGCCTCAAAATGCCATCCGAAAAGTCAGTGATTTCCTTTGGAGCCGCCGCAACCGTGGAACCCAGTCAGACAAAAAGAAACAATGAAGAAGCGATGCAGCAGTAAACCATAGAGAGACTTCCAGCACATCCCGCTGCCAAACACGCTCTGAGCAGTTCGTCAGATCTGCTACCGGGCTGCACAATCGGCTACCATAGATCCATCCAGAAAATGGTGAGAGCGGCGGTAGTCAGTCACCCTCTAGCTTGCCTTCTCCGGGGACTGCTTCCTTCTATCTGGGCAGGCTCCCACTGGTGTCATTTTTATGGAAATTCTCAACTTTGTGCATACAGTTGTCATAGCATACAGCAATATTGTCTTTACTAATATTGACATAATTAGGCGTTACCTAGATCATTGCATACATTTACATTGTTTCTATTTGTAACAACACTGTCATACGTGCATGGATTGTGGCATACATTGACATTGTTACTGCCGATATCAACACTGTTGTGCGGGCACAGTTTATGGCATACATTGACATTGCATTTATGGGTATTGACATTGTTATGCAGGTAAAGGTCATGGCATACATTGACATTGCATTTATTGGTATTGCCATTGCCAGGCCTTCACATTCCATCATATTCATTAACATTGTATTTAACAATTCTAACAATGAGACCAATTCCTCAGACTCTAATGGTTCTGACATGAGGGAATACCCCTTGTGCAGACCCTACATTACATCAGACAGGATTTCACCCACCCAGAAGATTACCTCAGAGATCGTCACCATTGTTCCTGCCTAGAACAAATTAACTTCCAAATGTGAATTTCAGTAGCAAAAGAGCAAAAATACCTATGGGAACGTCAATTTCTGGAATGTCCCTTTTGAATTCACCACTGAATGCAAGTAGTGGTGCCTATATTGGAGAGATAATTCTTAATACCCAGAAGAACTTGGTGATTAGCTTAAAGGCATAGACACCCAACTGCAAGTGGAAATCCTGTTACTAGTGAAGGGAATATTGAGGTCCCGGAGAGAGAAAGGGTCATGGATGTGGCTAAATTGAACGTATAATTAGAAAAAATGATAATTGGAACTATTGACATGTCCCAATTAAAATCTTACCAGGATGACAACTATTGTTCCTGTTTGAAGACAAAACTAGGTGTGCCTGACAGGCACATGAAAGAATTGGATAACAGATATGGAATTGATTTGCAGAGATCTAAAGCCTTCCGAAGAAGTTACCCATTGAGGTTTAGTGACAGAGATCTCGCAAACATGACACCGCCAGGAAGGAAATTACAGCTCAAGGAACTATTCTCTGGAACACAGGAGGAATACGAGTATATACAGATGCTTCCCATGAGAGAAGTGCCTGGTGGAGGGCATGTCTATATACCTTGGAGCAGAACTTAATTTGCGAATTAACACATATTTTTCTGCAACTGAGAGAGAAGCCAGTGGATTGGTACATACAGGTTGATCAATTTGTAAAAATATCAAACGTACCATGGGATGATTTGAAAACCTTATTTGAAATCGTTGTTCCAGGTCATTTGTGCATTGAATGCAAAGTTGCTGTGGATTGACCCAAAGTGGAGCCGTCAAGCTATCCTATATCAAATGCTCTCTCCCAGCTGTTAATGAAAAAACATAATCAGGTGAGTACATTTATGAAATAAAAAATTTCTCCTAAAGAGATTAAATGAGGCAAAATTGACAGAATGACCAAAGAGTCCATAGACTTGCAGGTGCATTACAGGCATGCTTGCAGGCATTTAAATAGTTCAGTGGGACAGAGACTATTGAGGCAAAGGATATGTGACATTTTGTTTACAGATTTTTGTATGGGTTGAAGCCTGAGGTTAGTTAAATGATTCAGCATCATTTGATTTGTTGGCAGAGTAAGCCCATTGATGAAATACTAAGATACGCCAAAGATTGTAAATGAAACACAAGAAATTGAATGCGAAGGTAATGATAGCACAAATGAAAGTTGCACAGTAAGGTCAGAATCAACAGTTTGACAGGAATACTGGTCCAGTGCAGGGTGTCTATCAGCAGGGAGCAAGGTAGTAATGGATTTAAATAGGCAAGGTAGAGGACTTGGAGTACTGATTGTTCCGAGTACAGGTGTTGATGTGCCAACTTTGAAGAAGACAAATCCCTGACATGTTTGCAGTAGGCTAGGGCATTGGAAGTCTGAATGTTAGTCTAATACTGGCAACATAATTAATGGGAATGAGCTTATAATGGATTATTTGTGCCATCACAAGGGAATCATATGGTTAAGATACAGCAAGTACAGAGACAGAGAGTTCACAGTCCCATCTACCCCAAATTCAGGTGTTGTAGCTTCCACAAGCCCCAATGCCACAACAAAATGCAAATGTCCAGCAATACAATGCAAATCAAATTCCCAAAGTAAACACCAATCCTTTTGTGAATCAGGGTACTTCTCAACAGTACTCTATGATATAAACAGATGATGATTACAGTTCAGACCTAGTGCAATGATGGGGCTCGAGAGGGAAGAGCATTGAGTACTTGGTGCAACCTTAGAGGCAGACCAGATTGGCCATTCATAGATGGTGAGGTAAATGGGAATCCCGTCTCATTCCTCTTTGACATGGGTGCTGCCAACTCTACTGTGAGAACAGCAGAGATTTCCAACCTACCCCTCTCGGGAAAACAAATTCAGGTTGTAGGAGTTGCAAATAAGCAAATGACTAATCCAGTTTCAGAAGTGGTTCCTGTCAGAATAGGGTCCTTTGAGGAGAATCACAGATTTTTTGTGTGTGATTCAAGTCCTGTCAATCTGCCCGGACGAGATTTCTTGTTTAAGCTGAATTAATCCATTTATTGTATCCCAAATGTAATCCAGTTTCAGACTCAGACAGAGATCAGAAATCAGACTATACTCTATGCCGACAAAAAAATGATCTGCCCCCAGAGCTGAGAGCCACAGTATCACCTGAAGTCTGGAACTTTTCAGGTAAAGACATAGGTCTCATCAAAGGTGTTGAACCAGTCTGTATAACAGTGAAGCCTGATGCTGAGTCCCGGAGAAATCTACAATACAATATGACCCCTGAAACCATTGCTGAGATTACCTTTGTGATTGACTCAATGATGGAGCTAGGCATTTTGAAAGAGAGTATGGGGAGAAAAATGCAACTCACCCATTACGGGTTTGTAGAAACCAGATGGAAAGTAAAACATTGTACAAGATTTGAGAAAGACAAACCCTATTGTTGTTCCTTGCTGTACTTTGGTACCAAATACAGCAGTTTAAATTCCATGTGAGGCCAAGTGGTTCTATGTCATTGATTTGTGCCAAGCCTTCTTTTCTTTACCAGTGCATACGGATAGCCAGTTCCTCTTTGTTTTCAATGTGTGCATTCTTCTTTTGGCATGGTGCCCCAAGAGTATATGGAGAGGTGCACTCTCCCCCAGCCATCAGCATGCTAATCTCACACTCACCACTGGGGCAGACCCAACCAGACTCCTGGAGCCAGGCTCACCAGCCAGCTCCAGCCAATCACACGCCAGACACACTGCACACAGAAGTGCCCACTTCTAGAAGTGGCACTTCCACACTAGGTACAGGCACGCCGCACACATCATGGCGCAGCATTCAATCACACGAGTCCGCACATACCAAACTCGGGCCTGCACACCCCACGCATCAGGAACTACTAGGGACACATACATTCCCCATGCATTCCTATGGGAGGGCAGGCCTATCTCACCACATGCATTCAGCGTGCGTACGCACTTTACCCTGGGACCCAGGGAAAGTGCGCAGGAACTAAAAACCACTATCACCAAGTCACCAATAAAAGCAAAAAGTTTCAGGGGTGAACTTGCCAGAAGGGCCAAGTCCAACACAACCCCCTTCCAGCCAAAACGCAGGGCAGACCAATCACCACCGTGATGGACTTCCCTGCTTGGGGCGATAGAACACGGACGCAGGCCCGCACTGCAGGGACACTCTACGGTTCTACGCCATTCTCAATCAACATGGTTCCATCTGAAAAAAAAAACAACCGAAAAGAACTCAGGCCCAACTAGGCTACCCCACTGGTACTACCTAGTTGTCCACGGCCAGGACCAGGCCCTAGGCCACCAAGATACCACTGGTCATTGCCAAACCCAGAGTGGGGGGTAGTAACCCCTGGCGTACAAGCCATTCTCCACTCTCCCTCTCAGTGTAGTTCCCAACTACCACTGATCCTTCAACCTAGGGTCCGCACCCTCAGGCTGACCAGAGGTCACGGGCAAGAATGCCCCACCCTCCCTCTACTTCTGGGGTTCCGCACCCTCCCAGGGAAGCACCCACCAGAACACAACTCTCCCACCAGTTCAGGACCTCTCTCCACCAACTGGTCTACCACCTGGGATCCAAGTTCGCCGGCTGCACCGGGGTCAGAGGCGAGGCCGCCCTCCCTCTGCACCCCCTTCCAGAGTTCCGCACCCTCCCAACTGGAGTGGTTCCCCTAGAAGGCAAACCAGCCAGGACACTGACTACAGTCGTCCTTACGTCCAGATCCGGAAACACCGGCTACTGGCTCCCCAACCGAGGGACGTACCCTTTGGTCAGATGCCTGGCGGACCAGGACTTCCTAAGGGTGACACATACCTAGCGTGTCGTGTGACAGTCTGCCTGACACAGAGCTCACGACCTCCTGTCCCTCTGACAGTGCGTGAAGATGCCCCAGCAACCTGGCACAGAGCTCACGACCTCCTGTCCCTCCGACAGTGCGTGAAGATGCCCCAGCAACCTGGCGCAGAGCTCACGACCTCCTGTCCCTCCGACAGTGCGTGAAGATGCCCCAGGACAGAAGTGGCGTCACCATGGTCACTCATTGGTGGCTCAGCCCATCTGGCCGGCCCCCTGACCCACTGGTTCCCACTGGGGACCTCTCCCCCTCTCACCCCTCACAACTGTACCCCACCTGCTATCAGGGGGGTATCACCTCACAATTGCCCGGTGAACCAGGACTTCCTGGGAGTACATATACCCTCCCGAGGGTGACACATACCTAGCGTGTCGTGTGACAGTCTGCCTGGCGCAGAGCTCACGACCTCCTGTCCCTCTGACAGTGCGTGAAGATGCCCCAGGACAGAAGTGGCGACACCACGGTCACTCAGTGGCGACTCAGCCCTCCTGGCTGGTCCCTGACCTACTGGTTCCCACTGGGGAATCCCTCCCCCTCTCACCCCTCACTCTGGACTTCCGCACCCTCCCAACTGGAGCGGTACCGCCAGACACCAGGACTACTGGAGCTCTGATTACAGACGCTCCACGTCCTCTAGACACTGGGAGATCCTCCTCAAATGACCTATTGGTACAGCCTAGGCCCCCGACCTGATGTTCCCTAAAGAAACCATCCAGGCCCTGACACTGGGTTTCGGGCACCTGGAGACACGCAGTCCCACCCACTCCTCCGCAGAGACAGGTCGTGAGCCCCTACACCGAGACCTAGCTGGGCTACTCTGAACCTCTTCCACCCCGCTGGGCTGGAAGACACCTCAGCCACTACTTTTGGAATCACTCCCCAATGCAAGCTCCTTATCCCAGAGAACTCACACCCAATCAACCAGCAAGCTCCTTTTTTCAGAGAACTCACACCGTTCATCCACACTCACACCCCCCAGACTAGTAAGACAGTTTCTACCGCCCCTGATTTCTCAACCTGACCACCACGTGACACAGGTACTATTACTCTGGGAACTGGGAATGGAACATTCACATTCATCCAGCGCATTACACATTCATCCCCAAACCCCTCCCAAGACTGGTAAGACAGTTTCTACCACCCCTGATTTCTCAACCTGACCACCACGTGACACAGGTACCACTACCCCGGGAACTGGGAATGGGAATACATGCACTGGACACACATCTGCTGCCACCACTGGATCCCACCCTCTGGTGAATCCAGAAAACACAATGCACTAAGGGGGATGATCTACCCTCCCGAGCTAGGGACACCTAACTCACAGTGCACAAGAACCACATTTCCAAAGAAATGACATTTAAAAACAAACTTAAAACAATAATCCCTATACCATGTGATTTATCTAAATGCAGAGTTTTGTAGTGCGGCCAGTTGCCGCTGCGGTACAGCGCAAACACAAGTCCAAATCCCACCGCTGATCACCAATGTTAGAAATGGGATTTCTGGTTAGCTGAGGCTTGCGCCAAAGCCAGGCAGAAACCACCACTCTAGTCAGGGCTGGGGAGTTACACGCCAAAGATAACCCCTGCTCACCCCCTTGGTAGCTTGGCACGAGCAGTCAGGCTTATCTCTGAGGCAATGTGTAAAGCGTTTGCGCGCGCACCCAGCAACAACACCCAAGGCCCACCACAAAGGAAACTCCACACAAGGTATTATATAAAAATAGCCTTTGTATTATACCAAACACATTAGATAAAAACACACACTTTACAATGTGCCAACAGGCACGGGCAGAATTTACAAGGGATTATATATACAGGGGACAGGGCCACATGGACCACTGTCAGGAATTAGCACTTAGAACATAGCACAAATCACCAATAGTAAACGTAGAACATAACACAAAGTAACTGTAGAGCACAACCAGTCTCTACTGGCGCAATAATGACCTCAGCGTCATCACACTAGCATCAGGTGTAAAACCTATCCTGCATCTATCACAGGGGCATAAATCACATTATGCAATTCTCATTGGTCTAACGCATTAGACCTAACCACCTAAGTATAACTATACTAGGGGCGCACATCGCACAGGGAAGTACATTCTCCCTACCATCAACCTAAGCAGGTAAAACAACCTTCTAGGCAGAAATAACCACATTTAGAGGTATAAGACACAGGGTGCGCAAAACATGCTATATACAGTACATTTCCTAGCACCAAAAGCATGAACACAAGGTGCGCAAAACATACTACACCGTACATTTCCTAGCACCAAAATCACATCAGCATGAATCGCAATAATACCTCAATCACATTAGGGTCCAGGTCGCACCAGAACCTAAACGTAGCAGCTGCCCACTACTTGCTGGGCAGCTGGGGACAAGGCAGGACCTAAACGCTGCAGCTGGCACTAAGTGCTGCGCAGCTGTGGAAGGCACATAGTAGGCAGGGGCTCTCACTAGCCCCTGAAACAAGATCCAGAATGTTGGAGCCACCTAGGCTCGAAAATGACATGTCCCCCTGGAGCACACTGGCTCCGGAAATCATTGTGCGCCAATATAGAAGAGGACCTTGCGCCAAAGCACTGTGGAGCGCACTGGCGGCGAAATGGCACGTGTCCCAAACCGCTAGAGCCCTCTAGGCTCAAAACACCAAGGAAATGCCCCTGAGTAACGTGGGAGCCATGGTAGGGCTCTAAATAATGTCCCCGTACGTGGGAGTCCCCCTCAGGGGGCTCTTGGACAATAAAGATGGCCCCTTGAACGTTGGAGCGCCACTCGCTCTCTAAGAAATATCAGGTCCCGGTTGGAGCGACCCGCTGCCAAACGGGGCCGCTCCGAGTCTAGGGAAAGAGAACTGTGCCTCGAGGGGCACCAACAACAAGGAGCCCCCACTTACCGGGCTCTTTTCTTCATACCCGGTCCCTCTTCCCGGGACCGGGGTTTCTCTGGACCCAGCAGGCGGGGGCAGCAGCACTCTTCTTGCAGCGCGGGGCTCTTCCTCGGTCAGTGCGGCGTGGGGCTCTCCCTCGGTCATGGGAGCCCCGTGCCACGAACTCACGCCGGCCTCTTCCGGCTTGGTTGCAGGCCCCGCCCATGTCACGGGCGGGCCTGCCTGGCTTCCGGTTTTGCCGCGAGCCGCGGCGGTGAAGTTTCACGAGGTAAAGTGCGGGGTGGGCACCCGCTTTTACATCAAGCAGTTGGGTGGCATATTTAGCGGGGTGGGCACCCGAAAAGACATAAATTAAGGCCGCAATGCGGGGTGGGCACCCGCGCATAATTAATCAAATAAACGGGGTAGGCACCCGTATCGGCTCACAACCAGAGGGGTGGGCACCCGCGACAGGGCACGATGAGGGGGAATCCCTACGCTGGGGATTCCCTCTAAGGAACTCGCAGCATCGCAGGCGGCAGGGAGGCGCTCGGGGAAACCAGGGAAGCGCTCTTCCATAATAATAAAGCGCTCCTCAGCAGATAGGAGACACAGCGCTCCCCAAGCGCTAGGGCAGCTCAGAGTCCACAAGGCCAGCCAAGGAAGCAAAGGAAAAAGGTCCAGGAAGTCCACCTGGCATCCAGGGGTTGGGCAGGGCCCAGGAAGGCTAGCCTTCCCCTGGGCCCCAGCAGCAGCATGCCCCTGGTAGATTCGAGTTTAGAACAAGAACATTTTGTAAGGGGACACAGCCCCTTTTTATACACAGGTTCCTTTGTCTGGGTTCAGGGTGAGGGGGAGAACCAGTCGCAGCTGGTTGGGGAGCACCCTTGATGTGCTCAGCCCCTCACTCTATTCACTGGCAGGGCTAGGGTCGTCAGTCGCACCACAGGGGGCAGAGCCAGCATTGTGTCGGGAAAGCCCTGCCCTATTCAGGTCCAAGGGGCACTCTCCCCCAGCATGCTAATCTCACACTCACCACTGGGGCAGACCCAACCAGACTCCTGGAGCCAGGCTCACCAGCCAGCTCCAGCCAATCACACGCCAGACACACTGCACACAGAAGTGCCCACTTCTAGAAGTGGCACTTCCACACTAGGTACAGGCACGCCGAACACATCATCGCGCAGCATTCAATCACATGAGTCCGCACATACCAAACTCGGGCCTGCACACCCCACGCATCAGGAACTACTAGGGACACATACATTCCCCATGCATTCCTATGGGAGGGCAGGCCTATCTCACCACATGCATTCAGCGTGCGTACGCACTTTACCCTGGGACCCAGGGAAAGTGCGCAGGAACCAAAAACCACTATCACCAAGTCACCAATAAAAGCAAAAAGTTTCAGGGGTGAACTTGCCAGAAGGGCCAAGTCCAACAATGGGCTACTGTCAACAGTGGATTTCCAACATTTCCCTAAAGGCCTAGTCTTTACAGAAGCTGAGACACAGCTGGGTGTCAGATCCAGTACCATTGGATGATAGCTGCATGCGTGACTTCTCAGAGCTGAAAGAATGTCTCTACCGTGCCCCAGCACCGGAAATGCCTGATTATAATTAATGTTTTGCTGTGAGAGAGAGGGCTGTGCTCACTCATTGGTAACCCAGATGCACCGGAATGCTCGCAGACCTGTAGCCTATTTTTCTGCCAAACTTGATCCTGAAGGTGCTGCTTTTTCCCGCTGTCTCAAACCTGTGGTCTCAACAGGTGTCACCATAGAGCAGTGCAAAGGCATTGTCACGGGTTATCCCTTGTCAGTCTGTTTCCCCATTCTGTAGAGGTCCTGTTAACTCACACTAGAACACAGATTTTAATCTAAAGGCGTCTTACCAAGTACGAGTATGTAATTTTTTGCACCGATAATGGCACATTGAGGAGATGTACTGTACTAAATCCTTTTGCCTATTCCTGGAAAATGAATCTATTGAAGGTGAACTTGAGCATGACTGTCTTGTTGTAACGGAACTATGCACCAAGCGGAGACCTGACATACAAGATGTATCACTACCTGAATCAGATTAGAGGAGGCCAGGATGTAGCCTTATGGCTAGAGCGGTCAACCTCAAAGCTGGGAAACTGGGTTCGAGTCTCAGCATCAACGCTCAACATCCTTTGATTCTGGGCAAGTCACTTAATCTCCTTGTGCCTAACAAAAAAATGAATGTGCCCATCTGTAACTAAACTGGTGCTCATGTAAACCGCTCTGATACCTGATGTCTTCGGTTATAGTTCTCATTTTATAAAACTCTAAAAAAAAAAAGATTATGTGGTGTTTGTTGATGGCTCCTTTTTATGAGACAATCATGGAAACCTGAGAGTTGCCTATGTGGTTTGTACTGTCTTAGGTGAGGTTAAAACCTCCTGGCTTTAAGGAATTATTTTCAGTACAAGTGGCTTAGGCGATTGCTCTTACAATAGCATGCTCATGCTGTGTTTCTGACCAGCTAGGAGTGACAACTTTCATCGATAGTCAGTACGGCTTTGGTGTTGTTCATGACTTTGGACAGTTATGATCACAACATGGATTTCTGACCTCTTCAGGGTCCCTCATACGTAATGGTGACAGTGTTCATAACCTTCTGAAGGCTTTACAGTTACCTGCCCAGATTGCAGTTATCAGGTGTGCCGCACATCCAAATGGCACTATGTGACAGTTGACAATAGGAATGCTGATGAAACAGTGAGCTAATGTACTCTGAATACTCACACCTTTAATGGGGAGTACCACAATGAAATATCGGATGCCACAAATTGAATTCCGTTGTTAACTGCAGTTGATACTTGGGAGCAGGTTAAGGGATTACAGGACGAAGTTTCAGAAAAAAATCAGCAAGGCTGGATTAGAGCAGGTTGTGTCAAAAGAAATGAGTATTACATTTGGGTTTCAGGAAATGGAAGATCTGTGTTGCCAGGTAGCTTGTTAACTCCAAAAGTGAGACATTATACTTGCCCTGCACATGTAGGAAGAGATGCCATGGTACACTTGTTTAGGCAAACATGGTTTAACCCAGGGCTCAGACTCATGTTTGAGATATCCCTAGTGATTGTTTGCATCTTTTCACGTTGGGTTGAAGCGTCCCCGACGAGGAGAAATTATAGTCTCCCAGTTGCTAAGTTGTTGTTGAGGGAGTTAATACAGAGGTTTGGTATCCCGACTTCTCTGAAATTAAGCTGTGAATTGTGAAGGTCTCCTAACTGGGTACACACCACTCATACTCACAGAGTGCCTGCTCCCCTTGTTAACTGCACCTGTTCCAAATGTGTGAGGCAGAGGAAGCAGGTTAGTCAAGCTGTTGGGATCAGCAAGAAGCTGGGGCAGTACTCACTTGGCCTGAGGGGGGTCTGAGAGAGTCAACAGTTGAAGTCAGTTGTTGGACCTGTCATCCTCAGGCTGGTTTCTCCCAACTTTTTTCCTGCTTCCTTGCACTTTTTGCTGTATCTTTTTATTGACCTTAGGACTCTTAGCACTTTACCACTGTTAGCCAGCACTAAAGTGCATGTGCTAATTCCTTAAACATGTTGACATTGGTGTGTATCTGATTGGCATATTCGGTCACCTGTAAATCCCCATATAGTGATATACTATGTACCCAGGACCTGCAGTCTAAATGCTACTAGTGGGCCTGCAGCCCTGGTTGTGCGACCCAAACCAGGAGCCTTTCAAACATGTCTCAGGCCTGTCATTGCAGGACTTGTATGTTCAGTTCACTTCCACTTTGACTTAGCAATTAAAACCACTTGCCAAGCTTTAAACTCCCCTTTTAGTAGACATAAATCACCCCTAAGGTAGGCCCTAAGTGACCCTAAGGGCAGGGTGCTATGTAACTAAAAAGCAGGACATGTACGTGTAAGTTTTATGTGTGCTGGCAGTGAAAAAGTGCTAAATTATATTTTCACTGCTGGGATTCTTAATCTTTCCATAGGCTAGCAATGGGGATTCCTTAAAAAAAAACCTTTAAGCTGTAATTCCTGATTGGAAAAGAATAGCTACTTCATGTTTAATATCTTCGGAATGGTGATAAATATTCTTTAATGGTGAAGATGCATTTGATATTACCATTTTAGAAATGCCACAATTACAAAGTGACCAAAAAAACAAGAAAGGGTTTAGGCCCCAATCAGTAAGGCTGAGCCCTATTTAAACGAAAAACAGAACAATGCCAATACTGATACTCATTTTCTTATTTCTAACAGCGCATAGAATTAAATCAATGTCACCTTGAACAATCTGTTTCAATATGATGTAATCAAAAAGCCATTCACAGGATCACATGTTTTACTCAGGTGAAGGAGATTTGATCCATTTAAAATTTTTAGACATACACCAAAAGACAAACTGACTTATCTTGACAACACAAATTCACTGCATATTTTGATGCACTTAGTTCCAGAATCCAACCTCTCTTTCAAACTCATTCAACCATATCACATCTACCATTCATCCCAACTACATACTTTTTCAATCCACACACATTCCAGCAAACCCACACACTAAACACGTTTCAATATTTCATATTTGTGCACATCTTATGAAGACAAACAAAAACAAAAGCCAAACAAGAAAGAATTAAAAAATGTCAAGAATTTCCAAATTTCATATTAATTTATACACTTGATTGGCCAAAAAACAGGTTGACGCATATTGAACCCCTAGTTTTCTATTATGGGACCAAAAAGCTGGAAGAGAAAAGACAACTATGCCTTACTATTTAGCCAAACTCTAATGAGACCACACTCCTTACACTCAGCCTCCTCTCTCGGAGTCTGCTTACCTTGTTTAATACAGCAGAATCAGCCGAACCCTGCTTGTCTTTATTTTATCATTCTACAGAAAACCTACAGAAAAAACATCGAATGTAAACCAGAAAATGTCCTCTCAACATAAAATGTCAGTCAAAGTCTCGATCACAAATGTTTAAAGGGACTTACTTTGATTGCGGAGGCTGGTCAGTGACCGAAAATCATAACTTTCATGGATCTTTTTGTGGATATTTAGCGCAAATCCTGCACAGGGCGGGGAGAGCGAAAAGAAAAGAATACCGCATTGGAGTTTTTGCATGTTTCAGACCAAATTCACTATCGCCACATGACTAAAGAAAAGGAATCTACCCTTCTGCACAATCTGCACGCAGACTTCTGGTTACGTTCTTGGTGTGATGTCCAAGGTCCGTCTCACTTTGTATTTCTGAAAATAGAAGAGCCGTATGCTAATTGCCACACTTAGCAGCGTTCCTTGCTAAGCCGCCGTGTCTTATTGTAACCGCCGGTCAAATTGCTATATGCTAAACGGACCTAAAAGAAAAGTCCTTTTCGTATCGGATTTTATTTGACTGAAACTGCTATCATTTTTACAGACTGCTGGTCAATACACGTACCTTTATTAGCGAGCCTTTCTTCAGAAGACAACCCCTGTTTAAAGCCACCATAATCTTGACGGTGGCATCGTTTGAAGGTGGAAGCAATTTAACTCCCGGCAGAGCCTACTGCATTCAAATAGTCCCGCAGAATGCTGGGTACTGTCGTTTAATAAAACTCCTGCTCTTCAAAATCCTGGGCTGGATTCGCAATGTAGGCATTTATTTGCTCTTACTGCTCTGTGTGTCTGACAGACTGTCTCCGATAGACGTCTGGGCTGGGTGACAGCTTCACTTTGTCCATTCCCTCTAGGCAACCACAACACTGGAAAGGCTGGGTGTTAGACTGGCTTCATCTGCAGTCATCTCCATACTGATAGCCTTTCTGGGTAGAAAGGGGGAGAGGTGGCTCAAGCTTACATTTGAATAGGTTGTGTCCTGCCCTCAAAGAAAGGGCTGACTCAAACACTATTGGTAGTCTGGACCTAGGGCTCGGATGAAAGGGATACTTGTGCATTGCAGAAAGTTCCTTTGAAGTCACCCCCTACATCAACGGCCCTATCAAATCAGTGCACTAATGGACCTGCTGAGGAACTGCTTCTCTGCTTTGCTGAGCTGCCCTGCTGCATGCTGATACCTGTCCTGCTGAGGACAAGGCCTGGACCGTCTCACTAGAACCCAGAGTGACTCCAAGGGCTTGCCTCCAGTTTCCTGAAGTCAAAGACACAGGACTTCTGCAATCCTGTTGGTGCTGCTGGACTCTAACATCTGTGCATCCTACCCTTGCCTGAGGTGATCCCTACAGTCCTGGGTCCCAGAGGTTGGTTCTGCAGCTAATTTCTGCTAAAACTGCATTGCCTCGACTACATGCCACATTACTGCTTCGACTCTGATGCAGAGGCTGTTCGATGACAAAGAATCCACAGCCTGCTTAGGCTCAACGATGATGCAGAGGAGGCTTGACGATGAAGCTTTTCATTCACTTCAACGGGGATCGATGACAAAGCGAGACCCTCTCTGCACGGCTCAACAATCACATAGTAGACTCTCGACATCGACAAAGCTCCATCTAAGGTATTTCTTCAGCTGGACCTGTCTGGGTCCTCTAGCTGGCCTATCCTCTATAGTGGTCGGCCTAAATTATGAATTGCACTGGACCTTCATGACCTCAAGTAACCTTTTGAATGATAGCGACTTCTAAGTGATATTTTTTTGTTTAATCTTCAAAAATTCATATTACAACTTCTACTTTTAAGAGTTTTGTCCTTTTTGGTCTTGTTTTACACAGATAAATATTCTCTATGTGTCTAAACCTGTGTGGATTCGTTTTGTGGTGTTTTCATTGAGTTACTGTAATTTAAGTGTTACACAAATACTTTACATATTGCCTCTTTAGTTAAGCCTAACTGCTCCGTGCCAAGCTACCAGAGGGGGAGTACATGGTAATTTAGGGTGTGTCTCTGACTTACCCTGACTAGAGTGTTGGTCCCTACTTGGACATGATACAAAGCTCTGCCAACTAGAGATCCCATTTCTAACATTGGTGTCCACTTGTGAGGATAGGACTTGTGCTTGTGAAATACCTTATAGGAATTCACTGTTCACTGCAACTCTACACCTAAGGCCAATTTGAATCTATTCCACCTGATTTTCAACATTTCTTGTCTGTCTTGTTCTAATTGGCATTCTCCCTGATTGACCTTTTCAATTGTTCTGCTAAATGATGTCTCTCTATTGAGAAGCCAAAGCTGCACCTGCAGGAATTGAGTTTGAGTTGGCCAGGTTAGAATGCTACACTGGGCAGCAGCTGAAAGATTTCTGCAAGAACTTTCAAGTTTCTACAAGGGGCTTGACCAGGAAGGTGCATCTACAGAAAGTTTTGAGGACCTAGGCAGAGACCCAGGAGACAGGGTATGACATCCCAGAGGAGGAGGATCCCTTAGTAGGAGTGTGACCTGAATCTAAAGTCTGAAGTGGCTCCGGAACAACCTGTGGATGGGGCCCTCAACTTGCAAGTAGTAATAGTGGTTAGCAGAGCAGGGAGAAGTGTCTCCCCAAAGAGCCTGTCACAAGAGGAGCTGGAAGACAGGAGGGAGAAAAGGAAAGGAAAATTTGTGCTTGCCAAGTTGTAGCAGGCTCGTGAATAAAGGAAGCTGGCCATGAAGGAGAGGAATCTTGCCCAGGCTCTCAGCCTGCGAGAGCTGGACATAAGAGCCTTACAAGTGGGGTCCAGCAAAGCAGTAATATTGGAAGCATACCTAAAAGATATTCAATTGAGTCCAGGTTTGATATAGCCAAAGATATGGTACCTACCTACAATGTGGGGGGTGGCATGGATAAATGGCTGGCAACTTATGAAGTGGCTTTAAAAGTGATTTACTATAATAAGTGTTGCACAAATACTTTGCACATTACTTCTTAAATAAAGCCTGACTGCTCTATGCCAAGCTACCAGAGGTTGAGCACATGTTAATTTAGGATGTGTTTCTGACTTAGCCTGACTAGAGTGGTGGTCTCTACTTGGGTAGGGTGCAAACCTCTGCCAACTAAAGACCCATTTCTAATATCGGTATACAAGGGTCCCATCCAGTAGTGTTGACTGGGCCAGATTCAGACTCTGGTGAAGGGCCTAGATCGTGAGTTGGACCTGGAGACTGGTTGCCAAGAAGACATGAGAGAAGGAGACGCTGTTTGTCTGAAGTGCATGTGCCACACACTATCTCAGACACTAAGGTGTCTGGACTAAGTGACATTGATGAAGATGGGCAACCAATAAGGAGATCAAAGCAAGCTAGAGTATCTTGTAGGAGGTATTATTCACCTGAATGGACATATCTAGCTTCCAATGACTGGAAGAGAGCATTTTGCACCGTTTGCTGTAACAATTTGCGTCCAATTCATCCTCCTTGAACTGAAATTTATAGTTGAACTGAGCTTTGATATTGTATTGCCACTAAAAAGACAGAGCCAATTTATCCTGTAGGTGATCAATAGTGAGTTTGAACTGAGCATTTATTAGAAAAAGACCTTAGTAGACTTGCCTAAACTACAAAAAAGAGTATCACCCCGAATCTGCTGAAGGACCGTAAGGTTGTCCTTTAGAAGAACACGGATTAGGGCTAAGGATAATTGCACATATTTTACTGAAAAGATATTTGAACTTTCCTTGTTTGTTTGCGCAAGTAGTAACTAACTAAACAGACTGTGCTGCAATTCGCTAATTAAAAGGTCTGTCATCAGAGAACTCATGGAGCCTAACCCAAAAACTAGTAGACACAGACGCTTGTGTAGGAGAATTTTATCATTGTGACATTAATACTAATAGATGTACTTGTAATGTTAACTTTACTCCATTCCTTACAGGTAGAGTAGGTTAGCTCTACACATGCCCCTCAAACACCACTTCTTACTGACAACAGTTTACCTGCAATAGATGAGAAAGACTTACATGTAGATGCTTCAAAATGAGATTATTCATTAAATGTTTATTCAAAATTGCTTTATGAATATGTTGACACAATGGATGCCAGGGATTGCTATGTTTGCATGCAATTGCCTGCATCAGTTGCTGAGGGGATTACATATCATCATCTTCTCTTAACATATGGAGTTACCTGTAGCTTGTTGCTGAGCTTATTGTATGGAAAGGATAATTTCCAATATTATTTCTCGAATCATGACTTGGTTTTTTCAGAAGTTCATGTCCTGAAGCACATGAATTGACAGCCTGATGCTAAAAACTCTGAGATAGTGAGGCATTTTCTATAGACCCACCATGACATTTGCCACAGCTTATGCACATAGAAATTGTTCCTTAACCGGTATAGAAAAAAAATTCATAGATTCAGTAGAAGACATATGAAGAAATACATAAGCTAAAGCATCAAATTATTCAAAAATGGGCTAAAGATGAAAGTGAGCATAGTTTAGTAGGAAATATGTCCTCATTGGCTTTAGATTTGCAAAATAAAGGGAAATTATGCATATAAATTAGAAAATTCACAACTGACACAAATTGTGTATGTAATATTGAATGTGATCATACATTTGAAGCTTGAGGAAATTGGGGATTATAATTAGATGGAGCAGTTTATCCTGTAGTTTGCTACATTTTACGGGTTACCCAAGAGGTGGTATAGAACATGTTACATGGGGATTGTTTTCCAAAGATTTATCATGTGGGAGAACTTGATGACTCAACAAAGGAACAACATGTGAGAACCAAAAGAGGTGCTAGTGAAATTGTAGGAACCATTTTTGTGCTCTGATACCATCTGTGGGAATGACACTCAACTGACAGATTAGAAGGCTTTCTACTGTGGCCAATAAGGTATCCGCTAGTACAGATGGAGGATTTTTGAGTAATTGATACTGAAATGTTTGCCATAAGATCCATGGTTTTGCAGAATGGACTTGCGTTAGACATATTTTTGCAAAAGAGGGCGGAGTCTGCTGGATGTGGAAGGTTCATCAATGTTACACTTACATTCCAGACAAGAGTAAAGATTTGAAGAAATACATACAGAACATTACTGACTTAAAGAAAGGATTAACAGCAAAAGGTGCTTGGGAAGTAATAGGAAATTGACTTTCTGCTCTAGGCAAACCTAGGTAGTCGAATTGTTGAAAGCATTTTGAAACCCTTAGTGATGATTGCTCTATGTGGATTATTCTTGTTTGTCATCTATAAAGGATACCAACGTGCACAAGTGAAAAAAGGAGTGAACAGTAAATGAGCAGAGTAAATATTATGATAAAATGACATTTCTGGAGCATTCCAGGAGAAAGATGAGGAAAACAATGTGATTTGGCCCTCTTATAAGACATTGATGTGAGGGCTTGATTTGCCATCAGAGAGGGGATTGGTGCTGCTCAATTGTGCCCACCATTTACATGTCAAAAATAAGATACAATTTCATAACGGATACATGACATAAATATGCATTTAGCACATGTTTCTTCTATGGTCTAACAATATTAAACTGAGGGTTGCCTTTGACATTATTTCTAAATTTCATTTACTGTAGGACTTGTGAATTTACTCAAACTATGTGTTTAGCCTTAACATATAAGAGAATAATAAACCATCCTTACTTAGTAGATATGTACTTACTATAAAGATGGCATTTGACTTTCTCAATGTGCGCTTTAATACATTAAATGACAATTATTGTTTAGATAATTGAATGGAAACCATCGTCATATATGTAAAATGTGATTCCTTCAGAAACGACAAACGTTCATGTAATGTGCACACTAATGTTTCATATATTGCCACCAAATGTAGTTCTTAGATATAATGACTCATATACATTTAAGATTTTAATGTATGCTCTATGAAATATGAATCTAATGTACTGGCCATTCATATTAAGTTGTGTTTAAATGTGCACACACATATAAAATGTTCACCATTGAGTTAATACTTTAATTGGTTTTCAGTAGGCCTGATTAACATGCTGCATAACATATTGTTGAAGAAGACCTTGAAGAAAGAACATGGAGATAGAGCGTTAACTGAAAGGCCTATTTAGCAATGTTACAATCAGGCCTGTGTGTGAGCAACAGAAAGGGATGATGATGTGAAAACGCAAGAACAGAGCCTGGATAGCAGTCCTAAGATGTGCCATTTAGCTGAGGGATATGACTTGGAGCTGTCTGCCCCTGAAATAGAAGAGAGCAGTGTATCTTCCCAAGGTCTGTCCCTAGCGGAGCCGGCAGACAGGAAGGTTAACAGGGAGTTTAGACTGCAGATAGCCAAGCTTAAGATAGAGGAACATAAACTGGCACTAGAACCGGAGAAAGCTGAGCCCCGAGAGAGCCTTAGCAAGGGAAAGCCTAGCCATGGAGTAGAGGAGAATGACCCATAAGCTAAGCTTTAGAGAGCTGGACATCAGAGCTAAAATGGTGGAGTCCAGGCATTCGGGTTGCAGCATACCTGCAGTACCCTCTGGAGATAAGATAGTGCACATTCCACTTTGCTGTGGCAGATGGCATTCACAAGTGGTTTGAAGCTTATCAGGTTGCTCTAGAGATGAATAGGGTCCTTGAGGACGATTGTTGGCCAGTCTCTCGAGGCATATATCTAGTAAAGGGAGGGGTGTCCTACTAGCCCTAGAGAAGGGGGACATGAAGAGGTATCCCCCATGAAAATAACCCTTATTAGAAATATGTCCTCACCTCAAAAATTATAGGTAGAAGTTTAGGGACAGTCAGAATCGGTCCCATCTCTCCAAGGTGGAATGTATGTCTTCCTTTTGCAAGACACTGGAGAGTTAGGTAAAGGGCAGTGAAATGAAACATTATCAGGGGCTATACAATTTGGTGGCTTTAGAGCACTGTTCAGTCTTTGTTTTGTAGAGCTGTGCCAACACCTGATTGATAGCAAGTTTAATGACCCCAGAGAACTTGCCAAGGAAGCAGACCACTGGCTCAGCACCAGAGTCCACAAGAAAGTATCTAAGTGGGATCACCACAAGGGTAGGCATGGTCCCCACTGGAAGGGAGGGATAAAAATGAAATCAATTAGTTCTCCAAAGGGCCCCAAAAAAGTTCCACCGGGCAGAATTCCCAATCCCCACCTGACCAGAAGAAGAGTAAGTTTCTTGATCCTACTCACGGACATTCATCCCCAGGTTCTATGACTACCAATAGGCTGGGTCCTTCAAGGGTGACACCAAGTGTCGAAAGCGGGCACAATGTCCCACTGGTTGGCAGACATCAGGGCTGGCTACTGTAGCACTTGGGGATGAGGTTGCCCCAGCTAGTATGGGGGTTGTGTAGAGGTTACTCCAGTGTCCCTGGTGATGAAGAGATGTACCAAGGGCCCATATGCCTATCCGTACTAAGAAATACAGGCAGTTGCTCACCATCAATGGGCAGAGGGTGAGGCTCTGAGAGACACATGAACCAGCACGAGAACTGTCGGCTGGTGTCCTCAGAGAAGATAGTCTCTAATGTGGTCCACTTGGTTGTAGCAGGTAACGACCATAAGAATCACTATTCATTGGTTCTAGTTCCCTTTGAATGGGGGGGTTCTCAGGTTCACTGAGTGACCTGGAGTACGCCATCTGGAAAGAGATTGAGGTCTGATGTCATCTGGAGTTGTTGGGGTTGTCTGAGTGGGTCCACATGGTCCATGGCCACCCGAGAGGGTAGTAAGGATGACCTGAAGCCTGGAAGAAGGACCCAGGTACCTGCCAAGAAGAAAAAGGGCAAAGAGCGCTCATGAAACTCCCACGGTCTGGGAGGTGATGGAGCCTAAGGGTGAAGTTCTGAAAACTACAGGTGAGGACATTGCTGCTGTGGGAAACCTACCTGAACTGACCAACTGGCAGATGGATGGATGAAAGGAGTTCTTTGTGGACCACGCCAAATGGAGGCTTTTCCTCTGAGGACAGTGACTGCACTAGCAGTGACTAGAGTACTGATGGGGATATTTACCTGTGTAGGTATCGGATGATGATACCATCCAACTTCATATCAGTGTACATGAAATCTATGTGAGATGAGTGTTAGGTAACAAACAAGTTCTCCACACACTATCATCCCAAAACCAATGGGCTTGTTGTATAGATTCAACAAGACACTTAAAGGCATGATTATGGGTCTGTCAGAGCCCTTGAGGCAGAAGTGGAAACTCCTCTTGCCACACCTGTTGTTTGAGTACAGGGAGGTACAACAGAAGGAGGGTTGGATTCAGCCCCTTTGATCTTCTGTATGAACACCCTGTCAGAGGCACTCTCAGTCTGATAAAGGAAGATTTGGAGCAAGCTCCCATAAACCTACATGCTGGTCCTCCACACTCAGTTGTAGCAGTTCTAGAAAAAGGCGAAGGAGAATTTGGAAGCCAGCCATGAGGTTCTGAAACAGTGGTATGACCAGAAGGCCACTCTGGTCGAGTTTCAACCTGGCCAAAGCATGCATGATGAAGTCTGTGAAGCCCAGGGCCCTACAAGACCAAAGGTCTGAGCCCTATGAGGTGAAAGAGTACAAGTGGGATGTCACCTACTTTGTGTAGCTCAAGACCCCTAGGCACCCTTTTATGGGACTTGTATGTCAATCGCCTCAAACTCCATTTTGAGAGGTCCGAAGTTACCATGCTCCTGGTCGTAGATGATGGAATGGAGAAGGAGAATAAGCCTTTCCCTGAACTCTTTTCTTCAAAGAGGAGGATGGGTCAGTGGAAGGGCCAACCTCTCCCCTACCCTGACCTTAGAGCAACAGAGGGACTGGTGCCAAGTTTTGGGACAGTTTGCCACTTTCTTCTTCCTAACCCCGGGGCTCACTACATGGTGTACCCATGATATTGACACCGGGGCAGTATGCCTGAGAAAGAATATGATCTACAATCTATCTGACATGGTAAGACCTAGCATAAAGGCGGAAGTCTCCGAAATGCTGGAACTAGGGGTAATTGAGCACTCAAACAGCTTGATTAAACCAATAGTTCCAGAGAATAGGTTTTGCGTGGCTTACTGGGATCATAATGCAGTGACTAAGAAGTATGCATGTCCAATCCCCCGAGCTGACAAGCTCATTGATCAGTAAGTTCCTCAGCAAATTTGATCTTAAAACTGGTAACATACATATCACCTTAACTGAGTGTGCCAAGGAGGCCAAAGACAGGTCTACGTTCCCAATTCCCTTCCGATTGAAGAATGCCCTTTCTACCTTCCAGAGGTTGGTCAATCAGGTCCTGGCTTGATTGAAGAACTTCAGGGCTACCTACTTAGGTGGCATTGCGGTCTTCAGCTCCAGATGGGCAGACCACCTGTGCTTTAAAACCTGCAGAGGGCAAGTCTAACTATCCTGGCCAGTAAGTGACAGACAGTGCAGGTTTCAGTGGTCTACTTGGGTCTAGTGGGAGGAGGCAAGATGCAGCCCCTCCAGGACAAAATTCATACCGTTCTGGATGGCAAGCCCACAAGACCCAGACAGAGGTGAGGGCCTCCCTTGGTCTCACCGGGTACTACAGGAGATTTGTCAAGGGGCATGGCACCATTCTAGCTCCCTTGACAGAGGTGATTTTGAAGAAGCTGCACAGAGAGGTGATCTCAATTGAGGTGTGCAAGACTGCCTTTGACACCCTGAAGCAGGCCATGTGCAAGTCACCCATGATCAAGGCCCCTGAATTATCCCAGGATTTTCTCATGCAGGCAAATGCCTCAGAGCATGGCATAGTGGCTGTGCTTTCACAGCTAGATGAAGAGGGCCTAGATCAAACAGTAGCCTTCATTAGCAGGGGGGAACAGGGGCGGTGTGAATTAAAAAGGGAAGCATTTGCAGTTGTCTGGGTACTGAGCAGTTGAGACCATACCTCTAGGGGCTCACTTTCAGGTTCAGACAGACTCCAGGCCCCTCAGATGGCTAATGCAGATGAGGGGTGAAAATCTCAAACTATTTAGATAGTGCATCTCTGTACAGGGAGTGGAATGGACGTTACGGTGGTACATTGCCCTGGAACTGACCACGTCAATGCTGATGAGCTCTCCAGGTCCTTCTGCCTTAGTGATGAAAACTGTGCATAGTTCTTCTTGCTTTCATCTGGGGGTACAGATGTTAGACCCGACCTCCTTGTCATGGTTTTCCTCCAGTGTTGTGCCTTCTAGCCTCCAGTTTTTTATGACTTGATTTTTGACGGCTTAAGGATTCTATTAACAATAATGGGGTAACCCTGTTTCCCTCAGAACCTGGGTATTTATGATATATAAAACAAGTGGTGATATGGGAATTAAAAAGTGCAGCAAACGTCGATGTTTCGACCCAGGATGGAAGCGTAGCTTAATATGCGTCAGAGGCGGGTCACCATCAGGACAGGGGGGGAGGGAAAACAATTGTTGACAGCCGCAAGAAATAAATGCTAGGGATCCTATTGGGTAAGTTGATAGAGATCCAAATGTAACTGGAAGGTAGTCAGATTAAATGAACAAGGAGACCTACACCAGGAGGTTGTGGTCTGAAATTTCAGATGTCGAAGTCATCTCAATAATGCTCCACCAGCTGGTTAGAGACGAGATAAATATTCACTTCAAAAAACCACACCCCCAGGTGATCATTAAAATTTGAAGAGACGTGTCCTCTTCAGTCTGCTTCTGCTAAACAAGTTTACAGATGACTTCGACATCTGAAATTTTAGACACAAGCTCCTAGTGTAGGACTCCTAGGATGCTGCTGTCACACTAATCCATGCAGTCTCCCTGACCCGAACACAAAATAATATTTGGGTTGTGTATTCATGCATCGAGGAATGGACAGAGAAGAATAAGATTGTTATTTTCATTGTTTTATGTGTCACCCATGTTGATAATACGTGTATAGCACTTTTGACTTCACATATCACCACAAGTCACTTATTCTGCACTTTAGTCACCCTTACATCGCCGTCTATGTAATGTTTCATTGACAGCCATATTCATAGTCTGTTGTACATAATATTCTAGTAAATAATTCTACTATTGACTAAGTTGCCTTGCATCTGTGGTGTGTTCCCTTCTATCCCCCTTGGTTCTTGAAAATTGCTGTTGAATTAACTTCTAAATTGAAATTGTAATTTATGTCTTTGGAATTTGAGAGTTCAAGGTGTATTATATACATAGAGCAAAGTAATTGTTATTTCCCACCAGAACCACTTGGCTTAAGAATTCTGTACACTTTTTCTCTGCTAACCAGGGCTAAAATGATTGCAGTCTCTCCTCTAAATATGGTCATCTTGGTTTACACACAAATGGCATTTTTAATTTACTTATAGGTCCCTGGTAATGTGGTACTGCGTATGCCAAGGACCTTAAATTAACTGCTACTAGTGGGCCTGCAGCACTCAACATCCACTTAAGTAGCCATTTAAACATGTCTCAGGACTGCCATTACAGTCTCTGTGTGCAGTGTTAAACTGCTATTTGGTCCCTGCAAGATCATGAATGTCATTCAGTGGTCACCAGGGGTCTCAGCTGTGACTCCTGGCTTGCTCCTTGCACTGGCACTGCCTTTGGGACCTCTGGCCTCAGAGATGAAATAAACAGTGCCTGGAATACAGGAGCAGCTCACCCTAATTGATGTCATATGGAGCTCCATTTTAATATATTCTGTCAAATGTTTGTTACATAAAATAGTAAATAACATTATTCACTAATTGTGAAAAAATTGAGTAAAATTAGCTGGAATATGACCCTATCCGATAGCTAAGGAAAGAAAAAAATGTTAAACATATGTGTGTGTGAGTGGGTGATTCAAAGTAAGGGTCAAATGGTGTGTGTTGTCACTTCTGCTACCCCAGGCAATTTGGTGAATTGGCACCCATGGGAAAAATAAACCTTCCGTCAGGCCTAAACTTTCCTTTTTAAAACTTTTGTGACCCCTAGAGTAGGCACTAAACAGCTGTAGGGTGTATTTACACATGTACTGGAAGAGAAAAACTCCTAAATTCATTTTTAACGGCTGCAATGCCTGCCTCTCTAAGAGGATAACAAGGGATTAACCTATTACATTTAGTAAGTTATACCTTTCAACTGGGAGCAGGCGTTATGTTGTGTTTTTGTCTAAAGAATTGTAATATAAAGCTGTCTTTGATGGTAAAGTCAGATTTTAAGTCAGGTTAGTATTGATATTCTTGGCAAGTCCCTAGCAAGGTGCACTGTGTGCCCAGGGCCTGCAAATCAAATGCTACTAGTGGGCCTGCAGCACTGATTGTGCCACCCACATCAGTAGCCTTTCAAATGTATCTCAGACCAGTGTGCACGCTGTTTGTACTGCCATTTCAACCTGGAAAGTGCACTCACTTGCCAGGCCCTAACCCTACCTTTTCTTACATGAAGGTCAGCCCTAAGGTAGGCCCAAGGTACCCCCATGGGCAGGGTGCAGTGTATGGTAAATGTGGGACATGTAATGGTGTGTTTTACATGTCCTGATAGTGAAATACTGTGTATTTCATTTTTCACAATTGCAAGGACTAGCTTTCCCATATGCTATCATTGGGCTGCACTCTAACATTTAAATGTTTAACTTTCAATTGGGAAAAGCTAGAGATTTGGAGTTTAGGCACTCTGAACTCAGCATTTAATAACACACCTTTTAGTGAAAGTGGTATTTAAATTGTGTGTTTGAAAATGCAATTTTTAGAAAGTGGGCATTTTTTTGTTTAACCATCCTGTGTACCTCTACCTGTTTGTGTGTTCACCATTTGGTTTTGGAGTGGCAGGAGCTGGGGATGTGCATTCACTCTAGACAGTCTCAAAGGGGGTTGAGGTATGCCCTGATTTTCTTGGGTGACTCATAGCCAAGCTGAATAGACCTTTCTGCATTTAGAGTGGTAGGAGGAGTTTTCATGTGCAGCTGAATAGGTGGTGTCTGCTCTGCACAATGCTGTCTCCACCTCCTGTAGTGAAGCTGGACCAGGTAGGACAGAACTGGTTTTACTGAGCTCAGAAACTCTTGCAATAAAGACTGCAAACAGAAAATGCGGTATAAATTTTAGACCTAAAACCCCAGACCTTTAGATTAACCCGGGCAGAGAGCTCTGTGCCACCAGTGGAGTTTTGCCTACACTGCACTCCGTTGAGAACACAGAGTTCGGGCAAAACTCTGACTCCGTGGCAGAGCAGAGTTAGCTGGGGTGCAAGATGTACAATGTAGGGGTTTGCGTGGACAAGGACTGCGAGGAGGAGAAAGAGACCATGGCGAGGAGGAGGCAGCCCAAACATGCCACAGCAGGTAAGTGCCTTTTTCAAAATAATTATATTAGGGAGGGTGGAGGGGAGCGGAGCGGAGCGGAGTTACACAGAGTTTTTTTTCCAACTCCATGGAACTCTGCGTAGTGGCACTCCGCCAAAACTGGCCGGGTTTACTTTAGATTACTTCTGGAATCAAGAGGAACCTCTGCCAAGGAAGAAAAGCTAAAGAGCTGTGAGGAGGAGACTGCCCCTTTGTTGTGTGTTGCTTTCCTGGGTTGGCCTGCAGTTGCTGCTTCTGCCAAGGAGAGGGCAAAGACTGAAACTTTGCTGTGAACCTGCTCGTGAAGAATCTCCAAGGGTTTGTCGGTGCTTGCCTCCTGTTCTGAAGTCTCAGTGACACAAAGACTTCACCACTAGCTTCCTTGAACTCTACTGCTGACCTGCCTGGAGGTGTCTGTTCCAGTTCTGGGCCTCAGAAGGTTGTTTCTGTTGCTGGGAGCCGAAAAATCTTGAGGAAAACAAGAAAAGTGATTCATTGCCCTTCCAGCGCCTGTTTTTTTGGTGCTGGGCAGGAAGAATTTCCACGCACCGCCAACATGCATCCAAAAAATCAAAGCCGCGCCAGTCAGCAACTGAAAGACCTGTTGCACGCCAAGTCCAGTGCAGTGACCTCCTAAGTCCTAGATCACCGCACCGATGACAACGAAGGCCCTGCTGTGCGGATGAAAGAATCGACGCACCGTGGGACCACGGCTGAAGAAAATGGAGCAGCGCATGTTTGCCCTCACAGCATCGATCTCCATCGCGTTCTTGAATCCCATGCATCGCACCATTGCATTAAGTTTCCTGATGCATCACCCACACACCAGATCTGCCTTGGAATCGACGTATCAATTCACCCTACAGTCCAGATTCGACACATCACTTCTCCTGCATGTAGCAGAATTTTAGCATTGCCTCCCCAAGGACTCAGGAACTGATGCATTGCTGTGTTTTTCAACACTTCCCTTCCATGTGGCTGTTTGGCCTTGTGAATTTAGATGCACCTAAAGCTACATTCTGTAAAATCATGCATCAATAGATTTTGATGGACAGAATTGCTTGAAATCTTTTAAAATTCATATTTTGAATTGTGTATGTTTGTTTTTCTAAACTGGTGTGCAGTCCATTTTTAGTGTTTTCACAGTGTTATGGTGTGTCTGGGTGCAAATACATTGCCTTTGGGATAAGCCTGTCTGCTAATACCTCGCTATCCAGGGGTTGAGCAGGGGTTATTTAAAGTGTGTAACTCCCTTACCCTGAATAGAAGCAAGGATCCTTACTTGGACAGGTGCATACCTTTGCCTATTTCTAACAAGTCACAATTCTAAACTTTACACTTTAGAAAGTTGGCTTTTTTTTGTCCTAACCATTTGGTGCCTGTAGCCTATTTCCATGGCTAAGTGTAGCTGGCAGTTGGTCTTTGTATATTGCCCACCGCAGTGAGTTGAAGGAGTATAGGTGTTAGCAGGATGAACCCTCTCTGACTTGATGAAAGGGATAAGCTGTCACTTTCATGTCACAAAGGCTCTACTTGAGCACGTTCATAAAGGGTTTGCCCATAGTCTATTGTGACCCCAGACAAGCTGGGGCCAGGATGGGAAGGTAGGAAATTCAAAGTACCTCTGGGGGTGGAAACCTCAAGAAACTTCTCCTACTTCAAATTGGGCACCAGGTATAAATAATGGACCATCAGACTCAATCAATTCTTCAGTGCACTGATGGGCCTATGGAAGGACTGCTGTGCTGCTCAGCAAGGACTGCCTCTATGCTTCCCTGCTGCCCTGTTACCCTGCTTTCCTACTGTCAGTATGAAAGGACTTGACCTGCAGCCAAGACCACCTGAGTGATGCCAAGGACTAGTTGGCTGGCCTATTGATCAGAGTCTCAAGGATGGAAATGAGTCCAACCATTGTGAATGAAGCACTTGAACTCTGTGTGCTGTACATCTTTCCCCCTCCAAGTGGTGCCACCCCAGTCCTGGACCCTTAGAAGGTGGCCTGAAGGTGCTGTGCCAGCCCAGCTGTGCCCCTGTGGGCAGAACTGAAGCAGCCCAACTCTTCTCCTCACAGCTCCACTTCGGCACAGCTGCTGAGTGGTGCATCCCTGATGCAGGACTTCACATTACAGCCCACAGTCTCCTCAGAACCACTACTGCACAACGCATCTTCGATACAGGCTTTTACATCACAAGCCCCTTATCGTAGATAGAGGGAGAGACAGGCCACGGTAATCGGGCTGCCCTCCGGTTAGCGTTCTTTGTTGGTTTTAAAATCGTAATCATTGCTTGAAACTGTCTGAATTGAATTGAAATTGAATTGGAAAACTTTGGTGGGAACGGGGGAATTTGTGATGTGATGTTTTGCTGATATCCGAATCGGACTCTAGAATTTCTGCAATTTATGACAATTGCACTCCTGAGACAACACATTTTGCTTTAAAGTACCTTTTAATTGTTTAGTTGGTGGTCAGCGCGGGGAGATTTTTGTCAACCCTTTGTTCATACACTTCCGCTATATCTACGCGGTCTAGTGGTTGGGGGGGTCACAGCTGCTGCACAGTAGAGCTGATTGGCTTTTTGGCGGAAGCGGCCAGCCTTAACTACGACGTTGGAGCGAACGCGCAGCGGACGCGTGCAGCGGGTGCGCCGCTGGTGTGCCGAAGGCGCACCTAAGGCAAGCCCGTCTGCGCCCGTCTGCGGCCGACCAGGGCTAGGGACCATAACCCCTGGTCCTAGGCTGAGATATTCTGCCTCAGAGCTACTTCATCTGGCCGTAGGTCATCAGGGGCTCAATAACGTCACCATCGCCAAACTGGAAAGTGAAAACATTCTGAGGCAACAGGGGACTAGTAGCCACACTTTATTGAGGCAAGCACCTCAGAATTACATCAGCCCGGATTATTTTCCGGGACTAAAAATAGTGGTCTTAAACACAAGATCACTGCAGAAACACTAACTGGAAATTTGTGGCTGCTGAGTGAGAGGTCTCTGAACTTACCTCCACCTCTCTCCATCGCTTCACCAAGTTTGTCCTGCTCATGGTGTGGCTGCAATGACGGACGCGGCCCAAGATGCGTCCTGGTTACGATGACTGTCTGTATGGAGTAAGAAGTCTGCGTGGCCTGAGGGTGAAACACGAGAGCGGTTCATCGTTGAGCCGTACTTGTTATTCGCGTTGGGAAGCACTCGCACGGCTGCTTCTGTCAGCGTTATCGGGCTGGAATTCCGTAGGACGCCAGCTAGGGTTGCCTAGCAACGTAGGAGCTACGGCTGTGCTCCGAAGAAGGGAGAACGAAGGAATGGTGACGCGCGAGGAGCCCGCAACAAGACGCGCTCCTCAATCCCTGCTAGAGCTCTCGGGGGGCACCCGGCTATCGAGATGAAACCAGATGTCGGACCCAAGAAACTTGGCACGGGTAAGAGCCTCCAAAATAGTAGGTCTAAAAGCGGGAAAAGCCTTCTCACAGAAAATAGTACATCGGCCGGCGGACTAGCGAGAAATCAACCGGCAATCAGTAGTATGTTTACAAAAAAAACCATTAGCAAAGAGGGTGAGCAAAGTAATAAGATGCCCAAGGATGAGACTGATATTATCGTCGCTAGCGCTGAGAGGGTAGAGGGAGCCCTGTTAGACGAAGATTTGCTGGGAGATAAGCGAGCCTCCTGGGATAATAATGAGAATACCTTGTTGGACATGGCTGTGGCTAACTCCCCTATAACGATTCAGCCAGAGACGGTGGACTGTGTGGACTATGTAGACTGTGTGGGAGGTTCTACCCCTCTTGTTAGAACGGAAGCCAAAGCTAATGCTAGTGGAAACAAAAAACTTGTTGCACATGATGCACATGAAATTCCTGACACAGCTGTAGGGGGGATCACCTCGCAGAAGGCACAGATTGGGACCCCACAGATCCCACGGAGAATTTTTTCTCTTTAAATGAGGAATCTGTTAATTCGGACTCCATCGAGTCTCAGAGTAGTAGTGGAGATGATGGTTGTGCAGATACCTCTACGAGTCATTGTAGCCAGCAGGAAAGCCGAAGAACCTACAGGAAAACTAAGAGACTCTCTGAAGGCAAGTAAACTACCCACATTCAAGACGGGATGGACGATGGGAAAGAACTTAAATGGGACTATTCAGATGCAAATATCCATTCCATTGCACTAATACACGGGGCAACTCCCGGGGGTTTGGAGGCTTCTAGAATCCCTGAGTCTGCCGCCGAGCCTATTCTAACTACGATCCTACAAAAATTAAATACATTTCAAAATGAGGTCAAAACTGAAAACCACCATGCTCGAATGGCTGGGAAAAAATTGCAGGGGTCAGTTTGCAAAATCGGGAAAACTTGTACCGCAATAGCCGAAAGAATGTCTATGGTGGAAAATCGGACTGTGGTCCTGGAGTCTACCGTCGATTTGTTAAAAACTCAGGTAACATCTCAAGAAGAGGTGATAAAAGACATTATGTGGAAACTCGAGGAGGCGGAAAATCGCCAACGACGGAACAACCTTAGGATCTTAGGAATTCCAGAGAACTGCGAGGGAAGCAATATTCGTGCATTTGTCATCAACCTGTTTAAAAATGCGGTTACGGAACTAGCACACTGGGTCTGGGAAAAGGAGATCCAGAGGGTGCATAGATTCCCAATGTCTGTATCTAAACGCCCACAGAACAACCAGTCCTTTCCCAGAGTCATCCTAATCTATTTTGGGAATTTCTTGCTTCGTCAAGCAATATATGATCTGGCTAGACCCAATAAAAAACGGACTTGGGAGAATTTTTCGTTCTTTGCCAAGCCAGACTTTGCACATGCAACTGTAGAAAGACGTTGGCGACTCCGGCAACTGATTACACCTTTTCAAGAAGTTGGTGCTGCTGTTTTCCTTCAAAATCCTGCCAAATTGAAGGTTATTTCGCAAGGTCGGACCTGGTTTTTTACCTCGGAGATTCAAGCTGAACAATTACTTAAGGAGATAACAACTGGCAAAGCAGGACCCACATAGTTCTTAGAATATTAATTTTCATTTTCATTGAAAATATGTTTTCCCAATTTTTTCTCCCTTGGGGGTCATTTAAATTTATCTATGGTTTGATGCTCCTTCTAGATCTATAGATCTATTTATGATCAATTTCTCTATATTTGTCCATCCTCCTATTATTCTTCTCTTCTCTCTGCCAGTGATAATGTGAGGGATGGGATGGGATGATGAGGATGTTGAGCAGGGAGAGAGAAAGAGGGTAAGTGGGGCAGCGGAGTAGGGAAGAGATAAGAGATAGCTGTTGGTATGGATGGTCTGGTGATGGGGGCTGTGTGGAAGGTGGGTGAGGTCTGTTCAGACGCTATCACACAGGCTCAGGATTGAGCCTGGTTGCCTAATTTTTGGTGGGAGGGTGGGGGGGGCTCGGGCGGGGGTAACAGTACGGGGGGGAGAGGGAGAGGGGGGGTTCCAAACACAATGATTATGTGATGATTAGAGAGTGTAGGTGGCAAGATAAGGACAGACTTAAAATATCTATGCTAGTTTTGTTAATTTGGCATGCATGTGGGGAGAGCATCGTTTTTTTTTTCTGTGCAGATCATTTGATCAAATAATCATATGGCTAAATTGAAAATTGCCACTATAAATATTTGCGGCCTCAATGATATCAAGAAAAGGCAGAGAGTAACGGTAGGGCTACAGGGGATTGGTGCTAATATCCTATGCCTTCAAGAGACACATGTCGAAGGATCACAACATTATTTGCTCAAAACTCTAGGGTACCAATTGATTACAGCCTCATCACAAGGGGCACGAGCAAGGGGGGTGGCAATCTTGGCTAAAGGGGGGGATCTTCAGTTCATACGTACATTAGCGGACAAATTTGGTCGGTGGGCTATCACAGAGTGTCATTACGACTCTGGAAGAAGTAAAGTGACTCTGTGTACTATCTATGGTAGCGTTAGTGACGACCCTGATGTGTTGTTTCTGATGACCAATGAACTATCTCAGTGGCCTCTTCCCCTAATCGTCTGTGGTGATCTTAATATACATCTACCAGGGGAGTGGCTGTCAGATCCAGATTTTAGATACACAGGACGGAAACCAAAAGTTTACCAGGCCTTAAAAAATTTGTGTGTTTCACATGGCTTAGTTGATTGTTGGCCGAACGGTCATCCCGGGGACCCGGGATTTACATACTATTCATACCCACACTCTCGACTTGTCCGGCTAGATTATATACTTATGTCTAGTACTTTGTGGTCTGGTAGTACAATTGTAAAAACACCTAGAATTTTATCGGACCATAATCCTCTTGTACTAAGCTTGAATAAGGGGTTAAACAAGCCGAAGACATGAACTTTCGAGAGAGCGTTCTTGGGGAATGAGAAATTTTATCAACATATGACAGAATGGATAGCAGGTTTTCTCGAGGTTAATGTTGGTAGCACAACAATCGATGTGTTCTGGGATGCTCTAAAAGCTGGTATTAGAGGAGAGACAATGCAGTTTTCGTTCCGCTCCAATAAGGAGGCTAAAATAAAAATGGCAACACTCCAGGGTAAGTTGGCTAGAGCGGAAGAGGAGCTGACCAAGGCTATCCAAGATGGAGATTCACCCGAGAATGAATTAAAACAGGTTGCTGCCGCCAAAAACCAGATTATCGATGTCTTGACAGAAAAGGTAGTTGCTAAAGCCTCAGCCCATAAAGAGAAAATCTGTGTGGAGCGAACAGGTTGGCCATCAGCTGGCGATACGTACTAGAGAAGAATATACTGCTAATCTTGTAAAAGAGATTTTAGATCCAGAATCTGGCCTTAAAACTGAATCTTCCGAGATTAGAAAGGTATTCCAAAAATTTTACCAGAATCTCTATGAAACTACAGAGAATCAAACAAACAGCTCGGAGACATATCTAAATTTAAATGCATCAACAGGTTTGGAAAAAGAGGATCAGAATAGCTTAGATAGTATTCCATCTTGGGAGGAAATTCTCTTATCTATGACCAGCCTCACCGCAGGGAAAGCTGCTGGCATGGATGGTATTCCAACAGAATTTTATGTCAAATTCTCATTACAATTAAAAGATATTATGCAGGAACTCTTCATCCATATCTTCGAGGGTGGAAAACCACCAGCTTCATGGTCATCCGCTAAAATCATTGTTTTTAAAAAAAATAAAAAAATCCTGTAGAACCTGGGTCCTACCGTCCTATTACATTGATAAACGGCGATTCGAAGATATATTCTAAACTTTTAGCTAACCGACTAGCACCCATCATACATAAGATTGTATCGGAACGTCAACATGGGTTTATTCCCGGGAAATCCACAATTGACCACGTCCAAAGGGTAATATCTCTCTTTGACTTTACCCAGGCGACAGGAGACCCTATGGCGCTCATACTACTTGACGCCGAAAAAGCCTTTGATAGGGTCTCCTGGGAATACCTCTGGCGCACAATGTTACACTATGGGATTAGTCAACGATTCATTAAGGCAACACAAATGCTCTATGTTGAACCTATTGCTAGGGTAGCAATAAATGGGATGTTATCAGACAAAGTAACCATCACACGGGGGACAAGGCAGGGGTGTCCATGTTCTCCCATTCTTTTTGCGATATATATTGACCCGTTTATTCGGAGGCTAGAGCAAAATTTATTAATCCCCTCAATATGCGTACATGAATTTGAGACTAAAACCCTAGCCTTCGCAGACGACATCGCCATAGTTACTAGCAGTCCAAGTAAAGCAATTGCTGAGTTAGAGAAAGAGGCCCTATTTTTTGGATCAGTCTCTGGCTATAAATTAAATCAGACCAAAACGCAGATTATTCTTAATGACAAGATAACGATGAACGATGTTAGAGTTACTAACAAAGCTATATATCTTGGCGTTAGCATATCGGCAGATGTGGACAATATAGTTAAGGACAATGTAGAGCCTTTGATTCAACGTACAAAAAAAGATCTGATACGTCTTAATAACCTTCATCTAACGATAGGAGGAAGATCTAATGTGATCAAAATGTTGTATCTCCCCAGATTTTTATATTTTTTCAGGGCCATTTGTTTAGAATTTCCACCCCAACTGTTCCGGTCTATTGATTCTTTCTTTTCCAAATTCCTGTGGGGCTATAAAAATTCACGCCGGGCTTTAAAATACATCACTCTCCCAAAGGATAGAGGGGGGTTGGCAATGCCTAATTTTAAATTCTATTATTGGGCAACGGTTTTGAGATACTGCTCTGCACTTATTTCCTTAGAGCCCATTGGCAATAGCATACCTACTCCACAAACACTTATATTAGGTAGGGGCTCTGAAGGATGCTTGTGGCGTCATATGAATGATAATTACTTCAAGAAAATAAAATTCAAGAGTATTCATGGGATTTATAAGGTATGGGGCTGTTCGCGCAAATTGCTAGGCTTAGGACGATTCTCATACTATACCGCTATCTTCAAAAATAATGATCTTCCCGAGATATTTGACGACAGGTGCATGAATCGGTGGATACAAATAGGGATATTACAGCTTGGCTGTTTCTTTAATAAAGTAGGTTTGAAGACCTTTGAAGATTTACGCAGAGACTATGACCTCTGTCATAGAGATTTTTTCAAATACCTACAGGTTAGAGACTTTTTGTTAACAAAGGGGGGGGCTAGGGAGAAATTTCACCCTACGCAAATTATGGACCGGATTTGTAAAAGATCCTCTCTAACTATCGGTGAGATTTACGAATCTTTGAACTCTTTGGGCTCCGACGATATGGAGAAACAGTTCGAGACATGGCAGACAAAACTAACTGTATCAACCCAAACCCCTGCTCGATCCTTTGAAATGTCACAATCCAGCTTTATGTCAGCTAAACTACAAGCTCAGTATTATAAAACATTTTTTTCATTGTATTATACTCTGAAGAAAATTGCCAAGTGGGGGACCGGGAAAGGTACTTTATGTCCACGCTGTTTACTGTTTGAGGCTGATAGTGTTCATATGTTTGCCTCCTGCAATGCCCTGTCAAACCTAATAAGGGAGATTTCCGAGTTTTTTTCAGAAATATCTGGAACAGATATTTATATATCTACAGAGGAAATATTGCTGGGTATAACAGATTGTGCTCGTCCAAAAAGCATGTACGGTTTGATCTTTGTAGCTATGGCTATCCTTAGGCTTTGTATAGCCTCAGCTTGGCTGGATCCAAACCCTCCGACGTTCCAGCAATGGAGGGCTCGCCTACTAGCAACATGCAATCTAGAGGTAGCCATATATAAAAGAAAAGGGCGTAATATGTGCAAAAGAGGTATGTTGATATGGGATCCACTGATACAATTGATGTCTAACTTTATTTAGGTTTACAAAAAAAAAAAAATGTTTTTCCAAAGGGAAAGTTCAAATAAATTAGAGCTATTGTTTTTCTTTCTTCTATTCTACTAAATGTGTGCATTAACACTCTCCACAGATCTATTTGCTTCATGTGTTTTGGGAAACTCTGAATTTTGTACCTTGTTCGAAATGGTGGGGAGGGGGGAGGGAGGAGGTGTAATGTTGTTATAAAATGAAAATCAATAAAGATGTTTAAAAAAATAAAATAAAAATAAAGTACCTTTTAATTGTTTAGTTGGGGGTCAGCGCGGGGAGATTTTTGTCAACCCTTTGTTCATACACTTCCGCTATATCTATGCGGTCTAGTGGTTGAGGGGGTCACAGCTGCTGCACAGCAGAGCTTATTGGCTTTTTGGCGGAAGCGGCCAGCCTTAACTACGATGCTGGAGCGAACGCGCAGCGGACGCGCGCAGCGGGTGCGCCGCTGGTGTGCCGAAGGCGCGCCTAAGGCAAGCCCGTCTGCGCCCGTCCGCGGCCGACCAGGGCTAGGGACCATAGGCTGAGATATTCTGCCTCAGAGCTACTTCATCTGGCCGTAGGTCATCAGGGGCTCAATAACGTCACCATCGCCAAACTGGAAAGGGAAAACATTCTGAGGCAACAGGGGACTAGTAGCCACACTTTATTGAGGCAAGCACCTCAGAATTACATCAGCCCGGATTATTTTCCGGGACTAAAAATAGTGGTCTTAAACACAAGATCACTGCAGAAACACTAACTGGAAATTTGTACGCTTCTACAGGAGGGGGACATTGACATTCTGGCACTAACTGAGACTTGGCTGGGTGACACTTCTGCCCCAGATATTATCGCTGCCCTTCCTGGGGAATTTGATGCCTTTTGTCACAACAGGCAGGATGATAGGAGAGGGGGGGTTGTGGCGATTTTCTTTAACACCAGGCTCATGGCCACAAAGATCATAGCTGAGAGCATTGACAACACAGATCTACTAGGAATTAAAATCTCCCTTAAATCTTCTTGTCTCCTGCTTCTGGTGGTCTACCGCCCTCCGGTGGCAACTCCGAGGCTCTATGACTATCTCACTGAGACCGTGTCTGACTTCAGTACACGATACCAATGTCTCATGGTGGTTGGAGACTTCAATCACCATTGGGAAATAATCCCAAGAGAGCCGCACGCCAAACAACTTGAAATAGCAATGTCCTCCATGGGGCTCATTCAAATGGTCGATCGCCCAACCCACATCAAAGGGCATACGCTGGATCTGATCTGGTCCTCTGATAGGTGGGACAGGCTCATGGACATTCGACCCTGCGCCTGGTCAGATCATTCCCTGATCTCGTGCTGGGTGCCTGCAGACGGCCCACCTCCACTAGCTCCTCTCAAATGGAGGAAGGTGCGGAGTTGGAATAAAATTCAGGCTAAGAATTTAGGGGCTACTCTACAGAGGCTACCCCCACCCAATTTTGAGGTGGGCAATATCGATCTAGAAAGCATAACCCTTACCAACACCCTACAAACTGCTATTGATCAGGTAGCTCCAGAACAGAATGAAAGAATTCGACACAAAGGTGGGGGGGCCCCTTAGTTTAATGAACCAGTGAGGGAAAGGAAACAAAGCCTTCGCCAAGCCGAAAGACGATGGCGGAAAGTCTACGACCCTGCTGAGCAAACAATTTATAAATCTCTACTTATACTGTATAAAAAGGCCATTATATCTAGAAAAGCTGAGTACTATGCGGAGCATATTGCCAATGCGCCTAACATACAAAAGGAGACTTTTAAGATCTTGAAAGAACTCAGCAAAAAGTCTGACATCAACCTTGCAGCAGCACCCTCCGACTGCAATGCTCTTCAGGCCTTCTTTCTTCAGAAAGTAACTGACATTTTTCTAGAGAGTAAAAACATACGGATCACCACATATTCCTCGGAATTGCCCACCCCTCCATATTTAAAGGGCAATCCCATCACCAGCTTTCCGCATCTAGACTCATGGACTCTTTCATCTTTGACCTACGGGACCAATTCAGGCTCTCCCATCGACCCTTGCCCCCCTCGGATCTTTAGAATGGCACTACCTGCAATGGAGAATCAGATCCTCACTCTCCTGACTAATTCCTTGGCAGTCGGTCAGGTCCCCGCTAATATGAAGGAGGCTAGAGTTATTCCCCTTCTAAAAAAACAGGGGCGGACAGGTCTATATTAAAGAACTATAGGCCTATCTCGCAGCTTCCCTTCTTGGCGAAGGTCTTGGAGAAACATGTTCTGACAATTCTCTCAGCATTTCTGGAGAAACATGAGATCCTCCAGGTCCATCAGGCAGGCTTCAGAGCCCACCATAGTACGGAGCTGGTTATGCTGTCAATCTTGGATGAACTCAGGCGAAAGGCCGATAATAAAGAATCGAGCGCCCTGATTTTATTAGACCTGTCAGCGGCGTTCGACACGGTTTGCCACCAAAAACTGCTCTCCCGATTGGCAGACCTAGGCATTCAAGGACAGGCCCACAAATGGCTAGAATCATTTCTATCAGGACGAACACAGAGGATCCAATTGGCTGAGCAGGTATCGGTCAAGGGCAACATCTCCTGCGGGGTCCCTCAAGGATCCGCACTGTCCCCCCTTCTCTTTAATATATACCTTCAACCCTTGGTGGCTGCGGTTGCCAAAATGGACTGCAGAGTGTTCAACTATGCGGACGACACTCAACTCATCCTAAGGATTGAGAATTCGGCCTATGCCCAACAGTCTGCTCAGAGCATACTCAGGTTCACAGTTAACTGGATGACGGCCAACTCCTTAAAAATCAACCCGGACAAGACGGAGGTTCTTGCTATTTCAACTAAAGACAACCCCTGGAGCGACCTTTTTTGGCCCCAGGAGTTAGGAGTCCCTCCCATTCCCGTACCTGTGGTGAAAAGTCTGGGCATAAAGATCGACTCAGCACTCTCTTTGACCAATCAGGTTAACGCGGTGGTCGGAACTTGTGTCAGTCTTTTGCGACAGCTGAGGAAATTGGTTCCCCTTCTTTAGGTCTCGACCATGAAGACAATTGTAGCAGCCACTATAGTCTCTAGACTCGACTATGGTAATGCGCTATATGTTGGGTTACCCCAGAAACTCACAAATAAATTGCAGATAGTTTTGAATGATGCAGCCAGGCTTATTTTTAGATTGCCCAGAAGAACTCATGTCACCCCCCTGCTGAGTGAATTGCACTGGCTACCCATTAGGCAAAGAGCTAAGTTTAAGGGTCTGTGTATCACCCACAAAGCCCTCCACGGACATGCCCCCGAGTACATAAAAGAACGGGTACTCAAATACGTGCCAGGACGCGCCCTGCATTCCGCGGAAGCCAGCAAACTAATATGCCCTTGTTTCAATACTACAACCAAAGGAGGGAGAGATTTATCGGTTCTCTTGCCACAACTTTGGAATCAGTTGCCCGGAGAGCTATGGAAAGAACCCAGACTTTTACCCTTCAGAAAAAAACTGAAAACCTTCCTTTTCAGAGAAGTTTTCGACATGGTTGTAAAACCCTCCAGTACCTGAGGACCTGGCCTGTTTCGTTGTTTTTGTTTCTTCCTCTGTCTAAGCGCTATGAGACCTGTCGGTATATATGCGCTATACAAGATTAAATTAACATTAACATTAACATTATCGACGACATCCTTGCCGATGATGCAGGACTGCATATCGCAGCCCTGCAGCATCCTTGGAACCACCAGTTCATGATTCATCTTTGACGCAGGACGTCAGATCGCAAGCACCTTCATGATGGAATCCACTATGACATGCAGGACCTCGCATCGCAGCCTCTCAGCTCCTTGGAACCACAACGCAAGATCTAGCAATGTTCTGCAAACCAGGATTTAAGGTACTTTTGTTCACTGCGCCTAACTTGGTCCCTGTAGCCACCCCAAGCTCCATTGTGATCAACCTGAACTTGTGACTTTCTCCCAGTCTGATGTGTCCAGATAATCATAGTTGGGTCTTTATGCTTCAAGGCACTATTTTCACTTAAAACGTTAAAATTTCATATCTTTGATTTGACTGATCAGATTTTTGTTATTTTGGTCTCTTTATTCTAGTTTTCTAATCTAGTGTGGGGTTTTCTTGTGTTGTGTTTTCACGTTATTAATGTTTGAAGTGCAGCATAAATTCCTTGCACTTTGCCTCTAAGTTAAGCCAGACTGCTGTGTGCCAACCTACTACAGGGTTGAGCAAAGTTTATTTTGGGGCATGCTTGTATTTCAACTGGACAGATTGTAGCTGCTGCTTGAGTAAGGCTTCAACCTCTCTCAGCCGGTAACCTAATTTCCAACATAATTAGAGACTGCTTTTGCAAAGATATTGCCAATGAAAGATCGATGATTGGTGGTCTGATAATTGGTGAAGGAATCAGGTACTGGCGTGGGTTTCTGCAGGACTGCAAGCACCTGGAGCACAAATCTGTGAGCCTGTAAAAGAAAGCCCCACTGCTGCAATAATTTTGAGACATCTCAGAGCTTCCTCTTCCAGGATCATGAATCCTGTGCATTACAAAAAAGTCTGAGTTCACTATAATAAACCATGCAATCTTCAATGTGTCTCACGGCATCAGCTAATGATCAAATATAAGAAAGAATTGATGGAACTCAAAATATTAATTTTTCAGATTAGCTGAGCCTACAGGCCAAGAACAATGTTGTTTTTGAGGAGGAACATTTTGGTTTGGGTTCTCTGGTGTCTCATTCTAGGCCTGTAGATGCTACATGAAAAAAGTGGGTTCATCACAAGCAAACACTATCATCGAAAATGTGGCCATAGTCGTTAACGTTCCCTCAAATATGATGAGCAATTCACAGGATAATAAGTGTTTTCAGTGGCTTAAGCATGTAAGTTTGGAACAGCAATCTTTCAGAACTGAATAGCTAAAATACCTATTCCCATATTTAAAACAGTTCTTGAGCCCAGAACTTATTGCTGCTGACTTGTAAACTGAAATGTGCAAGTATTCATCCTCCTTTTAAATTAATTTTCTTAATCACATCGCAAACTATTGCAAGCATATGCACTTCTCAGCTATCCAATTGTTGGAGGATCCTCCATTGACTGAGCCAGTCTTTTTTTTTTTTTTCTAACTATACATCATTTCAGTACAGACTCCTCAAATGGAGCCCTATTTATATGGAGCCCAAAAATGTCTTTCAATGGAACCTGAGTGGTTATTTAGAGGTGGTGTAAACACCAGGTTTAAAATGACAGAGCATAAAACAGGGGTCCTTAAATGTAGCAGATGGTTCTCTGCCAGGGAACGTAGGACATCAACTCTGATAATCTGCTGAGCAGGCTGGCTCAGAAGGATGCAGTGATGTAAAAAATCCATATTTCTTAGGGACTTTAAGAAATTGTGGTAAGCTGAGGGGGTAGGTGCTCACCTCAAGTAATAACCACAGTCCTTGTTGGGGTGAATCACAAATTAACCTGAACTCAAACCTCTAGTAGCCATGTCACAGAGCAGACAGGCTTAAATTAGAGGGAAGTTGAACAATATTTATGCCGTATCAAAAGAGGAAAAAAGTCAAAACACAACACAAGAAAACCCTAAACCAATTTTGAAAAAGCTAATTTTAATGAATGAAATGACACAAAGGAAAGTAGGCTAGCTGACGGTGGGAAGGGCTCCACGATCTCAGATAGCCCTTGGACGAGGTACCAGTAAAACCAATTACTTTTGGTGGGAAAGCTCAGAGTGAGAGAAATTTGAATTTTCTGCCCAGAGATGGTCCATCAGTGGTTGGATACTTTCCTGCTTCGCCAAGTGAATTTTTCCATCTTCGGGCTAAGTTACATTTTTGGAGCTCAGATTCTTCCAGTGGGGCAAGGTTGCAGGCTATAGCCGAATATGGCTCATTGAGGCCGACAACATTCTCGGGTAGGTCTCACTGAAATGGATTTGCTACTGCAGGAAAGCTAAGAGCGGGAGCAACATTAATCTTCAGCCCAGCAGACACTCACCTTTTTTGACTTGGCACCTTGGTTCCGGTCCTCCAGATTTCTTTGGAGCCAAAACGTGGAGTCTCAAGTTTCAGAAGATATTAGTAGAAGTTCACTTTGTCCTGGGTACAAGAGGGAAACAGGTCCAGAATTCTAGGCTGTTCTCAGGTCTCAGGCAGCAGGATCAGTCCTCTTCTGATATTCCACTGGCCTAAGTATTCTAAGGAATGTACTGTCCTTGCCACATTTACACCTGGCACCAGCTTGGGAATAGGGGTGGCTCCTGGCTTCCTCTAACCAATGAGATAACACTTCCAAGGGGTTAAACTGCCCACTTTTCCAGCATTTCCAAAGTGCCCTACTGCAATCACTCAGTGCCCCTATTTACCTAACACCGATATGTCAGAACCTTTATTCCTCATTGCAGAGGTTGAGTGCCGACCCCAGAAGTGTGGCCATACAAATGAGCAACCCCTTCTTTGTGGTCACTCTAAACTGGTTCTACTGGCAAATTCTCTCACAATGGGATTGGTGCTTACATGACTAAGGGAGCAAAGAAAGGGGCTGCCCAGGTGTCAGCTATCATGTTTCTGTAACAGGGTGGGCCATTTTGAAATTAATCAAATTTCTGGTCACAGCTCACTGGCCATGCAGTCCTTCTCACATCCTAGGCATTTGTCCTGCTCTGGCAGCAGTTTTCACACATCTTTAGGGGGCTATTTAGCTGGCAGGTGGCAGTTGGAGCTCATGCAAATGTGTCTTTCGAAGCTTCAGGTAGGAAAAAGGTATCTTTATACAATTCCTTTTTCCTAAACAGTTATTAAACAATTTGATATAACTAATATAGCCAGTTTTTTTAAAACTATTAAAAAGTGAATTTGTATCATATTTCTAGTTGTTTCCTAACTGAAATTAACATTATTAAACATAATATTGTATCCCAGTGCATGCCTAATGTACAGCCAGTCTTCACACAGTAAAAATTGCTTTAGGTGCTTCTTCACTATAAGGACATTTTTAACATTGAACTTTTGCATGTCCTGCTTTTAAATACCATGCACCTTGCCTTATGGGCAATAAGGCCTGCTTAGGGGTGTCTTATATATATTTAAAAATGAAGATTTAGACCTGTTAAAGTGTGTTATTATTCACTGTTCAAATTTGTAGTTAAAAACTTCAACAGCCAGGCTCCAAATCCTGCAGACATGTTTGCACTGTCACTGTTGTGGATTGCACAATGGGTGCTGCAGTTCACTAGTGATTTTTTTTTTTTTTTTAAGAATCTTTATTCGGTGATTAAAAAACACCATAAAAGCACATATATATACATGGGTAAAAAGTCATCAAACATTAATCGAGATCCTTGTACAAAGTTAGTGCAAATGGAGATACCGACATACGGGGTCATAAAAATAGAAAATCCAAAGTCTTTCATTCCTCTCCCCTAGTCATCTTTAATCGGGCCGCAACCTTAATAAAATTCATAATACAGCACAATGTTAGTGGATCAGAGGCTTTTTGCAAAAAGACTAATGCGTCCCTGGCACGTTCCTGTTGGGCTTTTTTAAAAATATTTACAAGAAATCTACGCCTGGGCATAGAGAAATAGGGACAGAGCAAAACAAAATGGAGGGAATCCTGCGGAGACCTGTTGTTGCAGCTGCAGGGTCCCTTCTGCTCAATTGACGTGGTGAAACCTGCTGGTGAGGCCAACATAAAAGGAAGTAAATTCAGTCTAAAACGGCACATAAGAAATCTATCCTGTGCATTATGCACAAGATACAGATAAGGCTCCATACCCTCCACACTCTTTACCAAATTATGAGCCCTCACAGTCTTTTTAACACCTTCAGCCTCAGCTCTACATTGGGTTTTCCGCTCTAGGAAAATTTCCCCTACTTGTTTCTTGTGCTGGGCTGAAATTGTTGTGGGGTTCGTGAAGAGGTTTCCAAAGCCTAAATCTTCAAGGGTGTTTCTTACATATTTAAGCCAGGGGATGCGCATACAATGGGTCCTATCTAAGCAGTCCAATAAAATTTCTCTGCTTAGATGCGCATCTGGATTAACCCATATTTTTAGCCAGGCCACAATTGGCCTAAGTTTTAACAGGTCATCCAAGTATGGTCTCCCTAGCTCCCTATGAGCTATGATTCTAGCGGTACTTGGTGGTGCCCTCAGGATAGATTTCAGATATTTGTTTTCTTCCTGTTGGATTCTAGTGGTGTTCACAAAGCCCCATACTTCTGCCCCATAGATTACTTTGGAGCATGATACGGAGCCATACAAGTTCATCACCTGTTCCGGGCTCCATCTACCTAGCCTCCTGCCATATCCCGCTATAGCCCCATTGGAGGCAATCATTTTGCTACAACGTTCCGCCACTAGAGAGTTAAACTGTAAAACACCATCAAAGGTTACTCCAAGATAAGAGAACGTTTTGACCTCCTCTAAATTATGGGTGCCTATTGTATAAGTAAATTTAGAGGAAGGTTTTTTGCCGGCCAGGAGTACATATGATTTGCCCAGGTTGACAGATAGATCCAGTGTACTCATGAACCTAACAAACCCGTCTATCAGGATTTGTAAGCTTCGGGGTGTGCGTGCAAGCAGAACCGCATCATCTGCGTAAAGCAGAACAGGAATATGCCGCGCCCCGACCCTTGGGGAATCTGCCTTTAACCCCAAAAGGAACTGCTCCAGGTTATTGATATAAAGGGAGAACAAAAAAGGGGCAAGAATGCAACCTTGTCTGACTCCACTCTTACAGGGAAAAGAGTCAGACAATCTTCCCTCCCTATTAAATCGAACCTTGGCCGTGGTGTCGCTGTGTAATTCCCTTAATATGGTAATTAAACCACTCTCAATCCCCATGCTTGACATCATATCCCACAGCTTTCCTCTATTGACGTGATCGAATGCTGCTGCCAGATCCATGAATCCCATATAAATGGGTTCATCACTGGCCAGAGTATATTTGGCAGTCAGCATGTAAAGGTTCAGGCATTGGTCACTGGTGGACCTCCCTGTCCTAAACCCGTATTGAGTGTCCGAGAAGATGTTATTCTCTTCGGTCCACTCAGACAGTCTGTTGAGGATTGCCCTACCCAAAAGTTTAGCCGATACGTCAATCAGGGAAATGGGCCGGTAGCACTTGGGGTCATCCCTATTGCCCTTTTTGAAGATTGGCACGATGATCGCTTTAGACCAGGATGGCGGCAGGCCACAAGTGGTCGCAGTATTTATGACCCTGGTCATCAGCGGGGCCCATAGTTCTATATTACTAAGAAACAGGTCAGGGGGAATTCCATCCGGCCCCGGGGCTTTATTTTTAGTCAGACCCTCCATCCCTGCAGTAATCTCCTTAAGAGTGAATACTACCGAGGGAACCTGACTTGTGGTTACGGGTGACTCTACATGGATACCGGGCTCATAGTTATATAGACCCCTAAAGTGTGTGACCCACTGCTCCGGGAGGATGTTAACCCCTATCTCTGGGGAATCATTTTCTTGAAAGGTCGGTTTATTAATGATTCTCCAAAATCCCGCTAGATCCCTTCTTTCGCCTGCCTCTCTTAAGTCTGCCCAAGCTTCTGCCTGCAGGGCAAGTTTCCTCCTTTTGGTCTCTTTTTTATATTTTTCTCTGCATACCTTGATTTTTTGAGGGTCCCTTGGTTTTAGCTTAAGGGAGCATTTCAACTCCCTCAATGCCTTAGAACAGTCTTTATCAAACCACCGGGGATTTACCAGATTACGTGTGGGCGCACTGGTCCTAAGTAGGCCATCGACCAGGTTAGCGATCTGGTCAAATGCTTCCAGTACCCTTGGTCCCTGGACTTCTAGGTCTAGACAGTCGTTAATGGCCAGTAGGCCCTTGTCACCCAAAGTTTTATAAAACTTTACCCCATCTATTTTGGACCATTTCAGTCTCCTACCTTGATCTGTGACCCTCTCCTCAATTGAGCGGTGGACTCTAGTTCCAGCACCCACCCTATACGAGAGCATCAAAACAAGGGGATTGTGGTCACTGAAACTGCTCCAATCTATCCCTACACTGATTATTTTGTTTATCAGGGATCTCGAGGCCAGAATATAATCTATAATAGATGAGCAACCCCTGCCCTTGAAAGTTGGTAGAAGTGTACCATCCGACTGTGGGTCCATCATATTAATGGTATGCTCTAAGTCGTACTTAAGCCGAAGCAACCTAAGAGCCAACCCAGTAGGCGTATGAGAAAAATGCGGCCCCTTCTCCATTGGGCATTGTGACCAGTCTGTGTTTACCTTGACCAGTGCCGGACAGAGGTGGCAATTAAAGTCTCCCACTAAAAGCAGCCCGTGTGGCGGCCCCTTATTTTGGAATGTTGTTTCTTGTCCCAGCCTATGGTCTAGTTCAGCTAGTAGCGGGATATGGTTGTTTACTATCTCAGTGTTATAGATGTTAAAAACAGAAAATCTTAACCCCTTTCCAAGGAACCGAACTACCTGAATCCCATGTGAGTTCCAATCTGGGGAGGACCAGGAGCCTGGGAGGTCTAAATCTACGTAGATGGACAAACCGCCCATTGCTCTCCCTGATCTGGATTTTCGGGCGGGGACAAAAAAACACTTGTACCCCTGTAGATGGTAATTAGTCACCAAGGCCCATGTCTCCTGTACACATATGACTTGAAATTTTCTAATAAAATCAACCCATTCCTTGTTATTAAATTTGCCCGCTATGCCTGCTACATTCCAGGAGATAAATCTCACTCCCTCTCCCCTCCGTCTTGAACCCCCCTGGGGCCTTGATGGTATCTCCTGTATTGACCCTTGCGTAGCCAGCCCATGTCCAGCTCCTATACATTCTATGGCTGTAGCGTTAGGTTCAGCAAACATGGAATTCCCCACACCACTCGGTAGAGTTTCCTGAGCCTGAGAGTTTTGCTCCTCCACCACCTCTACCAAAACGCCCTTATCCATGTAACCCTGGAGGACATTAACTGTTTGTCAATCCACCCCCTCTAGACCGTTCAGGCAATTAAACCGGTTATAGGTGTACAAGGGTGGTTCTGGTCGGCCAAATAGTGGCCTAGGGTTGAATGCCCAGTGTCTCCCCCTCCTGCCAACCCTCTCCCAGTTGTCATGAGTTTGGGGCGGCTGCAATGGGACTGGAATAATGGGGAAAAAGAAAGATACACGAAGGGTTTGGATAGTGGATTCTCTGGATCTATTCTTCCCTTGGCATATGTAGGACACGGTTCCTGTGTCCCTAAAACTCACCAATATGCAGTCCCCTAAAATAGATTTGTATGTTCTCCCCACCCATGGCACCCTTCTTACCATTATGATTTCGTTATTAAGGTGTGTCGGGAGGGGTCTATTTATGTTTAACCACTTAATAACCCTACTTTTCAGGGCACAAAAATCCTCAGTTTCACCTTCTTCGAGTGGGGGGACACCCGCCATGACTACAGTGAAATCATTAGTCTCTGGGGGTAGGTTAGGTCTGCGTGGTCTCAAGGGAAGCTTCATTAGGGGAGTCGGTGTGGTACTATCTACCGGCTGTGCCGGATGAACAGGGCCTGAAGGAGGAGTAGGCATGTTAGAGTTAAGGGGCTTAGTTGGTGCAGGCTTGGGCCTTAGGGGTTTTTGCGGGGCCGCCGCGTTTGCGGCTTGTGGAGGGACTAAGTTTGCTGCACTATTTACAGGCTGTTGAGGGGCTATTGTGGCGAGGGTAGATTCTAGATGCCTTCCCTGTTGACCAGCCGGGATTTTCAGACTACCTAGTGTGGCCTCCAGAATAGTTAGTCTGATCTCAATCTTTTTTATACTCTCGCTAATCGGTAGTAATAGAGACCTTAGCAAGAATTCCAGGTTTCCAAGCGGGACAACAGAGAGGGGGACATTAGCGGTACTAGTTCCTATGTCTTTTATCAGGGCGGGAGCTAGATCCTCCCGGGCAATAGATTTGGGGTGTGATTCAGCCGGTAATTTCGCTGCTAATACGGGGGGTTTTGAAGATTTCCCAAAGTCCGAGTGAGAGATCTTGGGTTTACTCTTTCCCTGGGCTCCCTTCGATTTCCTCCTACGTTTATTAGGAGGGGGCCCCGGTGCTCCTTGTGTGGTGACTGGCTTGGGTTTTGCTTTCCTAGCCTTAGAGGCTGGGGAGGGTTGGGAGACTAAATCAATGGTCACCCTTGTAGGGCTTGGACTGGTAGCTGGGACTATACGCATGGCTGCAACTGGTGGAGTGTTTATACAATCCCTCAGCAGGAGTGGGACCTCATCTGTTAGGGACAACTCCTCCCTGGGCGTAGTGGGTTGTTCTCCAAGGGGGATGTTTTTCAAGTTATCTATTGAGCGTCTCCGTTCTGCCCTTAACCGGGACAGGTTGCACTCTTTGTCCCCCTCCCCCGCCGCCCGGGAGAAATAATTCTCTAGGGTCCTATTTTTAACTCCTCCCGGCTTCAATGGGGTACTCTCCCTTTCCGGAGACGGCATAATGTGAGTGATGGATTATAATCGGCAAGGGGCTGTGACAGTAAATAGGACCAGGGGTCGAATGGACGACCCAAGAGAGTAGGCCCAGCCCGGCCTACTCCGGCCTCTGACGGCCACAGATGGTCCCGCCCTTGTCCCGGGCTTCTCCCGGGACGCTCCCGCGTGCGCTCACGCGCAGCGGGAATAACAGATTGAAAAAATAGAGACTCTCGTTAGTGGGGGCGGGGCAGGCAGGGAGAGCGGCCCAGATGATTGTAATTAGGGCTGGCGGGGACTCCTGGGAGAGGTAGTCCCAGTCCCGCAGCTCGCAGCCCTGCCCACGCACACTCACACCCACTGCAGGCTCCGCTTTGGCAAGGAAACAACTCCAGGGGTCCAAAGGTCCAGGACAGCACACCCCTCGAAGCGGGACCCGCGAAGCGGGTTCCGCGAGGCGCTGCAAGGAAAAGCAGCAGTCAGGGCAGCAGTTCTCCACACGCACCAACAGGTCAGCCAGGCGTCCCAAAGTATAACGGAGTCCCAGAGGTTTTAAATTCGTTGGTGGGGGCGGGGCAGGCAGGGAGAGCGGCCCAGATGATTGTAATTAGGGCTGGCGGGGACTCCTGGGAGAGGTAGTCCCAGTCCCGCAGCTCGCAGCCCTGCCCACGCGCACTCACACCCACTGCAGGCTCCGCTTTGGCAAGGAAACAACTCCAGGGGTCCAAAGGTCCAGGACAGCACACCCCTCGAAGCGGGACCCGCGAAGCGGGTTCCGCGAGGCGCTGCAAGGAAAAGCAGCAGTCAGGGCAGCAGTTCTCCACACGCACCAACAGGTCAGCCAGGCGTTCCAAAGTATAACGGAGTCCCAAAGGTTTTAAATTCATTGGTGGGGGCGGGGCAGGCAGGGAGAGCGGCCCAGATGATTGTAATTAGGGCTGGCGGGGACTCCTGGGAGAGGTAGTCCCGGTCCCGCAGCTCGCAGCCCTGCCCACGCGCACTCACACCCACTGCAGGCTCCGCTTTGGCAAGGAAACAACTCCAGGGGTCCAAAGGTCCAGGACAGCACACCCCTCGAAGCGGGACCCGCGAAGCGGGTTCCGCGAGGCGCTGCAAGGAAAAGCAGCAGTCAGGGCAGCAGTTCTCCACACGCACCAACAGGTCAGCCAGGCGTCCTAGTGACTTTAACTGACAGGTCCTGGGCACACTTTGTACCATATACTAGGAAACCTATAGGTAAGTTAAATATGCCAATTAGAGGTATGACAACTGTGTCATGTTGAAAGGGGGAGCATAGGCACTTTGCCACTGGTTAGCAGGGGTGAAGTTCAGAAAGTTCTATAGCCAGCAAAAAAGTCAAGATACACCACATAAAATATGGCCATTTTCTACAGGGACCCATGCAATATGAAAAATATTTTGCAAGGCCCTCAGAAATAAGTCCCATATCATCACAATGGCAGCAAATGCAAAACCACTTTGTAGTGCTTTACTATTAGCCATTGTTTAATCAGCACTCTGGACCACATGTATCAAGGTTTTGCATCACCCTTGCACCATGCAAAATCTAAGCCACCTTGTGTGGCTTAGCATAGCTTGATAAATCTAGAGTAAAGCAAGGTAGTGCAAATTACTGCCTCACGTTACTCTGCGCCAGGGAGATGCTCCATGGTTGGGGTGTGAGTGTTCGCACTCATCCACCCATGGATGTTGGTGCATTGCCAGATTTACCATTAGTGGCCAACCTGGGAATGCAGAAAAATGCTATGCCCCCCCATGTGAGGTGTGATGAGGAGAAATATTTGTATTTCTTTTCATTTTTTCCTCCTTCTATGTGTGCTGCATTCTGCTCACATAAAAAGCGGAAAATGTGTAGGAAGGTGCCCTTTCCTGCACAAAAGCAATCCTGCCTATATCACAGACAATCTTGCAACATGGAGCAACGGTGCAAGCATTGGCATTAGGCAGCCAAAAGTGCGCCAGTGCTAGGAAAGGATAGGAATGAGCCGTATAATGTTAAATATGACACCTTCGTGCCCTTTCATGCAGAGCAGAGCAGCACAATGCACTAAAGGGTGGCTTGGTGCATTGCACTGAGAGAACGATTGATGAATCAGTCCCCTTGCCATAGGCGTTTCTCCCATAGCACAGGGGCAATGGACCATGTCCACACTGACGGCCTGCCTGTCTGCAAACCAGGCAGCCTAACCTTCAGGTTGGCGCAGAGGGCACTCTACCATCTTTACAATGGAGTAACCTCTCCACCGAACTCTAACTCGGGTCAATAACAAAAAGAAAATCTTTTATATATTATATACTGCCATATACTGATGGCAACGATTTGTAGTTGGACCTGCCTGTTTGATTCAAAATGAGATAAGAAACATCTTTATATTTTTAGAAGGATATTTTGGTCGCTGTCGGAGGGTTTAGGTCTGTAGAGAGAGCCTTCCTTCAAAGCCCTTTGACCATTTCTATATCCCCACTGGTCTTCCTTGTGAATTGAATATTCTCAATGTTAATCACAGGACTTGTGTTATTTGTAAATGTTGTAAAGGTTGGACTGCTGAGTCTGGAAGCTACTTTGGAAAAGAAGATATATTTTAGCCATTGGCATATTATGATTTTCCATGAAGATTTCTCTATAGTACTACGCTACACTAAATTAGTGTTGCATGTTTATATGTCTTCAACAAAGATACATTAGAAATAAAGGGCCTGTGTTGACATTCGGCCTGCATGGACAGAGGGACCTCATTCTATTTAAATAATGTGCTTGATCTGCTCTGGTTGTTTTGCTCATTGAAACTGCCAGTGATGCTAGAAGCTGTCTCTGGTCTGTCTGCGATTTACAGTTAACCTGATGGGGCTGGAATCCGGAATGAAGTAGATAATGTTGGGTGCAGTGAACTGGACCAGTATGAACTTCACTCCTGGAAAGAAAACTCCAAAAAGGCTCGATTACTGATGATCCTTTCTAAGGTTTCCATGTAGATACCGAAAGAAATGTATTTTCTGATGATCACTAAATAACTGTACCTAATTAAACCAGTGAAATATTTTTAATTTGTACAAAGAAGAACACATTGAAAAATCAGTCACATACTACAAGAGTGTCCACAATCCATAATTCATACTATCACTTCTCATATGTGTTAACCAAAGGGGACTTATGCATGGTGCACCACGAACTGCAGTTGATAATATTAAGTTAAAGGTTCTTGATAATAGTTCTCTTTGTAAGCACTGTCGGCTTTCAATGCTTAGCTTCCCCAACATGTATTTTAGCATGATCTAATTGTATTATATTGCAATAACATCTCTAGAGGTGCACTGTACATCTTTAAACTCATAACACGGATGAATGACTGCGTTATCAGAATCCTTAAAAGTACATAAATCTTTTCTTCATTACCCGTCTGTCATGAGCTATATATTAATGTATGAACTATTTACCGTGCGTGTGCCTTCCACTCTCCAGAGTAAAATGCCTACTGCATATCAAAGGCCAAAGGTTCAAACCCAACCTGGATTCTGCATACATCTGAGGCTAATGGATGGTAATGGACGTGATCGCCTTGTCAAGATGTGGCTGCAAAGAAGGAAGTGAGGTTTGCACCTAAGTAGGTTTCAGCCAACTCTAATTTGAAAAGTTCAACAATTCGCCCTATTGACTAGTGCACTCTAAAATAGCACTAACTTGTGCATTAGAACGATATACCATTTATACATTAAAAACGTGTAAATTGCAAATCAAAGACACCTGGGAATTCCTCTATTACTTAATAAAGACATGACAAATATAACACATGAACTGCAGGTCAAATCTTAACAATGTGACCCGACATATTGTATACTGTATTTTTGCAATCATTATGTGTTTATAGTGCTACAACAATGTTACAATACTATCTCAAAGAAAGGTACAGGATCTTCGTCACGGATGATTGCACAAGGGGGCAGATTTACAAGAAAGTGATGCATCTATAGAGATGCCTCACTTTCCTTGCACCACCCTAAAAAATGCTTGCGCCACCCTGGATGCGCCGTATTTACAATACGGCAGACCACGGTGGAAGGATTGACAGATGCATCAGAAATGTTGTGGTCTATTCCCACTACACTGCGTCACTCCTTACGCCTACTTCAAGCAGGCGTAAGGTTTTGACGCAGAGGCGTCCTAAAAGTGACGCAGTGAAATCTTGTAGATTTCACTGCATCACTTTTACGAGGTTTTCCTGTGTAGTAACGCCCCCACTGCATACATTATACCTGACACAGGTATAATGTGACGCAGGGCTTTACAGCGTGACGCATCTCCCTAGATTGTTTGCGCCGCCGTTGAAGCAAAAAAAGTGACCTAATGGTGGAGCAAAGAGGCGCAAGCGGCTTGTAAATCAGCCCCTAGATGTTTTTGATGTACTATCAGCCTGACTTCTGGTATTCATACATTATGGTGTCATTAGTGGTCGAATTGGCGGAGTTTATTAATTCTGCGTTACATTTGTAATGTAGAAATACAAAACAATTCTGGCGCTACGCCGACGGAATGAATTAATCAGCACTGTAAAATTGTCAATCTTCACAGCATCTAATTCTGTTCTGTAATCATTTGCATGGTTGGGCTTGAACATTGAAATTGATAACGTGTGCTACTCCAATACCCAACGTTGTGAGTGTGACACAGTGTGCCAAAATAAAAAGAGTCAACGGTCACCACGAAATGGGAAGCCACTTGGGCTATGATCAGTGTAAGGACTGTATTTTTAAACAATTTCGCCTCTGCTACGCTACTAAAGAAAAAACATACACTGGCTCCTGCAAAATAACACGTAAACTCCAATGGAGTAGCGCAAAGTAAAACTTCAAAATCTAATTGAATATATCTGCACCAAATTGTATGGACAGAATGGCAGGGTATTACCAGTTGCAGATGATAAGCGCAGAAAAGTGTTGATTGAGTAGGTTCAGCTAATGCAGCCCCAAGCATAGATGTAATTACTTACAAGTCTTCTGGTAGAAACAAATCTTGGGACTACATTGGTATCGATGTGGGGAATGAGTGCTTTTCCATGCTGTGGGGAGCAAAGTGTCTGTCGGGTGTGAGTGGTGGGCTGCCAGCCATCCCTGCCTTGCGTACAGGGGTGTAACCTTGGGCTGCATGGTGACCTAGGATTGCTTCTTCTAGCTGTGAGTTGGTCTGAAAGCTGCTGTGTGGCCAAGTGGGAGGGAACTGCATGGAACTTGTGCAGTGGAGAGTGAGTGCAGGTTGCACAGCAGCTTGGACTGTGGGGAAGGTTTTGACAAGGTGCATGCTTGAGGGGGCAGAGACATGGGATCTCCAAAGAGTTGTCCACGGACGGGCTGATTATGAAAAAAATTCCCACTCGAAACAAATGTATCCATGGGATTGTGGTACAGATCGGAGCATGACAAAACAAACTGCTGCAGGCATGTGGATCCGACAAATTTGTGGTGTCAGTCTGCATCCAACTCTTTCTATTGTCACACACCAAGCCCCTCCCTGCAAGGTCCGCTGTGCAGAATGCCTCCAGTGCCCCACTCTCCCCAGATAAAAGTAAACAAACATGCTGGACTCTAGTATTCCTTAACAGATGGGAGTGTTGGCTCTTATCCTCCTGACCCTGCCTCGTCACTTGACAAATATTAACTTGCTGTATCAGTCTTCACTTCATTACTTTCTTGTTTACTCTCTTCACCACGACTGACTCTGGGGCCAAGGAGAGCCACCAGCTATAATTCCGTCTTCTAGGAAGGTGGCAGAGGTTGGCAAAACTCCACAGAATCTCCTCGAGTTTTTACACCCACCCCTAGTTGTGCTACATTCTTTATATTTACATCTTAAACAACTTTTGCAAATATGTCTTACTTTTTTCCATATATTTTGTGTATGTTAAAATACGCTCATGAAATGAAATAGTGTCTACTGTTTCTGTTATAGGTTTCAAGATGCCACAAACTAGAAAATCTACCTTTCTCAGCATTCTATTGTAATGTAAATGTACTGATTATCATGCTTTAAAAAGGTCCACAGAATAGTCTAAGAAGACGATTTTATAGTGGTAGTGGTCTGTTGTTTTGGGATTCATTGCTGCTTTGTGTTACCTCCTTTTTCTTTGAAATAATGGTCCTAAGAGTTTCTATTGAATTAAGGAATGACAATATTGATATCCTCATTTTGACTGTGGTGATAAGTCAGAAAAGGTGTGGCATCAACATAACCCTCCAAACAAACTGCATTTAATTCAATGTAATGTAATGCAGAAATGCCTAATGTATCTAGTGAATTATGTTTTATTAATACCTGCATTAAAGGTGACTGGTATCAATAAGATCTGACAAAGACACGAATACGATCAAAATATTTATTTTAACTAACGTGCTCTAATATGCAATATATGTACCACAATAAGCAGGAAATGCATAACACAAATATGGTAAGCATAGCAGTTAGTCCTTAAATCATGAAAGGAGCTGTCATAAAATGACAGCGTAGCCTAATCTCTCGCCCCTTGTATAGAAGCAGAACAATTCTATTTTAGAAGATCTTTGGGCGCTATCTGCAGACCCCGTACCTCAGTCTATAGATAATAGATCTACATCATAGGTGTTGTCCTGCTCTTCTCCCTGAAAAGGTCCCTCTCCAAGTGTGTGCCACCTATTCATGTATTCCAATAAGACCAAAGCACATATTCCCAAACAACAGCCGCATCGGTATGTTTTGTCTGGGCACTAGGGCCTGATCAGAACAGAATAACAAGGGGCATTGTTGATTGACCTTGCTCACAAGGTTCAGACTAAATCCAAGGAACCTGCAGAGTGTGAAAACAGCGATAGGTTCTCATGTGAAAATGGCAAAAGAGACATTTGCAAAATTAACTTGTGTAGTAACGTGCACAAAGTAGCAGACAATCTGCAGCATTCTCATGCTACCTTAGAAAAGACGAAAATGTCCCCATGGGCCATGTGACACCTTAAAGCATTTCTCTTCCCCACAGGTCGGACTGCAGGTGAGCACAGTGCACACTCTAGTGTTTTAAAGCTACATGCTTCTACCCACAAGACTTTGTTACTCTTGCCCGCCATCTATGATGACCGCTGGTTTCTCTTTTAAAAGCCAGACTGGCCTGAGCTGCATAGCTAGTAATCATGACACTATTCTGGTGTCATGATCTATCTGTCAATCAATAGGGATTTATAAAGCACATCAAATCGCTCAATAGGGTATCCAGGCATTCTGTGGGATCGATCTGGGTTTTCCTGTTTGTGTGTTTTTCTAAGGGTTACATGTCCCCCCACTTGTGATGTGTCAATCACTTGCTTCAGGCCTAGGTCGTAGGGCATACCTGACCACGTATTTCTGAATTGGGGTTGAGGGGGAGGTCATTTCGGGTGAATTCAACAATGAAGATGGGAGTTTGCTACTTTACGTACATGTATCATGGATCAATCTTCAACTGCATAATTTACCCCATACTTCATGACAGTCGCATTTATTCAAGGATTGCTGTATATCTGTTGTGTCTATTACTAATTCCCTACTTACTTGCATTCTACCTAACTTGAGGGCTGCATTTTTAGCAGGAAACTCACACTTGTAAGAAGACACACAAAAAGAACAATGGGAAGCAATGACAGGCACAGTCTGGTCAACAATCAGGGGATCAAGGAAAATAAGTCAATAAACCAGTTCTGCTCAGGGGCACCTCCCTCCTTCTTCATGTCAGCTTATAGACGATACAGTTGGTGGATGATAAGAGTCAGTGGCCCATTTTCTGAATCATGAAAGTACAGCAGGATGCACTGATTTTGGTACGCAGCCAACCCTCCATCACTGTCATCAAGTCCAACACATACCAATTTTGCATCACCAGGAGGCGGATGGCTCCTAGTTCTTTCTTGATAGCATTTAGGCCAAGTTCAGTATTATTGATCATTTTAAGTTTCTCCCACCTGTGCATTTGTAACCAGCGGTCATTTGCCTCTGTATGCAAGGTGAAGAAGGGTGTGGACCATTCTCTGTTTAATTGAGTGTCAGAAAACAGTCTGAATTCCTCCAGATTGTCCTTGAACTGAGCCCAGTCAAAGTAATCCCCAGTTCTTTTTTTCTCAAACCGGATGCAATAGAGTTGTTTTCTTCTGTAACGGATGTTGGTATAACTGAGATAGATCTTATCCAGGGATGACCAGGGTCGAGGTGTGTATGGCTACAAGGGTGCAGAGGCCCGCTATCCGAAGATGAGCAGGGCGTAGACAAACTCCCCACATTACCAGTATGTGTCCATCAACAAAGAGGTGCCCCATTGCATATCTGGTACATGCAGTTTTACTTCACAATGCTCATTGGTGCAAAGCCGAATCATTCCTTTGCCTCTGAAACACAAGGAATACATTGTAAGTTTCTGTACAATTAGGAGTTTCCCCTTCCCTTCTAACCATGTGTACCTATCTATCTCAGTGTCCCAGTATCTCTGACATGGGGTATCTATGCTGGCATCCAAGCCTTTGCTTCTAGACTCATATCCCCTGGTTTCTTTGAGGTGAATGGCCCTGCATTGGAACTTCATATCTGGGGTCCATTTGTTAATAAAGAATTGTCTCCGGATATGCTGAGTGCCACCCTGGGACCAGAGACAGAGGTCAGGAGCAGACATGTTTCTGCACTGGTGCAGTGATTTTACTACCTCCAAGATTCTCTTCCCCGGAAAATCTCCGGACCAGACAGTGTCCAGACAGTGTCCTCCCCTATGGTGCTTCCCCTGTGTGTCCTGTTTAGTTCTGTTTGAATGTCACCAGGTTTGGAAAAAAGATGCAGAGCTGTAGGGTTGGTTTCATACTTGGAAATGTTTCCCACTACTTTATGGTGTTCTACTCTATTGGGTTGTAGCTAGGCCCTAATCCTACATAGGTACAGGTGGCTGAGACATTTTGCTTTCTCAGATGTTATTTCTTGGGATAAGTAAATTTTGTCAGCGCCCGGTTGCGGTAGGCTTCATGTAACTGGGCAGATTTCTTACTACAGATGGATGCGGTAATACAAATGCTAAGCAGATGATGGACAAAGATGCAATTGTACGTAACTTTTGGAACATTGCAGACCTTAGGAAGGTGTCCGGAGGAGTCGTTTGCAGCTTTCTGGCATGCAGGAGTGCCTTTGCTTGGTCAAGTCTAAAGAGTTTTTTTGTAAAACATGTCAATAAAAAATAGCCTGTGGTCTTTGTTGGGTTGAACCCTCAGGCCTCGTTGGGACTTCGGAGGTTGTTACTGAATAGGCTGCGGGCCCCAGCAAAGCGGCTTGGTTGCAGACCTGTTGGATAAAAGCTGTGGGTTGTAGTTTAGCTTGTTAGAGAGAGACATGCATTGTTACTTTGTCTTGGAATTTCCTGTGCCTGTTCTGTTTGGGGCTTTTCTGTGCATCCATTTTGCACAATCTTTGGTGGGGTACAAAATGAGGGACACCAGTTTTGGTGTAATTTTTAGGAATCAGTGAGTTTTAGTCATGGGTCACCTGAATTTTATTTTGTGGATCATTTGGTCCTCCCCCACACACCATGATTGAGGTGAGGATTTTAGTGGGGTGGTCTGCATGGTTGTGTGGGTGCTTCTTTTTACATAGCTATCATTTTATGGACATTGTTAGTCCTGTAATGCTCTACTTTCCCTAACACTTGTGTCTGTGTGTGTACTTTTATCAATGCGGATGGTACCTTTTGTCATAAACATGCTCAATTTCACAATTGTCTGTTTCTGAGGACATGTGTATGCTCTTCTGGTCCCTGGACATGGCGTGTAACGTGCTTTTCCCTAATGGAGTTGAGTGACTTGACCAAAGCCTGTTTCTGGAAGCTTCAGTTTTGGGATACTTTTGGGCTGCTACCTACAGGTCATTGGGCACCTTTCTAAGGTCTCATGTGGTGTTGGTTTTATTATGGCATACCGGTTGGGGTTGAGAAGCTACTCTTTAGTTCCTGCATGGTTTGGACGTGGCAATGACTGGGATTGGGCCTATTGCTCCCTTGGGCGATGTTCATGAGTGTCTGTGTTATTTGCTTCGACAAGCTAGGTGCAGTGAGGGAGTATCCATGCATCTGGTGTGGGGGCTGTGATGGTCATCTACAGAACCCGATTTGCCTCCCGACACCCATCTCTCCCTCCAATCCAGGATGCTTTGGGTCTGCTGCCTTTGGTGAGGATCAGGGACTTCTTACTTGGTGACAAGCTACGCTACTCTTGCTGTTTTTGAGGGAAACAATCCCATGAGCAGACTTTGGATGTTTGGAAGCCTTAGTTGAGAGGAGGCGGCAAAATACCTTGATTATGACAGTAGTCAGGTACAAGTGTGGGACTGCAAGTTTAAATCTGAGATGGTTGATTGCACTGGTGAATCTCTCTACTGACTTAGTGCCAAATTGTTGCTTACTTGTGCATGGACTACAGAGTTCTATAGGGAACACCATTAGCCCAAGTGCACGGAAAACCTGGCTTCCAGTACCCGTGCACCACCTCATTTTGGAACTGAAAGGGCACCTTCAAAAGCTGGAGGCCTAAAAGTATTGGAGAATGGGATCCTATAGATCTGTGGCTTGCCCTAGTAACTTGGGTGAAAGGACATCGGTACCACCCCACTCCCTTGTCAGACTGCCTTCCACAAAGGCGTAGCTTGCCATTCCACCCTGGGGAACCACAAACAGAATGGGGTCTAAGACCCTGCGGGAATCTAAATGGCAGTTTTTAGTGTGGATTCCTGATCGATTGAACATAGGCATCCCTGAGTTTTCTCTGGATTCAAGCAAAGCTTGAGTTTTTGCCTAATGCTGTGTCACTGGTCTTTATTGTTCTGTTGAGTTTCCTGGAGTTGGTGTGAAGTGGATGGGTCATATTGGGGGTTTGGATTTACTGCGTATTTGGATTGGGAGAATGCGTGAAGGCATTGCTTCCCTAGAAGTCACTCCTCCCCGCCATGGCTGTGGCCTGGATGCTTGCTGGGCTAGGTTCCATGCTTGCTGCAGTGACCATGTGCTTGGACAACCACCTGGTTGTTTTTTAGCAGTGTGTCTGCTGACCGATTTCCCTGTGTCTAAATGGACTGTTCATTCAGGTTGATCTGAGCTTGGTTTTGTTGATGGGGATGTTGCCGGGACTGGGCCAGACCTATCAATCTTTGCTCATGGTATGCGTTCAGGCAGCAATAATTTTTCAGGTGGCCCACCCATCTTGAGGCATTAGAAACATTCTCTAGGGTGTGGCTACAAGCAGCCTTCCTGATCCCTGCCACCATAGCTGAGCTGGAACCTTTTGGAGTTCAGCAATGGAGCCCCCTTCAAGCCAGGTGCCATTTGAAACACTCGCTGTCAATGTGGCCCACTTGAAGGTGGTTTGACTCAGTATGTGGAGGCTTGGAGGAGTTTTTTCTGGCTTGCTTCTGGGTTTGGCCCTTCCTAGTGGGCCATTGTGTGGGTGGTGCGCATGGTGGCCAGCCCCCTCTGGCTCCAGTGCCCTCCCCATGTGGTCGGCGTTGGCACTTCCTTGGGGTGGTGTATCATCTGCTGGGTGTGCCGAATTCCCACCAATGGTCACTTGCTTGGGGAACACATTAGACAGCAGGCAGGGGGTTTTAGTCATGTGGGATGCGCTGCATATTGTCAGACAACTTTGCCTGTGCCACTTCCTAACTCAGGGAGGTACCAGAGTGGCGACAAAGGCTGAGCTTGGTAATCCCGGGGGTATGCACGATATATTTGTCACTGCCATTTCCCCTACATGCCCTCCACCGGCCCTCCACCTAGCCTCGGCAGACTAAGCAGGCATGCATACGTTGGAGTCCTGGATCTCCTGCTTCTTGTGTACCTTACTGGCTAATAACATTTTTGTCATCTTTGTGGTTCCCACTAAAAGGTAGCTGCGCAGCATGCTCACCACTGAGTTATTCAACACAGCTCGCAGTTTGCCATATACTCCAGAACTGCACGGTGAAGGAGGTCCACCAGGCTGGGGCCACGTTGGCTGTCATCCATGTGGCATGGGAGTGTATTGCTAGTTGGTGCCTTGTGGGGGAAACTCCAGAGGAGGAGCAGGTTATAGCCCCATTCTCAGTAAACTGGATTAAAATTTTCAGTGTGGTCAGTAGGTCCCAACCTATGATATCAGTTGGGGAAGAGCGAAGTACAACACTTGTTCCCTCGCTCTTTTCCTCCTTATCTCCAGCTCGAGGAGTTCTGTGAAGGGGATCCCTGCCACCATGCCTGAGACTCCTTGTTTGCTTGCAGTGCTCATTATTTGGGGGACCTCCCCTCCCGTAGGCACAATCTTGTTGCACCCATGTCTAGTAGAAAGTGGTGAGGTGTCCATTTATCAGCATCATCACCACTGGCTCCTCTTCAGGGCAGACTCATATTTCAGGCCTGACTAATAATGCATCCCCATCCTCGATGTTGGACCCTGTGGAACTGGTGTCCCCTTCCTCATTATCATTATCCATTTCACTGTTTAGACCCAAGATGTAGTTCCCAGCTGCTCGTGGAATGTGTGTTTTGTCGGCTAAACATGGCCAACGGGAGGTAGAGGTTTGTGGAATTCTAGCACCTAACTGGGATCAGACCGGAATTTTATGGATTTGCCAATCTGGTAACCACCCTGCCCTAAATCTTGTGGCTCACTGCCCAGTTGGGCGCCCTGGTGTAATTTAGTGCATAAATGGCAGGGATGGCTGGCATTAGAGAAAGCACGTCTGTGCCTGTGTATGGTGGGGGAGGTGTGGATGCCTTTCTTACGGGCTCTGGGGAAGAACTGTAGGTCTGGACCACCTTGAAGACGACCAAAAGTTGTAACGGTGTCTTTCTTCTAGCCTTCTTCTTCCCTCCCTACTTGGTCTGCATGTGTGTTCTATTATGTTAGTGTCTATGGTTCTCCCCTGGGACCAGGGGAATGATTGTTTCTTGGTGTGCGCATGCGATTCTAGCTTCTTAGCCTGCGCGGTTGGTCTGCTTGGGTTTTTGGATCAGATAGAACCCGCTCATCAGAGCCTCACTAACCCAGCCAGAACGTTACCCCCTCCCTCTCCCTAGGGCCTATCTACAATAGGTAATCACATATATCTTACCACCTAAGGACAGGGAATTCCTACTATACATACCAAGACCTCTTACAATCGGCGGCCTCGCGATCCCATACGGATCCAGACCTCTCTGCCCATACGACAGTATCACAAGTGGCGGCCTCGCGATCCCATACGAATCCAGACCTCTCTGCCCATACGACAGTATCACAAGTGGCGGCCTCGGGATCCCATACGAATCCAGACCTCTCTGCCCATACGACAGTATCACAAGTGGCGGCCTCGCGATCCCATACGAATCCAGACCTCTCTACCCAGACGGCAGTCTCAGCACAATCGGCGGCCTCGCGATCCCATACGAATCCAGACCTCTCTGCCCATACGACAGTATCACAAGTGGCGGCCTCGCGATCCCATACGAATCCAGACCTCTCTGCCCATACGACAGTATCACAAGTGGCGGCCTCGCGATCCCATACGAATCCAGACCTCTCTACCCAGACGGCAGTATCACAAGTGGCGGCCTCGCGATCCCATACGAATCCAGACCTCTCTACCCAGACGGCAGTCTCAGCACAATCGGCGGCCTCGCGATCCCATACGAATCCAGACCTCTCTGCCCATACGACAGTATCACAAGTGGCGGCCTCGCGATCCCATACGAATCCAGACCTCTCTACCCAGACGGCAGTATCACAAGTGGTGGCCTCGCGATCCCATACGAATCCAGACCTCTCTACCCAGACGGCAGTCTCAGCACAATCGGCGGCCCCGCGATCCCATACGAATCCAGACCTCTCTGCCCATACGACAGTATCACAAGTGGCGGCCTCGCGATCCCATACGAATCCAGTTCTCTCTACCCAGACGGCAGTATCACAAGTGGCGGCCTCGCGATCCCATATGAATCCAGACCTCTCTGCCCATACGACAGTTCATCCTATGATCACCATAACATACAAAAAGGGAATCAGTCTCACTATTCATCAGATCACACAAAGACTGCCAGTTCGAGCATAGCCTGTTCTCCGGTTCGAGGGGCTCCTCTTTCCCTTATTCAGTTACCACTTACCTGATCAGGGTTAACATCTGTTCATGTAGCCGCAGCTGACTAGAAGAATAGGCTACCCTCTCATACAAGAACACGCAGCACATGTTGGTTCACTACAAACTGGGTACTTTATTACTCATTACATACGCAATCACATAACATTACAATATAACACATAACCTGCAAAGAAAAGTGAAAGATTAAGTTGTACACTCTAATAAGAAAGGGTCGACATCACCTTAGTAGTATGTAGCCTGCACTCAGTGGTCATCTAGGTTCCCTTCTCGTCTGTGCCTCGGCTCGCCTGGAAGTCACACCTCCGCAGTCACGGATCACCCTTCTCCGAGTCACTGGGACCTCTTCCTTATCGGCTACTCTCTCCTCTCTGGCTATTCTGCTAGGAGAGTATCTGTCTCTCGGTTCTTCTCCGCCTTCAAGATGGCGTCTGTCTTCCCTGGAATAAGTAGTAGCTTTACTGCTAACGGCTAGATGCCGCCTACGGACTGAACATGTAACTGCCTCAGACTTTCACTAATATAGAGGTGCGTTTCCTCATGGAAAATTCCGGCCTGTAACCTGCCGCCCACCAAATTCTTGTACCTCCCCGTACCAAGGACACGTTCCCAGCCGGCCGGCCTGATGTAGTGTCTTCGGCATGAAGAAAAATACAATCCTTCGATAAGGGCCGGCCTGAACCGGTTCTCTCCAAGCGAATAACACCTCATAACTAAAACATTACATTTGACCTAGAAGCATCCCAAGCTGCCGGAGCAGAAAGAAAGATGGAGTCTCTCCCGTTTGAGGCCTACCAGGCCTGAATTCAGCACGGCTCCATGAAATACCCTCACTACAGGACAGGTTATCCCTAATACTAACGAATCTATCCCCTAGGCTATGTGTGCAAGCCCTGATCTATGGGGAAGAGCACAGAATCATGTCGAAGTGCCTAGTAAATAGGCTCCATTCACTACTCTAACCCTTAGACTTGAATGATAAGAGACTGAAGTCACATTCCATCATTGTTCCTCACAAGAAGGCCGGGAAAATCGAGCAGAACATTTCACCCTTGACTTCAGTCTATTATACATTCATTAAACAGAACTAATATCTGTGGAAGAATAATATGAAACAAGACTAACTGATCTATGTCTAGTACCAGGTGTGCAGAATTGAAGTAGTGAAGGAATACACTGAATAAAGCAACAGATAGAAATCAAAATGCCGATAGTAATCAGAATACCTCCTAATATCTGACGTAACATATGCATATCAGGTAACCAATTAAAGAGCCAGTCAAACCAGCCCTGGTCAATGTGTTTTCTAATTTCTTCTGTCAAGTCATGTAGTTTATCAATGTGAGCTTGAATGGATTTTGTATGATCCGACAAGTTAAAACAACAAAGACCCTCAAAATCAGAACAATCGTGTCCATGTTTAAGCAAAAGATAATCAATGGCCGCTCGATTTTGCAAGATAGCCCTACGTTCACCCTGGGCGTCTAATAGCATGTCAGACAGGACTGTAGAAGTATGATTGATGGATTTTACCATCCAGCAGGCCATTTTCCCAATAGATTTGGCATTATAAACTGCCAAAGCAGGAACACCAACAATTGAAATAGCCAGGCTAAGGTATTCAGACTTGGAATATAAATGCAAAGATGTGTCACAATCCTCCTGTAACCTCACTGTATCTCGAATCACACGAGAGTTGGCATTCGGATGTGATGAAAACATTAACAAGCTCAGTCTAGTAATGGCACAAGGGCCTCCAGAAATATTTGCGGGAATATATGGCCAGGAAGTATTACCACATGAGAAAAGCCATCCGGCAGGTAGTAACATCGTGCGATAATGACTGGGGGTAACTACCAAACTCTTGCAAGTCATGTTATTCTGAACAGAAGTACATGTTTTCGGTGTCCTTCGAAGGCACAAAGTTCGTTCATGAGCGGTGAATGAAGTGGCACCTTTCAATCTTAAACGCATACATTCAGAAATCGCACTAGGATCACAAGTAAGGAAAAAACACAAATCACCCTATGTGATATTATAGGTAACTATTTGGGACTGGATGGGGGGTATCGGGTCTGACAGTACAGTACACAAGGGGCAATACTCATGGGTGGCAAAATCGCCCAGAAGAACATTGGGGCGAGCATTCGATATATTAAAAATATGAGTCAAAGTCTCCAATGAAGCAGGAACAGCAACTAAACAAGTCGCTAGAATGTCAGTCACCGATCTCATCGGTGTCAAGCAGAAATGAGGGGCTTTAGTCACCCGTTTTGCTAACGTAGTCCAAAAGTTCGACGACGAATCCCACGCAGCGAAGGAACGCGACACTCGGGTTCTCAACTCAGCCCGGGTTGATGGGATCCCTCCTCTCTCGTCGTACCAGCCCAAAAGGAGTCCAACGCCGACACATCCTGCAGCAACAGTCCAAAGAATGATCTGAAAGAGAATCAAATACAAGCATTATTCATTCTCGTAAGTAACATTTGTCAGCCGGGACTGCTTCCCAGCTATCTTTCCCTGGTCTCATAACTAAAATGGTGTTGTCTTGACCGGTTGCAATGACTTCTGCTTGTTCAGGGGGATTCTTAGGCGACTGCACCCAAACTCTGGCCCCAGGATTATCTGTGGAGCCAAAACCTTTCTGGCCTCGTACAGTTAGCAACGTTGGGGCAGTGCCTTTTGTGATCTCACCTCTGAAAACAGGCATTATTAGCAATTGAGCCACTCGGTCAGTTTGATGTATCAGTAAGTCAACCTCACTGCTATTCAGCAGGAGCACCTTAATCTCTCCCTGATAATCACTATCAATGATTCCTCCAAGCACCTGAATGCCTTTTACAGCCAGCCCCGATCTAGGGGCGATTAATCCGAAATTTCCAGTTGGTATATGAACACCAACACCAGTTTCAATGATGACTCGATCCTTACTTTTTATAACGGTGTCATCCATGGCATGCAAGTCTAAACCTGCCGACCCTGGGGTCGCTCTATATGGAGCCAAAGCTCCGGGAGTAATTTCCCAGTACATCACAGTCTCTCTGATTTCATTGGGCTTAGCATCAACATTCGGAGGAAACAAACGCATAAGTGGGGATTCAGCATTTAGAAAAGGACGGTTATTCAAAATCAATAACGCTTGAGGCAAAAAGTCTCGCCAATTCTTATACTTGTCATCTGTTAATTTACGTAATTGATCTTTCAGCAGGCCATTCAACCTCTCCACAAGACCCGAGGCCTGTGGATAATATGGTATATGAAACACCCATTCAATATTGTTTTCCACACAGAATTCCTGTACCAATCTTCCACGAAAATGGGATGCATTATCAGATTGAATTTGGAATGGCACACCATAATACATCATAATCAATTCCAATGTTTTAATAGTATTCAATTGGGTAGCTTGCTTACAGGGAAGGGCCACCAACAGGCCACTGTATGTATCAACAATAGTGCAAACATATTGACAATTCCTACTCATAGGAAGTGGACCGATGTAATCAATCTGCCAAATTTGAGCGGGCAATTTCCCGCGATGTAAATGACCTTTAACAGTTTGGGGCACTTTGCGCTGCCTGATATGCTGACAAATGGGACAATGTAGAATAACATTTTTGATTAAATCTAGGGGAATATAAATTCCTCGATCAGCAGCCCACCTGCTAGTGGCTTTCTCTCCAAAGTGTCCTGCTTTCTGGTGGGCCCATTTCGCCAATCCCGCAATATCAGAATCTTGCCTGTCCACCACTGCCTCAGCAATTTTAGATTTCTCATCTGCAATGTTATGAAAGAATTTGTCAAGAGAGTCTATCGGGGTATGAGCATCCACATGGAAGATTGTAACAGTACTCTGTGGGAGCATTTCCCAAATCTCCTGCCATAATTCTTTTCCCCACAGTTCTTTTGAATGGATTCTCCAACTATGGGAATGCCAAGTCGGTAACCAAACTGCCAGCCCATTGGCAGTAGACCAAGAATCGGTGAAAATATGACATGTGCCAGGTAACTCTTGTTTCAGAACTTGATAAACAGCATAGAGTTCAGCAAATTGACTGCTCTTACCCTCACCAGTTGTACTCAGCAATTTTTGTGTGATCGGATTATAGGACACCGCCTTCCAATGCCGTTTCGTCCCTATGAACCTTGCTGAACCATCCGTAAACCAGACATGGTTTCTGTCCTCTGCGGACAAATCATCAAAAGGTCTACCCCACTTAACAGGAGACTCCTGTACTAAAGGTACGGAACATTCACTCTCAGTCTCAGTTGATGGCGCCCGTGCCACCTGCTCATGCAAAGATGCAACTCCTTTTTGTCCCACACGTGCCCTGTCTTGTATATACCATTTCCATTTAATCACACTCGCCTCTTGAGCGTGTCCAATTCGGTGAGTTTTCGGCGAACTCATAACCCACTGCATGATAGGAATTTCAGGTCGCAAAACTATATCATGTCCCAAAGTCAATTGCTCGGTATCCACCAGAGCCCAATAACATGCAAGTAACTGTTTCTCAAAAGGTGTATAACGCTCACCAGCATCAGGTAACTTTTTAGTCCAGAAACCTAACGGTACTCTACTCTTGCCTTGTTTCTGCCACAAACTCCAATTCGCATAAAGGCCTTGTACAGACACATTCAAATCCACATCACCATCACATACAGGCCATAAATCCAGAGCATGCTGAATTGCTTCTTTTGCTAGGCTGAACGCATCTTGCTGTGGTTTATCCCATTCAAATGCATTCTTTTTACGAGTGACATGGTACAAAGGGGCCAATATTTGACTCAAATGAGGAATATGCTGGCACCAAAAACCAAACAAACCAATGAAGCTTTGGGCTTCTTTCCTATTCCTCGGAACTGCAAAATCAAGAATTTTCTGTTTAACCTGAGGGATCACTTCTCAGTGCCCCTCATGCCAATTAATGCCCAAAAATTTCACAGCCTGGGACGGACCTTGTAATTTATCCGGGTTGATTTCCCAACCTTTCTCACGCAAGCACTCAATGACTCTATCCAATTGGGTCTGAACTTCCTCTTGTGTTTCGCCTTGGATCAAAATATCATCAATATAGTGACATATCTGAATTTGCGGATGAACCGGTACCTCCGCCAAATGCTCTGCCACCAGCCGGTGACATATCGTAGGACTATGCACATAGCCCTGGGGAAGACTTCTAAACGTCATCTGACGCCCGTTCCACGTAAAACTGAATTGTTCCTGACACTCAGGGGCAATCGGAATCTAAAAGAAAGCATTAGCAATATCAATGGACGCATACCATGTACCTGGATGTTTTTGTATTCTTTCAATTAGGGTAATAACATCCGGTACTGCAACAGTCAAAGAGGGTGTGTGTCTATTCAATTCTCGATAATCAACAGTCATGCGCCAAGAATTATCACTCTTACGTACAGGCCAAACAGGATTATTCCAAGCAGAAGTAACTGGTGTTATAACTCCTGCATCCACCAACTCCTGAATAGTAGTACTAATCTCTTCATGACCACCTGGAATACGATACTGCTTCTGACGAACCACTTTTGTCGCCTGGGGAACTTTTATGGGGGGCATTCTTAAACGACCAACCCGTACAGGCCTGGACGATATATAATGTTTAGTTCCAAATTGGTAACATCCATCATCTAAGTGCAAAGTCATTCCTTTCAAAATATCAATTCCAATTATGAATTCTAAGAGTGGTACCACTAATACAGAGTATTCTTTTCTAGGAATTCTACCTATTCTCATTTCAAGTAAAGTTTGAACTGCGGGAGTTTCCTTTCCACCTAATCCGGTAATTGTAAAAGGCTGACCTTTAAACTTCTTTGATTTTCCATGAATAAGAGTGGCCTCCGCTCCTGTATCTACCAATGCTCGGGCCCTTTGGACATTACGATGTCTCCAATAAATATCAATATCTACATAGGGTCTATTATCTCTGTGAGCCCATCTGTGTACTGGAGCTTGACCTATTTCCTAGTCATTTTTACTGCGTTCGGTGTACCAGGATAAATCAGGATAAAGACTCTCACGTTTCCCAGGTATCGATACCTCCTGTTCATATCCATCTCCATTACGAAATGGATTCCTGTTCTCTGCATTGTACTGCGGGTTTCGATCGGCCAATCTGTGTCGATCCTCCCTCCTTCTCAACTCAGGGGATTGATCCCTATCATCTCTACGTCTGCTGTTAACATAATCATCTCTCCCCCTCTCTCTTTCCCCCTCTCTCTCCCTATCTCTCTCACGACGGGGGGACAAATCACGTACATAACGTCGATCATCACGACGATCAGAGCGCCCACGGCGGTCGTCATCACCGCTACCGTCAGAAAAACCACGATCACACTCAGTTGTCCGAACACGCCGGGCACCCTCCTTTCGATCCAAGCCACGTTTGCGAAACATTTCCCACAAACGAGAAGTAGTCTCACCATCAATGTCCTCCTTCCGCACACCATCGGCCATAAGACCAAAAAACATATCACGTCTAGTAAGTTTATTGTCACCAGGAGTACGAGTGTCAGGCCGGGATTGCCGTTCAGGTTTAAACCACTCACCCAACTCACCGAGTTGGCGTACCGATTCCAGCACCATAGACAATATGTTACCAGTCTGATTAATCAATAAAGTCATCATGACCTGCTTATAAGCAACAGGGGCAGAACGAATAATACGATTCCGCACAGAAGATGTCAACAAACCATCAAGCAACCTGTCAGCAGTATTCAGAAAAATTGCCGTTTTCATCACCTCCTCTTTGAGACGTTGTGCAGCATCGCGCAAAGTATACCACGGTTTGTCATTCACAGGCCAGTCAGACTCAGTAGGACATTTTTGATTACAACCCTCAGTCGCCAATTGAAGCAAAGAAATTTGACCACCAACATTAAAGTTACGAAAATGATCCTGTACAGTAGAATCCGAACTCAAGGAACAAAACTTCAAACAATCGCAAGCATCCAACATAATGCCAGCAGCGCCCAGTTCATAAAGGCGCACCATCCATGTGAGTAAGGTCTCACCAGCTCGCTGCCGAAATCGCTGCAAAATATCACTAATTTCTTGTTGAGTAAAATCCTCCAAAGAGTATAAAGCAATACCATTCGGAGCACCGGGAGCCTGCTGCAACTTCCGCCGAAAAACTGGATGCACCGAGACCGCGGGACGAGCAACACAAGGAGCTCGACCAGTACACATAGAGGAACAATCAGTGTAAGAAGCATCGACCCCACTCGAAGGACGAGCGCAATCATGGGGTGCACCATCAGAGGCACAAGAAGCAGACTTACAATCACGGCCGGAGCGAGAGGACTCGCGCTTGGCAGACTCCTCACCCGAGGAAGGAGAATCACTCGAGTTCCAGATATTACCATCCCATTCATCAGGATTCCAATCCAGTCCGGCTTTCGCCACGACCAGACGCACCTTTCGCGTCGAAACCCGACCACGCCGATTCTTGTATTTATAACGAGCAATTCGCACAGCCGCCCTCTCGGCAATAGTTTGGTACGTCTCAAGTTTGTCAGCAAGCAACTTATTTTGACACCGCAACAAAGTATGAGCATTCTGAATCTCAACAAAGTTCGCTTCCACATCCTTATGCAATGTCTGTAACTTTAACAACCTCTCATGCAGAATCCTGTACGCCGACAGAACAATCCAACCTCTGCGCCCCAAAACGGGAAGCTCATCACCCTTAGATACCGGCGCCTTCTGTAAACAAGTAATCACATTAGCCGGCTCCGCCAGCTCCAAAAAAGAATTCCAATTCTCACTCAAACCAGTAGAATCAGCCCACTTACGGGCTAAGGCTTCATAAGGCGTTGAATCCCAGCCGGGAATATCAACGGGCAACTTAAAAGTAGATTTCGACTTTCTAGAAAACATCTCGGAAAAGAAAGAAAAAGAGAAAAAGAGAAGGAAGAAAGAAAAGGGAAAAAAAAAACTACACACACAATTATATACAAATAATATACAAACGAAACCACGCACGCGCCGAAAGCAAACACGATACAACCACAACGCACACAGGTTTCGTAAACGGTTCGTGACGCCAAATGTTCTGCTTGGGTTTTCGGATCAGATAGAACCCGCTCATCAGAGCCTCACTAACCCAGCCAGAACGTTACCCCCTCCCTCTCCCTAGGGCCTATCTACAATAGGTAATCACATATATCTTACCACCTAAGGACAGGGAATTCCTACTACACATACCAAGACCTCTTACAATCGGCGGCCTCGCGATCCCATACGGATCCAGACCTCTCTGCCCATACGACAGTATCACAAGTGACGGCCTCGCGATCCCATACGAATCCAGACCTCTCTACCCAGACGGCAGTCTCAGCACAATCGGCGGCCTCGCGATCCCATACGAATCCAGACCTCTCTGCCCATACGACAGTATCACAAGTGGCGGCCTCGCGATCCCATACGAATCCAGACCTCTCTGCCCATACGACAGTATCACAAGTGGCGGCCTCGCGATCCCATACGAATCCAGACCTCTCTACCCAGACGGCAGTATCACAAGTGGCGGCCTCGCGATCCCATACGAATCCAGACCTCTCTACCCAGACGGCAGTCTCAGCACAATCGGCGGCCTCGCGATCCCATACGAATCCAGACCTCTCTGCCCATACGACAGTATCACATGTGGCGGCCTCGTGATCCCATACGAATCCAGACCTCTCTACCCAGACGGCAGTATCACAAGTGGCGGCCTCGCGATCCCATACGAATCCAGACCTCTCTGCCCATACGACAGTATCACAAGTGGCGGCCTCGCGATCCCATACGAATCCAGACCTCTCTACCCAGACGGCAGTCTCAGCACAATCGGCGGCCTCGCGATCCCATACGAATCCAGACCTCTCTGCCCATACGACAGTATCACAAGTGGCGGCCTCGCGATCCCATACGAATCCAGACCTCTCTGCCCATACGACAGTATCACAAGTGGCGGCCTCGCGATCCCATACGAATCCAGACCTCTCTACCCAGACGGCAGTATCACAAGTGGCGGCCTCGCGATCCCATACGAATCCAGACCTCTCTACCCAGACGGCAGTCTCAGCACAATCGGCGGCCTCGCGATCCCATACGAATCCAGACCTCTCTGCCCATACGACAGTATCACAAGTGGCGGCCTCGCGATCCCATACGAATCCAGACCTCTCTACCCAGACGGCAGTATCACAAGTGGCGGCCTCGCGATCCCATACGAATCCAGACCTCTCTACCCAGACGGCAGTCTCAGCACAATCGGCGGCCTCGCGATCCCATACGAATCCACACCTCTCTGCCCATACGACAGTATCACAAGTGGCGGCCTCGCGATCCCATACGAATCCAGACCTCTCTACCCAGACGGCAGTATCACAAGTGGCGGCCTCGCGATCCCATACGAATCCAGACCTCTCTGCCCATACGACAGTTCATCCTATGATCACCATAACATACAAAAAGGGAATCAGTCTCACTATTCATCAGATCACACAAAGACTGCCAGTTCGAGCATAGCCTGTTCTCCGGTTCGAGGGGCTCCTCTTTCCCTTATTCAGTTACCACTTACCTGATCAGGGTTAACATCTGTTCATGTAGCCGCAGCTGACTAGAAGAATAGGCTACCCTCTCATACAAGAACACGCAGCACATGTTGGTTCACTACAAACTGGGTACTTTATTACTCATTACATACGCAATCACATAACATTACAATATAACACATAACCTGCAAAGAAAAGTGAAAGATTAAGTTGTACACTCTAATAAGAAAGGGTCGACATCACCTTAGTAGTATGTAGCCTGCACTCAGTGGTCATCTAGGTTCCCTTCTCGTCTGTGCCTCGGCTCGCCTGGAAGTCACACCTCCGCAGTCACGGATCACCCTTCTCCGAGTCACTGGGACCTCTTCCTTATCGGCTACTCTCTCCTCTCTGGCTATTCTGCTAGGAGAGTATCTGTCTCTCGGTTCTTCTCCGCCTTCAAGATGGCGTCTGTCTTCCCTGGAATAAGTAGTAGCTTTACTGCTAACGGCTAGATGCCGCCTACGGACTGAACATGTAACTGCCTCAGACTTTCACTAATATAGAGGTGCGTTTCCTCATGGAAAATTCCGGCCTGTAACCTGCCGCCCACCAAATTCTTGTACCTCCCCGTACCAAGGACACGTTCCCAGCCGGCCGGCCTGATGTAGTGTCTTCGGCATGAAGAAAAATACAATCCTTCGATAAGGGCCGGCCTGAACCGGTTCTCTCCAAGCGAATAACACCTCATAACTAAAACATTACATTTGACCTAGAAGCATCCCAAGCTGCCGGAGCAGAAAGAAAGATGGAGTCTCTCCCGTTTGAGGCCTACCAGGCCTGAATTCAGCACGGCTCCATGAAATACCCTCACTACAGGACAGGTTATCCCTAATACTAACGAATCTATCCCCTAGGCTATGTGTGCAAGCCCTGATCTATGGGGAAGAGCACAGAATCATGTCGAAGTGCCTAGTAAATAGGCTCCATTCACTACTCTAACCCTTAGACTTGAATGATAGGAGACTGAAGTCACATTCCATCATTGTTCCTCACAAGAAGGCCGGGAAAATCGAGCAGAACAGCGGTGAACCTAGTTTGCATATGGTTTAGAGGCGACTCCATGATGAGTTGGGAACTTTTTGAGGGGTTAGTACACCTCTAATGTAACAAATCTTTAAACAACCTTAAATGCTACTCTGATCATGGGGAAAATATGACCACGGGATTGTACCTTGGCCCCACAGATTTAGAACTTCCAATCAATTGCAACGTATGCTCATTGTTCTTGCTGCGCAGATGTGAATCTTTACAGGTAGGGATCTGTTCCTTTGACTGCAGTAGGGCTCAAGCAACCAATATCTCACCCAAATTTTGCTTGAATATGAATTTAGCTTGAAAAAATTAAAGACAAGAGGTGTTTGGCAAAACAGGAACAGTTGGTTTAATCAAACGCAGCGGCCGGGAGAGCAGACAACAGAGTCGGGGTCTGTTAAGATTGTCTTAAAGTACATTGATTTTGGCCATCATTTTATACATTTCACAAAGTTTTAGAAAATAATTTTTTTATTATTTCTAGAACAGAAATCTGGGCCTAGTCATAAAGCTACAAATCGGGTCATTTTATAAGAGGTGCAGGTGGGTGCCGACCTTGCTTGGACACAATGTGGAGCTATTGGGTACGTGCCCAGTTGTCTGACAAAGGAAGCACATGGTCACTGGGAGTAATACAATGCCCACCCTTACCTCTCAACCTGACCCAGAAAAAATCTTGTGCACCAATGGCTTATGGAGGCCAGTGATTCCATCCTGCCTCCTACATCTAAATTGACACGCAGATCGCATCCGCCTGCTCCTTGGTTCACCGAGTTCCTCAGGCATGAAAAGAAATGTTGTAAAATTCTAGAAAGACAATGGAGTAAATGTTACTTGACTGAGGCTAAGTTCAAATATGTAGTGGCGCTGAAAATATATCATGCCCCATGTAAATCAGGACATGCTACGTACTTTATTGAGAAGATTACTAGCACCCAGCATGGTCAGAAGACTCTTTTTAAAGTAGTAAATTAGCTCTCAGCCATTAGCAAGACTCTGCCTCCACTTACTCTTTCTCAACATCAGTGTGATGAGTTAGCTGCGTTTTTTCAAAGCAAAGTTGATACAATTCACTGTCAACTAGCTGCAGATGCTGCTCAAATAGAGAGCCTTCCGCATTCTACTGCCCCATCAGAAGGTCAACAGGAACTGAACCTTTCACCTAATAAGCCTGAGGAGTCTTCCAAAATGGTCCTCTATGGACATGGCAACATTGAAAAATATACTAGAATCTATGACTCAGACTTTTAGATGATTCTGTCCTAACTGTTATTCTAAAACTCCTCAAAACATCTTTGAGTGAAGGATATGTCCATCAGAGTTGGAAACATGCCCTTGTTCTCCCCTTTGCTAAAAAAAGATGATCTGCGGACACATTCTGTTGGTCAAAGTTCTGTCTGATTTCCCTTCTTTCTGTCTTTTTCAGGTTTTTGGAAAAGCATGTTATTGCCCAACTCTCCTCATTTGTTGAGTCTCATCAGATTCTCCACTTGTCACAGTCTGGTTTTAGGGCTGCACACAGTCCGAATCCACTTTTCTTGGGGTCACAGAATGTGTTAGGCAACAGCTTGATTCTGGCAATACAGCTGCTCTCATTCTGCTTGGCTTAAGTGCAGCGTTTGATACAGTGCCACATTCCTTTCTGGCAGGTAGACTTGAGGCCTTGGGCATAGAAGGCTTGGCCTTGATGTGGGTGACCTCCCTCTTAAAAGATCGCACCATCAGGGTCTCCTCGGCCAATGTAAGATCTAAGACATCAGTTCTGACTTCTGTTGTTGCTCAGGGATCCATTCTGAGACCACTGCTCTTTAACATTTAAGTTTGTCGGTTGACAGATGTCATTGAGAAGTATGGACTTACTCTCTTTTTATACACCGATGACACTCAGATTATCTTTTTGTTATCAGCTGCTCAACATCTAGATACCTCCTTACTCCATCTGGGTCTGAGGAATGTTTCCCTCTGGATTAATAAAAGTGCACTGAAACTTAACAGTGATAAAACTGAGATCTTGATTCTGGGAAACAACCATGAGTTCTGGGGAGCCAATCAGTGGCTTTATCATTGACAACAATCTCACCCTTAAACCACAGGTGTCCAACGTCACTGCCACCTGCTTCTCTGTTCTCAAGTGGCTCAAGAAGATCCTTTGGCTAATTCCTCTGACCACCCAAAGAACCATGATTCAAGCTCTGGTGAAACCTAGATTGAATTACGACAATGTACTGTACTTGGGTGCTAACAAACCTTTGATTCATCGTTTCCAAATCATTCAGAATTCAGCAGCTCCCCTCCTCTGCTTCATGAAATGCACTGGCTTAAGATTGATCAGCGTATTGAATTCAAGGCTTTGTGTTACATGTTCAGGGCTCAATATGGTTTGGCCCCCTAATACATTCAAAGTCTGGTGAGGCCCTTTGTGCCTACCCGACAGCTGAGATCATCCAACCTCTCACTGTTCAAAACGCCCAGCTTTCATCTTGCTCGCATGAAGGGATACCCATTTGACTACCTGGGCCCGAAACTCTGAAACGCCCTCCTGGTCTCTCTTAGGAACTGTCACTCCTCACTTACCTTTCATAAGTATATGAAGACATATTTTTTTAGCTGTCTGATGCGGCTCCCATCTGCTGCCTCTTTCCTGCGTCAAGAGACCCCTTGGATAGCTATGTGTACTACAAATACTGCATAAAAGGAATAATATTAATAATAATAACAACTGGGTACATGTCCAGTTGTCCAACAATGGAAGCACATGGTCACTGGGAGTAGACAGCATGCTGTGTTCTGATTGGCTCAGTGTTTCTAACTTAATGTGGTACCTGGATTTATTGTGTTTTGGGAATGCGCGCCCCTCCGGCCAAATGTGTTATTGGGGGCACTCTCCTCAGACTCTCCTGGGACCATTGTGATGTTGTGTGTTATCTGTGGGATCAATCTGTTTTTTCCTGTTTGCGCATTTGTCTAAGGGTTATGTGCCCCCCCACCTGTCAATCAGTTGCTACAGGCCTAGGTCTCAGGGCCTGCCTTACCATATATTTCTGACTAGCGGTTGAGGGGGAGGTCAAATCGGGTGAATTCAACAACAGAGATGTGAGTTCGTTATCATACATACATACATACATACATACATACATACATACATATATCATGGTGTATATCAACATCAAATCTAAGAATATTAATAATATGATTCACTAATGTTTTCTCCTCAGCACTGGGGCATGTGTTCTGTGGAAAGTGTTTTTTTCACTTGGGCCAATGTTCCATTCTGTGATTGATACACTTAATTAAGTGTGCACTACACTGAAAAGAGGGACAGAGCATTAAATATGTAAATTTGGCTCAGGAATTGGTATTTTATTTAAAGTAAATGTGCTTCAGTCAATCCATTCTAGTATCGGGCCATACAACCCTCCCCAGCCTCCTCCCCCACACACTGCAGCACAGTCATTCTTTCTATCTCTGACCTTCAGGCCAAGAGACAGAATACTGCAGCCAACCCCATGGCAATAGAGAGTAAATGTGGATACATATGGGCAGACTTTTGACATATGGGCAAACAAAGATGGGGTAAATTCCCACATTCTCCCTCCACCAAATGGCAGAAAGACTGGTGCTTGGTGCTAGGGCCCAATGTCAAGTTGGGCAAAAAGCCCCATATTATTCCATCTTTGAACTCAATCCCTGGCTTCTAGTGATCTTTTTGACCCTGTGGCTGGAGATAGGAGGTAAACCTTCAATCTTTCCTTTAAGGTGGCAGAAAGACAGTTTGACCTATTTATATTTCTTTCTATTTTCATTAGCTTTTTATTACAACAATTAGTTACTGTGGGAAAACCATGAGCAATCTACCCCAATGACCTCTTGCTTAATTCCAAATGTTGCCTGTTTTCAGAAATGTACAGTTTTCCTAGTTCACCCTTTTTTTAAAAAACTTCCTTCCCCCACAAACGTTAGGTAAGCAGAAACCACAAACATAATTAATGATTTGCACATAGAAAATTTTAAACAGTGGTAACAAAAATATATTTACAATTGTGCCTGTTCCAGAAAGCTGTCAAATGGCCACACTTGTTCTAGCATGAAAGTGTTTTCACATTAGTCCAAAAAATGAAAACATTGCTAAATGTTGTAAATTTTTTCTTTTCCAGCCAAGGAAATGCACTTAAGCTGGGAAACTTTTGAATCCACAACATCTAGCAAAAAGAGGCTTAAATGCAATCTACCCCAAATTTAAAAAAAATGGCTAAGCATTGGGAGGAAAAGCCGAACCACTTAATGGGTAGGGTAAGTAGGGCACAACATCATATGTCTCATAGACAAACACCCTTAATTCTTTTAAATGGCATTTCTAGCCCATTGACTGTTTCCCCAAGGTTGTGGGCACAATTGTCACAGTCAGCATCTAGCTGATTCCACCAAACTATGAATGTGAGAAATTTGGTTGCTGGTTGGAGGGGTGAACAACCCGTAATTCTTGTCAGGGTGCTGTTACAAGCAAATCCTAAATTGACCTGTGCTCAACTCTCTGGTAGCATGGCACAGAACAGTCAGGCTTAGCTTAGAGGCAATGTGTAAAGTTTCATGCAGCACTTCGAACAGTAATAAAGTGAAACACATCCTGCATCAATTTAGAAAACATGGATTACATTTTAATACATACTTTTGTACCAAAATGGTGAAAATCCCAAAAGTAGAACTGGATGAATGCAATTTTAAAGATTTCAGTAAAGATACCAGCAAAAAACACAAATACCAACTGCAGATATCTTGTTGGGCTAGACCGGGACAAAGTCATAAATTCAGGAAAACCGCAATGGAGTGTGGCCGGCTACAGGGAATCAGTTAGGCACGCTGAAAAGGAGACCCTAAAATCCTGGTTGCAGAGATTTGCAGAGCCCTGCATCCATGATGCATCATGCAACTGAGGTAATGCATCTTTTTCAAGGAGCTGAGAGCCTGTGTTACAAGGTCATGCATTTTGTTGGGAATCCCATCGATAAAGGCTTAAGATGCACAGTCAAGAGTTGAGGATGCCTCGCTGAGCCGAGGTTATGAGTCAGATTCAAGGAGCTACAAGTCTTCAATGCAAGGTTCTGCTTCCTCATCATGGATTCCATCAATGAGAGGCTTGAGATGTGCAGGCTTGCATAGTGTATACCTTGGAGATGCATTGCGCAGTGGCAATTCCGAGGAGCTGCAAGGCTGTGATGTGATATCCTTGGTTTGGGAAAGTCCAGGTAGCAGAGATGGTGCGTTGGTTCTGCTTGCCTTTGTACTGTGCAGAAGAGGAGATGCAATGGGTCTGGTGAATCCACAGATGGGCTCCTTTAGTCCAGCATTTCCTAGATAAGCAACACTCTGAAAAAGATTTGAGGTAGTGTATTCTAGAGAAAGTTAAGTGTCAGGCAGGCTTGCTTGTAATAACCACATGCAAAAGAAGAGAACATTTTGGGATTTTCAATCTGAATAGTGTAAAGGAAGGGCTTAATGAAGATATAGTTTGGAATATTACCAACATCCGATGATTCTCTCTTCAACAAAATCTTCTTATTGTCCATCATTACACATGCTGCATATATGTCGTGGGATTCCATCCTGTTCCCATACATGTGGTTTCTTATATTGGTACCTTACATGTCTTGGACATTGCTGTAAATTCTGTCAGTATTACCATTCTCTGCGGGCACCATCCCTGTTTCCTAGGATGGCTATCACTTATTGCGACATATGGGGTCCTTGAATTTATATATTGGAACGACATTCTTGTATTTCTGCACTTAGCACTGACAGTAATATCAGTCTTCAATTAGACTACTTTTATCCTGTGTTATGCAATATATATCATATCATTTGGTCTTCTTTTTACTTTACATTCCATCTGCAATATGAGCCGTGCAGTCCACTCTAAAATGGCGACAATGTTGTACCTACCTGACTCATATCGCCCATAGTAATTCATGTGACAACCAATTGTCCACGCGTTGTGACGTGGCGGTATTTTGCTAGAGTTTTTTCAACCACGTATTCTCGTTATTTGCACGGCTGGGCATTTTTGAAGGTTCCTTACAACTCCACAGCTTTCAGGTTATGCTATCAAATTGATTTACAGTTTTTTTAGTCTTCGAGCTGGTTATTCCCTTTTTTTCTCTTTTTTTCTTTCTTTCGTTCATTACAATCTAAATAAATCAGCTCTATGAAATCAGTATTGACTGAACTTTATTCCTGGCATCATATTTTTGGTTTTATTTTAACGTTCCCATTGTATGTGAGCGCACTAGCTCACTCTAAGATGGTGCCTAAGTTTTGTAATTCGGTCCTATCTCGGTTTTAGTGTACCTTACGCGACAACTAATTGGCCATGCCGCATGACCAGGTGGTCCCTATTTATAGGGTCTTGTCGGCGTTCACCGTTATCTACCCCGCTGGGGAATCGGTGGTCCACGTATTTTCGTACACAATATTGATGGGGTAAGCATGTCTGCACGCGTTGCAGCTCTCTAACAAAATCATGGGCCAAGCTCTTTCCTTTTTTCTTGGCCGGTAGTAGTTCTATTAATTGCCATAAGAGCTGCAATGTTTATTACTCCATGTAGGGTTTGGTTTTATCTTAGTGGTCGCTGGTTGGCAATTTACTTGCTAGTTAGTTTGTACATTAAGCGTCTTTCTTCGTCTTCGCTTTCTGTTTGCGCACACTAAATGTTAATGACATGCATCGAGGTTATAAATCAGTCAACCTTGTACAGCTTAGCATGTTCCTTCTTTGGTTAGGGCTGTGTTATCATACAGGTCCTTCCACACACTATTAAATTGGACAGAACGTATATGTAACGCAACAACTTATTTAGCTTTTTAACATATTTCCTCCCTTCTTGTCCATAGAGTCATTTCGGCATCTGTCTGTAGGAGAATGTCGTTTGAACCCTACAAGTTAAGATTTGTTTGACTCGGAGCACTTTACAGTCACATGATATTGGAAATAAAAACATCAGCATAAGCGTTTTGCTTTACCAACTTAGGTGTGTATACAATCGGCACTCTTATACAGTTACACCACCATTTTTCTTCCTAAAGAGATTAACAAAGCTGTATATATTTTTGATTTAGAAATCTGAGTCCCGTTGGGACATTTTCCCTTCAAACACGACTTCTCTACCTATGGGACACTATACGAAAGTGTTCCAGGTAAGGCCCCACCAGGTTCACTTTTTGATATTTCTGTAAATTTTGCAACTGCTCAACACTTATGGATTTGTTACTCTTCCCCCTGACAGATCATGCATCATTATTAAAGGACGTTGCTGCATATCTTGCCAGCAGTCCAGTGGCCATCTTTTCTGAGAACATACAGTCATTGCTATAGTTTGTAAGTATTCTTGAGCATGTATCAAACACAGAGACAGGATAAACATAAGTTGATATGGGAGATTGCCACTGTTGTGTCTTCTCGTATTTTTTGTTTAAGGTATTTATGGCCTCATTCTATGAAATTCAGGTGGTTGGTGCACCTTTTCTCTTTTGGGTCCCTTCTCCCTCTTTCTCTTTCTTAAAAATTATATCTCTTACCTCTTTACAACACTCCCCATGGTAAATATGGGGAGTCACATACTTCTGTGGTGTGATCTTCACTAGGTGTGGCTTTCTGGCTTTAATCTTCGTTTATGAGACACTATATGTTTATCTAGAACTAAGGTCCAATCGATTTGAATGTTTATGTATCTGGGTTTTTAATATATGTTATTTATCTATTTTTATGCCCCCTGGGTGTTTTGTGATTCTTGTGGGTATCTGGAAAAGTCCTGAGGAAGGTGGCCGTACTACTCCTTTCATGCCACCAAAACCCGTGTCGACCTAATGTTCAGATCCTGTTGAACATATTCATCATACTTGGCCATGGAGATCTTGCAACCTATAGTCTCCCCTTTATCCAGATGTGTTTTCTTTTGAATGTTGTATGAGTCTGGATGATTTTTGTGTCTTTTCTTTTTGGTATGTGTAAATGTTTTTTTCTCTGGGGGTTATTTGCTCAACAGTGTATTGTAATTGTTCTTGAATTCTATGTGAGAATACTGTTGACAGTCGCCAGTAGGTAGTTATAGTTAGGACCTAGGTACCATAGGAAAATGGCAACATTCTATTCCCAATAACTTTGGCGCCGATTGACGAATCTTTGTGAAATTTTCAAACCTAATTCTTTGTTGAGATCAACTCCTATGTTGAAAGTTTGGGGGTGATTCATCAAGGGGGGGCTGATTGTTGTCTTAAATACTTGGAGAGCGCAAGCTTAGGCAGTGACCAATGGTTGTTTGTCATGGGAACTTTAACCTTTTAAGTGTAGGTGTCGACCAATAGCTGACACCGCTCCACCTCCCCAGTGCGTGTGTTAGCAATTGGGTGACACTGGGGAGGTAAATCAAGGCACTCAGGTCCTTAATTTTATTTTTACATCAGGCTGCTCAGAAAGAGCTTCTCGAGCACTGCAATGACGATTGGCACAAAGAACGCACTGATGTTATTACAGTAAAAGTGAAAGTAAAACAGGTGGATGGGCTTGTTTTACTTTTACCGAATCAGTGCTTAGAGAATATCTCAGCCCGAGCACCGATTATCATGGGAGAGATATTGCTGGAAATGGGAGAATCTCCCCTTTCCAAGGTTATCCCTACCCTGTGGATCGCTGCTTGGGGATCTCCACAGGAGAGCGATCATCAAGCAAGGATCTCCCTTCTACCCACCAGAGATAGCGGAGCTGCCCTTTGGGCGAGGGCTTGTGCTCTTCCTTTTCAATTTTTAGTTTACATTTTTATACTTTAGTCTTTCTGTCTCTCCTATAGAAGGTCCAATAGAAAGGAGTTTTTTTCTTTTTAAATATAGCTGTGAAGGCTGCCCAGCATGAGAATGGTTATGCCCCCCTCCAAGTAAATGGGGAAACAGTCTCCCCGCCCCCCTGGGTCAGATGGGGGTGATTACCCCTGATCTCCCCCCAGGGGGGCAGAAAGCCCACTAAATGCCATGGTATTTTAAAGAAATACATTTAGGGGTATATATATATATATATATATATATATATATATATATATATATATATATATATATATATATATATATATATATATATATATATATATATATATATATATATATATATATATATATATATATTACCTACTGGCGGTCGCCAGTAGGTAGTTATAGTTAGGACCACGTTTCCATAGGAAATCCGCAACATTCTATTTTGAATAACTTTGGCGCCGGTTGACGAATCCTCGCGAATGTTTCAAAATAGGTGGGGCGCTACGCTCCGCTCCTACCCTGAAAGTCTCGGGGGGATTCGTCAAGCGAGGGCTGAGATAAAAGGGGGGTCCCAAAACGCGTTTTTCCCATGCATTTTTCCATAGGACCTTTAGACACAGCTACAGCCCGAACGGCTGAACAGAATTACTTGAAATTTGGCAAAGAGGTAGTCCTCAAGTCAAGGAAGTGCCTTTTGTAGGTTTGGTGTAAATCTGTTCAGTAGATTCTGAGAAAATAGCCTTTAAATCAATATATATATCTGAGCCAGCTTACGGTGCGCTTACGGTGCGCTTACCGTACGCGTACGGTGACGTGCACGAGCGCGATTCTGATTGGCCCTTAGATCTTAGTAAACATTCGAATCGGTCGAAACCAGGAAGCGGCGGCCGCCATTTTCTCTCTCGCACTCTGACAGGGGGTGGAAAAACAAAGCCCCAAAACATGTAAAGGGGCTGTTTAGACAGCTCCCAAGCACCTAGCCATGTCCATGGAGTCCCCAACGACCCCCCAAGGGAAAAAAGGCAATTTTAAATTTTTCGAAAATTTCGCCGATTACGCTTACCGTACGCGTACGGTAAAAAATTTTAAAAAAAATATCCACACTCTCCCCACCCCGTGTGCAAAAGGTGCCCGAAGGTCACCTTTTGTGCATGGCTTATTAGAGATAAAAATAACACATATTTTAAATATCACAGCGATGCTCATCATATTTCCACCATGTGCGCACGGTGTGCGAAGCGCATCGTGCGTTCATGGCCCATGTAGCGTAACGTGGGCACGCGGTGCGCGAAGCGCACCGCGTGCTCACTGTGCGCGCACGGAACGAACTGCGTTAAGTGGGCGCGCACGCCACAAATGGCGTAAAGTAACTTAGCATTTAAAAAACCGTACAAATTCACTGAAAAAACCATAGGTTTCACACACGTTATAGTTAGGAATTAGCATTTAAAAAACCTTGCAAATTCACTGAAAAAACCATAGGTTTCACACATGTTATAGTTAGCTGGACATTTTACTGATAAAAAACCAATGAAATTCCCCCGTTATAGTTACTGTAGGCAACTATAACTCACGCGACCGTAATCCTCTGCTGATGACATATGTGTCTTTATGAAAAAAAAATATTTGTAATATATGTATAGCTAAAATTTAATGGAAGAAGACATGGGCAAATAAGTGTCTAAATACAGTATTAGCATCAGCAGAGGATTACGGTCGCGTGAGTTATAGTTGCCTACAGTAACTATAACGGGGGAATTTCATTGGTTTTTTATCAGTAAAATGTCCAGCTAACTATAACATGTGTGAAACCTATGGTTTTTTCAGTGAATATATATATATTTATATATATATATTCACTGAAAAAACCATAGGTTTCACACATGTTATAGTTAGCTGGACATTTCTCTCATACAAAACCAATGAAATTCTCCCGTTATAGTTAGTTCAGCTAACTATAACTCGCGCCCCCGCAATGCACTGCTGATGACGTCACATATTACATCACTCATGACATGGTCAGTGACATCACTCATGACATCACTGATGACATCTCATATGACATCACTGATGACATCATCCAGTGAATGTGTGTTTTACTGAAAATTACATATGTTTTATATATATATATCTCAAGGTCGATGGAAGAATAAATGGGCATATAAGTGACTAAATGGATGATTTGTTTTTGAAAAATTGATTGTATAACTGACTGATTAAGTGTATCTTAGTGAATACATGCTTAGTGAGTAATGTTTAAATATGTAAATATCTGTATCAGTCTCTCACTTTGTGTATAAGTGGCTGCATGGGTTGGTGAGTAAGCTACATGGGTGTCTATATAGGTTATTAGTTGGTTTTTTCAGCATCAGTCTGAGTGTCTGCGTGGTTCGGTGGGGGGTATTACGTAGTGCATAGGTGCATGAATGATTGACTCACTGTATGTGTTGAAGACAGCATGTCTGCAGGACTGTATGGGTGGATGAGTGTGTGTATGGGTGTGTTAGTGAGTGAATGACTGTCTCAATAGTGTCTCTATGAGTAACTACATATGTGTTTAACTAGTATATGTGACTATTGGTGTATATATGTGAGTATATGTGAGAGTGAGAGATTGAAAGAGTTCCTGTATGAATAAGTATGTGTTTCTATAAGTGATTGTTTAAAAGACTAAGTATGTGTAAGTTTCCGTAGAAGTAAGTGTGGTGGTGTGTGTATAACTGTATATGCCAGTAAATGTATGTTTGATTCTTTATTAGCATGAGTGACTATGTGTGTGAGTAACTCTATGGATAAGTGGCATTGTGTTACAGGATGTATAGGTGTATGAGTACATATGATGAGTGAGTACATGTATGAGTGACTGTACAGGACTGTTGGTGAATGAGTGGATGTGTATGTGGATCTTAGAATTACTGAAGAGGTTGTTGTAACTGGTATTGGTATGTCCATTGTTTTGAAAATGTTAGTCTCTATTTTTGAATGTGTGTATCAAAGGTTATATTAGGGTGAGAGGAGGTCTGCCACTCTATCACAAGGATGATGTCATCAGTGATGTCATTTGAGATGTCATCAGTGATGTCATGAGTGATGTCACTGACCATGTAATGAGTGATGTAATATGTGACGTCATCAGCAGTGCATTGCGGGGGCGCGAGTTATAGTTAGCTGAACTAACTATAACGGGGGAATTTCATTGGTTTTGTATGAGAGAAATGTCCAGCTAACTATAACATATGTGAAACCTATGGTTTTTTCAGTAAATTTGCAAGGTTTTTTAAATGCTAATTCCTAACTATAACGTGTGTGAAACCTTTGGTTTTTTCAGTGAATTTGTACGGTTTTTTAAATGCTAATTTTTGAATTATTTAATTAAATAATTTTTTTTAATAATAAAAAAAAAAATCCTATGTATTCATTTACATATTATCTGTATCCTTTTATTTGTTTTTTTAAAAGAAAAATTTCATCTAGGATAAAGTTGAACAGTTTTTTTAAGTCTTTGCAATTAATTTTTCTCCACTTTTTTTTTTTATATAAATTCTTAGGGTGCGCGCTCTGAGCGCGCTCCTAGTGCAATTTCGTAAGTTTTTTATGAATACCGTCGTACGTTATTTACGTACGCACATATACGTCATAGTGCGCGCTGGGAGCGCGCACCCAGTACGTATGCGTACGTACGTACGCATGCGTGCGTGCGTCCTACGCGCTCCACGCGGTTCACTTCCGCATACTCTTAAATTACGCGCAATAACGTTCGCGTATACGCGTGTTCAACATATGCGCGTTACATGCGCGCATATGACGTATGCACAAGCGCTCCTACGCGTTCGCGCATGTGTAATCACCAGGTGCGCGCTCGGAGCTTGCGCAGTGCGCGCATCTCGGGTTATATGCTTAATAAAACAACACTTCTTATTGGTTATCATTACTTTCAGTTTCTGATTGTTTCAACACCACACCCAATCCCCTCATGGCAAGTCATGTGATCAAGAATCATCACTTTTGATTGGTTTGAAGTACTTTCAGTTCCAGATTCTTCCCAAACCACACCTACTCCCCTCATTATTAGTTCTGATTCCTTTGGAGAAGGAGCTATTCTGTTGTTGAGAGACAATGGCTGAACAGCAACCATCTTCAGACAGTGACCAGGACACTCTTGAGAGGCAGAGGAGCAGGAAGCAGAAAGACAGCTTTATATGGCAGTTTTTCACTTTTCCAGAGGGACAAAAAAAGGTAAATGCACCTAAAGTTACATGTGTACTTTGTCAAAAAGTCTTGTCACGTGGGAATCCTAACAAGAAGTATTCTTTTAGCATTCACACTATGTTGAGGCATGTTGACAAAATGCATCCAGTGACTTTTCATCGAGCTTCTGGAGCAAACCCTCCATCTGCTTAACCGACGACATCTGCAGCAGCTCAGCCGAGCACATCTTCGGCAGCTCAGGCGAGCACTTCTTCTGCAGTGGTGCCTTTGCCTTCTTCCACACCTCGTTTTGGACCACCTTGTTTTGCGAGGTTGTCCACACGCTGCACTGATTGCGGTAAACTTATTTCTGTGTGTGAGACCAGTCTTTATCTCATTCAGAGAAAATTTGATGCGCATGAGTGCAGTAGGCCATAGATGTTTTTTCTTTTTTTTCGTTTTTCTCTTCCTGTTTCCCTCCTAACTCAAGGGCTCTTTTAAGAGCCACTTAAAAACTAAACCCCAAAAATTTTTGGGGTGGATTTTTTTTTTTTTTTTTCGGGGGGGGTGCGCGCACCCTGCGCGCACCCAAGGATGTTTTTTAAATTTTTTTTTTTTTTTTTTTTTTAAATTTAATGTACAAAAAGAGGTGAAGAAATGGAAGCATGAAAAGGGAGAATTGAGAAATACAAATATTTTTCACTTATTTTTAAAAAAAAAAAAATTATTTTGAAAAAATGTTTTTAAGTATTTTGCAAGGGAACAGAATTTTTTTTTTTTTTTCTTTCCAGTTCTGCAAAAAAAGAAAAAAAGTATTAATATCCAATCACACATTACAAAAAGCATTACATGTTTTTACATATTTTACAAAGCAATTTTTTGCCCTTGTTTTGCTGTTTTCAGAATTTTTTATTTTTCACTTAAAATAGTGAAAACAATTGTATTCATCATTTAACAGCGGGCAAAAAAAAAACAATCTGAAAGATTGTTTAAAAAAAGCCCTAAATCTTTCCTCACTAAAATATACCTTGTTAGAAATATTACATATATATTACAAGTACTTTTCTAGATGAATACAAATTTTCTAGACAAACCGTCTTTAAACCTTGTCACAAAAGCACACATGTCAAAATAATTTCTGTCAAAGGAGTCCACAATTGTTTTTATTACTTTTCCTTTAGGCCAAATAGTAATTTCAAAATCCTTTTTAAGTGATATCTTCAATTATAATCCTTTAAAATTACAAAAAATGCTTTGTTCAGATGCAGTTTTTAGTTTTCAAAATTTAGGTTTCAGAAAAATTAAATAAGAATTGGGTAAATCATAAGGCAAACGTTGCTTGAAAATCAATTGGGAATCATTACACTGTGTCCAGCCTTTTTCACATTTAAGATAAACTGTGTAATGTCCAGAAGTTACAGTAGGTCCTTCATGAAAAATTATTGCAACTGTAACAAAAGTTTTTCCAGAAATTGATAATTGTTGTCCTGTAAACTTCTTTATTAAAGTATCCAATTTTGAACCATCACCTCTACAACGTTGCATCATTAAAATTACATACTGACCATATTTCTGTAAAAATAACGTGGAAAACATGTCAGATTTACATTCAGTACATTACATGTTGTGATTGGCATCTTTAACTAATTTACTAAAAGTCACTGATTTACTTTGTGGTAATGGTAAAAATATGAACCTTTCTGAATCAACATTACTACTACATGTGTTCATACAGTTTTCACAGCAATGTTCCCATTTGTAAGAGACACCAAATAAGTTTTCTACTTCTACTCCTTCATCTTCAAGTACACTCAAAATATATATTAAGAATTCCTGTGCATCTTGCTGGACATTTTCTTTAAACTGTGTAGAACCACAACATACATCTAAAAGATTTCTAACATCAGAAGCAGTTTCTATTTTAGTTTTATCATTACTCAGCTTCTCATAAAGGAGAGAACAGAATCTTTTTTCATGATTTAGTATTATCTGCTCTTGCAAAAAATCAAGATAAAATACAACATTTAGCACTACATTTGCATAGCAGTTGACACCAGAGCTATTTTCAAAATGGCAACCAACAACCTCTTCAACACTGTCCTTTTTCTTTTTCCTTGCTATCACATCACTGTCCTTTTTTTTTTGTTCTGTTCATCCACATTACAGATATTTTCAAATCTCCTTTTCCGAGAAACAACATGTTTTTCAATCACAGGATACTGACCTAAATGAGGAGCATATGTTCTTCTTAATCTATTATACTCCTTTACACAGTTTGTATCAGCACTAACTTTTGAGTCATCAAAGTCTATCATAAATAAACCAGATAATGTTTTCACTCGTGACAAAGCAACATATGCCATACCTTCTTTGAACACAGTAGAACCAATGTTTACAAAAGCACTATCTACAGTCAATCCTTGAGACTTGTGAATAGTTACAGCATATGCTAGAGAAAACAGAAACAAATATAAGTCTTTCACAAGCATGAAACGAACTGAACAACGACAAATGTCTTTAACTTCTTCTATCTGATCAAATTTTATTTTTAAAAATTCAATTCCTTCTTTTTTCTTATAATTAATAAAACCCACAACTCTTCCAATAGCTCCATTCACTAAACCTTTTTCTACATCCAAATTTCTCCTTAAAATCACTCGACAATTCATGCAAACATATAGATTTTTTTCTAATCCAGCTGTTTTGGAAATGTTCTTCTCTAGTGAATCCAATTTATTTTTCAGTTTGCCTGTTAATGTAAAAGTAATTCTTTCATGCTGAATTTTGTCCTCTGCTTCCATATTCTTAATCTCTTCCTTTTCCAATTTCAAAAGTTCCTCATTGAATATTGAGCACTCACGTAGTGTTGGCATTAAGCAGATTACAGTATTTTTTTCTGCAATGTTCTGGTATATTTTCTCTGCAACTATTTCTTCATTTGGAAATAAATTATGTAGCAACCGACTCTGTAATGCTTTTTTGCCAACTTCTGTGAGTAGTCCAATTCTGATATCTTTCAGAATACTTGCATAATCTTCGTCGTTTGCTTGTCTCATATTGGTAGTGAGTTCTTTGTACTCAAAGAACGACCAAATATTCGCATTACCAATGCTTCCTAATGACTTCTTCGTGTCTTCATGTGTCACAGTATTAAACACTGGTTGTCCTTTAACTGGAGTGAGCTGTATAAGATCTCCAAAAACTATGACGTGTTTACCTCCAAATAACACGTCATAGTCTCTCTTAAGAATTTGTTGAATTCTTAAATGCACAAAGGCAAGCATTAAATTTGAAACCATGCTCACCTCATCAATAATGAGAACTTGCATCTTCTTCAACACTCTTGAAACTTCGAGGCATGCTTCTCCAGTTAGCTTGTGGTATTCTATTTTGTTCTCATGCTCCACTGGTAACATTAGCAAGCGTTGTAAGGTAATTCCTTTTATGTTATAGGCTGCTAACCCAGTTGAAGCAGTTACCACACAAGACAAATTTGAAGCTGTTTTTTTCTGTAGGTAGCTTCTGATGACTTTTATTAAGAAACTTTTACCAGTTCCAGCTTGTCCACTCACATACATCCTGATTGGTTCAAATGATGTGCATGAGCACTCTTTCTTTTCATGTAGTAATCCATGATCAATTTTTTAGGTGACTTCTTCATAAATTTGTTTTTGTTCTTCATTCAGTTGTTGTTCCAGATTTAGTAAGTCGATTTAATCTTCCTGTGCTTGATTCATAGCCGTTTCTACTTCAGTCATGGCTACTGCAGCTTCATTTTCTATGATTGGTTGTCCTAGGGGATCTTGACTAAGTGTCCCAGAACTTTGACTGTCTTGAGAACTGTCTCTAGCTACTTCAGCTGCAATTGTTGCTTCTTGTTCAATTTCTTCATTTAACATTTGAACATAAGTTGTGAAAGTACTGAATTCTATGCTATCTTTGCTAGCATTAAAAGAATCTTCATAGCTTTGAAATTCTCCCAGTAGTTTGTCCTCTGAACGCCATGGTTTAAACAGCTGTAGAAGAGCCAAGTAGTAAAATTCCTTTTTGTCAGTAGTGTCGCAACTCAGCTTCCTGTGATTTATCAAACTTCCTTTTGTTTGCTTCACCAAACATCCTTCCTCACCAATGACTTTATATTTTCCATTGTTGATGTCTTCTGTGGCTTTCCGTGAAAAAATGTAGTTCTGCAGCACTTCATAGAGACACATGTTCTCAAGATGATGACTTCTTTTTGGGTAATATGTGTCCAACATGTTTGTTTTCAAAATATCTGTACTTTCTGGGTCATTCTCGGCCAAGTATTCAATTTCTCCAACAGATTTCAGTACCCGATTTCTCATTACTGCAAGGCCTAAGCTTACCCAAATTATTCTTCTGGATTTCGAGTAAAGACTTGCAGATGATAACCTATCTGAGCATTCGTAGGATCCAATTTCTCGATGCAATAACATCTTTAAACTGAAACTGTACAGTTTCTTACTGACAGTCTTCTCGTGAGAAATCTCTTCCCACATTTCCTTCAATTCTGTTTTCTCAGATTTAGTGATGTAAGATGTGACATACCGAGCAACAGCAATAGAATTGTCTGCCACATACTGAATATCCATGTTAGCATTCCACATGGATAAAATGAGTGGGTTGAAGTCATTTATAAATTTTGACTCTTCTTTTCTTTTTAGGTTGTATGTTTTTTTGGGAGATTTTCTGGTTATAGTATGTCGCACAGCTGACATAAAACTGTTGACTCTTCCTTTTGAAAGAACAGGTCTAGGAAATCCAAATCGACGCTTTGTGTAGAATTTATCTTTGGTCTTGTACTTCCGTCGACAGTATTTTCCACACCGATGACTTTGGAAACGTAAAACTTGTTCTTTTAACTTTTTCTCTTCTGTACTTTTAGGTATAGCACATGTTGCATATTCTTCAATGAAGGATAACACTGCTTCATCAGCATCTGTTCCAAACTTTGGGGCATCCTTGATCCACAACAGCATATGAATATGAGGAGCACCTCTTGCCTGGTACTCTTTTCTCCAAAAGAAATCCACTACTTCTCCAAGAGGTGGATTTTTTTTATTGCAGATGAAGGACATAATAGCCTCAAATCTATGATTGAAATATCTGCAAACATTAACCGGATCCAATGAGCACAGTTCTCCTGCTGTCTTGTATTCAATGTTTTTAATGTTTGAATTTGCCTCTCGTAGAAAATCCAGTAAATCATCCCAAGCGTACTCGGCACAGCTTAGGGTTAGAAACCATGTAGGAGTTCCTAAATTCCGTAACATGCATTTTAATTCACCATGGCGTCGGTACCAATATTCATTTGTCCCACGCTGACAAGCCATCAGATTTATCAGTTGTGTTTCCAAATGATCATCTCGGTGCTGCACTTTCTCCATAAAATCCTTAGCAGACACATTATGTAGATGTACTCCACTTTTTAAAATGTGATTTACTGCATAAGATAATGCAGACAAGTCGCTTTCAAATAAAAGATGAAACAAATAAGGAATACTTTGACGAAATCTTGAATCTTCAGCATATAGTCTTGTAGTCCGATACTCAGAAGCTGGAATCTGTTCTGGGCGTTCATCGTATCATCCACCTTTTCCTGTAGGAAACAGCTGAGGAAAACATCGAGCTTCCAAGCTCTTCTCCCATACACTCACGGGAGTTCCTTTTGCTTTCTTCATCTGAAACAGATCAATAGTGTCTCCCATAACTTCTTTTGAATGAAGAGGATGTATGCTAAAATGTTCATAAATTTCTTCTTCCTTTGACTTGTCCACTTTTTCGATTTGACCAGTTGGTGTTTCTGTGTCTTCTTGTAAATCTTCTTCTTCTTCATCTATATAAATTGATTCATACCATTTATTATTCCTTTTCAAATATAAATTTGCTCTTTGTACTTTCCGTACATCTACCAGCTCCTGCCAAATCTTCTTATTCTTTGCAGGTACACCATTAACCAGAATAACTAATGGTTCAGTTTCCAAAGTATCTGCATCAATAGTTTCCATATTTTTTTCAAATCCAAGGGCAAATACACCACTCTTCCTTTTAAACCTCTCAGTAAATCTGAAGGAGGTAATTTACCAGTTTTGGGCTCCATACGTACTATGGTCTGGAACGGATGAACACATTGAATGAGTATAGCTCATATGTATTTAAATCAGAAAGTTCGGCAGGAATAGCATCCAATTCTAAATTATTATGTACGGCTCTGGTCGGCATTCTATTTTCTTCTAACTTGTTATAACAGTATTTACAAATACGCTGATCTTCACCCAATTCAAAACAATTTTCAAGAAATATATGTGTTGCAAAATCTTTCCACTTATAATTATCTTCATTTTCACTTTTTTTATACAGATCAACATTCCTTGTTCGAATTTTATAATGGCTTCTGCGGCAACAAATACAAGTAATATTTGGTCTTTCATTAGAGATGATAGTAAATTTTGTCATTTCATCCTCAACATTTTTAGTAATAATGAGTTCTACATTCTGTTCCTCATTTTCCTCATTAACTGTGTCCTTTTCTGCACTTTCTTGTTCTGGACCAAAGTAACAAAACTGAATCTCATCAGTAACCTTCACTACATCTGATACAGATCCACGGAACAGAGTATTATTCAACTCATTTAACTTTACTGCTAGGGGTGGGCGGAATTTGCGGAATTAACCTTCGCAAATTATCGCGAGAATGTTTAAAATTATCGCAAACAAGCAGAAATATCGCGAAGATGCGGAAGTTTTTTTCCGGCATGTTCGCGCGATTTTCTGCATGGTTGCGGGTCGCCAACTTACCCATGTGGCTGCTTGCGGGCGCGGCCATCTTGTTTTGAGTTGTTCTCGCGGTGCATGATCGCGAGAAGAAAGACGTGATCGCGCGACGCATGACGTCACTGCGGGCGCGAACTGTCGCGAGACAGCGCAAATGGCTAAAAACAATACAACATCTTATGGAGAACGCGACCGGATCAAGAAAACTTGTCGGCGAACGCAGGGAATCAGGTAAGGCGATCGCGCGCGCGCGAGAATGTATCATTTTACAGCGCGAGCAAGAAACAAATTATCGCCAAGCTGCGGAAACCGGAATTTTTGACATCTTCGCGCTCTCCGCGGAACGCAAAAATGTCAAATTATCGCAATTTCCGCGAACGGAACGAAATTTTTGCCCAGGCCTATTTACTGCTGGACTTTTAGCAAAATACAATGTTCTCACAAACTTTCTCATTTCAGTATGATGAACAGCCAGCATCCTAAAATGATGAAAAACACTTTTACACACTTTTCTAGATAGACAAGCCCGAGAATGTCCCTGCAAACCAGTATTCTCTCTCACTCTGCATGGATCTAGTGTTTGAAGCACCTTCATCTTCTGTTTTACACTCTTTTTACTATATTCTCTTAGAAAGTCACGTAATTTATCAATAGATTCCTGACGCAAAGTACAAATACTACTACAGTTCCAAGTGTACACTGGGGCTTTTGGACGTCTCCCCATATCCTCAGCAGCCATTACTTCTTCCTCATTTCTTGGGACCATTTTCTCTTTTTCCATCACACAACCATCCTTAACTTCATATGCTCTACCATTGGTGTCAACTGCATGCAACAAACTATTACTTTGAAGATAACTCTCTTCATTAAAAAATGGTTCAGTACTTGAACTATGTTTCCATTCTCCCAAGAACACTTTACAAAAGTTACTTTTTTTCACTTCTCTTTTCCTTTTGCTTTGTGACTTCATTGCATTCACTAATTTATCTAATCTACGCATCCTATTCAAAATTAGAATAAAAAGTTTTCTTTTTATTTCCAAAGCCTTACTTCCAATATTTTCTATAAAAAACATTTTCTTAATAAATTTTGATTTTTTCTTATATTTTTTCACATCCTTTAGCAAATTTAACATCACTCTTCTCTGAAACATTTTTCGACGAATGTTTTTAAAATCTAATTTTCGTGTTAAATCTGTTTTACATACTTCTGATTGTATATTAGCTTTTGTTTTTTGCTGTTGACTCTGTTGTTGCTTTGTACATAAAACACTGTTTGTTTTACATTTATTTTTGCAATTTTTTTGTTTTTTGAAGATCTTTTTTAAGAAATCTCTACTCTGCTTACCAGTAGACTTTTTCTTTTTGCCATCACCAGCTTCTCATCCTATTTTTTTTCCCCAGTTTTGTCCAGATATACTTGTTGTTGCTTTTCTTTCCTCTTTCTTGTCCTTAAAGGCATTTTTTTATTTTTTCACTGTTGCTCAGCAATACCTGCAAGAAACTTACCTTTTTGTAATTATAATTCATTAAAATATTTTTTAAGCTTTTCATTAATTTCAAATGTTTTTCCATTTGCCTCTCATTTGTGATTTACTAATTTGTGCACAGTGCTAACCACCACAGTTGAAAAAAAACAAGCTGCCCCTTTCCTGCAAGTGCATGTTTTACAGAACAACTGCAACACAAATTATATCTGTGGCCACAATTCCTGTGCGCACACAGCCTCATGGTGTGCGTCTAAGCAGAAAACAGAATTTGATTTGCAAATTCAAAGCACATTTACTACTGTGGTAGATCAAGTGATAATTGCTGTTACAGCCTGACACATTTTCCTTATAGTTTACAGAGACAGAAAAGAGCACATTTCCTAACAGCTACTTCATACCATAAGCATCTGCAACCTGGGTGAGTGTTTAGAGTAGAGCAAAGAAAATGAGGCCTTGATGATGTTTTTATGTGTTTGCGTTATATACTGCTTTCTGAAACATCACACAGAGCTAAGTACTACGCATGGGAGTGTTGGAGAAGCTGCTGCGTGTGTGCCAAGAGTGTGTTTCTGCAGACTATGTATTGTCAGCTGCAAGAGAGATGAGCAAGGAGACTTCCAGAACTGCATGAAGACTGCAGGGATGTATGTAACAGTGCATGTGTGCTAAGGGATAATTTGTGTAAAGACAACAGGCTGCCCCTTTCCTGGGACTGCAATTCTTACTGAACAACAACTTCACAAATTAAATCTCTGCCCACAATTCCTGTGCGCACACAGACTCATGCCATCATTTTAGGAACATAACACAGGCTGCCCCTTTCCTGGGACTGCATTTCTTTCAGAACAACAACTTCACAAATTAAATCTCTGCCCACAATTTCTGTATACACACAGACTCATGCTATGTTTTTTGGAACAAAACAGTGTTCCTGAATAGTACCAAATTACTGTTACAGCCTGACACATTTCCCTTATCATTTACAGAGGCAGAAAACAGCACATGTCCTAACAGCTCCTTGAGACCATGACCATGTGTTACAGGGTGAGTGATTAGACTAGATCAAAGAAAATGAGGCCTTGGTGACGTTGAATGTGTTTGCATTACACAATGCTATCTGCAACATCACACAGAGCTGAGTACTACACATGAGAGTGTTGGAGAAGCTGCTGCATGTGTGCCAAGAGTGTGTTTCTGGAGACTATGTATTGTCAGCTGCAAGAGAGATGAGCAAGGAGACTTCCAGAACTGCATGAAGACTGCAGGGATGTATGTAACAGTGCATGTGTGCTAAGGGATAATTTGTGTAAAGACAACAGGCTGCCCCTTTCCTGGGACTGCAATTCTTACTGAACAACAACTTCACAAATTAAATCTCTGCCCACAATTCCTGTGCGCACACAGACTCATGCCATCATTTTAGGAACATAACACAGGCTGCCCCTTTCCCGGGACTGCAATTCTTACTGAACAACAACTTCACAAATTAAATCTCTGCCCACAATTCCTGTGCGCACACAGACTCATGCCATCATTTTAGGCACATAACACAGGCTGCCCCTTTCCTGGGACTGCAATTCTTACTGAACAACAACTTCATAAATTAAATCTCTGCCCACAATTCCTGTGTGCACACAGACTCATATCATCATTTTAGGCACATAACACAGGCTGCCCCTTTCCTGTGACTGCATTTCTTTCAGAACAACAACTTCACAAATTAAATCTCTGCCCACAATTTCTGTATACACACAGACTCATGCTATGTTTTTTGGAACAAAACAGTGTTCCTGAATAGTTCCAAATTACTGTTACAGCCTGACACATTTTCCTTATCATTTACAGAGGCAGAAAACAGCACATGTCCTAACAGCTCCTTGAGACCATGACCATGTGTTACAGGGTGAGTGATTAGACTAGATCAAAGAAAATGAGCCTTGGTGACGTTGAATGTGTTTGCGTTACACAGTGCTATCTGAAACACCACACAGACCTGAGTGCTACACATGGGAGTGTTGGAGAAGCTGCTGCGTGTGTGCCAAGAGTGTATTTCTGGAGACTGTGTATTGTCTGGTGCAAGACAGATGAGCAAAGAGACTTCCAAAACTGCATGAAGACTGCTGCTCATTTGCGATTAAGTGATTTCTGCTGAGTGCTAACCACCACATTTGAAGAAAACAAGCTGTCCCTTTCCTGCAAGTGCATGTTTTACAGAACAACTGCAACACAAATTATATCTCTGGCCACAATTCCTATATGCACACAGCCTCATAGAGTGCGTCTAAGCAGAAAACAGAATTTGATTTGCAATTTCAAAGCACATTTACTACTGTGGTAGAACAAGTGATAATTACTGTTACAGCCTGACACATTTTCCTTCTAGATCACAGAGGCAGAAAAGACCACATGTCCTAACAGCTACATCATACCATGAGCATGTGCAATCTGGGTGAGTGACTACACTAGAGCAAACGAAATGTGCCTTGGTGACGTTGAATGTGTTTGCGTTACACAGTGCTATCTGAAACACCACACAGAACTGAGTACTACACATGGGAGTGTTGGAGAAGCTGCTGCGTGTGTGCCAAGAGTGTGTTTCTGGAGACTGTGTATTGTCTGGTACAAGACAGATGAGCAAAGAGACTTCCAAAACTGCATGACGACTGCTGGGATGTATGTAACAGTGCATGTGTGCTAAGGGTTATTTTCAGTTTTGAACATATGGCAACTACCTGTGCCTTTGCTATTTTGAAAGGGAAATCTACCCTGTTGGTTTCAAATGTTTTAGCTTTTGCCTCTCATTTGCAATTAAGTGATTTCTGCTGACTGCTAACCACCACATTTGAAGAAAACAAGCTGTCCCGTTCCTGCAAGTGCATGTTTTACAAAACCACTGCAACACAAAATACATCTCTGGCCACAATTCCTATATTCACACAGACTCATGCTGTGTTGGTAGGCACAAAACACAGGCTGCCCCTTTCCTGGGTCTGCAATCCTTACAGAACAACAACTTCACAAATTAAATCTCAGACAACAATTCCTATATGCACACAGACTCATGCTGTGTTGGTAGGCACAAAACACAGGCTGCCCCTTTCCTGGGTCTGCAATTCTTACAGAACTAATGCTAATTTCCAATGTGCTTCCTCTCTTTTCTTTCAAAGAGATTTCTGCTAAATCCTAACCATCACAATTAAAAACAAGCTGTCCTTTCCTTTCAACTGCAAGTCTTACTTTTCAACAGCAACGCAAATTAAATCTCTGTCAACAATTCTTCTCTGCACACAGACTCATGGTTTGATGGTAGGCACAAAACAGTATTCCTCATTCTTACCAGTACACATAAACTTATTGTGAAAACATAGTCCATAATATCTTACAAGTTCAAAACAGTTAAATATCTCGCAAACCTCAAAATGTAAAACATAACTTTTGAAGAAGATTCACAATTCTAATATTTATCTCAAAAATCACCACATACATCCCCTCTCAAACTCATAACTCACCTTTTAAAATAGTTAGTTGAGAAACAAATGTGCCACTCAAACAGCAGACTATCAGAGTCAGAATATCAGAGCTCCACACCTCTCTCCTCTCTCCAGAACCAGTAAATGGCAATGTTTCCCTCTCTTTTTTCACACATATACATGTTAATTTCAAATCTCAGTGCTTCCCACTTTTTTTCAAATGGAATCACACGTTTCTATTGGTTGAAAACTTCAACCCCTTTCCAAATGTACCCTTCCCCCAACTTGTCTCCTGCCTGCTACCATAGCAACAGGTCATGGAACACTGCTGTGAGGAGAGAGGTCAGAAGTTCAGCAGACAATGTTTCATATCCAAAGAGCAAGAGTGCTTGACTTTTCAAACCTAACAGCAAATCCATAGTAATGTTCTTTGGTAACACATTTTTCTGAACCAATACAAAACATGCTTTTTAAAATTTAAACATACAGCCTAGTTTTTAGTGTAGAATGGTTTGAAACAGCCAATGAGTTCTTTTTATAAAAAACCTATGTGTGCCTCCATTTTTCAACTGTCTTTCATTTCATATTGCCTTTCTACTGAAAGACACCTCCTGAGTGCATCCAGATCTCCTTGGAAGATGTTCACAGTGTGGATTGTAGGTCACAGCTATGTCTTCTGGAGTGAAAAATTTGCAGAAAAAAGAGGTATGGTGAGAGACCTTGCTTTGCCAAATGTAGACATTAAATGGATTGGTCAGAGAGGGTTAAAGTGGCACCAATTAATGCCTTTGGTAAAAACCTTTCTACATCTCCCACAGCCTAACCTTATTATTGTGCACTGTGTTGGAAATGACCTAGGCACTTTAACTGGGGTAAGTCTGGAAATGCTTATTAAGGACACCTTTGTGCAATTGATGTCGCTTTTTACACAAACTGCCTTTGCATATTCTAACATATGCCAAAGGCAAAAGTGGAAGTGGTCCAACCAATTTTGTCCGCAGATTGACAAAGCAAGGAAGCACGTCAACAAATCTGTTTCTGCTTTCCTCAGAGACTATGGTATGGGTTCTATATACCACAACAACTTGCGTTACAACATTCAAGACATTTATAGAGGAGATGGTGTACACTTCACTGATGAAGGCAACAGAGTCTTCCTCTTGAACTTTAGACTCTGCATCGGTACTTACTTGTAGGTACCAAAAAACACACAATAAACACAAGGGCTCTTTTTAGAGCCACCTTATATCTTTTTACTTAATTGCACATTTTTGTAAAATTTTTTGTTTTTAAAATGTTTTCGGGTGCGCGCTGGGTGCGCGCACTCGGCGATATTTTTTCTCAAAATATAAATCTTTTTTTTTGCCCTACAAGGTCCTACTGTGACCCCCTTACAATGCCTAGTGGGTCAATATCTCCCCACTCTGCCCCCTTTTCAAGTTCTCCCCCTTTGTTTATCTCCCCCTCTTTATGCGAGAGACAAAATGGCGGCCGCCGCTTCCTGATTTCCACCGATTCGAATGTTTACTGACATCTAACAACCAATCAGAATGAAGCTCGCGCACGGCAAGGTGCGCACACAGGGCTTGCTCAGTGTGCGCACGGTACGCGGGTACAGATATATATATTGATTTAAATGCTATTTTCTCTGGAAATACTGAACAGATTTACACCAAACCTGCAAAAGGCACTTCATGGACCTTATGGCTACCTCTCTGCCAAATTTCACATAATTCTGTTCAGCCGTTCGGGCTGTAGCTGCGACTAAAGTCCCTATGGAAAAATGCATGGGGAAAACGTGTTTTGGAACCCCCCTTTTTTCTTGGCCCCCGCTTGACGAATCACCCTGAAACTTTCAGGGTAGGAGCTGAGCGAAGCGCCCCATTAGGTTTGAAAATTTCGCGAGGCTTCGTCAACCGGCGCCAAAGTTATTCAAAATAGAATTTTGAGATTTCCTATGGAAACACGGTCCTAACTATAACTACCTACTGTCGACCGCCAGTAGGTAATATATATATATATATATATATATAGGAATAATTTGTCACTGTGCGGTGAAAGTAAAGAACGCACTCTCTCGATTGTAATATTGATGGTGGTTTATTCAGGTAGCTGCCATGCCCCAACGCGTTTCGGTCCTGTACTGGGACCTTGATCACGGGTAAACTTTACACGGGGACTGGGCGTCATTTATTTCTATTGCCCCACAGTTACTTCCTGTTTTCGCAGTGCATGGTGGTTAACGTAGTTTTATAAAATGTAAAGTGCTCAATACATTAAAAAAAAAATGTTTGTGCCCAGTGCTCAGTGTGTGATATATAGTAACACATTTAACTTCATATATGTGTAAATATGACAAATCTCATTATTAGTCAGATTCTTTAAATGATAATTACTTCATGCTCTCCAGTGAGCCTATTTAATGATACAATTCATGAATTTATCAGCTCTCTGGTGAGCATTTTATCAATTAATCATCAATGCACAGTTTTAACGATTTTAAAGATTTTCTTAGGGAATGTTTACAAATGTACATAAAGTTCCTCGTCCTGGTTGAGGCCTCTAGGGGTTAGGGTCCTGAATGTTATGATGTGTTTGGACTCCCTTTGTCGCAGAGTCTTTTCGCGATTTCCTCCTCTTTCTCTTTCTGGAATTTGTTCGACAGCCCAATATTTCAAGCATTCCCATTTGCTTTGATGTTGATTTTCCATATGCTTGGCTATTGCATTAGAACGATCGTTATGTTTGATTGCTCGGATGTGTTCCAGGATTCTTTTCTTCACTTCAAAGATGGTACTGCCTATGTAGCGTAATTTACACGGGCACTCCACCATGTAAATTACATATTTGCTTTTGCAGGTCAGATGTTGTTTAATTTTCCATTTGGTGCCTATGTTGTATTCGATCTCTTGTTTGTTTGTTGCAATTTTGCAAGACTTGCATTGCTTACATGGCCAGAATCCTTCTCTTTGTAGCCAGGTAGTTGTTAGAGCATCTTGGAAATGGCTGTGTGTTATTTTGTCTCCAATGTTTTTGGCTCTGCGATATGTGATGTTGGGGTGATCACCCATTATTTTTGTTAGTACTGGATCCAGTTGTCATATACCCCAGTGTTTCTTGATAATTTTAATTAGGCATTTATTTTCTGCACTGTATGTTGTTATGAGTCTTATTTTTACTTGATCTTCTGATTCATTTTTAGTTGTTGTTTTCTTTAGTATGTCACTTCGTTTTTGAATCAATACTTTCTGTAGACTCTTTTCAATTACTTTTTTGGGGTATTTACGCATTTTGAATCTGTTGCTCGCTTGGTTACTATGTTTTTGAAATTCAGTATCCGCAGAGCAATTCCTTCTGAGTCGTAAGAACTCTCCATATGGAATACTCCATTTTAGAGAATCATTATGGAAGCTCTGACCGTGTAGAATCGCATTGGTCACTGTTTTTTTGCGGTGTAAGGTGGTTTGTAAGGAACCATTTTCAACATATACAGTTGTATCTAGGAATGTCACTTTTTTGGCATTGATTTCATAGGTGAATTTTAATTTCGCCACGTTGTTATTTAGTTTCTCAAAATATTTGAGGAACTCCAATTCAGTGCCATCCCAAATGATTAACAAATCATCTATGAAGCGAAGCCATAGTATGTTTTTTTCCAAGAATGCATCATTTTCTTCTGACCAAGCGATCTGCTGCTCAAACCAACCCATTGTTAAATTGGCGTAATGAGGAGAAAATGAAAACCCATTGCACAACCTTTGATTTGTTTATAGATTTGTTTGTTAAACAAAAATATGTTGTTGTAAAGGCATAGGGTGATCATTTCTATTAGCATGACATTGTGCTTTTGATATTGAATATTCCTTTTATCTAAAAAGTACTTGCATGCCTGAATGCCAGTCGGATGTTCGATATTCGTGTACAACAAAATTACAGCCATGGTGACGAGTTTATAGGTTGGTAGCCATGTAATTCCTTCTAATTTTCGTAGGAGGTGTATATATATATATATATAACCTACTGGCGGTCGCCTGTAGGTAGTTATTATTATTGAATCTTCATGAAATTTTCCAAACTAATTCTTTGTTTATATCAGCTCCTATGTGGGAAGTTTGGGGGTGATTTGTCAAGGGGGGGCCAAGAAAAAGTGGGGTCCCAAAACGTGTTTTCTCCATGTTAATTTCCATAGGAAACTTTAGACAAGGCTACAGGTCGAAAGGGTGAAAAGAATTACCCCAAATTTGGCAGGGAGAAGGGTCTTGGTCTAGAAAGCATGCTTTTTTTATTTCTTGTAAATTCGTTCAGTAGTTTTTGAGAGATATCAAAATTTACAGATATCGATATTTGGGAATTCTGCCATCTGATTGGCTGAGGCGTTACGAGCACGAGCTTGTTGCTGATTGGCTGGGAGCGGTGCGAGCGGTTGCATCTAGGAAGTGTTGGCCGCCATTTTTTGATTCCGTAGAAGCGATAAGGTGAAAAAAGGGGGGGAAAGGGGGAAATAGGAGGGTAGAAGAACTGTAACCTCTGTGGGGTGTTTAGGGTATGCTATAGAGGGGGTGCGAAGCAAAGTATTTACCCCTACCGGTGTGTAAGTGGTGGGCTAAGGAAATTAAGTGAGATATTGGGTAGAGTCTGATGCGGGTAAGGTAAGCTGGTGCAGGACTCGGGGATTAAAGCGTGAGTCCAAATTGTGTGTCTTATGCTGTGAAGTCATGTGCTGTGGCCGCTGCACTACAGTTTTGGAAGTAGTGTCCAGATGTGTTTATAACTACTAGGATGAACTACTGACCCGTACTGGTATAAGTCCTGGGGTACGGAATATATGCGAGGTATTGTCTAGAGTCTCATGTTGCTACGCTGAGCTGCTGCCGGAGTCGGGGATTAAAGCGTGAGCCCAAACTGTGTGTCATATGATGTGAAGTCATGTGCCACATCTGTGCAAGTGTTGTCAGCATGTAGTTATAGGTACTTGAATGAACTTTTGTTTAGAACATTGTAGCTTGTATATGGTGCTTAGGTGGTGTTGTATAGGGAGTGCAAAGGTAAATCAGTATGGTATTTGTAGAGCACAAACTACTCACCCCTATCGGTGAGTAGAGCTGGGGATCAAAGCGAGAGGTCTGTGCTGAAAAGTGAGATGGTCTGGCCGCTGCGTCGCAGCTGTGTGGAGAATACATTTTGGAGAGGTTGCAGGAGTTGGCGTTATATGGCCCTAAAATAGGGGGCCTAAATTGTAAGTTATAGGGTGGCTCTAAAAAGAGCCCTTGTGTTCATTAGTTGGAGCTACATATAAGTGCGGATGTACAGCTTCAAGTTATTCAGGAAAACTCGATTTCCCTGATCTCTGAAGTGTTCTCCATCACTTCTGTATATATCCGCCATATCAAAACGTATGTTGTTGTTGTATATGGACCCCATTTTGTGGTCTCTGAGGTATGCAGAGACAGCTTTGTTGACTTTTTTCCGAGAATTTTCAATCTGAGGACAAAATTGTTTGGACCATTTCCACTTCTGTCTTTGGCATATATTGGAATATACAAAGACAGTTTGAGGCAAAAGTAACATCAATTGTCCAAAGGTGTCCTTCGTAAGCATTTCCAAATCTACCCCAGTCAATGTGCCTAGGTCATTTCCACCACAGTGCACAATCATGAGGTCAGGGTGTTGGAGATGCAAACAGATTTTAACCAAAGGCAACAATTGGTGCCACTTCAATCCTATCTGTCCAAACCATTTAATGTCCACATTTTGTAAACCTAGGTCTAAGTCAATACATCTCTGTTCTGCATACCTCTTGCACCCGAAAACATAGCTATGTCCTACGATCCACACTAGCATTTTGAAGGTATGGCTGGAAGGTATGGAAAGATGTCTGTAGCTCATGCAGTTCCTTCGTAGAATAAGAGATATGTTTAAAGATGGGGAACTAGTTTATTTTCGCATACAAAACGGTACCTGATTGGGAGATGAAAAACATTGATTTTTAAAAGTAGGGTGCACATTCGTTTTGTGGAAAAGTATGTTTGTGATTGGTAAGAAAAAGCAGTTAGCACGTACATATTATAGGATAAAATTTGCTCAACTTAACCACACCTGCTACTTGCATTTGGAAGGCACTGTTTGAACTTAAAACAATCGTGAACTTTTAACCTGCACGTGCCGGTAAATGTTTGAGAAAATGTTGCAAAAAAATATCGTTAGGTTTAAAAAAATTGATGAACTTTTAACCTCCACGTGTTGTAGAATGTTCTAGAAATTGTGTTGATAGAATACTTTGTATTTCTGACTTCGATGTGTACTTGAATATTGAAAAAACTATTTATATGCAAAAGTGGAAAGACAGTAATAGAGAGGATTTTTTAAAGCTAAACGAATCAAGGAACTATTTTAATTTGTTCTTGATTACCTACTGGCGGTCGCCAGTAGGTAGTTATCACTGTTAACGACCTGAAAGTGCGGAGTTGCTCAGAGTGGCATGGTGGTGATATGATATGGTGCTACACTCGGGTATGAAACCGAGAGTCTAAACCGTGAGGTCATTGCTGTAAAGTGATGTGGTCTGGTGTTTGCAGTATACATGTGCAAGTAGTGTTAGTAGGCGTTTATACCATACAGGGAGTGGGATGCGAACTACTGACCGCTACTGTGTGTTGATAGTATACCGGAAGTGGGAAGCGAAGTAGTTACGCCTACCGGTGTGAAGACTTGGGGATGAAACCGAGCTGATTGCTGTAAAGTGATGGGCTCTTGGCGGTGTAGGATACTAGCCGCTGTAGTATAAGTGTGTAAGTAGTGTTAGTTTGCGTTTATAGTATTTAGAGAGTGGGAAGCGAGCTACTCATCCCTACGGGTGTGAAGACTCGGGGATTAAACCGTGAGCCCAAATTGTGAGCTCATTGCTGTAAAGTGATGTGCTCTGGGCGCTGTAGCATACTTGTGGAGGAAGTGTTAGTTTATGTTTATACAAAATAGGGAATGGGAAGCGAAAGTCTTACCCTTACCGGTGTCAAGACTCGTGGATGAAACTATGATCTCATTGCTGTAAAGTCATTTACTCTGTGTAGTATTCCATTGTAAGTCATAGTAGAATGTTAGTATGTAATTCTACTAGAATCTAAGGGGAATATTATCAAGGAACGGCGTTAAAATTATCGCCACTTTAACGGCCATAATGGGCTTGATAATACGCCTTAGAGAATTCCAATAGAAGCCCATGTTAACATGAGAACATTGGCTTCTATTGGGAATTCTCTACGGCATATTATCAAGCCCATTATCGCCGTTTTAGTGGCATTTTCCTGCAGCTAGAATGTAGGGTTAGAATGTAGGGCTGTCATGAGGGGAACCTTGCGGAGTTTGTACACGGTGCTGGATTAGACGGTTGCTTTGCTGTCTGCTCCTGTTGGTGGTTGTTTCAGGTGTTTTGATTTCTTGTAATAAAGCTACTTATTGGATTCACTGCTGTCTGCCTCTTCACTACATAAATTTGGCGACGAGTGGGAGAAGGGAAAAAGAAGGCACCACTCAGCAATATTTCAAAATTGCTTGCGTTGTGCTGAAGACCCGTTTTGTTCGTGTAGCTGTTTCTACTCATGCCAGCGTCGTCGGCTCATTGAACTATGTCATCCGACTTCTGGTAGGATTTATATTTTTAGATTTTGCGCTTCCTCTGCTTCTTCACTACATTCTGGTCGCTGTACTACACATGTGTAAGTAGTGTTAGTATGCGTTTATTCTAACAAATGCATCATGGTAGTAGGGAGGGCGACCTCTCAGGCGCAGCTCATACAATGCCCCGTGGTGTGCATTCGCTGGACATTTGTGTTTGCTATTAGAGGGTGGTGCATGGCTTCCACATTGTGATTACAATTACTTGTTCGACTACTTGAAGCGGGAGGAGGAAAACCTTGTATCGCTGTAATAGAGGGGATGCGAATGGTAAAAATGGAGAGAAAAGAACAAAAAAAAAAAGCGGGGTCTCACCCGTTCTTTTAAATGAGGCCCCTGGTGGGTGGGTAATGTTCCATGGCCAGTCCAATTATTTATATTGCAGGGTCCCTGTAGGACTGGGGATCTTAATGTCACATGTAAATTAGGCGCGGAAGGGCACAGAGACGTTTTGCAGCATAGGAGGGCGCCAACTTCCCAGGTATTGTTTACGAATTGTTCGGGGGGTTCGAGGCCAACTGAAGTCCGGGGATCACCACACTCCGGGTCTTTATTTAAATATGCAGGGTGGGCCTCGACAGTCCCTGAAGCCTCGGTGGTCCTAGGCAGTGTCTTATTTGTTCAGTAATCACACGGGCAGTACTTATGGTGTTATAAAGTGATACACTCATAGAACTCTTGCAGTTGTACAATTACCCAGGCTTCATTTGTCTAATAGTCAGTTAGATTATGTTTTGTAGGTGCACTCTAATATTAAATAATGTTGTCCTTAAAATCTCCTATAAACAGATGATTTTCACAATAAACAATAGACAAGTGTCGTCAGAAAAAGAAGACCTATACACTCAGTTATTTATTTGAAAAATAAGTAACCTTTATTAAAACAGAAATAAATAACGTGGGTTGAACTCCAGTGGAAGCAGCGTAGGAAACCTGCAAGACAAAAATGAAACATAAATATGTGTGCTATGTGGAAGAGGTAAAGAAAGGTAGTCCGAATGAAAGGACCATAGTGAGAATGGAAGGGAGGGGGAGTGGGTGGAAGGGAGAAGGGTAGGGAGAGTCAAACGAAGAGATGGAGGAGGAGACAGAGCGTCGGCCTATTGCACCCAGCCCTTAGTGTTTACCCTCTGCCACCTGCTTGTCTAGGATGCTGGGGTCTGCGAGAAAGAGTGTGGTTCAGCAAGTCCTTAAAATTAAATACATGAGGCCAGAAATTATGGGCCATATTAAGAAGGCGATAAGGGGTTGATAATATACCCTTGTAAATTCCCTTAGAAGCCCAGGTTCTGGTGTGAACCTGGGCTTCTATGGGAATTTACAAGGGCATATTATCAACCCCTTATGGTCGCCTTAGCGGCAGTTTCCTGTCGCTAAAGTGTTGATAATGTTATCGCCGTTCTTTGATAATATAGTCCTACATTATTAGCTACGGGAAAATCGCTTGCATGCATCTGTGCACCCATGGTGCTGCACCCCAACCTCTTCCCACGCACTGTGCTCAATTGTAGGTCTTGCACACCGAGGCTTCACTGCTCACCTGCCACCACTGGTGTGTCCCACGACGTGTTGGTGCAAGCTCCTAGTCCGGGGTATGTTTGTACGATAGACCAGGTCTCCGGTCGGGGACGGTATCTTGATTCCACGATGGAAGGTGTCAGAATGCCAGGGCATCATTGCGAGGTCAGCTCCCGCTCCGTCCTTCTTGTGGCAATCAATGGAATGTCTGAAAAGGGAGAAATAATGTAATGGTGGAAACGTCTGGAGGTAAATGAAGGTTTATTTCAAGCTTGATAGAAAATTGGAGTTGAGTGCATCCTTCGTTTTTGAAGTACGATCTACCAACTGTTAGTGGTTATCGTGGTTCAAAGAGGAATTGGAGTGCACGAGAATACACAAGGTTAAATAATAATATGTTATGCCCACGTTCACATACAAAGGAACAGAGCGCATGCTAGAAGCATAATGTGCTTGTGTAATGCAGTGGCGGGAGCCTGTGTGCATGCGCACTTAGTAAGGAGCTCACTACAGTGTCCTAAAAGCCAACGCCATGTGTCTGTAGGGCAGCGTTGCCCACTGGCTCAGGCCTACAGTACGGTCCAGCAGGTCCTTAAAATTGGACCGATGTGACTGAATGAGGTCAGAGATCACATCATATTGCACAGCAACATCGCTTTTTCGCATGTGCGCACTCAGGGTGATGCACCCCACCACTCCCGCAGAACTGCCCTAAACAGGTGTCTGTAGGCCTACCTTATGGTATAGCAGGTATTTAAAATGAGACAGAGATGTGACTGAATGAGGTCAAAGATCACATCATAACACATGGCAATATCGCTTATTTGCACGTGCGCAGTCTGGCTGATGCATCCCATACCTACTGCAGCACCACGCTGAAGAGGTGTCTGTAGGGCAGCGCTGCCCGCTGGCTCAGGCCTACAGTACAGTTCAGCAGGTCTTTAAAATGAGACAGAGATGTGACTGAATGAGATCAAAGATCACATCATAACACATGGCAATATCGTTTGTTCGGACCTGCGCAGCTAGGCTGAAGCACCCCACCCCTCTCGCCACAGCGCGCGCAATTGGAGGCCCTGTGCACACAGGCCGCTCTGCTTACCTGCTGTCATTGCTGTGTGAGCAAACACTACGGGCAGCAGTGCTCACAATTCAGATGGAGTGTTGATTGCAGGAGAGTGTACACCTCATGGATCCCTTTCGTAGACGACAGGCAGTAGGGCTCACAATTTAGAGCCCGTGTTGATTGCCAGGATGGAGTACACCTTTATTGCGCATTGTGATATGCGAGGTGGATGCGGCAAATCATTTGAGGTAATGTGGAAGAAGAGGGACGTGTGGCGTCGTGGTTATCCTATTTATACGTACGCAAAGTGGGCTGTGCTTGCGTACGCCAGGCCAGCGTAGGGGTGTGAATAATTATTCCGGGGACTTGGGCGTTGTTCACTTCCCGCCTGGCCAGGAAGTGTACTTATGTGTGTTTCTTTTGTAGTTTTGACCTCGCAGAGTGTGCAATTTAGATTAGTGTAGCATGTGTCGGGAGGGCGGAAAATATCATTAATGAGATGGCATGTGATCTAGGATGTGCAGTATAGGGGTGGGCGGAATTTCCGAAATTCAACTTTCGCAAATTATGGCGAAAATGTTAACAATCTCCGCAAACACGCGGAAATATCCCGAAGATGCAGAAGTTTTTTTCCCGCCTGTTCGCAGTATTTTCTGCATGGTCGCGGCTCGCCAACTTACCCATGTGGTTGCTCGCGGGCTTGGCCATCTTGTTTTCACTTGTGTCGCGGTGCATGATCGTGAGAAGAAAGACGTGATCACGCGACGAATGACGTCGCGAACTGTCGCGAGACAGCGCAAATGGCTACCAACAATCCAACATCTCATGGAGAACGCGACCGGATCGGGAAAACTTGTTGCCGAACGCGGTCATTCAGGTAAGGCGATCGCGTGCACGCGAGAATGTATTATATTACAGCGTGAGCAAGCAAAAAATTTCCGTTAAAATACGGATTGTGGAAATTTCGAAATTTACGCGCTCTCCGCGGAACGCGAAAAATTTCTAATTATCGCAATTTCCGCGACCGGAACCGAATTTTAGCCCAGGCCTAGTGCAGTATGCTCGTGGCTGATGATGCTCCTTAGAGCCAGCAATACCCAGGCCGAAAGGCAGCACAATAATGTGCAGACACACACACCAGGGGCATTGTGTAACACATATTTGTTTTTTGATGGAACGTTTGAGATGCATGGCAATCGCACATGGAAGGCTAATGTACAGAGCATGAATATTGATCAAAATGGTTGTTGCATGTTGTTTGTACTGTAAGATATGCGTATACAGGAAAACACTTTTCAAAACAGCTTTCTAAGCAGAAGAGGTGTCTCTCATCAAACGCTGTAGAGAGAATGAGTAAAATGGGTGGGGTCGCACAACTGTTAAAATGGGAAATGTTATGAACCAATTAAATGCTTTTTTTTAAGTTCACATGGCAATCGCGCACTGAGCATGCAAGGAGGCTGCACCCAACGAGATTTTGACAAAATATGTTTATCATAATATAAGTTTATTACTGTTAGAAATATATAAATGTATAAAATAATTTCGATTTTCGCGTGCTCTCATATACTGTATAAAGTTATTTAGATATACTTTTGAGCCAAAAAGGGAATGGCGTACCTGGCTCGATACTATACGTCTGTGATGCAACACAGGACCTGGCAGCGTGTACTCGTCGAATACACAACGCGCAGCAGGCGCGACCCCATGTGTACATGACATTACGCGTGGCTTGGTACTGCGTACCCGTCGTATAACAAAGTAGTATCTGGGGTGACTTCATGCGTATATGATGTTATGCGGGACACTGTGCCACGAAGTCGGCAGATACGAAATGCTCATCCTTTAAGAGTTTAGCAATATGGCAGATAGGATTCGTGTGGTGATGGAGCTTGGTATGCCACCGGTATGGGAGTGCAGTTTTCAGCCCCAAAAATATATATATACATTTTTTGGGGAAGATATAAAACATTACATGATTTTTAAAGTTAAAAACAAGAAGTATAATAGAGTTCCAAAATATTTAAAAATAAGATAGAAAAAATATAGGTTTTATAAACATTAAAATATGAAATTAACATTTAAAAAACCTTTGAAATTCACTGAAAAAACCATAGGTTTTACAGACTTTATAGTTAAGAATTTGCAATTGAAAAACCTTAGAAATTCACTAAAAAAACATAGGTTTCAGGGACGTTATAGTTAGTTGAACATTTGAATCTTATAAAACCAGAGAAATTCGCCTGTTATAGTTAGTTGAGCTAACTATAACTTGCGCGCCCGCAATGCACTGCTGATGATGTCACATATTACATCACTCATGACATGGTCAGTGACATCACTCATGACATCACTGATGACATCTCAAATGACATCACTGATGACATCACTCATGACATCATCCACGTGACAATCTGATGCACATACTGATGCTCTTATATAAACTTTGATACACCCATTCTAAAATGCTGACTACTTTTTTTGAAACCATACACAGAAGAATGCCATATACTACATAGCACTCGCTATTTCCTAGGTCTACACACACATCCAGTCACTTATACATGTAGTTACTCATCAATAGAGGACTATAATATGCACTCATACATCTATACATGCAGTCACATGCTGCCATTCATCCATAGAGTTACTCACACGCCTAGTCAGTAATGCAAAGAATGAATCACATACCCATTTAATCATGTATACAGTTATACACACCAACTTCGCTATTTTTAAACATACCACATCACGTATTTATACAGATACTAACACATATGTACTGTCTTATACAATCACTGATAGAATCAGACACTTATTTATACACCCACTCTTGAAATAACTTAGTCTCACGTATACTCATTTATATACTCCAACACTCACATATAGTGGCTTAAAACATATGTAGTTAGTCACAGATATACCACTGAGACATTTATTCACTCACTAACACACCCATAGACACACTAACTCACCCATACAGTCCTTTCCAGATGCACTTTCTAATACATACAACCACTGAATCACCCACTCAGACATCTATGCACAGACTCATACACCTATCCGCCCACACAGACACTCAGGGACCCATACAGATACTCAGACAAAAAATCAATAACCTATATAGACACTTGTGCAGGTATTCAGCAACCCATGCAGTTGCTTACACGCCAATGGGGAGACTAATACAGACTTTTGCACAGTTTAGTCACTAACCCATGCATTCAGTAAGACACGTTCAATCACTCACTTATACAGTCAGTCACACACACACGAAATAATTCCTTTAGGCACTTGTAAATGCATTCATTCTTCAATACACCTTGGCATATATATATATAAAACATATTTACATTTTATAGTAACACACATTCACTGGATGATGTCATGAGTGATGTCACGAGTGATGTCATTTGAGATGTCATCTGTGATGTCACTGACCATGTCATGAGTGATGTAATATGTGACATCATCAGCAGTGCATTGTGGGCGCGCAAGTTATAGTTAGCTCAATTAACTATAACAGGCGAGTTTTTCTGGTTTTAAATGAGTCAAATGTTCAACTAACTATAACGTCCCTGAAGCCTATGGTTTTTTTTAGGGAATTTCTAAGGTTTTTTAAATGCTAATTCCTAACTATAACGTCTGTAAAACCTATGTTTTTTTCAGTGAATATATATATATATATATATATATATATATATATAAAGTTTTAAAAGAAAGAAATGAATTACTTTTGATACATATATCTCAAATACAAAATAAGTTAAATAAACAACTATGATAAAAATTAATCTTGCTAGTCTTGTTGTGATGATTATATTGTTGTTGAGCCTCTGTTGAATTCAGCCTTATTGTGACAAAAGGAATATAGGTCTTGAGGGAGCCCTTTATCATATGCTTTGTTCTTCCCCTCTTCTCCCTGACCTTACATTATTTTCCCTTAGAGGGGGTCCCCATTTGTGCATTAGCATTTTGATCAGGGAATCCTTGCAGCAGAGGCACTGCATTGGTTCTCTTTGGGTTTGCGCCGCCCAGCAGAGGAACTCAAATGGGACTCTAAGGAGCTCCAACTCACTCCTTTTCATCTCAAACTGAAGAAAAATATCATCCCTGAAATGTTCTTTTTCAGGGTATGCTTCATGGATTTGGAACTCACTTCCTAAAGACCTCTGCTGTAATCCTTCCTATACTTGTTTCAATCACTACTGATGAACATATACCTCAACTCACTCCCCTGAACTTGCTACACCAACAGGATCATTTAATATGGTCACCTGACTCAATGCATATTATTAATCTTTCATCAATGCATAAGAGGGATAATGTTGTAATTTTTGTTACTTTTTGATTTAGCTATATATAATGTTGCACTTTTTTGTATTCCTGAAAATATTATGTCAACCTTGAATCCTTCTCTTAATTGCTTAGGTCTAGGCTCACTTGTCTTGTACAGCACTCTAATACCTAGCTTCGTTATAGGTAGTGCTATATAAAACTCTCTAATAAATAGTGTTCAGGATTGAGGTGGCATCGGGTAAGACTCACAGACGCTAGAGTACAGGTAATGTGTTCAAGATTGTTTGAGCTGCATCTCCCTGAGGATCTAGTCAGGAGGCCAGACAACTGGTCCTTGAAGTCACTTTGGGGTCCTAGGTTCAACAGATGCAGGTCCAGTCCTTCTCTCGTGAGCAAGAGGGCAAAAGGCAGCAGGTCTCTACAGCACGGCAGGAGCTCTTTCAGAGCAGTAGTCAAGCAGGGTATCAGTCTTTTCAGCAGCACAGTAGTGCATCTTTTTGGCAGAGTATCCACAAGTCCAGAAGTATACTGAAGAGGTGGTGTCTGAGGTCCAAAATGTATACTTGGTGCCCTTCTTCTGGAAGGTGGAGGAATCTTCTAAAACATCCCTTTAAAGTGCACTGGCTTTCTGCCACCCCTGCCCTGCCTCCAGACTAATTGCAGGGGGTATGCAGCCCTTTGTGTGGAAGCGGGACACAACCTATTCAAGTGTAAGATGTAATGACCCTTCCAGGCACACTTAAGCTCTTCGATGTGTGTGGCTGTCTAGAAGAAATGCACAAAGCCCAACAGTCAGCCACACCCAGTCACCTGACCTAGGGACAGTTTACGGGCACTAATTGGCAAGAAAATGCCAACTTTCTATGCACAAGCCTGAATGAGCCCTGTCCGAGTGACACCGAGTTTGCAAGCATCTGTAAAAATAACAAGCCACAGAAGAGGACTGCCTTATTTTAGACTCTGCGGCTGGAAACTAATCTGCTGTGCAAAAGAGTTGATTGGAAGCCTGTTAAGGGCATTGTTCTGTTCAGATGCTGCAGCTGCAAATTACAAAGGAATATAACAGAGAAATCACCCAGCCCTTGTCCTGAGGAGAACCCATAAAGGAAGTGGGGTTTGAAACGCGTAGGCCACAAACAATGAGGTTTCCTTCCACAACACACATCTATATGGATCAATACAATTAAGTTGTAGTGAAAGACAATTTCTTCAAGTCCATATTAGAAATATTTGGACTCCCATTATGTGTTCCAAGAGCATCTGTGGTTGATGTAACACTCTGGCTCTCTAATTGAAGTACTGGTCGAACACTGATTACCACATGCTTTAATTTGACTTTTGTATATATGTGTTTGTTAATTTTTTGATAGAGCACAATGTCCCTTTACTATTTGCACATCTCAGAATCGATAGTTGGTATCACTCCCTTCTTTGTAATGAGATAGGAGCTTTGAAAAGTGTTATAATCATGTATTAAAATGAACCAGAGGTCATGTTTATTGAATAAGATGATCTTTACACAAATGTAAAAATGTGTCCAAAATCAAGCACCCACCTAGTGTTATTACATGTTCAAAGTTTCTAAAAGTGGCATTTTCTAAATGGCAATTCAAAATCGAACTTTCATATCTAAAAGATGAATTCTTCATTACAGTTCCAGAGACACCAAACATGAACTGGTCACCTGTTCCCATATGGATGTCTTAGTCAATTAAATGTATTAAGGTAACTCCAGTGTTATCCTACAGGAGAGGTAGGCCTTGAAATAGTAAAAAAAGTTTTTAAGAGGTTTTGAATACCAGGACATGTAAAACGTAGAAGTACATGTCCAACCTTTTAAATACACTGCATCCTGCCTTCTGGGCTGCCAAGGCCTACCCTCGGGGTAACTTGTTTGTATTAAAAAGGAAGGTTTGGTACTGGAAAATGGTGTCTTTTGCCAGGTCGAAATGGCAGTCTCAAACTGCATACACAAATTGCAATGGCAGACCTGAAACATGTGTAAAGGGCTACTAAAGCGGGTGGCTCAATCAGTCCTGCAAGGCCAAAAGTAGCACGTTATTAACAGACCCTAGGTACATACAGTACCACTTCACTAGGAACTGACAAATAAATTAAATATGAGAATTGGGGATAAGCCAATGTAACCATATTTTCAGGAGTGAGCACATGCATTTTAGCACTGGTTAGCAGTGGTAAATTTTGCAGAGTCCTAAGGACAGCAAAAGCCAGATCAGAAAAATAAGGGGAGGAAGGCACAAAGGGAAGAGGGAAGAGCACCCGAAGGCTGACAGATCTAACACTTCCTTTCAGGCTGCAACACAGGATATCATCCATTGGCCCAGATTTCATTTGCAGAAACAATTACCCACAGAGAAGAAGCAACAGTGCACTCAAGTGGATTCTGCAATTTCAGAAGCCCTCCTATCCCAAGGTGCCAGTAATTTCTGCTATTCAGTATGTCATATAGAGAGAATAAAAGGACCCTGAGAGGGTGTCTGTTCCTAGATTTATGGGTCATCTCTATCCAATGGCTAGTGAGAAAATAGAGTTGCCACAGTGTTTGATCATAGACACTTTACTGGCAAATTTAGTGGGAAAGCCCCCCCTTCTGTCTGAGGATTTTATTTTGTCTGACCTGGTAGATAAGAAGGTGGAATGGGCTCTCAAGAGATCTCATACTGGATTGAGCCTTGCTTTATGGTCTGAAATATATTATATTTATGCCTTCCCATCCTTAGTAAAGGGCTTTAAATCCCTTGCATCTTGCAGACAGGAGGGGGATGATTTTTGTCAGCTACTACACAAGATTAAGGTTCAGGTAGTTTATCAGTGCTGCTGGTGCTCCTGGATCTGTCTGCAGCATTCAACACTGTTGATCATGCCATATTGGTCTATAGAATACAAGACGCGGGATTTGGGGGGAAGGTGCTGGACTGGCTGATATCATATTTGCGCGGTTACACCCAGAGAGTCACCTTCCAACCTTTTGAATCTAAACCCAAACACCTCTGGTGTGGTGTCCCGCATGGCTCAGCGCTGAGCCCTTTACTCTTTAATCTCTACCTAGTTCCGCTCTTCTCTTTGATTGCCAATTGGGAAGTGAAAGCGATCTCCTACGCTGACGATACCCAGTTGGTTTTCCCCTTTCAGGAGCAGACGGTAGATGCTTTTAAGAACTTTAAAGGGTGTCTGAGAGACGTAGCACTTTGGATAAATTCCAACAAACTAAAACTCAATGTGGGAAAGACAGAAGTACTGTTTTCAGAAAGGGCCCAGTGCCAGCTTCAGATCTATGGTGGGCATCAGAAATAGGGCCACCGCCTTCTCCCGCCACTAGTATCAGAAATTTAGGTGTGAGATGGGAGGCTGATCTCACTTTTTCGGCCCAAATTCAACAGGTCTCCGCTCACTGATTCAGCAAAATAAGACATTTCTACATTTCTTACCAGAAGATTGCCGCAAAGTCGTGGTCCATGCCACAGTGACATCAAGGCTTGACTACACAATTTGCTTATACCTCGGCCTCCCCAAATATTCTATCTGCAACCTGCAGACTATACAGAATGCAGCTGCGAGACTGGTCAGACGCATTCCGTTTCTGCACATTTACATGAGCTCCACTGGCTCCCAGTTGCCAAAATAATTGAATTCAAGGCCATGACTTGGGCCTACCGGGCCTTAAATGGTAAATTATCTTAAACAAAGACTCTGCCGTTACAAACCAAATCGAGCTTTGAGGTCGAATTCTCAGAATCTGCTCTGCAGCTCCCGCTTTGAGAAAGCACGTCTGGGTGGCAGAGCACTCGCAGTTAGAATGCCCAAAATGTGGAATGCCCTTCCTGGGAACCTTCTCCAGACCAAATCAGAGACCTGTTTCAGAAAGGCCTTGAAGACGTGACTCTTTAGGGTTGACTAGGCTTGGGTTATTAATTGCTTTAGCCCTTCTGCACGTAATGTCTGCCACTACAGCACCGGGACACCTCTGCTTGAGGTAGCTGTTGCGCTTTACAAGTATCAGTATTATTACTATTATTATCTCTGACATTATGTTTGATCATTTGAAGTCATGAGCAATGGCTTTCGCTGTGTCAGTAGTGACATGGAGACATCCTGAGGAATTGGAACAGGAAACCTTCTCAGAAGAACTATCTTGTGAGAATGCCTTTCTCAGGAACTAAGCTAAAGTTCAGAATTAGAGGAAGTATTGCACAGATCCTTAAAGAGTCATCATCATCATCAATGTATCTTTATTCAGATGCTAAAACTGTCCATAAAAGTACAGTTACTTAAAACCTTATTCCATAACATGCAATAAAATATAGATAAATCAACAATATGATCCCTTGGGAGCAAGAATAAGAGTGACCTTTACAGACAAAGAGGATTGGACACCTTTCATCCCAGTTCTCATTTTCAGCCAAAGAGGCAGGCTGGATAGGCCTCTAAGCAGTCGGGCTCAAACAGAACACCAAACAGAATTTCTGACTATGCAGAGCAGGCTACAGCACCTGCAAGAGGATATCTCCATCTATTTTATTGGGTCTGGAGGAGAGTCATTTCATACAACTGGGCCTCCTTTGATACATGGTGTAGAAGTAAGGGTTTCTCTCCAGTCACAACTCCTGCCTTCAATATTCTCCAATTTCTTCTGTAGGGTTTTGAAAAGGGTTGAGCAGTTTTGACTAATAGATTACAATGGTGAGTGATAAGGGTATTCAGATCCCTCTTTTAGGACCTCTCCTCTGCGGAATCCCAAGTTTTGAGATTGTTTAAGGGGTTCAAATTATTCAGAACCAAAGTTTGCCATCTCTTTCCCTCTTGGGATTTGAATTTAGTTCTATCTTCACTTTAAACTCTTAGAACCTCTTCAAACTATTTATGAAGCATTTTCAATGCTGACAATCTTTTTACTTGCAGCCGTTACCTTGGCAAGACGATTGGGTGAATTGGGATCCTTAGTTTGTAGACATCCTTATTTGAGGATTTTAAAGATCAAATTGTCATCACTTTGGATCCCAGAATCCTTTCAAAAGTTAACTCTTTTCATATGAGTCAGGAAGTGATTCTACCTGCCTTACCTTGGGTGCGGGGTGATCCTAAATCATTACTTCATGTGTCGGTTGAGGTGGGGGTAGTCACTATCTATTTGAAGAGGTCAGTTGAGCATCAGGTTTTGGTTGCTCTCTTTGTTCAATCAATCAATTATTCTTTATTCGGGTATAAAAATATCCATAAAAGAGCATGACATAGGCAATCGAGATTCCATGACAGATTAGAATCAATATACACATAATACAAACGGTAAAATATACCCAATTGCTATGCGAAGCAAAAAAAGATACAAAATATTAACAAATTAAAAACTGGACAATTTATGCTGACCCGGGCAAATCTAACAGCATAAAATTTCACAATTAAGCAATCGTAAACAAAAGCTCTAAAACTGCTAGCAAAACTAAAAAATTAAAAACATTCATCATACGCTTAGCTAAAAAAGGAAACTGCGAGCCTAGACTATATAGTGTCCTTATACACTTCTGTGTCCCATAGGAACCGGGGGCTAGTCCTCTCCTCTGGTATTCCTTAGTTTTACAGCCAATCTTAGAAAATGTACTGTGCTAAACAGCTTAAAAGGGTCGGGGGAGAGATTCAAAAATAAGAGTGCCACCTTTGGTTAATATTGGTACGTCTTAAAATAGTTTTTAAAAACAAAGACCTAGGGCGAGCATAAAAGGGACACAATAGTACAAAATGAAGAGTGTCTTGCGGAGATCTCTGATCGCAGCCGCATCATCCCTTTGTGCTAATGTCTGTTACAAACCCAGCCGGGACAGATAAAATATGGTGCAAATGTTAGTCTAAATCTAGACATTAAAAATCTATCGTGTCTATTATATATGTTAGAAAGATAAAATTCCATTCCAGGGAGTGATTTTGTTAACAGGTGGGCTCTTACTGTGACTTTCTGCCCTTCTCTGTCCTCTCTTTCCCGGGCTATGCGCCGCAAAAATTCAGCCTCTATGACACCCTTGTCTCTGGAGGAAAGTGTGGAAGGTTCATCGAAATAATTAGCGTAACCCAACCGGCTCAGGGTGTCCCTTACATATTTAAGCCAGGGTATCCGATGACCTTTATCCCCCGCCATACAGTCCTCAAGTATGTGTCTGCTTAGACTTGCCTCTGGATTCGTCCATATTTTTATCCAACAGGTGATGGGTTTAAGACTTAACCTCTCTCTAATATAGGTGATGCCAAGCTCCTCATGAACTATATGGGAAGGCGTGCTTTGGGGCACTTGCCGAAGCCTTCTGAGGAACTTGTTTTCCTCTGTTTGAATTTGTGATGTGTCTATAAAGCCCCAAACCTCACTCCCATACATAGTCTTGGCACAGCAAACCGAACTGTACAGATGCAGAATTTCATTTGGTGACCAACGACCTAATCTTGTAGCATAGTTCATGATTGAGCCCACCGTGCTAATTTGTTGGTTACATTTGTCCAAAATCATTGTTTTAAAATTAAGATGTTTATCAAATAAAATCCCTAGGTAGTTAAAAACTTTTACTTTTTCTAATTTATGGGCGCCAATTGTAAAGATGAATTTCTTTGTAGGACTTTTCCCTGCTTCCATGACATATGATTTGGAGAGGTTGGGTAATAAGTCTAAGTCCGCCATGAAACTAACAAATCCATTGATGAGAGACTGTAGACCCCTTCCTGTGTGAGCCAGAAGGACCGCGTCATCAGCATATAGGAGGACGGGTATACTTCTCCTCCCAATGCGTGGACAGTCTACCCCCAAAGCTCCGAGCGCCCTATCTAAGCCATTTATATATAGCATAAATAGAAAGGGCGCCAGGATGCATCCTTGCCTCACCCCCCCCGAGCACGGGAAGTCTTCAGATAAATCCCCCTCATCGCTAAACCTAACCTGTGCCGTTGTATTCTGGTGAAGCATTCTTAAAATATATATCAGCCCTGGGTCCACGCCCATAAGCCCTAGAATATCCCACAATTTCCTTCTATTTACTCGATCGAATGCTGCTGAGAGGTCCATAAATGCCAAGTACACCGTGCCCCTCCCCGAGCCTGGGTATACTTGGCCACCAAATGGTAAAGGTTAAGGCACTGGTCTGTCGTGGAACAACCATTTCGAAACCCATACTGTATATCTGTCATGACTTTCGCCGATACGTCAATAAGTGATATCGGACGATAGCATTGCGGGTCACTCCTATTTCCCTTTTTAAACACCGGTACGATAGCGGCCGTGGACCATGACCTGGGCATACCTGCTTCTACGGCTGTGTTAAAAACTCTAGTGAGTATAGGAGCCCATAGGTCTACCTGATTTTTAAATAGGTCTGGTGGAATCTCATCCGGGCCTGGAGCCTTTTTTATTGCCAGGCCATCTATTCCTAACTTGATCTCATCTACCGTAAAACACATCCACGAACTAGCTGCGAATCCTGTGACTGGGGTTAGTGGATCCTCCAAGCCGCCGTAGTTGTACAAGCTTTTAAAATGGGACACCCAAGCTTCAGGCAGGATATGGCACGCCACTTTCGGTTTATTCGTTGTCTGAAAGCAGGGATCATTGATTACCTTCCAAAAACTGTTCATATCCCTGCGCTTGGCAGCCTCTCTCAATGTCTCCCATGCCTGAATTTGTAGGGAAGTTTTTCTCTGTTTTATGGCCCTTTTATAACGAGCCCTACAGGCAGCTCGGGACCAGTTTAAGTGCCAGCTTCATATCCCTTTGTGCCCTTGAGCTATCTTGATCAAACCAGCTGGGATGTGGATCGACCTGCGTCTTCTTTTTGCCCCTCAATAGACTGTCAATATGCTGTGCGGTGCCCTCAAAAGCCATAATCAGATCTCTCCCCTCCACTGTTGGATCTAAGCACCTCCATGTCTGACTTTCAGGGTTGGCAAGAAGCACTCTATAAAATGCTTCCCCATCTATGTTACTCCATCTAATTCTCCTACCCTGATCAGTGGCTTTAAATAGGCCATTGATAGTCCTAATACCCGACTTTGCGGATAGATTATCATCCCTCATGGACAATACCAGGGGATTATGATCACTGAAGGCACTGACAGTTATGCTAAAATTTGTGACCCTGCATTTAAGCATGTTTGTTACAAAAATAAAATCAATGGTCGTGTCTCTGCCCCTACCCTTAAAGGAAGGGTTGATTGTGTTTGACATCCCACTATGAATCAGATCCATCGTATGAGTTAAGTCGTAAGTGCCCAGAATCTTACTTAGTTCCCTGCCCTCTCTAGAGTGCTCTAGATGCCAATCTTTAGTGGAAGGGCATGATTCTCATTTTCCCCTACCCCATTTCAGGTAAGGGCACTGATGACAGTTAAAATCCCCCATTAAAACCAACTGGGTACTTATATCCCCTGCATCATGTAGTCGAGCCAATCTCTCCTCTAGCTCGGCCAATCTGTACATAGATTGTCCCGCGTTGTAGAAATTAATAAAGATTAGTTTTAAACCCTTCTTGCAATATCTAACTCCCTGAAGACAGTCCGAGCCCCACCCCAAATCCTCCCAGGTCCCTTGAGTTGTCAGGGCCACATAAGTTATTAAGCCTCCCTTGGCACGGCCCATATTGGTTTTACAGGCCGGGACAAAGAACATTTTTTAGCCCTCTAAATGTGGGGCACTAATGTTGGTTTCCCAGGTTTCCTGGAGACAAATGATGTGATATTGTCTAATAAAATCTAGCCATTCCTTATTTTGTATTTTGGCTGCAATCCCTGCAATATTCCAGGAGACCACTCTAATCTCCTTGGAAGCTAGGTCGGCCGCACTTTTTCCTCCACTAACCTTCCCTAGGGGGGGGTAACGTTTCTGATCTACTTACTACTGTAATCATACCTTTCCCACCCCTATCTTGCTGCACTGTCAAGCAGAGGGCAGTACAGGGGTCAACTTCTCCTAGCGAGCTTATGGCATCAGGTTTAGAATGACTCTCCTGTTTTCTCTCATTCTCCCCTCTCCCTGCCCTGCCCAGTCAGTCACATTCGTCCAAAGCGGATGGGCTGGAGAGTGGGGCAAATCTATTTGATGCTGCGCCGGGCCTGTCCTCCCAGCCTTTTACAATTGCTCGACGCCGCTGTAGAACAAGGCCTGTCTCATTAGTTTTATCCCTATAAAAAAGTACAGAGGCAGCATTCTTATACAAGACCCACTTACCGGGTGTCAAGCAGGTCTCTTACCAACGCTGGGTGCCTGAGGTTTACAATGACACAGTCTCCAGCAAAGTTTTTCTTGCTGTCACCAATCCAAGCCACCCTCCTGGCCATAAGGATGTGTCTGTGCTGGAAACTCCTCACTTTCGTGTTATTGTATATCCAGTGTGAGGCCTTATTGATCAGGGTTCTAGTTGTTTCTATCCTATCATGACTAAGTGCAGGAACACCTACTAGCACTACCGTGTAAGGACAGGATGCAGGCAGTAAGTCCAATATCTGGAGGCCCGGAGTGCTCTGAGCACAATCATCGCTATTACTAATACGGGCCTTAACAGACTCCTTACTCCCTACATGGTGGGCCGGGAGATTGGAGGGGGCCAAAGTTGTACTAGGGCCCTTGCAACACGGACTCCTATTGCTGCCCCTTAAACCCTCCGTAGCAATCCCCGTCGTATCCATAGGCCTAGGGCCTCTAGTGGTTCCTACCTCTGACCCATTTTTGGCACAAACTGGGTCCAGGCCTTGGGGGAGCTCTAGCCCCTCCTCCATCCCCTGTCGTATGATCACAGGTAACTGCCCCCTGTCTTGTTCTAGCAACCTACTTATTCTCCCTTCCAATCTGTTAATTTCTTCCATTACCGGCCCCAAGTGTTGGAATAGGAGCCGTTCCATTTTTGTCTCTACCGCCTTGATGATACCCTGGAACCAGTCCTCCCCACTCCCTTTTTGGCAGTTTTGACATACTATGCTCTCAGCTCTCTTCCCTGCTGCTTTGTTAGATTTAAACTGGGGTGACGTAGTGGGCAAAAGAACGATGGATTTAACCCAGATCTCTTGACTGGGGGAGAATGTCTGCATTGTCAGCATTCCGTCCATCATTTGTTTGTTGTAACGCTTTGTTAGATTTAGCGGGCCCTCTACGTTTGGATTTAGTGGCAGGACTTGTTGTATGCGGCCCGCTAATAGCTGGGAGCCCCCTGTCCCTGGCGCAAATGGCATCAGGTGGAACGGCTGTGGGGGGGAAACTAACGCCAGTAAAGACTTTTTGGAGCGGGTAACTACTTCCCTAGCCATACTCCGTGAGGGGTCTAATTCAGTCTCTGTTGTTTGGGCACTAGACCCCACACCCAAGCTGCCCATTACCGCTGTTCCATGCGTGATGATCCCCGGACCTTCTTCTCTACTTGAAAATTGCTCTTCTGGGGTTAAACTGGTGGTGACCAGCCCGAGTGTGTTAGCTGTCTCAAGGTCCCCATGTGGTATTGTGTTAACACATGCTTGTATGTCAGTGGGGCAGGGCTGGGTAGTGTGTATTTGGTTGCCCTGGGCTAATAGAGTATCTCCACGAGGCGTGGGGCACGATGCTATTTTGCCCAGAGATTAACGTTTTCGTGCTATAAGGGAGTCTAGTGACAATCTCTCCTCAGTCAGCTCTATCTCATGCGTAAGCAAGGACTCCGCTCTTGTAATGAAAGCGTCTAAGGTGCCCTTCACCCCTCCCCCCACCCTGGACGAGGTATTTTTTAGGCCTGGGCCAAAATTCCGTTCCTGTTCGCAGAAATTGCGATATTTTGGCATTTTCGCGTTCCGTGGAAAGCTCGAAAATGTCAAAATTTCCGCATTCCGCAGCTCAGCGATAATTTGTTTCTTGCTCGCGCTGTAAAATAATACATTCTCGCGCGCGCGCGATCGCCTTACCTGAATCCCTGCGTTCTCCGACAAGTTTTGTTGACCCGGTCGCGTTCTCCACGAGATGTTGGATTTTGATAGCCATTTTGCGATGTCTTGAGAGAGTTCGCGGCCGCATTAACGTCATTTGTCACGCGATCACGTCATTTGTCGCGCGATCACGTCTATCTTCTCGCGATCATGCACCGCGCGAGTATGAGAAGATTGAGATCTCGAGCATGTCATTCTACATCGCGAGCTAGAGGATGAGGACGCGGTCACGTGTAATCGAACGCGAACAGGAGAAAGAGACCGCGAACACGTCATATCCAACGCGACAGGGACAAAGAAGAGAACGCGATCATATCGTTTTCGACACGCCAGCGGAAGTAATGTGAAGCTCGAGAACTCAACAACGTAAAATTTACAATTTGGAGAGGAATATCGGCTCTAGCAGCATGAAACCATCTGCAAATGCTGATTTTGGATGAAAAGAACTCCTTACATTGACATTTTTGTGCAAGGAGTCATTTTTTTTAAAGGTGGAGAGAGGGAGGAAGTGACACAGAATCTCCAACTTCCTGTTCCTGTCCAGCAGGCTCCTCCCAGCGCTTTGTCCATCTCCTGCTCATTCTGTCTTTGGATTTGGAGCTGGAAAGATCCCTCTTTTTGTCTGCTGCATCATTGCAATTGGATTTCAGGATTTTTGGAATAGGATATTTTACAAGTAAGTGGTTGTTGTGTTTGATTGTGGGCATTGCAGTTGTTGTAACTACAATTTATTTTTGTTAATTAATTAATTATCATCATTCCTTTTTTGGTTTTTTAAATTTTGTGGGTTGTAGTAGTAGGCCCGAGCTAGCCATGGGCATGGCCTCATGGGTGTGTGTGCATGATGAAGCAACTGTTCCTTTTGTTTTTTGAATGGATTTCATTTTCAAGTACATTTAGGGCATGAATGGCATTGGATTGAGTTGGGGAAGTGTGTTTTTTGGGGTGGCCTTTGTGATGTTGTTGGGCCTGGCAGTGCGGCTGGTGGCCATTTTGAGGCCTAGGCCTGCAAGCTTGCCTGGCCTTGTCTGCCAACAGGCCTGCTTTTTCATCCACTAGGATCAGAGCAGGTAGCCACAGCTTTATTGATCAAGTGTTTTCTATGTGATCTGTTGAATTTAGACATCATTTAGGGCATGGATGGCATTGGATTGAGTTGGGGAAGTGTGTTTTTTGGGGTGGCCTTGCTGATGTTGTTGGGCCTGGCCATGTGGCTGGTGGCCATTTTGAGGCCTAGGCCTGCAAGCTTGCCTGGCCTTGTCTGCCAACAGGCCTGCTTTTTCATCCACTAGGATCAGAACAGGTAGCCACAGCTTTATTGATCAAGTGTTTTCTATGTGATCTGTTGAATTTAGACATCATTTAGGGCATGGATGGCATTGGATTGAGTTGGGGAAGTGTGTTTTTGGGGGTGGCCTTGCTGATGTTGTTGGGCCTGGCCATGTGGCTGGTGGCCATTTTGAGGCCTAGGCCTGCAAGCTTGCCTGGCCTTGTCTGCCAACAGGCCTGCTTTTTCATCCACTAGGATCAGAGCAGGTAGCCACAGCTTTATTGATCAAGTGTTTTCTATGTGCTCTGTTGAATTTAGACATCATTTAGGGCATGGATGGCATTGGATTGAGTTGGGGAAGTGTGTTTTTTGGGGTGGCCTTGCTGATGTTGTTGGGCCTGGCCATGTGGCTGGTGGCCATTTTGAGGCCTAGGCCTACACGCTTGCCTGGCCTTGTCTGCCAACAGGCCTGCTTTTTCATCCACTAGGATCAGAGCAGGTAGCCACAGCTTTATTGATCAAGTGTTTTCTATGTGATCTTTTGAATTTAGACATCATTTAGGGCATGGATGGCATTGGATTGAGTTGGGGAAGTGTGTTTTTTGGGGGGGCCTTGCTGATGTTGTTGGGCCTGGCCATGTGGCTGGTGGCCATTTTGAGGCCTAGGCCTGCAAGCTTGCCTGGCCTTGTCTGCCAACAGGCCTGCTTTCATCCACTAGGACCAGAGCAGGTAGCCACAGCTTTAGTAATCTACTGTTTTCTGTGTGCTCTGTTGAATTTAGACATCATTTAGGGCATGGATGGCATTGGATTGAGTTGGGGAAGTGTGTTTTTTGGGGTGGCCTTGCTGATGTTGTTGGGCCTGGCCATGTGGCTGGTGGCCATTTTGAGGCCTAGGCCTACACGCTTGCCTGGCCTTGTCTGCCAACAGGCCTGCTTTTTCATCCACTAGGATCAGAGCAGGTAGCCACAGCTTTATTGATCAAGTGTTTTCTATGTGATCTGTTGAATTTAGACATCATTTAGGGCATGGATGGCATTGGATTGAGTTGGGGAAGTGTGTTTTTTGGGGTGGCCTTGCTGATGTTGTTGGGCCTGGCCATGTGGCTGGTGGCCATTTTGAGGCCTAGGCCTGCAAGCTTGCCTGGCCTTGTCTGCCAACAGGCCTGCTTTTTCATCCACTAGGATCAGAGCAGGTAGCCACAGCTTTATTGATAAAGTGTTTTCTATTTGCTCTGTTGAATTTAGACATCATTTAGGGCATGGATGGCATTGGATTGAGTTGGGGAAGTGTGTTTTTTGGGGTGGCCTTGCTGATGTTGTTGGGCCTGGCCATGTGGCTGGTGGCCATTTTGAGGCCTAGGCCTACACGCTTGCCTGGCCTTGTCTGCCAACAGGCCTGCTTTTTCATCCACTAGGATCAGAGCAGGTAGCCACAGCTTTATTGATCAAGTGTTTTCTATGTGATCTGTTGAATTTAGACATCATTTAGGGCATGGATGGCATTGCATTGAGTTGGGGAAGTGTGTTTTTTGGGGTGGCCTTGCTGATGTTGTTGGGCCTGGCCATGTGGCTGGTGGCCATTTTGAGGCCTAGGCCTGCAAGCTTGCCTGGCCTTGTCTGCCAACAGGCCTGCTTTCATCCACTAGGACCAGAGCAGGTAGCCACAGCTTTAGTAATCTACTGTTTTCTGTGTGCTCTGTTGAATTTAGACATCATTTAGGGCATGGATGGCATTGGATTGAGTTTGGGAAGTGTGTTTTTTGGGGTGGCCTTGCTGATGTTGTTGGGCCTGGCCATGTGGCTGGTGGCCATTTTGAGGCCTAGGCCTACACGCTTGCCTGGCCTTGTCTGCCAACAGGCCTGCTTTTTCATCCACTAGGATCAGAGCAGGTAGCCACAGCTTTATTGATCAAGTGTTTTCTATGTGATCTGTTGAATTTAGACATCATTTAGGGCATGGATGGCATTGGATTGAGTTGGGGAAGTGTGTTTTTTGGGGTGGCCTTGCTGATGTTGTTGGGCCTGGCCATGTGGCTGGTGGCCATTTTGAGGCCTAGGCCTGCAAGCTTGCCTGGCCTTGTCTGCCAACAGGCCTGCTTTCATCCACTAGGACCAGAGCAGGTAGCCACAGCTTTAGTAATCTACTGTTTTCTGTGTGCTCTGTTGAATTTAGACATCATTTAGGGCATGGATGGCATTGGATTGAGTTGGGGAAGTGTGTTTTTTGGGGTGGCCTTGCTGATGTTGTTGGGCCTGGCCATGTGGCTGGTGGCCATTTTGAGGCCTAGGCCTACACGCTTGCCTGGCCTTGTCTGCCAACAGGCCTGCTTTTTCATCCACTAGGATCAGAGCAGGTAGCCACAGCTTTATTGATCAAGTGTTTTCTATGTGATCTGTTGAATTTAGACATCGTTTAGGGCATGGATGGCATTGGATTGAGTTGGGGAAGTGTGTTTTTGGGGGTGGCCTTGCTGATGTTGTTGGGCCTGGCCATGTGGCTGGTGGCCATTTTGAGGCCTAGGCATGCAAGCTTGCCAGGCCTTGTCTGCCAACAGGCCTTCTTTTTCATCCACTAGGATCAGAGCAGGTAGCCACAGCTTTATTGATCAAGTGTTTTCTATGTGCTCTGTTGAATTTAGACATCATTTAGGGCATGGATGGCATTGGATTGAGTTGGGGAAGTGTGTTTTTTGGGGTGGCCTTGCTGATGTTGTTGGGCCTGGCCATGTGGCTGGTGGCCATTTTGAGGCCTAGGCCTACACGCTTGCCTGGCCTTGTCTGCCAACAGGCCTGCTTTTTCATCCACTAGGATCAGAGCAGGTAGCCACAGCTTTATTGATCAAGTGTTTTCTATGTGATCTGTTGAATTTAGACATCATTTAGGGCATGGATGGCATTGGATTGAGTTGGGGAAGTGTGTTTTTTGGGGTGGCCTTGCTGATGTTGTTGGGCCTGGCCATGTGGCTGGTGGCCATTTTGAGGCCTAGGCCTGCAAGCTTGCCTGGCCTTGTCTGCCAACAGGCCTGCTTTCATCCACTAGGACCAGAGCAGGTAGCCACAGCTTTAGTAATCTACTGTTTTCTGTGTGCTCTGTTGAATTTAGACATCATTTAGGGCATGGATGGCATTGGATTGAGTTGGGGAAGTGTGTTTTTTGGGGTGGCCTTGCTGATGTTGTTGGGCCTGGCCATGTGGCTGGTGGCCATTTTGAGGCCTAGGCCTACACGCTTGCCTGGCCTTGTCTGCCAACAGGCCTGCTTTTTCATCCACTAGGATCAGAGCAGGTAGCCACAGCTTTATTGATCAAGTGTTTTCTATGTGATCTGTTGAATTTAGACATCGTTTAGGGCATGGATGGCATTGGATTGAGTTGGGGAAGTGTGTTTTTGGGGGTGGCCTTGCTGATGTTGTTGGGCCTGGCTATGTGGCTGGTGGCCATTTTGAGGCCTAGGCCTGCAAGCTTGCCTGGCCTTGTCTGCCAACAGGCCTGCTTTTTCATCCACTAGGATCAGAGCAGGTAGCCACAGCTTTATTGATCAAGTGTTTTCTATGTGCTCTGTTGAATTTAGACATCATTTAGGGCATGGATGGCATTGGATTGAGTTGGGGAAGTGTGTTTTTTGGGGTGGCCTTGCTGATGTTGTTGGGCCTGGCCATGTGGCTGGTGGCCATTTTGAGGCCTAGGCCTACACGCTTGCCTGGCCTTGTCTGCCAACAGGCCTGCTTTTTCATCCACTAGGATCAGAGCAGGTAGCCACAGCTTTAATGATCAAGTGTTTTCTATGTGATCTGTTGAATTTAGACATCATTTAGGGCATGGATGGCATTGGATTGAGTTGGGGAAGTGTGTTTTTTGGGGTGGCCTTGCTGATGTTGTTGGGCCTGGCCATGTGGCTGGTGGCCATTTTGAGGCCTAGGCCTGCAAGCTTGCCTGGCCTTGTCTGCCAACAGGCCTGCTTTCATCCACTAGGACCAGAGCAGGTAGCCACAGCTTTAGTAATCTACTGTTTTCTGTGTGCTCTGTTGAATTTAGACATCGTTTAGGGCATGGATGGCATTGGATTGAGTTGCGGAAGTGTGTTTTTTGGGGTGGCCTTGCTGATGTTGTTGGGCCTGGCCATGTGGCTGGTGGCCATTTTGAGGCCTAGGCCTACACGCTTGCCTGGCCTTGTCTGCCAACAGGCCTGCTTTTTCATCCACTAGGATCAGAGCAGGTAGCCACAGCTTTATTGATCAAGTGTTTTCTATGTGATCTGTTGAATTTAGACACCATTTAGGGCATGGATGGCATTGGATTGAGTTGGGGAAGTGTGTTTTTGGGGGTGGCCTTGCTGATGTTGTTGGGCCTGGCCATGTGGCTGGTGGCCATTTTGAGGCCTAGGCCTGCAAGCTTGCCTGGCCTTGTCTGCCAACAGGCCTGCTTTTTCATCCACTAGGATCAGAGCAGGTAGCCACAGCTTTATTGATCAAGTGTTTTCTATGTGCTCTGTTGAATTTAGACATCATTTAGGGCATGGATGGCATTGGATTGAGTTGGGGAAGTGTGTTTTTTGGGGTGGCCTTGCTGATGTTGTTGGGCCTGGCCATGTGGCTGGTGGCCATTTTGAGGCCTAGGCCTACACGCTTGCCTGGCCTTGTCTGCCAACAGGCCTGCTTTTTCATCCACTAGGATCAGAGCAGGTAGCCACAGCTTTATTGATCAAGTGTTTTCTATGTGATCTGTTGAATTTAGACATCATTTAGGGCATGGATGGCATTGGATTGAGTTGGGGAAGTGTGTTTTTTGGGGTGGCCTTGCTGATGTTGTTGGGCCTGGCCATGTGGCTGGTGGCCATTTTGAGGCCTAGGCCTACACGCTTGCCTGGCCTTGTCTGCCAACAGGCCTGCTTTTTCATCCACTAGGATCAGAGCAGGTAGCCACAGCTTTATTGATCAAGTGTTTTCTATGTGATCTATTGAATTTAGACATCATTTAGGGCATGGATGGCATTGGATTGAGTTGGGGAAGTGTGTTTTTGGGGGTGGCCTTGCTGATGTTGTTGGGCCTGGCCATGTGGCTGGTGGCCATTTTGAGGCCTAAGCCTGCAAGCTTGCCTGGCCTTGTCTGCCAACAGGCCTGCTTTTTCATCCACTACGACCAGAGCATGTAGCCACAGCTTTATTGATCAAGTGTTTTCTATGTGATCTGTTGAATTTAGACATCATTTAGGGCATGGATGGCATTGGATTGAGTTGGGGAAGTGTGTTTTTGGGGGTGGCCTTGCTGATGTTGTTGGGCCTGGCCATGTGGCTGGTGGCCATTTTGAGGCCTAGGCCTACAAGCTTGCCTGGCCTTGTCTGCCAACAGGCCTGCTTTTTCATCCACTAGGATCAGAGCAGGTAGCCACAGCTTTATTGATCAAGTGTTTTCTATGTGATCTGTTGAATTTAGACATCATTTAGGGCATGGATGGCATTGGATTGAGTTGGGGAAGTGTGTTTTTGGGGGTGGCCTTGCTGATGTTGTTGGGCCTGGCCATGTGGCTGGTGGCCATTTTGAGGCCTAGGCTACAAGCTTGCCTGGCCTTGTCTGCCAACAGGCCTGCTTTTTCATCCACTAGGATCAGAGCAGGTAGCCATAGCTTTATTGATCAAGTGTTTTCTATGTGATCTGTTGAATTTTTAGACATCACCTTCCTGAGAGTGTAGTGTGTGGCTGTACACAGTACTAGTAGTATAACATAGCTCTAGTTAAAAAAAAGTCATAAATGGCTAGACTATCTTTTGTTTGCACTAGTACAGTACTAAGTAACTGAACCACAAAAACAAATGCAACATTTCACTGATGTTCTTCTCCTGTCTTCTTTGCTTTTAGGTGCACAAAAGACAGAGTAGGAGGTGTCATCGGCATCACCTGGCTACCCGTTGTACTGCCAGCCATGCAGAAGTCCTGCTGCGCATCACGCCCACGTGTGACCAGAACTTGTTGTGCATCTGCCTCCTGCCTGACATCGGAAGAAGATGGCCCCAAAGAAAGGTACCAGGTCCAGTACCAAGAAAGTTGCTGGTGAGAAGAAGGAACAGAAAAAGGAAGTGCCATTAACCACGACTGGTGGTGTGCCGGCCAAGGTTTTTTGTGGCACCAAAGCGTTGTCCGGGAACCAAGCTGGGAGCAGCACAGCGGTCCAGCAACCCCACCAACCTAGGCCCAAGGGCTTTACTGTCGCAGAGGTAGCCAGTCTACTAACGAGCAGCGATGTTGAAGAAATGTCATTACCGCAAAGTAGTACACAATCAAGTTCAACGCAGGCGCAAACTCAGCAGATCAGTGTCAAGCCGCCGCAACCAGAACAGCAGCAGCCGCCGCAACCAGAACAGCAGCAGCCGCCGCAACCAGAACAGCAGCAGCCGCCGCAACCGCCCACCATAGTAGTTGTTGCTCCTGACGTAGGGGCATTTCAGGAAATCGAGCTTCCTGCAGACAAATTGGAGCGAAGTCAAACCACTGTTTCAGAAGATCAATTGTCTTCCAGACCACCAGCAAGGAAAAGGAGGCTTAGTCCATCATCTTCTTCTTCAAGCCCCGCTTCCGATGATCGTGATGACCCTTGGGTCCCACCAGCTCGGTCTGAGAGTGAAGTACGCCACAAGACATTGCTTCTGAAAAGGAAGGTCCCAGAAAAACTTAGAGTTATGGAGGTAGATGTAGAAGAGGGGGGTGATGATGTTGATGAAGACGAGCCAGTCATCACGCACATTACTCCCGCCCCAAGGGATTGGAGACCGACATTCTCACCCTATCCAGAAAGGCTGCTACTGAGCGGGATGTAGCACGGATCTCACCAACACAGGTTACACCACCACTACCTCCAGCTGCCATATTTTCCAAGGCCCGGCAGGGACCTACATCCAGCTCAACCATCTCAGTAAGAAGTGGTAGTAAAAGTCACAGTGTAGGTGGACAGGGTCACAGATTTTCAAGCACCCCCTCAAGTTCATCTGGTGTTGAAAGTGGCACATCCAGCAGTGCCAGAAAGTTCTCCTCCCCAGTTTGGGACTTCTTTTCTGTTAGCGCCAAGGAGGAGAACGTTGCTATATGCTCAATTTGTCGGCAAGGTGTTCGGCGTGGTAAGCTTGGTACAAACTATGGTACCGGAGGACAAGCAAGTCATCTAAAAATACACCACAATATCGTGTGGGAGGATCACCTACGTAAGTTAAAAGAAAGTAAGAAAACTAAACCCTTTGAAGTTGGTCAGGAATCAGGGAGCGATATTATTGTGGTGGCAGGTGAAGAACAGGGAGGCATTTCTAGCCCTGTCTCCAGTAGTGCAGTCACTGCAGTGGTAACGCCCACATCCTCCTCAGTAACATCAGAGTGGCACCGCAGTAAGAGCCATACTCAGAGTGTGGGTGAGACACCTAGGCGACCAGTGAGTACCTCAATGAGACAATCTGTGTCGTTGAGCCTTAGTGGGTTAATGAAAACAGCACCACTAAGGAAAGTAAGCCAGCCTACCATTGAGAGCATGTTTAGGTTGGAGGGGCAGTTCCAACGCAACCACCCAACGGCACGATTGTACAATGCAAAGCTGGCTAAAATGTTAGCGCTGGACCTTCTTCCTTTTTCATTTGTGGAAGGGGTGGGTTTCCTTAAATTTGTGTCTGCCATCTGCCCGAAATGGAAAGTTCCCAGCCGGTCCTATTTCGCAAGAATTGCTGTTCCGGCACTACATCATGATGTGCTGGAATTGGTTGGTCACGGTTTGCAGCAGAGTGCTGTGCACAATATCCACCTGACAACAGACATGTGGACCAGTTGCCAAGCCACAGATTACATGTGCATCACTGCACACTGGATCTCTTTTGTGGGGTTTAGAGATCAACTATCTGCACGAGGTGTTGTTGACACAGCTGCGATTTTTGAAGGTACTCGGAAACATGCAACTGTAGCCATGTTCGCCATGGAGAAATCTCATACGGCTGAAAACATTTTAGAAGAGTTTCGCACCAAGGTTTTGGAATGGCTGCGGCCCAGAGGGCTTGGTATTGGTTTTGTTGCCACAGACAATGGCAGTAATGTACTTAAGGCCATGGAACTTGGTTCCTATTTCAGGGTTCCGTGTTTGGCACACTGCATAAACATTATAGTGCAAGACTTTCTGAAAAAAGAACCTATAGTAAGCAATTTACTGGCCATCTGCCGAAGAATATGCACTCATTTCAGCCATTCTTTTAAAGCTCGGAAGCAGCTGAGGATCATCCAACGTGACCGTAGGATGCCAGTCAAGGCACTCATCCAGGAGGTGGCAACACGTTGGAACTCAACGTATTACATGCTTGATCATCTGTACGAACAGCACAGGTCACTCAATGAATATGTCTGGTACAGAAGCAGTGATGCTAGTGTTAAAGGCATGACCCTTCAGAGGGAGCAATGGACCCTAATTCAATGCCTGACTGAGATGCTGTCTCCTTTTGAGGTCTTCACACGTGAAGTCAGCAAGGAGGACTGTACAATGGGCCAAGCTATCCCATTGTTGCAAATGCTAGAGCATGAGCTGAATAATGTGTCTGAATCCTACAAAGGTGTAGAGGACAGAAGGCAAGCCCATGACTTGGTGGAGAGCTTATCCAGGCGCTTATCAGAAAATGTAAGGATACAAAATAAAATGTTGTCACAAGAACATTACATTTGGGCCACAATTCTGGATCCACGTGCAAAATTAGGACTATTCCTTTCTTTTTCCGACAATGATGTTACCCGCTACAAAAGTTGTATAGCTGAAGCAGCCATCAAGTTTGAAAACGAAGGGCTGCTAATTAAAAGCCCGCCACATCAACCCACAACAAGTACTGATACTGAAGCAGGCCATGCAGAATCAAGTGCAACTTCGTCGGCTGAGGGCAGTGCAGTTGGCTCACAATCGCAACACTCACCATCACCATCGACTACAAAAACAATAACTGGATCATTCAGCCGAGTACAATCATTATCAGATTGGTATGTAAAGATGGGCCTTAAGCACAGTGCTGATGCACAGAAAAAACAGCACAAAAGCTTACCAGCAGCAACCCTGAACATTGAGCGGATGGTCCAGGCCTATCTGGACGACCCAACAGAGGTGTACGTTGATCAAAACCCAGTGCAGTATTGGTATAGGAAAAGGTCTGAATGGCCACAGCTCAGCAGGCTGGCGATAAGCTATCTGGCTTGCCCTGTCGCAAGTGTCTCTTCCGAACGTGTTTTCAGTGCTGCTGGTTCCATTGTAACCTTGAGAAGGACCAGTCTATCTCCCAAAAACGTGGAGAGGTTAACAATGATCAAAATGAATCAGCACTTCATACCACCGAATTACACAATGCATGAATCAACAGAGGAAGATGAGGACAGCGGCTCAGGTGACGGAAGTATTGTGTCAGATGATTACCTACTACTGGAAGATCCCCCAGAGTTTGAGGACGAGCTATACTTCCCTGACAATTAGGCTCGCACTTACTGTCTTCCTCCCTTTTTTCCCCCTTTGTTTGTGTTGGACTTGGCCCTTCTGGCAGGTTCACCCCGAGACTTTTTGCTTAATATTGTGACTTGGTGTAATGGATTTTGGTTTCTGCGCACTTTACTGCTGTGTCTCAGGGTAAAGTGCGTGCGTGTTGTGAGGTTGGCCTGCCCTCCCATAGGAATGCATGGGGGGATGTATGTGTCCCGGTAGTTCCTGATGCGTGGGGTGTGCAGGCCCGTGTTTGGTATGTGCGGACTCGTGGGAGTGAATGCTGCGCGTTGATGTGTGCGGCGTGCATGTACCTGGTGTGGAAGTGCCACTTCTAGAAGTGGGCACTTCAGTGTGCAGTCTGAAATGTGTGGCTTGTCTGGCGATTGGCTGGTGAGGTCAGGTGACGGACTAGGGATTTCCCCAGAGTCAGGAGGAGTCACCCAATGGTGAATGGGGAGTTAGCATGTTGATGGCTGGGGAGGAGTGTACCTGGGTCCTGAATAGGACAGGGCTTCCCCCACACAATGCTGGCGCCGGCCCCTGTGGTGCGTCTAATGACCCTAGCCCTGCCAGTGAATAGGGAGAGGGGCTGAGCAAAACAAAGTGCTCAGGAACCTGCTGGAACTGGTTCGCCCCTTCCCTGCACCTTAGACAAAGCCTTGTACTGTATAAAAAGGGGCTGTGTCCCCTTACATGTTGGTCTCTTGCAGGATCCACTTGAGGGGGGGCCTGCTGCTGCTGGGCGCCAGGAGAGACCGCCACTGGGGACTGCCTCCCTGCTGGAGGGCCCTGTGAGCTGGCTCTGGGCCCAGTCTTTGCCCCCCTGCCTTTTTGAAGACTTTTCTGGTTGCTGGACTCTTGCTTGCAGCGCCTGGGAGCGCTCTGATTTGCTATATAGCGCTAGGAGCGCTTTACTTCATGCCCTGGCGCTTCTAGCGCGCTCCGGTGTCACCGAGGGAATCCCCGGCGTAGGGATTCCCCCCCCTCGTGTGCCGGGTCGAGCGGGTGCCCACCCCGCATAATCAATTATTTCCGGCGCGGGTGCCACCCCGCTTATGGCCGTTTTGATTGAGGGAGCCCACCCCTCCTTATCGCCGTAGAGATAATCACCGCTGCAGCCCGGGCCGAAATCCCGGAAGTCAGGCAGCCTTCGCCTGAGACGTGGGCGGGACTTGACCCGGAAGCAGCCGGGAGCCTACCCCGCGCTGTCCCGGGCAAAGCAGGAAGAACCCCAGAGAGCGAGAGAGCCCCGAGGAGCGGGAGCTCTCGGGTGCCGCCTCGCACTGCCCCGGTGACAGAGTCCGGTGTGACGGGAGCGCCGGAGGCTCCCTCACGAAGCAGACCGGCAGCGAGAGGAACGGAGTCCCCCTGCGAGCGGCCCGGTGAGTAGGGGAGGGCCCTGGGGGCTCCGTGGTGTCGGCATCCTCTACACTAGAGCGCTTGGAGGCTCTAAACATTTGGGGGCATTGTTCTTGTGTTCAGACGAACGGGGGCCTTTCTCCTTGAGCCCGTGAGGCTCCCCACGTTCCGGGGGCATGCTTCTGTGAGAGCGCGAGGCGCTCCAACGTGAACACAGCTGAGTGTTCAGAGCGCTCAGAGCGCTCCAACGTGGGGATTGTGTTTTGTTGAGCCCAGTGAGGCTCCCACGTACTCGGGGGCATTTCTCTTGTGACTGAGTGGCCCCAGATGGCAGCGGGCCACTCCCACCTTGCCCCACAGCGACATACAGAGCCACGGAGGCTCTAGGGGGCATTTCCTTTGTTTCAGAGCCCTGGGAGGCTCCAACGTTGGCCCCAGCATTTTTTTCCAGCTGCCCAGCACTTAGTGGGCAGCTGCCACGTTTAGGTGGGGGACCATTCTTGTTCTAGTCTGCGCAGCTGGCGCAGCTTGACTTTGTTGAACGCAGGGCGTCCTAGCCCCTTCCAGGCCAGTTGGCCCAGGGACTGCCACAGGTGGTGGCATAGGAGTTTTGCGCAATTGTGTTCCTTCCCTGCACCTCTGAATGTGTGTTGATGCATCATGTGCCATTGCTCTACACCTCTGAATGTGATGCATCATGTGTAACGTTCTATTACTCCTACAGGTGTTGTGATACGTAGGTGGTTGTTGCTTTCTCCTAGTACAGGTGGTGCTAGTGAGGTTCTAGTTCCCTGCGTGACAGTCTCCTAAAGTAGTTAGGGTTACGTAGGTGGTACTTCCCCGATACCAGTAAGTACTGGTTGTGTGCTATACAGGTTATTTTTGTGCTACAGTGATTTTATATATTTTGTGTGCTAAATATCTAAAAAGTGCTAATTGCTGACAGTGGTCCAGGTGGCCCTGTCTTGTACATAATCCCTTGTAAATTCTACCCGTGCCTGTTGGCACATTGTAAAGTGTGTATTTTTATCTAATGTGTTGTGTATAATACAAAGGTTATTTTTATAGAATACCTTGTGTGGAGTTTCCTTTGTGGTGGGCCTGGGGTGTTGTTGCTGGGTGCGCGCGCAAACGCTTTACACATCGCCTCAGAGATAAGCCTGACTGCTCGTGCCAAGCTACCAAGGGGGTGAGCAGGGGTTATCTTTGGCGTGTAACTTCCTTGCCCTGACTAGAGTGGTGGTTTCTGCCTGGCTTTGGCGCAAGCCTTAGCCAACCAGAAATCCCAGGTCTAACATTGGTGATCAGCGGTGGGATTTGGGACTTGCGTTTGCGCTGTACCGCAGCAGCGACTGGCTACACCACAAAACTCTGCATTAGATAAATCACATTTTAGGGATTATTGTTTTGAAGTTCCTTTATTTCTTCTCCTGAAGGTATCATTGTGTAATTGTGTCCAGTACATTTGTCCCCCCGCCCTGCGCCCAGAGTTTGGTACCTGTGTCACGTGGTGGTCAGGTTGAGGGATCAGGGGTGGTAGAAACTGCCTTACCAGTCCGAGGGGAGGGTTGTGTGTGGATGGTGCGTGGGGCACTAGACAGTGAGTGTGAGTTCTCCAGGATAGAGAGCTCACTGAAACCTTTTGTGAATTGTGTACTCCTGTGTAGCTCCGACCCCCAGGTTCCTTGTGTTGAACTCTTCTCAGGAACGTCCGCCAAAATGGAGCCTGCTTTTAACTTCTGTAGTCTGTTTAGGTACAGTAGGTTGGAGCTGGTAAGGTTCTGTGAGGAGAGGGACATAGAGGTGGGTGAGTCAGATACCCAGTCCAAACTGAGGGACAACCTGATCCTTTGGCAAAAGGAGGAGTAGGAGCGAGAGCGCAGCGAGGAAGATAGGGCCCGGGCCGCACGCCGAGAGGGTGGTGGGTCTGAGGGGAGCCCTGAGGAATCTGAAGAGGAGGAGGGTTACCTGACAGGGACGCTAGTAGAGAGTGAAGACCCCCTAGATAGGGAGTCCCTTGCTGGGTCCAGTGTCAGGAGCAGCACCCCATCCCTTTCCCTGTCCCCAGAGGAGTGGGTAGATAGGAGGGAAGAGAGGGAGCATCAGCTGACCATGGAGAAGCTCAGGTTAGAGCATGCCTGGGGGATGGCGCAGCTGACTATAGAAGAGAAAAAGCTGGAGACCGAGAGGGTCTTAGCGCAGGAGAGGATAGAGGAGGCTGAGAGGGCCTTCACCAGGGAGAAATCAGCGCTGGAGAGTAGATTATCCCCTGCGCGCAGTCTTAGTTTTCTGGGCTCCCCAGGGAGGGTTGAGTCCAGTGGTGGCAGCGAGATAGATTTCAGTATAGGAAGTCCCAGTTCCCCCAGTCTGGTACCTAGTTCCCGAGAGGAGGAATGTAGGTTGAAATTCAGAAGCAGTAGGAAGCTGTCTCACCAGACTTGGGACGAGTTTTTGGGTGAATGTGAGGAGGCACTGGACGATTGGGCGAGTCTGAACCCGAAACGCAGTTATTCCACCATGTATGGTCTGGTTGTTAAAGAGCAGATGCTCAGGAGTTGTTGTCCCGAGCTGCGCCAACACCTGTTGGAGTATGGGTTTGCTAGTCCAGGGGACCTTGCAGAGGAAGCAGACCGTTGGGAAAGGGCCCAAGGTTCGCTAGAGTCATTAGGGTGTGACTCCAAAAGTAGTGGTTCAGGGATCTTCCAGCCCAGCGTGGTGGAAGAGGCTCCGTGTAGCCCAGCTAGGTCCCAGTATAGCGAGGAGGGTGTAGGGGCTTACGGCCTGGCTCAGTGGAGCGGGAGTAAGTGGGTGACTGAGGGTCCCCAGACGTACGAAACCCTGCCTCAGGACTTGGGTGGTTTCATGAGGGAACACCAAGTTGGGGACCTAGGCTGCCCTGTTAGCCCATTTGAGGAGGATCACCTAGTGAGTAGAGGACCGGGAGCGCCTGTAAACAGGGCTCCTGTGGTTCTAGTGTCTGGCAGTACCGCTCCAGTAGGGAGGGTACAGAAGTCCAGCGAGAGGAGTGGCATGGGGCTGTGTTCCCCGGTGGAGGAGCCAGTGGGTCAGAGACCAGCCGGGAGTGCCAGGCAATTATTCCCCCGAAGGTTCTAGACCAGAGGTTGGGAGGCCAGGTTCAGGAGCAGCCTGACCTGAAGGGTAGGACTACTGTAACAAGTGTCCTGACCGGTTCTTCTTCCAGAGGTACCGCCCCAGTTGGTAGGGAGCAGGACTCTGGAAGGGGGTGCAGAGGGTGGGAGAGCCCACCTCTGACCCCGGTGCAACCTGAGGGGTTAAACCCTAGGTTGGGAGACCAGTTCTCAGGGAGGGGTCCTGAGCTGGTTGGTGAGTTATGTTACGGGGTCGCCTCTCAGAGGAAGAGAGGGCGGAACCCTAGGAGAAGAGGTAGGGGGAGGAGAGCCTCACCCGTGACTTTTGGTCAGTCTGAGGGTACGGACCCTAGGCTGGAGGATCAGTGGCAGTTTAGAACTGCCCTGATGAGGGGTAGAGTGGAAAATTGTCACTATGTGCCAGGGGTTACTACCCCCCACTCTGTGGTTAGGCAAGGACCAGTGGCGCCTAGGTGGTCTAGGGCCTGGTCCTGGCCACGGACAGCTGAGGAGTACCAGGGGGGTAGCCCAGTTGGTCCGCCGAGTTTTTTCAGAGGAAACCCTGTGAGTTCAGAGTGGCGTAAAACCGGAGAGTGTCCCTGCCGTGGCGGGCCTGCGTCCGTGTTTTATCGCCCCAAGCAGGGAAGACCATCACGGTGGTGATTGGTCTACCCTGCGTTTTGGCTGGAAGGGGGTCGTGTTGGACTTGGCCCTTCTGGCAGGTTCACCCCGAGACTTTTTGCTTAATATTGTGACTTGGTGTAATGGATTTTGGTTTCTGCGCACTTTACCGCTGTGTCTCAGGGTAAAGTGCGTGCGTGTTGTGAGGTTGGCCTGCCCTCCCATAGGAATGCATGGGGGGATGTATGTGTCCCGGTAGTTCCTGATGTGTGGGGTGTGCAGGCCCGTGTTTGGTATGTGCGGACTCGTGGGAGTGAATGCTGCGCGTTGATGTGTGCGGCGTGCATGTACCTGGTGTGGAAGTGCCACTTCTAGAAGTGGGCACTTCAGTGTGCAGTCTGAAATGTGTGGCTTGTCTGGCGATTGGCTGGTGAGGTCAGGTGACGGACTAGGGAATTCCCCAGAGTCAGGAGGAGTCACCCAGTGGTGAATGGGGAGTTAGCATGTTGATGGTTGGGGAGGAGTGTACCTGGGTCCTGAATAGGACAGGGCTTCCCCCACACAATGCCGGCGCCGGCCCCTGTGGTGCGTCTAATGACCCTAGCCCTGCCAGTGAATAGGGAGAGGGGCTGAGCAAAACAAAGTGCTCAGGAACCTGCTGGAACTGGTTCGCCCCTTCCCTGCACCTTAGACAAAGCCTTGTACTGTATAAAAAGGGGCTGTGTCCCCTTACATGTTGGTCTCTTGCAGGATCCACTTGAGGGGGGGCCTGCTGCTGCTGGGCGCCAGGAGAGACCGCCACTGGGGACTGCCTCCCTGCTGGAGGGCCCTGTGAGCTGGCTCTGGGCCCAGTCTTTGCCCCCCTGCCTTTTTGAAGACTTTTCTGGTTGCTGGACTCTTGCTTGCAGCGCCTGGGAGCGCTCTGATTTGCTATATAGCGCTAGGAGCGCTTTACTTCATGCCCTGGCGCTTCTAGCGCGCTCCGGTGTCACCGAGGGAATCCCCGGTGTAGGGATTCCCCCCCCTCGTGTGCCGGGTCGAGCGGGTGCCCACCCCGCATAATCAATTATTTCCGGCGCGGGTGCCACCCCGCTTATGGCCGTTTTGATTGAGGGAGCCCACCCCTCCTTATCGCCGTAGAGATAATCACCGCTGCAGCCCGGGCCGAAATCCCGGAAGTCAGGCAGCCTTCGCCTGAGACGTGGGCGGGACTTGACCCGGAAGCAGCCGGGAGCCTACCCCGCGCTGTCCCGGGCAAAGCAGGAAGAACCCCAGAGAGCGAGAGAGCCCCGAGGAGCGGGAGCTCTCGGGTGCCGCCTCGCACTGCCCCGGTGACAGAGTCCGGTGTGACGGGAGCGCCGGAGGCTCCCTCACGAAGCAGACCGGCAGCGAGAGGAACGGAGTCCCCCTGCGAGCGGCCCGGTGAGTAGGGGAGGGCCCTGGGGGCTCCGTGGTGTCGGCATCCTCTACACTAGAGCGCTTGGAGGCTCTAAACATTTGGGGGCATTGTTCTTGTGTTCTCCTTGAGCCCGTGAGGCTCCCCACGTTCCGGGGGCATGCTTCTGTGAGAGCGCGAGGCGCTCCAACGTGAACACAGCTGAGTGTTCAGAGCGCTCAGAGCGCTCCAACGTGGGGATTGTGTTTTGTTGAGCCCAGTGAGGCTCCCACGTACTCGGGGGCATTTCTCTTGTGACTGAGTGGCCCCAGATGGCAGCGGGCCACTCCCACCTTGCCCCACAGCGACATACAGAGCCACGGAGGCTCTAGGGGGCATTTCCTTTGTTTCAGAGCCCTGGGAGGCTCCAACGTTGGCCCCAGCATTTTTTTCCAGCTGCCCAGCACTTAGTGGGCAGCTGCCACGTTTAGGTGGGGGACCATTCTTGTTCTAGTCTGCGCAGCTGGCGCAGCTTGACTTTGTTGAACGCAGGGCGTCCTAGCCCCTTCCAGGCCAGTTGGCCCAGGGACTGCCACAGGTGGTGGCATAGGAGTTTTGCGCAATTGTGTTCCTTCCCTGCACCTCTGAATGTGTGTTGATGCATCATGTGCCATTGCTCTACACCTCTGAATGTGATGCATCATGTGTAACGTTCTATTACCCCTACAGGTGTTGTGATACGTAGGTGTTTGTTGCTTTCTCCTAGTACAGGTGGTGCTAGTGAGGTTCTAGTTCCCTGCGTGACAGTCTCCTAAAGTAGTTAGGGTTACGTAGGTGGTACTTCCCCGATACCAGTAAGTACTGGTTGTGTGCTATACAGGTTATTTTTGTGCTACAGTGATTTTATATATTTTGTGTGCTAAATATCTAAAAAGTGCTAATTGCTGACAGTGGTCCAGGTGGCCCTGTCTTGTACATAATCCCTTGTAAATTCTACCCGTGCCTGTTGGCACATTGTAAAGTGTGTATTTTTATCTACTGTGTTGTGTATAATACAAAGGTTATTTTATAGAATACCTTGTGTGGAGTTTCCTTTGTGGTGGGCCTGGGGTGTTGTTGCTGGGTGCGCGCGCAAACGCTTTACACATCGCCTCAGAGATAAGCCGGACTGCTCGTGCCAAGCTACCAAGGGGGTGAGCAGGGGTTATCTTTGGCGTGTAACTTCCTTGCCCTGACTAGAGTGGTGGTTTCTGCCTGGCTTTGGCGCAAGCCTTAGCCAACCAGAAATCCCAGGTCTAACAGTTTGTGTCTGTCGTTCCGGTTATAAACTTGTGAATCGCAACAAATGCATTATCACCGTCTTCTACTCTTCTAATTTAAGATACAAGTTTCAGGTGTCTGCCATTTGACACTACAGTCCTCAGAATCCAGCTCCTCCGCTCGATCATACTGCATCTCCTGCTCAATTCCATTTCCCTCATGAATGATGATTGGATGATGGTAACAACAAATTCAAACTTTCCTCGTCCTTCCAAAACAAGTGGACCATGAATCTGATGACTTCTATAGCTATCCTCCTTCAGAGCCGAGAGAGACTGGCCATTAACTGAAAATAAGATGCAACAGGTAATGATTGATGCCATGCATTGGCCGCAGAATAGCAGACTGAATGATGTAGATTTTGTTGTGTGTGTTGCGCATGAATGAATTGATGTAATTGTGCACTGCCACTAATCAACATTCTACAGAACATACTAATTTTCCCCTTCTTGCAAACAAGAAATGTGTACTTCTCCTGCATCTTGGTGATACATTGCTTTTAATTCAATACAGGTAGGGGACTCACTCAATCTGCGCAATGCAAATGACTGTGACTTAACAGCACCGTCCAACATGATGATGGCGAAAGAGACGGCCTGCAGCGTTAACGAGATGAGATGCAACAGGTAATGATTGATGCCATGCATTGGCCGCAGAATCGCAGACTGAATGATGTAGATTTTGTTGTGTGTGTTGCGCATGAATTGATGTAATTGTGCACTGCCACTAATCAACATTCTACAGAACACACTAATTTTCCCCTTCTTGCAAACAAGAAATGTGTACTTCTCCTGCATCTTGGTGATACATTGCTTTTAATTCAATACAGGAAGGGGACTCACTCAATCTGCGCAATGCAAATGACTGTGACTTAACAGCACCGTCCATCATGATGATGGCGAAAGAGACAGCCTGCAGCGTTAACGAGATGAGATGCAACAGGTAATGATTGATGCCATGCATTGGCCGCAGAATCGCAGACTGAATGATGTAGATTTTGTTGTGTGTGTTGCGCATGAATTGATGTAATTGTGCACTGCCACTAATCAACATTCTACAGAACACACTAATTTTCCCCTTCTTCCAAACAAGAAATGTGTACTTCTCCTGCATCTTGGTGATACATTGCTTTTAATTCAATACAGGAAGGGGACTCACTCAATCTGCGCAATGCAAATGACTGTGACTTAACAGCACCGTCCATCATGATGATGGCGAAAGAGACAGCCTGCAGCGTTAACGAGATGAGATGCAACAGGTAATGATTGATGCCATGCATTGGCCGCAGAATCGCAGACTGAATGATGTAGATTTTGTTGTGTGTGTTGCGCATGAATTGATGTAATTGTGCACTGCCACTAATCAACTTTCTACAGAACACACTAATTTTCCCCTTCTTGCAAACAAGAAATGTGTGCTTCTCCTGCTTCTTGGTGATACATTGCTTTTAATTCAATACAGGAAGGGGACTCACTCAATCTGCGCAATGCAAATGACTGACTTAACAGCACCGTCCCTCATGATGATGGCGAAAGAGACGGCCCGTTAACTTAAGATGAGAAGGAACAGGTAATGAATGACAATTAATGGCATGCATTGGACAGTGGACACCTGACTCTGAGCTATTGGTCTTTGTGTTTGCGTTGTTTGTTGTGCACAAAGTGATGTCAAAGTGTACTAGTAGTAATCTATCTTTCTGTACACAATAAAGAATGACTCAAGTCAGTAATATTTATATTTCTACTCTGAGTGATTCATAAAAATTATACTTATACTGCAGGCCGATCTTCAGTCAGTAAAAGTATCGATTCAGAGATGATGATGAAGTCAGGAGGAGGATGTTTCAGGAGTGGCAATGGAAAAGCCTAAAGGTAAACACGTCAACAACAACCACAGCAGACCCAAATGTCTGTGTAGAAGTTGAATAGAGTGTAGCGGTGGGATGACTGCAGTACATTGATTTTACTAACTTTACCTGTAAAATGCTATGTTTGGAATGGATAATGTGCTTTGCGTTTGTCCAACTCTTTGAGAGAAAAAAAAAGGACTCTAAAGTGTTAACGTAGGATGTGCTAATGGTGGTAAGCACTGTGGGCCTGATCTCTCCTGTTACTGTTGAAGGTCAATGCTGTAAACAGACTAGAGTAGAGATGATGCATATGCATACATGCCACCTCGGAAAGTGTTCTTGTTGCACTACACCATCACTTGTGCATTTGTTTTCACTTTATTTCTCAAGATCCCCTTTGGTTTTCAATCTAAAATTACAGGCCGGGCCTTGGCCAAAACTTTGTAAAACATTACAATGCATATTAATTACCTTACCAATCAATCACCTTTTTTTTCCAGCCGGGCAGTGGCGAGTGGCGAGGCGACACACCCAAGATTGATGGACGAGAGGATCAAGAGGAATGCCGAGATGCGCAAAACCAGTCCACCTTTTTGACCAGGATAAGACAGTAACAGTATCCACTTAACTTCTTTTAAATAATTTGATTACTATCTTGTATACAATCTTTACAACAGTGTGTTCTTGGAGTTGTTATTATCAATCATCATTACGTTTGCTCTGTGTTTACGATTCTTCACTACCAATATTTAAAATTTCTATTTACTATCTGTTAAAGTATTAAGGCCGGAACAGAACAAGAAATAGAAGTGTATGTAATCCGGGTCTCATCATCATGCATGCATTGCATTTTTCTCCCTTAACATATGGAATGGATATGGTATGGTAATCTTCAATGATTGTCGTTTGTTTGTCTATGTATGCATACTGTTTTTCTATGTCAAACCTTTCCCAAAATCCCCCTTCCTATCCATTCAACAAACCCTAACCCTCTTCCCCCGGGCTGTGTGACTTATTGTCGAGGTGTAACTAACTTAAATGTACACCAATACTTAATCACACACTTGCTGGGGCGGATGTGGTGAAAGCAACACTACTTCAATTTCAATGCAGAGCGATGATCTTCTTCTGCTTGCCCACCCATGAGTAGGATATTTCAGAAGTTATTTTATTTAACAAAGGAACATATACCTCAGCATGAATTGCCGGCATTGATTGGATTTGTTTGTTGTCATTCCTCATATACAGCACTAACTGTTAGACTGTAGGCATAGTCAAGTGACTCGAGTCGACAAAACTATAGTTTGTAACTCTGTCTAGTAGGCTATCCTCATAATAACCACCATTCAGTTTTTTTGTCAAATATTTGAGCATATAATTGTTGCTCGGTAAATTCTGTGATGTACTTCATTCAACTACTCCTCTAACAGTCTCTCAAAGGCGATTGACTATCTCCTTTTCTTTTTTTGGAAATGCTGCCACCCTGCCAGTGTATACTACTACTACTATACTACCACCACCACCACCCCAATCATGGCATGTATGAAAAAGGAAACCATCTTCACCATGCAGCCAGTGCTGTGCCACAGTTGGACATAAACATCAAGCACCGGTAAGAGAGAAGTTTGGGGGAGGCAGAATTAATAATGGACATGTTGTCAATGATTTCATTTTCAAACACCACTCCAAAGAATGCATAGACTAGAGGACAGACTGAAAGTACTAGAAGGACCAGTCAATGAGTGAGGTGTGTCACATCTATCTGTTTGTGTCTTATACAGTCAGCAAATTATTGAAATCAAACACAGGCTATGGGCGGCCATGCACCAGCAAGGAAACAGTGTGATGTAAAACAGTTACCCCACCTACAAAACATTAACAACATTGCATGTAACATAGAAAAATATATTTAATTTACCCTAACAAATAAACTAAACCCACAAAAGCTGACCCACCCCCCTCCCTAACCCCAACCACTGTCCATAGAAAAAAGTCTGGAACGCCCAAACGAACAAGAATTAAAAAAGGGGCAGTGACAGGGACTAACTGGTGGGGCGGGACTGGAGGAGGACACGCATCTGGCGCATCTCCTCCTCTAAATGGGCGACGCGGCGTCTAAGGCCACGGCAGTTGCAGCCACAGTGGGGGGGGGCACCGGAGATGACACGGTGGCGGCGGGCAGCCGCCAGGCGGTAGCGCCGTAACGCTGGAGGGCAGTGGCTGGGGCCCGGGGCACTGGAGGAGGCTTCAATAGCTGCTGCAGTTTCATCATCCTCCTCGGCTAGGACCACCAGCCGCCGGTATTCCTGCTGGATTGCCTCCAGCTTCCGGCACCGTGCCTTGGCGGCCAACTCCTTACGGTTGACTTTCGGAGTTGCTGTGTATCAAAAAGAAAAAAACAAGACAATTGTAAAATATAGTCTTAATAAAACAGTAGGACAAGGTAATTATTTATACACATAGTGGCATGGTAGAGTAGCACTATAAAATAAAGTAGTACATAACATTTTAAAAGGCGCCCGTCCTTCTTCCTTCCACCTGTCTTACACTTTCAGTTGAACAGTGCACCAGGTGCTCTTCTCCATAAAACTTTCAAAGCGGAGTTCAAATCAGATAGATGAGGCCATTGGTTACTCAATACTCCGGCTCCTAGTCCTATACCAATTAAAGGGAATTCTAGTCTTCTAGTTCACTCTTCAAACGTCCCCAAGAACTCATACTTACTTATGACATCGGATAGCGGGCGGACTTTGTCCGCCCGCCATCCGACTGCTAAAAAGGGTGGGGGTCCCGTGGGGACAATTAATTAGGATGATGCGCCCGGCACAGTGGCGGGCGCACCCTGTTTTTTTTAATTTAAATTCTGGTTGGCTTTGCTGAAAGCAATGCTAAAATGTTGTGCTGCTTTTCCAAGCACAACATGACGGGCCCCGCACGGAGCCTGTCACGTTTTGCTTTGAAAGTCGGGGGGGTACCATAGCATCGGTAGGTACCCTCCATGGGGGCCCCCAAGCATACTCTGCAATGTGTGCATGCCTTTCCGTGGCGGACGGCAATGCCGCCACGCAAAGGCATTCCAAAATGCAGATTATATGGCTGGCGGTGTGGTGAGAGAGACACCACCGCCATATTGAACCCTTTTCCACCTGGACATGTCTGAATATTTTCTACAGGGATGGCGGGAGGTTTGCCCCTGCGGTGACGGCAGTTCCAGACTGGCCCGGCGGGGGCAATACGCCCACCATCCTAATGGGGGCCCTAAGTCACAACTGTACAGTATACATATACATACAGTACACCCTTGCAGTGAGTGTGCTGTCAAGTTCAACAATAGTTAAAGATTATGAATCTAACTTACCACCGCCTGCCACTGGTGCTGCCACTCCCCCTACCGCTCCATCGTCGGTATCGGCAGCAACTGCCGCCTCCTCTCCCTGCGCGTCACCTTGTTCACTGGCGGTCGGTAGTGCGCCTAGAAAACATTACACATTTATTAGGCGTCATATACACCTCCCCCCTATTGATCAGTAGCAAGGTTGAAAAATGAGTTAATACTATCATACATCACTAGTACAAATCAGGTAGTAGTAGAGTAGACACTAATAGTTATATGATCATTGTAGCCTTTGCTTGATTAGCCCTAGCCATGCACATGTGACGCTACCTTTACCTTGCAGCTTCTTAAGACACCTTTGAGGCCATATGACCTGCCTCACACTGCTACTGTCTAGTCTACGCGCTGCGTACAAGCGGTCAACAAACATTAACAAGCCACTTTTTTAGGAAGAACTGGTGTACTACTGTTACTGTTAGTCCATATTGCTTATCCATAGATGCTACACTTTTTGGCACGGCTGAGAAATGCTTGCAAGTTGCAATATACTAACGCACACCATTTCTTTTTTCGCATTAGACGCAAGATTCCCTTCTATGAACCAGAGCTTCTGAACGATGCACAAACTACCAGTACTAGGTTCTTCTGAGGTGAGGGGTCCATTCACTCACATCTTCATTTATAAATGTATATAAACTAAATTGCTATGGGATGGTGGTGCTGCCTTCCACCACTGTTCAGTTATCATGATTTAATTCCCAACTGTATAAGTGTAACAATGTATATTGTTTTAATGTTATTGATTTGCCGGTTGGTGCTGCTAAGAAAACAGTGTACAGACCTTCTCAAATTGAAATAAACATTTTAAACTTACATAGACTTCGTGGCATTTGGTGTGGAGTGGACTAAGTTACACGAGTGAGCAAATGAAAGTAAGGGTGTGCATGTGAATTGCTTCCACGACATAGGTTGGGTGTGTTATGTTCTGGGTTGTCTACTTGTTGGTATCTTGGGGGGAGGGTTCCGAGACCTAATAGGTATGACAAGAAAGTACTATAGTCAAGCAGTGGAATTGTGGTGGGTGCGGAATTTCTGATTGAGGTGTGCAAGGAAGGTCCAACCTACCATCACCAACATCCTATTTTCTGGTGCAAATGTATGTGCAAGATCCCTACAACAGTGGTATGTCCTATAGGGTATCATATCAAAATATTAAGAAATCTGGTAGGGCTGTTGCTGTGAATTTTCAAAGCCTCAACATCAATAAGAGTAAAAGTAGTACAAGACAACGACCCAACGGATTGTACGTGCTACTGGTGAATATGAGTTTTATATAACAACCTTTCACAAAGAGTGGCACTGGCCAACTGGGCAAGACTAGCTACTACAGTACAGACAGATTGATAGGATGTAGTAGTACTCAGAGTCATCATAGCGGAGGCAGGGATAAGATTTTTGAAACCGTACAGATCGAAGGATAATTGGTGGTAAAAAAATAGCATTTGGAAACACACTATAGTTCGGGAGAAATATGGGGCAGTAAAAGTTATGGAATAAGAAATATTGTTAAAAACAAGAAGACTTACTGGGGCCAGCAGAGGAGCCCTCAGCGGTGTCCTCCTGGTGGTGTTCCTGTCCCGCCGACTGCCCAGTCCCTGCCCGTCTGCCCCTGGGTGCTGATGAACAGGAAAGATATAAGAAAGAGACAAACATTGATGGATGGTGTCAAACAAATATAATATTTTTCAACAACGGTCAAAAACACTTATGTAAACAACAATTGCAATAACTACATTGACTGATCTCATCTGGTCAACATGTAATATCGGGGGATTCGCAGTTCGACTACTTAAGTTACTATTTATCAACAGTAATCCAGTCTTCCATTCTGATTCCAGAAAACTAAGTTACAACTAAGCCTAAGTAGTAGTACAACGTACCACCCAACCTAGCCCACCTATTCCAGGCATGCCAATTGTACATTAAGTATGCATTTCCACTGTATTCCTCAACAATGCGTATGGTCCAATCATGGAGGACACATGAACATGACTACATTTTTTGTATACACCAAATTTTGGTTTGATTGATGCTGATCTGATACTGCTAAGTAACTGCTAAGCCTACCTCCACTCATTGAACAAACTAGAAAAGGTTCTAAAGACTGCCGTAATAGCAGCACGTCACGTAACTGAGTGAGGGGGGCATCACGCATACCACTAACCAATTAGAAGCTCATACAACTACAAAGTCCCTAAACCTAAGTATCAATCCGCCCCTCTCTATTAGTGACAGGACAAAGTAAGGAGTGGACGTGAGTCACTGTAGCATTACGTACCTTAATTTCTCTAAAATAAACTCGTAAAGAATCACGCTAAGCAAGCGCAAACGCAAGGCTGCAAACAAGTAGGATTAGTAGTAGCGCAGAAGAGCACCTGTGTCATAATAATCACAGAAGACTTTTAAACGTTATTAACCTGGAATGTATTGTAAGCAGCAACATTCTAGCTGGTTGGAAGGAAAAAAAGATATTCGCAATATATAACATAGAGCAGAAGAACAGACACAAAGTTGTAATAATTAAATAGGTACTCACCAAGCCCCGGGACCTCCACTCCTAGCAGGTCCAGCAGGTCCTGCTCACGGTCCAGGATGTCGGACCACCGGTGCGTCAGCTATGCCTGGGTGCGCCGGACCCCAGAGATGCGCAACACTGCCCGGCGCACCTTCCCCCACCGCTGCCGACGCTCCCGGAGGCCGTACCCGGACCCAGGCCTGTCACCTGCTGCCAGGGTTGAGGGGAGGTGGCGCTGCACAAAGAAAATGAGTGCAGCCAACTCCACCTCCCCAAATAAGGCCCGTGCCTGCACCCCTTGTGGGCGCCGCCTTCCACATGGAAGGCGGTCGCGGCTCTGGCTGCGGCGAGCCCTACCCTTTGACATGGTTCTGGGGATGAGAGACGGGGTGGGAAAGAAAAGGTAATAAAATTTAAAAAGTAAGTAAAGGAAATAAATAGGCAATAGAAAGAGTGAAAAAGTAGCTAAACAACAAAAAAAAAGTAGACAAAAACCAAAAATATAGAAGCAGGAAAATAGTTAGAGAAATAATAAGTAATAAAGATCCAAAAAAAGTGGCTATAAACAAAGGATTGAAAAGATTTAGGGAGGATTGAAAATCAGGCCCCAGAACCATGCAATAGAGTGAAAAACAAGATGGCCGCGCCCATTGCGACCACGTGCGCAAGTTCGCGCGATATTTTCTCCCCGAGCAAGCAAAAAGCAACGCGATTAAGTAAAAGCGGTCGCGAACAGGAAATATCGACCGCGAACAGGCGCGAACATGCATTGTGCGACCCGGAACAGGAAGTAAGCATCGCGAGAGGGCGGGACAAGTGAAAACAAGATGGCCGCGCCCGTGAGCAACCGCATGGGTAAGTTGGCGACCCGCGATCACGCAAAAAATACCGCGAACAGGCGGCAAAAAACTTCCGCGTCTTCGCGATATTTCCGGCGTGTTTGCGGAGATTTTCTGCATTTTCGCGATAATTTGCGGAAGTTAATTCCGCGAATTCCGCCCACCCCTAGTATTTTTAGATTTGACCATATTCGGTCAGTGATACAGAAAGCTGCACAACGATAGCTACCCCTACTATGGACCCCACAAAGCTATGAGGGCGTAGCGGTAATAATCACAATCAATGGGAACTAAATGTAGGGGAATTGTCACATTTAGGCAAAGAGCGAGGAATGTACTTTAATTATTTATCTTCCCTTCTAAGTGGGCTTTTCCTTAGCAGGGACTACAAGACAATATGTAAGTGTCCCAAGGTCTCGCCTGTACAGCGTGGAATCACCAATAGGTCCTGGGACCTGGCCAAGAAACGAGGCCCGGCCTGACCTCCTTCGGGCACAGACGACCACAGACGGCCTGCCCTTTGCCCAGGCTTAGCCCGCGATGCGGGGGCTCTCCTTCAATATGAGCGCCTCCTGTCGCGAAAATAGACGTTGGCGGATTCCTGCCGCTAGGGCTCCCGGGCCTTGTGGTCCTCCCGGGACTTGTGGTCCTCCCCACACTGCGACCGCACTGGGATCGTAGCCGGCTGCGGTGGCGGGGGAGAGACCAGCTGCTGTGCCTGGCCCAAGGTAGGGGTAGAAAAATGCCCCCACAACAGTTTTGGCAGAGTCAAGCCAGGTAAACTCTCACAACAGACAGGAAAAGCAGACTTACAAATATAAATGACTGGATAGCCGCTAGTCACTACCACAAAAGGAGCCAAAGTCATTCATTTAACAGATCTCCCCAAAACGCTTTTCTATTCACAGCAGGTATAAGCAAGTTCTTCATGAGGATCCATAAGCGGTGATCCCTACACAGCGTGTTTGTTATTTCGGCCCTGGCTGGTTCAGAAAACACTGGAGAATCCAAATTACCACAATGCACTGCTTGCGCTGCTTGTCTATAGCACGTCCAAACAGAAAACACCACAGCAAGGTAGCTTAAACGAAAAGTACTTGAGAGACGTGTTTCCGACACTTCTGTGCATCAGAGAACAGGGTACCTGAGACGGCGCTCTGCAGGGTGAAGTTTAACGGCCGTCAGGCTGGGGAGGAAAATACACGAGTGCTCCTCGAGTCCTTTGAAATACTCGCCTCGTTTCGGAGGAGCGGCTCTGCGGAAGGTGGTCGACGGATGGGTCTTTTGAAGTCCTCTGAGCAATCCAAAAAAAAGGAACGGCGGCTACCAACCAACCACGTCTAGCGGGGAGGAAAAGTGTCCGCTCTTCAGGAAGCTTCGGGTCAAGCAGTTGATTCAAGAACCGGAAGTCCGGCATCAGCAACCCCGTCCTGCAGTCATAAAAGTGCCCGTTCCACCAAGCAGCTCTCTGGAAGCTCTCTTTGTTAATTTGAGACTGGTAAGCAGGGGGTACAAACATGCTTCCTCCACCCTGGAGTGATATATAAACTCAGGTATGATTGCCTCCCGGACAGAGTGGGCAGGTGTCTCCATTTCAGATATTCGTAGGGCGGCCGCCTGCTCTTTCCCTCAATATTGATTGTTCATTAAAGATTAAATGTGGCTTGGGGTTTTGAGGTGTCTTCTGCAAGACACATTGCTCTAGAATCCACATCTTAGTAGAAAATTGGTTCTGTTACGGGGTTTCCATTTTCACTTTTTTGCCACGAGTCTTTATGATTCTCATGGAGGAGTGTTAAATGTTTCAAATAAAGCCCTTTTTCTCCTCTAGGACATATATTTCTCTTAATATTAGTGTTACTGATTAAGGAATTTGTTTTGGTCAATCCTCAGAGTAAGTAATGGGATGAAGCTAAAGAACAGGAGGTAATGCTCAAATTAGTCACTCCAATTCTTCTTTCTCATGTCAACACTTATAAACCCCAGGCTCAGCTTTCATCAGCTTCTTGTCAAGAGCTTGGTAAGAACCATTAACTGCTGGTGAAGGTTAGCAGCATTATGAACAGTCTCTCTTCCTTTTAGTAGAAATAGAAAGCAACATGGAAGGGGTGATGAAGAACTGATGAGTGGGTGCATTCACTACATAGAGTATGTACTGGTACGATTCAGAGAATCAGAGTAATGAATATTACCAGTAAACAATCTGAGCGTTGCTGAAAGTGTGGTTGCTAAACAGAGTTGTTGAATTCACATGCATTGCCTGGAATAGTGAGGGTGCATGGCATTGCAGTGTTCCCATTGCAATCCTATACATACACGGTCCCCACTGACATATTTTTAGGAAACACTTTACAGCATCCTTGGTTTAATACACTAGCTACCAGTATAAAGATATCTATGTCCTGGGAGAGTGAAATGCTACTAATCTTCGATTTGAAAGTCTATGCGCACGGTTGGTTCAATAAAATCCCATGCAAGTATGTCTAATTCTGGTTCACGATAAAGCAAGCAGTATGTAAACCCAGCATCTGGAATTGCTAAATACAAGTAAACTTTGTCTCTAGACACATACATTAAATGTTGATTCATACTCCTAAAAAAAGAAAATCCTGTGAGGAATGTAACTTTTTTTCAAATAAATATCGATATTGCTAACTGCAAACTAGATCCCACAATACACAGGAAGAACCATATTATTTGACGGAATCAATATATTAATGAATAAAATATTTAATGTGTTACTTACCATGCAGACAAAATGATGAATGCACTACTTAGGTTAAAGGCTATAGATTGCACATACCGGAGACTATTAGGGGTTAATAGGGAAAAAAGTAGCATCAAGACACTTATTGAGTGTTTCTCTAAATTTAGTGAGAATTCTTTGATTGCCGTATCTAAAAGTGCTCAGAAAAGTGAACGTCTTATCGTTTTCTTTTCTAGCTCAGCCAATATAAGCAAATGAATTGGTATAAGGTAAACAAAGTATATACTACACAATAATCGAACAGGTTTTCATAACCATTAATTAATTCCTCCCACACTATGCAATGTTAAGTGTAGTCAAGTGCAACATAGGAGTATCCTGAAAGGAGAGGTTTCCCTACTGACTTACATATAGTTATCATTTTCTTCATTACTTTTACAGAGATTTTTATTATAAAAGAATGCCATTGGAAGGGAATGATTTTAAACTATTTCTGTAGATGAGAAGAGGGACCTAACAAGCTTGCCATTAGCTTGTTTGTGGGTCATGGTGGAAGCCTGAACAAAATATCCTGTTCATCTTTTCATCTGTAAATTATAGAGTTTACAAAAAATAAAGTTTGTTATGATTGATAACCGGCACTTTGGCCAAGGATAATGTTACTGGCCAAGAGATTATAGGATAAAAGTTACTTAATTCTTGTGTCTTTTAATAAGAGGTCCATTTCTATTCAACATACTAGGGGTGGGCGTAACTCACATAATTCTGTGTAGCGTAATCCTGCAGGACTACCTAAATCTTCCATGAGATTACGTGGAATTCCACAAGAAGAGTCATTCTGCTTTTAACGCTATTTTCTTAGAGCCAAAATGCTCCCACATGTCTAAAATGAACATGAAGATGCATGATGTGCTAATAAATAGCGATAAATGCAACAGAACATGCATAGCAATGTCAGCATCTGCTCATACTTGCTTAATATACACTTGGGGTAGGATTTTCCCACAATTTACTCCAGGCACATAGTATTAGTTTCTCAGCCAAAGTCCATCCTTGTGTCCAAAATGGACGTTAGGATACATTTTACACTAAGAAAATTTCTCAAAATGCAATAGAAAATAAACAGTAGCACACGCAGCCACCTGCAGTCACTAAATGGGCTCTTTACCTCTTAATCAAGCAAGCTGGTGTAACTGAGGTATTATCAGTAATTCTGCATCAAAGAGTAATGCAGAATTTTTCAAATTCCTCCCCCATTATGCAAGCATAATTAAAATTACTCAAGGCCTAGAATTTACAACAATCATCATAAATACTAATTGATGATTGAAACTGAATTCCACATTATGGAGAGACCATATTTTCTATTGAATGTAGAAATAGAAATCTTTAAAAACATACAGGAGTGTGAAAGACAGATTGTGAGCACAAGAGTAGAAACTGACTACACATTCTGTGCACCCGGTCCATGTAAATCTGCAAATGTAAATGTTTGATTTTGTGGTGGGGAGGTAGTAGAGAAGGGACATCTTTATGGTATCACTTCTACACAGGCAGATGTGTTCCTGCTTCCTAACTAGCAGCACACCTCCTCCTCTACTTTGTGTATCTTCCTGGGGCATGAGTGCCTCCATCAGCGCGAGACTGCCTGCGATATTCCTAGCATGTGGGCTCTAGTGCAGAGGTCTCAAACTTTTTGAAGCCGAGACCCCCCTGTAAAAATATTTTAGGTGTAAGGACCCCCTCCTTACAAAAATTTCTGGAACTTGGTATTCCTCATCATTGACAACTATTAACAACCATAAATGCCCCCAATTCCCATTAGGAAATCATTTTTACAGTGGGAAAATAATAGTAAACAGTGTGTATCAAACCAGAGATTAGTAAGTGTGGTCAAATATGTGGCTAAAAACAAAGGGCCTCATTTGTGAGGACGTCTCCTTGCTGCACTTGCCTACGCCAATGTGAAAGGGCAGGAATGCACCCTATTTATTAAATACTGTGTATTCCTGTCCTTTCCCCCTATGTTGGGTGCACAAATTGCTGCCTATCATCAATGTAGGCAGGATTGTTTTTTGTGCACAGAGGTTCACCTTCCTGCACAAAAAACATCCTGAGAGGGATTGCAGCACACATGGAAAGATGAAAAAATAAGAGGAGACATGAAAATATGTGTCCTCGTTACGCCTGCTGTGGGGAGGCGTAAGGTTTTGTCGCTGCCCCAGGTTTGCATGGTTTTGTAAATCTGGGGCGGCATCAAAATCCATGGGTGTGCAAGGAAACACCCACCGCAATGCCTTTGGAACTCCGACTTGACAGACTAAGCCAAGGCAGAGACTTCCTTTCCTTTGTCTTACTCCATATGTATGAAGCCACTCATAGCCATGCAAGGTGACTTTACATAGCCTCAGAGATACGATTGCGACGCTTGAGTCGCTGGAGCTTGAAAAGAAATTACGATCCGGCGGCGTAAGCCTCTCATAAATCAGCCCCAAAATATTTTGTTATTTTTTTAGATAGGTATATATAAAATAATGAGTAGCTTGAATAAAAATACATTTTAAAAAGTTGTTACTCACTGCGAAATGCACTGTAGTACATCAGGAAACTATTATTAGTTAATGCACTACAGAGGTGTGTGTGTAAACAGAGAGCCACAGAATTACATTTGGTTGGCGCAGTGGGGAATAGTGACTAGTGCATTTTTAGTGCTAGGAGGTCACAGCCTGTGACAGAAAGCACTGTAACAGTGTAATTCGTTATTTTAGTCTTGCATTACACACATTATAAGATAGACTGCTACAAACTGTGCAAATAGTTTTAGAATATATTGGAGCTTCCAAAATGTAGATTTTATTAATTCCAGACCATAAGTAATGCATTTTGTTTCGCATAACTGTCCCTTCAACACTTCTTCAGAGATACTAAGCTATTAAAAGAAAGCACCTTACAGCCCAGTTGTTAACTCTTCATACTACCACTAGAAAAGAGAACCCAAATCTTTGCCATCACAAAGCAATTAAAGCAGGAACCGCTCCCAAACACCATTTACATCTGCAGATTAACTCATAACTGCATGTGCATTTCATTGAGGCAAGCAGGCACCCTGCCACAAAGGATTGTTTCACCTGTCTGCCCAGCCTCTTCGTTTTACAGCACTGGAGACCCAATTAACTCAACAAGCATTGAATCAACCGGAATGAAGTGTCCTGGTTTTCAAAAGGAAGAGCACATGTTTTTAATTCCAGGCAGAAGTGAGGCCTAGAAATGCACGACCCCCTTCCCAGGACTCCACTGCCTCCCTGGGGGTCACGCCCCACAGATTGAAGACCTCTGCTCTAATTCAACATGGCCTAGAAATACAGACCTTGCAGGGTTGAGACATCTGACATATAACCATACAAGGGGAAGTCTACTTTCCTTTTCCTGCCATGCCATCTTCTTTAACTAACCCTTGCTTTTCCTTTACGGGAGAATGCTAGAGTCCATAGAAATCAAAGGGCTTCACAGGAACCCATGGAAGACAAAGAGGTACACAAGACTCCAGTCCAAGAACCGTTAAAACTGTAAAAAGATTCTAAAGAGCAGTTTCAATCTACCCATACTACCTTTTATACTGCACAAGTGAAGAGCAGATGGAAATCGAAAAGGGAAACACAACTCCAGCTCAAGAAGCCAAATAAACTGAGAAAATACTCTAAAAAAGCCATTATATTAATTCAATATCCCGTCTAAAGACATTAGGAGATTTAATAACTGATATAGAGATACATGGACCATAAATTCTAATGTGGGACCACTATTTCCCCTCAGCTTTTTGGAATCTGAAACTGGTATTTTATCTCTACCTCGGCTCATGGTCATAGTTGCTGGAAGACACTCATCTGCCTCCTCATAGCGATTTACTATTTTTCCTTGATGTGACCGCACAACTAGAACTGTGCGATACAGTTGCCCTCCACCAGGTTCTCTTTTTACTAATCTCCATCCCACCTGCTTCACTACTGATCACATTCCGTATTCTCAGACTCTGCCAACTTTAACCAGTTTTCTATACCTTTGGTAATATATTTTCTCTACATTTCCTCTATTCTACAAAAGGCTCCTTCTGCATCTCCTCCATCACACTCAACACTACTAATGAGTTCCCATCTGTTAATTCTTGAACTACCACGTACATCTGCAATCAACCTCTCTCTAACATGTTCTGGAAAACACTCCCCAACATACTAAATGAGCCTCACTCCAATTGAAAACCTTCCCATGGGTACCTGTCACATAATGTTTCCTTCTCTTACATTTGCCCAACCTGTCCATGGGAGCAGGTACCTGTTCCTACTCTATTAAATGCTCATTTTACCTCACAAAGAGTTACACCAAAAACTCCAAACAAAATACATGTAAGGATCATCCTGGAACTGTCATTCTGGACAAATACTACTGCACAGAGAAAGAACAAAAAACACAAACCTACTATTCGTCTTTCATAATCCCAATAGTTGACTGGAAATATTCAATAACAACCATAAAATCTCTGAAAATTCCCACAGTTTAAATGTTTGTGGCATTTGTCTCCTTTAAGGGTAGCATCTGCATAACCATTTAATATAGTGCCTAGATATTGATATAAGCATCATACAGTAACCGTGGTAGTAGGTAAGGATAGTTAAGGTTTTCCCCTTTCATTGTTTGCGTAGAATCTTTGTTAGAGCACATTCATTGTAATCAACTGATTGAAGATTTTTCAGGTGTGAATGGAGGATTCAATGTTACAGCTTAGTGACATGTTTGCTGGTCATGTCAATTTACTGAGTTGTTTGCAGAGCTGGTCGTCAACTGTGAATGTGGTGGGCAGTTCTCCCTGTGGATGGTGGAGGTAATGTCCTCTGCCATCCCATTTCACCATCCTAACAGAGTACTCTCCATCTGCCAAACTCTAAATCAGGCCCTTGGATGCAAGAAGACTCCATTGACATAATGGCTGATTCATTACTGCTGCATTTCAAGATGTATTCAATCAAGTAGGTGGTTTCTTGGTAGTGTTGCTCAGATGTCTCTAGTAATGTTAGGTGGATGTTTAAGTGTTGGCATGCATATAATAACTGAAGATGTGACTTTGAGAATATGATGCCTGTGAGAATACCCATGTGGGATCTGCAGCTTATTGCACAATTTCAGAGACTTGAGATGCACCAAAATACCATCACATAATCTGGAAATTGTGAATGACAGATTAGTTTGATGATTACAATTATGAGTACAGAATGTGGAGCTGGTAAAGGAAATCCAAACAAAGCAAGTCAATTTTGTGAATCAGTCACTCAACACATTCTCATCAATAAAGTTAAATACTATTAAAATGGTCAGTAAAAATAAAATGTATGCTTTTCCTTTTGCCCTTATAGTGACACAGGAGTTCAGCTGACTGACACATGGAATTCACTTGTTAGACCTGGGTACAAGTGAAAGTAGATCGAGCTCTTCAACTTTCCACACAGGTCACAAACAGCAGGTCCAGTACTCTTCTCTTCTGCCATAGGTATAGACAGTGTTCTGATTGTCTAGGGGTGAGGTGCTACTTTTGTTCAGTTCACTAGCAAATAAAAGGGGGTGATTCTTGTCCACTCCCTGATCAATGGGGAAGAGATTCTAAAGGGCACACCTTATTATGTTTGTAGGACAACCTATTTACCTCACTGAAAACTATTTTACAGTGCATCATCATCAGTGGATTCCAAGCGGGCAAAATCTTTCTGCCCCTAGAGGAAACTGGTTGGTTTGGGTTTAAGATAATTAGCAGACTGGTTCTAGGGCCAGCCCCCTCCTACATTGACACTAAAGTCAGGAGACCAAAGTGTGTTTTAGAATCAAAAGATCCCTCTTCTCCAAGTGTCCTTTATCATTAAACTAAAAAAGCTACCTTTTATGTCAGTAAAGATCCTAGACACTCCTAAGCTGCCAAGGTTGAGTTAAACTGGGTCACATTCTTTTCCTTCCCAAGCCATGCTGCCAATTTCGAAGTCTCTGTCTAATCCGAGAACAGTATTTAACACCTCATCAAAGCAGCACTGATAGGCCAGCTTCAGGCAGGGCGATGCTAAATAGCCCACAGGGGCTTTTGGCAGGAATGTCTAATGTTTTAAAAGTTAATGTTTCTGTATTTTTATCAAAATCAAGTTTCACCACTATATTTGATTTATTAATAATTAGTATTTAAAACAGTGGTTGAACCGTATCTATAGCTGATCCCTAGGCTATCCTGTTTTAGATTCAAATCTATAATACCTGAAAAAAACCACAGAAAGGGAAATAGAGGTCATCAATATTAACATATAAACACTGATAATCGCCAAAACAACCACAAAGTAAAATGCCATTCAAAGAAAGGAAAGCGAGGAACAATAAGTCATTTACGTTTCTTCCTGAAGGGGTCAACACAAAGTAACTTTGTAATATAAGGTGGCAGGAAGACTGGTCTAAGATTATTATGTTCGAGCTTTGTTGTTTAAGGATCAGTTATTCCAAATAAAATGTACATAATGAATTACTTAAGTAAATTTTTTCATAGAACCAGCTACAGTCCTAACAATGAAAATCGCATCTGGGTGCTAGTTTCTGTAGGAACATGCAAACATTACATTCTTGCATGTTCCACTTTTAAATACCAGGCAGCTTATATTTTGGGATACAATGCCTACTTAAGAGTAACTTACTGATTATTTAAAAGTAGAATTCCCCTCCTGTTAACAGGCTTTGTTTGACAGATCTGCATACTGGCTTAAAAGCTGCAGGAGGCAGGCTACACATGTAGGCCTGAAGCCATATTTTCCTTGGCATTCTAGTGATTGGCACACTATGTGCTCCGTTCAACATGTAAGATTTACATTTGTATTCCATTGGCATCTTTTTGTACACAATAACTATTGCCTCACTGGAAAGTTAAATATTCCAGTTGGGGATCAGACAATGTTATCATGTTTTAGGGGTCAAAGAACAAACACTGGGGACAGGACAGCAGTACCCTAGAGCACAGAATTAAAAATAGCATCAGTTCACAAAAAAATGGGGATGACCACTCAAAAAGAGCAGTTTTACACAGGTCTTTTTGTAAATTGTATGACCTTACGTTATATTCAGGTATTTGTCTCAGATGTAATGTCTATTTAATAATAAAAGTAGAATATCTGTGTCATATGAGAGATTTAATATTAAACGTTCAGAACTTTTAATAACCAGAAAACCCAAGCCTGTCAAAAGTATCTGTGGATAGCAGTTTTGTGGCCTAATTCAGATCAATGCGTACACCTGGAAAAGAGGATATGTTAAGCATTGTTCAAGGGATAAAGAAACTAGGGCCAGATGTATCTTACTTTCATGCAATGCAACATATCAAGACACCTTGCTACGCTGCGTGAAAGGAAGAGGGCAGGAATACACCATATTTATCATTATATTGCATGTTACTGTCCTCTCCTTATTTAGTGCACAATGTGCTGCCTTGTGCCTATGCAGGCACCTTTGTGCAATTGTTCAAGACTGCCTACATTGTATGCAGTTTTGTTTTTTTATAGTACGGGACACTTTCCTGCACAAAAACAATCATCATAGGCAGTTTCCTCTTTCTACGTGTGCAGCAAAATGCAGCACATGTAGAAAGAGTAAACAATGAGGAGAAATAAATATATTTCTCATCATTGTGCTGCATCTGGAAAGGCATAGCATTTTGACACATTCCCAGGTTAAACTGACTTGGGAAATCTGGGAATGAACCGACGCCCATAGTTTGATGCATAGGAACACCCATGCTCTTTTCGTGGCATGTCTTCCCTGGGCAGAGTAATGCAAGGCAGTGACTTGTTCTGCCTTGCATTACTCCTGATCTATAAAGCCACCCAGGGCCATGCAAGGTAGCCTTGGTGGCTTGGTAAATCTCATTCTAGCTTTTAAGTCACTCTCGCCTTGAGTGGCACAAGGGTGACGCATGACCTTGATAAATTTGGCCCCTAATATACAGCCATAGTAAATAAAAAAAATTATATATATATATATCATAGGCACAATCTTTCATAATAGTCAACATTGGTAGCGTTATACCAAACATTAAAGTTATGCCGTTATACCAAACATTAAAGTTATGCAGAACTGTCCAAGAATTATTAATGGTTACCAACCCAAAATAAAAGTTATGAAGGGGCAATGGGACTTCATTATAATAGAGTAATGCTTTCGAGCCTGTTTTGTATTATATCACATTTTTGCAGAAGACAAGGACCTGGGCCAATACTCTGGAAAGAAAGAACCAACTTAACAGTACAGAGGTTGGCCTTGTTGACATTTTTTTTTGTGCTTAGTTGTTAGAAAGAACAAAGATTCCCTACACACTAAAGACTGTGAAAGCTCAACCTATATTGATATGGTCTAGGGCCACCTACCCCCCAGAACTATAGAAGGTTGGTTTTATGAGCTCATGGTACAAAACGTTGCCAATGCACCACTACAAAAGAGAAACCCAATGGGACTGCATTCCATACATAACTTAGACAGCATACTGCACAGGATAAGTTTTCTGCTAACAATCAGTCCCATAAGATGAGTTCAGGGACACAGTGGAAATCCAAACTCTCTTTCATAAATTGATAGTGCATTCAAAAGAACACTAAGAAATGGAGCATGCATTTTAAAATGTTTATTGCAAAATCATAATCTAATGCTTGGAATATGAATGTTTACCCCATAGAATGCAAAAATGATTCCATTTAGGCACATCGTGGCCAGCGAAAATGCAGAAACATTTCTAACATGGTAATTCTGTTTTAGCAGCCTACCAGCATCGAGCTATTTCTAAGTGCTATGCTAATTCTAGCTAAGGCATTAAATAGCAAGCCTGTATTTGAATTTCTCACACAGTATGAAACCCATAAAAGGTGGCGGGAGACTGCTTGCAATACATCTAACAGCTGCCAATTGCTCAGGGTAGCACTACAGCCGGTTGTGCTTTTGCTCACCATGCCACCTCAGTTTGGACCCAGCTATGTGCAAATTAGTCTTGACCCTGCTCTTCATGGTAGCACTGCAGCCTGAACTGCCAAGCCAGGTCTTCCTTGAACTCGAAAACAACCAACCCAGAACCAGTTACGCCCTAGTTATGGGCTCATCAGCAGGGTACAGCTTGGTTCCAGTGACACCGTGAGCATGAGACCAACGTTTATATTAGCATTCCCACCCCTTGGTCTATTGCTCACCATGCCTCCTCAGTTTGGATCCAGCCATATGCAAATCAGTCAAGTGTTTGGACTTATTGCAAGCAGCCTCCCAGCACATTTTGTGTGTCTCTTGTACCACCCTAAGTGTCATGGGTATGCCCAGACATGGGCTCCATGCTCAATGTGTCACTGGAACCAAGATGCACCTGGCTGGTGAGCTCCTAAGTAGGGTGAAAATGGTCCTGGGTTGCTTTTGTTCCGGTTCAAGCCAGATCTCGCTTGTCAGTGTTGGCTGGATTGTACCCATGAGGAGCAGGGTCAAGATTGATTTAAATATGGTTATGTCCAAACTGAGTTGGCTATTGCCAGTGGTTAGACTTATTGCAAGAAGCTTCCCATCACCATTTGTGTGTTTCATGTATCACCTTAAGTGTCAAGAGTATGCCAGACGTGTGACCCATGTTCACTGTGTCACTGGAACCAAGCTGTACCAGGCTGATGAGCGCATAACAAAGGTAAAAGCGGTCCTTGGTTACCTGTGTTCACGGTAACCACAGCATGGTAGTTCTAGCTGGACTGTTCCCATGAGGGGCGGGGTCAAGACTGATTTGCATATGGCTAGATCCAAACTGAGGTGGAATGGTGAGCAAAAGAACGATGGGTTGGAGTGCTACCCCGAGCTATTGCTAGTGGTTAGACTTATTGCAAACAGCCCGTAGCGCGCGCTGCATCGCATTTTGCGATGCAGCACGCGCTACGAAATTCCTTTTATTTATTTAATTGTTTACTTACCTGCAATTATCCATATTCCGGTTTTTAGAACCCCCCTACCCTGCCCCTCCCCCGCCCCGCCTTACCGCCCCACGGAACTCCCTCCACGGGCCGCGGCTGTTGAAAACGCCTCGCGGCCCCAGCTTCGCGGGTGCAACTCGTGGGAGCCTTACCTGTTGTTGCCGTTTCTGGGGCTGATAGTGCAAAGGACTGCGAGGACCAGCAGCCCACCATCCTACAGCTACTGCCTCTTCCAAAGTGACTTTGCCCCCCTACCTGGACACTTGAAAACGCCTCGCGGCCCCCGCTTCGCGGGAGCCATTCGCGAGAGCATTACCTGTTGCTGTCGTTACTGGGGCTGATAGTGCAAAGGACTGCGAGGACCAGCAGCCCACCATCCTTCAGCTGCTGCCTCTTCCAAAGCGACTCCGCCCCCTTATTAGGACGTATACAACGTGACTACAGACCCGCAGCGCGGGACGGAGCACGGGCGAAGCCCGGGCAAAGGGCGGTCCCGTTCTAACATGTTACAGACCGTCTAAGACCGGACCGGGCCACCTCTCTTGGCTGTTCGTATCTGACTAATTTGCTCACTTTGTTTGGTGGTCTGAAATTTTAGGGCCCTAACGACGCCATTTATTCAGAAAATATCGGCCAGGGAGACCAGAAGTAAAGCCCATTTTTCTAGCGTAACTATGGCGGGCACCCTGGAATGTTTTCTGTTGAGAGCCAATTCCCTGATTTCTAACAAGATCACAATTTTGGAACGCCGTCTCTCGCAGGGTATTGATAATGTGAAACGATCGTCCCTTGGTGATATAGCTAAGGCAAGAACACCTGAGAGGCATACCACGTTGTCTGATTCTGCACCGACTAGTGACCCGTTGGATCTAATTATGATAACGGACCCTGTGCAACCCCTCGATAACAACATGGTTCCCCTATTAACTTCTAACAGCCCTAATCTTGTTTCCCCAGCTAATGTATTGCTTGCCGGGGGATCAGTGAATAGTACCAAACGACAACGAGGTAATAGGGAGGGGGCTGTTCCAAAAAGAAAGCGGGGCGCACAGGCGGGGGTGGTAAAAAGGCAAGGGGGTCTGCCTCTGTATCCCGTATTAATTCCTTAGGCTGGACTAAAGTTAAGGCGACTCCCTCCGTAGCGAATGTTCCTGTCACCCCTTCTGCCACTCTTCTTGGCCAGAGCTCCTCCGTAGACCACCCTTCCATTCTGACCAATAGCGATAACATTGAGGTAAGGGCTGGCCTTCAAATTCAAGACTCTCAAAGTCTTTTGAAATCTCTTCTGGACCCCTTATTTGTCAGACTTGAGCAAATAGATCTTAGGCTGGCAAATATAGAGAGGGCCAGTGAGCCTAGGACAGAGGGGAGGGTTGCCACCTCAATAGCTGAGTGCTTACCTAATTCTAACTCCTCAGCAATTATTCCAACTTTGGTTAACTCCCCTCCCCAAATGCAAGTCGTCTCAAAAAGGAATACTCATTCTGACCCCCCTCTTTCCTCTAGGTTGATGGTGGATAAGTCTGTTGTTAATTTAGAGCAAGAAATTCAGGAGGGCAATAGTTTGAGGAAGGATCAGATACTAAACCTACCTCCGCAAGCAGCCCCGTTGGTAGTTATCCTAGCTGGAGTTCCCGAACTCACCAATACAAAAGAAGAATCTTTTGTCTCACTAAAGAATAAAGTAGTAAGTTGGTTAAATAAGCATAGACCTCTACCTCTACAATCTTTTGGTGAGATTATGATGGTTAGAAGGGTCTCATGGCTGGGAGCAACTAAGAAAAGTATTAGTGATGATTGTGTTGTTGTAAACTTTAGGGATCCCGGGGCAGTTTCTTACATTCTCAGCTGTCCCCCCTCTGAGGATGGGTCACTAATCCGGACATTACCGGTGGCCTTTTTCTATCCACCACATGTTTGGTTTTCTGATGAGGCACTGGAATTGGGATGGACGAGGGTGGGTTGCAGAAGCCTCCCCAGAGGGATCAGGAATAATCTATATCACTCTAATATGACCCTGCACTTTCTGGATTATAATAGGTTCAGCTGTTTGAACGAGATAGACTGACTATCCAGTAACCCCAATCCAATCAGCAAATCGATAGCCAGTGCTATTACTAGCAACAAAATTACCCACAATGATCGCCTATCCATACGTGTGGTAAATATTTAAATTACCTGTACTATTTTTTATGCGGAAAAGTCTAGTAAGAATAACTCAGTCAAAATAAGAGGCAGAATCCGTGGTATTAGAGGTTCTGAAAAAGGGCTTTATTCCTTACAAAGGAATTATGGTTCGAACCAGGCAATCTTATTCCATCACCACGAAGGTTCAGGAAGGGATAGGCAATACATTATTGACAAGTAACAATATATATATGAAAAGCATTGCATTAAGACAGATGCAGGAGGCGTAACAGCTGATAATACAGATAAGAATACACATACGTAATGAAAATGGGCGTAATAACAGGCGTATACTAGAAACGTCATTTAAAATGATGTCACAAGTGGGTGGATCCATAAGAGAATCCTGCAGAGTCAGCAGAAATGTTTGGCAGAGATGCGCGCGCAGCCGCATGACGTGTGATTGACGTGCAACTAGAGGGTGAACGGGAATTGACATTTTAGCTCTACATGTGGAGACAGAAGTCTGGGGGGTCAGGTCAACCTAATCCCAAATCGTATCTAATATCTTTGTTTAAGGAACTGTTTTATCCAAAAGGAAAGGTCTCTCGGACGGAATCTATTCTATACTGACTGTTAGTGCATGTACAAGCGTCTATGTGTCTACATGAGATGCGAGGGGGCAGGAATCTTCCATGGTAACAGGGGCTATGAATTACTTGCATAAAGACAGCGAGGCCGAGCTCTTTGCTCGGTAGCTGGAAGGATGTTTACCTAAACTACTAGACAGGAATGCATTGGATGAGGAGCGGAGCAGATAACTTGAAGGCTGAATACAGTTTTTGGCAGGCAACAGGCCGCGTCAGGCACCGTCAGGGAGTAGGACAAAGTTCATGGATACGGATGCAGGTCCAAGCTGGAGCATTTCAGAGGCAGAAGCAGGAAAAGGCTTGATGGCAGAATTCAGGGCCTACTCGCCTGAACTGTAAAACGTGAAAAGTGAACCATATAAAGTCGGTGGCCAATCATACTTAGGAATGGAATATTCGACCCATTCATGGCGGATCTGAAAGAGGACATGTTGGCGTTGGACGCACATATATTTGCGTCTTTATAGCTGGAACTGGAGGGAACATACATGTACTTGTAGCATGTACATGGAGTCGTTGGGGTCTAAGATAGGGGACACAATTGACCATAAAATTCATATTTCCTCATTCCCTCCTTGTCCCCTACGGACCCTTATGAAATATCCATCTTCATCAATCCATCAATCTGTTCATATAGCATCATTTGTTCTTCTTTCTTCTTCCGGGATCTTGAATGAAAATTCGAAGGCGGGATACACGATGTGACACACAGACCACAAATCGCTGGCCCACATTGTAGACACAAGCAGCAACTTAATAGAATGAGAAAGCCAATACCTTGGAAAGATAGGATCCTCCATCCCCAGGCTGACAACACGCTCCAGAACCAACCGGACCAAGTCCAGGTGCCTGGATTCTGGTGTATCTGGCTTACGATCTTATGAAGTCGAGTTATGGCTTTATATACTGACGGCGCGTTTTCTGGTATGAAAACACAGCAACTTGATCCGATGACCCTACAAGCTCCGCCCCTATCGGCCAGGATGACGTCAAGAACAAGACGATTTTGAAGAACAACAATCCGCATCGCAGACTGCTCCTCTGTTAAGTTGCCTAAGGCGGAAGTAGTTTCATTCACTACTGCTTCAAGGGTTCTAGTTAATCTACGTATCAACTTACTATTAATGACTGTACCTATGTAGGGAAAGAAACCTTTATTGAAATCTGTGTATTGCTCCCATGCTGTTTCGGTGTAGTCGACAATCGGGAGATCTCTCTGCTGTCTATTGTGTACTAAATGGGTATTCCTATGGTAATCAGGCGGGGCTAGGAAAACAGGTGGCAGAAGGAATGCAATGTAACAGGTACCATCCCAATCTAGGGGTAGGCGTATGTATGCGGTGTGACCACAGATGAAGTAGGAGTGACGAGAAGCTCTAAATGTAGATTTGCCTTTATCACTGAATTCTATTACAGTGGTACATTTACTATGGCCCATGTGTATTGAACCATTCTTTCTTACACATAATTCGCCTCTAACTGGAAATACTGACATCGCGGGCAAGATTGGTGTAGCTTCGGATTCAACATTCAGGATCATGAGATTAAGTGTAAAGTTACCTAATCCATATACTTCATTTTCTAGATCAGTTCCTGTTCTTTTGGGAAGTCCCTCCTTGTTAGGGTAGCAGACTTTAAGTAAAACTAGGTTCAGGTTTCCCCAAACCCAGTTGTCTTGATAAACTACTGAATTTGAATCTAGGGAATTAATCAAACTAAACCATGCTCCACAGGAGCCATTGTGTGTGAATGGATACGGAAAGAGAGGCAGAACTCCCTTGTATTTCTGATAGGGAGGGAGTCGGCCACATATCCAACAATTTGTAGCATTGCTGGTCTGATGAGAATGATGTAACATACTAATGAATGTGTTGTTGCGCAGCGCGAATCTATAGGACAACTCATGCGGGGGTAATTCGCTAAAAGAATGTTCGGCAGTAGCATTGAAAGCACGCTTGGAAATAGGGTAATACATGTGTAATAATATACTGACAATGATAATCAGAAGACTTAGAAAAAACATAATTAACAATGTCACTATACAGTGACTACGAAGTGATTTACAGTACGCATGTTTCTTGAGCTGTTTCTGTCTATTTCTCTCTCTATTTCGGTCTAGAGGATACATGTCAGAGACAAATTCAACCGATTCACCTTGGAGAGGACTTAAACAATCAAATTGTCTGACTTGCTAGACCTTAGTTTCAGTTTATAGTTTTCCTTTTCTGTCTTGTCAACCAGAGGGAGTTTTGAGTCAGTCTGTGAGGGAATGCAGGGCTGATAATTCAAGTCGGATGATAGTCCATGAAATTTTTTGATATGGCTCGAGTGCAACCACCCTTTACGTCCCTCAACCTTCACAGCTGTCCTTGTGGTCAATAAGACGAGTTTAGGCGACTGCCAGCGAGGCTCCAGCGGGTTCCTTCTGTCGAAGTTCCTTATAAGTACAAAGTCTCCCGGAACCACGTCATGGGGCTTCACCTCAGTGTTATCGGGAAAAGCTGCAGCTACCTGTGAACGACAAGATTGTAGTGCAGACATCAAGGAAGCCAGGTAATCTGTCAGCATATTACAATCAACATCAGTTATTTTACGAGGTATAGGCGTCCCCCACATATTTGGTGGTCTACCGAAGATCACCTCATACGGGGATAGCCCTGTTCGAGAGTGCGCTACCATTCTCATGTAAAAGAGCGCAACTGGTAAAGCTACTATCCAGTCGACACCTTTTTCTCTACATACTTTGGACAGTCTAATTTTCAAAGTTTGATTATGCCGCTCCACGAGACCTGCTGCCTCGGGATGTCGGACACAGTGGAATTTCCATTGATAGCCTAACAGAAGTGAAACATGTTTCATTAGCTCGGATGAGAATGGCTGGCCATTGTCTGAGTACACGATACGGGGCAAACCATACCGTGGGAAGAATTCTCGAACTAACTGTTTGGCAGTAGTCGGGGCAGTGTAATCTGAGACGGGATACGCCTCTGTCCACCGGGAAAGAGCGCATACAACTACGAGGACATATTTGAATCCTCGACATCGTTCCATCTGGATATAATCCATCTGGAGGACTTCAAAAGGGTGATCGGGGGGTTGAAATCCACCCTGTTCTACAGGTACGCCTTTTCCTGGATTGAACTGACAACAAATCATGCAGGTACGTACTTTCTGTTTAGCTGCTGCTCGCAAGTGTTTATTGAACCAAATGTGTTGAATACTGTCTAGCATAGCTTTCTCCCCTAGGTGCGCTGGACTATGTATTGTGTTAATGATGACTTGAACCATTGAGTCGGGGAGAAACCATATAGATTTTCCCTCCGTCATCCATCCTTGATCCGTTTGGATCCCTCCTAATTCAGTCCATCTCTTTATTTCTTCTGGTGTAGCATGTGTCTGTATGTCAATTACATCAAGGGCGGGATCCTTAACTGTCATGCAGTGTGTTGGTGTCGGAACTATTGTCTTTGTCGTGTCAGTTGTATGAGTCTGATTCTGAGCAGTCTGTTTAGCTGTTCTGTCAGCTAGGTCGTTACCCTGAGAAATAATGTCAGTCACCTTTGTATGGGCTTTACACTTCATAATCGATATTGCAGTCGGCAGATGTATTGCATCTAACAGAGCTTGAATAAGGGGACCGTGCTGGATGTGGGCACCGTGAGAAGTTAAATAACCTCTCTCTCGCCAAAGCACGCCGAAGTCATGGACGACTCCGAATGCGTAACGTGAATCTGTGTATATGTTGACTTTCTTATTTTTGGCTTGAATACAGGCTTGTGTCAGAGCGATGAGCTCTGCTGCTTGAGCTGACAAGGTATCGATACAATTTGTTTCAATAATTTCAATGTCTGTTGTGACTGCATAAGCGGCCACTAACTCTCCTATACTTGTTCTCATGCATGAACCATCTACATACAATGTCAGGTCTGGATCTGATAATGGAATATCTGTCAAGTCTTGTCTGGGTTTCGTCGTACTAGTAATAACTTCAATACAATCATGTGCCAACGGGTCTGTTCCACTTAATGGCAAAAGTGTGGCAGGATTTAATGTACTACAACGTCTGATTTCTATGTGTGGCTGGAACAATGTCAATTCATAACCCGTCAGTCTTGCTATAGTCAAGTGTTGTGTTTGGGTCCGGTTCAAGAGAACCTCTACTGCGTGTGGTACTTGTACTGTCAATTGATGTCCTAACACTATGGCATCGCTTTGTCTGATTGCTAAAGCTGTTGCTGCGACTGATTTCAGGCACGCAGGAAGAGCCTGGGCTACGGGATCTAATGTACTGGAAAAGTAAGCACATGGCTTGTGTGATCCTGCTTGTTCCTGCGTGAGTACTGACAAAGCAGTACCTTCTCGTTCTGTAACAAAAAGTGTAAAACGTTTGCTGTAACATGGTGTTGCTAAAACAGGTGCTTGACATAAAGCTTTCTTTAAGCTTTCAAAAGCTTGCGTATGTTCCTGAGTCCAAGGGAGGACAGTCGGTGTCGCTGCCTCCTGTGTTGTCAACTGAATGAGTGGTTTTGCTAGAAATGCATATTGAGGGATCCACTGCCTACAGTACGAAGTGAGGCCTATGAATGCCCGTACCTCCTTTTGTGTCTTGGGTGGCGGCATGTTAACAATTAACTGGATACGGTCGGGTGTAAGCTGTCTTCCCCCCTTGGACAGCAAGTGCCCAAGGTACACAACTTGCTGGACACAGAATTGCAGCTTTGAAGGGGACACTTTGTGCCCCTTGTCGGCTAAGAAATGTAAAACCGTCAGTGATGCTTTTTCACATTCAGGTTCGCTTCGGGCGGTGATCAGCAGATCATCGACGTATTGAAACAAAGCAGTGTTAGCTGGCATATGGATACTGTCAAGTTCTCTTTTCAGTGCTTGGCTATAGATGCTGGGGCTTTCTGTGAATCCTTGAGGTGCGCGTGCGAATTTAAAACTTCGTCCATTTAAACTGAATCCAAACAAATATTGGCTTTCCGGATCGATTGGGACGCTAAAGAAAGCGTTCTTGAGATCAATTACAGTAAAGAACGTTGCTTCTGAATCTATGGCTGTTAGCAATGAAGAGATATCTGGGACCACGGGGTATTGTGGTACAATGCATTTATTTAATTCCCGCAGATCAATAACTAGTCGATATACTGGTGGTGCTTTTGGATCTGTTCGTTTAAGAATCGGAATTATCGGGGAATTACACACATTGGAGTCCGTTTCTACAACCACTCCTTGTGCAATGAGCTCGTCAATGATTTGCATTAAAGCCACTACAGCATCTGGGGGTAACTTGTATTGTCGCATTCGTGGTAATACTACTCCTTGTTTCAGTGTAACTCGATATGGTGTGATGTGCATACAACCTACATCAGTGGGGCCTTGCGCCCATAAATGTGCAGGTAGATTCTGTAACCGATCATCCATGTCTCTAGACACGTAGTGACCTTTAAAGTCACGCAAAAATAGTCGTACTCCTTACGGAGAACAACATATTACAGCTCCTAGAGCCTTCAATGTTTTTATACCTAACAAGTTTTCTGGACATGATTTTGTAAGCAATAGATCTGTAGTCCGTGTTAATGGACCGACTGTGAATGCAAGTGGTTGCGATACTTCGTTGATAGTGGGCTTTCCTGAAAAACCAAGGGAAATATTTTGTGAGCCTGAGAGGGGTGCCCCTGGGACTTCGCTGTGACTGATAGTTGTTCTGCTTGCCCCTGTATCGAGTAGAAACTTTCTGTCTTTCCCTAATACTTGACTCTGTACGTAAGGACCTTCTTGATCTACGGGAACCTCAATAAGGGGTAGGCCAACTTCCCTCTCTAGGCTATTTCATGTGTAGCGCTGATACTCTGGATAGTCATTTTGTGCATACTTGTACATCTGTTGTGTCGTGTTTTGTGTTGCAGCAATAGGCTGTGGCTGTTGTTGTGGTTGTGGTGCGGTCTGTTGTGGAACTGGCATAGGTTGCGCCTGCTGAGGGACTTGTTGTTGGATCTGATCCTGTCTAGGCGGACGTGGTCTCTCTTTCGTTATACCCGTAGAGATATTATGTTTTAGAACTGCGCAATCGTGTATATAATGACCTGGCTGTTTACAATAGTTGCATGTCCCTCTAACAGGACCTACTGAATCATTATACTGTGTCGTACCCTTTTTATGACCGTCAGCTGGAACTGACTGAGCAACAAGCATTTTCATTTTCGTGTCTTTCATACGTCTTTGTTCATGTTCTTGTTCTTCTCTAATTCTATTGTGATGATATTGTAACATTTGTAACATCTGTGACGGTGTGTTACCTTGCCAAGTACTCTCGAATTTTAATACTCTACTCTTGACTTGGGGCAGGGAATTTTCAACTAATTTTGTCACAAACAGATGTGGATACGACTCACTACTTGCTTTTATGCCACTATTAATACCAAAACATTTTTCAAATCGGGAATAGAAATCACTAGTGTCTTCATCTTGTTTTTTTTTACAGACTGAGATTGCACCCCAGTCTTCCTTTTTCGTAGTTAATAAACGTGGTAGTACCTGCACTAATAATCCTGGTAATGCTGTAGTCTTTTCCCCAAGCCCTGAACCTGCAGCTCGGGCTTTTTCTTCGTTTTCTAATGCTGTCCACTCTATCTTTTGGTCTCCCACCTCCCATTCCTTTTCTTTGAGTTTCTCGTAAATACCGGCAGGCAATAAAACTTTCAATATTTTCATAATGTCAGGATAAGTATACTCTCCCATGAGTAACATGTCTTTTATCTCACGGTGGAAACCTGCTGGGTCTTTGTCATGGCTGGGTACTACTTTCTTCATTTCTAATAATTCAATTTTAGTTATGGGCGTGTACACAAACACGCGTTTAAAAGTATTGTCCTCCCCTCTGATTGGGTGCACTTCGCGTAAGGGATTCTGTCTGTCTATGTGATACGTTTTTCTTTCCAACTTGGGGGGAACCGAAACATGTTCTGGGAATACGAACACAATGTACTGGTGTCGATATTCTAGAATTTCTTTAATTAAATCAGTACCTAAACCTCTCCATTTATTCGTGAGTAATTCTATCAGTATATCTGGTAGGGGACCAGGATCGGAGTGTTGGCTTCTATATAATATAAGGAGGTGTTGTATCATGTATATACCAGCTAAACGCTGTTCGTCTGGGGTAAGGTTCAAAAACGTGTATGCTAGCGCATCATCACTGTATTTTTCAGAACTGTCAGCCCATTGTACTGCTGACCTGGCTAATTCTTGTTCATCCATAGAATCGAGCATATGATACCCCCTTCGGTCTCGGAGTAATTTATCAGCAGCCTGGAATAGGTATTCAGGGGACCTTGCATTTAACATAGGGGCTTGAAAATGTCTGTTGTATTCTGGACGTATCGGACGTATTGGATCATTAAAGTATCTGGTATTGTTACAAGGTCTTCCCCTACCTACATAAGCTATCGTTTCTAATTGTCCTGTGGGCATTTCTGATTCTTCCTCCTCCTCTCCCTCTGATTCAGTTTTGTCTGCCTCTAATCTGGCTTTATGTATTCGTTCTACTTCCTTGCGGATCTTTCGGCACATAGCTACTATACACGTCTGTTTATCATGTTTTCCTTCTGATATATTCTGACCCCATCTGGTAAGTACTTGCATTTCATCCTGGTCTACCTCGGACCTATCTCTGTCTCTGATCAAGCAGTTTATGAAGAAACGTAACAGTAATCTCTGTATATCCACTTTCTGGTATTCCATGGCTTCGTCAATACTTTCAGGGCCTTGCCCTGTTTGGACAAAGCGATATATATTGTCTAGATGTTTAATCATTCCTGGTAGTGTCGTTAAATACATTGAAGCTCGTCGTATACGTAATGATGATAGCAGCATTCTGTCATTTTTACCGGGCACTGGATCATATCTACAATCTACAAGATGTTCCTTAAACATGTCGGACGTTGCTATTTGGGGTGTACGTTGGTTTGCTAAATCTCTAAGAGACGATTTACTTCGTAATGGTGGCGTGGCGAAAATTGCTGCCACACCTCCTGTCGCACCTTCTGAGGTGCTAGGCATAAAAGGATTTGTGGGATGTAAGGTAGAAACTGTGGATGCAGGAAAAGTTGGATTGTGCGGAGGAGTTTGTGGTTGCGGAGTTGGGGACGGATGATCTCGGGGTTGAGCACCATCGACAGGTGGCGTGTGTGGTGGAACATTAACATATTCGGGAGCTACATCGTCTAAATAGGAGGAAAGGAAAATATCTTTTGCGGTCTTGGGATGTGCTTTAATCGGGAGTAATGGGGGTGGCAAATCTTTCGGTATTTCCGGGGTGGCCTTAGGTAAACCTTCGGCCAAAAGAGGATACATACCATTCATAAGAGTGTTTCGTTGTCTATCTATTTGTTCTGTTTTTACTCGGATACCTTCCTCAACTAATACGTTTTCTCGGGCTTTATTTGAGTTCTCCCTACTTTTCTCTTCCTGTCTGAGCGCTTTCTCTGTGCGCCTATGCGACTCTTTACGCCATAACTCAATGGCATCTTTCTGTGACTGTCTGGCTTTCTTTTTCCATAATTCTTCTTCTACTCTCATGATGCAATCTGCATCCCATGTCCCAGCTACGGGCCACCTCTGACTTTCTGCTAGATCCTTGGTGTAGTCCACCCATAAATCAAGATATAATATGGCATCTAGGCCATGCTTATGGTACATAAAATACCCTGGAGTGTCCCTAGGTGGAATGGGAACAGCTTCTTCGAGTACTCCTTTTCTAGTTTTGATCTGTCTTAATTTTGAAAAGAACGGCATCTTTAAACCTTGCTACTTGATTCTTACTTGAACTGGATTTGAACACAATTAATACGATAAACACAATAATGAACACTCATTCATACCACAATTTTTAAACATATTAAAACATTTGACATTTGACATTTAACGAACAAATGATAATTAGGAGAAAACTAACTACTGACATAATACTAATACTAGATAATACTGAATTATATACATGAACATACTGGATATACTGCTAAACAGTACAGATACACTGCTAAAACAGTGCAGACCGGATCTGTGTACCCAAACCCGTCAGGACCGGCACAAATTAATGTGCACGTCTAACTGCCTCCCCAGCAACGGTACTCACCGGGTAGCACGGAACAGAAGGCCTCGGAACTGAACTGAACTGGACCGGACTGGACTCGACTCGACTCGGAAACTTCGGAACCTGGTGGGCCTCTGTATACCTCGGATCTTGCTCTCTCAGCTAGGCTCTGGTCGGGATACTTCGCACTTCTCACCGCCTCGTCTGGGTGTTGATCGCAGCCTCAGTCACCCCCGCTTGGCCGGAGGGAGATACAGGAAATCCTGTGGGTACCCGTTTTTGTCCGTTCAGCTGTGGCAGGGGACCGGGCCTGCAACGCACCTCCGGCGCGTGAGATGAGAAAGTGTCCCTGTTCGGGCGCCAATTTATGTGGTAAATATTTAAATTACCTGTACTATTTTTTATGCGGAAAAGTCTAGTAAGAATAACTCAGTCAAAATAAGAGGCAGAATCCGTGGTATTAGAGGTTCTGAAAAAGGGCTTTATTCCTTACAAAGGAATTATGGTTCGAACCAGGCAATCTTATTCCATCACCACGAAGGTTCAGGAAGGGATAGGCAATACATTATTGACAAGTAACAATATATATATGAAAAGCATTGCATTAAGACAGATGCAGGAGGCGTAACAGCTGATAATACAGATAAGAATACACATACGTAATGAAAATGGGCGTAATAACAGGCGTATACTAGAAACGTCATTTAAAATGATGTCACAAGTGGGTGGATCCATAAGAGAATCCTGCAGAGTCAGCAGAAATGTTTGGCAGAGATGCGCGCGCATGATTGACGTGCAACTAGAGGGTGAAGGGGAATTGACATTTTAGCTCTACATGTGGAGACAGAAGTCTGGGGGGTCAGGTCAACCTAATCCCAAATCGTATCTAATATCTTTGTTTAAGGAACTGTTTTATCCAAAAGGAAAGGTCTCTCGGACGGAATCTATTCTATACTGACTGTTAGTGCATGTACAAGCGTCTATGTGTCTACATGAGATGCGAGGGGGCAGGAATCTTCCATGGTAACAGGGGCTATGAATTACTTGCATAAAGACAGCGAGGCCGAGCTCTTTGCTAGGTAGCTGGAAGGATGTTTACCTAAACTACTAGACAGGAATGCATTGGATGAGGAGCGGAGCAGATAACTTGAAGGCTGAATACAGTTTTTGGCAGGCAACAGGCCGCGTCAGGCACCGTTAGCCGCGCAGGGAGTAGGACAAAGTTCATGGATACGGATGCAGGTCCAAGCTGGAGCATTTCAGAGGCAGAAGCAGGAAAAGGCTTGATGGCAGAATTCAGGGCCTACTCGCCTGAACTGTAAAACGTGAAAAGTGAACCATATAAAGTCGGTGGCCAATCATACTTAGGAATGGAATATTCGACCCATTCATGGCGGATCTGAAAGACGACATGTTGGCGTTGGACGCACATATATTTGCGTCTTTATAGCTGGTACTGGAGGGAACATACATGTACTTGTAGCATGTACATGGAGTCGTTGGGGTCTAAGATAGGGGACACAATTGACCATAAAATTCATATTTCCTCAAGGGGTGGATTAGGGGGAATAGATATAGTTAAGAGTGTTTTACCCCGAGTCTCTCCTGCCACAATTCTTCAAGTTGAGGGGAATGCTGATTGTAGAAAATGGCTATGGGGTCGAGAATGTGGGTAATGGGGAGTTAAATCTGGTGGCGCCACCTCCTCTGGTTTCTTTGACACTTCTGTCGTGGAATCTAGCAGGGATTGCCAACAAAATAAAGTCTCCTGAGTGGGGCTTGTTTATAGATAGAAACGACATATGCCTCTTTCAGGAAACTTGGGCCAGGGACGAATATCATCGGAGTGGCTTTGCCTCATTTTCAATCCCTGCCAGATGGGGCGGTAGGGGCAGACCATCCGGGAGCTTGACAATCTGAGTGCGTACTCACCTGGGTTGTCAGGCCACGGTTGTGGATACGTCATCAGAGGATGTGCAATGTGTGATCTTGGAATGGCCAAATAATTTCCGGCTCGCCTTGATTAATGTCTATTCTAGACCTGTGAATATCACAACGGAGTCCGATACTATTGAAGTGCTCTCTATATTTTTAAATACGATTCCTCAGGATACTACCCTTTTAATTGGGGGTGATTTTAACTGTCATTTCGAGCCACTTTCGGGTTTGATGGACAGTGATATCCAGGAGGAGGACAAATATTGGGCAATTCCCCCGGTTGTGGGCCCATCTCCTAAGTCAGGACGCCTCTTGCTGTTCAAATTATGGCCCTAACTTTAAAACACTCAATTAGGGCATGCAATGGTCGTTCTAAATCAGACGTCAGCTCTAAGTGCACTTTCAACAAACCTGGCCAAGAGTCAAGGTTGGACTATATATTTGTTGAAAGTTGCGCTTGGGAAAAGGTCTTAGATTTTAGGATAGAAACAAGGGAAGATAGGGATCATAACCCACTGATCCTCGAGTTTCTATCCTTAGGGAAATTTGAAGACCCATGTAATATGAATGAGGACCCAGATATAGGGTGCCATCTTTCCAGCAATAGGCGTAGGTTGAGGTGGGAATAATTAGTCAATTATCCGGCGTTTTTGCCAGAACTTTATGAGAAGGTAATTCCGGTAGTGGAAGCTGTTGGTTCCTTACCACTGCAGAGCCCTACCTCTGAAACGTATAAAAAATTTGAGGTTTGAAATCTCGAATTAAATGCTATCTTGGCTAATGCTTTCAATCCTATAGCGCCCAAAGAGAGAACGAGTGGTAATATACCCACTTGGTATAATGCCGCTTGTAGGAAATTAAAAACAGAACTCCTCAAAGCTGTTAAGTCCAATATTAACAAGGAGCAAATCAGACAAAAACGTTTGGACTATAAGCATTTAATCCACCATGCTAAGTTGGAGTGGGATAGTCACAATTGGGATAATCTAACTGCTGCATTAAAAACAAAAGACCCCGTAAGTTCTGGCAAATTGTCAATGCGGGTTCGTCTGAACCCTTACCAGCGATAGCACCCAACATCGCTCCAAACGTCTGGGAAGACCCTTTTTCCTCCCTTTATGGCAGTGATCCTCTCACCAACGATGAGGCCCAGGGGGTAACACTGTCCAAAACTATCTCTGTCCAATATGGTGATGATTTTAGGGAGCAAGAAGTTCTTGATATATTATATAATCTTCCAGCCGGTAAAGCACCTGGGCTGGACAAACTTCCCGGTGACCTTTTAAAAAATGAACCGACGGTTTGGGCTCCTTATTTAACGGCGTTATTTAACGCAGTTCAGAAGGGCATGGCGATACCTTGTACTTGGCTGGGAGCTGAGATAGTTCCAATTTTTAAGAAGGGCTCACCTCTGCTCCCGGTTAACTACAGGCCTATCAGCCTCATAGATGTACCTCAGAAAATTTTCGCAAGGCTGATTTTAGGTCGCCTCAGGGACTGGATAGAGGAGTCCTCCATCCTGAGCCCCTATCAGGCAGGGTTTAGGAAGAATGTTTCTACTTTGGATCAAATCTTCCGCCTTACCATGCTATTTTGGAAAACTGTCAAAGTGGAGGGTGGCTCTCTGTACACTGTATTTGTGGATCTACGTGCAGCGTTTGACTTGGTTCCCAGATCAAAATTGTGGTCCGTTCTTCTACAATTGGGCATCCCCGCTCCTTTGTTGAATATGATAATTCGTTTGCACAAGGGGAATTTTGCACAAGATAGGTGTGGGAAAAATGGGGCTTTAACATCCAGATTTCCCGTTGTCAAGGGAGTTAGACAGGGCTGCGTTTTGGCTCCAACCCTGTTCTGCCTCTACGTCAACGGAGCTTTTTCACATCTGAATAAGGTCATCAACAGCGATGCCCCCAAGCTTGCTGGTCATCGGGTCCCAGTGATTATGTTCGCAGATGACACTTTACTACTCTCGAAGTCCCCGATGGGTTTGCAACGAGTGCTGGATGGCTTTGAGACATTTTGTCTGCTGCGGGGATTAGAAATCAATACTCTTAAAACCAAATATATGATTTTTAACCCACCATCCACAACACGTTCGAATCCGTGCATAGGGGGAACCACCCTGGAAAGGGTCCAGACCTTTGAGTATCTGGGGCTTACCCTAAATGAAACAATGACATGGGCTCCACATCAAATTAGGGCACAATTAAAATTAGTCCAAGCATCTGGGGGGATTATAAAACTTTTTAACAGATCATGTGCCAAACTGACTGGCCGACCCCTTGAAATATATAAATTACAGGCAAGGGGAGGTCTGGTCTATGGAGGAGAACTCTGGGGCATTAATTGGCGACCAGAGATCACAGCTACAGAAAGCAAATTCCTAAGGCAACTGGTAGCCCTACCCTCCAGTACTCCCTTACTCCCATTGAGCATTGATTTGGGTCTTAGACCCATAGATGAAGAACTGGGTATCAAACCTTTAATATTTTGGCGGAGGCTTTGGACTACTCCAGAGCTTCAGGATTATAGAAAAGAACTCATGGAAGTCTTGGGATTACCCAAAGCAGGGAAACATCCTTGGCTTAGGTATGTGAAGGAGGGACTGGGGCTATTAGGCCTTTCACAGCTGTGGACAAATCCTGAGACAGCATGTTTTAGTGTCTCCCGAAAGCACTTAACTAATTTTTACTATGAATTTAAACTTACTCTCTCTATTCAGAAATCTCAATCTTCTTTTTTAACACAAACGTTTTTAATGTCTAAAGATTCTTACTATTTTGAGGATGCCTTAAGCGAGATCAGACCTCATTCTGCAAGAAAACTTTATTTGCAGTGGAGATACAGCACCTTACCTATAAGAGCTTTTACGAGTAAATGGTTGCCGTCTTCTCCAAAACATTGCCCTGGTTGTGATGCAGAACAGGAAACTGACCTTCACATTCTATTTTTTTGTCCCGCCTATAAATAGAGTAGGAAGTCTTGGATTGTTCCTGTCTGTAAAAACCTGGGGTTCACGCATTGTATGCATGCTTATCGTGTCCTTAAAATAGACTTAACTACTGTAATAGTCTTTGCTATGTCATCATTTCTCGTAGCTATGTGGAGGAAAAGAAGAACCTGCGTTCATTTTGTCTGAAACTCATGTATTTAGCTTGCGTCATTGACGCTTAAAAAAGGGCTTTTAAAAACTATAGTCCTTATGTAGGTACTCTCCATTGACCATTATTATTGGCATGTTTTACAAGTGCTGGTTATTTCTTGCTGATGTTATATTTGGTACACGTATTTTGTAGTAATTTTAATTTCATTTTATTGCTTCCTCGTGTTTCATTTATTTTATCAAACTATTGTAATTTTGTTAATTGTAGGTACTTTTATGACTGTAGTCGAAATAAAGATTGAGAAGAAGAAGAATGAAAGATATGAACTGCCCCATTGCTACAAAGCATTGCAAGTCTTTTATGACTGTTAAAACATCAGCATTTCTTTGTGGTCAGACCAAGTAGAATCCGGAACATAAATCAATAGCAACCAATGTAAAGGTATATCAGTTTAAGAATAGGCATGGTAAAATATGGTTGAGGAAAAGGACCCCAAACAGGTGATGGAAGGAAGTCTGCTTTGCTCGTTAAACAGTGGAATGCTTTATTTGGAAAACATTACATTGCTACACATAGTATTTGGCTTGTTTAGGTAGATATATCCACCAGCATGTTTGCTGTAGCATGGCTACGATGGTACTCATGCCAACATAGGTAAACACTAACCCTTTATGACCTGCCCTACATTATGATCTGCTCATTGTGAATATGTCTAGCTCACACTCTGGGTATGGACCCCACTGGAGGGTTATCTTGAGTGAAGGTGTATGAGTAATTGCAGGAAAGCCTCCAGGAGGTTTCTCTCCATTAGCCTCTATTGAATAACTGCCAAGACGTCTACTTTGAACTTGGTTTTAGAGTTGGTTACCACAGCTACTTTGAAGGTATACACCTCTGCTTTATCAGCCAAGTCAGGTACACAACTTCCTTTGGCATATATTCCTTCATTTTTATGGGCCAATGTGTGTTGAAAATGGGCTAAAAAGAGCTTGTCTTGTAAGGCAGCCACCTTAAATCAAGATCTGTTAATGTTTATTGATATATCTTTTAAATCTTTAAATCCATCCAGGGACCTATTTGCTAAATCAACATTGTATCCCTGCACATAGAAGGATGAATCTAATCTAGTGTTGGAACTAAGTGAGAAGCCTTCTTCAGTGCAAGCTACAGACATGCATTTTTTGATCTGGGTAGTACAATCACCTAAAGTGTAAGTATGTGTATGCAGTGGCTTGAATTTACCATATTCAAAAATGTAATGCACTATGGTGCAAGCTGTGGATTATATTTGATGTGAGTACCAACAGTAGGCTGTGCAGATCTGTGTAGAATATGCGCTTAGAATCCTCAATGCGTAAAATATTAGGAGTCTGTGGTATATTTTCTGTGTACTTTAGAAAATCTGAGCAGAAGTGTTTTCTGGTAACAATAAGTCCTATCAGAGGAGTTCTGGTATACAGTGGAACTCCAAACCCTATTTCACATATCAATAACACCCTCAAAATAACATTAAGAAACAGGACATGCATTTTAAAATATTTATTATTTTAACCCTAATCAAGTGCATAAAATATGATTGGTAACAACACAAAATGCAAAAAGGAATGCAAATAAACATGTGTTGGTCAGCAAAAACAGCAGAAAATATTTTAACGCAGTTATTGAATTCTTAGCATCCAAATACCCTCAAGTTATTTCTAAGCAGTATGCTAATTCCAGCTAAAGTTTTGAAGTAAGTTTTTAAAATGTACTCTATTCTTCTAAATTTGTTTTTAATTTTTCGAGTGCTGTGTTTTCACTTTACTATTGTGTGAGTGCTAAATAAATAATGTACAAATTGCCTCTAAGGTAAGCCTTACTGCTTTTGTTCCAAGCTACCAGACAGTTAAGCATAGATCTATTTAGTGACTTCTAAGGTTGCTACCAGAGGGTTAAGCACTAACTTATTTTGTATTTTCTATGATTCAACCTGACAAGGATTGTGATTATTACTTGAGTGGGGCTCTCACCACTATCAACTAATAACCCATTTCTTACACCTAGGGACATATTTACTGGAATGGTGGTGCAGGGCAGTGCAGCAAGTCCACTTTGTACACTGCCCTGCATCCCCCAGCTAGTGCCATTTTGTCTGCCTAGCACCAACGCAGGCACCCATAAATCATGGTAAAAGAGTAGCTGCATTACAGGCATGATTGTTTTTGTGCAGGAAGGAACACCTTCCTGCACAAAAATAATCCATAGGGGCATTTTCCCCTTTCTATGTGTGCTGCAAATAGCGGTCACAATAGTAGCTTAAGACTGCATACTCAGGCTGCAGTAGCCGGCTAAAAGATGTTTTTTACTGTGCTACTGAAGTGGGTGGCAAAATAAGTGCTTAAGCGTGCTAGTAGCATTTTTTCCAGTTCAAAACTCTTTACTTCAGCCACCAGGGCCATAAAAGAACAATTCATCACATAGCCACGTACACGATAAAACATAATTTGAAAAGAATCAATCAAAAATATAGGATATATCTATATACAGTTATAAGTGGATAAATATAAATGGGACTTGTCAAAGAATAAAATGGGGTATTGCAAAAGAAAACCCAAGAAGAACACAGATAAGACAAACTTAAGGTTGGTTTGTTAGGCAGGTAAGTGACCTAGGGCTTTCTTACATAGGACCGACATTACACCCAAAATATCTGCGACAGCGATAACCAGTTGTGTGGAAGAGTCAGATCTGAAGATTCAAAGGGCATCTTGGTGGTTCAGTGCGCCTCGTAGTGTACATATCGGTGTCAGACATTTTTGCCATGCAGATGAATAACCTGGACAAGCAACCATAATGTGTGAAACACTTTCCATCAGATGATCATACTAAGGGCAGGAGTTACCTCCTTCATCCTTACAAACTGCAGTGAATGACCTAAGGGGCAGGGTGCCTATATGAAACTGGAAAAAAAGTTTCCTGTGCAGTGGGACGGTTATTGCATCCCAGAATAATTCCCGGCTCCACCGTATCATGATGTCCATGTGGTCACTTGCCAGCTTGACAGTAGCTGACTTCCAAACGACCTTGTCATCCAAAAGTGACTGGTATTTCGTTTTGAGCTCATCTTTGTATGGGAAAAGAGATGTATTAGGTTGATGCCACAAATTATGATAGCTTAATGAATGCAAGACTGACTTCATATTTGAAAGTCATGGAATAGAATTGAATTGGTCAGCCTTCATTACATTACATTTCATTACATTACAGTCCCCAAGCACCTCCAAAATAAGTGCTTAAGCACACAAGTAGCATTTAATTTACAGGGCTTGGGTAGATCTGGTACCATTTGCTAGGCATTTACAAGTAAATTAATTGTGCCAAGTAGGCTTATGCCAATTCTAGCATGGAGTAAAGTGCGTAGAGTCCTGAAGTAAGCAAAAACGAGTTCAGCAAAGGAAGTAAAAAATCTGGGATAATTCCAAACAAAGAAGGTAATTTCCAACATACAAATGTTCTGGAATCTTCACACTTCCCATGAAAGACATATGAAAGTCTGACGATATGAAAACAGAATGGACTATAAGGGCTAAAGCATGGACATAGAGGAATTTGAGCAGCAGCTCTCATACTGTTCACAACAGGATGATGTGATAATGGCCCTCCAGATCCGACAGTGTGCTTCCACAACAGTCATTAAAATGTTATAGGTCAATTTTTGTAAATGGAATTTCACTTAGGGGCTCAACAAAGATCTGTTCTTTTTCCTCATTGAATTGCAACAAAAGCCATTTCCAGGTAAAGGAAGCAAGGAGGATTCTGTCATCTGGAAGTACCACTCGATCAGAAAAATAGAACAACATTGAAAGCTTGGTTAAAGAATGAAAGCATCGTCAAATACGGGTTAACTTTTTCAAAGGAATAATCAAAATAGGTATGGTTTAAATGCAACTTTCAAAGGGTGTTTCAGGAAAAAAATAAAAATGTGGTTGTTCCCACGATGCCTCAACTACCTATTGCCCCTCTCAGAAGTGCTGGGAAGCCCTTGGGTCGCAATGCGCTTTATAAATCCCATAAACATAAATGTCAGTTGTGATCTTGGGCCTCATGTAGGTAGCCAAATACCGGTCGGTAACGGCCGATTTTCGGTAATTATACCGTTACCGACCGGTATTTTGGCTTTTGAGATGTAGGGGGAGAATTTCTGTATTCGGAATTTACCGAATCAGTAAAATTACCGATTCGGTAAAATTACCGATTCGGTAATTTTACCGATTCGGTAAATTCCGAATACAGAAATCAGATGTAGGGGGACTGTGTGGTGTGTGTGGGGATTCGTTATTTACCACCAACTAATAGTTGGTGGTAAATGACGAATATGTGTGTAAATGCATTATTTTGCCCGTAGATGTGTGCAATGTGGCAGACACACATGCCCTCAGGGCATGTATGTGTGCCACATGTGCACACATGGCCGAATCAGGGGTGCAACAGGGTGTCAATGTGACACCCTGCCACCCTTGCATGTGCTCCCCCATTACCGAATCGGTATTTACCGATTCGGTAATGAGGCATACCTTCCCATCAATGGGAAGGTATGCCTCATTCCCGATTCGGTAAATACCGATTCGGTAATTACCGAATTATTCCGAATCGGTAATATTTACCGACCAATTACCTACATAGCATTTACCACTTCATAAATACCGAATCGGTATGATTCGGTATTTATGAAGTGGTAAATGCCAGCCCACCTACATAAGGCCCCTTGTCACCTATCTAACCCAGTGTGAAACTGCCACAACCCGACCATGTGCAATTCTCAAATACCGTGTTTAATGCAAACACATAATCTTAGGCTACTGCTACGCAGGGTGAACAGGGTAAACACACTGCTCATAGAGGTAGAATAAAATTAAGGGAAGAACCAGAAAAAGTCTGCTCTGAGGAGTGGGAAAAGTTCTTTGAGTTAGAAGAGGGTCAAGTCCTTCAGGTATATGAGAAATAGATGCATGTTCTGACTTTTATTCTCGAATAACTTTAGGTTTAACGAAGTTCATAGCTTAGAGGTGAGGATATGCATGAATACCAACACCACAATAATGATGAAACACAATAGTGAGTACAAAATATCAAAAATAACTTATCAACAGTTAGGTAATTACAGATTTTCTATATCTAACTCTATATATATGTACCTTTATGTGTGGGGGGAGGTATGTCTGTGTGTGTGTGTATGTTTGAGTGTGTGTGAGAGTGTATATCTTCAAAGTACATAGATGTAGAATAGGAAATGGTAAATCTACATCAATATTTAGTAGTACAACCGCAGGGAGGTTTGCAGATGCTGCAAAGCTGAAGAAGGGATGGTTTCGTGCTTGATAATGTTGGAGTTTAGGAGCTTCAAGGAGCTGTGTGGTTCTCTTTCTCACACCTCTTTGGCCTCCTGAGATGAGTTAGACTTTGGCTAGATAATGAGGGTGATTTAGAAAAATTGCTTCAAAGACGAACCTATCCGCATAGAACGTAATCCTTGCCAGTGCAGTTCCATGAATAGGTGTGATCTGGGTGAATATTGTTATAGATGAGAGAACATGGGCAATAGTGTGGTTACTCATTGGCTGCTGCCACAAACAAAAGGTGGTGGGATGGGTGGAGGGAACGTGGGAGGTGGAGCATGTGGAGGTCACCCAGGAGGTGTTAGTAGCACCAATATATAGAAAAATAAAAGAACTTACCGGAAGCCGTTGGCTGCCTACCGTGTCGCACCTCCTGTCCTCTTCCTGCTCGCAGCAGCCCCTGGGACAGACTCCTATCCAATCCCCGTGCTGTAGAGCAGTGCAGGGATTGGCCTGAGCAGGTTTCAAAGACGGTCCGGTCAGATCTGGGAGTCTGTGGGGTTTTCCAGCCCGACTGTACAATGCAGCCAACTGGAGACACCTAAGTGCTCATGTGTGTTTTGGCCAGCCTGAGAAGGCCGGCCAAACATACATGCGCACTTAGGGAATGCAAATAGCACTCCTCCTCCCCCCTCAAATGCCTCCGCCCCACCCCTCCCTACAGTGCTGGCTCAGAGCCGGCAAATTACAAACAACACACAGTCCTAGAACATCATTTTATTTTTCATTCGCAAGCTCTGATCCAGGCAGGGAGGATATGTTACTCTACCATTGCGGATGAGCGACCACTGTGGTTACTGCGTTAAAAAGTGTCAATAATGATTTTAGGATGCTTGCACACTGCACTTGCGATGAGAGGAAATGTGTATGTACTAAAGTATTTTGCTAGCATGGGAGGAGTATGTTTTAAGTTTCTTGAGATGCAGTAGACTGACAAGGCTGTTTTGGCAAATCTGTTTGTCTCTGAGCTAGGGTGAAATACTGATGAGATGTGTATTCAGGTACTAATACATTCTGCAAATTATTTAGATAAAGGCTGCATTGTAGTAGCTGTGATTGAGGAACAGTATAAGTGCAGGTTATGGTAGATGTGCCATATGCAGGATCTTAGGATAGGTCAATATGGCGGTAATGATGCATGGTGTTGGTGCAAAGAGAGGTGACTTACAACAACCAGATTGAAATCCAAGCAATAAGACTCCAATGTATACAGCTAATCAGGGCAGAGGTGCATTGTGAGAGCTCTGCAGATAGCAGATAAAGATGAATTTGCTCTCAGAGGGACATATTTATGAGAGCTTTCTGTCATGCTTGCACCACACCACGTGGCACATGCATGACACAAACCTCTAAATCAGATTTATGAAGCCACGCAAAGCTACTTTGTGTGGCTTTGAATGCCTCCCTAGCTCTGAGTAAGGCAACACAGCGCTTATCGCTGTGTTGCCTTACTCAGAGCAAGGGAGGCATTTCAGTGGCATTGCGGTGGGTGTTCCCAAGCAACTCCCATGGTTTTTGATATATTACCTGATTTACAAGGACTTGGGAATGCATCAAAAAGATATGCCTCCCCAGGAGAGGCATAACGAGGAGAAATGTCTTTATTTCTCCTTGTTTTTTCCTCTTTCTCCGTGTGCTGCATTCTGCCACACACATAGAAAGAGGGAAAAGGCTCTCTGGATTGTTTTGGTGCATGAAGCTACCCCTTCCTGCACAAAAAACAATCCTGCTTACAATACAGGCACCCTTGCACCATGGTGTAGGGATGCCTGCGTTAGCACTAGGCAGCCAAAATGGCCCCACCGCAGCAGGAAAGGACATGGATGAACTGTTTTGGAAAAAAACAGCACATTCCTGCCCTTTCCCTTGTCACACAGGGAGCGTAGCAAGGTGACTTGCTGCACTTCCCTGCAACACAAATGTCATAAATATGTCCCTGAGAGCTTTGTTGGTGTCCTAGTACAGTCATAATTGTGCATGGAGCATCGGTCAGTCTTGGAAGAGCTGTTCAGTGCTGTAGATTTGGACAGACTTGTAGTCTGAAAGCTGTGTTTATTGCCCAAATTACTAGCCCAGAAGGATTCTATGCAAAACTTCTAGTTGGCTGGAAACTCAAATACCAGCCAATATCTCCTAGCTAGTCTTGGTTCTCTAAGTCTAATGCATATATTTACAACCTGATCTGAGCAGGACGTCTGAGAGGGGAGAATACAGGTGGTTAGGAGGGTCGTGGACAGGAGATAAGAATATCACCTGAGACGGAGAAGCATTATATTCTCACCTGTGCCTTGGTGAGGATCAGTTGGGGACAGAAAAGCGGTCCAGTCTGCAATGCTTTTACTTGTGTGATTTTCTAGCCAGAACATTTTATCCTTTGTTCCCACACCTGGTGAATCAGCGTGTTGGAACACTGAGTGACTGATAATAGTGTGGATAATAGTGTGGAGCAGAATTTCCCAGGAGATTTTGCTATCCACTACTTGTGAGCAGGGGTCCATATTTCGACAATGCGATCACCAATACAAACACCAGTTCAGTGTAGTGGTGCTTTGCAAGAGTTCTGTGAAGGCCTCAGTTGTGTGACAACAAGGCATGAAAGGTCAGGGTAAGGGTGAACTCAGAGAGCTTTGTAGATTATCCGCACCAATATAGTGGTGTACGACAGACCGGGAAAGAGGTACACTGTAAGATTCCACAGCAGAAACTTATTGTATATCAGTATTTGTGCACATGTGCATAATAAATTGAAAAAAAGTGGAGTTTTCCGCTTCTAGGTTGGAGGCACGCACTATATGCTGGGACCTTTGAAGGTCTACTTCAAGTTAATTGTTTTCAAAGAAGAAATGCTTTCAAAATTTCAATCCTGTTTGAAATCGGTATTTATTTTCAATTAAATCTCATTTGGATTTCATTACTTGTTTTTCGCAAATTCATTCTTTGCTGAAATATATTTACATAGCCATTTCACAATCACCCAATGCATTTCGGGTCAATGGAATGACCCTTCCTCAGGGGTCTGTAAATGGAAAAGATAAGAAAATCTTCAGGGCTATTCAGCCTGTTCGAACACTTAATTAATACAATGCTGGTTCAACACTCTGATTATTGCACAACAGTTAATTCAAACGTATCTCACTGGTCATAAATATCACGCATTTCTGAATTAAATGCCCTTCAAATGTTGTGCTGAACTGTCTTCTAATGGTGTCCTTTTATACAAAAAAATCGCCTGTAAACTAACGAAGTGTTATGACTTAAAGCAAAAGACTATGACATGGTGTGTACTCTGATGCTCATATTGTGAATTGCTTAAAACAATACTTACAAATCATACGTGTCCTATAGTATCCTGATATACGATAACATATATATAAAAATGACAACTCATAAATGTATAAATGTTAACCTACATAACATAACGGTGCTCTCCTCGCGTGTCTACTGCTACACTTACTTCCGTGTGAAAAAGCTGCCGCGTATCCGTCTTCCAATCGAAATCGAGTTTGCAAAAGTTAGCATGTCTCTGCTCTTTAAGTATAACCTGATTGGTCCAAACGCACTGTCATATCGCTATAGGTCCCTGTAAGTATACCTAAGATAAGTGAATGTAACTGCCACTTTACTAAGATTTTAAGCGATATAAATCTAAAAGCTTAATGGCATGTTGCAAATACTCGACGCTCTAATATTTAAAGTTAATGCTCGTGAAAAGAACTCAGGCAGTTAAACAGCAAAAATCTAACGTGAATTAATGAGCTGAAATAAAATAAAATAAAGTTAAAATGAGAATGATCCGCATATAGAGCAAATGAGAAGTACAGTATTAAAATGAAATGTGAGTTCAGCCATACTGGATTGGGATGACGATGTAGAGTTCATTCAGGGGTGCAATAACTTTTCACTCAACAATTGTTCATAGAAAACATGATAATTCTATCCTATCATTAATTCCTTTCGGTTGCATGCTGTCCATTTTTCTGATCCAAAAATATTCCGCTCTCAATCTTTGTTTATGCGCATCCATAGTTGGGTGTGGCTCAATAACTTCCAATATAGTGAATCTTAACTGTGTGATGTTGTGACCTGCTTCTATCCAGTGTGTAGCCAATGTCGACTTTCGGTTCTTGTTCCTTATGTTACTTTTGTGTTCTGTTATTCTTGTTTTTATCTTGCGTTCCGTTTGTCCTATATATAATTTGCCGCAAGGACATTTTATTCCATAAATTACTCCTTTGGTATCACAAGTACTTGAATGTGATAAGGGAATCCTTTTTCCAGTCATAGGATGGGTAAAATGTTGGCCAATTATCACATTATTGCAATGTATGCAATTCTCACATCTTCTCATTCCTTTGTGTGTGATCTTCTTATTCTCAGTGTATTGACTCTTCATTAGTTCTTTCCGATTTTTAGATCTTTTGTACGCAAATGTAATTTGATTTGCTACCAATGGTTGAAGATCCGGTTCTTCTGTGATAAGAGACCAATGTTTTTTCATGATTGTTCTGATCTGAGTAGTTTGTACTGAATATTTCAATGCACACACTGTGAGTTTTTTATCAGTTTTTTCTTGCTTATTAAGTAGAATTTCTCTGTTCATGGATAAAACTTTCATTTTTGAATCATGGAGTACTTTTTTGGGGTATCCCCGTTTCAAATATTTTTGGATCTGTGTATTGATGGTGGAGGACAAGTCATTGGGGTCTGATGTGATCCTTTTATAACGAATGAATTGAGACAACGGTAGATGTGTCTTCAATGAATGGTGGTGAAAGCTTTCAAAGTGGAGACCACTGTTTCTGTCAGTGTCCTTAATGTGAACTTTAGTTTTTATTTGACCATCCTTTATGATTATTTTTACATCCAAAAATGCCAGTTCTTCTTTATCCATTTGATGAGTGAACTTAATCCTTTCATGCACTTGATTCAATGTTTGGATATTCTCAACAAGTTTTTCTTTGGCTCCTTTCCATGTTATAAAGATGTCATCTATGTATCTTTTGAATACCATAATACCACTTGTCCATTGTGGATTATTCAATATGTGGTCATTTTCGAACTTCGCCATAAAGGTATTAGCGTAGGATGGTGCCCTCGCAAAACCCATCGAAGTTCCACTGCACTGTTCATAAAATTCATTGTTCCATTCTAGGTAACTGTGAAATAATGCGAAGTGTAGTAGTTCCAACAAAAAGGACTTATCGGTTCCTGTAACCTCATTTTCTAGTAAACTCCATTCCATGGCTTCTATCCCTTCATTGTGCGGGATCGACGTGTATAAAGCTGTAACATCAATGGAACATAACCATATTTCTTCGTTCACTGGAATTTCAACGTTGTTCACTAGGTTCAAAAATGCGGTCGTGTCCTTGATGTAAGTATTCCACTTCTGTACCAACGGTTGCATAAACCAATCTAGATATTGGCCTAATGGTTCTGAAATTGATCCACAGGCGGACACTATAGGTCTGAAAGGTGGTTTGGTGCCATGTTTATGTATTTTTGGGAGCATATAAAATTGAGGTCTTCTGGGATGTTTGATGTTTAAGAATTGGTATGTCTTTGTTGTTATCCATTTCATCTCGAGTGCTTTATCCAAAATTATTTTCAAAGTGCTTGCGAATGCATCAGTGGGATCTTGCTCCAATCTATGATACGTATTTGCATCTTGTAGATGTGTGCGTACATTTTCCATGTAAAATTCAGTGTTCATCACTACTAGGGCTCCTCCCTTGTCTGCCTTCTGTATGGTGACGTTCGTCATTTCTTTCAATGATCTTAGGGTGTTCCATTCTTTCTTAGAGAAATTGCTTTTACTACCTCCTGAATAATTAATTTTCTTCATTTCTGTTGTGATAACTCTCTCATAGGCGTCGATGGTTTTATGTGAGGCAGGGGCACAGAAGGTGCTTTTAACTCTGAATTCTTTCGTGATAGTCTCAGGTTTTTCTGATGGTGGAAGATTCGAAAAAAAAGATTTAAGGCGCAAGGTGCGCAAAAATTTGAAAATGGAAATCTCCGTTTCTTGAGGATTGGATTTATAGACTGGCACAAAAGTGAAACCTTTGTTCAAAAGATTAGTTTGAGCTGTGGTTAATTGTACATCAGATATATTTATGACGAGCTTGTCTTCTTTTTGGCTGATCGGAGTTCTCTTTCTGTCTCTGTTTCCTTTGTGCTTTCTTTTTCCCCTCCTTGTTTTTGAAAATCGCCCGTTGTTGTGGATGTCGAAGGAGCATTGTTTGCAGCCGGACTCGTCTCTAAAAAAGTTGCCTTGGTCTGTTGGTTTTTACGAGCCATTTGTGCAGGTTTACCAATCGGTCTCCTGTTTTGTGCTGTCTCTGAATCGGATATGACACTTTCTTGAGACAAACTTACTTCAGTTTGTGGTTTTTGCCAATTTCTTTGATTGTATACATCAGCCAAACTATACACTTCTTCCAGCTTGTAATCTATAGTGTCTCTTTTATACTTCTTAATTTTCCTATCTTCTATTTCTTTAGCGTATCTGTCAAGTTTCATATTGATATCTTCCAATGTTGTTGTCAAATCCTCATGAGTATTCAATTCACATTTAATCCCTTCAAGCTCCTCTTCCAGTGTTTTGATTTCTTTTGAGAGCTCCTCGACGATCAATAAGATCAGATCCAAACTACATTTGTTGAGTATCTGGTACCATTTGTTGAGGAAAACTTTATTGTTCCTGCATAGCATGGGTTTTAAAGCTATTCTTAAACCTCTAGGGATGCGTTGGTTTCTGTGATAGTGGATTAGAGTCGTGGCGTGGAACCGCTGATTAATTTCCCTTTTGCGGATATATTCTAGTTGCTTGAGTAATTGGTTCGCTGTGCTCAATTGAGGGCTGAAAGCTCTGGTTTCCTTTATCAGTCCATATATTTGTTCAGCTTCCTCGGGACTGTAGGCTAAAGTTTCTGCTTTGTTTTTAGTGATTTGTGCTATTTCCTCGAGATTCATGTTTCTGGTGCTCACGATGGGGGGTAGACACTTTGAGAAACTCTTTTATTTATCCATCTGGCACTCGTGTCAACTGTTTTCATCTGATTTTTTCTTTTATATTGTGTGCTGCTTCCTCCCAGTGTTTTGTCTCGGAACACTGTCTGTGACTTAAGTAAATTGAAAAAAAGTGGAGTTTTCCGCTTCTAGGTTGGAGGCGCGCACTATATGCTGGGACCTTTGAAGGTCTACTTCAAGTTAATTGTTTTCAAAGAAGAAATGCTTTCAAAATTTCAATCCTGTTTGAAATCGGTATTTATTTTCAATTAAATTTCATTTGGATTTCATTACTTGTTTTTCGCAAATTCATTCTTTGCTGAAATATATTTACATAGCCATTTCACAATCACCCAATGCATTTCGGGTCATTGTTGAGTGAAAAGTTATTGCACCCCTGCATGAACTCTACATCGTCATCCCAATCCAATATGGCTGAACTCACATTTCATTTTAATACTGTATTTCTCATTTGCTCTATATGCGGATCATTCTCATTTTAACTTTATTTTATTTTATTTCAGCTCATTAATTCACGTTAGACTTTTGCTGTTTAACTGCCCGAGTTCTTTTCACGAGCATTAACTTTAAATATTAGAGCGTCGAGTATTTGCAACATGCCATTAAGCTTTTAGATTTATATCGCTTAAAATCTTAGTAAAGTGGCAGTTACATTCACTTATCTTAGGTATACTTACAGGGACCTATAGCGATATGACAGTGCGTTTGGACCAATCAGGTTATACTTAAAGAGCAGAGACATGCTAACTTTTGCAAACTCGATTTCGATTGGAAGACGGATACGCGGCAGCTTTTTCACACGGAAGTAAGTGTAGCAGTAGACACGCAAGGAGAGCACCGTTATGTTATGTAGGTTAACATTTATACATTTATGAGTTGGCGTTTTTATATATATGTTATCGTATATCAGGATACTATAGGACACGCATGATTTGTAAGTATTGTTTTAAGCAATTCACAATATGAGCATCAGAGTACACACCATGTCATAGTCTTTTGCTTTAAGTCATAACACTTCCTTAGTCTACAGGCGATTTTTTTGTATAAAAGGACACCATTAGAAGACAGTTCAGCACAACATTTGAAGGGCATTTAATTCAGAAATGCGTGATATTTATGACCAGTGAGATACGTTTGAATTAACTGTTGTGCAATAATCAGAGTGTTGAACCAGCATTGTATTAATTAAGTGTTCGAACAGGCTGAATAGCCCTGAAGATTTTCTTATCTTTTCCATTTACAGACCCCTGAGGAAGGGTCATTCCATTGACCCGAAATGCATGGGTGATTGTGAAATGGCTATGTAAATATATTTCAGCAAAGAATGAATTTGCGAAAAACAAGTAATGAAATCCAAATGAAATTTAATTGAAAATAAATACCGATTTCAAACAGGATTGAAATTTTGAAAGCATTTCTTCTTTGAAAACAATTAACTTGAAGTAGACCTTCAAAGGTCCCAGTATATAGTGCGCGCCTCCAACCTAGAAGCGGAAAACTCCACTTTTTTTCAATTTACTTAAGTCACAGACAGTGTTCCGAGACAAAACACTGGGAGGAAGCAGCACACAATATAAAAGAAAAAATCAGATGAAAACAGTTGACACGAGTGCCAGATGGATAAATAAAAGAGTTTCTCACATGTGCATAGTGCAATTCATGCTTTGGAGCATTGTGGTCCCTCTAAAAGGTTTGATACAGGATATGGGTGCATTGAGAGGTCGTTGGCTTCTTTGTACTGGTATTGTCCTCGCACAGTACAGGCCAGAATAGAGATCAATTATGAAAATGTAATAGTGGAAATATTGACACAAGTCTAATAATGTAATACAAAGGTGCCGATTCCGATCCGGGTAAAAAAAATTGCGTACGACTCGTATCCGTATATTTTCACGTACGAATCGTACAAGTACCGTACAAACTGCGAAGTACGATTCGCACGTGAAAAATACATATGAATTGCGTCTGGAAAATGGTCCGAGAGGGAGCCGTAAATTTTTACGTCTGAATAGCGTCGGGAAAAGTGTCCGATAGGGAGCCGGACATTTTTATATGCAAATCGTAAAACAGAAGTCCGAGAGCGCAAGTACGATCCGTACCGCCCGTCCGAATACACAACCGCATGTAAAAGGCCCTGTATGGAGCGAACGCTGTAGCACACATGTACACGGGTAAACTTGTGCCCGGATACGAGTCGTACAGCCCCCCCTCACCCCGCACATGTCAGCACCGTACCCCCGTATGTCAGCACCGTACCCCCCCTACGCACTGTACCCCAACACCGTAGCACAGCCCCGCACCTGTACACGCCGCACCCCAGGCCCGTCTCCCAGCCCCGCACCTGTACGCCCTGTACCCCAGCCCCCACCTGTACGCACCGCACCCCAGGCCCGTCTCCCAGCCCCGTACCTGTACGCACCGTACCCCAACACCGTAGCCCAGCCCCGTACCTGTACGCACCGTACCCCAACACCGTAGCCCAGCCCCGTACCTGTACGCACCGTACCCCAACACCGTAGCACAGCCCCGCACCTGTATGCACCATACCCCAACACTGTAGCACATCCCCGCACCAGTATGCACCGTACCCCAACACTGTAGCACAGCTCCGCACCTGTACGCACCGTACCCCAACACCGTAGCACATCCCCGCACCTGTACGCACCATACCCCAACACTGTAGCACAGCCCCGTACCTGTACGCACCGTACCCCAGGACCCTCACCCAGCATCGCGTATGTACGGACCTTACCTACGCGAAAAAGACTCGTACAGAACCAGGACACTGTAAAACAGCACAAAGAGGGTCAATTTGACTCGCACAACACCACAAAACACGTCAACATGACAAAATACATCTCTATGACTGACCTGGCACATCCAAACAGGCAAACAGAGGCCCTAAATCACAACCACCTCTTATAACACACCCACCACAAATTCAAACCCAGCCACACCCACAAATGGACCAATAAAAAGGGCCCACACACACAACCCATGAGCCTTTGCAACAGACCCACTGCTGACACACCCCACAGACAAACAACTGCACCTTACTTACACCTTAACTACACCTTAACTTACACACCTTCACACAACCTCATTCACAAACACCCCCTCTTCACATTCACACACACACCGTCACATTCACACCCACACACCCACAACCATCCACACCCACACCCCACACCATGCCCACAGACAAGAATCCAAAGTTCACAAGGGCGGAGCTGGACCTCCTCATGAACGAAGTCATCAGAGTCGAGCCACAGCTGTTTGGAACATTGGTCAGACAGACCAGCATAGCCCAAAAAACAAGCCTGTGGCAGAGGATTGTCGATAAGGTTAATGCTGTTGCGCCCATCCGAAGGACCAGGCATGAATGCCAAGCCCGGTGGTATGATCTGCGCAGGGCAGTCAAGAGGAAAATGAACGAGGAATAGGCCCAGAGTAACATCACTGAAGGTGGGCTGCCCCACAGACCCGTACATTACCATCCCTGGGAGGAGAAGGTGATGGCCATGATTCCGCCAGTGGGAGTACACAGAGTCGAAGGAGTCGCAGAACCTGGTGAGTATACAAACAACTCACGTAACATGGGGGGAATGCCATCCACACCACAAACACACCAAATGCACGCAACTTCACCCAAGCCCTCACCGCACACAACCACACTCAAAAACCACGCTCATGCCACTAACGTCTCCATGCCCCATTCACAAATAAAGGCAATGCCATGTCACTGACACTTGGCCCTGCTGTATGCAGCACAAGGCCCTCCTGTGACCACTGTACACTCAAACACCAACTCCACAAGCTCAGATATCTAGCACAGGAACTCACACTCACTGTCATGCCAGCATGCACCATGAGGGGACAGACACATCACCTGGGAGACCCAATGACAAATCATACTACACACAACAGCAGGCCCGGTCACACACCCCCCCTCACACAAGCACACACCCCCGGGGCAGGCAACGGATCTACCCACTCCCACAATGGACATGTGACACTACAAGACCAATCCATAGCCAAATAGGCATCCTAGCCCAAAATCTACTGGTCAAACATTCAGGAGAACATATCAATCTGTCCCCCGTAACATACCCATCCACAAGTGTACATTGAGACGAATGCTAGGCACATCCAACTACCTGGGGGAACTGTGACAACTTGAATATGTATGAAACATGGATGTGGCATGAAACAGCATTAACATTGTCTCTCTCTCACACACAGGGCAACGTCATCGACCTCCCCCCAACAATGGGGGGGAACAATCACAGTCCCAGGCTTAGCGTGAAGATGATCCCACCGGCAGCGATGACTCTCACCACTCCATGGATGACCCCGACCAACCTGGCCCCTCTGGTGCCTAAGCCCCTGCAGCACCTGCGTCAGGTACATCTGTGCCAACCCCCACCCCCATTCCTGCCACATCCTAGGAGACACCCAGGAGCCCTGCTCGCACTGAACAACACAGCCAGTCTGACCAGGAGGGACAAGGTTCTCCAGGCACCCAGGAGGAGGCAGACAACCCAGCTAATGCCATCCCTCAGGGGTCCCGTAGACCCGTTGTTCCCACAACGGCAAGCCAGGCTCGTGTGGTCAGGGGTGGTGGGAGTGGAGGCAGGCGGAGGCAAGAACCTGACCAGGCAGCTGAGGGAACCGGTATGTCACACATACGCCACATCCTGGACACATACTGGCGTGACACCAGGGGCATCAGCCAGGTAGTGTTGAGCCTCACAGAGATGAAGGGGACCCTCGACGAGATGAAGAACCTGCAGGCCGAGCAACATGCCAGTCAATAACAACACCAAGGACGGATGGAGGCAAGACTGGCTGAGCTCCTGGCGGTGCAAACGGACATGAGCTGTTCACTCCGTCGGATCGCCGAAAACATGGGCAACCCTCCCTGTGCCACCAGGCAAAGACCACGACCATCCACAGGGAGGGAGGAGGAGGAGGATTCATCCGACGGAGCATCACAGACATCGTCAAGGCCTGCATCTGAGGGTCCCCCCAGGAAGGTGAGTCATTCACGGAAAAGACCGTGAGAGTCAGCGGACCATCCACATCTCCCAGGTCACCTAGCCTGGCACCTGGCCCTCTGGTGCAACAGCACCATCTCACCCAATGACATTCTCTGCCACATGGACTTGCTGGTCACAGTCTGACCAATGATGACCAACACTGTGGTCTGGACTCTGATGACTCCAACTGACAAGGATGCCATCTCCCCCTGTGAACTTTGGATTCTATGCACCCGGTAGAGCACCTTACTTCATCTACCAAAAGACTTACCCCAACAAAAATAAATACTTTATTTTGTCATGAGATGTTGCTGTCATTTGGCATTATTCCCCAACATATGTGTGTGTAAATGTCAAACTATGCCTGAGTGTTGAACTAACTCCACACTTCCATACCTGGGATCGGAGTCTGGTACAGGACACACATGGGTCACAATGTATCATTCAATGCAGACATGGAGCACAATACTCACCAGTGATGGCCTCAAGCTGCTGAGGGGGTGCATGCAATACTGTGCTGACAGACCTATTTGGAAGAGTATCATTAAAGCGTAGAGGTCATGCCTCATTCGGAGGTTCCTGGGGAGGGAGTCCCAGTTACGTGTTGCCAGGTGGGAGAACTATGTCCTGCATGCTGGAGTACGGTGGATCTGAAGAATGGTGGCCAGGTCAAGGTTGGATGAACAGAGATGGCACTACGGGGTCTGGGATGACAGTGGTACAAGGTTGGTTTTGGGTCGGGGTTGTGGCCTGCCTCCTGAGTGTGGGCGGGGAGTCTGAAGTTCATCCTGCAGCACACAGTGATCCATTGCAGCTATCTCTGCTGGACGGTGATGTGGCTGGGGCACGGGATGTTGCAGCTGAGGTGTGCAGATGCAGCCTGGATGTGGACAAGTTTCCCGGGAGTTTGGATGTGGCTGCTCCGTAGAGGGCAGGGCAGTATTTGACACGGATGTTGTCGTGGACCTGGGGGATGGTCCCTCTTTCCTAGCAATGGATCTATCTGGGTATCATGTGCATAATTCAGAGGGTCTTGCAGTCTGAGGCACAGATGCGGGTGATTAGCATGGCAAATGTGAGCAAGCAATCCATGATGCACACCATCTTGTGTGCGTGGACACTGGGTGCTTGTGCAGGGCTTTTGCGGGTGGGACACAAGCAGTTGTCCCAGCTGTAAGGGGACAATCCTCAGATGTAGACCTCAGTCCTGTACAAGTCCAGCCTCAGGTTGCTGCTGTTCTGCCATTCATCAATGGATCTCATGCAATCTTGAATATTGGAACTGGCAATGTCTGCATCCTTGGTGAGGGTGAGGAGCACCTGGCTGTTAATGGCATATGAGTTGATGATGAGGTTGTGTGCGCATGTGATGGTGGAGAGGGGGGTCCTGGACACACTGTAGATTGACACGCTGAGAGATGATACCTGTGCCATGTGCCTGACAACGACACCATACTACATGCAGAAGCCTTGAGTCCCACTCCCATGGCCTTGCCGGGGTACAGAGCTGGTGGGGAGTAGGAGGGACATGACCTGATGGGTGTGACAGGGCCTGGAAGGCGTGGAAGTGCTATGTAGGCAGTAGGAGTTGCACACTCATCATGCAAAGGTGTTGTGTGTGCGCTTAGTGTATGCCTGAGAGCAGGTGGGAGATGTGTGGATGGACATTGCTTGGAGAGTGTCTGCAACATCAGACTGTAGTGTGATGAGGGTCATGCAAGGACCTGAGGTTCGTGCAATGTGCACGTTGCATGTGCAGACGGTCCAGCCTTTGGCACCGTGTGGCCGCAACTGTGGCACAGACAAGCTGATGACAGCCAAATGAATGGGTTGAGGGAGTAAGGGAGGAGCATCTTTGATGTGTGTGTGTTGCCAAATCAGGTAACTTCGTGTGCCCATGCTGCAGTGGCTGCAACAGCAGGCGGCATGTCCTGGGAACCATGCCACAATTTCCACACAAAGTCTAGGATGTCAGAAAGGACTACTGCAACAGGTGTATGTAAAGGAATGAGTGGCCGGTTTTCAATGGCACACCCAGAGACAAAGAATGCACAATCACCAAAGATGACTGACACCGGATCATGAAACTGAAGGGCGAGCTGCGCACAGGAAACACACCCCAGAAGGTGTTGACGGGCCGTTGTGGGGACCAACATACCAAAACACATACACAGCCATGGACTTCATTCACAATAGAGAATCAAATACATGAAGAACAGCATGCAGGTTGCTAATCTACACATTGACTCATATGCACAATCCTTGACAACCATGCCAGAGATGCCACATGCACAGTGGCAAGAGACCTGCATTGACAGAGAGGAGCAATATGAACAGACTCACAGGTCTTTTGGATGAACAAGTGGGACCTACACTGGACATCCCTTCGCCCCACAGATGGTGTAATTCCAGTGGACTGGCACACAAGTGAAGGGGGTGAGCCAAACATCCCCTGCTGCACATGGAGAGGCTGCAATTCCCCATTGAGCCTCTTATGGGGAAGTCCCACACTATGTCCACCCCTTAGCCTCCCGTATGTTTCCGAGGGAAGTTGTACACACATTGATGCCTTCATCACAATCCACAATCCCATAACAGATGACTGTCACGAAGTGTGACTATCAATTCATGTGAGTCATGCTACATGTCATGTGCCCCATGGTGAATCGACATGTATGCATAGTAACAAAACCTGCACAGGAGCACTGCCCACACATTCCAAACAACTACCACACCCAAAATGCCTTGCTGCAATCCTTACCCAAAGGAGACTTTTCCCCATGTCCGTGCATGTAACGCTGATTCAGCACACGTTGCAATACTCATGAGGAATAGCAGGAGCACAACAATGCCACGAGCAGACAGCATGCGCAACTACCTGGGGATGACAGACACACAAGAAGTCAGGAAAATGATAGTCATCCGCATGCATGTTCATGTACTCTACATGACTAAGGTTGACACCATGCTAGTTGTCAATTGAGTGTGTCAGCTACAATGTGTGGAATGACATCAGCACTCGAGTGACACATCAGAACACAACTCTAAGTCACTTAGCATACAGTCAGCTAGACACACACATTGCAACACATGCCACACAACGCTCCAAGCGTGCACACTCAGACACAGGGACTCACAATTATGAGAAGAAGTTGCGTATGAGCTGACTTCGGATGTCCTCCTCCTCCTCCTCCTCCTCCTCACTTGCCTCGTGACCAAGGCCGTCATCCTCCAAGGGTGGAAGTTCCTGCTCATCGGGATCCAGGATGAGTGGCACAGCTTTCTCCACTGCCATGTTGTGCAGCATGCAGCACACAATGAAGATTTTGCAGACCTTCACCGGTGCATATGGGAGGGACCCGCCGGTCTTGTGGAGGCAACGGAATTGGCTCTTCAGGAGGCCAAACGTCCTTTCAATCACTCGCCTGGTCTGCCCATGGGCGTTGTTGTAACGGTGATCTGCAGCTGTTCTGGGGTTGCGGAGAGGCGTCACCAGCCATGGCATGTTGGGATAGCCAGGGTCCCCTACATGGAAACATCATGTAAAGAAGTGGGTCAGGAGATGCAGTAACATACAAAGATTCCGCTAAATACTGGACAAACAGAGTCTACCCACCAACAAGACATGCACGTTCGTTGTGCAGCCGCAGCATCATTTCTGGCACCCTGCTACGCCTCATGATGTAGGCATCATGTGCTGACCTTGGAAAAGGTGCACAGACATGGGAAATCAGCATGTTAGCAAGACACACCACAAGGGCATTAATGGAGTGATAATGTTTACGGTTTCGATAGGCTACCTCCTGTGCCTGTGGTGCTACCAAAGCCACATGTGTCCCATCAATGGACCCAATTACATGGGGCATCCCTCCCAGGGCATAGAACTCACCCTTGATACCTGTCAACTGCTCACGAGTTGGAAAATGGATGAATTCATCCAGGTGCTCCAACATGGCTTCTAAAACATCATGTAGGACACGGCTGAACATGGTCTGGGACATGCCACCCACATCAGGTATGGTGAATTGAAGTGTACCGGTGGCAAAGAAATGTAGGGCTGACATCACCTTCATCTTGGGGTTCAGCACAGTCGGATAACTGTGTCGTGGTTGGAGGTGTGGTGCCAGCCTGTTTGTCAGGTCCTCAACTAACTGTTGGGGGAATCTGTAGTGGCGTATGAGTCACTTTCCCTCATGGCAGCCAAGTCTGGCATTGGTCGGGGGAGAGGCAGTGCCCTGCAGAAATTTGGAGGAATAACCAAGATTGAGTACATTACTACACCAATGTCAATGAACTGAGCACATGTTCAACAGCTAATACACATATGCTACATACAGAGTCTGGCCTGTGCAATACATCCTGCACACGTATGCCAGCCAGGTGATACTCCTACCAAGAGCCAGCTACAAACGTGGATTGTCAAGGTCTACTCTACATGACATGCCATGAAAGTAGCTGTGGGCCAGTGTGAGTGAAGAACCAGACAAATTACAGGAGTGACATACATCCACATACATCCACATATGTGCATTTGAAGGATGTTATCTCATACAGACAGCTGCCGGCAAGCTAGATGCACAGGTCACATGTCATGAAAAAGGACAGACCACACACCTTGCCATGAAGGGGTACATGTCAAAAATGATCACACAGACATTGAGACTACGCAGATATATCCTAAGCTCGCAAGTCCCTGTTCGATGCATACAGACACACGTTATGTGTTATTCCACATGTGTCCTGGTGTGCGTAATAGTGTGTCATGGGCATCTACACACAGACACATGTTGGATCCAGCTACAGCAGATGCCGTTGACGGAACACCAACCGCAAGATCATTGGAACACATGACACACACATGACATAGTCACATCGTGGCACGCTGGTAGTGAGATGTCAGGTGTCATCATCCATGTACCTGGCATCAGGGGACAGTTGCGGGTGTTGGTACTGTGCCATGACAGTGATGCAGTGCTTGAAAAGTTTGAACTACATGCACACATGTAAAAGGTGTGAATGGGAAGTGCGCCACATAGTGCCCCATCACACATGACATGTGTACACAGGTCATCACACAACTATTGGGTTAAAACATGAGGAGACATTAGACACTTCACTGCCTGAAACACCTAGGCCCTACACATGAAGGACTGCACTGACAATGACTTGATGTCCATCCTTGTGCGAGTCAGACACCTCCATTCCTTTCCTGTGCGCCTCCTATCACCAGTGTAAGCTGTGAAACGCACCGTACACACGCTCTGAGGGCGTGTGTACGGTTGTATCACTATATGGGGTTTGGGTAGGAGTATGCGTGTGTGTACGGACCGTACACACGTACGTGTACACACTGGTCCTATCCCTATGGGAGTGTCGCCGTAGGCGTACGCCATAGAGATACGGGCCATACCCGCGTGTGTACGGCCCGTAGCACTATGGCGTACGCCTACGCCAACACTACCATAGTGCTACGGGCCGTACGCATGCGGGTACGGCCTGTAGCACTATGGTAGTGTTGCCGTAGGCGTACGCCATAGTGCTACGGGCCGTACCCACGTGTGTACGGCCCGTAGCACTATGGTAGTGTTGGCGTAGGCGTACGCCATAGTGCTACGGGCCGTACACAAGCGGGTACGGGCCGTATCACTAGAGTAGTGGTGCCCTAGGGGTATGTGTGAAATGCACCGTACCTGTGTGGGGATTTGAATATTACAATGGGGACACTTAAGGGACAAGTATTAGGGCCTACATGCATGCTGGTTGTCATGGATACCCAGTTTAAAGATCAAATTTTTCCATCATGTGGCCTGGAAAAAGCAGTTGGCCACATTATACATTGTTGCAAAGTGGTTGTTGACTTGACATGATGCTGCAAATTTGAAAAAATGCTAATGCTGTCACTGGTGTATGTTTAAAGGGATTGGAGGAAACGTAGGATGCAAATGAGTCTGACCAATCACTCTGTACTCCTGTTACTGAAATAGCCCAGCAAGGCAGATATAAGTCAGCCAGAACCCATGAGAGGGCACTTGCCTGCACAACCTTTGATTCAAAACCACTGCTGCTGTTTGTGATTCCTCTGGCTCCATGTCGCGGACTGTGGAGAGGGCCCAGCCATTCACACAGGAAAAGAATGAGGCGTTTCTGGACGTCATCCTCCCACAGTTCCCCAGCCTGTATGGTAGACCAGGGGTGCAGGTGAGTGCTGACTCCGCTACCTTTGACTGTGCCCCTTCTTTTTGTGACTGGCACTTCTGGCATTGTGTCCAGGTGTGACAGACATGAAATGTTGTTTAGAGTGGGTCCCAGGGAGGGGGGAATGGCTCATGTCTGTCATGCAGAGCATGATGTGGTTCATGTGTGCACTCCTCACTTACTGTGACATTCACTGCATGCTGCATGGCACATTCAGCATAGCTAATCCTCTTGGCCCTTCATGTTCTATAGTCCTGAGGTGATTCAGTGTTCCCCCCGTGTGACAGGTGACTGTACCCACAGATGTGTGTGAGTTGAGTGGAGCTGTGGTGAGAGTGTCCAAATGATCTGGACATTGATGTGTGTGAATGTTCCTTGTCATGTGGGTGAGTGTCTATGTGGAGTGTTGCACCACAGCTGATTGGGGAAGGCAACAGCTCCACCCATCTGTTGTGAGAAGTGATCTGTGCTGTGTGTCTGACTTGCTGGGCTAGCCCCACGCCTGTGACACCCCCCAGGCAAGTGGCACATGTGCAGAGGGAGGTTTGTATCGGCTGTTGCCACTGGCTGGTGAATGATCTGTGCCTGTGTGTGTCTGTGTAGTCTGCTGGTGTTTGGTCAGTGGCCTGGGGCATGTGACTGCTAGGAGGTGCTGGCCATCAGCTTTGTGTTGCTTGTGATGTACAGTGTGTGGCATGATCAGGGAGTGTGTCGCACCCCTCATGCCACCTGTGTACTTCCAATGCCATGTAGTGCATTGGGCCTTACACAGAGGCCAATGTCCCTATGACAAAGGTGCTATTATTTTGCAGCATACTATGCCCTGTTCAACAAATCAAAGATGTTCTAATGTGTGTCTCTGTGACATGGAGCAGGTGTAGTGATCTATTCTCACTTTGGCATCCTCACAGGTAACCGCCTACGAGAAGGGGAAGATATGGAAGTGGGCCGTCAGGGCCGTGATCTCCATGGAGGGTCGCAGTCGGCGCCTGGCACAGGTGAGGAAACCCTGGCAGGACATCCGGTGCTGGACCAGGAGGATCGCCCGGGTCCTGCTGGGGGACTCACCAGAAGGCAAGAACCGCAGGCGCTGGCGCCTGACCCACCAAATGAAGCGTGTCCTGGCGGTGGTCTTCCCTGACATGGATAGGCGGTTACAGGCAAAGCAGCAGCAGCAAGGGGATAGGTACATGTGTGTTTGTTGTGTGTCACCAGCTTTGGAAAGTGCTCAGTCGCATGGATACACTGCCAGGGTTAATATGTGCATTGCATTTTCTGTTCCCCAAAGTCATCCGCTGCTGTTCTTCCTCCTTTCCCCTCCTTGACATATGTTCCCTGATCTGTGTGTAATCACTATTGCACATGGTCATCTAGTCTGGCAGTTAATCCAAGTGCACATTGCTGTCTGCATCATGTGGGGGTGGGGTCGGAGACATGTGTTGTTACCTTGCCTGTGCCCTGTCCAGTTCAGTAATTGGGGGGTCCATATCAGTTGGCACTGATGCTGAGTCTCAACATAGGAGTGTGAGTGATGAAATGAACAGACTTGCAGCATGCATGACCGATGTTGTGGCCTCAGACATGATGTGCATGATTGGGAGATATGCATAGTGCCGGAACAGTAGCTCATGTTACAGTCAGATAATTCCAGGACCATGGAGCAATGTGCCCACTACAGTACCCTAAGACACCCTTGCCTCGGTATCATGTGTGTCATCCAACATTGTGCCCATTCTCAATGTGTTCAGCATAGTATTGCCTCTGTGGCATTGATCCCTGGCCTCATTTGTATTTATCTAAAGTGTGCTACATGTACCCATTGTACAGGCTGACCCCATTTTGCTTCTGCATCCTCACACTGGCCAGTGCCTGTGTGTCTATGTACAACAATCTGTTGAGGTCTTTTGTCACAAATATGTGTTGGCAGCCTCACAAGGTGATGTGGAGTACATTTAGGATTTCCTGATGCACTTTTTAGTAAACCCAGATTGAGAGGTGTCACTTCTTGAACTATCTCAATCACATTGTCTCAGGTATGGGGTGTTTTTGCGGGCAAGGACTACATGTCCAAACCTTATGTCTCCTTGCCAGGTCTGACCAGTGTGTGATGATTGTCTGGACAGGCACTCAACGTGCAGTGACCCAGGCATGTTGTGCAGGGTGTCATGTTTGTGCTTTGCAGCATGTGTCACAAGTTAAAAAACATGTTTCCTGCTCATCCATTATTGCCATGGGTGTGTGCTCCAGATGCTATGTGGTTTGGTCTGTGTGTGCTGACATCTGTGTGGACATTCTTCGTTCACATCAGGGTGTCTCCTCAGTGCAGGTGCTCCTTATTCCAACACAATTTCAGGGCCATTTGCTAGTGCATTGTCCTGTGTCTGGACATGTGTGCCACTCCACATGACAGGTAGAGTGTCAGATGTGTTGCCAACTGTGTCATCATGGTACGGATGGCCATGTGACAGGTGGCATGTTTTAAGTTGTTATTCAAGAAGTCATGTGCCCTGGCACTCACTACACTTGTCAACATGTCCCAATAGTTTATATGCTTCACTTTGATTTTTGTGAAGGACAATGATGTGCCTGCATGACAGATGTCTCCCAAGGGAGTGCACAAGTACCACTTTTACACTTTTGTGGAACACGCTGGCACAATTAGAACATGGGCACATTTCTGTCCAAAATTAGTTTAGGAATTATACATATCCATGTTCCCACAGTGTGTTAGCATTTGGGTTAGTCCTTTGGTTGTTGCTGATGCCAACTTACCGGTGTCAAGTCATCCCGACCACCGTGGTGCCATGTATATGTACTTCCTGATACCACATTTCTTCTTAACATTGGCTTCTTGGCATTAGGCGGGCAGCTCATACAATGACTGTGTAAATTTAGTTTTGTGTGCACCTCCTTGTGTGACTTCTGATATTCATGCACATGTGTGTTCTGTTCCACAGGTGGGACATTCACACATTCCAAATATGTCAATTGTGTAAAGTTGTGTGCTTCCCAATGGATCAGATAGTATTTCTTTTGCTTTTCTACAGTACTCACAGGTCTATGAGTGTGGGGACTCCTTCAGCATTGGTGTCTGTTATTTGGCATTGGGTGCACCAATACTATTTCGTTCACAGTGACCATGAGGTGGCATGCCGTCATGGTCTTCCTGTGCTCCACTGTTCACAGACACTAGCTTCTCTGTATAATTGGATATCCAGTTATTTGCTGTGGTGTCCTGATTTTCATTATTTCAGGGGGCATGTTGGGTGAACCAACTGGGGAGTGCAGGGCTTACATTTGTGCTGGGTATTCTAGATTTTCCTCATGATGCTTTTCATGATATGCACTGTGACCTATTTAGTTTGGACTCATGTGTCAGATGTACACAGGTGACTGATTATTTCCTGTCTCTTCACCTTGCCCACAGCATCATCGGGGGACACCGAGGGAGACACCTGCATGGACGTGGAGGAGGGATCCAGCACCAGCGCCACCATTCCTGGCGAGTCGGCAGCATCAAGTGGCACGGAGGGCGAGGGGAGTGCGGCGGAGGACCTGGGTAGTACCACCACCGACTACGACGCAGACGGGTCCGAGGCTGAACTCCCTGAGGGGGCGGAGGCTGCTCCAACTGCTGGCAGCAGCACTACAACTGTCACCGCCCCCTCCATTCCCATCACCGCCCTCCCAGTTGCTTGGGTCCCTTCTGTCCGTGTAGGGCAACAACGTGTCTCCTTCGTGCCAGGCACCGCACCCCCTGCCCCTGTCTCCCCTGCTGCCCTCACTGCCGAGTCTGTGAACATTCAGCGGCAGTTGCAGGTTGGGCAGACATTGATCCTGACTGTCCTCCATGGCCACACCAGACTGCTGACACAGATGGTGTCGTACATGGAGGGCATGTCATCAGCGATGTCTGACCAACGGATGATGCTGAGGTCCATGGACTTGTCACTGATGGCAGCAGTGAGTGTCCTGCAGCGCTTGCTCCCCCCACCTACCCCTGCGCCATCCACACTTCCCACTCCCATTCCTGTCCCAAGCACACACACACCTTCCCAGGCAGGTACCACACCAGACACAGGCAGCACACCAACAGGGAAGGGCAAGCGCACACCTCCTGTCACGCACACTCAGGGGGAAGAAGGCACACCCACTGGGTCTAGGGCACACAGGCAGACACGCAGCCACAGTCGGAGTCTGCATGCCTCACTCCCCAGTCCCTCCATTGTCACTCCCCTCGGCTCCCCTTCCCCACAGTCTGAGAAGGAGACCTACTTGGCTGTGCTGAGCCTCAGCCCCACTGTTTCACCTGCGCGCAAACGGGCAAGGCACTCCACGGGTAGGGGAGTTGAGTCCCCCCCCGTCCACCACCTCCCCCAGTAGCGCTGCAACCCATCCCTCCGACCCCCCCCCTCCTTGGGGCCTGTGGTTCCTTCGGGTGCAGGGGACACGCTGCAAGAGCTTGCGGATGTGTGCAGCGCAATACTGACCTCCACCTTTGGCACTGCCCCACCCCCTGTGGTGGAGTCGTCCGTCCCTGCACCCCCAACACCTGCCCTACCCCCTCCTGTCCCTGCGGTGCCTGGTCCTTCCCCACATGATGCCCCCACCCCAGTCGATCAACCAGAGGTATCTAATGTGCAGGCAAGCTAGGGGAGACGCGTGGCCATGTGTCCACCCCCAGGACTTCGTGTCTGGACTGGCCTATGGCCTTTGTAAATAGTGTCCATTTCTACTTTTTGTTTTCATGCTGAATAAAGCATTTTGTTTTTACTTTGCACACGATTGCTTTTCAGGTATTGATGTTGGTGCTGATGCTCCATGGGTTCGGGTGGTGATCATGTGTTGGGTATATGGGAAATGTAGTAGTCTGCTGTTCATGGGGTGGACCCTGGTATCTGCGTGGCATCACAAGGTCTCTGCAATGATTCTTTGGTCGTGTATGCTCTTTGTGTTTTGAGACATTGTCCCAAGGAGTGTTCCTTCCTCTGTGGCACCTGACATCTTCCCTGCAGGGAGTTGCACCATTGTTGTGCTGACCTGTTTCTACATTCCCTTGGTGGCTGATGGATCCCTTCAACTATGTCCATGCCTGCTCAGCAATGTGTCCGGCTGCATCGTCTGTGCCATCCTTGGTAGTCACTGTACTTGTGTATAGAGTATGTTGCCATGCCTCCATGGGGAAATGGTCCCTTTTCCGCACTATGCATGTGTGTACTCCCAGCCTAGCACACATATGGTACTTGTTCTGCAGGGTAATTAGTCACCTGACAGACAATTGTGGGCATTGTACCTGTGGGAAGTCCACCCTATTCCTTCCATTAGAGACAACAACTTGGTGGCTGTGCCAGCACTTGTACATTCCTATCAGTCCTGGAATGTGCATGACAGTGTGTGCTCCCTTTGGCTCTCTTAGTTTAGTGGGTTTCACATAACTATACAGTCTTGTGACATGATCTCAGTGTGTGTATTGTGCTGCATCCACCAGGGGTGGGTATGCATGTGTCATTTGTCATCGCACCCACATGTGGTGTGTCATGCAGTGGGGGAATGACATCCATCATCATCGGAGTGGGATACTGCTGTCAATGATATGTTGATATGGCACTCTTAACATAGTCGCACATTGGGGATGCGTTCATGGACCCATGGAGTTGTGGTCATCTGAGGATGATGCACCCACCCCTCATATGTCTGGGCACTGCTGGGAGTGATATGCACCCACCCCTCATATGTCTGGGCACTGCTGGGAGTGATATGCACCCACCCCTCATATGTCTGGGCACTGCTGGGAGTGATATGCACCCATTCCTCATATGTCTGGTCACTGCTGGGAGACCTCTGCACCCACCCCTCATATGTCTGGGCACTGCTGGAAGGCCTCTGCACCCACCCCTCATATGTCTGGGCACTGCTGGGAGTCCTCTGCACCCACCCCTCATATGTCTGGGCACTGCTGGGAGGCCTCCACACCCACCCCTCATATGTCTGGGCACTGCTGGGAGTGATATGCACCCACCCCTCATATGTCTGGGCACTGATGGGAGGCCTCTGCACCCACCCCTCATATGTCTGGGCACTGCTGGGAGGCCTCTGCACCCACCCCTCATATGTCTGGGCACTGCTGGGAGTGATATGCACCCACCCCTCATATGTCTGGGCACTGCTTCGAGGCCTCTGCACCCATCCCTCATATGTCTGGGCACTGCTGGGAGGCCTCTGCACCCACCCCTCATATGTCTGGGCACTGCTGGGAGTGATATACACCCACCCCTCATATGTCTGGGCACTGCTGGGAGGCCTTTACACCCACCCCTCATATGTCTGGGCACTGCTGGGAGTGATATGCACTCACCCCTCATATGTCTGGGCACTGCTGGGAGTGATATGCACCCACCCCTCATATGTCTGGGCACTGCTGGGAGGCCTCTGCACCCACCCCTCATATGTCTGGGCACTGCTGGGAGGCCTCTGCACCCACCCCTCATATGTCTGGGCACTGCTTGGAGGCCTCTGCACCCACCCCTCATATGTCTGGGCACTGCTGGGAGTGATATGCACCCACCCCTCATATGTCTGGGCACTGCTGGGAGGCCTCTGCACCCACCCCTCATATGTCTGGGCACTGCTGGGAGGCCTCTGCACCCACCCCTCATATGTCTGGGCACTGCTGGGAGGCCTCTGCACCCACCCCTCATATGTCTGGGCACTGCTGGGAGTGATATGCACCCACCACTCATATGTCTGGGCACTGCTGGGAGGCCTCTGCACCCACTCCTCATATGTCTGGGCACTGCTGGGAGTGATATGCACCCACCACTCATATGTCTGGACACTGCTGGGAGGCCTCTGCACCCACCCCTCATATGTCTGGGCACTGCTGGGAGTGATATGCACCCACCCCTCATATGTCTGGGCACTGCTGGGAGGCCTCTGCACCCTCCCCCATGTCTCTGTCCACCGCTGGGAGTCCTGGACACCCACCCCCATGTCTCTGTCCACTACTGGGAGTCCTCTGCAGCCACCCACCCACACGCCCCCTTGGTGCAGTACACTGCTGTCCTGTGCACACACACACACCAATATACTGCTTATATGCTGCACCTGGCCCTATGCCAACATTCGTGGCATGTGTACGCCTTGTATCCATTCTGTACTTTTGCCGTAGGGGTACGGGTCGGACGGACCCTAACCCTGCATTCATAGGGTGTACGGGCCGTACCCACGCTCTGAGGGCGTGGGTACGGCGCGTACCCCTCCATCACCACTCCAATGGTGGTACGGGCCGTACCCACACTCTGAGGGCGTGGGTACGGTGCGTACCCCTCCATCACCACTCCAATGGTGGTACTAGCCGTACCCACGCTGTGGGGGCGTGGGTACGGCCCGTACCACCAATGTTGTGGTGATGGAGGTGTACGTGCCGTACCCATGCTGTGGGGCGTGGGTACGGCCCGTACCACCATTGGAGTGGTGATGGAGGTGTACGCGCCGTACCCATGCTGTGGGGGCGTGGGTACGGCCCGTACCACCATTGGAGTGGTGATGGAGGGGTACGCGCCGTACCCACGCTCTGAGGGCGTGGGTATGGCGCGTACCCCTCCATCACCACTCCAATGGTGGTACGGGCCGTACCCACGCTCTGAGGGCATGGGTACGGCGCATACCCCTCCATCACCACTCCAATGGTGGTACGAGCCGTACCCACGCCCCCACAGCGTGGGTACAGTCCGTACCACCATTGTCGTGGTGACGGGTACGCGTCCACGTCCACTTCCGTTGTGACGGTACGTAGGGAGTGGTGGACAAGCCCCCCCGAAGTGACCAGAGCCAGGAGGTCATGTATGTACAGGACATATTTACAATTTAACTTGGGTGGGGGTTATGTTTCCTGCCCCTGCCCCCCCCTTTGCCCCTGGGTGTTGTTCTGACCTTCTGCGGCGTCTGCGTGGGTTTCTGTGCACCAGGTCGTAGGCTAGGAGGGCCGGGATGACACGTAGGATGGGGTCCATGGCTGTCCGTCGCGTACCGGTGCTCCTTCTTCGCTTCATCCTCAATTTCCCAGCAGTTTTTGGATGCCGTAAAAAATGGTCCGTGCGGAGTGACGTAGGCACGAATCGTACTTGCTGGTCCGTAAAACTCTGCCTGACTCCGTCCGGACATCACGTACGCGATGTCCCGGATCGGAATTGTGGGTATTTTTTCACCGCACGTACTTTTGTACGAATCGTACGGAAATGGTATTTCTGTACGATTCGTACTTGCTGGTTTGTAAGAAGGATTTCCCGGGTACGCTCCGTACGGCCATTCGTACCCGGGTTTTACAGGATCGGAATCGGCACCAAAATGTTTATTAAAGTGAAAATAGTCACATTTTTAAAATGCATTGTTAGAAATTGGGACATTGATTGAAGTGGGTAATCCTTGTCACGGTAAACTACAAAAGTCACTAAATTAACCTGTGTTTAACCTTCTGGTAGCTTGGCACAAAAGCAGTGCGGCTTAACTCAGGGGCAATATGTAAAGTATGTATGCAGCACACAAACAGCAAAAAACATGATAATAAATTACAGACGAAATCTCAAACCAATTTAGAACAACAGAGAAAACTGTAAAAACATGACACCAAATTAAACCTAATCAGTAGAATCAGAGTTATGATTTTTTTCAATTTTAAGTGAAAAATAGCACCTAAAAGATCAAAGTGCCACCCGCGGGTGTCCAGTCACAAGAGACCAGGGCATAGTCAAATGTTCAGACTGACCGCAATGAGGTGCAGTTTGGCTGCACAATGTGGATTGGGCCCAGTCTCCATTTACCTTTGACCTTAGAAGAATTTTTAGAAGAAAGGTTTATGAGCAAGTGAAGTTCAGTGGGGCAAGACAATTCGCAGTGTCCAAGGAAGAGGCATAGGCGTTGTCGTCATGGGCTGATGGACAGGATTGAGCTCAAGAATTCTACCTTGGGACTTAGGGCCTGATTTAGATCTCGGTGGATGGGCTACTCCATCACCACGGTGATGGATAGCCCATCCAACGAAAAATAAAGCACATAGAATATAATGGGATTTATATCTCGATGGATGGGATATCTGTCACCATTGTGACTGGGTAACCCGTCCATCAAGATCTAAATCAGGACCTTAGTCACATTTGTAAAAGTTGAAAATCTCCAGTGGGATGAAGCTTCAGAATGTAGATGTTGAGGGCGTCATAAGGTCAGATACCTGCGTTGTGATGTCGCACTTAACAGGATTTGCTTCTGTGGAGAAAAGGTGGCAGGAGTTACTACGAAGTCAAGGTAGCGAGCGATGCACCTTGGACTGATTCGCTGTCAGGAAGGTCTTAGGGCCTGATTACGAGTCTGGCAGTACGAGGGACCGCCAGACTTGCCCGGACTGCCAGACTCGTGGGGGCTCGACATTGGTGATCCAGTCACCGCTGCTCCGGAAGTCCGATCACCGTATTGCAACTTTGGTGGTAGGACTGCTGTTCCACTGCTGCAACCGCAGTGGTCACGGGCTCACAATATGCTGGCGGTGCCGCTGCGGCACCGCCATGCATGTTGCCAGTTACAGGACCACCAGCGGTGTCATGCAGGTTCTTCCTCGATGCAACTGCTGACCGTCATGAAACAGGGCCCCCCTAATGCCCCATGCATAGGTGTGCATGCAGGGGGCACATGTAGTGCTCCCCTGTGTGCATGCTCCTCCAGTTGAAGCACACCATGGACTTTGCAGTCCATGTCGTGCTGGAATGCGCTGTGGCAGTCGTCTAATGGTGCTTTCTAAGGTATACATAGGTGCCTTTGTAATGCGCTGCTGCAGGACCGCCATGCCGCTGGCCCGCCAGACCATGAAAAACGTGTAATCTGTTGGGCAGGCAGCAGCCCTGTTTGGCGATCCCGGATTGGGGCAGTGGGGTGGCGGCCTGCTCCAAGACCAACAAACTCATAATGGGGCCCTTATTCTCCTGCTGGTTCTTCTGACACGTTTTGCTAGATTTTCTTTTGAGTCTAATGTTTCAGGGCTATACAGGAGCAGCACCTTGAGCACCACTTAGAAAGGGTCCAAGCCCCAGGGCCCACCACATTGGGGTTTAGGAATCACTCCAGGCATAGGCCAAATGCACAGTTCAAAATGTCTGGAGCTTGTTATATTCCTGTAGCTCACACAAGAGGCAAGCCAATTAGCCCTTGGAGTCATGCTGGTAGTCCAGGGTTCAAAGTGCAGGTCCAATTCTTCTTCAGTCAGCAAGGTAGTACTTCTAGCAGCACGGCAGCAGACAATACTATTTGTGAATCTTCCATAGGTCCAGAAGTGTGCTGGGAAGAGATTTGGTGCAGGGGCCAGGGCGGCTGACTCCAGGGCTCACGGTTCGAATTTCGGCGCTGGTGGCAGGTTAGCCGAGCACCTTGTGACCCTGGGCAGTAGCTCGCTTAATCTTCCAGACAGCCCCCAGCACTGGGACACCTCTCCGGAGGTAGCTGTGTGCTTTACAAATGATGGTATTTCATTTCAAAATGCTGGTATTGAAGAGGTGATTCAGGAGGTTCAATATTTATATCTGGTGCCAGCCTTTCAAATGAGGGTGACATCCCCCCACATCTGGTTCTGAAAAGTTCTTCCCTTCCCCAGCCAAGGTTCCAAGTACTCTGCGGTGATAAAAGGCAGGTGTCAGGTCTCTTTTTGAGTTTGATGGAGGCAGCCGTTTAGAATGCATGTGGGCACGGAACAGCTCTGCCTCACCCACCTTTGCCGGATGGTCCAGCCTGCCAACAGCTAGTCCCTCTTTGTCTTACTGTCTGGGAGGAATGCACAAATGCAACTGCCAAGCTATTTACAGTGAGGCTGCCCAGAATAAAGGCGGAAGGCACCAAATGGTTGGGATAAAAAAAATGCTAACTTTGTAAAAGTGGCATTTTCAGAAATGTGACTTAAAATCTGGAATTTAACATTAAAGAGGGTTTTAAATTAAAATTAATTTGAGCCCAAACTTGACATTCCTATCTCTTCCCAATCAAAAGTTAGCACCTATTACATGTAATAAGATAACAGAATATTATCTAATGAAAGAAGTAGTCCTTACAGTAGTGAAAAACTAATTTAATAGTTTTTCACTACCAGGGCATATAAAACTTAAAACAAATGGCCTACCTTCCAAATACACAGCATCCTGACCTAAGGGCTCATTAGTTCCTACCGTAGGGGTGACATATGTTTTAAAAAGGATGGATTAGGCCTGGAAAAAGATGTATTTTTCAAGGTCTAAGTTTCAGCTTACAACTGTACTACAGGTTGAAATAGCAGGCCTGGAATTTTAAAAAATCTACTTTAGTGGGCAGCACAATGAGTGCTGCAGGCCCATTAATAGCATTTACTTTACAGGCTATGGGTACAGGTATTACAAATTTACAGGTTTAGGCCAATATTACCATGTTTAAGGGAGACAGCACACTATTTGTATCACTGGTTACCAGTAATAGAGGTCACAGAGTCCTGTTGCCAACTAAAATGAAATTCATAAAACAGGTGAGGTCAAGGCAAAATGTTCGAAGGACAACAACACAAAGGATGACAGACCTATCATACAGAAATTGTAAAATGGAATTGCAAGGTGTCGGGTAATTTTTCCTGAGCTCTGCATTGCACAGAGGCCCAGCAATTGGTCTGTTTTGACCGTCACCAAATGTACATTCCTTCAATCTTTACTCAAGGCAGTACAAAACACGTTTATCAAGTTGTTTGAGGTACATGGGTGATATCCTCTGCCATTTCTGAATTTTGAGCCAACATCACTGTTCAGCCTGGGACATTGGGGCCCATCTGTCACTAATAAACATAAATCATGTTCCAGAATAAAACGTGCTGGAGGCTAAACCATGAAACCAAGGTAGGCTGGCAAAGGTGTGTCATATATGACAAGCAGTCTCCCAGTTGCATATCAAAGAAATGTCTTTTTGGAACAGTCGTCATTTTAAAAGGGCCATTGGCCAAATATTAGCATTTTTCACACAGCAAAGTCAGTATCTTTGTTCTACAGCAAATTTGCTTGTCAGAAGCTTTACATGTATCAGGTTCCTATGACTGCTCCCTAGTGCTAGACCATTAAACAACTGTTGTTCCACTATTTGTTGAGTGAATTTCTTGAAAGAATTATTTTTCAGCTTTGTTTTGCTAAAACCTGTGTCTATATAACAAAATGTACATTATTCCAGCTTTTGAAGTTTGGTCAGCTGGTATGTTTACCTATGGCTGGAGAGACTCAAGATATACACGGAACACAAAGATACAGTAAAAAAAAACTCCAGCTTCGTGTAACTAATTAGTAATCAAGCAAATGTGTACTGTAAATAAAAAGAAACTGAAATAAAACATGAAAACAATAAAAGATTTTCAGATATGCAAATCGAAAATTAATCTGTGACCTACCTTTACCTAAACTATACACCCTATGCCTTACCACCAGGGATTTAATTGGACCAGTAGTAAAAAAAAAATGGACGTTGAAACACACCCATATTGGGACCTATATTCATGAACTTAACTTTAATTGCAAATTACACTGATGGAGATGGGTACACAGATAACATAGACTGAGCAAGACAGGTGTGATTCAGACACTCTGAAGACCACTACCCCTTCCACAGAAATCAGAAATGCTTAATTCACAGCCTTACCAAATTTCAGAATCGAATATTTCCAATATTATTTATGTACAACAAGATCATTGTTCTCACTTATCTTAATCTCAGCACCAAGATACCCTCATGGGTGACAAGCTGTCTTGATCCAAAATAACGACAGCTTAATTGTAATCTGGTAAAATGTTTACTTCAATGCAAAAAATTAGCAGGAAACATACTGATGGCGAAAGCCCGCTTGCACTTTAAGTCAATCCTGCATCAAATGGACCCAGCACTATTTTTTAAACCTATGTATTCTTGAGAATTTAAACTGTCTTTTTTAAAATATGTATACTAAGGAGGCACAATTCACTAAGTTATATTGTTATGGTTTTAATTAACTTAAACAATACATTTTGAAATATTGAATAGGGTGACAAGCAGTGCTCTACAAATCTAACTTTCATTCCATTAAACTACAAACAACCCTTGACAAAATCAATCGTTCTAGCTGTTTTTAGGTATATGTCAGTTGTGTTATTTATGTGGATGCAATAACTGAAATGTTAGCGAGAAACCCAAATACTGATCATCGGCACAATATAGGAACTCCAGAAATTCAGTTTACATATTTAAGACACAGCCTTAAATATAAAGACCACACCCCTTTTAGAGATCCTCACTTTTTGCATCCAATTTAAAGTCATGCCTACAACCTCCGTTCTCAAGGACACCAGTAACTCGATCTCTCAATATACCACCCATTCACTCCCTTTCTTTACCCAGGAAGTTATGTGCTTGCATCTAGGCCTATATTGTACAACCCACTAATGTGCAGCACAGTGTCTCTTTGTAGTTGTATACATCTCATTCATGCATAGACAAGAAATGCAAAACGTAGTATATATGGTTATAGGGAGAAATTAAATATGCTTATCAAAGTTTAGAAATACTAACATTTAAATCTATAGCTTAGCTAAAGCTAGACATGTTAATAATGAAGATTAGTGTTCTACTTGCCTTACATTTTTTATTTTTCATTTTTTAATGCTTTGCCCGCACCTGGACATTAACATACCTCTTGTCTTTTTGAAATAAGAACATTTATCTTTTTAGCTGAAAAGCTGAGGCGACATTAAATGTGCAATGCCTATTTGTTCTCATTTCTTCTGTAGAAAATAATGTTTTGTTCTCTGAGATTGTGGTGGAGTTTCTTAATTCAGTGGCAGCCCACAGTGGCCTCTACAACACTGACAGTTTAGAGGATTCTATGGGCGGAGAAGTAGCAAAATCACGCTGGAAAGCCCTAGAGACTGGCTGGGTGGCCAGGAAAAGACCTATGGACTGGCACCTTATCTTGTTTACTGCAAAGGATGGAACTGGTAGGAGAAGTGCTGGTTTCCTGACTGGGTTTTTTGCCACAGATCTAAAAGTGGTGCACTACCCATGCTTACCTCACCTCCTTCCCGCCTCATTGGGGTTCCAAAACCAGAGGCATACTGAGCCGGAGTGATGGGGATGGGGAAGGAAAGGGGTGTAAGAGATGACAGTGACACTGGTAGTGCTGGCCAGGGAACCACCCGGCCCACGATGAGGCTCCAGACCAACATACAGAGAACCTAAAACATAGCATCATTAACTCCGCCCGGGAGATTTTGGAAGCTAAAACCGATAAAGCCATCTCCAACCTTGGCCTCCTGCAGGAGGACCATAAAGTATGGCTGGGAAAGTTAAGGGTCACGATGACATGCTGAAGAAGATACGACCAATTGGACAGAATAGTGATGCTGAATAGCAGGGTGGAGAATACACAGAGTAACAATAGGAGGAACAAGAATTGGACCGCTGGAGGGAGCTAAAGAGTCCGGTATGGTTGCAAAGATGAAACGCTGGCTATCAGTGGGAGTGGTCCCAAAGGGCCTTTCTTCATTCTGCATGCATGCTAAAGCAAGTGCAAGCCAGGCACCCACCATACCAGACAGGCACCTGGGGACAGTTTAGACTGGTGGTGGTGCATCTCCTGCATAAGATATTGGCACGTGGGCACTACCAGGTTGAGAACAGCTGTCTTAAAATATTTCTGGACTGTCTTCTGGTGCTGTAAAGGAAACAAAAATCATTCCTGGAACTTAAGATGGACCTGCATGAAGCAAGAATTAAATATATAACTGCCCAGTGCAGCTTAAGGTGTTAGTTGATGTTTGTGCCTTGTTATTCAATAATCCACCTGCTGTGTGGGACTGGCTGGAACACCACAAGAAGGGGACAGATGGCGGAGCATAAATACACCTGTGACCAACATGGTGTAAGAGACAGCATGCTCAGTCGGTAGTGCATGAGACTCTTAATCTCAGGGTCATGGGTTTCTTGCCCCACGTTGGGCACCTAGTAACAGTGTGCATAGGCAATAGCATAGACTAAAAATGTTACTTGTTTTCCATTACTAACAGAGTTCAAGGACATCGTTACACCAGACCTTGTGTGTGAGCGGTGAGCTATTGAATCCAGATTGCAACATTTAGGCCTCAGGTACAGTGATAATTGGCTTCACGTACTCTTTACTCGGTGACAGTTTGGAATTCGTTTTTGCAGGTCATTACATTCCAAATGCACTGAGGCATTAGCTTTAAGCCTCTTACATGATCAGCAATTTCTCTCAGTAAGTGTCTTACTTGTAGTTCTGTTGGCTACCTTGTGAGCACATCCGTACTATTGTGTGCACAATTTAATTGTCTCAATTAATTCACCCTGTTGAGGTGTAATATTGAGGGCAAAATATTAACGATGGCCACGGAGTCAGTATATCCACATTATCGTGTACACTACTGTTAGAGTCACAACAAACATATGTTAAGGAGTTTAAGGATCGAGGTGCTAGATATGTATGCTGTTCACGTAATCATTTGGTGTTGGGACTACTTTATTAAGGTAAAATTCTAGATTGTTTTAAGCCTGTATTCAAGATGAATTAAACACGTCAGTTCCTTCCTGTACATATTAATAAGTGGTCTTCTTGATTGCGTTCACAGAACCCCTGAAGAAGGGAAACCATTATCCCGAAATGCATTGGGAACATCTTGTGAGAGAACAAGAATTTTGTTTATAGTCTGTTAATTTCAGACAAGTACTGTCAATATTGTATATGTTCTCACTGAAATTAATCATTGCATTATAAACAATGATTATGCATTAGCGGAGAGGAATCCGCAGAATATAAAAATCATGATAAATGGCATATTGATGCATGAATAGTATGTGTAAAGAGTTGATACAAAACATTGAAAAATTATTTAAACTAGCAGTGCAGAAAGGGTCAAGTGCATCATTACACCACAACAGATTTGGGGCAGGGAAGCCATCCAGAAAACAGGCTTAGAAGGGCAGATTGGAGGCAGTTGAAATAGCAAATGTATTCAGAACACTGGTGCAACAACGTAGGAGTGAGGGGCCATTGCTGATGCCACGAGACCTGAATGATTTTTTTTATATATGGCTTCTTGGGGGGACGTGAACAAAAATGGGCAGGTCTGAATGAGTCTAGGTGGGGCTTGGTGATTTCTGCAGATTAAACTCAGGTAAAGTCTTTTATTATTGACCACTGCGGAGGGTATGCCGGATGACCAAGGGGACTATCAAAGGCGTGCCTATGTAACCTACACCTCAAACACCTCCAAACCAAGGATTGATATGGGACACATACTGCTTTCAGTTTTGGTATTTGACTAGTCGGACAGATGGTAGTTGCAAGCCTGACCAGAGGAGTGAGAGCTCCCCTATTTTCCCCACCTGGCCTGGAGGAATTCCGTACTGACAGCCCTAGAATACATCTGGCGCTCCTTGTGGGAGCAGTTAGTGTCATTGGCTTTTGTTGGGGCACACAAATACTTGCACATTATATGACACATCACACAAAACAGATACTCTTTCCTGACTTGGAACAAGGGCTGGGGGTGGGGTCATGCACACAAGACATAACATTCTGACTTTCCTTAAAAGACGATGGATAGACATAGGGGGGCATATGTGCAACAAAATGATGGAGCAAAACTTGCCAACACCACGCTCCGCCATTTTGAAAACTCAGAGATGTGCCATATTTACAAAGATACAGTGCACCCCTGCGTTTCCGCTAGTGCTGGTGCTAAATTAATCTGCCTAGTGCCAATGCAGGCACCCTTGCCATAGTGCAAGGGTTCCTGATTTGAGGGGTATAATTGTTTATGTGCAGGAAGGTGCCCTTCCTGCACATAAACAATCACAAATGGCTATTTGCAACTTCTATGTGTGCTGCATTGTGCAGCACACATAGAAGTTGCAAATCGTAATTTTTTAAATGATTGTTTATGCGCAGGAAGGGATGCCTTTCTGCAAATATACAATCATTCATGGCTATTTGCTGTTTATGTGTGCTGCATTATGCAGCACACATTGAAACAGCAAAAAAGAGGAGAAATAAAGCATTTCTCCCTGTTCCACCATATCAAGACCAGGTTTTCCTGGTCTTATTTTTGGTGCTGTGCCATATTTACGCCACCCTTGAAAATATGGGACCGTGCCAAAATCAATGGGTGTTGTGGCAGAATGCCCACAGCATCACCCATTGTCCACCCCTTCCACGCTATGCATAGCGTGAAAGTGTTCCTTATTTACAAGGTGGCGATAAGCCACGTTAAATGGCTGAACACCACTTTGCAAATAAGGCAAAGCCTCTATTGCCACAGGAACATCGTGGAAAGTGATGGTTGCTGTAGCGATAGGAGCTTGTAAATATGTCCCAGCCTTTCTTCATGGAATATATCTTACTGTTCATGGCCCATAAAACAACCACACTGAAGAGACGATGAAGGTGCCAGATTTATGCATTAGGATATTTTTTATTCACTAAGGGTTAGCTAATTTGGATTCATCCAAGGATTCCATTTGAGAAGTGCAATGCACACATTGATGTGGAGGGCAGATTTGTGCTACTCCTGGGCAGACTTTACTGGATCCCAATACTGTTGGGAAGTATTTACGCACCAAACAGAAGGCAGACTCAGTTCTTTGCTACACTGGTGTCAATAGTCCTAGGAAGCCCACATGCACAGTGGATAATTTGTGGGGCTTTAACTGTGTAGCAGACGTACAACTAAACAGCTGAATGATGCCATTAGCAAACTCCCACATGCTAAATAAAGCCCAGGACTTTTCTTACTAGCTTGCAAGCTGGAGATTGGTGGATTTCTTATGCAACTGGAGGCTTACTATATGGATTATTCATTTTACTACATTCTTTGTGATGTGCATTTGTGACTGGATAAGCTGCTCACTTCTACGCCAGCTTGTATGGACAGCACAATTGGACTACATAGAGGGACATTGAGGCTTTCCTGTGCAGGGCAAAATTACTTATATTAGATGCTGACAGGAAAACTCTTGGTGGGCCGATAACTGCAACAGAGATAGAAATAGTCTTTAATGCCTTGGAAAAACAACAGTCACTGATGGGTTGCCCATCGACTTCTATCAAAAATATGCTTCAAGTGGTTGTCCCATTACCTAGAGGAATTATATAGAGAGGCGAAACATAGAGGAGTCCTGCATGCTACCGTCAGGGAAGTTCTTATTGTGTCTATTCTGAAACCGGGGAAGTATGCTACCAAGGTGTCTTCCTACAGGCCTCCCTTTATACTTATCTTAGATTAGAAATTGGCATACCACTTGCACCCACACATATTGCAGCTTATACATGCTAATCAAAATGCTTTTAATTTATACCCAGCTGAAATGCCTTTTTTTAGAAGAATCTTTCAAGTCCTAGTGGAAACACCACAAGGATTATGCCTGGACACAGTAATCCTGTCAATAAACTTACAAAATGTTTTTGATATGTCCAAAGGTATTATCTTCACACAGTAATGTGTTACATGGCACAGGGAGTGAAGTCGATCACATGGATTGTACTACTCTATGCATTGGCAAGTGTGAGAGTCCACACCAGCTTTAGCTACACTGAGACATCTACTGTCTCCAGGAGAATGAGGCAGGGTGCCCACTATCATTGATGTTGCACTGGCAGTGGAACTGCTCACTAGCATAGTTGGACTGGAGTATGGAGAGGTGGGTATTGAGGTTCTGGACTTTTAAGAGTCCAGAGGTGTCAGGGAAATAACACCCAAAGACCCCTGAGTTCCTCCTGTCTCGGTGCACAAATAAACAGAGACACGGGCTTCTCGATGGTGGCGTCAAAGACCAAGGTTTATTTACTGCAGGGACACAGAAGTCATAGGAACCACACAGAGGCAGAATCTACGAGACTGTTCAAATTGCATTAAGTGGGTTGTTCTTTAAATACACGCAAAATGTCTTTAGGCAACATTACACGAATATTTCTCATGCCCAACCCGGTATCCCAAACAAACAGTAAATAGACATCAAATAATAATTAGTCGTAGGATTTCGGTATTCGATCAGGTTCCCTTGACAGTTTTCCATTCTTTGTCCGATCCTCCCCATCATAAAAATCGTAACCTCCCCATAGTAAAAGCCCAGAAGGAGAGGAGCAGAGCCAGGTGCAAAGGATTGAAAAGTAGGATAAGAGGTGTTTATGGATCATAAACGGGCATGGCTACCGTCTTTGGCCTTTCAGTCAGGACAACGGACACGAGAACCAGTATAGCAGGACTGGCCTCAGGCAGGGGAGGCAGCTTGATTCTGCCTAGTCATGTAGCGTCAGCCTTTCTCGGGGCTTGAGCTTACGTGTCCTTAACAAGGTGACTCTGCCGGGGTCATCGCCCGTTCATTGACTATGTGAGGGCAAGAAACAAAATGGATGCCGTAACTAAAATGGATGCCATGACTTTACAACAGAATGCCCTATTTCTCAGTGAATTCATGATAGTTGCGTAGCGAAAACACTGTCATGCATGTAATGGATCATTTGCGGTTCATTGGTACCGAAATCGTGTCAGTACTACGATACCGAATTCACGGGTTCGGATCGCTACAGAACCTCAGACCGTCCTTTTGCCCTTACATAGGCAATAACTCACTCTTTGTCAGAATCCATTTCTATGTTCATCAGGTCACTGATATGTTGTTGAAGCATTACTCTATCCCGTGGCGTATCTCTAAAAACAGGTGGTCTTCTTACGCGTGTTGAAATGCAGAGGTTACATAAGGCAGGACCACACTGAACAATGAGACAGCACGAAAATAAAAATACCAACGCAACACCAGTGACTATCAGAACCTTCCATCCCCACGCAGACAACAGGCTCCAGAACCATCCCATTAATGACCAGTCACCTTCCTCTACATGAATAGAGTCAGAAATCTTATGTAACTTAGAGATGGCCTTGTACACCGTTGGCGCATTATCTGGGATAAAAACACAGCAACTCGATTGGATCATCTTACACACTCCACCTCGATCTGCAAGTAACACATCAAGAACCATACGGTTCTGTAACGTCATGAGGCGATCCGCTTGAAGCTCAGCTGTCAGGTTACTAAGGGCACCCGCAGTTTCGGTGATAGTGGATTCAACTACCCGTGTTAGTTGACGTAAGTTTCTACTGTTGGCCATAGGCCCCCAGAACGGAAGGAAACCTTTGAAGAAGTCTCCTGCTTCTTGGCCAGCAGTATCTTCCTTACTGAAAACACCTCTCACAACTCTAGTTTTGTGATAGTCCGGTGCAGCAGTGTATGTCGGAGGTAGCAGTTGAGCGATATAACATGAGCCTGAGAAGTCAGCAGGCAGCCATGTGTATGCTCTGTCTTGGCAAACAAAATAGGTACCCTTAGCAGCTAAGAATGCAGGGGAAGACTGTGACGGGAAAACATATGTTTCGATACAGTCACTCTTCCCTAGTCGAGCTTTCGGATTCCTCCCATTTCCTTGCAAACAGACCTGACCTTGGTGGGGTACGACCCAGATCGGAGTCGAGCTTTTACGTTTGTTCTCACCCAGAGTAATGCCATATTCCGTAACATTCCAACCCATGTAAACTCGCAATTCATCCTTGGGAATGAACGGAGTATTATTGACATCTCTAACCATGTCAGTGATTCCTTTTACCAAGGCTCTATTGGCAGAGTTATACCGAGTGGAACGTGGAGGTCGTGGAGGATAGGTCTCTAGGGCATAAGCGAACATGGTCTGAAATGCCCAGAATGATCCATTATAACTAAAGGGCAGGACCAGATAAGGGATGCCCTTGCCCATGGTATGTGGTATCAAGCCACACACCCAGCAGTTTGTTGTGTTAACCACTAGTTGATGTTGGTGCAAGAGCTGAATGAAAGTGTTATTTATAAACTCAGAGCGTCGAGCTTGCTCGTGGGCAGGAAAAGGATGGAAAGAATGGAGAGAAACAACAGTCGGAGAAACAGGAACATGGGGAGATACTGTAGATGTAACAGGTGTAAAGATCAACTGAATACCAAAAATAATTCCGCCTACCAAAGTTATCAAAACAATTAGAAGTGTCAGAGTACATTGCATTAGAAAACATTTGCTATATAATATGTCATATAGCTTTGTCTTGTGCACATTTATGACATTAACCCGTCGCAGTTCAGGAAGCTCCATCTTCTACAACCGTTCGCAACGGATGGTTTGTACCTGTTAAAAACTTGCCACTGTTTACCCTGGGAGTTCCCAAGATAGACAGAAGAAACCGACCTTATGTCTGATTCCCTGCAAATTAAAACAAGGCACACGTTACGACCCTACGGTAACCCAGATGGTAAGGTGAGAGAAACAATAAAAACAAAAAGATAAAAATTTTGAGCAAACTTCCTGACTGAATGGAATGCAATACGATCAAAACAGTTTTCAAACAGAAAGGTAATTATGCAATGTCATTAGTTCATAACATGAGAACGTAGATTATATCTGTACTTTCCGGGTTTTGTCTGATCTTGAAATAGCTGGTCTACAGGTGCGGAAATGTTCGACTCCACAGGTGGCAAATGTTCACTTTGTACAATACTCGGTCCAAGATTCAAAGGAGCGGTTCCTGCTGAGGTGTCAAAGTTCTGTGTTTCAGTTCGTGGGTGGTCCGTTATGTACTCTGCATCACTGAAAGGGATGTGCCTAGGAACAGGTTCTGTCTCGGATACACCAAATCCCTGTCTAACCCAATTTTCATAGGGGAGTGGGAGAGGGACACGCTTCGTATGGCTAGCGTGCACCCAATTTTTCCTTCCAGCTAGGCGTACAGCAGTTCTTGTTGTGAGGAGTACCTGGAACGGACCCACGAATCTTGGCTGGAGGTTCCGAGTTCGTTCGAAATTCCGAACTACAACTTGGTCGCCTGGTTTCAACGTGTGGCCTGGACTCTCTGGCAGTTTAGGCAAGGATTCGAATACCTGTTGATGAATAAGGCTTAATTTAGCAGTCAGATCATAAAGATAATCAATCAACATTGGGTATTCAATCTGTTTGAATTCCTTTGGCCTAGGGACTCCCCAAACATTAGCAGGACGACCGAACACAATCTCATATGGGCTAAGCCCTACTCGAGAGTGTACAGTCGCTCTGGTGGACAGTAGAGCTAAAGGCAGTGCGTCTGGCCAAGAGAGACCAGTGGAAGCTTGAATTTTAGCAAGTTTCAGCTTCAGGGTGCCATTGTACCCTTCAACCAAACCCGCTGACTGTGGGTGATTTGCACTGTGAAATTTCTGGGTAATACCCAGACCCGCACACACACTCTTCATAACTTTCCCTACAAACTCACTTCCATTGTCCGACCAAACAATCCGTGGCATACCATACCTAGGGAAGTACTCTTTGAGGAGGATTTTGGCAGAGGACATAGCAGTGTTATCCTTTAACGGATATGCCTCAATCCATCTTGAAAAGGCACAGACTACCACTAGGACGTATTTAAGATTGTTACACCTATCCATGTGGATATAATCCAACTGAATCACTTCAAAGGGACAAGAAGGAGGAGCAAAATGACCAGTTGGGGTTGGGGTTCCCTTGCCAGGATTATGCATCAGGCATATCATGCAGTTTTTCACCACTCTTTCCGCACACTTAGTAATTCCATCGTTCTTCCATACTGGAGCTAACATTATACAGATCCCTTTCGAACTGATGTGCGCCGCTCCATGCGCCATTGTGACTACCGCAAGTACATACGCATCAGGTAACATCCAACGTTGCTGCTCAGACAAATCAACCCAACATCCACTTGAATCCATTTTACCCGTTTTCTCCTTCCATTCATTCTTCTCATTTTCAGTTGCTTCATTCTGGATTGCCTTCACACTTTCAATCGTATTCTCACACATCCCTGATTCAGCAATCCATCTTGCAGACGTTGCAACATACATTCGGCTCGTCATGTTCTTGGCCGTCTCTTTGGCGACCTCATCAGCAAATGCATTCCCACGGCCAACATCATCCGTAATCTTCCGATGTGCACTGCACTTCACAATCGCAACTTCATTCGGTAGGGTCAGGGATTCCAATAGATCACTGACTAACTGTCCATGTTGGATCTTAGTCCCATGGGACGTGAGAAAACCTCTTTCTCTCCAGAGACGTCCAAAGCTATGTGATACGCCGAAGGCGTATTGGCTGTCAGTAAACACATTCACTCTCTTTCCCTCAGCTAAAACACACGCTCTTGTTAGTGCAATTAATTCTGCAGCTTGGGCAGAATTCTGACTTACTCTTGCGGTCTCAACAATCGTACTCAAAGTCGTAACTGCATACGCGGCCGTCACATCACCATTCTGTAATTTAAAACACGACCCATCGACATATAAGGTGCCGTCTGGATCTAGTAACGGAGTATCTTTCAAATCAATCCTACCTTTTGTCTCTTCCTCAGTTCTAAAACAACAGTCATGGGGCTCTGAATCACTCGACTCCTGAGTAGTCGGCAACAGCGTTGCTGGATTCAATATGTTGCATCGCTTGATCTGAATGTGGTTTGCCAAAAGCGTCAGCTCGTAGCCTGATAGTCTAGCACTGGTGAGGTGCTGAGTTTTCGTTCGATTCATGAGTGTATCCACAGCATGTGGAACCATGACTACTAACATGTTGTTCATGACTAGTCCAGCAGACTGTCGAATAGACACTGCAGCTGCTGCTGTAGCTCTCAAACAACTTGGCAATGCTCTGGCTACCGGATCTAATGTGGATGAGAAATATGCGCAAGGTCGCTGTTTGTCACCAAATTGTTGCGTTAAAACACTCAACGCACAACCTTCGCTTTCATGGACATATAAAGTAAACGGCTTACTGTAGTCAGGAGTACCCAACACAGGAGCTGAACACATCGCATCACGTAAGTCGGAGAAACTTTGTTGACATTGATCAGACCATGGCAAAGGGCTCAGAACACCTTTTCCAGTCAGGGCTACCAATGGTTTTGCCATGAGAGAAAAATTTGGGATCCATTGCCTGCAGTAGGACGTAATACCCAAAAACGCACGCACTTCTCTCTGTGTGCTTGGTACAGTCATCTGCGAGATTGCTTTGATTCTCTCTGGGGTCAACCTTCTTCCCTCCTTTGACAAAAGATGACCTAAGTAGGTCACTTCTTGGCAACAATATTGCAGTTTAGAAGGTGACACCTTGTGATGTAAGTCTGACAAATGACGTAATAAAGAAATTGTAGCTGCTTTGCAAGTTTCCTTGTCATCAGCGGCTAGTAAAAGATCGTCTACGTATTGGATCAGAGCAACACCAGGAGGAAGTACAAGAGCATCTAATTGACTCTTCAATGCTTGACTGTAAATTGAAGGGCTCTCACAGTAACCTTGTGGAGCGCGCTTGAATCTGAAACTGCGACCTCCTAAGGAGAAACCAAAAATGTCTCTACTTTCCTCGGCTATCGGAATGCTGAAAAATGCATTTTTCAAGTCGATAACTGTAAACCATGAGGCTGAGGCAGGAATCAACGTCAATAATGCAGTGATATCTGGGACCACAGGAAACTGCGGAATCACGATTTTGTTTACTTCTCTGAGGTCAATCACAAATCTGTAGATTGGAGGTTTGGAAGGGTCAGTGCGTTTCAAAATCGGCAGAACAGGACTATTGCAGACATTTACTCTAGTTTCCTCAATCACATCTTTCTGTATTAAGTCTTTCACAATCAGTAAGAGTGCACGTTCCCCTTCATTCGAAATCCGATACTGTGGGATTCGTGGGAATTTAACATTCGCTTTCAGACTTACCACATAAGGGGGAATTTCCAAGAGGCCTACATCGTTAGGACCAGTTGCCCAAAGAGTATCAGGGAGAGAACGCAGCTCCAGTGGGAGCTTATCCATCGACATATACATTGGAGAGATGACTCTTTTGCCTAATGTGAGCTGTACTCCCGAAGGAGAACAGTACAGTGTCGCATGCAGGCGTTTCAACAGATCTAAACCAAGTAGATTCTCATTACAACCGGTTGTTAGGATAAGGGGTGCTTCTAGTTCGCATGGCCCAACAGATATTGGCAAAGGACTAGAAACAGGATTGTGAACAGGGGCGCCTGAGAAACCTACTGAAGTGTTCGTTAAGCCAGACAAAGGTGCGCCAGGGAGTTTCGCATGCATAATTGAACTTTTTGCCGCACCAGTATCCAACAGAAACGGTTCGACCACGCCTGAGGTAACTACTGCGACATAAGGTCCACTCTGATCAACTGGAACTGATACTACTCCCTCTCTTTGCCTGTGGCTGTCCTAGTACTCGCTTCTCTGAATCTCCTCATTATGATCATGATAATCTTCAACATGATACTGTGGAGATCTACCTGCTTGCGCAGAATGTGCATTTCGCTGATCGAAATAATTCGATTGGCGATCGGCCTGTGGTGTCATAGTACCACGTCCTCTACCTCTAGGAGTTTGCATAAATCCAACAGTACCTCTCTGAGCTGGGACACCACTAGTCTGTGCGTGCAGTACCGGACACTCATTCTTATAATGACCCTCCTTTTTACAATAGGCACACTGATTCCATGCTAACTGTTGTCGAGAAAAACCATAATTAAATCTTTGGGACGTCCCTTGCTGGAATTGTGGCTGTTGCTGAAACTGGGGTCGCTGCTGTGAATCTGACTGATTCGAACAAGGCGGATACGCCTGTTGCAAAAGAACTTTAGTCTTTAAATCTTTTGTTTTCTTTTCTGACTTTTCCTTCTCTTCTTTCTCTCTATTCTCGTAATACTGAGCAGTTGCAAGTATCTGTGCTGTTGTCGACACTGCCCATGCACTTTCAGAATCCTTTAACTTGTTACTAAGTTCAGGTAGTAAATTAAACACGAACTTGTCGACGAAAAATCTCTGGCCTCCTTCAGTACTCATATCTTGCCCACTGTGGTCTACGAAGGTCTCTTCAAATCTAGTGAAAAAGTCAGAGACGCTGTCGTCCTTCTTTTGTTTGCATGCCGATAGTTTATCCCAATTGACTCGTAACGCTGGCATCAGCGTTTTCATCAGATTAATTATTCTGCCAGGCAAGGCAGCAATTAGAGGTTCAGGTTTAGCACCGCCAACTTGTTGCGCATCTGCTGCTACAATAGCTGGCCAATCACCTCCTAAGGCGACTGGGTGGTTCTCTTGTCGAATCTTGGCCCATATAGGCTGTGGCACTACATTACCAAATAACATTTCAATGTCTGCCAAATTCATGATGCACGCTTGAACTGTCTGCGTTAACTCTTTGTAATAACCAGCAGGATTTTTACGTGGGTCTGGTAACGCTTGTTTTACTGCTAATACTTCGGCCCGCTTCCAAGGGATATGTATCCACACTCTCTGGAAATGTGCCGGGGCAGCTACAATATTATTAGCCCCATCAGCTTGAACTGCATCACGCCATATCGGCGGAACTTCCCTCATCGGATATTGACCTCGTTTTTTCCTAGTAGTAATCGGTGAACCATCAGGGTCTCTTGTCGCTCGAAGAGGGGAATCATCCCTATGAGCTAAAATCAGTTCTATCGCTCCTCTTACTTCTGAACCTATCACCATTCCGGTGGCGAATTTCTGTTGAATATTTATCAGATCAGAGGGGACGGAATTTAAGTCATCATCTTCCCATTCTTCACGCACAAGAGAACACATCACGTCAAAAACATAACGTTGAGTTGGTTCATTCCATTGCATAAAAGTATCTAACACTCTTTGTGCATCATACTTCACAGCTTTCGACATCCACCTAAGAGCTGTCGAATCTAACATGTCTCGTTCCTGAGGACCAGGAAGCTGGCTACGTCTCTGTATAGAGTCAGAAACGGGGGTCTCAATTAAAGACCTGTAGAGAGGAGTTAAGATATTAGTTACAGAGTCGGTTATTTTCCGACGAACGGAAAGCGGAGTCAGAATGTTCACAGGGTTCGGGGACAGGGCAGCTGGAGCAGATGAAATAGTAAGGGTGGGAGTAGCAGGTAAAGCAGTTTGCGTAACGACAGGCAAAGGCGGAGCAGGCGACCCAGGAAGAGGGGGTGCCGAAGGAACATTAACCACGGGAAGGACAGGAGCTGGAATCAAAGGAAGTGGAGCAACTATTCCAGGCTGACCAGCAGCTGGCTGTACAACAGGTAGTAACTGTGGTACTGTAATACCTTGTGCATACGGTGGAGGTGAATTCAACAGGTAAGACAACAGAGGATCCTTCTCATGATCCTCCATCGGCTTAGTAGGACAAGATGGCAATACAGGGTAACATTTATCAATTGCCAAATTATATTTTCTATTCGCCATCTCCATTGCTTTCTCGGTCTCGTTGACATGCAGCTGCCTAGCAGACTCCATTAAAGTCAACCCTTTCTCTTTCTGTTCTTTCTTCGTCTTCCTAATTTCTCTCTGTTTGGCTTCTTTGCGCCATACGCGAAAAGAATCAAACATTGCCGGCCGGGCTTTTCTCTTAAACAACTTCATTTCTAGATTGTCTAGAATTTCGGTTTCGAAGCTACCATGCGGTGGCCAACTAAGGACACCATCCTTTCTGGTATAACGGACCCATACTTCATTATACATAATAGGACCAACACCATGTTTACAATAGAGCTCATATGTAGGAGTTCCAATCGGAGGAACCGAACACGAATCCTCCAACCGGGAATCCCCGTTGCAACGTAACCAGGACAGGAAACAATTACTACTGGTAGTCATGACAAACAAAGACAAATTCCAACCAAAATGCGCAAAGAACTTAGGCCTACCAAAATGAACTAATACCAAAACAAAGATTATCTAAACAAGAGCAACCAATGATAATCTACGATTTAAACCAGAGCAACAAGGAACAACCAAACTGAGCGTAACCCACTTAATACTTAACTGAAATGTGGAAGACGTCACCAAGGAGAACCCGTCTACGTCTCGCCGTACTAAGGTCTGCACCTCGGGTCCAAGACAGGGCGACAGTCAGGGCAGCGGTCCTCTGCAGCCGTCTGGGAACGGGAACCCTCGTGGAAGAGATCGTCGGGCCACTTTTACGACATGCAGGGATCGATGAAGCGGGGTACCTCCCTCCGGAATCTTCACACGAAACTTCTCGAACTTTTCAGTCTTTGGACCGGTACCGGATGACGTCGCCCCACGTTGGGCGCCAATTTGAGGTTCTGGACTTTTAAGAGTCCAGAGGTGTCAGGGAAACAACACCCAAAGACCCCTGAGTTCCTCCTGTCTCGGTGCACAAATAAACAGAGACACGGGCTTCTCGATGGTGGCGTCAAAGACCAAGGTTTATTTACTGCAGGGACACAGAAGTCATAGGAACCACACAGAGGCAGAATCTACGAGACTGTTCAAATTGCATTAAGTGGGTTGTTCTTTAAATACACGCAAAATGTCTTTAGGCAACATTACACGAATATTTCTCATGCCCAACCCGGTATCCCAAACAAACAGTAAATAGACATCAAATAATAATCAGTCGTAGGATTTCGGTATTCGATCAGGTTCCCTTGACAGTTTTCCATTCTTTGTCCGATCCTCCCCATCATAAAAATCGTAACCTCCCCATAGTAAAAGCCCAGAAGGAGAGGAGCAAAGCCAGGTGCAAAGGATTGAAAAGTAGGATAAGAGGTGTTTATGGATCATAAACGGGCATGGCTACCGTCTTTGGCCTTTCAGTCAGGACAACGGACACGAGAACCAGTATAGCAGGACTGGCCTCAGGCAGGGGAGGCAGCTTGATTCTGCCTAGTCATGTAGCGTCAGCCTTTCTCGGGGCTTGAGCTTACGTGTCCTTAACAAGGTGACTCTGCCGGGGTCATCGCCCGTTCATTGACTATGTGAGGGCAAGAAACAAAATGGATGCCGTAACTAAAATGGATGCCATGACTTTACAACAGAATGCCCTATTTCTCAGTGAATTCATGATAGTTGCGTAGCGAAAACACTGTCATGCATGTAATGGATCATTTGCGGTTCATTGGTACCGAAATCGTGTCAGTACTACGATACCGAATTCACGGGTTCGGATCGCTACAGAACCTCAGTATCCCACTGCATGATGGCGAAGATAACAATGAACTATAGGCTGATTACATACTCCTGTATCTGTGTTACGCTGGGGAGAGCCATGAGCTAGGTGTGCGTTCCTAGGGGACCTGGGTGGGTCCTCTGTTCTTCATATTAAAAAGACCTGTGCCTTCTCAATTTCCCTGGCCATGCAGCCGGCCCATGATGGGGTAGCATCACTGGGAATTCAATGGGAGCCTAATACCTTCTGATACTTAGGGGCAAAGGTTTATCATAAGGATTTAGACATCTGGGAGGGAATCCTAGATGGAATGCTGTAAGCCGTGAGGGCCAGCATAAAATTGTGGTGCACCATTTGACTGCGCATGATGGTTTGATCTGGCATTATCTAAAATGGTGATGTTGCCATGGTTACTATATTACTTTGCAAATCTTCCTATTTGGATACCCCGTCATAGTTCAGGGCACTGTAAATCCTGTTACCAAAACTGAGATGGTATGGGAGACGTCATACAATGTCTTAACTACCTTGCAGAACCCCCCACAAGAGGGTGTCCTTGGAGTTCCAGATTCTGAGCTCTACTACCTTGCAGTACAATTACAGTGGCTGGCTAGATGGCTGTATGGGCAAGGGACAGAGGAGTTGGGCATGGTTGGAGTGAGGGTGCAGGAAGGGACTCTAGCAGCTTAACTACTGAATAATACTGGATAATACAACACCAGGGCTTGGAGACTCCAGACTTCTTATGTGATGCTGGAAAAGAGCAACTCGCAGGACTGCACATCACCCACTGTACACACCTGGCTTCTGGTAGTGGGCATCCCAGTATGTGGAGTGGGTATTTCATGACCAGGCAACTGGGGGCATAGACATAGGCTGGAATCCAGATGCTGAGCAACTGCTACTGTGATGGGAAGTTTTAGAAGTCTAAATGCATGTTGAGGGAGAGAGGACTGCCAGATTCACAATTCTTTGTGGGTGCCACGTTGCGGCATTTCTTGGGGAAAGCCGCAACACCACACTGAGCCACAGACCCATGACACTTTATAAGTGTTGCTTACATATGGGCAAAGGGTTGTAAGCTGATATTATGGCTTTACTGATCTTTACAATCAATGTCAATAATGAGCTCGACAAACTAAAAACCTAATGGGAGGGAGTGCTGGGCAGGGAATTGAGGGACAATGAATGGGCAACTGTTTTGGGGCAACCACAATATGTTTCCAGCAACACTTACGTTTAATTACAGAAAATGAAATTATCTATACAACACCTGCCTCATCCCACATTGGCTGAATGTTATCACTGCACCTGGTGACAAGCACTGCCCGAGGTGTGCTATCTAAAAGCAAATTTAATCCACATGACATGGAACTGGCATACATACATACTGGGCCTTCATACGAGGCCCTTAAAGAGGAGGGTGGGATCCAACTTTTTGGACTTAACCTTAGGGCCTGATTTAGATCTTGGAGGATCGAGTTCTGCTGTCACTTATTCTGTAGTCTTTCCACCCACCGACCCACCCACCGACTTGGCGGTCCGCCTGCTCTATTTAGATGCCATCAACTGTGCAATAGGCAGAAGTGTTTGTCGGAGGGATATTAGGCAGAAACTCACCTTCTCTCAATTTCACACTTCCTTTTTTGCCATGGATTGGATTGTCCAAGTTCTGCCCCTGTGGTTGCTGCTTGATGACGAACAAAATCAATACTGTCGTGGATGGAATTGACGGTAAGCTTCACTTTTACCTGTCACCTTCTGACTTGTTTGTTAACATTTGAACTGGACTTGTGCCCTTTTAAATCCTTCTTACAAGCAATAGCATACCAAAGTGCAATACATATGTCTTTAATGTTGACATTAAAGCAATGTAAAGAAACACATCTGTATGATTACATTGCATTTCTAAAGTTGGAGCAAGCTGTCTTAAAAAAAATTGAACTTGCATAAAAAAGGATATCAATCAAAAAGTCACCATACCGTTGTATTTAAAAAGATTTAGCACATTATCAAATTAAAAACATATGCATTACACATTATTGTGATAAGTGTAATGTAACATGATGTAGAAATCGTACTACTCAAGGTGTAACCTTTACCTTATTAATTACCTGTTAAATCAATGTCAGTACCCAATTTTAATCATTCTTTTTTTTTTTTAAATATATTTATTGAGAAATTTTCTTTTAAGGGGGTGCACATAAATAGATTCTTATACAAACAAATATTCAAAGAGATAAAATAGAGATAAAATAGACGTTGAGGTGAGAAAAATAAAAACATATGCATACATTTAGTGGCGTCTTTGCTCTTATACACAGTGCTTTTAAATTGATATATTGTTGCAGGCGATTTTTCAATAAGATTTCTTAAATATAAGGTAGGCATTGGGGTAAAAGAAAGCCTAGACAGTGATAGCAGCATTATTTTTCATGTACAAAGTTTCAGTACATTACTATTATTATTATTTCTTCAAGGACCCGCTACCTCCGCCTTCCACCGATAAATTGGGGACCATATTGTTTTCTCCGGTTTGCGGATTTTCATCCTTTTCTTTCATAGATCCCTTTCTCGAGATTAAAAGTCATCTAACCAGGCTGTAGCAAGACAGATTCTAACCACTGCAATCCCCAGAATCATTAAATAAGGTTTGGTACCATCTGCTCCTGAGTTACTTACCCCCAATAGCATTCATTCTGGGGTTAAGAGCATAGTCACCTTCAGGGTTACCTTTAAAAACTGTTCTATATCTTTCTTAAGAGTATCGAGCTGCGGGCAAATCAAAAACATTTGTACCACATCTACCCTGGAGGCTTGACAGCGGGGGCAGATGATACCCACTGATACCCCCTACTTTGCTATTTTGTCTAGTATATAGTACATATCTAGAATCGTTTTAAAGTGCTGCGTCTGTAGTTTTGATGAGCAGAGTATATTATGTCCCTTGTCTAGGGAATCGAGGAACTTGGGACTTTTATTCCAAGCCTTTGATCCAATTTATCAGCCTGTTTCTCTAAGTCATCTGGCTGCATGACAAACAACTTGCTGTAAATTCCACTGAGAGTACCTTCCTCTTTATCCTTTAGCCTATCGATCACAGTATTCTTGACTATCCCTTTTTGGCCCCCTGTTTTCTTCCTCCAGTGGCTACACACCTGTAAGTATTTAAAAAAATCTTTCCTGTCTATGCCAAGCCTGTCTTGTATCTCTGAGAATTATCTGAATCCGGTTACATCAACTAGGTCCCCAATCACCTCTATACCCAACCCCTTCCACCGGCTCATTATATTATCATGAAAGACAGTTGGTAGTGCTGGCTTCATGTATGGGGGTATAGTAATTTAATCTTCCAATCCCCATATTTCTTTTTATCATCTTCCAAATCTGCCACGATGCTGATAGTATCTTGAACCTCACCTTCTTGTAATAACTAGGTTCAGTGAAGCTTCAAAAACAGTTTTTTGCCTCTTCCCCGACCAATAGCTCATAAATATCCTGTATCCTTCTCTGATTCCAGCAGTCATAGGGGTTTCCCCCAGCTAGCCTGCACATATATTGCAGGGCTGATGCTGGATGATATAGTCTGAAATCTGAAACCGAGAATCCTGCTCTCTCCCTAGGGAGAGACATGAATTTCAGGCTTCGCCTTGTCTTCCCGTATGCCTATATGAATCTATTTACCACCCTATCTAGCTTTTGGAACCATATAGTCTCAAATATCAGAGGTATTGATCTGAATAAAAATAGAACTTAAGGCAAAAAAATAATTTTTACCACATTACAACAGCCTATTAGTGATAAGTGAAGGTTATTTAGCCGAGCAAAATCCTGTGATCCCTCTGGATAACCGGGGCTAAAATCAGCTCCACAATTTGCCCTATATTAGCTGAGATTTTGACTCCCATGTTGCTGACTGAACTACCCGAGGGTCATTAAGCCCGAGATATTCATTGGTTATTATTTGGGTTTTGTGTGGATTGAGTGAGTACACAGATATTTCCCCAAAGGCTGATGTTTCTTTCGCTATTTCAGCCATTGCTGTCTCAAATTGTTGTGTGGTGGCCGGTAGATCATCCGCGTACCCTAAAATCTGGGTTTCGAACCCCTGAGAACTTATAGATTTTATCCCAGCGTTGGCATCGATCATGCGGATTAAAGGGTCGATATAGCAGGCAAATAGAATTGGAGAGCAGGGGCAACCCTGCCTGGTCCCCCTTTGTATCTTAAATTCCTCTGTTTGTCCGCCCGCCAATACGAGTCTAGCTGTAGTGGAGGTGTACAATACTCGTACGACCTTGATAAAATCAATTCCAACCCCCAACGGTTGCTTCAGAGTTTTCTAAGTACAAGAGGATTGCCCTCTTCTTGATAGGGGTTGTTTAGTCTCTTCACATTGAGCGTGAGGACCTGCAGAGAGTTATGTCTCATTACGCGGGAAAGTGTACCACGCCGGTCTGAACCGGACCTGCCCTGTGGGTTCTTTTGGTCCACCCTCTCCTCTGTAGCATTGGTTGTTCCCCAATTAATCCTATTACTCTTCCATAATACCATCCATGTGAATATCTCTACCCTTCCCAGCCCACCCTAACCCCAACAAGTAAACAAAAAGAACCCCAGGTTAGTCCAGGGCCTGCAGGTCTAGTCTGCATGTCCCAGAAATGCCAGAGAGTTGGGTGCGTGTTGTGGCTGAATGACCCGCCGCCCCATCCCGAAACCTGCCGCCCACCATGCCGGTTTTAGTGCACTTATCTGTCCCCTTCAGGCTTATGTGCCCTCTGCGGAAATCTTCTCGGAGGTCAATGATTCTATGACTGCTTGTTGTTCCTGTGCCATTGTCGCTGGATTCGGTTTCGCCACGTATTCTCTGGTGCGACGAACTCATTGCCACCTATCTCAGGGAGCCGTAGGTCTTTCTTTCTCAGAGTCTTCTTGTTGTGGGTGGTCGATGCCCAGAACCCAGCATGTTTCTTGAGTGACCTGAGTTTGGTGCAATTTGCCCTCCCAATGGAAAATCAACCTGAATGGATGGCCCCAGGAGTATCCGATTTCCATGCTGCATAGGTGTGCCATTGCTGGCCGAAAGTCTCTTCTCTTTTGTAGCGTAATCATTGCCAAATACTGGAAGAGTGCAATAGGGTGGCCATGGAATTTAAGTGGTTGTTTGGCTCTAGTTTTTTTAAGGATAAGCTCCTTCCACTGGAAATCTGGCAAGTAAGCTAGTATGTCCGGCGGTGGAGCCGTAGCCCAGGGTTGTAGGTCTACCCTATGCGCTTGTTCTATTTTATTTTCGAAGTCTGATGGTTTCCTGAGTATGTCTCTAAATAAATCCGGTAAGTAGTGCATGATGTCCTGGGCTTCTGCTTTGGACGGGACTCCTTCCACTCTAATGTTATTCCATCGAAAGCGGTTCTCCAAGTCTTCAGTGTGTGCTTGGAGGTCGATTTGCTGGGCTCTCAGCCGGATTTCTTTGTGTTGTAACTGCTCCACCTCCTCATCTCGGGAAATCTCATGTTCTTCTGTACTCACCACTCTTTCCCCCACTGCGTCCACATCCCTTAGAACCTCTTTCCTCTCTTTCGCGAACTCCCCCTTGAGAGACTTGAGGTAATTGCGCAATGTGCTAAAAAGCGGTTCCAGAAATGAGAGGGTAACCGGCTCTTCAGCGCTATCTGACTCTTTTCCCGCCGGCACAGTGGGCGATATCTGTTCCTCGCTTCCGCTTGGCATCAGGAATTTGCTCAGCATGTCTATTAGGGTCCTGTCTTTCTTTACCCTTGCCAAAGTCATATCTGTCTCCAACCTGTGTGTCGTCCCTCTTGCTACATGTGTGCTTCCGAGCGATGGCCCAGGATTGACTTGCTGTCTAGTGAAGGCCAAGAGTCAGGTGCAGTTTGTATTGCCACTTACCAAGGGGTCTTTCACTCTATGCGTCCACTTCATTGAGCTCTACCCCCTCTTGGTCAGTGTGGATGGTTTCCATTCCTGCGCCGGTCCATTTTCCTCTTCTGGGCACTACCTTTGACTCCGGTCTCCAGTCTAGGGCCTGCGTGGCAAGTTTTTGCTTTCTGACCCAGCGGGATCCATGTTGATTGCATTCCGGGGGCCCACGGGTGGGGCCTCTCTCTCGCCACCTTCCTGCATGTGAACTGCACTCAGGGGCTCGCCTTCCCTCATGCCAAATCTCAACCCCGTCTAGATTTGCGCCCTTTGCCTCTTCTCCACCGTATCCGGCCCGTGAGCAGTCCCTCTTCTTTGATAGCCTCTTGCCTTGTGCCGGACCTGAGCTCGCGATGTCACCGCTCCAGTCCCCGGGCTCGCCGTTGCCCTGCACCTGTATCTTGGCAGCCGGCGCGTAGCCCGGAGATCCTTCACTGGCTTCGGGCCCTCTCTCTAGGACTCCTGTCCGGCCTTGGCTCTCGCCTTCACTTTTCACTCCTCACTCGAGGCCCCCGCATCTTTGGGGGCTCCCAGGTGTCATTCGCTCCTTTGGTTGCTCGTTCACCTCCCGCTGTCTTTACGACAAGTTATGCGGCTCTCTCCACTGCCTTCCTGGCCTCTCGACGCCAGCTCAGACTGTCGTCGCCATCTTGCCTCTCCGCGATCACCAAGCAGATTTAGTTGGTCTCTCTTCTTTGACTTTTCCTTCTTGGGAACCGCGCTTTATCCCGCGGGAGCCCGTCATTCGTTGCGGGGCAGTTTATGCTGTTTTGGCTGCGGCCGGCACCATGGAGGGTGGACAGAACTGGGAAGACAATCAAGGCACGTCTTGCCAGGTCGCCATCTTGGCCACAACCCATACTATACTAAAATCAATGTGAGGGCAAACTTGGTGAAATCAAATTAGTAGTTTATGAAACTATGTCTTCTCAAAGAAAACATATAAATAAATCGCACTTCAATTGTTCTGAATTTCCAGTGTACTGTTGTGATGTGGCACTAAACTTGCCTCCTAAATCAATGCCAAGGGGAACCTCCTCAGGAAGGGGCATCTAGTGGGCACAGAGCAGGCACCTCAATGATCTTACTTGGGAGAGGTGGTTTGGTTTTGGGAGGAGTGATTTTTGGTTTGAGAGGGATAGTTTGGGATTTGGGAGGGGCGGTCAATGATATGGGAGGGGTGGCTTGGGTTTGAAAGGAGTGTCTTGGCACTTGGGAGGGGTGGGTTATGATTGGAAAGGGCTTAAGACAAGGCAAAGATGCCATTTTCACAGGAAAAATGGGTAGGATGGTCTGCAGGAAGTCGGGATTGGGAAGCAGAGGGAGTGGCAGAGAGTGTTGTACATGTGTCTGTCAAGGTTGCAGGTGCATGTGAGTCTGGTGTATGTGGTGTACATTTAGGTGTGTGTTTCTTCCTTGGTGTACATTGTTTGAGTCAGTGGGGATGTTTATTTTTTCTGGGTGTGGTTTCTAATGTATATGTTTGTGGATGATATGCTGTGGAGTGCTGGATGTGGTTATGGTGCATGTGAATGTGGTAGTGCATGTGGGTGTGGTGTAGTGGTGGGTGTTTTGTCTGTTGGTGTGCTTGTGGTGGTGGTGCATGTGTATTTGTGTGGTGGGATTGTCTGTGGGTTTACTGATGATGGTGCAGGTGGATGTGGTGGTAGGGGTGTCTCTGGGTGTGCTGGTTGTGGTGCATGTGGGTATGTTAACAGTGGGTAGCTGTGGTCATGCTGGTGGTGGTACATCTGTGTGTGGTGGGTGTCTGTGGATGTGATGGTGGTGGTAGTTCATGTGGGTGTGGTTGTGGGGTGGTGGTAGTGATAGTGGGTTGTAGGTGTAGTGTCTGTATTTTGTTTGTGTGTGTGCCTGTGTTACTTGGTGTGTTTGTGTTAACTTGCGGATGTGCTGCTTTTGTTGGAGTGGGTGCATACAAAGGTTTTAGTGTGCTTTGGACAGGGCTGGGAATAAGGAATTGAGAGGTGGAAGTTCGGGGAGGAGGTCCCCAAAGTTGGGATGGTTGGGAAGCTGTGGTCAGGGTGAAGGCTAGACCTTGAAACGACCTATGTAGGCCACACATAGCACTGTGAATGCCTTGCAGGTAAAATACCATTTGTTGGTTGTGGCAACTAGGCCCCTGGATAGCATTCTGGAGTGCAGTCTGGCCTATAGAGATGTCCGCAGGAGGTCAGTAGCCTCCTTACTCAGGACAGCCGAGGGACGGGACAGGGGGTGAGGTGTATGCTGCATAGGAGACACAACCCCTGTTGGCCAACTGGGGATGGGTATCTGGATGGTGGACAAAGAAGCAGTTTTACCATTCCAGTAGGGTCCACCACTAGGGAATTCTCACTTGTGGAGGCCTCCAAAGATGATGATGTTGAATTGCAGACCTTCATTGCACTCCCCTCACCCCCCATGCCACTAGGTCCCTCGTCTGTGGTCTCAGCACCGGAAAAACAGTGGCCAGCGGTTTCCCTCCCTACATGGCCAAGGGCTCCTTCGCCTGCTGTTGAAGATGCTGTAAAGACATATACAATAGTTCTATTGTTGCTGTGTAAACAGAGGTGTTTATGAACTTGCTCACAAAACATTTTCAAAGTTTTCATATTTCACCTGACTCAAGGCTCTCAAAATGTGGTTCTACATTATCATAGGCTCATGCGTGTAGGCAATTTTTTCATAAACCATTTGGTCAGTTTTGTTATTCCCAATGATAGCTCCTATATCATGTGTCATCTTGTCCCTTATCCATTTTTAAATCTCTCCAAGAACTGTTTAAAACCTCTGAATGGTTGGGCTTTGTTGTTTAGAATAGTGAACTTTTGTCACCAAAAAGGATATAAACCAAAAATTCCTTTGTACAGTATGTTTACAATGCCCAAAATTATCAGTCTATCACTATGTCGATACCTAAGCTGTTGAAGAAATTATGAAAAAAATATTTGGGTGGATTGACAAATGACTACTACAGCAGAAGTAAATACATAGGCCTTGATGTATTTCTAATCTACTTCAGTACAGAGCAAAATATTTTAACATTTGACTCCTAAATATCTCTAGTTATTTGAAATTTGTTTTACCATTGTCAAATTATTTTACAAAATATGCTGGCTTTCACTTTAGGCGCAAATTGGTACAACATCACAGTAAGTATTACCTGCACTGATTCATATTTATTTTTTAATTTAAAGATTTAAATGTTAATCACAATATGCAACATGTGACACCTTGATGCATTTCTACATTTTCCTAATGAGTCATGATTTGGGCCTGATTTTGAGATTTCCAAATGGGATACTCCTGCATATATGTGATGGATTGCTCCATCTGCAAAGGTCCCTTTAAGTATCGCTACTATTTAACTTCTCTTTTCCACTGTTTAAATACTTCCACCACTTGTAATTTACATTGTTGACTTTCGCTTCCGAATTGCCTTTAAATCATGTCTTTCGCTTCTGTAATTGCCTTAATTCATGAATTTACACACCTACCTTGACCCCTAGGCATGACTAGTTACATGATATACAGAATAATTCAGGATTAAAATATTTTCATATATGTCATTATGTTTTTTATAAAAAGGAGCCTCTGATTGTATTACTTATACTACATGTAGGGATCAAACTATAGCCTATTTATTTGCCCGTTTTTCCTCATTTTAGATTCAGCCTGCTCACCCGTTATATGTCCTGATGATGATCTCGAACAGTTGAGATCGAAACGCCGTTGACCCTTTACAACAAAAAACTCTTCCTATTCTATAAAGTTGCTTGTTTTACACTATTGTTGTCAATGCGATGCTGTTATTTTAAACTTCACCATCACTCTGCACGTCACGCCTCTTTCACTTATTGTGTGAGCACCTGAATTCTATTGTTGTGGAAATAAATGTTTCACATGAACTGACTTATGTCCCTATGTACATTATTAATTTTTGTTGCTCCTATAAAAGTAATTAATCTAATTTTCAACTCTCTAATCATAAGTGCTCTCCTTAGGATCACTTTATTATTGGACCTTTTGGCCACACCCGAACCATTGTTTTTTTACCGCACAAAACTGACTAAGCACTGCTCATTGTCAGGCCCTGCTACAGGCCCTGCTATCTGCAGCCTGATGATCATGATGTCACATAAACACAGCCTTCCCTTAACTTTGAAAATAAAATATGACCTTGTACTCATTTAAATAATAACTCAAGGCTGTGAGCTACTCTAAAGGTGCCTGGGAGCTCCTGGTAGTTCCTAAACGACTGGATGGAGACACCTGATCTAGGCTGAGTGATATGTGGGATAGCACACATAGGAAATATCAAAATATTTGGTATGTAAAAAAATATATATATGGACGGTTTTAAATGAGATATAATGTGTTTTCGATTTTATTTATTTATATATATATATATATATATATATATATATATATATATATATATATATATATATATATATAATCTACTGGCGGTCGCCAGTAGATAGTTATAGTTAGGACCGTGTTTCCATAGGAAATCTCAAAATTCTATTTTGAATAACTTTGGCGCCGGTTGACGAATCCTCGTGAAATTTTCAAAACTAATGGGGCGCTCTGTTCAGCTCCTACCCTGAAAGTCTTGGGGTGATTCGTCAAGCAGGGGCTGAGAAAAAAGGGGGGTCCCAAAACACGTTTTACCCATGCATTTTTCCATAGGACCTTTAGACACAGCTACAGCCCGAACGGCTGAACAGAATTACTTGAAATTTGGCAGAGAGGTAGCCATAAGGTCAAGGATGTCCCTTTTGCAGGTGTGGTGTAAATCTGTTCAGTATTTCCTGAGAAAATAGCATTTAAAAGCATATCAATATCTATACGCGCGTACCGTGCGCGCACTGAGCAAGCCCTGTGCGCGCACCTTGCCGTGCGCGAGCGTAATTCTGATTGGTTGTTAGATGTCAGTAAACATTCGAATCGGTCGAAATCAGGAAGTGTCGGCCGCCAGTTTGTCTGTCGCACTAAAACGGAAAGGTGGAGACCGTGAACACGGGGCAGGGTAGGGAGTTCTAGACCCCCTAGTCATTGCCAGGGGGGCACAGTAGGACCACGAAGGGCAAAAAAAAGATTTTAATTTTTTTTAAAACATCGCGAGGTGCGCGCAGTCTACGCGTACCCGAAAAAACCTTAAAAACATCACGAGGTGCGCGCACCCAGCGCGCACCCGAAAACATTTTTTTTTTTTTAAATCACTTTTAAGTGTTTAGATATTAGGTGGCTCTAAAAAGAGCCCTTGTGTTCATTGAGTGTTTTTTGGTACCTACAAGTAAGTACCGATGCAGAGTCTAAAGTTCAAGAGGAAGACTCTGTTCCCTTCATCATTGAAATGTACACCGTCTCCTCTATAAATGTCTTGCATGTTGTAACGCAAGTTGTTGTGGTATATAGAACCCATACCATAGTCTCTGAGGAAAGCAGAAACAGACTTATTGACGTGCTTTCTTGCTTTGTCAATCTGCGGACAAAATTGGTTGGACCAGTTCCACTTTTGCCTTTGGCATATATTAGAATATACAAAGGCAGTTTGTGGAGAAAGTGACATCAATTGCAGCAAGGTGTCCTTAATAAGCATTTCCAAACCTACCCCAGTTAAAGTGCCTAGGTCATTTCCACCACAGTGCACAATAATAAGGTTAGGCTGTGGGAGATGTAGAAAGGTTTTCACCAAAGGCATTAATTGGTGCCACTTTAACCCTCTCTGACCAATCCATTTAATGTCTACATTTGGCAAAGCAAGGTCTCTCACCATACCTCTTTTTTCTGCAAATTTTTCACTCCAGAAGACATAGCTGTGACCTACAATCCACACTGTGAACATCTTTCAAGGAGAACAGGATGCACTCAGGAGGTGTCTTTCAGTAGAATGGCAATATGAAAAGAAAGACAGTTGAAAAAGGGAGGCATACATACTTTTTTGAATAAAAATAACTCATTGGCTGTTTCAAACCCTTCTACATTAAAAACTAGTTTGTATGTTTACATTTTTAAAATCATCTTTTGGATTGGTTCAGAAAAATGTGTTCCCACTGAACATTACTTTGGATTTGCTGTTAGGTTTGAAAAGTCAAGCAGTCTTGCTCTATAGATTTGAAACATTGTCTGCTGAACTTCTGACCTCTCTGCTCACACCTGTGTTCCATGAGCTGTTGCTATGGTAGCAGGGAGAAGTCATGTTGGGGGAAGGGATGATTTGCAAAGGGGTTGAAAGTAGCAACCAATAGAAATGTGTGATTCCATTTGAAAAAATGTGAGAAGGACTGTGATTTTACATTAACATGTATATGTGGGAAAAAAGAGAGGGAAAATTGCCATTTACTGGTTGTGGAGAGAGGAGAGAGGTGTACAGCTCTGAGATTCTGGATCTGATAATCTGCTGTTTGAGTGCCACATTTCTTTCTCAACTAATTAATTTTAAAGGTGAGTTATGAGTTTGAGAGGGGAAGTATGTGGTGTATTTTGATGTAAATAATAGAATTGTCATTCTTGTTTTAAAGTTGTGTTTTACATTTTGTGGTTTAGAAGATATTTAACTATCTTGAACTTGTAAGATATTATGGAGTACGTCTTCACTGTAAGTTAAGGTGTAGTGGTATCAGTGAGGAATATTGTTTTGTGACTAGAATTACATCATGAGTCTGTCTGCACACAGGATTTGTTGACAGAGATTTAATTTGTGTTGCTTTTGTTCTGTTAGCCTTGCACTCGCAGAAAAGGGGTAGTTTGTTATCTTAAAGTGTGATGGTTAGCATTCAGCAGAAATCATTTACTGACCAATGAGAGGAAAATGCAAACACATTTGAAAATAGTATGGTACATTTTCCTACCACTTTAAAAGTTGTGTTTTACATTTTATGTTAAGGAAGATATTTAAGTGGCTTGAACATGTTATATATTATGGAGTATGTCTTCATTATAAGTTAATGTGTACTGGTATCACCCAGGAATACTGTTTTCTACCTATAATCATACCATGAGACAGTTAGCACACAGGAAATGTAAACAGAGATTTCATTCCGGTTGGTCTTGCACTATTACCCTTGCACTCGCAGGAAAGGGGCAGCTTGTTTTTTGTAACACTCTAGTCTAATCAGTCATCCTCTAACACATGGTCATGGACTCAAGGAGCTGTTAGGACATGTGCTCCTTTGTGCTTGTCTAAACTAGAAGGAACATGTGTCAGTCTGTTACAGTAAATATCACTTGCTCTACCCCAGTAGTAAATGGGATTTCAAATTGCCAAAGGAAATATCGCTTTCTGCCTAGAATGAGACCATGAGTCTGTGTGCATACAGGAATTGTTGTCAGCGTTTTAATTTGTGTTGCTGTTGTTCTGTAAAACTTGCACATTCAGGAAAGGCCTAGCTTGTTTTCTTCCAATGTGTTGGTTAGCACTCAGCAGAAATCAGTATTTCAAAAATGTGAGGCAAATGCAAACACATTTGAAAATAGCATGGTAGATTTTTCAACAATTCTTGCAATGGCTGAGGTGGTTCCTACATGTTTAAAACTCCAATTAACCCTTACCACACATGTACTCTTACACACAGGTCTGTACTCTTCATGCAGTTGAGGGAGTCTCCATGCAGATCTCTCTTGCAGCTGACAATACACAGTCTCCAGAAACACACTCTTTGCACACACGCAGCAGCTTCTGCTACACTCCCATGCGTAATAGTCAGCTCTGTGTGGTGTTTCAGATAGCAGTGTGTAACGCAAACAGATTCAACGTCACCAAGGCTCATTTCCTTTGCTCTAGTCTAATCAGTCACCCTCTAACACATGGTCATGGTCTCAAGGAGCTGTTAGGACATGTGCTCCTTTCTGCCTGTCTAAACTAGAAGGAACATGTGTCAGGCTGTTACAGTAATTATCACTTGCTCTACCCCAGTAGTAAATGTGCTTTCAAATTGCCAAAGGAAATATCGCTTTCTGCCTAGAATGAGACCATGAGTCTGTGTGCACACAGGAATTGTTGTCAGCGTTTTAATTTGTGTTGCTGTTGTTCTGTAAAACTTGCACATTCAGGAAAGGCCTAGCTTGTTTTCTTCCAATGTGTTGGTTAGCACTCAGCAGAAATCAGTATTTCAAAAATGTGAGGCAAATGCAAACACATTTGAAAATAGCATGGTAGATTTTTCATCAATTCTTGCAATGGCTGAGGTGATTTCTACATGTTGAAAACTCCAATTAACCCTTACCACACATGTACTCTTACACACATGTCTGTACTCTTCATGCAGTTGTGGGAGTCTCCATGCAGATCTCTCTTGCAGCTGACAATACACAGTGTCCAGAAACACACTCTTTGTACACACGCAGCAGCTTCTGCTACACTCCCATGCGTAATAGTCAGCTCTGTGTGGTGTTTCAGATAGCAGTGTGTAATGCAAACAGATTCAACGCCACCAAGGCTCATTTCCTTTGCTCTAGTCTAATCACTCACCCTCTTACACATGGTCATGGTCTCAAGGAGCTGTTAGGACATGTGCTCCTTTCTGCCTGTCTAAACTAGAAGGAACATGTGTCAGGCTGTTACAGTAATGATCACTTGCTCTACCCCAGTAGTAAATGTGCTTTCTAATTGCCAAAGGAAATATCGATTTCTGCCTAGAATCAGACCATGAGTCTGTGTGCATACAGGAATTGTTGTCAGCGTTTTAATTTGTGTTGCTGTTGTTCTGTAAAACTTGCACATTCAGGAAAGGCCCAGCTTGTTTTCTTCCAATATGTTGGTTAGCACTCAGCAGAAATCAGTATCTCAAAAATGTGAGGCAAATGCAAACACATTTGAAAATAGCATGGTAGATTTTTCAACAATTCTTGCAATGGCTGAGGTGGTTCCTACATGTTGAAAACTCCAATTAACCCTTACCACACATGTACTCTTACACACATGTCTGTACTCTTCATGCAGTTGTGGGAGTCTCCATGCAGATCTCTCTTGCAGCTGACAATACACAGTGTCCAGAAACACACTCTTAGCACACACGCAGCAGCTTCTGCTACACTCCCATGCGTAATAGTCAGCTCTGTGTGGTGTTTCAGATAGCAGTGTGTAATGCAAACAGATTAAATGTCACCAAGGCTCATTTCCTTTGCTCTAGTCTAATCAGTCACCTTCTAACACATGGTCATGGTCTCAAGGAGCTGTTAGGACATGTGCTCTTTTCTGCCTGTCTAAACTAGAAGGAACATGTGTCAGGCTGTTACAGTAATGATCACTTGCTCTACCCCAGTAGTAAATGTGCTTTCAAATTGCCAAAGGATTATCGCTTTCTGCCTAGAATCAGACCATGAGTCTGTGTGCACACAGGAATTGTTGTCAGAGATTTAATTCATGTTTCTTCTATTTTGTAAGAGTTTGACTCGTAGGAAAGGATCAGCTCATGTGATAGGATTTGAAAAGTTTTTTTTAAAAAATGTAATGAATTTAAATTACATAAAGGTATTTTTTTTTTGTTATTTGCAGGTATTGGTGAGCAACAGTGAAAAAATATAAAGATGCCTATAAAGTCAAGAAAAAGAAAAGAAAAGAAACAACAACTATATTTGAAGACGACTGATAAAAAAAAATAGGAGGCGAAGCACGTGTTGGAAAACAGAAAAAGTCTTCTGGTAAGCAAACTAAAGAATTTTTTAAAAATATCCTCAAAAAAAAAAATTATCGAAAGATACATTCAAACAGTGTTTCAAGTACAAAACAACAACAGAGTCGACAGCAAAAAGAAAATGCTAATATAGACTCAGAAGTTAGGAAGAGTGACTTAACACGGAAAATAGATTTTAAAAACATTCGTCGAAAAATGTTTCAGAGAAGAGTGATGTTAAAATTGCTGAAGGATGTGAAAAAATATAAGAAAAAAACAAAATTTTATAAGAAAAAGAAATTTATTGAAAGTATTGTTACGAAGGCTTTAGAAATAAAAAAAAAACGATTCATTTTAATTTTGAACAGGATGCGTAGATTAGATAAATTAGTGAATGCAATGAAGTCACAAAGCAAAAGGAAAAGAGAAGTAAAAAAAAAAAACTTTTGTAAAGTGTTCTTAGGAGAATGGAAGCATAGTTCAAGTACTGAACCATTTTTTAATGAAGAGAGTTATCTTCAAAGTAATAGTTTGTTGCATGCAGTTGACACCAATGGTAGAGCTTATCAAGTTAAGGATGGTTGTGTAATGGAAAAGGAGAAAATGGTTCCAAGAAATGAGGAACAAGTGATGGCTGATGAGGTTATGGGAAGACGTCCTAAAGCCCCAGTGTACACTTGGAATTGTAGTAGTATTTGTAAAGTATTTGTAAAGTGTGTCAAAGTGTTTTTCACCATTTTAGGATGCTGGCTGTTCATCATACTGAAATGAGAAAGTTTGTGAGAACATTGTATTTTGCTAAAAGTCCAGCACTAAAGTTAAATGAGTTGAATAATGCTCTGTTCCGTGGATCTGTATCAGATGTAGTGAAGGTTACTGATGAAATTCAGTTTTGTTACTTTGGCCCAGAACAAGAAAGTGCAGAAAATGACACAGTTATTGATGAAAATGTGGAATAGAATGTAGAACTCACTGTTAGTAAAAATTTTGATGATGAAATGACAAAATTTGGTATCATCTCTAATGAAAGACCAAATATTACTTGTATATGTTGCAGGAGAAGCCATTACAAAAATCAAACAAGGAATGTTGATCTGTATATAAAAAGTGAAAATGAAGATAATTATAAGTGGAAAGATTTTGCAACATATATATTTCTGGAAAATTGTTTTGATTTGGGTGAAGATCAGCGTATTTGTAAATACTGTTATAACAAGTTAGAAGAAAATAGAATGCCAGCTAGAGCTGTACATAATAATTTAGAATTGGCTGATATTCCTCCAGAACTTTCTGATTTAAATACGTATGAGTCTATACTCATTCAATGTGTCCATCCGTTTCAGACCATAGTGCGTATGGAGCCAAAAACTGGTAAATTACCTCCTTCGGATTTACAAAGAGGTTTAAAAGGAAGAGTTGTCTATTTGCCATTAGATTTGAAAAAAAAATATGGAAACAATTGATGCAGATACTTTGGAAACTGAACCATTAGTTATTCTGGTTAATGGTGTACCTACAAAGAATAAGAAAATTTGGCAGGAGCTGGTGGATGTACGAAAAGTACAAAGAGCAAATTTGTATTTGAAAAAAAATAATAAATGGTATGAAGCCATTTATATGGATGAAGATGAAGAAGAAATACTAGAAGACACAGGAATACCAACTGGTCAACTTGAAAAAGTGGATAAGTCAAAAGAAGAAGAAATTTATGAACATTTCAGCATACATCCTCTACATTCCAAAGAAGTTATGGGAAACGCAATTGATCTGTTTCAGATGAAGAAAGCACAAGGAACTCCCGTGAGTGTATGGGAGGAGAGCTTGGAAGCTCGTTGTTTTCCTCAGCTGTTTCCTACAGGAGAAGGAGGACGATATGATGAACGTCCAGTACAGATTCCTGCTTCTGAGTATCGGACTACAAGACTATATGCAGAAGATCCGAGATTTCGTCAAAGTATTCCTTATTTGTTCCATCTTTTATTTGAAAGTGACTTGTCAGCACTATCTTATGCAGTAAATCACATTTTGAAAACTGGAGTACATCTACGTAATGTGACTGCAAAGGATTTTATGAACAAAGTGCAACAGCGAGATGATCATTTGGAATCTCAATTGATCAATTTGATGGCTTGTCAGCGTGGGACGAATAAATATTGGTACAGACGCCATGGAGAATTGAAAAGTATGTTACGGAATTTAGGAACTCCTACATGGTTCCTTACCCTAAGCTGTGCTGAGTACGCTTGGGATGATCTTCTGCATTTTCTTCGAGAGGCAAATTCAAATATTGAAAACATCCAATACAAGACAGCAGGAGAATTGTGCTCATTGGATCCAGTTAATGTTTGTAGATATTTCAATCATAGATTTGAGGCTATGATGTCCTTCATCTGCAATAAAAAAAATCCACCTCTTGGAGAAGTTGTGGATTTCTTTTGGAGAAAAGAGTACCAAGCCAGAGGTGCTCCTCATATTCATATGCTGTTGTGGATCAAGGATGCTCCAAAATTTGGAACAGATTCTGATGATGCAGTTTTAAGTTTCATCGAAGGATATGCAACATGTGCTATACCTAAAAGCACAGAAGAGAAAAATTTAAAAGAGCAAGTTTTACGTTTCCAAAGTCATCGGTGTGGAAAATACTGTCGACGAAAGTATAAGAGTAAATATAAATTCTACACAAAATGTCGATTTGGATTTCCACGACCTGTTCTTTCAAAAGGAAGAGTAAACAGTTTTATGTCAGCTGTGCGACATACTATTACAAGAAAATCGCCTAAGAATACCTACAACCTAAGAAGAAAAGAAGAGTCAAAATATATAAATGACTACAACCCAGTCATTTTATCCATGTGGAATGCTAACATGGATATACAGTATGTGGCTGACAATTCTATTGCTGTTGCTCGCTATGTCACATCTTACATCACTAAATCTGAGAAAACGGAATTGAAGGAAATGTGGGAAGAGATTTCTCACAAGAAGACTGTCAGTAAGAAGCTATACAGTTTCAGTTTAAAGATGTTATCGCATCGAGAAATTTGATCCTACGAATGCTCAGATAGGTTATCATCTGCAAGTCTGTACTCGAAATCCAGAAGAATAATTTGGGCAAGTTTAGGCCTTGCAGGAATGCGAAATCGGGTACTGAAATCTATTCGCGAAATTGAATATTTAGCAGAGTTCGAACCAGAAAGTACAGACATTTTAAGAACAACCATGTTGGACACATATTATCCACAAAGAAGTCATCACCTTGAGAACATGTGTCTGTATGAAGTGCTGCAGAACTTTATTTTTAAACGGAATGTCACAGAAGATATCAACAATGGAAAATATAAAGTCATTGGTGAGGAAGGATGTTTGGTGAAGCAAACAAAAGGAAGTTTGATAAATCACCGGAAGCTGAGTTGCGACACTCCTGATAAAAAGGAATTTTACTACTTGGCACTTTTGCAGCTGTTTAAACCATGGCGTTCAGAGGAGGAACTACTTGGAGAATTTCAGAGCTATGAAGATTCCTTCAATGTTAGCAAAGATACCATAGAATTCAGTACTTTCACAACTTATGTTCAAATGTTAAATGAAGAAATTGAACAAGAAGCAACAATTGCAGCTGAAGTAGCTAGAGACAGTTCGCAAGACAGTCAAAGTTCTGGGACATTCAGTCAAGATCCTCTAGGACAACCGATCATCGAAAATGAAGCAGCAATAGCTATGAACGAAGTGGAAACAGCTATGAATCAAGCTCAGGAAGATTTAGTAGACTTAACATATTTGGAGGAGCAACTGAATGAAGAACAAAAACAAATTTATGAAGAAGTCAGACAAAAAATTGATCACGGATTACTACATGAAAATAAAGAGTGCTCATGCACATCTTTTGCACCAATGAGAATGTATGTAAGTGGACAAGCAGGAACTGGAAAAAGTTTCTTAATTAATGTAATTAGAAGCTACCTTCAGAAGAAAATGGATTCCATTTTGTCTTGTGTTGTTACTGCTCCAACTGGGTTAGCAGCGTATAACATCAAAGGAGTTACCTTACATCGTTTGCTAATGTTACCAGTAGAGCATGAGAACAAAATACAGTACCACAAACTAGCAGGAGAAGCATGCTTGGAAGTTTCAAGAGTATTGAAGAAAATGAAAGTACTCATTATTGATGAGGTAAGCATGGTATCAAACTTAATGCTTGCCTTTGTGCATTTAAGAATGCAGCAAATTCTGAAGACAGACTTTGACGTCCTATTTGGAGGAAAACACGTCATAGTTTTTGGAGATCTTTTGCAACTTACTCCAGTTAAAGGACAACCGGTATTCCATACACTTACACATGAAGACACAAAAAAGTCATTAGGAAGTATAGGCAATGTAAATATTTGGACATATTTTGAGTATAAGGAACTCATTACCAATATGAGGCAAGCAAATGATGAGGACTATGCAAGTATTCTGAAAGATATAAGAATTGGACTACTCACAGAACATGGCAGAAAAGCATTACAGAGTCGATTGCTGAGTAATTTGTTTCCAACAGAGCAAATAGTTCCAGAGAAAATATACAAGGAAATTGCAGAAAAAAATACTGTAATCTGCTTAATGCCAACACTACATGAATGTTCTGTATTCAATCAAGAACTTTTGAAATTGGAAAATGAAGAGATTATAAAACTGGAAGCTGTGGATAAAATAGAACATGAACGAATAACTGTTATATTGACAGGCAAATTGGGTACTAAATTGGATTCTCTGGAGAAAAACATTTCAAAAACAGCAGGTTTGGAAAAGAATCTTTATGTGCGTATGAACTGTAGAGTAATTTTAAGACGGAATTTGGATGTAGAGAAAGGTTTAGTGAATGGAGCTATGGGAAGAGTTGTGGGTTTTATTAATTACCAGAAAAAAGTTGGAATTGAATGTTTAAAAATAAAATTTGATCAGATACAAGAGGTTAAAGACATTTGTCGTTGTTCAGTTCGTTTCTTGCTTGTGAAAGACTTATATGTGCGTAGGAAGCAGTTTCCATTTTCTCTAGCATATGCTGTAACTATTCACAAGTCTCAAGGATTGACTGTAGATAGTGCTTTTGTAAACATTGGATCTAGTGTGTTTAAAGAAGGTATGGCATATGTTGCTTTGTCACGTGTGAAAAAATTATCTGGTTTATTCATGATAGACTTTGATGACTCAAAAGTAAGTGCTGATGCAAACTGTGTAAAGGAGTATAGTAGATTAAGAAGAAGCTATGCTCCTCATTTGGGTCAGTATCCTGTGTTTGAAAAACGTGTTGTTTGTCGGAAAAGGAGATTTGAGGATATCTGTAATGAGGATGTGCAGAAGAGAAAACAAAAAGATAGTGATGTGACTGCAAGCAAAAAAAAAAAGGACAGTGTGGAAGAGGTTGTTGGTTATCATTTTGAAAATGGCTCTGGTGTCAACTGCTACGCAAATGTAGTGCTGAATGTTGTATTTTATCTTGAATTTTTGCAAGAGCAGATAACACTAAATCATGAAAAAAGATTCTGTTCTTTGCTGAGTCTCCTCTATGAGAAGCTGAGTAATGATAAAACTAAAATAGAAAGTGCTTCTGATGTTAGAAATCTTTTAGATGTATGTTCTGGACGTACACAGTTTACACAAAATGTCCAGCAAGATGCACAGGAATTCTTGATGTATATCCTGATGGTACTGGAAGATGAAGGGGTAGAAGTAGAAAATGTATTTGGTGTCTCTTATAAATGGGAACATTGTTGTGATAACTGTATGAACACAAGCAGTAGTAATGTTGATTCTGAAAGGTTCATATATTTACCATTACCAGAGAGTAAAACAGTGACTTTTAGTAAATTAGTTAAAGATGCTAATCACAACATGGAATGTTCTCAATGTAAATCAGACATGTTGTCAACGTTATTTTTAAAGAGATATGGACAGTATGTAATTTTAATGATGCAACGTTGTAGAGCTGATGGTTCAAAATTGGACACTTTAATAAAGAAGTTTACAGGACAACAATTATCAATATCTGGAAAAACTTTTGTTGCAGTTGCAATAATTTTTCATGATGGACCTTATATAACTTCTGGTCATTACCCAGTTTATCTTAAATGTGAAAAAGGATGGACACTGTGTAATGATTCTCAATTGATTTTCAAGCAACGTTTGCCTTATGATTTACCCAATGTTACCTAATTTTTCTAAAACACAAATTTTAAATACTAACATCATCATTGAAAGAAAGCATTATTAAAATTTAAAAGGATTTAAATTGCATATTTCGCTCAAAAGACATTTTTAACTTATCATTTGGCCGTAAGGAAAGGTAAAACAAACAATTGTGGACTTCTTTGACATAATATTTTGGAAAATGTTCTTTTGCAACAAGGTTTACAGACGTTATTTTTTGGAAATTGTTATTATTCTTAAAAGGTATTTTTAACATTTCTATTGAAGTATGTTTTAGTGAGGATACATTTGGGGCTTTTTTAAACAATCTTTCAGATTGTTTTTTTTTTTGCCCGCTGTTAAATGATGAATACAATTGATTTCACTATTTTCAGTGAAAATCAAAACATTCTGAAAACAGCAAAAAAAGGGCAAAAAAATGCTTTGCTAAATATGAAAAAACATGTACTGTTTAATAAAGTGTATTGTTGAATATTAATACTTTTTTTCTTTTTTTCAGAACTAGAAAGAAAATTTAGAAGATGTTATTCAGTTATCTTTGCAATTAAATAAAAACATTTAATTCTAAATTATTTATTTTGATGGTCAGGTAAGTTTAACATATATGTATGTGTCACTGGTTTCGTTTCATGCTTCCTTTTCTTCACCTCTCCTTACTCTACTTTTCTCATTTCTCTTCTCACTCTCTCTTCCTGCTTTACTACTCTTTTGTAACTTCCTCACTCCTTCTATACTACTCCCCTACCTTTACTACCTCCATCACTAATTTTTCATTCATGTTTCTTTTTCTGTATCCATATGTCTTAGTCTTTTTAACTGCCTTACTCCTTGTCAGTTGTTTGCTCTCTGTGTCTGTATCTGTCACTCTTGGTTTGTCTGTTTTACCCTTAATTTCCTTAACATCTCTGGGGCACATTTACAAGCCACCTGCGCCACCACTACGTCAATTTTCTTGACGAACTAGTGGCGCAGGGTGCTCGCCCATATTTACAAGGAGAGGATAAGCCTCTCTGTGTGTCTTTTCCTCTCCTTGTAAATACAGCCAATTCAAATGCAGCACTAAAATGAGCTATTATGTTTTTTGGGTACCTATACATAAATACTGATGCAGAGTTTAAAGTTTAATAGGAAGACTGTCTTCCGTTCATCTGTGAAATGTACACCATCTCTTTTTTAATTACTTTGCCACTCCCCTCTCTTTCTCAGGGAGTTCCTGAAGGTTTACTAAAGGTGAAAAAAAATGTTTTTTTTTTAAAAACCCATTGGGTGTGCGCTGGGTGCGCGCACTCTAAAAAAAAAAAAAGAAATAGATTGTAAAAAACAAGTTGTGGTGTTTTGATTTTAGGTGGCTCTAAAAAGAGCCCTTGAGTTAATGTAGGGACAGAGGAAGAGAAAAACGAAAAAAAAAATAAGAAAATTATGGCCTCTCGCAAGGATGCTCCTCAAATTTTCTTTGAATGAGATCAATACTGCTCTCACCCAAAGTAATAAGACGACCACAATCCATGCAGTGTGTACTCATCCTCAAAAAACAAGGACGAATATCCAGAGGTGTGGTAGAAGGTGAAGGCACCACTGCAGAAGAAGTGCTTGCCAGAGCTGCCGAAGATGTGCTCGGCTGAGCTGCTGCAGATGTCGTCGGCTGAGCAGGTGGAGGGTTTGCTCCAGAAGCTCGATGAAAAGTCACTGGATGCATTTTCTCAACGTGCCTCGTCATAGTATGAATACCCACGTGACAAGACGCGCTGACACAGTTTGCAGGTGACCTTTGGTGCATTCACCTTCTTTTGTCCCTCTGGAAAAGTGAAAAACTGCCATATAAAGGAGTCTTTCTGCTTCCTCTGCCTCTGTCTCTCAAGAGTGTCCTGCTAACTCTCAGAAGATGGCTGCTGCTCTGCCATTGTATCTCAACACACAGATTAGCTCCTTCTCCTAGGGAATCAGAACTAACAATGAGGGGGGTGGGTGTGATTTTGGAAGAATCTGGAAATGAAAGTACTTTGAACCAATGAAAAGTGATGTTTCTGGATCACATGACTTGCCATGAGGGGATTGGGTGTGGTGTTGAAACAATCTGAAACTGAAAGTAATGAAAACCAATTAGAAGTGTTGTTTTATTCATCACATACCCCGAGGTGCGCGCACCGAGCAAGCTCCCTGCGCGCACGGTAAAATTACGCATGCGCGAACGCGTATGCGCGCATGCGCTTACGTACTATACGCGTATATAACGCGCATACGCAGCACGCGCGTATGCGTAAACGTCAGCGCGCGTACTCTACGCGTATACGGAAGTGTACCGCGTGGAGTACGTCCGACGCACGTAAGCATGCGTACGTACGCATGCGTACTAGGTGCACGCCCCTAGCGCGCAGTAAAACGTATGTATGCGTACGTAAATAACGTACGCCGGAATTCATGAAAAATGTACGCAAACGTACTAGGTGCGCGCTCCGAGCGCGCAGTAAAACGTATGTATGCGTACGTAAATAACGTACGCCGGAATTCATGAAAAATGAACGCAAACGTACTAGGTGCGCGCTCTGAGCGCGCACCCCAAGAATTTATATTAAAAAAAATCAAAAAGTGGACATAACTTAATAGAAGCTATTAACTATGCTGTTCAACTTTATCTTAATTAAAACTTAAAAAAAAATGAGCAACACCAAATTAAAGGATACAGAAAATATATAAATGTATACATAGGGAAGTTTTTGAAAAATAAATATTTAAAAAATATAATTAAAAAATACAAAAATTAGCATTTAAAAAACCTTTGAAATTCACTGAAAAACCATAGGTTTCACACACGTTATAGTTAGGAATTAGCATTTAAAAAACCTTGCAAATTCACTGAAAAAACCATAGGTTTCACTCACGTTATAGTTAGCTGGACATTTTACTCGTAAAAAACCAATGAAATTCCCCCGTTATAGTTAGTTCAGCTAACTATAACTCGCGCGCCCGCAATCCACTGCTGATGACGTCACATATTACATCACTCATGACATGGTCAGTGACATCACTGATGACATCACTGATGACATCTCAAATGACATCACTGATGACATCACTGATGACATCATCCAGTGAGTATGTGTTTTTGAAAAATGTCATTATGTTTAATATATATAGGGAAAGGCCAGTTTAAGAATGAGTGGGTGTACAAGTGTGTAAAAATGGATGATTTTCTGTGGTGCATAACATGATTCTTTAAGTTAGTCATTAAATGTATCTTACTGCAGACTAGTGACTAAACTGTGTAAATGTATGTATGTGTCTGTATGTTGGTGTATAAGTGGCTGCATGGTTTTGAGAACAGCTATATGAGTCTCTACATGGGTAATTGATTTGTTGTGTAAGTATCTGTATGTGTTCATGAATGTTTGTGTGGGTAGGGTGTGTGTCACTCTATGCATAGATGTGTGAGTGGGTGATTCTATGGGTGCATTGTTTTAAGTCTGCATCTGTGATGGACTGTATGGTTGGGTGATTGTATGTATAGGTGTCTTAGGGATTGAATGTATATCTCAGTGGTACATGTGTGACTAACTACATATGTGAAAGGCAGTATATATGCGTGTAAGAGTATATAAGTGGGTAGATGTGAGAGTGTGTGATTGTGAGAGTGACTGTATGGATGAGTGTGTGCTTGAATCAATGATTCTCTAAGAGCGTAAGCATGTGATACTATTTTTATGAGTAAGTGAACTTGAGTGTGTTTCACTGCCTAGGTTAGTAAATGGGAGTGTGATTATTTGCATGATTGAGTAAGTGTGAGAGTACCTCTATGGATGATTGGTAGTGTGTGAGTGTCTATATAGGTGTGTGTATAAATTCATATGATACTTTTGTATGGAGTGACTGTAAGTATGAGTGACTGTACAGGTGAGTGTGTGGAGGTGTATGTAGACCTAAGAGTTAATAATTGGGTATGTAGTTATTGGTATTGCAGTATGTATGGTTTTGAGAAGGAAACTCTTAAATTTTTAGTCGGTGTATCAAAGGTTAAATTAGAGTGTGAGAAGATGTGCTACTCTATCACAAGGATGATGTCATCAGTGATGTCATTTGAGATGTCATCAGTGATGTCATCAGTGATGTCACTGACCATGTCATGAGTGATGTAATATGTGACGTCATCAGCAGTGGATTGCGGGCGCGCGAGTTATAGTTAGCTGAACTAACTATAACGGGGGAATTTCATTGGTTTTTTACGAGTAAAATGTCCAGCAAACTATAACGTGTGTGAAACCTATGGTTTTTTCAGTGAATTTGCAAGGTTTTTTAAATGCTGATTCCTAACTATAACGTGTGTGAAACATATGGTTTTTTCAGTGAATATATATAAATATTCATACACACATACATCAAAATACACAACAAATGCAATTTAGGCCTTAAAATGCACACCACACACTAAATCTGTTGTTTCTCTAATCACAAATTGCATATTAAATCACAACATCATTTCTTTATGTAATGTAAATAAAAAATTACACTTCAATTACTAGACTTCATTCAGAAACTCAAGGGGGCATTCTAGCCTGTGTATTAAAAAAGAAACTAGCTAGACAGATTTTCAAATACATTTTAAACATGTATCTGTTCCTCTGGTAAGCCAAAGAGTTGGCTTTACAGGGACCGAACCTCAGTTGCCAGCACATCTAGTTACTCTGGTGAGAAGGCTCAGGACCTGTCACCTGCTCTTCCTGGCATTGTGGCACCCAGATGTCGAAAACAGCAGCAAAATTTGTGGAGGTCTTGTTAGCTGCAGTGTTAGGAGGCAAGTAAGCATTTTTGAAACGCTGCATACATGTTCAAGACGTACATGATAGTCAACAGTACAGGCGCTTCTATTGGCTGTCATGCATTGCTTTCACACACTTTAGCCTATGTCGTCCATCATGGAGTTTCACACCCACTAGACAGTCAACTTCCACCACGGTTGACTAATTCTTAATTTCCTGATGGCAAGGTCAAGTGGGCGCCATTTTAAATAGTCAAAAATTGTGTTTGTCAATGTTTAGTGGGTCACCACCACTCAAAAAGGTGGCTACTTTATTTTCACGTAAAAAATGCTAATGTTACTCAATAATTTAAAAAAAATACATTTATATGTAATGCATTACTGTGGTTTAATGCAATAGTTGTGAGATGTTGTATAAACTTCTGTTGATGGTATTTTGTTTAAAAAATAATTTAAAAAATATTTGTAAATAATACATTTAAAATGTATTATTTGCACATTTTTTTTTAAATGGATAAACATGTACAAAAGGATAATTGTGAAAAAAATATACCAATTTTACATGTGTTAAGATATGGTAAGAAACCATATATATTTTGTACAAAACATGCCATTTGTGTAATTTATCCCCCAAAAAACTTTGTGTTTTACATCTTTTTCATTTAAGTATGCTGACATATGAACCCAGGGAGACTGATGAGACGAGAGCCTCAGGTGTTCCGATCATTTCCACACCTCGCCACCATGGAAGAATGGCATATTATAAAAAAATTCTGATTTAATAGGCAAACTATACTGGATTCAAGCAATCAGCTGGAGCTGCCTCACAATAGAAATTCCACATCTATTACACCAATTGTCAAACCAATGGCAGTACTTCATTTTGTGGCCACAGGATCATGCCAGTAAACAGGGGCAGAATCTGTTGGAATGTCACAACCAACTTTCAGTGGTGTGCTACAAGATGTTCTTTCTTCAATGTTGAAACACATCAACAGCTTTATCCAGTTTCCACAATATGAGGATTTTGCTAATGTGAAGGGCGAATGTGAAGGGCGATTTCTATGGTTTGGGTCACCTACAACATGTAGTTGGTGCAATTGATGGCAGAAAATTTGCCTTAGTGCCACCACACTCCAGGGAACAAGTCTACCGGAATCTAAGCACTTCTATTCAATCAATGTGCAAGGTGTCTGCCTACCTGATTTTTACATCACAAGTATCTGTGCGTATTTCCCTGGATCAGCCCAAGATCCCTTTGCACTACGGAATAGCAGCATATCCCAGCAAATGTCTCAATTTGGACCAGAGAGGGCCTTGCTTGTTGGTAAGTACAATCTGACAGTATATATTGTTTGGGTTATTTCAAGGTGAATAATCTGAAATTGTGTTACATATTTTGGCACTTTTCTTTTTCTTTCATTTAAGAGTCTCAGCTTATCCTAATCAACTATGGTTGAGGAATCTAACAACGCCAGGGGAAATATGCTTCAGTGAAACCCATGAATGAACACAGAGGGCAGTGGAACAGACTTTCGGGGTATAAAGGCCAGATTTTGCTGTCTTGATAAGACTGTTGGAGCCCTCCTCTACTCACCTGATAAGGTGTGCCAAATCACTAAGGACTGCTGCATGTTGCACAACATTGCCCTGCGACAGAAATTCCCATACATCTCTGAGAATGGAGACCATGAAGAGCCACAGGGTGAGGATGTGGAAATGGCAAATTACGATGATAGTGGTGTAAAGGAAGGAGTTAACTTACATTAAGATGTTAAGACAACTTCTTCACCTGATTGTAAGTACACATTTACATATTATGACATTAAGGTTAAAGTAACTTATATTCTTATGTGGAGAACAGTCTGTGCTAGAAATGTTTCTGAAAGAGCAAGTTGATGAGTTCCAGGCCAAAGATGTTTGTTGATGAAAGTATTGACACATTGACCACTAGACTCATTTGTAATGTGACTAATGTATAATGTTATTAAAAAAATGTTTTAATTTTGATCTGTTTTAGGATTCTTAAATATATCACGTTCAATTAGACATTTGCAGTTATATGCTGCTGTTGCAAAAGTGCAAAGGGAACATGGGTTGATTCTGTGGAAGATACACACATACTTTGGGTGTACATATCTTGTACTGAGACAACTTACACAGTGATTAAATGGAAGTTTTAATGATTGCATTGGAATTGCTTTCTGTTGAATGTTGTCAATAAGCCAATATATGCTGCTTGAATTGCTGTAACCCACAGTGGTAGTCAGCACAAAGCATATTAATCTCTTCACACTGCCAAAAGGCTCATATTGGGTTTAGTGTTTGAAGCTGTTGATGTGTTGCATCGTTTTTAGAAGGACTCCTTGTAGCACACCACTTAAAGTTGGTTGGGACATTCCCCCAGATACTGCAACAGTGTACTGTAACATATCCTGTGGCTACCAACTTGAGCACTGTCATGATTGAGATCCTTGGTGTTATTGTTGTGCAATTCCTGTTGTAAGGCAGAAGATTTGTCTCCTGCTGATGACATAACATAATAATAATTTGCCTATAGAGTTTGATTGCTTTGATTATATCAGTTTTTTCCGTGGTGGCAAGGTCTGGAACTGGAAATGTTAACTGAGCGTTTGTGTTATGCATGGTAGGCTATGTTTCAGAAAAATAATACAGACAAATATTTTTCAAATTTAATAAAATGCTATTGTATGAATTTTTGGTATTTGTTATGACAACACTGAAACAAGGCATCATAAGAGTTGTACTTATTTCAATAAAATGTTCAAAATTGCAAATTGAACATTCCTTGCGAACACTTGCTGTAAGGAGCAAACAGACATGCACTATGTCCAACACATATTTGTTATTTGGAGTACAAACACTCACAAGCACCATAATATCATGTGAATTTTGATGGCTATTGAAACCTGTTATCTTAACCACAACTCAATAATTATTTTTAAAGACAAGCGAAACAAGATGTTACTGATTTATTTAGGTTTCTATGTAAAAAGAAATTGTGCTTAACACATTAACAACAGTTTACTTCAAATCAAACAGGATGTTTAGGTTTAGTGACACATTGAAAATTATAACTTTCAAGTCTCAGCCACACCAGGGATTTCTGTCAAGCCTTCAGGATGTAGGAGATGCATGACCTTCTCCTTCCAGGGAAAGAGTTGTAAAGGGACTTTTGGAGAACCACCATCAGTCCTCTGGACCTCCAGGAGACACTTAGAGGCCAGGGAATGCACTCTACCCACAGGTCATACCACTTCTTGTTGATTTCCTCCTGCGGGCACAGGTTGTTTGCTACACCATTCATTCTGTCAGCTATTCTGGCCCACATTTGCTTTTTCTGAGATAGGAGTGTATTTTGGACTTTGTGCTCCAAACAATTGTGGCTCTACTCCTATGATTTCATCCAATATGGCTGATAATTCTCCCTCAGTAAAACCTGGGTTCCTCCCTCCCATTATGAAGTGATAAACTTAGATGATTTTGATAACCAAAAAAGTAATAAATAACAAAAGTAACAAAATTAACAAGTAACAGGGAAAGCAAAACAAACCTGACTTGAGTGAGAAATCACTGTGGGACAAGGTTGTGCTGCTGTGGAATGGCAAAGGACCATGGTCTGAAATGGAGTGTGTTTTATAGTGTGGCATGCAGGTGCAAACAGTTAGCCAAAGCACATCAGGTGTGTGATGTTAGCACCCAGCCTACAGCCACGAGATTTGTCCAATATTGACCGCGTCCTTTGAAAGAATCACTCTGTTGGCAAACCACTGCTAGAACACTGCCAGCAAAACTGTGATATCTAAACAGGCTTGGTGCAACCCCTCCACCCTGATGGCGATGGAGTGCTATTGGCCAGCAGTGGAGTCTGTTACATCAGTAGAGTTGAGCAGCATACTTGGTAATAAACACTCTGTCGAACCGGATGAAGTTTTAGCCTGCATACATCTAAATATGATGGGCCGGATTCCGTCAGATTGACAGAGTACTTGTAGCTGTCGATGCCGCGGGACAATGGTATTCTAAATCAGGGTCTTAGGGAGTCATTATGATGGCGGGCGGATATCAGTCCGCCCACCATCATAGCGGTGCTGGGACTGCCTGCCAGACGTGCGGCAGTCCCACCAGCCCAATTAGGATGCGCTCGCCAGTATGGCGGGCACATCCTGGCCTTTTAACATTGAGGATGGTGCTGCTGGCTGCAGCACTGTTCGCAATGTTAAAATGCCACAATGTGCATTTCCATGCACAACGTGGCAGGCACTGCGCGGTGCCTGCCACCTTGTTCATGGAAATGTATGGGGTACCATGGGTACCCCCCAATGCACAACAGGCACCCCCACCACAGAGGGGCCCCATAAGCCAGCTTTTGCCAGCTTTTCCATGGCGGCTGGCTGATGCCAGCATTGTGATCGGGCGGGCGGTGCCACCATATCCCCAGTCTGAACTTCTCCACCAGGCAATCGCAAGGATTGCCTGTGGCGGAAGCGTGGTGGGTGCCCTTTGTACCCACCACGCTTGTGGAACGATTGTCCCGCCATCCTAATGTGGCGGTCCCTCCACCATCGTAATGAGCCCCTTTGTCCCGACGAATGCGATGCACTAGCTTTCTCCAGAGGGCCCCCCCCAGGTGAATATGAAAGGAAGAAGTTAAAAATACACGACAGTGCAGCATGCTGCCCTGCAAGTGAGGAACAGCGTGGTCAACCTAAATACCCCATCACCAACCTTCGGCAGGAAATTGTGGGTATGTTTAATGATAGTTAAGATTGAATGTGATGCGTAAAAGGACCAGATACAGGGGAATCGCATTGGGAGATGCATATTGATACCTCAGTGAGCACTGTAGCTGCGTGTATTTCTGTTAGGGCTGCTGTATGATTGAAGCAGTTGTACTTCAGAGAGTAGTTTAGTGATGAGCAAGGCATGGACCTGATTGTTCTCTTCTTTTATTGTACATTTGTAATCATATAATTGATACATATGCAAAGTTATGTCCAATCACCTTCCCATATGGCTTGCTTTAATACATTGTGAAATGCTACCAGTTACCTAGGTAGTACAGTACTGTACGACATGCCTGCTCCAAAGGAGCAGCATGCTAAACACCTATCTGCAAATAGGCTTACGCCGAATGCAACCTGTTGGAATGTTACAGACTGGTGAAAGATATAAAAAAACAAAATAAATATGTTTAAAAATAAAAGATATGTATGTATTTATTTATTTATGTATTTATCTGGGAAACAACCTTTACAACAAGGTTTTTACCATGTTGTACCTTTACCACACATATGCTTTTAAAACATGTGCCTTAACCATGCTTTGAAGGTAAGCTCAGGGGTCTGGGGGGTCTCCAGTAGGTAGGTATAGTTAGGACCTATTTTCCATAGGAAATCCGCAACATTCTATTTGGAATAACGTTGGCGTCGATTGATGAATCTTCGCGAAATTTTCTAAACTTTTGGCCAGCTCAGGTCCGCTCCTATCCTGAAAATTTCACGGTGATTCGTCAAGCGGGGACTGAGAAATAAGGGGGGTCGCAAAACACGTTTTCCCTATGCATTTTCCCATAGGACCTGTTGACGCAGCTACAGCCCGAAGTGCTGAACGGAATTACACCAAATTTGGCAAAGAGGTAGTCCTCAGTTCAGACTCGTGTCTTTTGCTTAAATGGTGTAAATCCGTTCAGTAGTTCCTGAGAAAATCAAAAGTAAAATCACATATATATCTGGGCGGAGCCTAACCACACATGTCATCGTGAGATCTGATTGGCTGTCAGCACTTCATCCAAGAAGTGTTGGCAGCCATCTTGGGACCAATATACATGATAGCACCTCATTAAAAAGCATTGCAGTTAATAGAAGGTTTTAAGACTTTGGTTACATTATAAATCATTTGTTGATGGTACCATACTCATTTTAGGAATCGTGGTGTGTTCTAAGGTGATTTTACCATGTGAAAAAGCCTTCTGCTGTGATATCATGAATCATGTTTGAGAGAAAACTATTTTCTCATGATTTTCCCACAGAGGTTTGGAAGGTGATCTATAAGCTAAACTGAGAGCATATTTTCTGTAAATTCACATTATCTTTCTCAGTCATGTGAGAATGAAGTCTGACATTCTCAGTAAAACATGTATATCCAACAAGGGCAGGGACTGTCAGTTGATTCCTTTGTGTTCTACTGCAGCTTCCCAGAGTGTTCTAAAGAACAACTAGAGTGCTAACAGTCCTACTTATGACAAACGTAAGGCACACCTGAAGCCATCTTGGTTGGAATAAAGTGGTAACTCTTAAAACCTTTAATTTAAAAAGGAACAAAATGAGGGAGTTCATTTTGCCATAGAAAGTATGATTAGTGCTGCAGAAAGAAAAATTAGGGCACATTTTGAGTGACTTCTCAAATCCTCTTCTATTTCATTAAAAAATTCTGACATGCAGACTGAAACATGCACTTTCAATACCAGCAGCAGACTTCCCTGGTGAGCAGTAGCTTTACTACAGTGATCTAATAAGCAACTAGAGTGCTAACATTCTGAATTTATGGCAAATGTGTGACACATCTGAATGCCTTCTTGATGGAGCCAAAGTAAAAAACTGAAAGTATTTCCTACTGAGGAGACTGCAGTAAATGAGGAAATTAGGAAACTTCATAACAAATAAATCTCCCAAGATGGCCACCAGAGACAAAAGAGCCCAAATGTAGCCCAAATATCACCCAGATGTAGCCCAAGTATAGCCCAATGACAGAATGTCCCAGAGTGTTCTAACGAACAACTAGAGCGCTAACCGTCTTATTTATGACAAAAGTATGGCACACCTGAAGCCATCTTGATTGGAATAAAGTGTTAACACTTAAAACATTTAATTTACAAAGGAACACAATGAGGGGGTTCATTTTGCCATAGAAATTATGATTAGTTCTGCAGAAAGAAAAATTAGGGCACATTTTGACTTCTCAAATCCTCTTCAATTTCATAAACAAATTCTGACATGCAGACTGAAACATGCACTTTGAATACCAGCAACAGATTTCCCTGGTGAGCAGTAGTATTACTACAGTGATCTAATGAGCAACTAGAGTGCTAACATTCAGAATTTATGGCAAATGTGTGACACATCTGAATGCCTTCTTGATGGAACCAAAATAAAAAACTTAAAGTATTCCCACTGAGGAGACTGCAGTAAATGAGGAAATTAGGAAACTTCATAACAAATAAATCTCCCAAGATGGCCTTCAGAGACAAAAGAGCCCAAATGTAGCCCAAATATCACCCAGATGTAGCCCAAGAATAGCCCAATGACAGAATGTCCCTGAGTGTTCTAACGAACAACTAGAGCGCTAACCGTCTTACTTATGACAAAAGTATGGCACACCTGAAGCCATCTTGATTGGAATAAAGTGGTAACACTTAAAACATTTCATTTACAAAGGAACACAATGAGGGGGTTCATTTTACCATAGAAATTATGATTAATTCTGCAGAAAGAAAAATTAGGGCACATTTTGACTTCTCAAATCCTCTTCTATTTCATAAACAAATTCTGACATGCAGACTGAAACATGCACTTTGAATACCAGCAACAGACTTCCCTGGTGAGCAGTAGCTTTACTACAGTGATCTAATAAGCAACTAGAGTGCTAACATTCTGAATTTATGGCAAATGTGTGACACATCTGAATGCCTTCTTGATGGAACCAAAGTAAAAAACTGAAAGTATTTCCTACTGAGGAGACTGCAGTAAATGAGGAAATTAGGAAACTTCATAACAAATAAATCTCCCAAGATGGCCACCAGAGACAAAAGAGCCCAAATGTAGCCCAAATATCACCCAGATGTAGCCCAAGTATAGCCCAATGACAAAATGTCCCAGAGTGTTCTAACGAACAACTAGAGCGCTAACCGTCTTACTAATGACAAAAGTATGGCACACCTGAAGCCATCTTGATTGGAATAAAGTGGTAACACTTAAAACATTTAATTTACAAAGGAACACAATGAGGGGGTTCATTTTGCCATAGACATTATGATTAGTTCTGCAGAAAGAAAAATTAGGGCACATTTTGACTTCTCAAATCCTCTTCTATTTCATAAACAAATTCTGACATGCAGACTGAAACATGCACTTTGAATACCAGCAACAGACTTCCCTGGTGAGCAGTAGTTTTACTACAGTGATCTAATGAGCAACTAGAGTGCTAACATTCAGAATTTATGGCAAATGTGTGACACATCTGAATGCCTTCTTGATGGAAGCAAAATAAAAAACTGAAAGTATTCCCACTGAGGAGACTGCAGTAAATGAGGAAATTAGGAAACTTCATAACAAATAAATCTACCAAAATGGCCATCAGAGACAAAAGAGCCCAAATGTAGCCCAAATATCACCCAGATGTAGCCCAAGTATAGCCCAATGACAGAATGTCCCAGAGTGTTCTAACGAACAACTAGAGCACTAACCGTCTTATTTCTGACAAAAGTATGGCACACCTGAAGCCATCTTGATTGGAATAAAGTGGTAACACTTAAAACATTTAATTTACAAAGGAACACAATGAGGGGGTTCATTTTGCCATAGAAATTATGATTAGTTCTGCAGAAAGAAAAATTAGGGCACATTTTGACTTCTCAAATCCTCTTCTATTTCATAAACAAATTCTGACATGCAGACTGAAACATGCACTTTGAATACCAGCAACAGACTTCCCTGGTGAGCAGTAGTTTTACTACAGTGATCTAATGAGCAACTAGAGTGCTAACATTCAGAATTTATGGCAAATGTGTGACACATCTGAATGCCTTCTTGATGGAACCAAAATAAAAAACTTAAAGTATTCCCACTGAGGGGACTGCAGTAAATGAGGAAATTAGGAAACTTCATAACAAATAAATCTCCCAAGATGGCCTTCAGAGACAAAAGAGCCCAAATGTAGCCCAAATATCACCCAGATGTAGCCCAAGTATAGCCCAATGACAGAATGTCCCTGAGTGTTCTAACGAACAACTAGAGCGCTAACCGTCTTACTTATGACAAAAGTATGGTACACCTGAAGCCATCTTGATTGGAATAAAGTGGTAACACTTAAAACATTTAATTTACAAAGGAACACAATGAGGGGGTTCATTTTGCCATAGAAATTATGATTAGTGCTGCAGAAAGAAAAATTAGGGCACATTTTGAGTGACTTCTCAAATCCTCTTCTATTTCATTAAAAAATTCTGACATGCAGACTGAAACATGCACTTTCAATACCAGCAGCAGACTTCCCTGGTGAGCAGTAGCTTTACTACAGTGATCAAATAAGCAACTAGAGTGCTAACATTTTGAATTTATGGCAAATGTGTGACACATCTGAATGCCTTCTTGATGGAACCAAAGTAAAAAACTGAAAGTATTTCCTACTGAGGAGACTGCAGTAAATGAGGAAATTAGGAAACTTCATAACAAATGAATCTCCCAAGATGGCCACCAGAGACAAAAGAGCACAAATGTAGCCCAAATATCACCCAGATGTAGCCCAAGTATAGCCCAATGACAGAATGTCCCAGAGTGTTCTAACGAACAACTAGAGCGCTAACCGTCTTACTTATGACAAAAGTATGGCACACCTGAAGCCATCTTGATTGGAATAAAGTGGTAACACTTAAAACATTTAATTTACAAAGGAACACAATGAAGGGGTTCATTTTGCCATAGAAATTATGATTAGTTCTGCAGAAAGAAAAATTAGGGCACATTTTGACTTCTTAAATCCTCTTCTATTTCATAAACAAATTCTGACATGCAGACTGAAACATGCACTTTGAATACCAGCAACAGACTTCCCTGGTGAGCAGTAGTTTTACTACAGTGATCTAATGAGCAACTAGAGTGCTAACATTCAGAATTTATGGCAAATGTGTGACACATCTGAATGCCTTCTTGATGGAAGCAAAATAAAAAACTGAAAGTATTCCCACTGAGGAGACTGCAGTAAATGAGGAAATTAGGAAACTTCATAACAAATAAATCTCCCAAAATGGCCATCAGAGACAAAAGAGCCCAAATGTAGCCCAAATATCACCCAGATGTAGCCCAAGTATAGCCCAATGACAGAATGTCCCAGAGTGTTCTAACGAACAACTAGAGCGCTAACCGTCTTATTTATGACAAAAGTATGGCACACCTGAAGCCATCTTGATTGGAATAAAGTGGTAACACTTAAAACATTTAATTTACAAAGTAACACAATGAGGGGGTTCATTTTGCCATAGAAATTATGATTAGTTCTGCAGAAAGAAAAATTAGGGCACATTTTGACTTCTCAAATCCTCTTCTATTTCATAAACAAATTCTGACATGCAGACTGAAACATGCACTTTGAATACCAGCAACAGACTTCCTTGGTGAGCAGTAGTTTTACTACAGTGATCTATTGAGCAACTAGAGTGCTAACATTCAGAATTTATGGCAAATGTGTGAGATATCTGAATACCTTCTTGATGGAATCAAAGTAAAACACTGAAAGCATTTCCTACTGAGGAGACTGCAGTAAATGAGGAAATTAGGAAACTTCATAACAAATAAATCTCCCAAGATGGCCACCAGAGATAAAAGAGCACAAATGCAGCACAAATATCACCCAGATGTAGCCCACATGTAGCCAAATGACAGAAGTGTGCAAAACACTTATTTTTTGTGTATTTGCAGTTTTATATAGTGCAGACCTGTCAGGTATTGGAGTGCTTTACATGAGCATTGGTTACATCACACAAGATCAAATTCATTTTGGTTGTAGACATGGGGAGATTATGTGATTTGACCAGAATCACAGAATGTTGAGCTGAAGCAGAAACTCCAACCTGGTTCCCCAGTTGCAAAGTCTGCAGCTCTGGAAGTAACACCACATCCTCTCCCCTAGGTGCAACATTTAATCAAGTGGTCAACTGGATAAAAACACATGAAGATTACAAATAATTTAAAAGTTCTTTGTCGCTATTTGAAAACTCAGAAAATATGTCCTCATTTTAGTTTTTTAGAGCACTAACCATAATTTTGCTGCAAATAAGACCCTCTCATATATGTAATTTCTAAAGGAAATACTCTAGGAATTACAGTTTTGATTACATCAAGATGACGTCAGGCGTTCCACACTTTTGTTATAAATATAGAATGTTAGCAATCTAGTTGTTCATTGGGATACTGTTGAGAGGCGGAGGCCAGGGGTTCGGACTCTGAAAATTGAAGGCAGGTAGGAGAGTGCAGAGGCAACAATTTGACCACTCTGGGCAGGCAGGAAGGGCAGTGGCAGCACAACAGACTATGGAGGGCAGTGGAAAGGGGGGCAGGGGCAACAAACCAACAATACAGGACTGGTAAGAGAAGCTGTGGCAATATAATAGACCATTGTGGGCAGAAGGAAGAGGCAGTGGTAGTACAACCATACATGCCAACAGACTTGTCTCAGCCAGGAAACGTCCAATGTTTTTAAGCTCAAATGGGCTTTATTTGATCTGTCTCCTGTCTACAATCTCCTCTTTTTCAATGTAACTCAAATGGGAAAATCAATACCCCAGTTTTTTTTCAAAATCTCCCTCTTACCAAGTTCAAAATGTTCGCAATTATGGTACATTGGATCATGGTAGGCCGGAGGAATTGGGGTAGGGACATGGACTCGGATAACAGAGGACAGGAGGGACATGGAGAGGTGCACCAAACTGACCCTACAGGGCAGGAATCAGTGTTTGCAGCAGTACAATACACGACACAGCGCATGCGGGACGGGAGTGCAGCACAACAATCCATACAAAGCAATAGGGAGGGCGACAGGACCATGCACATGGACAACAGAGAACAGAGGGGAAAGAGGCAATGGTAGCTACCTGACCATAATGGACAGACTGGAGAGAAAGCTGCAGCATAACAGACCATAAAGGGCAGGAGGGACGGATCAGGGGCATTACAATGGAACAGACAAGCCAGGAGGGAGGTAATAGGGTTCTGCACATGGAAACAGAGGGCTGGGGGCAAGGGGGCAGGACAGGAGCAGCAAGATGACCATGGAGGTCAGGCGGGATGGGCATTAGAAACAAGACACACCATGGAGAGCAACAATGAGACTATGATGGCATACACACAGACCATGGAGGGAAGGTGGGAGGGGGTCAGGGCAGCTAGCTGACCACACAGGATGGTGGGAGGGGCCATGGCAGCACAGAAGACCACGCATGGCAAGCGGGAGGGTTAGTGGCAGCACAATGGCTATGATGGGCAAGAAGGAGGGTGCAGGGGCATGCACAAAGGACCATGGAGGATAGAAGGGAGGGTCAGGACCTGGACACAGACAAGAGAGTTCAGGGGATGGGGTCTCACAACAGACCACACGGGGCAGGCAGGAGGAGCAGTTGCAGCACAACAGACCAGGTAGGGCAGAAGCGTGTGGCAGTAAAATGTACCATGGAGGACAGGAGGAAGGGGATAGGGGCATGGCATGTGGACAGGCAGGGTGGAAGTGGCAGGGACAGGTTACAGTCATCTGACAATGCTAGGCAGGTGGGAGGGGAGTGGCAGCTAAACAGAACACTCAGAGTAGATAGGAGTGGCAGGTCCATGGAACATGGTGGGCAAAAAGGATGGAGCAGGGGCATGCACAAAGACATCGGAGGGCAGGGGGAACGAGAATAGGGGCAGCAAGCTAAGCACAGAGTCTAAACAGGAGATCAATGATGGGCCATAGAATTGAGCAATGGAGGGCAGGAGGAGTGGACTGGTACATCATGCTAAATCGAGGGCAGTGGCAGCACATCATACCATGCATGGCAGGAGGGAGGAGGCTAGTCCATGGATTCAGACAACAGAGGATAGGGAGGAGGTGGATGGGGCAGCAAGCTAACTGTTCAGTGAAGGTGGGTATTAGGAACTTTATTGTTTTTAAAATGTGTGTCTGTGCGAACTACTTAAAATATGAACAAGTATGCAGCATACTCTCACTTTTATTCAGGAAGAAGAGGACGTTTGTGACTGTGACTCCGAGCTCACTTGGCAGAAACCCCCCCTGACCCTCCACCCCCATCGCAAAATGTAATGCCTGTGAAAAGGGTAAGTGGACGCAGTGTTATACAGAACACAGTCCTGAGAGCACGATTGAAAATGCAAACTAGATATAGTATATGGTATAAACTATGCACCAAAAAGTGTGATATAAGATGAACCGGGGCGTGAAATATAATATGCAATACATTGTGCGCAATGACAGATTTATTGGAGAGCGCGAGATAGCACAGGCACTAGCGCGTGCTATGCGATATGCGCCTTGGAGTGTAATATGCACAGGGCAGTGTTGTGTAACCTAACTAGTCTCTAAAGTTGTAATATAAAATATGTGCTGGGGAGTGTAACGTTGCATATGCACTGTGACAAAGATATGGATCCCAGATTGTAATATGTATGGCATAGCGCTGTGCGTTATAACATAGGCATCGAGGAAGGCACGTTAGATGGGGCAATATAGCCCGTGCGAAGGCAAGTGTGGCATGACATATTCACGGGGTGGTGTTACAGTGCACATGGGCTAGAGAGTGTCATAGCATACGCACTAGCTGGTGGAATACAACACAGAGGTGTGAGGCACTCGGCGGGCACTGGTGGGTGTAACACAGCATTGGGCTCAGCCAGGAGCACGCTGTGACTCTCAAGTGAGGTTTGTCTCCTTTCCAGAGAGTAAAAAAAAAAGTATTACACATCCGGCGGTGGATGTGTATTTTATTAACCGTGAGGGGGGTTTCTTGCATAGTTTGGTTGAATTTTTGTCGAATCCCCTTTAAATGGCTTGGTGTGCGTGTATATTAAATGTGCCCGTCAATAGCTACCCATGTTTGTATAAATAAACAACAAGAGTGTCTACTTGGAGAGTACACACCGGCGGGGGCGCCGGGATTCTGCACGGTAGGGCGTCAGACACGTCAGAGCTTCTATAGCGGTGTAAATACATTCCATGTGGATTCATTCTATTCATAGTCGCCTTTTAATGAATATCACGCAAATCGTCATGGTGATAGGTACGTACGGTTTGTCCAGCATGTCCTAGGTGTTCCCATAAATATATTGTTTTTTAAAATAATAAAAAACAAAGGCCGGGATGGGGTCCCCGGGTCCATAAGTGGCCTGAGGAGGGAGGCAACGCAGCCCCCTCCTAAAGAATAAAAAAAAAAAAAGGCCATGACCCGGGGGTTTGGGTCCCAGGGGCCGATTAAGGCCTTGGGAGGGCCAAATTAGTTTTTTTCAACAAAAAAAATTAGGGTGCAGGCCCTGGGGATGGGGTCCCCAGGGCCAGTAAATTAGAAAAAGAAGGAGGTCCACACATCCCTCCTTCTTAAAAAAATAAAATAAATAAAAGACCGGCATCGCGCCGGAGGCTACGCCCCCTACTTGCAGCACTCTGCAAACGTGCCCCCTGGCCAGTTGTAAGTTGGGGAATTAATTCCCCTTCAATACTGTGGGTCCATGAGGGCCAACTAGCCCAACAGGTATCTCCAGTATGCTCCAGGGAGCTGCGTTGCAGACAGGTGTTCTGAGGCCACGCCCCTTTTTACACCTCTATGAAACGCAGATCTGTGGCGCTTACTCGAGGTACCTAGTGGACTAGTTTGACCCTAGGGACCCTTAGGATTCAAGGGGACTTAATCTCTCAACTTAGAACGGCCACAGGGCGCGTTTACACAGTGGTGAAGGGAGGGGACGGGGCTGAGGTGACATGTGCAAACACGCCCTGTGGCACGTTTTAAGTTGGGGAAATAATTCCCTTTCAATCCTGAGGGACCCTGGGGCCAACTAGCCCACCAGGTGCTTCCAGTAAGCGCCACTGCTCTGCGTTGCAGAGAGGTGGTGCAGGCCGTGCCACTTTTTACACCTCTCTGCAATGCAGCTCTGTGGCGCTTACTGAAGGTACCTAGTGGGCTAGTTGGACCCTAGGGACCCTCAGGATTCAAATGAACTTAATCTCCCAACTAAAAACGGCCACAGGGCGTGTTTACACAGTGGTGAAGGGAGGGGAGGGGGCCTGAGTTAACGTGTGCAAACAAGCCCTGTGGCGCGTTTTAAGTCTGGGAAATAATTCCCCTTCAATCCTGAGAGACCCTGGGGCCCAACTAGCCCACCAGGTGCTTCCAGTAAGCGCCACTGCGCTGCGTTGCAGAGAGGTGGTCTAGGCCATGCCCCTTTTTACATCTCTCTGCAAAGCAGCTCTGTGACGCTTACTGGAGGTACCTAGTGGTCTAGTTGGACCCTAGGGACCCTCAGGATTCAAGGGGACTTAATCTCCCAACTTAAAACGGCCACAGGGCGTGTTTACACAGTGGGAAAGTGAGGGGACGGGACCTGAGGTGACGTGTGCAAACACGCCTTGTGGCGTGTTTTAAGAGGTAGTTTTAATCCCCTGCCCTATTATATACTAGGGGCTTACAGAGGAGGTCACGCTGATCACAGGGGGACCCCAACGCATAGTGTTCCCTAGTGTATGTAGGTGTTTTCACTGTATTCTGAGTGTCTTTTAACATAGCACTGGCTCTAGGACTGGTTTGTCAGACTCAGTTACCACCAGTATCCGTTTGAAAAAGTTGAGGGTACAGGATGATTTTGCAGCAAGGCTTCTTTCTGCTCTTCTGTTTGTTCTTTCTGCACGTTATCCTTCTTCCTGCACTTTTCTTCATCTTTGAGGACTTTTGTTGCTTCTTTCTGCATTTCTTTTTTTTCTTTCTGTGTGTTTTTTCTTCTTTCTTCACATGTCCTATCTCTGTAGGCATAGTTAGAAATTAGCATTTAAAAAACCTTAGAAATTCACTGAAAAAAACATAGGTTTCAGGGGCGTTTTAGTTAGCTGAACTTTTCACTCGTACAAAACCATTGAAATTCCCCCGTTATAGTTAGTTCAGCTAACTATAACTTGCGCGCCCCAAATGCACTGCTGATGACGTCACATATTACATCACTCATGACATGGTCAGTGACATCACTCATGACATCACTGATGACATCTCAAATGACATCACTGATGACATCATCCTTGTGATAGAGTGGCAGACCTCCTCTCCCCCTAATATAACCTTTGATACACACATTCAAAAATAGAAACTAAAATGTTCAAAACAATGGACATACCAATATCAGTTACAATCACCTATTCAGTAATTCTAAGATCCACATACACATCCACTCATTCACCAACAGTCCTTTACAGTCACTCATACATGTACTCACTCATCATATGGACTCATACACCTATACATCCTGTTACACAACGCCACTCATCCATAGAGTTACTCACACACATAGTCACTCATGCTAATAAAGAATCAAACATCCATTTACTTGCATATACAGTTATACACACACCACCACACTTACTTCTACAGAAACTTACACATACTTAGTCTTTTAAACAATCACTTATAGAAACACATACTTATTCATACAGGAACTCTTTCAATCTCTCACTCTCACATATACTCACTTATATACACCAATAGTCACATATACTAGTTTAAAACATATGTAGTTACTCATAAAGACACTTTTGAGACAGTCATTCACTCACTAACACACCCATGCACACACTCATCCACCCATACAGTCCTGCACACATGCTGTCTTCAACACATACAAACAGTGAGTCACTCATTCATGCACCTATGCACTGCGTAATACCCCCCACCGAACCATACAGACACTCATACTGATTCTCAAAAAACCAACTAATAACCTATATAGACACTCATGTAGCTACTCACCAACCCATGCAGCCACTTATACACAAGGTGAGAGACTGATACAGATATTTACATATTTAAACATTACTCACTAATATACACTTAATCAGTCAGTTATACAATCAATTTTTCAAAAACAAATCATCCATTTAGACACATATATACCCATTTATTCTTCCATCGACCTTGAGATATACATATATAAAATATATGTAATTTTCAGAAAAACACACATTCATTGGATGATGTCATCAGTGATGCCATGAGTGATGTCATTTGAGATGTCATCAGTGATGTCATGAGTGATGTCACTGATCATGTCATGAGTGATATAATATGTGACGTCATCAGCAGTGCATTGCGGGCGCGCGAGTTATAGTTAGCTGAATTAACTATAATGGGGAATTTCAATGGTTTTGTACAAGTGAAAAGTCCAGCTAACTATAACGCCCCTGAAACCTATGTTTTTTTCAGTGAATTTCTAAGGTTTTTTAAATGCTAATTCCTAACTATAACGTGAATGAAACCTATGGTTTTTTCAGTGAATATATATTACCTACTGGCGGTTGCCAGTAGGTAGTTATAGTTAGGACCACGTTTCCATAGGAAATCCGCAACATTCTATTTTGAATAACTTTGGCGCCGGTCGACGAATCCTCGCAAATTTTTCAAAATAGGTGGGGCGCTACGCTCCGCTCCTACCCTGAAAGTCTCGGGGGGATTCGTCAAGCGGGGGCTGAGATAAAAGGGGGGTCCCAAAACGCGTATTTCCCATGCATTTTTCCATAGGACCTTTAGACACAGCTACAGCCCGAACGGCTGAACAGAATTACTTGAAATTTGGCAGAGAGGTAGTCCTCAGGTCAAGGAAGTGCCTTTAGTAGGTTTGGTGTAAATCTGTTCAGTAGATTCAGAGAAAATAGCCTTTAAATCAATATATATATCTGAGCCAGCTTACGGTGCGCTTACGGTGCGCTTACCGTACGCGTACGGTGGCGTGCGCGAGCGCGATTTTGATTGGCTGTTAGATCTTAGTAAACATTCGAATCGGTCAAAACCAGGAAGCGGCGGCCGCCATTTTCTCTCTCGCTCTCTGAGTTGGGCAGCAAAAACAATGCCAAAAAATGTCTAAAGAGGCAGTTTCTTTTGATCCTAACCAGCCAGCATTGATATAGGGGTCCCCAAACAACCCCCAAGCCCAAAAAAAAAAAAATCGCCGATTACGTTTACAAAAAAATTATCCACACCCTCCCCACCCCGTGTGCAAATGGTGCCTCGAATGTTACCATTTGTTCATGGCTTATTACCGGTTAAGAAATAAACAAAGAATAAATTTCAGAAAGATGCGCATAATATATACCCCACGTGCGCACGGTGCGCGAAGCGCATCGTGCGTACATGGCCCATCCCGCATAACGTGTGCACGCGGTGCGCGCAGCGCACCGCGTGACCACTGTGCGTGCACGGCACTAACTGCGTAAAGTGGGCGTGCGGTGCGCGAAGCGCACCGCGTGCTCACTGTGCGCGCACGGTGCGCGAAGCGCACCGTGTGCGCACGGAACGAACTGCGTTAACTGGGCGCGCACGCCACGAATGGCGTAAAGTAACTTAGCATTTAAAAAACCGTACAAATTCACTGAAAAAACCATAGGTTTCACACACGTTATAGTTAGGAATTAGCATTTAAAAAACCTTGCAAATTCACTGAAAAAACCATAGGTTTCACACATGTTATAGTTAGCTGGACATTTTATTGATAAAAAACCAATGAAATTCCCCCGTTATAGTTAGTGCAGGCAACTATAACTCACACGACCGCAATCTTCTGCTGATGACATATGTGTCTTTATGAAAAAAAAATATTTGTAATATATGTATAGCTAAAATTTAATGGAAGAAGACATGAGCAAATAAGTGTCTAAATACAGTATTAGCATCAGCAGAGGATTGCGGTCGCGTGAGTTATAGTTGCCTGCACTAACTATAACGGGGGAATTTCATTGGTTTTTTATCAATAAAATGTCCAGCTAACTATAACATGTGTGAAACCTATGGTTTTTTCAGTGATATATATATATATATAAACAATGCGTGATAAAGGCAATGAAAGTATTACCCTGCTTTGTTCCTTCATACAACCATTTATGTATGTATGTATTGGTTTATTTATTTACAAAGAACAGATGTTACTTTATTTAAAGAAAACTTTGTAAAGACGGACTGCTAAAAAAAACCTCACTTCCCAAACCAGTCATGCGAAGAAATACAATATATCTTTTAGATCAAATTGGCAAGACTTTGGGCGCCCATCCTTCAGACTATGCCACTCATTCCACAATGCCCACTAGACTACGCATAACTTTCAAAATCTTTTTAAAAATTAGTGTTGCAATGGTCGGCAAACCTGTGAACCAAACTCAAGCCTCTAACATTATAGCACAACCCAATTCACCATTTTCTCTGAGGGAGCACATCCGCACCTTCACACCAGGGACAACAGAGCTACTCCATTAAACATGGCTCATTTTTCATTTATGCAACCATGACAGCATTCCCACTCTCCTGGACTTCTGGCATGTGTAGGCACCGAGTTTTAGATTACAGTACAATCTAATAATCGTCCCTTTGACAATCAGTCATAATCCAGATACCCAAATTAGTGCGATAGGACACTATTCAACATTCAACTTGAGTTCCACAGTTCTAATGAGAAGGGCCACTCAGGGACACTGATTATTTTCTTTTACTTTTAGTGGCTACACTCTTCACCAGTCGATAACGTCTTAATAATAGATCTTAGGAGCAAAGGTGACCTACTTATACCTGATTAAAGCTATCAGTAAACTGTTGCCAATACTAGGCACAGGCAATTCAGCTTTGCCATTCTTCTGGCCTTGTCTTTTGGTACTGTGCAAGCAATTACCCCAAACCAATATTTCCATTTACAAGCAGATAAAAACGATTTCCAAGAATACCAACTGGAATATAAGGGGTATATTTTAAGGGTGGGCGTAGTTCGCGAAGTAGCACTTCGCGAAGCTACGCAAAGTGAAGTTCGCACTACGCGAGCTACGCGTAGCACTTCGCGAACTGCGAAGTAACATGTTCGCACTGTGCAAGATGTTGTTTTCAATGATTGCACAGTGCGGACAAGCAACCGGCACTGTGCAATCATTGAAAATGGCATCTTGCACAGTGCGAGCTGTAGTTTTCTGCTGCTCGAGTAGATTTTTACTCGAGCTGCAGCTTTCTCAACGCGAACTGGTAGTTTCTCATCGCGAGCGGTCGCGAGCATACACGACCCCTCGCAATGAGAAACCTGACCTTCTCGCGTTGGGAATCTCGCCGGGAGGTTTATTTTCCATGCTCGCGATCGCGAACAAGGAAAAAGTCTCGCCAGGATGTCATTTTGCTTGCTCGCGGTCGCGAGCAAGCAAAAAATGACCGCAGCACTACGCAACACTACGCTACGCGTGTTCGCACTGTGCTACGTGCAGTTCGCGTAGTGCGAAGTAGCGCGAACTTCGCAAACTACGCGAGCGTAGCGTAGTGCTTCGCCCAGGCCTAGTATATTTACTGAAGCTTTGTGTCGGCGCCCATGTTGTACAATGCAACAAAAAACATGGCTTGTATTTATTGTACGACATGCCAGCGTAGCACAAAATTGTTTTGAGCCACACGAATGCTGCTGCAAATGTTGGTTAGCATACAGGAAATGTCTACCCCCTCAATCGAATCAGTTAGTAAAGGAAGCTACAGTGAACTTTCATTTTAGATATATTATTTACAAAATCATTAACAATGAGCAAATCTTTCAATACACATTTAAATAGGCATCTATGCTGTCTATTAAGTAGGAGCAATGAGCATCACATCTGCCCTCAGTGCGCTGGCTACCAGTGAAATTCATTATCAAACTCAAGCCACTCAGTGATATCTACAGAGGAAACTCCATACATTTGTGAACAAACCAACATTGTCTCCACTGTAATGTTCCATATTGTAGCGTGACGACTGGGTGACTAAGTGAGTGACCCGCCTGCGTTGTACAGTTGGTTTCCCCCGCACATGACATAATGCTCTGGGGTGATGAAAAATAAAGGGTGTGGGCAGCGAGTCAGTCGGGACCATGATTGCGAAGTAGAAGGCCTTTTTGTGGTCTTTTACTGACGCGCAGCACTTGGCCCTCGTATGCAGACAGGGATACTACACTGGTGACGATGGTGATCGCACACCCACGCTACTTTCGTGGTACCGCACTGCATGCTGCCACCCGCTCGTTACACTCTCAGCGTGGCGTGTTACATGATAGTGTCCGGTGGGGTGCACAGGAAGCCTCAGCCCACACTCCCCGCCCGCTGTGTACAGACAGAATATCAAGTGGTTTATTTCGAACTACAACAATACCGAGTTTGAAATATCGAGGTACAAGAATATCGACAGCCAATATATAGTGGTACAGAACATCGACAGTAAGGTAAGAAATATCGTTTTTTTAATACCGAAGACAGTAATATTGTTTGTAAAAATATTGTTGTTAATAATATTGATATTTATATTAGTGTTCTGTATTTTAGTATATGTGTTAAAAGTATGTGATGTAATTTTTTGGTATAAGTGTAGTTTTTTTAATGCAAAATAGAGGGGTTGGGCGTGCGTCAGATGATGAAGTCCAAGAAGCCAGTAATTCATTTTTCAAATGAATCTTTATTTTCAATCAGTTAATTCTCACAGTATAGGTGATTTTACAGTCAGCCAACGTGTTTTGTTCTCATGATGAGAACTTTGTCAGGGCTGAAATTAACATAAACATACATTTAGAAGACGAAATTACTTTACAACACAGAAGGGAAAGAAAAAAAGAGAAAGGAAGAAAGAGCCAAGAAAGACATGGGTTCCCCCATGTCCAAGAAGTCAAGAACATAGTTGTGTCACGGATTTAAGAAAACACCAACATGAAAGCAGATGGGCAATTATCATTAAAAAATACTATCTGCTATATAGTTGAGTGTTTACAGAAATGTAGTAAGAGCAAAGAGACATATGAGTTCCCCCGTGTCTTGGGAGTAAGAGACATAGTTAATTTACAATTTATAAAATTTCAACATGAAGAGAGAGACACATTTGCTAGGTAGTTTCAGTACACTCTATGTTATTGAGTTAAGTATTACATAGACAGTATAGACGAATACACTTTTTTGTGACAGACAGCATTACCAAATTAGATTGTTAAAACTGACAGTTAAAAGACCCACATGTTTAACATGTGGCAGAGAACATATTTAAACACTGAATAGTGAGTATATACATACACAAAAGAGAAGAGAACAATCAGAAAGGGATATTAAAGCAAGCAAGCCATGCAGATTAGCTAATAATTTAAGAATAGTGTATAATAATAATGTCAACCAATGAAAGTGTACAAAAAAGCAAGAGGACAGCGGACTCAAGGAGAGTGAATCAAGGGAGCTGTGCACCTCACCTATCAGTTTTAAAGGGTATAGGTGAAAATTCTCAAGAAAACCTGAATTAACAGTCGGGTCTCAGCTCAATAGGCGAGAATCCTTTCTTTGAAGTAATTTAATTAAAGAAGTAATTTAATTGTAATAAAGTAATTATTCATTTATAATTAATTTATTATTAATTCATTCGTAATTGGTTATTAATAAATATAAATTAATTAACAGTTAATTATAATAATTGTGTTATTTTTTTAGGAGCGGGTTGTGGGTTTATAGGGGAATAGGGTGGGAAGTAATTTAATTATAAAAAAGTGATGATTACTTTTTATTTATTATTTATAATTAATTTATCATTAATTAATTAAGAAATTGGTTATTAATTTGTATTCATTAATTAATTGATAATTATATTCATTGTGTTTTTTTAGGAGCAGGTTCTGGGTTGATAGGGGAATAGGGTGGGAAGTAATTTAATTATAATAAAGTAATTATTAATATTTATTCACTAGTATTTATAATTAGTGTTAGAAATGGGATTTCTGGTTGGCTAGGGCTTGCGCCAAAGCCAGGCAGAAACCACCACTCTAGTCAGGGCAAGGAAGGTACACGCCAAAGATAACCCCTGCTCACCCCCTTGGTAGCTTGGCACGAGCCGTCAGGCTTATCTCTGAGGCGATGTGTAAAGCGTTTGCGCGCGCACCCAGCAACAACACCCAAGGCCCACCACATAGGAAACTCCACACAAGGTATTCTATAAAAATAGCCTTTGTATTATACACAACACATTAGATAAAAACACACACTTTACAATGTGCCAACAGGCACGGGCAGAATTTACAAGGGATTATATATACAGGGGACAGGGCCACATGGACCACTGTCAGGAATTAGCACTTCGTAGAAAATAGCACTCAGAACGTAGGAATAATACTTTCAGAACATAGCACATACAATCACTGTAGCACTAAAAATAGAACATGTAGTACACAACCAGTAACTACTGGTAACAGGTAAGTACCACCTACGCAACCCTAACCACCTTAGGAAAATATCGCGCAGGGATCTAGGACCTCACTAGCACCACCTGTACTAGGAGAAAACAAACAACCACCTAAGTATCACAATACCTGTAGGGGTAAACGCACATTACACATGATGCATCACATTTAGAGGTGCAGGAAAGGAACAATAACGCCAAACTCACATTTAGCCACCACTGTGGCAGTCCCTAGGCCAACTGGCCGTGAAGGGGCAAGGGCGCCCTGTGTCCAAATGTTAGGGCAAGGCTGCGCAAGCTGCGCCAGCCAAAAAACAGAGGCTACAACCTAAACGTAGCAGTTGCCCACTAAGTGCTGGGCAACTGGAGAAATGCTGGGGCCAACGTTGGAGCCTCCCAGGGCTCTGAAACAACTGAAATGCCCCCTAGAGCCTCGCAGGCTCTAAATAATAATGTGCCGTCGTTGGAGTCCCTCTGGACTCTGAACTACTGATGGCCCCGCTGGAGCCTCAGGGCTCTGGAGTAATGATGCCCGGTAACGTGGGAGCCCCTCTGGGCTCTAAAACCAATGTAGCCCCCGTCGTTGGATTGCTACTCGCACTCGAGAACATTCATGCCCAGGTTGGAGCGCCTCGCGCTCGAAACATTCATGCCCCCACGTTGGAGCATACTCGCGCTCTGGACAACCACTGTCCCTTCGTTGGAGCGCCACTCGCGCTCGAGAAGAAGAATGTCCCCAACCGTTGGAGCTACACAGAGCTCGAGAACCAAGCAATGCGGGCCTTTGTTGGAGCGCACCAGCGCTCTAAGCCAGCACGCACACGGAGTCCCCCCCAGCCCTTCTGCACTCACCGGGCTGTTGCACGGGGGACTCCCGCGTCGCCTTCTCTCTCTCTCTCTCCGGGGCAATCTTCCAGGGAGGCGGAGGTGGGGCCTACGGGCCCCGTACACGATGGCAGCTCGTCCCAGTGCGGGGTGGGCTCCCGCCTGGGTGGGACGTTTCTCCTCCGTGTCAGGGCACCGGGGCGCAGGGTAGGCTCCTGCCTGCTCCGGGACCTCCAGAACCAGCAGCGAGTCCTCGGTGGGAGGCGGGGTAGGCTCCCGCCCTCCTACTTCCTGTTCCTGTTGTCCCGGCGGCCCGCCCCCGGCCCGCCTGACTTCCGGGATGTCCCGGCCCGGGCTGCAGCGGTGATTTTTAAATATCGGCAATAAGAGGGGTAGGCTCCCTCGTGATAATAAAACACTATCCCGCGGGGTGGGCACCCGCTTATAGTTACAGCAATGTCCCTGGCAGGGTGGGCACCTGCCAGGAGACTCCGGACTCGGCGAAAATGGGGCAAACGCCGGGTGGGCACCAGATAGCAGAAATAAAGCGCTCCTAGCGCTACGGCCAAAAGTGAAAGCGCTTCCAGCGCTGAAGACAAGTCCAGCGCCCCCGGGCGCTTAGAGAGGGAAAATAAAGCGCTCCCAGCGCCTACAGGAGGATTCCAACCAAATCCAGCAAAGTTCTCCCCTGCATGCAGCAGGGCAGGGGTGGGGGCAAGGCTGGACCCAGAGCCAGCTCACTGGGCCTCCAGGCAGGGAGGTAGTCCAAGTGGCGGTCCTCTGGTCCAGCAGCAGCAGCAGCAGCCCCCCTCAGGTAAGATCCTGGCAGAGAACAGTTTCTGTGGGGACACAGCCCCATTTTTATACAGTAAAACCCTTTGTTCTGGGTTCAGGGTGAGGGGGAAAACCAGTCACAGCTGGTTGGGGAGCACCCTTGATGTGCTCAGCCCCTCACTCTATTCACTGGCAGGGCTAGGGTCGTCAGTCGCACCACAGGGGGCAGAGCCAGCATTGTGTTGGGAAAACCCTGCCCTATTCAGGACCCAGGTGTACTCCTCCCACCCATCTAGCTGCTGATCTCCCCATTCACCACTGGGTGACTCATCCTGACTCTGGGGAATCCCTAGCCCGTCACATGACCTCAACCAGCCAATCACGCGACAAGGCACACATTTCACACTGCACACCGAAGTGCCCACTTCTAGAAGTGGCACTTCTACACTAGGTACATGCACGCCGCACACATCACCGCACAGCATTCAATCACACGAGTCCGCACATACCAAACTCGGGCCTGCACACCCCACGCATCAGGAACTACTAGGGACACATACATTCCCCATGCATTCCTATGGGAGGGAAGGCCTATCTCACCACACGCACTCAGAGTGCGCACGCACTTTACCCTGGGACACAGGGAAAGTGCGCAGAAACGAAAAATCACCACACCAAGTCACCAATAAAAAGCAAAAAAGTTCAGGGGTGAACCTGCCAGAAGGGCCAAGTCCAACAATTAGTTTAGTATTATTTAATTATTAATTGGTTATTTAATTTGAATATTTATTTAATTGATAAGTATGTTAATTTTAACCCTCTGCTATCCAACGCTTTCCCTAAAGTTGCACTCACTGAAGTGAGAATAGTAATTTTTAATCTCACGCTATGCAACAGTTTCCCTACTGTTGCACTCTCTGGAGTGGGAATAGAAGTTTTTACCCCTACGCTATCCAACTCTTTCCCTACTCTTGCACTCTCTGGAGTGGGAATAGTAATTTTTACCCCCTCGCTATCCAACACTTTCTCTACTGTTGCACTTACTGGAGTGGTAATAGTAATTTTTACCCCTACGCTATCCAACACTTTCACTACTGTTGCACTCTCTGGAGTGGGAATAGTAATCTTTACCCCTACGCTATCCAACACTTGCGCTACTGTTGCTCTCACTGGAGTGGGAATAGTAATTTTTACCCCTATGCTGTCCAACACTTCCAATACTGTTGCACTCTCTGGAGTAGGAATAGTAACTTTATCCCCTCTGCTATCCAATTTTTTATCTACTGTTTTAGTTAATGTAGCGTAAAATGCCCCCCTCCACTAGCTGCCCTGGTGTCCCCTCGCAGAGCCTGCAGGGGCTGTACGCCCTGCTGTTGTCGTTAGTGTGGCTGCAGCTTGTGGCCGATACTGACCTGGAGCCCAGTTTTCATCATCAACCTGTGACCACACTGAGGAACACAGTTTGTGGCCCAGAGCGGTATTGAGGATACTGACCTGGAGCCCACTTTTCATCATCAACCTGTGACCACACTGAGGAACACAGTTTGTGGCCCAGAGCGGTATTGAGGATACTGACCTGGAGCCCACTTTTCATCATCAACCTGTGACCACACTGAGGAACACAGTTTGTGGCCCAGAGCGGTATTGAGGGTATTTTATTATGTCTCACCAACCTTCACGTGCACTTAATTTTAACAATTTGGTCCTGACGAAGCGCCATCGACCTCTTATAGGCGGAAGAAGCGCGAAACATGTTGACCTATGACTGACCTATGACCTATGACCCCTGGGCATAGCGTGCCTCTAGGGTCATAACTTTTCAGCAGTCCAAAGCCTGCTAAGGGTACATCTAATAAAATTTGCTGCATGATGACCCTTTTTTACATATTTTTCACACCAACTAGCACGCACTTCATTTACCCTCCATCAACAACCCACTCCCCACACACCCACATGCACCATCCGACGGTCCTCAAAAGATCTCCGACAAAGAGACCCTTCGCGGGGCCCGTAGGGAATTGCAGCGCCGGCCCTACGAGGAGCAACCGCCCGATGATGAAGCATGACACCCTTCGGGGTGTGTGAGGGCAATAGAGGACAAAGAGTGGTCTTCCAGTTTCATGAGTGGGTTTCCAATCTAGGAAATTTTCACACTCTGCTTTCCCTTTTTTTCTTTTTTAGGGCTTGGTGACTTTTTGCACCCGCCCATAGGAACTGTGTCCTCTTGGTTTAGATATTGAATTTAGGGAGCATGGACACTGGACCTTTCTGGCTCCTAGATCCCCCCTCTTTTTGTGTGATATATATTTAGAACGGCAGCTTAGCCGTGGGATCATTGACTTTCTATTTTTTCTACTTTGGGTACACAAATCCTTAGTACTAATAACATGGGCACTGCATGAGGGCTCCACCTTTGTAATCTACCCCCCACTTTGCACTATATGGTTAGCGAACCGACATGGGCTGGGGCTTCAGAACTTTATTAGTTCTTATATTTATATATATGGGCTGCAACTTCTGTTGAGCGTGGGCGAAATGGCGATAATTTTCGTCAAGGTTTTACGTTTTAGTGACGTGATTCTAGCTAGAAACTCGCTGCCCTGATTGGGGCATAGTAGTGTAGTAACTCCGACACACGCACGCGTACAACCAGAGGTGCCTCACGCATGCGCAGTCAAGCTGTGAGCCCAGATAAGGAAACCATCTATACACGAGTTCTAGCTACTTATTTAAGAGGCGTATTTTGCCGTGGGCAGTCCTTTACTGGCAGTCGCATGGATAGGGCAGGTACACTGGCGTGACCATCTGGGCTTAAACGTGAGTATCTGTGAGTAGAGGGGATTGACGACCCTAACAGCTCGAGACTAATGATATGCATCTTACTCCGTTTGTATACATTTATTGTTTCAGCCCATTAATGTACGGTTGGATCATGCGCCTAGCCGAAGGAGTATCTATGTCCGACCAGTTAGGTAAGACTCCTGGGTAGCTAAGGTTTCCCCGTGCGGAGTAGTAATTTTTACGGGTGAGGTTCTCTGCCGATATTAGTGTTCTGCACTCTAGGTGAGATTCCCTCGCACTAGCCCATCAGATAGGAACTCAGATACCACTTACAATATGGGTGCTGTGAGGTGAAGAATTGTGTAAGATGCAATGTTCGGTTGTGGTGCCCACATGTATATTATGGATTTGAGTGCCTGCTTTAACGTGGGTAAGATGTGCACACGACTGTGGCACACATATGTTGTATCAAGTTTTACTGATAGACATCCCTACTGCTGTTTCTTTTTCTTTTTCCTAGATACTGACCTGGAGCCCACTTTTCATCATCAACCTGTGACCACACTGAGGAACACAGTTTGTGGCCCAGAGCGGTATTGAGGGTATTTTATTATGTCTCACCAACCTTCACGTGCACTTAATTTTAACAATTTGGTCCTGACGAAGCGCCATCGACCTCTTATAGGCGGAAGAAGCGCGAAACATGTTGACCTATGACTGACCTATGACCTATGACCCCTGGGCATAGCGTGCCTCTAGGGTCATAACTTTTCAGCAGTCCAAAGCCTGCTAAGGGTACATCTAATAAAATTTGCACGGCTCGCCTGCCCCCCTCCACTAGCTGCCCTGGTGTCCCCTCGCAGAGCCTGCAGGGGCTGTACGCCCTGCTGTTGTCGTTAGTGTGGCTGCAGCTTGTGGCCGATACTGACCTGGAGCCCAGTTTTCATCATCAACCTGTGACCACACTGAGGAACACAGTTTGTGGCCCAGAGCGGTATTGAGGATACTGACCTGGAGCCCACTTTTCATCATCAACCTGTGACCACACTGAGGAACACAGTTTGTGGCCCAGAGCGGTATTGAGGATACTGACCTGGAGCCCACTTTTCATCATCAACCTGTGACCACACTGAGGAACACAGTTTGTGGCCCAGAGCGGTATTGAGGGTATTTTATTATGTCTCACCAACCTTCACGTGCACTTAATTTTAACAATTTGGTCCTGACGAAGCGCCATCGACCTCTTATAGGCGGAAGAAGCGCGAAACATGTTGACCTATGACTGACCTATGACCTATGACCCCTGGGCATAGCGTGCCTCTAGGGTCATAACTTTTCAGCAGTCCAAAGCCTGCTAAGGGTACATCTAATAAAATTTGCTGCATGATGACCCTTTTTTACATATTTTTCACACCAACTAGCACGCACTTCATTTACCCTCCATCAACAACCCACTCCCCACACACCCACATGCACCATCCGGCGGTCCTCAAAAGATCTCCGACAAAGAGACCCTTCGCAGGGCCCATAGGGAATTGCAGCGCCGGCCCTACGAGGAGCAACCGCCCGATGATGAAGCATGACACCCTTCGGGGTGTGTGAGGGCAATAGAGGACAAAGAGTGGTCTTCCAGTTTCATGAGTGGGTTTCCAATCTAGGAAATTTTCACACTCTGCTTTCCTTTTTTTCTTTTTTAGGGCTTGGTGACTTTTTGCACCCGCCCATAGGAACTGTGTCCTCTTGGTTTAGATATTGAATTTAGGGAGCATGGACACTGGACCTTTCTGGCTCCTAGATCCCCCCTCTTTTTGTGTGATATATATTTAGAACGGCAGCTTAGCCGTGGGATCATTGACTTTCTATTTTTTCTACTTTGGGTACACAAATCCTTAGTACTAATAACATGGGCACTGCATGAGGGCTCCACCTTTGTAATCTACCCCCCACTTTGCACTATATGGTTAGCGAACCGACATGGGCTGGGGCTTCAGAACTTTATTAGTTCTTATATTTATATATATGGGCTGCAACTTCTGTTGAGCGTGGGCGAAATGGCGATAATTTTCGTCAAGGTTTTACGTTTTAGTGACGTGATTCTAGCTAGAAACGGGCTGCCCTGATTGGGGCATAGTAGTGTAGTAACTCCGACACACGCATGCGTACAACCAGAGGTGCCTCACGCATGCGCAGTCAAGCTGTGAGCCCAGATAAGGAAACCATCTATACACGAGTTCTAGCTACTTATTTAAGAGGCGTATTTTGCCGTGGGCAGTCCTTTACTGGCAGTCGCATGGATAGGACAGGTACACTGGCGTGACCATCTGGGCTTAAACGTGAGTATCTGTGAGTAGAGGGGATTGACGACCCTAACAGCTCGAGACTAATGATATGCATCTTACTCCGTTTGTATACATTTATTGTTTCAGCCCATTAATGTACGGTTGGATCATGCGCCTAGCCGAAGGAGTATCTATGTCCGACCAGTTAGGTAAGACTCCTGGGTAGCTAAGGTTTCCCCGTGCGGAGTAGTAATTTTTACGGGTGAGGTTCTCTGCCGATATTAGTGTTCTGCACTCTAGGTGAGATTCCCTCGCACTAGCCCATCAGATAGGAACTCAGATACCACTTACAATATGGGTGCTGTGAGGTGAAGAATTGTGTAAGATGCAATGTTCGGTTGTGGTGCCCACATGTATATTATGGATTTGAGTGCCTGCTTTAACGTGGGTAAGATGTGCACACGACTGTGGCACACATATGTTGTATCAAGTTTTACTGATAGACATCCCTACTGCTGTTTCTTTTTCTTTTTCCTAGATACTGGCCTGGAGCCCACTTTTCATCATCAACCTGTGACCACACTGAGGAACACAGTTTGTGGCCCAGAGCGGTATTGAGGGTATTTTATTATGTCTCACCAACCTTCACGTGCACTTAATTTTAACAATTTGGTCCTGACGAAGCGCCATCGACCTCTTATAGGCGGAAGAAGCGCGAAACATGTTGACCTATGACTGACCTATGACCTATGACCCCTGGGCATAGCGTGCCTCTAGGGTCATAACTTTTCAGCAGTCCAAAGCCTGCTAAGGGTACATCTAATAAAATTTGCACGGCTCGCCTGCCCCCCTCCACTAGCTGCCCTGGTGTCCCCTCGCAGAGCCTGCAGGGGCTGTACGCCCTGCTGTTGTCGTTAGTGTGGCTGCAGCTTGTGGCCGATACTGACCTGGAGCCCACTTTTCATCATCAACCTGTGACCACACTGAGGAACACAGTTTGTGGCCCAGAGCGGTATTGAGGATACTGACCTGGAGCCCACTTTTCATCATCAACCTGTGACCACACTGAGGAACACAGTTTGTGGCCCAGAGCGGTATTGAGGATACTGACCTGGAGCCCACTTTTCATCATCAACCTGTGACCACACTGAGGAACACAGTTTGTGGCCCAGAGCGGTATTGAGGGTATTTTATTATGTCTCACCAACCTTCACGTGCACTTAATTTTAACAATTTGGTCCTGACGAAGCGCCATCGACCTCTTATAGGCGGAAGAAGCGCGAAACATGTTGACCTATGACTGACCTATGACCTATGACCCCTGGGCATAGCGTGCCTCTAGGGTCATAACTTTTCAGCAGTCCAAAGCCTGCTAAGGGTACATCTAATAAAATTTGCTGCATGATGACCCTTTTTTACATATTTTTCACACCAACTAGCACGCACTTCATTTACCCTCCATCAACAACCCACTCCCCACACACCCACATGCACCATCCGGCGGTCCTCAAAAGATCTCCGACAAAGAGACCCTTCGCGGGGCCCGTAGGGAATTGCAGCGCCGGCCCTACGAGGAGCAACCGCCCGATGATGAAGCATGACACCCTTCGGGGTGTGTGAGGGCAATAGAGGACAAAGAGTGGTCTTCCAGTTTCATGAGTGGGTTTCCAATCTAGGAAATTTTCACACTCTGCTTTCCTTTTTTTCTTTTTTAGGGCTTGGTGACTTTTTGCACCCGCCCATAGGAACTGTGTCCTCTTGGTTTAGATATTTAAAAAAAATACAACATATTGTAATATTTTAATTTATTATATATATTTTTTATTTATTTTATTGCTGTATGTGTAAATATATGTATTTATATTTTTTTATGTTTTATTATTAAGTAAGTATATATATTATATTTTATATGTTTAATTTATTTTGACATTATATGTATTACTTATAATTTGAAACATTTTTAAATAATTTTAACTTTTTTTAAATTATATGTATTATTTACTTTATTTTACATTATTTTTTAAACATAAAAAAAGCAATATTTTTAACAACAATATTTTTTTTGCGTTGATTTTTTTGTACTGTCGATATTCTGTCAGTGATCCCCGCCCGCTTCACAGGTGAGGAAAGTGATCAGCCCACATGCACAGGTGCTGTCTGGAACTACAAAAAAAAAAAAGAGTGTATGTTCCCCCAGTGAGGGCACATGCTGAGGTGTCAAGGACCCCTGCAAGCATCCAGGGAATGGTGTTGGGGCAATCACCATTCCCAAAGATAACATCCTAGGTGCAGCAAGGTCACATTGCCTCGAGTGACTCACTCTCCCTCTATCCTGAGACACACCCTGGGCTTCCCACGCATACAGATTCATGCAGATGTGACTCCAGGGCACGGCAAAACACACACACCCTGTACAACGTCCCCACGTCCTTCAGTGGAGAGATGCACAGCCACTGCTCGCATCTTCACACTGTGTAGACCAGCTACAGCCCATGCAATCACCTGTGAGGGGCAGAACCACAAAGAAGGCACCCATACTATGCCGCAAGTCAGAGGAATAGCGCCATCCAGCGAGGATAACAGATTCCTTTGATCTGACAGCTGCCGCAAGACATCTATAGTAAGGCAGCGCTCATGCCCTGAGGTGCCCCACCACCAGAGTCCAGATGGCGGCTATCCCGGCAATTGAGCCATTCGTGGTTGATGGTGCACCATCGTCCCTAGCCCCAAAATGGAAGGATTGGACTGACCGTCTGCAGTTCTACTTTAAAGGGGCGGGCATTGCGCTAGATCGATGCTGTGCACTACTACTCAACCTAGGGGGAAAAGACATACACCGAATCTACAAGAGCCTGGTGGAAGCCACCCCTAAGACGTACATCACGCTCCTCAATGCCCTGAATGCCCTCTTTGAACCAATGGTGAACAGGGACTATGAACGTTTCATCTTTAGGCAAGCCCAGCAAGAAGCAGACAAATCACTTGATGCATTCCATGGACATCTGAAGGAGCTAGCCAGGACGTGCGGCTTCCAGGACGATCAAGTGGAGATCAGGGCTCAGATAATACAAAGCTGCTACTCAACGAAACACCAGGAAAACATACTTAAAGAATCGGGAAAGTCCCTACCCAACATTCTATCTGTGGGACGACCTAAGGAACTGGCGATCAAGTGGAGATCAGGGCTCAGATAATACAAAGCTGCTACTCAACGAAACACCAGGAAAACATACTTACAGAATCGGGAAAGTCCCTACCCAACATTCTATCTGTGGGACGACCTAAGGAACTGGCGAGGGCTAGAGCTTTACACATGGAAGCTGCGCTACACCATTGCATTAAAACTGAACAAGGCAATGTAGTCAAAGCCAAACTACACCATCCTCCAGCAAAATGCCCACAAGAGAGGCGGAAGGAGTGCGGCTACTGCGGTGGCACACTGCAACGGATGAACAAATGCTCGGCCAAGGGGAAGAGATGCTCGACCTATCGAAGGATAAATCGCCTTGCGGGAGTATGCAGATCCTCAAGAACACCTAAGGAGTCTGCACAAGTGGTGGAAGAAGCCCCGGACAGTTGAAGGACGGGGCCCTCCAGGTCCACGCGGGTTACATACAACCACCTAATATGCCTTCCAAAATGAAGAGTCGGTCAGACATTAGAGAATGTAATGTACATGTTTATTTCCAATACTCTGCAGTGGAGTCCAATCAGACTTTCACCCTAAGATGTCTGTCAAGGGACTGACTCCCCAATGTTTGCTAATACATGATAAACCATTTGGAGACTTCGGCCATGCCACTAGTGGAAAACTACCGGCCTGAGCCGGACACAAACAAAAGAGGCACAGAGATGAACTAAGACCTGCCAGATGGGTACATTTTATCGACAATCCGAGGATACTGTGCCGAATCTCAGCATCTCCTAACGTGGGAGCAGAGTTACACATTGAGAATGGTATGCAAAAGAAAATAAATGTTCATTAGTAAGTTGGGTAGCAACCTTGAACAGAAGAGAAAATACTAACGAAATACAGAGTTCTGCTGAGGCAACCAATTCTGAATACTAAGGCCTAGTGCGAGTGCTGCAGATCGGCGCATATAAATTCTCCCTGCTTCCACGGACAGAGTAAATCTACAGTCACACGCGCAATCACACCTCATACGCTAGGGCCCATCACACTAAATTCACACTATTACTCTATCCGCACTGAATATAGGAGAGAAAACCTAAACCAATCTGCATCTACAATGAGGTCAATGCGACCTTAATGACATTGCCTTGAGTCATGATTTTGAACATAAGAAATACATTTGAAACTCAATAAATGACAAGGAATAAACACCCGACACTGGAATTCAAACAAATGCTTGTTTATCTAAATTAATTCAAATGGAAAGTCAATCATTAGCAAAATCGTTATTCTCATAGTTACCTATTCTAGCTAAATGGGTCAGGACAGGTCTCTCGGCAAAGTCTCTCGAGCCGCCGTCCTCAGCATAGGAAACGTCCAAACGCGATGACCACAAGGAAAGAACGAACCAACGAACGAACGTGGACCCTCTCTAGTCTAACATATTTATAGAGAAAGTTTCAAATAAAAGTTACAAACAAATGTTAGATATCCGTTGAGCCACTGAACAGAGCGAACAGGAAAGGAAGTCTCTTGGTTACATTTAGAAAACCTCCGCTCAGGAAAAATCACAAAAATAAAAAGACGGAAGAAGGAAACTCGAGTTTGCAAATGTTTCTTTCGTAAATGCTCTTCCTTGAGCAGAGCCACCGCAGACTGGTCATTGTTCATTGTGGCTTTATCCTTGTCCAAGGACAGCTGGAATCGTTCCCGGAACTGCTGTCCTCACGGAAAACTTTCTAACCAGGCAAAGGCTGTGGTCAGGTGACTCTCGACCATGTTCAGCAAGGCCTCTCATCAAAATTCGATCACTCGAGCGCAGGCTGTAAATGGCAGCCATCTTGTTTTAGGCCAAAACGGACCATCTTAAAACAACGTTACCACATCATAATGATTGTACAGTGTTAAACCCCACTAATACCCTTATGTGTATGTACTTCTCTAGCCTTCTGCAACACAATAAAGCATTAGTACACGTTATTTTAAACACATGAACACAAAACAAATAGCACTTTTACGATACTTATTTAGTAAAACCGCACATTATTATTAAGCAACATATATGCATCCCATGTGTAGTTTCTCTCATTAGTAATGTTGGTTAATCCGGACAAAAACAAACTATTAATTAGTCGTTACATATTAGTAGTTTTAAATCATAACATATAGACGAAACTGGAGCTTAAAACTCAATAAATTTTCAACAGAAAACTCTGCTCCAGCACGAGCACAACCCGAGCAGTCTAATATGGATTACGAAATACAAAATGGAGTTACACATATACGAAAGCTTGCGTGTTACACAGGACACCTCAGTGGGTTATATAACATGAACACATATGGCATCTATTTAGCCACATAATGTTAACCTAATATAGCATAGACAAGTGACTGACATTGGGAGGGGAATTTAAACCTAACACAGTGAGGACCTGGATGGCGCCACCAGAGAATATGCCATGCACTACGTGATGGCAGTGGACCAACATTCCCTGAAGCCGCACCGGCTACCAAAATGCCAAGTCCAGCTCCATCACCAGAATGTCAAGGCCACCAACAACACGGGAGCCTCAATTGAGCTCATGGCAGAAAATATGTACCGGTCTTTGGATCCAAGCCCCCCACTACATGAAGCCAAACTTAGTGCTTTTGCATACGGGCAGAAGACAACCATCCCACTTATTGGGTTTTTCCAGATAGAAATCCAGCACTAAGACCTGACCATATCCACCACTGTTTACTTATCAGAAAAAGGACATGGGATGCTAGTCAGCGAAACCACCGCTGAAACACTTAAGTTAATATAATTTGCGTTCACAGTGCAGGAGGAGGCAATTTTGACAATTCTGGATGAATTCTGAGACATATTCCAGGGCATAGGATGCCTTAAAGGAAAGGAGGTTTCACTCACATAGATCGATCAGTCCAGCCAGTGACACTGAGACATTGGCGCATAGCGTTTACCTCAGGCAAAAGGTAGAGGAGGAGCTAGAAGAATTGGAGCGACAAGGCATCATCGAGAAAGTCACCGGGCCTACTCCCTGGGTGTCCCCGATTGTAGCTGCAAGGAAGCTGAAGCAGGCAGGGCAGGTGCACATCTGCGTGGACATGCACCTCCCAAATACCTCAATCAAAAGAGAACTTCACATCACCCCCACTAATGACAACATTCTGGGGGAGCTGAACGGAGCGGTGTGGTTCTCGAAAATGTATCTACACTCAGGATACCACCAGCTGCCGCTACACCCAGACTCCCGCTATGTCACTATATTCTCGACATACATCGGCCTTTGGAGATACTTTGGGATCTCCAGTGCCACTGAGGTGTTCTAAAACACCATAACGGAAGCTCTAAGTGGGCTCCCCGGGGTCTTTAACGTCAGTGACAATATACTGGTGCATGCAAAGTCACTCAAAGATCACCATCAGTGTCTCAGAGAGGTTTTTTAATGAATACGTGAGTCTAATTTGACGCTACATCGGGAAAAGTGCAAATTGCTGCAGAAACAGATCAGCTTCTTTGGCTATACCTACTCAGACAAAGGAATGGCCCCAGATCAGGACAAGATGTGGGACATCCAGGAAGCCCCAGCGAATATAGGTCTTTGTCCCGCAGTCTTTTTTCCTGCATGGAATCACAACGTGGTCGTTACAACGACCGCGTTGTGATTCCACATACCATTACTCCACAAGTCGGAACAACGACTTGCGGAGGGGGGGGCGCTGGATGTTGGAATAGTAGAATAGTATAATTTACTATTCCAACTCCAGTCTGTGCGGACACTAGGGAAGGTGTTGGATGTTAAATCCAACACCCCCCAAACCCCCGCAAGACGTTCCGACTTGCGGAGTAATGGTATGCGTTGTGATTCCATGCGGGAAAAAAGTTTTGTCATAAACGTTGATTACCAGCCCCAGCACCTTCTAACGTTTCCGAGAGGTGAAGCTTTCTCCGAATGGTCAACTTCTTCATCTTGGACCTGACTAATCTCACACACCCCCTTCGGGAACTCATGAAATCCCCCATCAGGTGGCAATGGGGGCTTCAACCAATCCTTCACGAAGACCAAAGAAGCACTTTCTTCAGAGACCACGTTGTTGTATTTCAACCCTTTGCTGCCCACCAATGTTGCTGTAGATGCCAGCCACTTCGGACTAGGAGCAGTACTAACACAGCAACAAGCAGGTGAGAACTGGGCCCCCGTAGCCTATGACAGTCGCTCCCTGACAGACATCGAACACCGATACTCCCAGATTAAATGGGAGCCGATTGCAATCCACTGGGCATGCCAGCATATTTTTACATATATGCCTATGGACACCCATTCACCATTTCCATGAATCACAAACCGCTCCTATCCCTGTTTCAGGGTTTAGCATCAAAACCTCACCCAATGATTGAGAAGTGGATCCTCCAATTGCAAGGATATTACTTCAAACTAGATTACAAACCAGGAGCATCCAACCAACCCTGCCGACTATTTATCAAGGCATCACCTAGCCGCCACTGCAGAAGAAAGGGTGGAAGCTGAAGACACGGAAGAGTACGTACGGATTGTGACGGAGCGATCATCCCCTCTCCTGATGGGATTAGATTTGCTAGTTGAATCAACCAAGAAATACAAATGCCTGCAACTTGCTTTTGCTGCCATCAGAGCCAATGACTGGCGCCCTGTCATAGCAATCCTGACCCGAAGGACACTGCAGGCCAAAGAGATTCCAGGAGTCGCTGATACATGTGCAAGAGGAACTGTCTACAGACATCAGTGGTTGTCTCTTGAGAGGGCCCAGCCTAGTTATTCTATCAAGCCTCACATCGCAGGCAGTGCAACTGGCCCATCGCAGACATCAGGGCATCGTCAAGACCAAGAGCCGACTGAGAGTGAAGGTGTGGTTTCCAGGAATGGACAAGATGGTCAAGCAAGTGATCAACTCGTGCCAATTGTTCCAAGTCTCTGGAAATCCAGAACAATCAACCCTGGTCATTACTGAGGACAACCCACAGCGACTGTGGGAGACTGTGAGCATGGATTTTGAACATCTCCCAGACAGACAATACATATTCGTCGTCATTGATGACTGCTCAAAATATCCCAAACTAGAGATCGTTGGAAGCTAAACTGCTGCTGAAGTCATCACCAAAGTCGAGAAGTTCATTGCAACCCATGGATTCCTTAAAGTGGTGAAGACCGGCAATAGACCGCTGTTTCACGGACAGGAATTTGCTGACTATCTCCATTCCTGGGGCACACATCATTGAAAGGTAACACCAAGATGGCCTCAAGCCAATTGCTCACGCAGAAGAATCATCAGTGTAATGAAATATCGAAAGTTTCTTGAGCGAGTACAAGCTGACATCCCATGTCACGACAGAGAGAGCCCCAGGATATGCCAGCATGGGGTTGGTGATGCAGGACAACATCCTGCATCATACCGACTGGACCCCGTCACCCATCGCTGATCCCTGAGTTCTAAGAAAAAGGGCTGTCATGAACGTCCAATCCAGTAAAAGGCGAAAGGCCAAGGTATCAGCCATCTGTTAAGGGGACTTGGTATATATCAAACACAGACACCCTGGAAGAAAGTTCCGCCTCCTCTTTGAACACCGTCTTTGGCCAGTCCCACGACAGAGAGGAACCATAGTCACAGCACGCCGAGGAGAGGAGGAAGTCACCAGAAATATATCATTTTTTAGGAGAGTGCACGATTTGACAATGGCCTCAGATGTCTCCGATGGTGCCGCCCACAGGGATAATGGCGGTACAACTCCAAACACCCCTTTTCTGAGCACTGGCAACACTCCAAGGAGACTCCAGCTGGAGGAGACTGGTCCGGAATGTTCCAAGGCTACCCTGTGCCAACACTGAAACCCCGGGGTACCCACTGCAGGTACCAGCGGCAATACAGCTCCTTAGTCTCGGCTGGCAAACTTCCTGATGTGATGGATGTGAGAGGAACAGCTTGAGTCGACGGACTGGTAACTGTATACACGTCCAACTATGGACACTGTGGTCAGACGTTACACCTGGTATCTTTGGCTATTTTGATATGTTTTCAATTTTTGGTTATGTGTTTTATTGTTAAAGATAAGGAGGAATATAATGTTTTGTAGTGTGATGACAGGGGATGACTAAATGAGTCACCCACCTGTGTCGTACAGTTGGATCGCCCCGCTCTTGATGTAATGCCCCGGAGTAAGGAAAAATAAAGGGTGTGGCAGCAAGTCAGTTGGGCCTTCGTATGCAGACAGGGATTCTACATCCACTACGTTGGTACTATACATCCGCGGACCGACTGTAAATTCTCAGTTTCTCAAGCTAGGTGGTATATATGTAAAAATTATGGAAAAGATCCCTGTGACGTATTGTAGAAATCTTGAAAACACCTCTGAAGTCTGTCTGATTCAAACCAAGTATGTATCTGTGAAGACCTGAAAACATTTCTATTCACGCAAGCTTTCTTGGTCTGACCTAGGTCTCAAGGGACACTTCACCCTCCATGGGGGATTGGATTACTCTCATATATATATATAGTGCTGCTCATTGCTGCTTTCTTTAAAGAAAGATACGAATGTCTCATCATAAGAGGTCAGTGATTTCCAATGAGAGCAGAACCCTGTGGCTGGCCCCATCTTGAATTATGAGATATTTCAGGCCTCTTATGATTAACCTGTAGGTTCCGGCTGATAAAAGCCAAAATCTCTGAGGGGGAAACTCCAGTATAGAATGAAGAATTAAAGGGGGACAGTGACGTGCAATAACTGGTTCTACCAGTAGTTCCTGATCTCTCACACGATTCTTAGGGTTCAGTTTACAACCTTCCTTAATTCTGAAGGCTCAGAGTTAATGGGAACTGCAACAGTGCACAAAAACAACCCGGCACATTGCCTAGGATACAAAGGGATTACTGGCATTACTGTGCCAATGCATATAGGATGCGAGTTGTGCTTATTAGAGTTGTGGTGGAATTATAATACCTATTGTTTCCCAACAAAGTTACTCTGCCCTTCCATTACAGTGAACATTGAAAACACTCGGGTTGCTTGAAAATCGTGTTCGACTGCTGCTATGTTTATGGATTGACACATTTCAACAATCGCTGCAGTGAGGTGCCAAAAAGCAATTTCAGAAGTTGCCAAATACGTTCTTGCAATTCAAACAATATTCTCACATTTCAGATGCTATGGAGCCTGGTCATATTTCGTAGAGCATAATGCATGACTTTTATGCAGCTCTCCATGTTACAGTTTGATGAGATATTTTTCTTGAGGCGAGATTGTGGAGCGTATAAATCCATTTAAAGTTAATGTGCATTATGGGGCAAATCAATCTGTTTTGAATTAATGCGTATTATGGCGGGTTCTTAGGCAGGCAGTGCCCATTAGCTGACCCAGAAATATGCAATGATTTGCATATTTACAGTGCACGGACTTCTTTGTATATAAAATCTTTAAGGATTCACCGAATGCAGCACAGTAAAACGACCCCGGCACATAACTTGCAGCAGCATGTTTAAATTTGTTCTGAGGAAAAAAAGCTTTTAAAGTGCAAAACATTAAACATTCAAATGCAGCATAAATGAAGACCAACCAAGGAGTTCATTACATTTTATGGAAACGCAGTTCAAAGACTCTAAATTTAACAATTAAAAAGGCACTGGGGAAAAACGTAATGTTCCAAGATGGTACACTAAAATGGCTGTTTCTGCTTTTTACTTTATTCTGAAAGTGTCAAGCATTTAATTTCCAGCTTTAAAATTAGCAGTTGCCTTTGCATGAGGGACAAGCAATTGTGAAAACAATCCTGTTGTGGCAAGTAATGAAAAAAGTAAAATTAGGAGTTGATAATAAATTTAAAAAGAATGTTCTGAATGCATGCCATTAACTGCTGGATAGAAGTACTTTATGTGCAAACTCAAAGAGTGTTTCTTTTTACTAACTACCGAAAAATCATTCTGAATCTCAAGAAGAAATGTTTAAAAAATGGGGGGTATTTAGTTAACATGTTAGCTTAAAATCTAAAGCTATATCCATTGTCAATAGTTCCTTTAATGATAGTAAATGCAATTATTGGACGATGGTAAATATAATTGCTCGAGAAAGTCAACTAACCTGGTGTAGATGTATACCTCACACAGTGTGTTAGAGAGTTTGACAAATAATCAGGAAGTAGGGAGTTAACAATAAAAACAAAAAACATTGCATAAAGTCAATTATCTTTACTAGTGCCTATGAACCCATTTACAGTGTTCAACGTGAAAAACAATCCCACAAGAAGCAGCAACACAACTTGCACCTAAAGTACTGTTCCTTACCAAAGTGGCTCCATCTGAAGACAATCTTACCAGGAGAAACGCTCCAGTGAAGAATCCACTTCAAAGAGCGGGTATATTCCCAGAGTCCAAGATCTAGGAACCAATTGACTTTGATGGTGGTAGATATGATTTACTCTTGTGATATTCCAGGATAAAGCCTTGGGTACCCTTGAGTTACACCTGACTTACTGCTGGAACTGCTGGAACTCAGTTGAAAGCCAGGAGTACAATGGGAGTATGTAAAATCAAAAATGGGTGAATCAGAACTATAGTGTCCAGAGATGCTTGGTGTTTCCAACTTTCCGCACATGTTAGGAAAACTATACTTACTAGTCATTTTGTTTTAGAATGCTACGTTTGTGGACTTTCACAAGGTAACTTTGCCAGTCATCATTGCGGATCACTGAACCCAGATCAAAAAAATCACCCTCCATCATTTCTGGCAGAAGAAATCAGCCAATCAAAGCTGTTGCTACAAAACAAAATTATAAACAAATAAACAGTATTCTCTAAAATACTTGTCCAGCTAAAATAAAAAAAGATTGACATTTATAGAGAATAAAATAAATTACTAACACAAACTCCATGTAAAACGTCCAATACACCTTACATTAATAACTGCAACAGAATAGCACTGCCTTAGTAAATCTAGTACACACAATACTAGTGAATGAAAAAAATCATCTTTGTTCTATTTAAAAATGACAGGCTACATATCAACGCAGGTCTTACAAACTCTTCCATGTGGAGTTCCTTCAGCGTACAAAAAAGAAAATGTTCATGCTTGTCTGAATATGGATACATTTCTGAATATTTATCAATAAGTGCTTTGGGCAGGAATGCATTTCGCTTTGGGGTTTGTATTAAAACAAGTAAAACAAGAGATTACTCTTCTGGACTCTATCAAAGAGTCGTTTAAAGAAAGTTTAGCAGCATAAGCTAATAAAAGATTCTTTGTTTTGGTTTGGAACTTTAGTTAATATTATGGTTTCATACTCATCAGTTATTGATTCTGTATGCTAATGTCCAGTCTCTGGTAGCCCAGCTTTTTACCAGAAATCTACCCATTCTTTAGCGATGGCATGCAAGATCGTGATTATTTTGTTTAGTTATTCAGCTGCCTGAGCTTGATCCTTTAGGGGCACACATATGACATTGTAATGCTATTAGAGTTTCTTAGAAACTAGATAAGCTATTAAGCTATCTTGTTTTTCTCTGGAAGCATCATAGATGGGGAGGGGGATACAGTAATTAACCTCATTGGAATGTTAGGTCTGGCTTGATAGTGCAACCTTTACCTGATATTTAAACGTGCACCTATATTGTTCTGTAGTTCTTTGCTTCCATGCTAATACATATCAATTTCTATGCTTCACATTACCATGCAAAATTCCTTTAATGCTATACTTATTGACCTTAGCAGTGCTTGTTCTTCTGATTTTGCCATAGAGTGGATATTTTAGACCAGGCTTGGTTACTAGATTCTGGATCTAGGAGGGCCATAAATGGGCATGGATGGGCCATGAAGAAGCATAGATCAGTGGGTAAAATTCACACTCTTCTTACCTTTCCTGCTAGCTAGTTGCATTTCATTTACACGATCTGGGCATATTTTCCCATTCTCTGTGCTATCCATTCTGGCTGTATATTTGCGCACTCATTGTTTCACGCTCTAGCCCCCAATTTGTTGAGACAGGGCATCTATTTAGTCTTGCCCACTCTGCTGCAGCTTGTTTGACAACTGGTGTGAAATTAAATTGGGAAAATAATGAATACATTTGGTATGTGATGAGTACATCAATTGCTAGTGGTCTCAGGCATGATCTGCTTCTAGTATTCACTTTCTGCTGTTAGTTCTTACAATTTATTTTTGAGTGAAATTCAGTGCAAACTCTTTTTGCCTCACCTACTGTTCGGTCTTGTGTTTGTTTCCACAAACCATGCAGAATCTTTCCATTCTCACCCATTAACCTCCCAAGATGCTGTGCCAACCAGCCACGTTTTGATAAAGACTAGGAAACTTGAGGTGGTGTAGATCACCTTATCTATAGTTCCAAGGAATTACCCATGCTGTTTATCCATATGATATTATTTCAGATTCTTCTAAAAGTCCTCTAAAATCTCGCGCAAAATACAGCAGTGTTCCGCTGTTACAATTGTCACCCTACTTAACTTTCTATGCCATATTCTGTGCACAATCTAAATGCTGTGTTGTGTAGTGTGACATCAGTGTTGAAAACATCGTCACCAGATTGCTGATTTCAGTCAATCTCATAATCTTTACCTCTGTTTTGTAACTGAGTCTTAGTTTCAGGAAAAGTCAGTACACACATTGTATGAACTATTACCAGTTATCTATCAGCTCTTGAGAGTTGATCGACCTAATTACCTTGGGGACAGGGTCACCATTATTTATAAGAATATCAAAATCTTTTCAAAGATCTTCTCAAGGTGAAGCTTTTGTCTGTGAATGCAGAATTAGGAACACAAGATAAAGCTTTCATTTTGTAAACCCCCTCAATTCTCTGCCACAGTCTTGCCTTCTATTATAGAAGATATAGGAAACGCACCCCTTGATAATGATTAATCCATTATTCTGGGCAACTTCGGCTATCAACTAGGAAGCCTGGTTGGTGTTAACCATTTCGTTTTAAAACACCTCAAGCTTTGCAATATAAATCTAATGAGTTGTCACTCAATCCATCTTTCAGACCTTTGTGCATTGTTAGCATGGTTAGACCACTATGGAGTCCCTTTCACACACAAAATACCCAGAACATGAAAAACAATCAAAGGAAAGTCATAAAAGACAGGCATTGGAGATCACTTTCAATCCAAGTTGCATCCATCTCTGCCTCCAGCCCTATTAAAGTTAATCCAAATGCTATAAATAATGCTTTAATAGGTTTTAACCAGAATCAAAAACATTTCATCAACATAACCCATTGCATCAGGCAGACATATAAAAATATCTTTCTCACAAGACCAACCCGGTAAGCCAGAAAGAATAAAGGAACTCATGGTCAAATGACAAACAGCTTCATATCACGGCAAATTGTCCCATGAAAACAATACATTTCTTTTGCTGAACAAAACTTCCGTTTCATCTCCATTATGCTAGGAACCTGCACATCGAAAGAGATCTTCAGTGTTAATGTAGAAATTGCATCTCTTCTAACATATAACCAATCTGAGCCTTGGCAAGCTCTGTCTATCAAACCGTAGAAGTTCTCTGCCACCACAATGAATAACAGCAATCCCAGATTGAGAAGGAAACCTTCCTCATTACCAAGGTTTCACTTTCCCATGTGTTAGGGCAAAACCAAAACAAACTCACCAAGTTTGCAGACTTCACCTGCGTAAGTAGTTAAGATTATCTCACCTAAAAGGTCTTCCAGCTCTCTGGAAATATATCTGCCCAGCTTTCATATTGAAGCTATCCAGTCCCTTCTGATGTAAGGGGAGCAGTCCCAGTGGTGGCAGGGACAAGAGGTAAGTCACCTTGCTTTCTTATTGACACTACTGTATCTGTTAAGCGAGAGAGATATCCTGCCCATCACCTCCCTGCCTATGGCATTTTGCCACCTAAAACTGCAGGGTGGTCTATTTCCCACTGCAGTGTAGGCAGCAAAATGTGTGTATGCCTCAGTTAACAGTGCAGCACAAAGTCAGCAACGTATACAAACTTAAGACCAGTTGTGTTTCCTAGTGGCCAGTCAGTTACCTACTAGCACTTTACTTTATCATTCTTTCTCTCCCCAACCTACCCAAAAAATGTGAATCCCACCTCAGCATGTACCATATTTTTCTGCCCAATTAACCTATTTTTCATGGCTTCCATTACGGATTTACAGTTCCAAGTTTTTCCTTCCGGCAACCAATGAGACTAAAGAAAAGTGACACCCAACCATTCCATAGCTGAATCTCTACCTAGCTCAATCGCTATCTTCCCGTAGACTAATTTTTCCCACTCCCCAATGAACACATTTGTTGAAAATAATTTGTGGTGGAGACCAGGGCTTAATATGCAACTAGGGGCCTAATTTAGAGTTTGGCAGACAGGATACTCTCTGATAAACTTGACAAATAAAATATATCCTGTTCACTGTACTACTGTGCATAATTTATATTCTATGCACTGCCTACTGTAATATGGTGGTTGGGATATCGTTATCCACCACATGAGTGATGCAGTATTCCATCTGCCAGTCTCTATCAGCTCCTATATTTGGACACAGGGTACAACTGAAGATGGAGTAGAAGAGGAGCAGGGTCATTGGAACTAACAATAATATGATGATAATAATAACCTGCCATTACAGCTGCTCTGAAAACATGCAGCAGAATAGTAGACCTGTCCACATGGCTCTAATAATGATTCACAGATAGTCAAGAAATTATGCAGCATATATATGCTTTACTCGTGGCAGCTAATTACCTACTAGCAGTCACCAGTAGGTAGTTACAGTTAGGACCTATTATCCATAGGAAATCCGCAACATTCTATTTAGAATAACTTTGGCGCCGGTTGACGAATCTTCGTGAAATTTTCAAAACTCGTGGCCCGCTCCGGTCTGCTCCTATCCAGAAAGTCTCGGGGCGATTCGTCAAGTGGGGGCCGAGAAAAATGGGGGTCCCAAAACGTGTTTTCCTCATGCAATTTTCCATAGGGACCTTTAGTCGCAGCTACAGCCCGAACTGCTCAACGGAATTACCCCAAATTTAGCAGAAAGGTAGACCTTGGTTCAGAGTCGTGCCTTTTGCTTAAATGGTGTAAATCCGTTCAGTAGTTCCTGAGAAAATCAAAAGTAAAATCACATATATACCTGGGCGGAGCCTAACCACACATCTCATCGTGAGATCTGATTGGCTGTCAGCACTTCAACCAAGAAGTGTTGGCAGCCATCTTGGGACCAATATACATGATAGCACCTCATTAAAAAGCATTGCAGTTAATAGAAGGTTTTACGACTTTAGTTACATTATAAATCATTTGTTGATGGTACCATACATTTTAAGAATTGTGGTATGTTCTAAGGTGATTTTACCATGTGAAAAGCTTTCTGCTGGGATATCATGAATCATGTTTGAGAGAAAACTATTTTCTCATGCTGTTCCCACAGAGGTTTGGAAGGTGATCTATAAGCTAAACTGAGAGCATATTTTCTGTAAATTCACATTATCTTTCTCAGTCATGTGAGAATGAAGGCTGGCATTCTCAGTAAAACATGTACATCCAACAAGGGCAGATTCCTTTGTGTTCTACTGCAGCTTCCCAGAGTGTTCCGAAGAACAAATAGAGCGCTAACAGTCCTACTTATGACAAACGTATGGCACACCTGAAGCCATCTTGATTGGAATAAAGTGGTAACTCTTAAAACATTTAATTTAAAAAGGAACAAAATGGGGGTGCATTTTGCCATAGAAAGAATGATTAGTGCTGCAGAAAGAAAATTTAGGGCACATTTTGAGTGACTTCTCAAATCCTCTTCTATTCCATAAAAACATTCTGACATGCAGACTGAAACATGCACTTTCAATACCAGCAGCAGACTTTCCTGGTGAGCAGTAGCTTTACTACAGTGATCTAATGAGCAACTAGAGTGCTAACATTCTGAATTTATGGCAAATGTGTGACACATCTGAATGCCTTCTTGATGAAATCAATGTAAAAAACAGAAAGTATTCCTACTGAGGAGACTGTAGTAAATGAGGAAATTAGGAAACTTCATAACAAATAAGTCTCCCAAGATGGCCACCAGAGACAAAAGAGCCCAAATGTAGCACAAATATCACCCAGATGTAGCCCAAGTATAGCCCAATGACAGAATGTCCCACAGTGTTCTAAAGAACAACTAGAGCGTTAACAGTCTTACTTATGACAAAAGTATGGCACACCTGAAGCCATCTTGATTGGAATAAATTGGTAACACTTAAAACATTTAATTTGCAAAGGAACAAAATGAGGTGGTTCATTTTGCCATAGAAATTATGATTAGTGCTGCAGAAAGAAAAATTAGGGCACATTTTGACTTCTCAAATCCTCTTCTACTTCATTAAAAAATTCTGACATGCAGACTGAAACATGCACTTTTAATACCAGCAGCAGACTTCCCTGGTGAGCAGTAGTTTAACCACAGTGAGCTAATGAGCAACTAGAGTGCTACCATTCAGAAACTATGGCAAATGTGTGCCACATCTGAATGCCTGCTTGATGGAACCAAAGTAAACAAGCATTGAAAACGCAGTTTTGCTGACCTGGTTCTCTGCCTCTAGAGCAGCTCTGCTGGCCTGGTTCTATGGCTCTAAAGCAGCTCTGCTGACCTGGTTCTCTGACTCTAGAGCATTTCTGCTGACCTGGTTCTCTGGCTCTAAAGCAGTTCTGTTGACCTGGTTCTCTCCTTCTAAAGCAGCTCTGCTGACCTGGTTTCTCTGGCTCTATAACAGCTCTGCTGACCTGGTTCTCGACCTCTAGAGCAGCTCTGCTGACCTGGGTCTCTCCCTCTAAAGCAGCTCTACTGACCTGGTTTCTCTGGCTCTAAAGCAGCTCTGATGACCTGGTTCTCTGGCTCTAAAGCAGCTCTGCTGACCTGGTTCTATGGCTCTAAAGCGGCTCTGCTGACTTGGTTATCTGGCTGTAGAGCAGCTCTGCTGACCTGGTTCTCTCCGTCTAGAGCAGCTCTTCTGACCTGGTTCTCTCCCTCTAAAGCAGATCTACTGACCTGGTTTCTCTGGCTCTAAAGCAGCTCTGATGACCTGGTTCTCTGGCTCTAAAGCAGCTCTGCTGACCTGGTTCTATGGCTCTAAAGCGGCTCTGCTGACTTGGTTATCTGGCTGTAGAGCAGCTCTGCTGACTTGGTTCTCTGGCTCTAAATCAGTTCTGCTGACCTGGTTCTCTGGCTCTAAAGCAGCTCTTCTGGTCTGGTTCTCTGCCTCTAAAGCAGCTCTGCTGACCTGGTTCTCTCCCTCTAAAGCAGCTCTGCTGACCTGGTTTCTCTGGCTCTACAGCAGCTCTGCTAACCTGGTTCTCTGGCTCTAGAGCAGCTCTGCTGACCTAGTTCTTAGGCTCTAGAGCAGCTCTGCTGACCTGGTTCTCTGGCTCTACAACAGCTCTGATGACCTGGTTCTCTTGACTAAAGCAGCTCTGCTGACCCGGTTCTATGGCTCTAAAGCAGTTCTGCTGACCTGGTTCTCTGGCTCTCGAGCAGCTCTGCCTACCTGGTCACTTGGCTCTAAAGCAGCTCCGCTGACCTGGTTCTCTCACTCTAAAACAGCTCTGCTGACCTAGTTCTCTCGCTCTAAAGCAGCACAACTGACCTACTTTCTATGGCTCTACAGCAGCTCTGTTGACCTGGTTCTCTGGCTCTAGAGCAGCTCTGTTGACCCGGTTCTTCAGCTCTAGAGCAGCTCTGCTGACCTGGTTCTCTGGCTCTAGAGCAGCTCTGCTGACCTGGTTCATTGGCTCTAAAGAAGCTCTGCTGGCCTGGTTCTCTCCCTCTAAAGCAGCTCTGCTTACCTGGTTTCTCTGGCTCTGGAGCAACTCTGATGACCTGGTTTTCTGGCTCTAAAGCAGCTCTGCTGACCTGGTTCTCTGCCTCTAGAGCAGCTCTGCTGACCTGGTTCTCTGGCTCTAAAGCAGCTCTGCTGACCTGGTTCTATGGATCGAAAGCAGCTCTGCTGACCTGGTTCTCTGGCTCTAAAGCAGCTCTGCTGACCTGGTTCTCTCTCTCTAGAGCAGCTCTGTTGACCTGGTTCTCTGGCTCTAAAGCAGCTCTGCTGACCTGTTTTTCTCCCTCTAAAGAGCTCTGCTGACCTGGTTCTCTGGCTCTAAAGCCGTTCTGCTGACCTGGTTCTCTGCCTCTAGAGCAGCTCTGCTGACCTGGTTCTATGGCTCTAAAGCAGCTCTGCTGTCCTGGTTCTGTGGCTCTAAAGCAGCTCTGCTGACCTGGTTCTCTCCATCTAAAGCAGCTCTGCTGACCTGGTTTCGCTGTCTCTAGAGCAGCTCTGCTGACCTGGTTCTCTGGCTCTAAAGCAGCTCTGCTGACCTGGTTCTATGGATCGAAAGCAGCTCTGCTGACCTGGTTCTCTGGCTCTAAAGCAGCTCTGCTGACCTGGTTCTCTCTCTCTAGAGCAGCTCTGTTGACCTGGTTCTCTGGCTCTAAAGCAGCTCTGCTGACCTGTTTTTCTCCCTCTAAAGAGCTCTGCTGACCTGGTTCTCTGGCTCTAAAGCCGTTCTGCTGACCTGGTTCTCTGCCTCTAGAGCAGCTCTGCTGACCTGGTTCTATGGCTCTAAAGCAGCTCTGCTGTCCTGGTTCTGTGGCTCTAAAGCAGCTCTGCTGACCTGGTTCTCTCCATCTAAAGCAGCTCTGCTGACCTGGTTCTCTCCCTCTAAAGCAGCTCTGCTAACCTGGTTTCACTGGCCCTAGAGCACCTGGTTCTATGGCTCTAAAGCGGCTCTGCTGACTTGGTTATCTGGCTGTAGAGCAGCTCTGCTGACCTGGTTCTCTCCCTCTAGAGCAGCTCTTCTGACCTGGTTCTCTCCCTCTAAAGCAGCTCTACTGACCTGGTTTCTCTGGCTCTAAAGCAGCTCTGATGACCTGGTTCTCTGGCTCTAAAGCAGCTCTGCTGACCTGGTTCTATGGCTCTAAAGCAGCTCTGCTGACCTGGTTCTCTGCCTCTAGAGCAGCTCTGCTGACCTGGTTCTCTGGCTCTAAATCAGTTCTGCTGACCTGGTTCTATGGCTCAAAAGCAGCTCTGCTGACCTGGTTCTATGGCTCAAAAGCAACTCTGCTGACCTGGTTCTCTGGCTCTAGAGCAGCTCTGCTGACCTGCATCTCTGGCTCTAAAGCAGCTTTGCTGAACTGGTTCTCTCCCTCTAAAGAGCACTGCTGACCTGGTTCTCTGGCTCTAACGCAGTTTTGCTGACCTGGTTCTCTGCCTCTAGAGCAGCTCTGCTGGCCTGGTTCTATGGCTCTAAAGCAGCTCTGCTGACCTGGTTCTCTGACTCTAGAGCATTTCTGCTGACCTGGTTCTCTGGCACTCGAGCTGCTCTGCTGACCTGGTCCCTTGGCTCTAAAGCAGCTCTGCTGACCTGGTTCTCTCGCTCTAAAGCAGCTCTACTGACCTGGTTTCCCTGGCTCTTCAGCAGCTTTGCTGACCTGGTTCTCTGGCTCTAGACCAGCTCTGCTGACCTGGTTCTCTGGATCTAAAGCAGCTCTGCTGTCCTGGTTCTATGGCTCTAAAGCAGCTCTGCCGACCTGGTTTCTCTGGCTCTAGAGCAGCTCTGCTGACCTGGTTCTCTGGCTCTAGAGCAGCTCTGCTGACCTGCATCTCTGGCTCTAAAGCAGCTTTGCTGAACTGGTTCTCTCCCTCTAAAGAGCACTGCTGACCTGGTTCTCTGGCTCTAACGCAGTTTTGCTGACCTGGTTCTCTGCCTCTAGAGCAGCTCTGCTGGCCTGGTTCTATGGCTCTAAAGCAGCTCTGCTGACCTGGTTCTCTGACTCTAGAGCATTTCTGCTGACCTGGTTCTCTGGCTCTAAAGCAGTTCTGTTGACCTGGTTCTCTCCTTCTAAAGCAGCTCTGCTGACCTGGTTTCTCTGGCTCTATAACAGCTCTGCTGACCTGGTTCTCGACCTCTAGAGCAGCTCTGCTGACCTGGGTCTCTCCCTCTAAAGCAGCTCTACTGACCTGGTTTCTCTGGCTCTAAAGCAGCTCTGATGACCTGGTTCTCTGGCTCTAATGCAGCTCTGCTGACCTGGTTCTATGGCTCTAAAGCGGCTCTGCTGACTTGGTTATCTGGCTGTAGAGCAGCTCTGCTGACCTGGTTCTCTCCCTCTAGAGCAGCTCTTCTGACCTGGTTCTCTCCCTCTAAAGCAGCTCTACTGACCTGGTTTCTCTGGCTCTAAAGCAGCTCTGATGACCTGGTTCTCTGGCTCTAAAGCAGCTCTGCTGACCTGGTTCTATGGCTCTAAAGCGGCTCTGCTGACTTGGTTATCTGGCTGTAGAGCAGCTCTGCTGACCTGGTTCTCTGGCTCTAAATCAGTTCTGCTGACCTGGTTCTCTGGCTCTAAAGCAGCTCTTCTGGTCTGGTTCTCTGCCTCTAAAGCAGCTCTGCTGACCTGGTTCTCTCCCTCTAAAGCAGCTCTGCTGACCTGGTTTCTCTGGCTCTACAGCAGCTCTGCTAACCTGGTTCTCTGGCTCTAGAGCAGCTCTGCTGACCTAGTTCTTAGGCTCTAGAGCAGCTCTGCTGACCTGGTTCTCTGGCTCTTCAACAGCTCTGATGACCTGGTTCTCTTGACTAAAGCAGCTCTGCTGACCCGGTTCTATGGCTCTAAAGCAGTTCTGCTGACCTGGTTCTCTGGCTCTCGAGCAGCTCTGCCTACCTGGTCACTTGGCTCTAAAGCAGCTCCGCTGACCTGGTTCTCTCACTCTAAAACAGATCTGCTGACCTAGTTCTCTCGCTCTAAAGCAGCACAACTGACCTACTTTCTATGGCTCTACAGCAGCTCTGTTGACCTGGTTCTCTGGCTCTAGAGCAGCTCTGTTGACCCGGTTCTTCAGCTCTAGAGCAGCTCTGCTGACCTGGTTCTCTGGCTCTAGAGCAGCTCTGCTGACCTGGTTCATTGGCTCTAAAGAAGCTCTGCTGGCCTGGTTCTCTCCCTCTAAAGTAGCTCTGCTTACCTGGTTTCTCTGGCTCTGGAGCAACTCTGATGACCTGGTTTTCTGGCTCTAAAGCAGCTCTGCTGACCTGGTTCTCTGCCTCTAGAGCAGCTCTGCTGACCTGGTTCTCTGGCTCTAAAGCAGCTCTGCTGACCTGGTTCTATGGATCGAAAGCAGCTCTGCTGACCTGGTTCTCTGGCTCTAAAGCAGCTCTGCTGACCTGGTTCTCTCTCTCTAGAGCAGCTCTGTTGACCTGGTTCTCTGGCTCTAAAGCAGCTCTGCTGACCTGTTTTTCTCCCTCTAAAGAGCTCTGCTGACCTGGTTCTCTGGCTCTAAAGCCGTTCTGCTGACCTGGTTCTCTGCCTCTAGAGCAGCTCTGCTGACCTGGTTCTATGGCTCTAAAGCAGCTCTGCTGTCCTGGTTCTGTGGCTCTAAAGCAGCTCTGCTGACCTGGTTCTCTCCATCTAAAGCAGCTCTGCTGACCTGGTTTCGCTGTCTCTAGAGCAGCTCTGCTGACCTGGTTCTCTGGCTCTAAAGCAGCTCTGCTGACCTGGTTCTATGGATCGAAAGCAGCTCTGCTGACCTGGTTCTCTGGCTCTAAAGCAGCTCTGCTGACCTGGTTCTCTCTCTCTAGAGCAGCTCTGTTGACCTGGTTCTCTGGCTCTAAAGCAGCTCTGCTGACCTGTTTTTCTCCCTCTAAAGAGCTCTGCTGACCTGGTTCTCTGGCTCTAAAGCCGTTCTGCTGACCTGGTTCTCTGCCTCTAGAGCAGCTCTGCTGACCTGGTTCTATGGCTCTAAAGCAGCTCTGCTGTCCTGGTTCTGTGGCTCTAAAGCAGCTCTGCTGACCTGGTTCTCTCCATCTAAAGCAGCTCTGCTGACCTGGTTCTCTCCCTCTAAAGCAGCTCTGCTAACCTGGTTTCACTGGCCCTAGAGCACCTCTGCTGACCTGGTTCTCTGGCTCTAAAGCAGCTCTGCTGACCTGGTTCTCTCCCTCTAAAGCAGGTCTGCTGACCTGGTTCTCTGCCTCTAGAGCAGCTCTGCTGACCTGGTTCTCTGGCTCTAAAGCAGCTCTCCTGACCTGGTTCTATGGCTCTAAAGCAGCTCTGTTGACCTGGTTCTCTGGGTCTAAAGCAGCTCTGCTGACCTGTTCGTTGGCTCTAAAGCAGCTCTGCTGACCTGGTTCTATGGCTCTAAAGCAGCTCTGCTGACCTGGTTCTCTGGCTCTAAAGCAGCTCTGCTCACCTAGTTCTCTGGCTCTAGAGCCGCTCTGCTGCCCTGGTTCTCTGGCTCTAAAGCAGCTCTGCTGATCTGGTTCTCCCCTCTAAAGAGCTCTGCTGACCTGGTTCTCGTGCTCTAAATCAGTTCTGCTGACCTGGTTCTCTGCCTCTAGAGCAGCTCAGCTGACCTGGTTCTATTGCTCTAAAGCAGCTCTGCTGACCCGATTCTCTGCTCTAAAGCAGCTCTGCTGGCCTGGTTCTCTGACTCTAAAGCAGCTCTGCTGACCTGGTTCTCTCCCTCTAAAGCAGCTCTGCTGACCTGGTTTCTCTGGCTCTACAGCAGCTCTGCTGACCTGGTTTTCTGGCTCTAGAGCAGCTCTGCTGACCTGGTTCTCTGGCTCTACAACAGCTCTGCTGACCTGGTTCTCTTGCTCTAAAGCAGCTCTGCTGACCCGGTTCTATGGCTCTAAAGCAGTTCTGCTGACCTGGTTCTCTGGCTCTCGAGCTGCTCTGCTGACCTGGTCCCTTGGCTCTAAAGCAGCTCTGCTGACCTGGTTCTCTCCCTCTAAAGCAGATCTGCTGACCTGGTTCTCTCGCTCTAAAGCACCTCTGCTGATCTGGTTCTAAAGCTCTAAAGCGGCTCTGTTGACCTGGTTCTCTGGCTCTAAAGCAGCTCTGCTGACCTGGTTCTCTCCCTCTAAAGAGCTCTGCTGACCCGATTCTCTGGCTCTAAAGCAGTACTGCTGACCTGGTTCTCTGCCTCTAGAGCAGCTCTGCTGACCTGGTTCTATGGCTCTAAAGCAGCTCTGCTGACCTGGTTCCCTGGCTCTAGAGCAGCTCTATTGACCTCGTTCTCTGGCTCTAAAACAGCTCTGCTGACCTGGTTCTCTCCCTCTAAAGCAGCTCTAATGACCTGGTTTCTCTGGCTCTAGAGCAGCTCTGCTGACCTGGTTCTCTAGCTCTAAAGCAGCTCTGCTGACCTGGTTCTATGACTCTAAAGCAGCTCTGCTGACCTGGTTTTCTGGCTCTAAAGCTGCTCTGCTGACCTGGTTCTCTGGCTCTAGAGCCGCTCTGCTTACCTGATTCTCTGGCTCTAAAGCAGCTCTGCTGATCTGGTTCTCCCCCTCTAAAGAGCTTTGCTGGCCTGGTTCTCGTGCTCTAAATCAGTTCTGCTGACCTGGTTCTCTGCCTCTAGAGCAGCTCTGCTGACCTGGTTTTCTGGCTCTAAAGCAGCTCTGCTGACCTGGTTCTCTCCCTCTAAAGCAACTCTTCTGACCTGATTTCTCTGGCTCTAGAGCAGGTCTGCTGACCTGGTTCTCTGGCTCTAAAACAGCTCTGCTGACCTGGTTCTCTCCCTCTAAAGCTGCTCTGTTGACCTGGTTCTCTGCCTCTAGAGCACCTATGCTGACCTGGTTCTCTGGCTCTAAAGCAGCTCTGCTGACCTGGTTCTGTGGCTCTAGAGCAGCTCTGCTGACCTGGTTCTCTGGCTCTAAAGCAGCTCTGCTGACCCGGTTCTATGGCTCTAAAGCAGTTCTGCTGACCTGGTTCTCTGGCACTCGACCTGCTCTGCTGACCTGGTCCCTTGGCTCTAAAGCAGCTCTGCTGACCTGGTTCTCTCCATCTAAAGCAGCTCTGCTGACCTGGTTCTCTCGCTCTAAAGCAGCTCTACTGACCTGGTTTCTCTGGCTCTTCAGCAGCCTTGCTGACCTGGTTCTCTCGCTCTAGAGCAGCTCTGCTGACCTGGTTCTCTGGCTCTAAAGCAGCTCTGCTGTCCTGGTTCTATGGTTCTAAAGCAGCTCTGCCAACCTGGTTTCTCTGGCTCTAAAGCAGCTTTGCTGACCTGGTTCTCTCCCTCTAAATCAGCTCTACTGACCTGGTTCTCTGCCTCTAGAGCAGCTCTGCTGACCTGGTTCTCTGGCTCTAAAGCAGCTCTGCTGACCTGGTTCTCTCCCTCTAAAACAGCTCTTCTGACCTGATTTCTCTGGCTCTAGAGCAGCTCTGCTGACCTGGTTCTCTGGCTCTAAAACAGCTCTGCTGACCTGGTTCTCTCCCTCTAAAGCAGCTCTGTTGACCTGGTTCTCTGCCTCTAGAGCAGCTCTGCTGACCTGGTTCTCTGGCTCTAAAGCAGCTCTGCTGACCTGGTTCTATGGCTCTAGAGCAGCTCTGCTGATCTTGTTCTCTGGCTCTAAAGCAGCTCTGCTGACCTGGTTCTCTCCCTCTAAAGTAGCTCTTCTGACCTGATTTCTCTGGCTCTAGAGCAGCTATGCTGACCTGGTTCTCTGGCTCTAAAACAGCTCTGCTGACCTGGTTCTCTCCCTCTAAAGCAGCTCTGTTGACCTGGTTCTCTGCCTCTAGAGCAGCTCTGCTGACCTGGTTCTCTGGCTCTAAAGCAGCTCTGCTGACCTGGTTCTATGGCTCTAGAGCAGCTCTGCTGACCTGGTTCATTGGCTCTAAAGAAGCTCTGCTGGCCTGGTTCTCTCCCTCTAAAGTAGCTCTGCTTACCTGGTTTCTCTGGCTCTGGAGCAACTCTGATGACCTGGTTTTCTGGCTCTAAAGCAGCTCTGCTGACCTGGTTCTCTGCCTCTAGAGCAGCTCTGCTGACCTGGTTCTCTGGCTCTAAAGCAGCTCTGCTGACCTGGTTCTATGGATCGAAAGCAGCTCTGCTGACCTGGTTCTCTGGCTCTAAAGCAGCTCTGCTGACCTGGTTCTCTCTCTCTAGAGCAGCTCTGTTGACCTGGTTCTCTGGCTCTAAAGCAGCTCTGCTGACCTGTTTTTCTCCCTCTAAAGAGCTCTGCTGACCTGGTTCTCTGGCTCTAAAGCCGTTCTGCTGACCTGGTTCTCTGCCTCTAGAGCAGCTCTGCTGACCTGGTTCTATGGCTCTAAAGCAGCTCTGCTGTCCTGGTTCTGTGGCTCTAAAGCAGCTCTGCTGACCTGGTTCTCTCCATCTAAAGCAGCTCTGCTGACCTGGTTTCGCTGTCTCTAGAGCAGCTCTGCTGACCTGGTTCTCTGGCTCTAAAGCAGCTCTGCTGACCTGGTTCTATGGATCGAAAGCAGCTCTGCTGACCTGGTTCTCTGGCTCTAAATCAGCTCTGCTGACCTGGTTCTCTCTCTCTAGAGCAGCTCTGTTGACCTGGTTCTCTGGCTCTAAAGCAGCTCTGCTGACCTGTTTTTCTCCCTCTAAAGAGCTCTGCTGACCTGGTTCTCTGGCTCTAAAGCCGTTCTGCTGACCTGGTTCTCTGCCTCTAGAGCAGCTCTGCTGACCTGGTTCTATGGCTCTAAAGCAGCTCTGCTGTCCTGGTTCTGTGGCTCTAAAGCAGCTCTGCTGACCTGGTTCTCTCCATCTAAAGCAGCTCTGCTGACCTGGTTCTCTCCCTCTAAAGCAGCTCTGCTAACCTGGTTTCACTGGCCCTAGAGCACCTCTGCTGACCTGGTTCTCTGGCTCTAAAGCAGCTCTGCTGACCTGGTTCTCTCCCTCTAAAGCAGGTCTGCTGACCTGGTTCTCTGCCTCTAGAGCAGCTCTGCTGACCTGGTTCTCTGGCTCTAAAGCAGCTCTCCTGACCTGGTTCTATGGCTCTAAAGCAGCTCTGTTGACCTGGTTCTCTGGGTCTAAAGCAGCTCTGCTGACCTGTTCGTTGGCTCTAAAGCAGCTCTGCTGACCTGGTTCTATGGCTCTAAAGCAGCTCTGCTGACCTGGTTCTCTGGCTCTAAAGCAGCTCTGCTCACCTAGTTCTCTGGCTCTAGAGCCGCTCTGCTGCCCTGGTTCTCTGGCTCTAAAGCAGCTCTGCTGATCTGGTTCTCCCCTCTAAAGAGCTCTGCTGACCTGGTTCTCGTGCTCTAAATCAGTTCTGCTGACCTGGTTCTCTGCCTCTAGAGCAGCTCAGCTGACCTGGTTCTATTGCTCTAAAGCAGCTCTGCTGACCCGATTCTCTGCTCTAAAGCAGCTCTGCTGGCCTGGTTCTCTGACTCTAAAGCAGCTCTGCTGACCTGGTTCTCTCCCTCTAAAGCAGCTCTGCTGACCTGGTTTCTCTGGCTCTACAGCAGCTCTGCTGACCTGGTTTTCTGGCTCTAGAGCAGCTCTGCTGACCTGGTTCTCTGGCTCTACAACTGCTCTGCTGACCTGGTTCTCTTGCTCTAAAGCAGCTCTGCTGACCCGGTTCTATGGCTCTAAAGCAGTTCTGCTGACCTGGTTCTCTGGCTCTCGAGCTGCTCTGCTGACCTGGTCCCTTGGCTCTAAAGCAGCTCTGCTGACCTGGTTCTCTCCCTCTAAAGCAGATCTGCTGACCTGGTTCTCTCGCTCTAAAGCACCTCTGCTGATCTGGTTCTAAAGCTCTAAAGCGGCTCTGTTGACCTGGTTCTCTGGCTCTAAAGCAGCTCTGCTGACCTGGTTCTCTCCCTCTAAAGAGCTCTGCTGACCCGATTCTCTGGCTCTAAAGCAGTACTGCTGACCTGGTTCTCTGCCTCTAGAGCAGCTCTGCTGACCTGGTTCTATGGCTCTAAAGCAGCTCTGCTGACCTGGTTCCCTGGCTCTAGAGCAGCTCTATTGACCTCGTTCTCTGGCTCTAAAACAGCTCTGCTGACCTGGTTCTCTCCCTCTAAAGCAGCTCTAATGACCTGGTTTCTCTGGCTCTAGAGCAGCTCTGCTGACCTGGTTCTCTAGCTCTAAAGCAGCTCTGCTGACCTGGTTCTATGACTCTAAAGCAGCTCTGCTGACCTGGTTTTCTGGCTCTAAAGCTGCTCTGCTGACCTGGTTCTCTGGCTCTAGAGCCGCTCTGCTTACCTGATTCTCTGGCTCTAAAGCAGCTCTGCTGATCTGGTTCTCCCCCTCTAAAGAGCTTTGCTGGCCTGGTTCTCGTGCTCTAAATCAGTTCTGCTGACCTGGTTCTCTGCCTCTAGAGCAGCTCTGCTGACCTGGTTTTCTGGCTCTAAAGCAGCTCTGCTGACCTGGTTCTCTCCCTCTAAAGCAACTCTTCTGACCTGATTTCTCTGGCTCTAGAGCAGGTCTGCTGACCTGGTTCTCTGGCTCTAAAACAGCTCTGCTGACCTGGTTCTCTCCCTCTAAAGCTGCTCTGTTGACCTGGTTCTCTGCCTCTAGAGCACCTATGCTGACCTGGTTCTCTGGCTCTAAAGCAGCTCTGCTGACCTGGTTCTGTGGCTCTAGAGCAGCTCTGCTGACCTGGTTCTCTGGCTCTAAAGCAGCTCTGCTGACCCGGTTCTATGGCTCTAAAGCAGTTCTGCTGACCTGGTTCTCTGGCACTCGACCTGCTCTGCTGACCTGGTCCCTTGGCTCTAAAGCAGCTCTGCTGACCTGGTTCTCTCCATCTAAAGCAGCTCTGCTGACCTGGTTCTCTCGCTCTAAAGCAGCTCTACTGACCTGGTTTCTCTGGCTCTTCAGCAGCCTTGCTGACCTGGTTCTCTCGCTCTAGAGCAGCTCTGCTGACCTGGTTCTCTGGCTCTAAAGCAGCTCTGCTGTCCTGGTTCTATGGTTCTAAAGCAGCTCTGCCAACCTGGTTTCTCTGGCTCTAAAGCAGCTTTGCTGACCTGGTTCTCTCCCTCTAAATCAGCTCTACTGACCTGGTTCTCTGCCTCTAGAGCAGCTCTGCTGACCTGGTTCTCTGGCTCTAAAGCAGCTCTGCTGACCTGGTTCTCTCCCTCTAAAACAGCTCTTCTGACCTGATTTCTCTGGCTCTAGAGCAGCTCTGCTGACCTGGTTCTCTGGCTCTAAAACAGCTCTGCTGACCTGGTTCTCTCCCTCTAAAGCAGCTCTGTTGACCTGGTTCTCTGCCTCTAGAGCAGCTCTGCTGACCTGGTTCTCTGGCTCTAAAGCAGCTCTGCTGACCTGGTTCTATGGCTCTAGAGCAGCTCTGCTGATCTTGTTCTCTGGCTCTAAAGCAGCTCTGCTGACCTGGTTCTCTCCCTCTAAAGTAGCTCTTCTGACCTGATTTCTCTGGCTCTAGAGCAGCTATGCTGACCTGGTTCTCTGGCTCTAAAACAGCTCTGCTGACCTGGTTCTCTCCCTCTAAAGCAGCTCTGTTGACCTGGTTCTCTGCCTCTAGAGCAGCTCTGCTGACCTGGTTCTCTGGCTCTAAAGCAGCTCTGCTGACCTGGTTCTATGGCTCTAGAGCAGCTCTGCTGACCTGGTTCATTGGCTCTAAAGAAGCTCTGCTGGCCTGGTTCTCTCCCTCTAAAGTAGCTCTGCTTACCTGGTTTCTCTGGCTCTGGAGCAACTCTGATGACCTGGTTTTCTGGCTCTAAAGCAGCTCTGCTGACCTGGTTCTCTGCCTCTAGAGCAGCTCTGCTGACCTGGTTCTCTGGCTCTAAAGCAGCTCTGCTGACCTGGTTCTATGGATCGAAAGCAGCTCTGCTGACCTGGTTCTCTGGCTCTAAAGCAGCTCTGCTGACCTGGTTCTCTCTCTCTAGAGCAGCTCTGTTGACCTGGTTCTCTGGCTCTAAAGCAGCTCTGCTGACCTGTTTTTCTCCCTCTAAAGAGCTCTGCTGACCTGGTTCTCTGGCTCTAAAGCCGTTCTGCTGACCTGGTTCTCTGCCTCTAGAGCAGCTCTGCTGACCTGGTTCTATGGCTCTAAAGCAGCTCTGCTGTCCTGGTTCTGTGGCTCTAAAGCAGCTCTGCTGACCTGGTTCTCTCCATCTAAAGCAGCTCTGCTGACCTGGTTTCGCTGTCTCTAGAGCAGCTCTGCTGACCTGGTTCTCTGGCTCTAAAGCAGCTCTGCTGACCTGGTTCTATGGATCGAAAGCAGCTCTGCTGACCTGGTTCTCTGGCTCTAAATCAGCTCTGCTGACCTGGTTCTCTCTCTCTAGAGCAGCTCTGTTGACCTGGTTCTCTGGCTCTAAAGCAGCTCTGCTGACCTGTTTTTCTCCCTCTAAAGAGCTCTGCTGACCTGGTTCTCTGGCTCTAAAGCCGTTCTGCTGACCTGGTTCTCTGCCTCTAGAGCAGCTCTGCTGACCTGGTTCTATGGCTCTAAAGCAGCTCTGCTGTCCTGGTTCTGTGGCTCTAAAGCAGCTCTGCTGACCTGGTTCTCTCCATCTAAAGCAGCTCTGCTGACCTGGTTCTCTCCCTCTAAAGCAGCTCTGCTAACCTGGTTTCACTGGCCCTAGAGCACCTCTGCTGACCTGGTTCTCTGGCTCTAAAGCAGCTCTGCTGACCTGGTTCTCTCCCTCTAAAGCAGGTCTGCTGACCTGGTTCTCTGCCTCTAGAGCAGCTCTGCTGACCTGGTTCTCTGGCTCTAAAGCAGCTCTCCTGACCTGGTTCTATGGCTCTAAAGCAGCTCTGTTGACCTGGTTCTCTGGGTCTAAAGCAGCTCTGCTGACCTGTTCGTTGGCTCTAAAGCAGCTCTGCTGACCTGGTTCTATGGCTCTAAAGCAGCTCTGCTGACCTGGTTCTCTGGCTCTAAAGCAGCTCTGCTCACCTAGTTCTCTGGCTCTAGAGCCGCTCTGCTGCCCTGGTTCTCTGGCTCTAAAGCAGCTCTGCTGATCTGGTTCTCCCCTCTAAAGAGCTCTGCTGACCTGGTTCTCGTGCTCTAAATCAGTTCTGCTGACCTGGTTCTCTGCCTCTAGAGCAGCTCAGCTGACCTGGTTCTATTGCTCTAAAGCAGCTCTGCTGACCCGATTCTCTGCTCTAAAGCAGCTCTGCTGGCCTGGTTCTCTGACTCTAAAGCAGCTCTGCTGACCTGGTTCTCTCCCTCTAAAGCAGCTCTGCTGACCTGGTTTCTCTGGCTCTACAGCAGCTCTGCTGACCTGGTTTTCTGGCTCTAGAGCAGCTCTGCTGACCTGGTTCTCTGGCTCTACAACAGCTCTGCTGACCTGGTTCTCTTGCTCTGAAGCAGCTCTGCTGACCCGGTTCTATGGCTCTAAAGCAGTTCTGCTGACCTGGTTCTCTGGCTCTCGAGCTGCTCTGCTGACCTGGTCCCTTGGCTCTAAAGCAGCTCTGCTGACCTGGTTCTCTCCCTCTAAAGCAGATCTGCTGACCTGGTTCTCTCGCTCTAAAGCACCTCTGCTGATCTGGTTCTAAAGCTCTAAAGCGGCTCTGTTGACCTGGTTCTCTGGCTCTAAAGCAGCTCTGCTGACCTGGTTCTCTCCCTCTAAAGAGCTCTGCTGACCCGATTCTCTGGCTCTAAAGCAGTACTGCTGACCTGGTTCTCTGCCTCTAGAGCAGCTCTGCTGACCTGGTTCTATGGCTCTAAAGCAGCTCTGCTGACCTGGTTCCCTGGCTCTAGAGCAGCTCTATTGACCTCGTTCTCTGGCTCTAAAACAGCTCTGCTGACCTGGTTCTCTCCCTCTAAAGCAGCTCTAATGACCTGGTTTCTCTGGCTCTAGAGCAGCTCTGCTGACCTGGTTCTCTAGCTCTAAAGCAGCTCTGCTGACCTGGTTCTATGACTCTAAAGCAGCTCTGCTGGCCTGGTTCTCGTGCTCTAAATCAGTTCTGCTGACCTGGTTCTCTGCCTCTAGAGCAGCTCTGCTGACCTGGTTTTCTGGCTCTAAAGCAGCTCTGCTGACCTGGTTCTCTCCCTCTAAAGCAACTCTTCTGACCTGATTTCTCTGGCTCTAGAGCAGGTCTGCTGACCTGGTTCTCTGGCTCTAAAACAGCTCTGCTGACCTGGTTCTCTCCCTCTAAAGCTGCTCTGTTGACCTGAGTCTCTGCCTCTAGAGCACCTATGCTGACCTGGTTCTCTGGCTCTAAAGCAGCTCTGCTGACCTGGTTCTGTGGCTCTAGAGCAGCTCTGCTGACCTGGTTCTCTGGCTCTAAAGCAGCTCTGCTGACCCGGTTCTATGGCTCTAAAGCAGTTCTGCTGACCTGGTTCTCTGGCACTCGACCTGCTCTGCTGACCTGGTCCCTTGGCTCTAAAGCAGCTCTGCTGACCTGGTTCTCTCCATCTAAAGCAGCTCTGCTGACCTGGTTCTCTCGCTCTAAAGCAGCTCTACTGACCTGGTTTCTCTGGCTCTTCAGCAGCCTTGCTGACCTGGTTCTCTCGCTCTAGAGCAGCTCTGCTGACCTGGTTCTCTGGCTCTAAAGCAGCTCTGCTGTCCTGGTTCTATGGTTCTAAAGCAGCTCTGCCAACCTGGTTTCTCTGGCTCTAGAGCAGCTCTGCTGACCTGGTTATTTGGCTCTAAAGCAGCTTTGCTGACCTGGTTCTCTCCCTCTAAATCAGCTCTACTGACCTGGTTCTCTGCCTCTAGAGCAGCTCTGCTGACCTGGTTCTCTGGCTCTAAAGCAGCTCTGCTGACCTGGTTCTCTCCCTCTAAAACAGCTCTTCTGACCTGATTTCTCTGGCTCTAGAGCAGCTCTGCTGACCTGGTTCTCTGGCTCTAAAACAGCTCTGCTGACCTGGTTCTCTCCCTCTAAAGCAGCTCTGTTGACCTGGTTCTCTGCCTCTAGAGCAGCTCTGCTGACCTGGTTCTCTGGCTCTAAAGCAGCTCTGCTGACCTGGTTCTATGGCTCTAGAGCAGCTCTGCTGATCTTGTTCTCTGGCTCTAAAGCAGCTCTGCTGACCTGGTTCTCTCCCTCTAAAGTAGCTCTTCTGACCTGATTTCTCTGGCTCTAGAGCAGCTATGCTGACCTGGTTCTCTGGCTCTAAAACAGCTCTGCTGACCTGGTTCTCTCCCTCTAAAGCAGCTCTGTTGACCTGGTTCTCTGCCTCTAGAGCAGCTCTGCTGACCTGGTTCTCTGGCTCTAAAGCAGCTCTGCTGACCTGGTTCTATGGCTCTAGAGCAGCTCTGCTGATCTTGTTCTCTGGCTCTAAAGCAGCTCTGCTGACCTGGTTCTCTCCCTCTAAAGAGCTCTGCTGACCTGTTTCTCTGGCTCTAGAGCACCTCTGCTGACCTGGTTCTCTGGCTCTAAAGCAGTTCTGCTGACCTGGTTCTCTGCCTCTAGAGCAGCTCTGTTGACCTTTTTCTATGGCTCTAAAGCAGCTCTGCTGACCTGGTTCTCTGGCTCTAAAGCAGCTCTGCTGACCTGGTTCTATGGCTCTAAAGCAGCTCTGCTGACCTGTTTCTCTGTCTCTAGAGCAGCTCTGCTGACCTAGTTCTTCGGCTCTAGAGCAGCTCTGCTGACCTGGTTTTCTCCCTCTAAAGCAGCTCTGCTGACCGGGTTTCTCTGCCTCTACAGCAGCTCTGCTGACCTGGTTCTCTGGCTCTAGAGCAGCTCTGCTGACCTAGTTCTAAGGCTCTAGAGCAGCTCTGCTGGCCTGGTTCTCTGGCTCTACAACAGCTCTGCTGACCCGGTTCTATGGCTCTAAAACAGTTCTGCCGACCTGGTTCTCTGGCACTTGAGCTGCTCTGCTGACCTGGTCCCTTGGCTCTAAAGCAGCTCTGCTGACCTGGTTCTCTCGCTCTAAAGCAGCTCTACTGACCTGGTTTCCCTGGCTCTTCAGCAGCTTTGCTGACCTGGTTCTCTGGCTCTAGAGCAGCTCTGCTGACCTGGTTCTCTGGCTCTAAAGCAGCTCTGCTGTCCTGGTTCTATGGCTCTAAAGCAGCTCTGCCGACCTGGTTTCTCTGCCTCTAGAGCAGCTCTGCTGACCTGGTTCTTTGGCTCTAAAGCAGCTCTGCTGACCTGTTCTCTCCCTCTAAATCAGCTCTACTGACCTGGTTCTCTGCCTCTAGAGCAGCTCTGCCGACCTGGTTCTCTGGCTCTATAGCAGCTCTGCTGACCTTCGTTCTCTCCCTCTAAAGCAGCTCTGCTGACCTGGTTTCTCTGGCTCTAAAGCAGCTCTGCTGACCGGGTTCTCTGCCTCTAAAGCAGCTCTGCTGACTTGGTTCTCTGCCTCTGGTGCAGCTCTGCTGACCTGGTTCTCTGGCTCTAAAGCAGCTCTGATGACCTGGTTCACTGGCTCTAAAGCAGCTCTGCTGACCTGCTTCTCTGGCTCTAAAGCAGCTCTGCTGACCTGGTTCTCTGGCTCTAGAGCAGCTCTGCTGACCTGGTTCTTTGGCTCTAAAGCAGCTTTGCTGACCTGGTTCTCTCCCTCTAAATCAGCTCTACTGACCTGGTTCTCTGCCTCTAGAGCAGCTCTGCTGACCTGGTTCTCTGGCTCTAAAGCAGCTCTGCTGACCTGGTTCTCTCCCTCTAAAACAGCTCTTCTGACCTGATTTCTCTGGCTCTAGAGCAGCTCTGCTGACCTGGTTCTCTGGCTCTAAAACAGCTCTGCTGACCTGGTTCTCTCCCTCTAAAGCAGCTCTGTTGACCTGCTTCTCTGCCTCTAGAGCAGCTCTGCTGACCTGGTTCTCTGGCTCTAAAGCAGCTCTGCTGACCTGGTTCTATGGCTCTAGAGCAGCTCTGCTGATCTTGTTCTCTGGCTCTAAAGCAGCTCTGCTGACCTGGTTCTCTCCCTCTAAAGCAGCTCTTCTGACCTGATTTCTCTGGCTCTAGAGCAGCTCTGCTGACCTGGTGCTCTGGCTCTAAAACAGCTCTGCTGACCTGGTTCTCTCCCTCTAAAGCAGCTCTGTTGACCTGGTTCTCTGCCTCTAGAGCAGCTCTGCTGACCTGGTTCTCTGGCTCTAAAGCAGCTCTGCTGACCTGGTTCTATGGCTCTAGAGCAGCTCTGCTGATCTTGTTCTCTGGCTCTAAAGCAGCTCTGCTGACCTGGTTCTCTCCCTCTAAAGAGCTCTGCTGACCTGTTTCTCTGGCTCTAGAGCACCTCTGCTGACCTGGTTCTCTGGCTCTAAAGCAGTTCTGCTGACCTGGTTCTCTGCCTCTAGAGCAGCTCTGTTGACCTTTTTCTATGGCTCTAAAGCAGCTCTGCTGACCTGGTTCTCTGGCTCTAAAACAGCTCTGCTGACCTGGTTCTCTCCCTCTAAAGCAGCTCTGTTGACCTGGTTCTCTGCCTCTAGAGCAGCTCTGCTGACCTGGTTCTCTGGCTCTAAAGCAGCTCTGCTGACCTGGTTCTATGGCTCTAGAGCAGCTCTGCTGATCTTGTTCTCTGGCTCTAAAGCAGCTCTGCTGACCTGGTTCTCTCCCTCTAAAGAGCTCTGCTGACCTGTTTCTCTGGCTCTAGAGCACCTCTGCTGACCTGGTTCTCTGGCTCTAAAGCAGTTCTGCTGACCTGGTTCTCTGCCTCTAGAGCAGCCCTGTTGACCTTTTTCTATGGCTCTAAAGCAGCTCTGCTGACCTGGTTCTCTGGCTCTAAAGCAGCTCTGCTGACCTGGTTCTATGGCTCTAAAGCAGCTCTGCTGACCTGTTTCTCTGTCTCTAGAGCAGCTCTGCTGACCTAGTTCTTCGGCTCTAGAGCAGCTCTGCTGACCTGGTTTTCTCCCTCTAAAGCAGCTCTGCTGACCGGGTTTCTCTGCCTCTACAGCAGCTCTGCTGACCTGGTTCTCTGGCTCTAGAGCAGCTCTGCTGACCTAGTTCTAAGGCTCTAGAGCAGCTCTGCTGACCTGGTTCTCTGGCTCTACAACAGCTCTGCTGACCCGGTTCTATGGCTCTAAAACAGTTCTGCCGACCTGGTTCTCTGGCACTTGAGCTGCTCTGCTGACCTGGTCCCTTGGCTCTAAAGCAGCTCTGCTGACCTGGTTCTCTCGCTCTAAAGCAGCTCTACTGACCTGGTTTCCCTGGCTCTTCAGCAGCTTTGCTGACCTGGTTCTCTGGCTCTAGAGCAGCTCTGCTGACCTGGTTCTCTGGCTCTAAAGCAGCTCTGCTGTCCTGGTTCTATGGCTCTAAAGCAGCTCTGCCGACCTGGTTTCTCTGCCTCTAGAGCAGCTCTGCTGACCTGGTTCTTTGGCTCTAAAGCAGCTCTGCTGACCTGTTCTCTCCCTCTAAATCAGCTCTACTGACCTGGTTCTCTGCCTCTAGAGCAGCTCTGCCGACCTGGTTCTCTGGCTCTAAAGCAGCTCTGCTGACCTTCGTTCTCTCCCTCTAAAGCAGCTCTGCTGACCTGGTTTCTCTGGCTCTAAAGCAGCTCTGCTGACCGGGTTCTCTGCCTCTAAAGCAGCTCTGCTGACTTGGTTCTCTGCCTCTGGTGCAGCTCTGCTGACCTGGTTCTCTGGCTCTAAAGCAGCTCTGATGACCTGGTTCACTGGCTCTAAAGCAGCTCTGCTGACCTGCTTCTCTGGCTCTAAAGCAGCTCTGCTGACCTGGTTCTCTGGCTCTAGAGCAGCTCTGCTGACCTGGTTCTTTGGCTCTAAAGCAGCTTTGCTGACCTGGTTCTCTCCCTCTAAATCAGCTCTACTGACCTGGTTCTCTGCCTCTAGAGCAGCTCTGCTGACCTGGTTCTCTGGCTCTAAAGCAGCTCTGCTGACCTGGTTCTCTCCCTCTAAAACAGCTCTTCTGACCTGATTTCTCTGGCTCTAGAGCAGCTCTGCTGACCTGGTTCTCTGGCTCTAAAACAGCTCTGCTGACCTGGTTCTCTCCCTCTAAAGCAGCTCTGTTGACCTGGTTCTCTGCCTCTAGAGCAGCTCTGCTGACCTGGTTCTCTGGCTCTAAAGCAGCTCTGCTGACCTGGTTCTATGGCTCTAGAGCAGCTCTGCTGATCTTGTTCTCTGGCTCTAAAGCAGCTCTGCTGACCTGGTTCTCTCCCTCTAAAGCAGCTCTTCTGACCTGATTTCTCTGGCTCTAGAGCAGCTCTGCTGACCTGGTGCTCTGGCTCTAAAACAGCTCTGCTGACCTGGTTCTCTCCCTCTAAAGCAGCTCTGTTGACCTGGATCTATGCCTCTAGAGCAGCTCTGCTGACCTGGTTCTCTGGCTCTAAAGCAGCTCTGCTGACCTGGTTCTATGGCTCTAGAGCAGCTCTGCTGATCTTGTTCTCTGGCTCTAAAGCAGCTCTGCTGACCTGGTTCTCTCCCTCTAAAGAGCTCTGCTGACCTGTTTCTCTGGCTCTAGAGCACCTCTGCTGACCTGGTTCTCTGGCTCTAACGCAGTTCTGCTGACCTGGTTCTCTGCCTCTAGAGCAGCTCTGTTGACCTTTTTCTATGGCTCTAAAGCAGCTCTGCTGACCTGGTTCTCTGGCTCTAAAGCAGCTCTGCTGACCTGGTTCTATGGCTCTAAAGCAGCTCTGCTGACCTGATTCTCTGTCTCTAGAGCAGCTCTGCTGACCTAGTTCTTCGGCTCTAGAGCAGCTCTGCTGACCTGGTTTTCTCCCTCTAAAGCAGCTCTGCTGACCGGGTTTCTCTGCCTCTACAGCAGCTCTGCTGACCTGGTTCTCTGGCTCTAGAGCAGCTCTGCTGACCTAGTTCTAAGGCTCTAGAGCAGCTCTGCTGACCTGGTTCTCTGGCTCTACAACAGCTCTGCTGACCCGGTTCTATGGCTCTAAAACAGTTCTGCCGACCTGGTTCTCTGGCACTCGAGCTGCTCTGCTGACCTGGTCCCTTGGCTCTAAAGCAGCTCTGCTGACCTGGTTCTCTCGCTCTAAAGCAGCTCTACTGACCTGGTTTCCCTGGCTCTTCAGCAGCTTTGCTGGCCTGGTTCTCTGGCTCTAGAGCAGCTCTGCTGACCTGGTTCTCTGGCTCTAAAGCAGCTCTGCTGTCCTGGTTCTATGGCTCTAAAGCAGCTCTGCCGACCTGGTTTCTCTGGCTCTAGAGCAGCTCTGCTGACCTGGTTCTTTGGCTCCAAAGCAGCTCTGCTGACCTGTTCTCTCCCTCTAAATCAGCTCTACTGACCTGGTTCTCTGCCTCTAGAGCAGCTCTGCTGACCTGGTTCTCTGGCTCTAAAGCAGCTCTGCTGACCTTCGTTCTCTCCCTCTAAAGCAGCTCTGCTGACCTGGTTTCTCTGGCTCTAAAGCAGCTCTGCTGACCGGGTTCTCTGCCTCTAAAGCAGCTCTGCTGACTTGGTTCTCTGCCTCTGGTGCAGCTCTGCTGACCTGGTTCTCTGGCTCTAAAGCAGCTCTGATGACCTGGTTCACTGGCTCTAAAGCAGCTCTGCTGACCTGCTTCTCTGGCTCTAAAGCAGCTCTGCTGACCTGGTTCTCTGGCTCTAAAGCAGCTCTGGAGACCTGGTTCTATGACTCTAGAGCAGCTCTGCTGACCTGATTCTCTGGCTCTAAAGCAGCTCTGCTGACCTGGTTCTCTCCCTCTAAAGAGCTCTGCTGACCTGGTTCTCTGGCTCAAAAGCAGTTCTGCTGACCTGGTTCTCTGCCTCTAGAGCAGCTCTGCTGACCTGGTTCTATGGCTCTAAAGTAGTTCTGCTGACTTGGTTCTCCGCCTCTAAAGCAGCTCTGCTGACCTGGTACTCTGCCTCTAGAGCAGCTTTGCCGACCTGGTTCTCTGGCTCTAAAACAGCTCTGCTGAACTAGTTCTATTTCTCTAAAGCAGCTCTGCTGACCTGTTTCTCTGGCTCTAAAGCAGCACTGCTGACCTGGTTCTGTAGCTCTAGAGCAGCTCTGCTAACCTGGTTCTCTGGCTCTAAAGCAGCTCTGCTGACCTGGTTCTCTTCCTCTAAAGAGATCTGCTGACCTGGTTCTCTGGCTCTAAAGCAGTTCTGCTGACCTGGTTCTCTGCCTCTAGAGCAGCTCTGCTGACCTGTTCTCTCCCTCTAAATCAGCTCTACTGACCTGGTTCTCTGCCTCTAGAGCAGCTCTGCCGACCTGGTTCTCTGGCTCTAAAGCAGCTCTGCTGACCTTCGTTCTCTCCCTCTAAAGCAGCTCTGCTGACCTGGTTTCTCTGGCTCTAAAGCAGCTCTGCTGACCGGGTTCTCTGCCTCTAAAGCAGCTCTGCAGACTTGGTTCTCTGCCTCTGGTGCAGCTCTGCTGACCTGGTTCTTTGGCTCCAAAGCAGCTCTGCTGACCTGTTCTCGCCCTCTAAATCAGCTCTACTGACCTGGTTCTCTGCCTCTAGAGCAGCTCTGCTGACCTGGTTCTCTGGCTCTAAAGCAGCTCTGCTGACCTTCGTTCTCTCCCTCTAAAGCAGCTCTGCTGACCTGGTTTCTCTGGCTCTAAAGCAGCTCTGCTGACCGGGTTCTCTGCCTCTAAAGCAGCTCTGCTGACTTGGTTCTCTGCCTCTGGTGCAGCTCTGCTGACCTGGTTCTCTGGCTCTAAAGCAGCTCTGATGACCTGGTTCACTGGCTCTAAAGCAGCTCTGCTGACCTGCTTCTCTGGCTCTAAAGCAGCTCTGCTGACCTGGTTCTCTGGCTCTAAAGCAGCTCTGGAGACCTGGTTCTATGACTCTAGAGCAGCTCTGCTGACCTGATTCTCTGGCTCTAAAGCAGCTCTGCTGACCTGGTTCTCTCCCTCTAAAGAGCTCTGCTGACCTGGTTCTCTGGCTCAAAAGCAGTTCTGCTGACCTGGTTCTCTGCCTCTAGAGCAGCTCTGCTGACCTGGTTCTATGGCTCTAAAGTAGTTCTGCTGACTTGGTTCTCCGCCTCTAAAGCAGCTCTGCTGACCTGGTACTCTGCCTCTAGAGCGGCTTTGCCGACCTGGTTCTCTGGCTCTAAAACAGCTCTGCTGAACTAGTTCTATTTCTCTAAAGCAGCTCTGCTGACCTGTTTCTCTGGCTCTAAAGCAGCACTGCTGACCTGGTTCTGTGGCTCTAGAGCAGCTCTGCTAACCTGGTTCTCTGGCTCTAAAGCAGCTCTGCTGACCTGGTTCTCTTCCTCTAAAGAGATCTGCTGACCTGGTTCTCTGGCTCTAAAGCAGTTCTGCTGAACTGGTTCTCTGCCTCTAGAGCAGCTCTGCTGACCTGGTTCTATGGCTCTAAAGCAGCTCCTCTGACCTGGTTCTCTAGCTCTAAAGCTGCTCTGCTGAGCTGCTTCTCTCCCTCTAAAGCAGCTCTGCTGACCTGGTTTCCCTGGCTCTAGAGCAGCTCTGCTGACCTGGTTCTATGGCTCTAAAGCAGCTCTGCTGACCTGGTTCTCTCCCTCTAAAGCAGCTCTGCTGACCTGGTTCTATGGCTCTAAAGCAGCTCTTCTGACCTGGTTATCAGGCTCTTAAGCAGCTCTGCTGACCTGGTTCTCTGACTCTAGAGCAGCTCTGCAGACCTGGTTCTCTGGCTCTAAAGTAACTCTGCTGACCTGGTTCTCTCCCTCTATAAAGCTCTGCTGGCCTGGTGCTCTGGCACTAAAGCAGTTCTGCTGACCTGGTTCTCTGCCTCTAGAGCAGCTCTGCTGACCTGATCCTATGGCTCTAAAGCAGCTCTGCTGACCCGGTTCTATGGCTCTTAAACAGTTCTGCTGACCTGGTTCTCTGCCTGTAAAGCAGCTCTGCTGATCTGGTTCTCTCCCTCTAAAGCAACTCTGCTGACCTGGTTTCTCTAGCTCTAGAGCAGCTCTGCTGACCTAGTTCTCTGGCTCTAAAGCAGCTCTGCTGTCCTAATTCTATGGCTCTAAAGCAGCTCTGCTGACCTGGTTCTCTGGCTCTAAAGCAGCTCTGCTGACCTGGTCCTCTGGCTCCAGAGCAGCTCTGCTGCCCTGGTTCTCTCCCTCTAAAGCAGCTCTGCTGACCTGGTTCTCTGCCTCTAGAGCAGCTCTGCTGACCTGGTTCTCTAGCTCTAAAGCAGCTCTGCTGTCCGGGTTCTCTAGCTCTAAAGCAGCTCTGCTGACCTGGGTCTCTCCCTCTAAAAAGCTCTGGTTACCTGGTTCTCTCCCTCTAAAGCAGCTCTGCTGACCTGTTTTCTCTGGCTCTAGAGCAGCTCTGCTGACCTGGTTCTCTGGGCTCTAAAGCAGCTCTGCTACCTGGTTCTATTCCTCTAAAGCAGTTCTGCTGACCTGGTTCACTGCCTCTAGAGCAGCTCTGCTGACCTGGTTCTCTGGCTCTAAAGCAGCTCTGCTGACCTGGTTCTATGGCTCTAAAGCAGCTCTGCTGACCTGGTTCTCTGGCTCTAAAGCAGCTCTGCTGACCTGGTTCTCTGGCTCTAAAGCAGCTCTGCTGACCTGGTTCTCTCCCTCTAAAGAGCTCTGCTGACTTGGTTCTCTGGCTCTAAAGCAGTTCTGCTGACCTGGTTCTCTGCCTCTAGAGCAGTTCTGCTGACCTGGTTCTATGGCTCTAAAACAGCTCTGCGGACCTGGTTCTCTGGCTTTAGAGCAGCTCTGCTGACCTGGTTCTCTCCCTCTAAAGCAGCTCTGCTGACCTGGTTTCTCTGGCTCTAGAGCAGCTCTGCTGAGCTGGTTCTCTGCCTCTAAAGCAGCTCTGCTGACCTGGTTCTCTCCCTCTAAAGCAGCTCTGCTGACCTGGTTCTCTGCCTCTAGTGCAGCTCTGCTGACATGGTTCTCTGGCTCTAAAGCAGCTCTGCTGACCTGGTTCTAACGCTCTGAAGCAGCTCTGCTGACCTGGTTCTCTGGCTCTAAAGTAGTTCTTCTGACCTGGTTTTCTGCCTCTAGAGCAGCTCTGCTGACCTGGTTCTATGGCTCTAAAGCAGCTCTGCTGACCTGGTTCTCTCCCTCTAAAGCAGCTCTGCTGACCTGGTTCTATGGCTCTAAAGCAGCTCTTCTGACCTGGTTATCAGGCTCTTAAGCAGCTCTGCTGACCTGGTTCTCTGACTCTAGAGCAGCTCTGCAGACCTGGTTCTCTGGCTCTAAAGTAACTCTGCTGACCTGGTTCTCTCCCTCTAAAAAGCTCTGCTGACCTGGTGCTCTGGCACTAAAGCAGTTCTGCTGACCTGGTTCTCTGCCTCTAGAGCAGCTCTGCTGACCTGATCCTATGGCTCTAAAGCAGCTCTGCTGACCCGGTTCTATGGCTCTTAAACAGTTCTGCTGACCTGGTTCTCTGCCTGTAAAGCAGCTCTGCTGATCTGGTTCTCTCCCTCTAAAGCAACTCTGCTGACCTGGTTTCTCTAGCTCTAGAGCAGCTCTGCTGACCTAGTTCTCTGGCTCTAAAGCAGCTCTGCTGTCCTGGTTCTATGGCTCTAAAGCAGCTCTGCTGACCTGGTTCTCTGGCTCTAAAGCAGCTCTGCTGACCTGGTCCTCTGGCTCCAGAGCAGCTCTGCTGCCCTGGTTCTCTCCCTCTAAAGCAGCTCTGCTGACCTGGTTCTCTGCCTCTAGAGCAGCTCTGCTGACCTGGTTCTCTAGCTGTAAAGCAGCTCTGCTGACCGGGTTCTCTAGCTCTAAAGCAGCTCTGCTGACCTGGGTCTCTCCCTCTAAAAAGCTCTGGTTACCTGGTTCTCTCCCTCTAAAGCAGCTCTGCTGACCTGTTTTCTCTGGCTCTAGAGCAGCTCTGCTGACCTGGTTCTCTGGGCTCTAAAGCAGCTCTGCTACCTGGTTCTCTTCCTCTAAAGCAGTTCTGCTGACCTGGTTCACTGCCTCTAGAGCAGCTCTGCTGACCTGGTTCTCTGGCTCTAAAGCAGCTCTGTTGACCTGGTTCTATGGCTCTAAAGCAGCTGTGCTGACCTGGTTCTCTGGCTCTAAAGCAGCTCTGCTGACCTGGTTCTCTGGCTCTAAAGCAGCTCTGCTGACCTGGTTCTCTCCCTCTAAAGAGCTCTGCTGACTTGGTTCTCTGGCTCTAAAGCAGTTCTGCTGACCTGGTTCTCTGCCTCTAGAGCAGTTCTGCTGACCTGGTTCTATGGCTCTAAAACAGCTCTGCGGACCTGGTTCTCTGGCTTTAGAGCAGCTCTGCTGACCTGGTTCTCTCCCTCTAAAGCAGCTCTGCTGACCTGGTTTCTCTGGCTCTAGAGCAGCTCTGCTGAGCTGGTTCTCTGCCTCTAAAGCAGCTCTGCTGACCTGGTTCTCTCCCTCTAAAGCAGCTCTGCTGACCTGGTTCTCTGCCTCTAGTGCAGCTCTGCTGACATGGTTCTCTGGCTCTAAAGCAGCTCTGCTGACCTGGTTCTAACGCTCTAAAGCAGCTCTGCTGACCTGGTTCTCTGGCTCTAAAGTAGTTCTTCTGACCTGGTTTTCTGCCTCTAGAGCAGCTCTGCTGACCTGGTTCTATGGCTCTAAAGCAGCTCTGCTGACCTGGTTCTCTGGCTCTAGAGCAGCTCTGCTGACCTGGTTCTCTGGCTCTCAAGCAGCTCTGCTGACCTGGTTCTCACCCTCTAAAGCAGCTCTGCTGACCTGGTTCACTGGCTCTAAAGCAGCTCTGCTGACCTGGTTCTCTGGCTCTAAAGCAGCTCTGCTGACCTGGTTCTCTGGCTCTAAAGCAGCTCTGGTGACCTGGTTCTATGACTCTAGAGCAGCTCTGCTGACCTGATTCTCTGGCTCTAAAGCAGCTCTGCTGACCTGGTTCTCTCCCTCTATAGAGCTCTGCTGACCTGGTTCTCTGGCTCAAAAGCAGTTCTGCTGACCTGGTTCTCTGCCTCTAGAGCAGCTCTGCTGACCTGGTTCTATGGCTCTAAAGTAGTTCTGCTGACTTGGTTCTCCGCCTCTAAAGCAGCTCTGCTGACCTGGTACTCTGCCTCTAGAGCAGCTTTGCCGACCTGGTTCTCTGGCTCTAAAACAGCTCTGCTGAACTAGTTCTATTTCTCTAAAGCAGCTCTGCTGACCTGTTTCTCTGGCTCTAAAGCAGCACTGCTGACCTGGTTCTGTGGCTCTAGAGCAGCTCTGCTAACCTGGTTCTCTGGCTCTAGTGCAGCTCTGCTGACATGGTTCTCTGGCTCTAAAGCAGCTCTGCTGACCTGGTTCTAACGCTCTAAAGCAGCTCTGCTGACCTGGTTCTCTGGCTCTAAAGTAGTTCTTCTGACCTGGTTTTCTGCCTCTAGAGCAGCTCTGCTGACCTGGTTCTATGGCTCTAAAGCAGCTCTGCTGACCTGGTTCTCTGGCTCTAGAGCAGCTCTGCTGACCTGGTTCTCTGGGCTCTAAAGCAGCTCTGCTACCTGGTTCTCTTCCTCTAAAGCAGTTCTGCTGACCTGGTTCACTGCCTCTAGAGCAGCTCTGCTGACCTGGTTCTCTGGCTCTAAAGCAGCTCTGTTGACCTGGTTCTATGGCTCTAAAGCAGCTGTGCTGACCTGGTTCTCTGGCTCTAAAGCAGCTCTGCTGACCTGGTTCTCTGGCTCTAAAGCAGCTCTGCTGACCTGGTTCTCTCCCTCTAAAGAGCTCTGCTGACTTGGTTCTCTGGCTCTAAAGCAGTTCTGCTGACCTGGTTCTCTGCCTCTAGAGCAGTTCTGCTGACCTGGTTCTATGGCTCTAAAACAGCTCTGCGGACCTGGTTCTCTGGCTTTAGAGCAGCTCTGCTGACCTGGTTCTCTCCCTCTAAAGCAGCTCTGCTGACCTGGTTTCTCTGGCTCTAGAGCAGCTCTGCTGAGCTGGTTCTCTGCCTCTAAAGCAGCTCTGCTGACCTGGTTCTCTCCCTCTAAAGCAGCTCTGCTGACCTGGTTCTCTGCCTCTAGTGCAGCTCTGCTGACATGGTTCTCTGGCTCTAAAGCAGCTCTGCTGACCTGGTTCTAACGCTCTAAAGCAGCTCTGCTGACCTGGTTCTCTGGCTCTAAAGTAGTTCTTCTGACCTGGTTTTCTGCCTCTAGAGCAGCTCTGCTGACCTGGTTCTATGGCTCTAAAGCAGCTCTGCTGACCTGGTTCTCTGGCTCTAGAGCAGCTCTGCTGACCTGGTTCTCTGGCTCTCAAGCAGCTCTGCTGACCTGGTTCTCACCCTCTAAAGCAGCTCTGCTGACCTGGTTCACTGGCTCTAAAGCAGCTCTGCTGACCTGGTTCTCTGGCTCTAAAGCAGCTCTGCTGACCTGGTTCTCTGGCTCTAAAGCAGCTCTGGTGACCTGGTTCTATGACTCTAGAGCAGCTCTGCTGACCTGATTCTCTGGCTCTAAAGCAGCTCTGCTGACCTGGTTCTCTCCCTCTATAGAGCTCTGCTGACCTGGTTCTCTGGCTCAAAAGCAGTTCTGCTGACCTGGTTCTCTGCCTCTAGAGCAGCTCTGCTGACCTGGTTCTATGGCTCTAAAGTAGTTCTGCTGACTTGGTTCTCCGCCTCTAAAGCAGCTCTGCTGACCTGGTACTCTGCCTCTAGAGCAGCTTTGCCGACCTGGTTCTCTGGCTCTAAAACAGCTCTGCTGAACTAGTTCTATTTCTCTAAAGCAGCTCTGCTGACCTGTTTCTCTGGCTCTAAAGCAGCACTGCTGACCTGGTTCTGTGGCTCTAGAGCAGCTCTGCTAACCTGGTTCTCTGGCTCTAGTGCAGCTCTGCTGACATGGTTCTCTGGCTCTAAAGCAGCTCTGCTGACCTGGTTCTAACGCTCTAAAGCAGCTCTGCTGACCTGGTTCTCTGGCTCTAAAGTAGTTCTTCTGACCTGGTTTTCTGCCTCTAGAGCAGCTCTGCTGACCTGGTTCTATGGCTCTAAAGCAGCTCTGCTGACCTGGTTCTCTGGCTCTAGAGCAGCTCTGCTGACCTGGTTCTCTGGCTCTCAAGCAGCTCTGCTGACCTGGTTCTCACCCTCTAAAGCAGCTCTGCTGACCTGGTTCACTGGCTCTAAAGCAGCTCTGCTGACCTGGTTCTCTGGCTCTAAAGCAGCTCTGCTGACCTGGTTCTCTGGCTCTAAAGCAGCTCTGGTGACCTGGTTCTATGACTCTAGAGCAGCTCTGCTGACCTGATTCTCTGGCTCTAAAGCAGCTCTGCTGACCTGGTTCTCTCCCTCTATAGAGCTCTGCTGACCTGGTTCTCTGGCTCAAAAGCAGTTCTGCTGACCTGGTTCTCTGCCTCTAGAGCAGCTCTGCTGACCTGGTTCTATGGCTCTAAAGTAGTTCTGCTGACTTGGTTCTCCGCCTCTAAAGCAGCTCTGCTGACCTGGTACTCTGCCTCTAGAGCAGCTTTGCCGACCTGGTTCTCTGGCTCTAAAACAGCTCTGCTGAACTAGTTCTATTTCTCTAAAGCAGCTCTGCTGACCTGTTTCTCTGGCTCTAAAGCAGCACTGCTGACCTGGTTCTGTGGCTCTAGAGCAGCTCTGCTAACCTGGTTCTCTGGCTCTAAAGCAGCTCTGCTGACCTGGTTCTCTTCCTTTAAAGAGATCTGCTGACCTGGTTCTCTGGCTCTAAAGCAGTTCTGCTGACCTGGTTCTCTGCCTCTAGAGCAGCTCTGCTGACCTGGTTCTATGGCTCTAAAGCAGCTCCTCTGACCTGGTTCTCTAGCTCTAAAGCAGCTCTGCTGACCGGGTTTCTCTGCCATTACAGCAGCTCTGCTGACCTGGTTCTCTGGCTCTAGAGCAGCTCTGCTGACCTAGTTCTAAGGCTCTAGAGCAGCTCTGCTGACCTGGTTCTCTGGCTCTACAACAGCTCTGCTGACCCGGTTCTATGGCTCTAAAACAGTTCTGCCGATCTGGTTCTCTGGCACTCGAGCTGCTCTGCTGACCTGGTCCCTTGGCTCTAAAGCAGCTCTGCTGACCTGGTTCTCTCGCTCTAAAGCAGCTCTACTGACCTGGTTTCCCTGGCTCTTCAGCAGCTTTGCTGACCTGGTTCTCTGGCTCTAGAGCAGCTCTGCTGACCTGGTTCTCTAGCTCTAAAGCAGCTCTGCTGTCCTGGTTCTATGGCTCTAAAGCAGCTCTGCCGACCTGGTTTCTCTGGCTCTAGAGCAGCTCTGCTGACCTGGTTCTTTGGCTCTAAAGCAGCTCTGCTGACCTGTTCTCTCCCTCTAAATCAGCTCTACTGACCTGGATCTCTGCCTCTAGAGCAGCTCTGCTGACCTGGTTCTCTGGCTCTAAAGCAGCTCTGCTGACCTTCGTTCTCTCCCTCTAAAGCAGCTCTGCTGACCTGGTTTCTCTGGCTCTAAAGCAGCTCTGCTGACCGGGTTCTCTGCCTCTAAAGCAGCTCTGCTGACTTGGTTCTCTGCCTCTGGTGCAGCTCTGCTGACCTGGTTCTCTGGCTCTAAAGCAGCTCTGATGACCTGGTTCACTGGCTCTAAAGCAGCTCTGCTGACCTCCTTCTCTGGCTCTAAAGCAGCTCTGCTGACCTGGTTCTCTGCCTCTAGAGCAGCTCTGCTGACCTGGTTCTCTGGCTCTAAAGCAGCTCTGCTGACCTGGTTCTATGGCTCTAGAGCAGCTCTGCTGATCTTGTTCTCTGGCTCTAAAGCAGCTCTGCTGACCTGGTTCTCTCCCTCTAAAGAGCTCTGCTGACCTGTTTCTCTGGCTCTAGAGCACCTCTGCTGACCTGGTTCTCTGGCTCTAAAGCAGTTCTGCTGACCTGGTTCTCTGCCTCTAGAGCAGCTCTGTTGACCTTTTTCTATGGCTCTAAAGCAGCTCTGCTGACCTGGTTCTCTGGCTCTAAAGCAGCTCTGCTGACCTGGTTCTATGGCTCTAAAGCAGCTCTGCTGACCTGATTCTCTGTCTCTAGAGCAGCTCTGCTGACCTAGTTCTTCGGCTCTAGAGCAGCTCTGCTGACCTGGTTTTCTCCCTCTAAAGCAGCTCTGCTGACCGGGTTTCTCTGCCTCTACAGCAGCTCTGCTGACCTGGTTCTCTGGCTCTAGAGCAGCTCTGCTGACCTAGTTCTAAGGCTCTAGAGCAGCTCTGCTGACCTGGTTCTCTGGCTCTACAACAGCTCTGCTGACCCGGTTCTATGGCTCTAAAACAGTTCTGCCGACCTGGTTCTCTGGCACTCGAGCTGCTCTGCTGACCTGGTCCCTTGGCTCTAAAGCAGCTCTGCTGACCTGGTTCTCTCGCTCTAAAGCAGCTCTACTGACCTGGTTTCCCTGGCTCTTCAGCAGCTTTGCTGACCTGGTTCTCTGGCTCTAGAGCAGCTCTGCTGACCTGGTTCTCTGGCTCTAAAGCAGCTCTGCTGTCCTGGTTCTATGGCTCTAAAGCAGCTCTGCCGACCTGGTTTCTCTGGCTCTAGAGCAGCTCTGCTGACCGGGTTCTCTGCCTCTAAAGCAGCTCTGCTGACTTGGTTCTCTGCCTCTGGTGCAGCTCTGCTGACCTGGTTCTCTGGCTCTAAAGCAGCTCTGATGACCTGGTTCACTGGCTCTAAAGCAGCTCTGCTGACCTGCTTCTCTGGCTCTAAAGCAGCTCTGCTGACCTGGTTCTCTGGCTCTAAAGCAGCTCTGGAGACCTGGTTCTATGACTCTAGAGCAGCTCTGCTGACCTGTTCTCTCCCTCTAAATCAGCTCTACTGACCTGGTTCTCTGCCTCTAGAGCAGCTCTGCTGACCTGGTTCTATGGCTCTAAAGCAGCTCTGCTGACCTTCGTTCTCTCCCTCTAAAGCAGCTCTCCTGACCTGGTTTCTCTGGCTCTAAAGCAGCTCTGCTGACCGGGTTCTCTGCCTCTAAAGCAGCTCTGCTGACTTGGTTCTCTGCCTCTGGTGCAGCTCTGCTGACCTGGTTCTCTGGCTCTAAAGCAGCTCTGATGACCTGGTTCACTGGCTCTAAAGCAGCTCTGCTGACCTGCTTCTCTGGCTCTAAAGCAGCTCTGCTGACCTGGTTCTCTGGCTCTAAAGCAGCTCTGGAGACCTGGTTCTATGACTCTAGAGCAGCTCTGCTGATCTGATTCTCTGGCTCTAAAGCAGCTCTGCTGACCTGGTTCTCTCCCTCTAAAGAGCTCTGCTGACCTGGTTCTCTGGCTCAAAAGCAGTTCTGCTGACCTGGTTCTCTGCCTCTAGAGCAGCTCTGCTGACCTGGTTCTATGGCTCTAAAGTAGTTCTGCTGACTTGGTTCTCCGCCTCTAAAGCAGCTCTGCTGACCTGGTACTCTGCCTCTAGAGCAGCTTTGCCGACCTGGTTCTCTGGCTCTAAAACAGCTCTGCTGAACTAGTTCTATTTCTCTAAAGCAGCTCTGCTGACCTGTTTCTCTGGCTCTAAAGCAGCACTGCTGACCTGGTTCTGTGGCTCTAGAGCAGCTCTGCTAACCTGGTTCTCTGGCTCTAAAGCAGCTCTGCTGACCTGGTTCTCTTCCTCTAAAGAGATCTGCTGACCTGGTTCTCTGGCTCCAAAGCAGTTCTGCTGACCTGGTTCTCTGCCTCTAGAGCAGCTCTGCTGACCTGGTTCTATGGCTCTAAAGCAGCTCCTCTGACCTGGTTCTCTAGCTCTAAAGCAGCTCTGCTGAGCTGCTTCTCTCCCTCTAAAGGAGCTCTGCTGACCTGGTTTCCCTGGCTCTAGAGCAGCTCTGCTGACCTGGTTCTATGGCTCTAAAGCAGCTCTGCTGACATGGTTCTCTCCCTCTAAAGCAGCTCTGCTGACCTGGTTCTATGGCTCTAAAGCAGCTCTTCTGACCTGGTTATTAGGCTCTTAAGCAGCTCTGCTGACCTGGTTCTCTGACTCTAGAGCAGCTCTGGAGACCTGGTTCTCTGGCTCTAAAGTAACTCTGCTGACCTGGTTCTCTCCCTCTATAAAGCTCTGCTGACCTGGTGCTCTGGCACTAAAGCAGTTCTGCTGACCTGGTTCTCTGCCTCTAGAGCAGCTCTGCTGACCTGATCCTATGGCTCTAAAGCAGCTCTGCTGACCCGGTTCTATGGCTCTTAAACAGTTCTGCTGACCTGGTTCTCTGCCTGTAAAGCAGCTCTGCTGATCTGGTTCTCTCCCTCTAAAGCAACTCTGCTGACCTGGTTTCTCTAGCTCTAGAGCAGCTCTGCTGACCTAGTTCTCTGGCTCTAAAGCAGCTCTGCTGTCCTGGTTCTATGGCTCTAAAGCAGCTCTGCTGACCTGGTTCTCTGGCTCTAAAGCAGCTCTGCTGACCTGGTCCTCTGGCTCCAGAGCAGCTGTGCTGCCCTGGTTCTCTCCCTCTAAATCAGCTCTGCTGACCTGGTTCTCTGCCTCTAGAGCAGCTCTGCTGACCTGGTTCTCTAGCTCTAAAGCAGCTCTGCTGTCCGGGTTCTCTAGCTCTAAAGCAGCTCTGCTGACCTGGGTCTCTCCCTCTAAAAAGCTCTGGTTACCTGGTTCTCTCCCTCTAAAGCAGCTCTGCTGACCTGTTTTCTCTGGCTCTAGAGCAGCTCTGCTGACCTGCTTCTCTGGGCTCTAAAGCAGCTCTGCTACCTGGTTCTCTTCCTCTAAAGCAGTTCTGCTGACCTGGTTCACTGCCTCTAGAGCAGCTCTGCTGACCTGGTTCTCTGGCTCTAAAGCAGCTCTGCTGACCTGGTTCTATGGCTCTAAAGCAGCTCTGCTGACCTGGTTCTCTGGCTCTAAAGCAGCTCTGCTGACCTGGTTCTCTGGCTCTAAAGCAGCTCTGCTGACCTGGTTCTCTCCCTCTAAAGAGCTCTGCTGACTTGGTTCTCTGGCTCTAAAGCAGTTCTGCTGACCTGGTTCTCTGCCTCTAGAGCAGTTCTGCTGACCTGGTTCTATGGCTCTAAAACAGCTCTGCGGACCTGGTTCTCTGGCTTTAGAGCAGCTCTGCTGACCTGGTTCTCTCCCTCTAAAGCAGCTCTGCTGACCTGGTTTCTCTGGCTCTAGAGCAGCTCTGCTGAGCTGGTTCTCTGCCTCTAAAGCAGCTCTGCTGACCTGGTTCTCTCCCTCTAAAGCAGCTCTGCTGACCTGGTTCTCTGCCTCTAGTGCAGCTCTGCTGACATGGTTCTCTGGCTCTAAAGCAGCTCTGCTGACCTGGTTCTAACGCTCTGAAGCAGCTCTGCTGACCTGGTTCTCTGGCTCTAAAGTAGTTCTTCTGACCTGGTTTTCTGCCTCTAGAGCAGCTCTGCTGACCTGGTTCTATGGCTCTAAAGCAGCTCTGCTGACCTGGTTCTCTCCCTCTAAAGCAGCTCTGCTGACCTGGTTCTATGGCTCTAAAGCAGCTCTTCTGACCTGGTTATCAGGCTCTTAAGCAGCTCTGCTGACCTGGTTCTCTGACTCTAGAGCAGCTCTGCAGACCTGGTTCTCTGGCTCTAAAGTAACTCTGCTGACCTGGTTCTCTCCCTCTAAAAAGCTCTGCTGACCTGGTGCTCTGGCACTAAAGCAGTTCTGCTGACCTGGTTCTCTGCCTCTAGAGCATCTCTGCTGACCTGATCCTATGGCTCTAAAGCAGCTCTGCTGACCCGGTTCTATGGCTCTTAAACAGTTCTGCTGACCTGGTTCTCTGCCTGTAAAGCAGCTCTGCTGATCTGGTTCTCTCCCTCTAAAGCGCCTCTGCTGACCTGGTTTCTCTAGCTCTAGAGCAGCTCTGCTGACCTAGTTCTCTGGCTCTAAAGCAGCTCTGCTGTCCTGGTTCTATGGCTCTAAAGCAGCTCTGCTGACCTGGTTCTCTGGCTCTAAAGCAGCTCTGCTGACCTGGTCCTCTGGCTCTAGAGCAGCTCTGCTGCCCTGGTTCTCTCCCTCTAAAGCAGCTCTGCTGACCTGGTTCTCTGCCTCTAGAGCAGCTCTGCTGACCTGGTTCTCTAGCTCTAAAGCAGCTCTGCTGACCGGGTTCTCTAGCTCTAAAGCAGCTCTGCTGACCTGGGTCTCTCCCTCTAAAAAGCTCTGGTTACCTGGTTCTCTCCCTCTAAAGCAGCTCTGCTGACCTGTTTTCTCTGGCTCTAGAGCAGCTCTGCTGACCTGGTTCTCTGGGCTCTAAAGCAGCTCTGCTACCTGGTTCTCTTCCTCTAAAGCAGTTCTGCTGACCTGGTTCACTGCCTCTAGAGCAGCTCTGCTGACCTGGTTCTCTGGCTCTAAAGCAGCTCTGTTGACCTGGTTCTATGGCTCTAAAGCAGCTGTGCTGACCTGGTTCTCTGGCTCTAAAGCAGCTCTGCTGACCTGGTTCTCTGGCTCTAAAGCAGCTCTGCTGACCTGGTTCTCTCCCTCTAAAGAGCTCTGCTGACTTGGTTCTCTGGCTCTAAAGCAGTTCTGCTGACCTGGTTCTCTGCCTCTAGAGCAGTTCTGCTGACCTGGTTCTATGGCTCTAAAACAGCTCTGCGGACCTGGTTCTCTGGCTTTAGAGCAGCTCTGCTGACCTGGTTCTCTCCCTCTAAAGCAGCTCTGCTGACCTGGTTTCTCTGGCTCTAGAGCAGCTCTGCTGAGCTGGTTCTCTGCCTCTAAAGCAGCTCTGCTGACCTGGTTCTCTGCCTCTAGTGCAGCTCTGCTGACATGGTTCTCTGGCTCTAAAGCAGCTCTGCTGACCTGGTTCTAACGCTCTAAAGCAGCTCTGCTGACCTGGTTCTCTGGCTCTAAAGTAGTTCTTCTGACCTGGTTTTCTGCCTCTAGAGCAGCTCTGCTGACCTGGTTCTATGGCTCTAAAGCAGCTCTGCTGACCTGGTTCTCTGGCTCTAGAGCAGCTCTGCTGACCTGGTTCTCTGGCTCTCAAGCAGCTCTGCTGACCTGGTTCTCTGGCTCTAAAGCAGCTCTGCTGACCTGGTTCTCTGGCTCTAAAGCAGCTCTGCTGACCTGGTTCTCTGGCTCTAAAGCAGCTCTGGTGACCTGGTTCTATGACTCTAGAGCAGCTCTGCTGACCTGATTCTCTGGCTCTAAAGCAGCTCTGCTGACCTGGTTCTCTCCCTCTATAGAGCTCTGCTGACCTGGTTCTCTGGCTCAAAAGCAGTTCTGCTGACCTGGTTCTCTGCCTCTAGAGCAGCTCTGCTGACCTGGTTCTATGGCTCTAAAGTAGTTCTGCTGACTTGGTTCTCCGCCTCTAAAGCAGCTCTGCTGACCTGGTACTCTGCCTCTAGAGCAGCTTTGCCGACCTGGTTCTCTGGCTCTAAAGCAGCACTGCTGACCTGGTTCTGTGGCTCTAGAGCAGCTCTGCTAACCTGGTTCTCTGGCTCTAAAGCAGCTCTGCTGACCTGGTTCTCTTCCTTTAAAGAGATCTGCTGACCTGGTTCTCTGGCTCTAAAGCAGTTCTGCTGACCTGGTTCTCTGCCTCTAGAGCAGCTCTGCTGACCTGGTTCTATGGCTCTAAAGCAGCTCCTCTGACCTGGTTCTCTAGCTCTAAAGCATCTCTGCTGACCGGGTTTCTCTGCCTCTACAGCAGCTCTGCTGACCTGGTTCTCTGGCTCTAGAGCAGCTCTGCTGACCTAGTTCTAAGGCTCTAGAGCAGCTCTGCTGACCTGGTTCTCTGGCTCTACAACAGCTCTGCTGACCCGGTTCTATGGCTCTAAAACAGTTCTGCCGATCTGGTTCTCTGGCATTCGAGCTGCTCTGCTGACCTGGTCCCTTGGCTCTAAAGCAGCTCTGCTGACCTGGTTCTCTCGCTCTAAAGCAGCTCTACTGACCTGGTTTCCCTGGCTCTTCAGCAGCTTTGCTGACCTGGTTCTCTGGCTCTAGAGCAGCTCTGCTGACCTGGTTCTCAGGCTCTAAAGCAGCTCTGCTGTCCTGGTTCTATGGCTCTAAAGCAGCTCTGCCGACCTGGTTTCTCTGGCTCTAGAGCAGCTCTGCTGACCTGGTTCTTTGGCTCTAAAGCAGCTCTGCTGACCTGTTCTCTCCCTCTAAATCAGCTCTACTGACCTGGTTCTCTGCCTCTAGAGCAGCTCTGCTGACCTGGTTCTCTGGCTCTAAAGCAGCTCTGCTGACCTTCGTTCTCTCCCTCTAAAGCAGCTCTGCTGACCTGGTTTCTCTGGCTCTAAAGCAGCTCTGCTGACCGGGTTCTCTGCCTCTAAAGCAGCTCTGCTGACTTGGTTCTCTGCCTCTGGTGCAGCTCTGCTGACCTGGTTCTCTGGCTCTAAAGCAGCTCTGATGACCTGGTTCACTGGCTCTAAAGCAGCTCTGCTGACCTGCTTCTCTGGCTCTAAAGCAGCTCTGCTGACCTGGTTCTCTGGCTCTAAAGCAGCTCTGGAGACCTGGTTCTATGACTCTAGAGCAGCTCTGCTGACCTGATTCTCTGGCTCTAAAGCAGCTCTGCTGACCTGGTTCTCTCCCTCTAAAGAGCTCTGCTGACCTGGTTCTCTGGCTCAAAAGCAGTTCTGCTGACCTGGTTCTCTGCCTCTAGAGCAGCTCTGCTGACCTGGTTCTATGGCTCTAAAGTAGTTCTGCTGACTTGGTTCTCCGCCTCTAAAGCAGCTCTGCTGACCTGGTACTCTGCCTCTAGAGCAGCTTTGCCGACCTGGTTCTCTGGCTCTAAAACAGCTCTGCTGAACTAGTTCTATTTCTCTAAAGCAGCTCTGCTGACCTGTTTCTCTTGCTCTAAAGCAGCACTGCTGACCTGGTTCTGTGGCTCTAGAGCAGCTCTGCTAACCTGGTTCTCTGGCTCTAAAGCAGCTCTGCTGACCTGGTTCTCTGCCTCTAGAGCAGCTCTGCTGACCTGGTTCTATGGCTCTAAAGCAGCTCCTCTGACCTGGTTCTCTAGCTCTAAAGCAGCTCTGCTGAGCTGCTTCTCTCCCTCTAAAGCAGCTCTGCTGACCTGGTTTCCCTGGCTCTAGAGCAGCTCTGCTGACCTGGTTCTATGGCTCTAAAGCAGCTCTGCTGACCTGGTTCTCTCCCTCTAAAGCAGCTCTGCTGACCTGGTTCTATGGCTCTAAAGCAGCTCTTCTGACCTGGTTCTCAGGCTCTTAAGCAGCTCTGCTGACCTGGTTCTCTGACTCTAGAGCAGCTCTGCAGACCTGGTTCTCTGGCTCTAAAGTAACTCTGCTGACCTGGTTCTCTTCCTCTAAAGAGATCTGCTGACCTGGTTCTCTGGCTCTAAAGCAGTTCTGCTGACCTGGTTCTCTGCCTCTAGAGCAGCTCTGCTGACCTGGTTCTATGGCTCTAAAGCAGCTCCTCTGACCTGGTTCTCTAGCTCTAAAGCAGCTCTGCTGAGCTGCTTCTCTCCCTCTAAAGCAGCTCTGCTGACCTGGTTTCCCTGGCTCTAGAGCAGCTCTGCTGACCTGGTTCTATGGCTCTAAAGCAGCTCTGCTGACCTGGTTCTCTCCCTCTAAAGCAGCTCTGCTGACCTGGTTCTATGGCTCTAAAGCAGCTCTTCTGACCTGGTTCTCAGGCTCTTAAGCAGCTCTGCTGACCTGGTTCTCTGACTCTAGAGCAGCTCTGCAGACCTGGTTCTCTGGCTCTAAAGTAACTCTGCTGACCTGGTTCTCTCCCTCTAAAAAGCTCTGCTGACCTGGTGCTCTGGGACTAAAGCAGTTCTGCTGACCGAGTTCTCTGCCTCTAGAGCAGCTCTGCTGACCTGATCCTATGGCTCTAAAGCAGCTCTGCTGATCTGGTTCTCTCCCTCTAAAGCAACTCTGCTGACCTGGTTTCTCTAGCTCTAGAGCAGCTCTGCTGACCTAGTTCTCTGGCTCTAAAGCAGCTCTGCTGTCCTGGTTCTATGGCTCTAAAGCAGCTCTGCTGACCTGGTTCTCTGGCTCTAAAGCAGCTCTGCTGACCTGGTCCTCTGGCTCCAGAGCAGCTCTGCTGCCCTGGTTCTCTCCCTCTAAAGCAGCTCTGCTGACCTGGTTCTCTGCCTCTAGAGCAGCTCTGCTGACCTGGTTCTCTAGCTCTAAAGCAGCTCTGCTGACCGGGTTCTCTAGCTCTAAAGCAGCTCTGCTGACCTGGGTCTCTCCCTCTAAAAAGCTCTGGTTACCTGGTTCTCTCCCTCTAAAGCAGCTCTGCTGACCTGTTTTCTCTGGCTCTAGAGCAGCTCTGCTGACCTGGTTCTCTGGGCTCTAAAGCAGCTCTGCTACCTGGTTCTCTTCCTCTAAAGCAGTTCTGCTGACCTGGTTCACTGCCTCTAGAGCAGCTCTGCTGACCTGGTTCTCTGGCTCTAAAGCAGCTCTGCTGACCTGGTTCTATGGCTCTAAAGCAGCTCTGCTGACCTGGTTCTCTGGCTCTAAAGCAGCTCTGCTGACCTGGTTCTCTGGCTCTAAAGCAGCTCTGCTGACCTGGTTCTCTCCCTCTAAAGAGCTCTGCTGACTTGGTTCTCTGGCTCTAAAGCAGTTCTGCTGATCTGGTTCTCTGCCTCTAGAGCAGTTCTGCTGACCTGGTTCTATGGCTCTAAAACAGCTCTGCGGACCTGGTTCTCTGGCTTTAGAGCAGCTCTGCTGACCTGGTTCTCTCCCTCTAAAGCAGCTCTGCTGACCTGGTTTCTCTGGCTCTAGAGCAGCTCTGCTGAGCTGGTTCTCTGCCTCTAAAGCAGCTCTGCTGACCTGGTTCTCTCCCTCTAAAGCAGCTCTGCTGACCTGGTTCTCTGCCTCTAGTGCAGCTCTGCTGACATGGTTCTCTGGCTCTAAAGCAGCTCTGCTGACCTGGTTCTAACGCTCTAAAGCAGCTCTGCTGACCTGGTTCTCTGGCTCTAAAGTAGTTCTTCTGACCTGGTTTTCTGCCTCTAGAGCAGCTCTGCTGACCTGGTTCTATGGCTCTAAAGCAGCTCTGCTGACCTGGTTCTCTGGCTCTAGAGCAGCTCTGCTGACCTGGTTCTCTGGCTCTCAAGCAGCTCTGCTGACCTGGTTCTCACCCTCTAAAGCAGCTCTGCTGACCTGGTTCACTGGCTCTAAAGCAGCTCTGCTGACCTGGTTCTCTGGCTCTAAAGCAGCTCTGCTAACCTGGTTCTCTGGCTCTAAAGCAGCTCTGGTGACCTGGTTCTATGACTCTAGAGCAGCTCTGCTGACCTGATTCTCTGGCTCTAAAGCAGCTCTGCTGACCTGGTCCTCTCCCTCTATAGAGCTCTGCTGACCTGGTTCTCTGGCTCAAAAGCAGTTCTGCTGACCTGGTTCTCTGCCTCTAGAGCAGCTCTGCTGACCTGGTTCTATGGCTCTAAAGTAGTTCTGCTGACTTGGTTCTCTGCCTCTAAAGCAGCTCTGCTGACCGGGTTTCTCTGCCTCTACAGCAGCTCTGCTGACCTGGTTCTCTGGCTCTAGAGCAGCTCTGCTGACCTAGTTCTAAGGCTCTAGAGCAGCTCTGCTGACCTGGTTCTCTGGCTCTACAACAGCTCTGCTGACCCGGTTCTATGGCTCTAAAACAGTTCTGCCGATCTGGTTCTCTGGCACTCGAGCTGCTCTGCTGACCTGGTCCCTTGGCTCTAAAGCAGCTCTGCTGACCTGGTTCTCTCGCTCTAAAGCAGCTCTACTGACCTGGTTTCCCTGGCTCTTCAGCAGCTTTGCTGACCTGGTTCTCTGGCTCTAGAGCAGCTCTGCTGACCTGGTTCTCTGGCTCTAAAGCAGCTCTGCTGTCCTGGTTCTATGGCTCTAAAGCAGCTCTGCCGACCTGGTTTCTCTGGCTCTAGAGCAGCTCTGCTGACCTGGTTCTTTGGCTCTAAAGCAGCTCTGCTGACCTGTTCTCTCCCTCTAAATCAGCTCTACTGACCTGGTTCTCTGCCTCTAGAGCAGCTCTGCTGACCTGGTTCTCTGGCTCTAAAGCAGCTCTGCTGACCTTCGTTCTCTCCCTCTAAAGCAGCTCTGCTGACCTGGTTTCTCTGGCTCTAAAGCAGCTCTGCTGACCGGGTTCTCTGCCTCTAAAGCAGCTCTGCTGACTTGGTTCTCTGCCTCTGGTGCAGCTCTGCTGACCTGGTTCTCTGGCTCTAAAGCAGCTCTGATGACCTGGTTCACTGGCTCTAAAGCAGCTCTGCTGACCTGCTTCTCTGGCTCTAAAGCAGCTCTGCTGACCTGGTTCTCTGGCTCTAAAGCAGCTCTGGAGACCTGGTTCTATGACTCTAGAGCAGCTCTGCTGACCTGATTCTCTGGCTCTAAAGCAGCTCTGCTGACCTGGTTCTCTCCCTCTAAAGAGCTCTGCTGACCTGGTTCTCTGGCTCAAAAGCAGTTCTGCTGACCTGGTTCTCTGCCTCTAGAGCAGCTCTGCTGACCTGGTTCTATGGCTCTAAAGTAGTTCTGCTGACTTGGTTCTCCGCCTCTAAAGCAGCTCTGCTGACCTGGTACTCTGCCTCTAGAGCAGCTTTGCCGACCTGGTTCTCTGGCTCTAAAACAGCTCTGCTGAACTAGTTCTATTTCTCTAAAGCAGCTCTGCTGACCTGTTTCTCTTGCTCTAAAGCAGCACTGCTGACCTGGTTCTGTGGCTCTAGAGCAGCTCTGCTAACCTGGTTCTCTGGCTCTAAAGCAGCTCTGCTGACCTGGTTCTCTTCCTCTAAAGAGATCTGCTGACCTGGTTCTCTGGCTCTAAAGCAGTTCTGCTGACCTGGTTCTCTGCCTCTAGAGCAGCTCTGCTGACCTGGTTCTATGGCTCTAAAGCAGCTCCTCTGACCTGGTTCTCTAGCTCTAAAGCAGCTCTGCTGAGCTGCTTCTCTCCCTCTAAAGCAGCTCTGCTGACCTGGTTTCCCTGGCTCTAGAGCAGCTCTGCTGACCTGGTTCTATGGCTCTAAAGCAGCTCTGCTGACCTGGTTCTCTCCCTCTAAAGCAGCTCTGCTGACCTGTGTTAGAAATGGCGATTTCTGGTTGGCTAGGGCTTGCGCCAAAGCCAGACAGAAACCACCACTCTAGTCAGGACTGGGGAGTTACACGCCAAAGATAACCCCTGCTCACCCCCTTGGTAGCTTGGCACGAGCAGACAGGCTTATCCCTGAGGCGATGTGTAAAGCGTTTGCGCGCGCACCCAGCAACAACACCCAAGGCCCACCACAAAGGAAACTCCACACAAGGTATTCTATAAAAATAGCCTTTGTATTATACACAACACATTAGATAAAAACACACACTCTACAATGTGCCAACAGGCACGGGCAGAATTTACAAGGGATTATATATACAGGGGACAGGGCCACCTGGACCGCTGTCCGGAATTAGCACTCTTAGAACATAGGAATAATATTTTAGAACATAGCACATACAATCACTGTAGCACTAAAAATAGAACATATAGCACACAACCAGTAACTACTGGCGCAATAATGACCTCAGCGTCATCACACTAGCATCAGGTAAGTACCACCTACGCAACCCTAACCACCTTAGGAAAATATTGCGCAGGGAATCAGGACCTCACTAGCACCACCTGTGTTAGGGAGAAAACAACCACCTAAGTATCACAATACCTGTAGGGGTCTAAGCCCATAAACACATGATGCATAACATTCAGAGGTGTAAAGCAAAGCACACGACGCATAAACACATTCAGAGGTGCAGGAAAGGTACAATGGCGCAAAAACTCACATTAGCCACTATCTGTGGCAGTCCCTGGGCCAACTGGCCCTGAAGGGGCAAGGACGCCCTGTGTCCAGGAAGTCAGGGCAAGACTGCGCAAGCCAAAGCGCAAGTAGCACTGGGCACAACCTAAACGTTGCAGTTGCCCACTAAGTGCTGGGCAACTGGAGAGATGCTGTGGCACACGTTGGAGCCTCCCAGGGCTCTGAACAACTGAAATGCCCCCTAGAGCCTCGCAGGCTCTAAATAATAATATGCCCCTTCGTTGGAGCCTCTGGGGCTCGAGAACCATGCGCCTCTTTGGAGCCTCGTGGGCTCTGAAAATGAATATGCCCCTTGGAGCCTCGTGGGCTCGAGAAATAACTGGGGGGCAACGTTGGAGCGGCCCGCTGCCTTCCGGGGCCGCTCTACTCCGTGACACAAATGCCCCTCTAGGCTGGAGCCACGTAGACTCTGGAGATCGCCTAGATCCTCCACGCCGCTGCCCACTGTCAGGTGGGGCAGCGGAAATGTGCACTGCGTGCTCGAGACGGGCACCGAAACTGTGCCCCGACACCGTTGGGGAAATGCCCCCTACCTGAGCCTCTCTAGGCTCGAGAAGCACCGCTCCCCCCCAGGCCAGAGCCCCACTCACCGGGCCTCGTCGGGGGGAGTCTCTCTTTAGCTGGCCGTCCTTCGGAGTCGAGGGAGCGCGGGGTAGGCTCCCGCCCGCTCCCGCTGGCACCTCCTTTCGGCGGCGTTCCTCTTCCTGGCGCGGGGCTTCCCTCCGTCACACGGGAGCCCTGCGCCGCGTCGAGATGCTGGCGCCACTTCCTGCCCGGCTGCAGGCTCCGCCCCCGTCACGGGCAGGAGCGCCTGACTTCCGGATCAGTCGAACGGGGCCGCAGAGGTGATTATCCCGGCAGTCAGAGGGGTAGGCTCCCTCGCGATAGGCAATATACGGCGGGGTGGGCACCCGCCGTAGGAAAATAATTAAATAAGCGGGGTAGGCACCCGCAAGTACACGGCAACGACAGCGGGGTGGGCTCCCGCTGTAAAAATAATGAATTAAGCGGGGCAAATGCCGGGTGGGCACCGGCCTCCAGAAATACAGCGCTCCTAGCGCTACTGCCAACAATGAAAGCGCCCTAGAAGCGCTGGGGGTCCAAATAAAGCGCTCCTAGCGCTATAAGCCAAGGAAAAGCGCTCCCAGCGCTTAGGCATACAAAAAAGCACCACAAAGTCCAGCAGAGTTCTTCCCTGCATGCAGCAGGGCAGGGGAGGGGGGGGGGGGCAAGGCTGGACCCAGAGCCAGCTCACTGGGCCTCCAGGCAGGGAGGTAGTCCAGGTGGCGGTCCTCTGGTCCAGCAGCAGCAGCAGCCCCCCTCAGGTAAGATCCTGGCAGAGAACAACTTCTGTGGGGACACAGCCCCATTTTTATACAGTCCAACCCTTTGTTCTGGGTTCAGGGTGAGGGGGAAAACCAGTCGCAGCTGGTTGGGGAGCACCCTTGATGTGCTCAGCCCCTCACTCTATTCACTGGCAGGGCTAGGGTCGTCAGTCGCACCACAGGGGGCGGGGCCAGCATTGTGTTTGGAAAACCCTGTCCTATTCAGGACCCAGGTGGACTCCTCCCACCCATCTAGCTGCTGATCTCCCCATTCACCACTGGGTGACTCATCCTGACACTGGGGAATCCCTAGCCCGTCACATGACATGACCAGCCAATCACGCGACAGACACACTGCACACAGAAGTGCCCACTTCTAGAAGTGGCACTTCCACACTAGGTACATGCACGCCGCACACATCATCGCGCAGCATTCACTCCCACGAGTCCGCACATACCAAACTCGGGCCTGCACACCCCACGCATCAGGAACTACTAGGGACACATACATTCCCCATGCATTCCTATGGGAGGGCAGGCCTATCTCACCACATGCACTCAGAGCACGCACGCACTTTACCCTGGGACACAGGGAAAGTGCGCAGAGACCAAACAATCACCATACCAAGTCACCAATAAAAAGCCAAAAAGTCCAGGGGTGAACCTGCCAGAAGGGCCAAGTCCAACACAACCCCCTTCCAGCCAAAACGCAGGGCAGACCAATCACCACCGTGATGGACTTCCCTGCTTGGGGCGATAGAACACGGACGCGGGCCCGCAACTGCATGGACACCCTCCGGTTCTACGCCACGGTGAACCCATGGAATTCTTTTTAACACCACTGTCTGGACCAACTGGGCTACCCCACTGGTACTCCCAAGCTGTCCGTGGCCAAGACCAGGCCCTAGGCCACCCAGGTGCCACTGGTCTTTGCCTAACCACAGAGTGGGGGGTAGTAACCCCTGGCACATAGCGGCCATTCTCCACTCTTCCTCTCTGAAAGACAGGACTAGACTGCCACTGGTTCTCCAGCCTAGGGTCTACACCCTCAGGCGGACCAGGAGTCTCAGGGAAAGCTCTCCTCCCCCTACCTCTTCTCCTAGGGTTCCTCCTCCTCTGGCGAGGGGTACACCTAGAACGCCATTCCAACCCAGGGTTTAATCCCTCAGGTTGTACCGGGGGCAGAGGTGGGCTCTCCCACCCTCTGCACCCCCTTCCAGAGCCCTGCTCCCTACCAACTGGGGCGGTACCTCTGGAAGAAGAACTGGTCGGGACGCTGGTTACAGACGTCCCACCCTTCAGGTCAGGCTGATCCCGAACCTGGCCTTCCAACCTCCGGCCTAGAACCTTTGGTGGAATAATTGCCTGGCACTCCAGGACTTCTGGGGATTTCCACTCCATCCCCCTGAGGCTATCAAAGGACACATACGTCAAGCGACTGTCTGTCTGGCGCTGATCTCCCGTCCCCTGTCCACCTGACAGTGCGCGGAGATCACCCAGAACAGAAGTGGTGCCACCCTGGTCACTACACGGGATCCTAGCCCAACTGGGTAGTCCCTGACCCACAGGCTCTTCCACTGGGGAACTCATCCCCCAATCACTCCTCATGCTGGACTCCTGTACCCTCCCTACCGGAGCGGTACTGCCAGACTCTAGAACCACAGGAGCCCTGGTTACAGGTGCTCCAGGTCCTCTACTCACCAGGAGATCTCCCTCAAATGGGCTAACAGGACAGCCTAGGTCCCCAACTTGGTGTTCCCTCATGGAACCATCCAAGTCCTGAGGCAGGGTTTCGTACGTCCGGGGACCCTCGGTCACCCTCTCACTCCTGCTCCACTGAGCCAGGCAGTGAGCCCCTACACCCTCCTCGCTATCCTGGGACCTAGCTGGGCTACACTGAGCCTCTTCCACCACGCTGGGCTGGAAGATACCTGACCCACTACTTTTGGAGTCACTCCCTAATGACTCTAGAGAACCTCTAGCCCTTTCCCAGCGCTCTGCTTCCTCCGCCAGGTCAAATGGCTCAGACAATCCACACCCCAACAGGTGTTGGCGCAGCCCCGGCACACAACAACTGAGCAGGTGTTCTTTGAGAACCAGATTACACAGTATGTCAAAATCACTTGCTGTGGAAATCCAATCAAACATTGCATCCTCACATCCATCCACAAACTCCTCCCAAGTCTGGTGAGACAGTTTCCTACTGCCCCTGAATTTCAACCTTAACTCCTCCTCCTGGGGAACAGGTACCAGACTGGGGGAACTGGGACTGGGATTTCCTACACTGGAATCTACATCGCTACTACCACTGGACTCAACCCTCCCTGGGGAGCCCAGAAAATTAAAACTGCGCGCAGGGGATAGTCTACCCTCCAGAGCTACTTTGCCTCTGGTGGAGGCCCTATCAGCCTCCTCTACCCTCTCCCGCGCCAAGACCCACTCAGTCTCTCGCTGTTGCCTCCTGGCCTCCAGCTGCGCCATAGCCTGAGCATGCTCTAACCTGAGCTTCTCTAACGCCAGCTGGTGCTCCCTTTCTTTCCTCCTATCTTCCCACTCCTCTGGGGACAGGGAAAGGGATGAGGCGCTGCCTCCTACGCTGGACCCAGCAAGGGACGCCCTACCTATGGGGTCCTCACTCGCTACTGGCGTCCAGGTATTGTCATCCTCTACCTCCTCTTCTGAATCTTCAGGGCTCCCCACAGACCCACCACCCTCCAGGTGTGAGGCCCGGGCCCTTTCCATACTGTGCTCAAGATCCCATGGACCCTTTTGCCATAGGACCAGGTGGTCCTGAAGTTCGTACAGGGTGTCGGACTCTCCCTCTGTACAGTACCTTTCTAACTCCTGCCTCTGGCGCCAAGCTAGCTCATAGGGATCACAAGCAGGCTCCATTCTGGCGGACGTTATGGTAAAAATTATACAGGGAACCTAGGGGTCTGAGTTTCACACAGGAGCACACAATTCACAAAAAGATTCAGCAAGCTCTCTAACCCAGAGAACTCACGCTCACTTGCCTAGTGCCACACACCATTCATCCACACACACAACCCTCCCCTCGGACTGGTAAGGCAGTTTCTACCACCCCTGATTCCTCAACCTGACCACCACGTGACACAGGTACCACCTCTGGGCGCAGGGCGGGGGACAAATGTACAGGACACTATTACGCTGCCACCACTGGATCCCACCCTCTGGTGAATCCAGAAACACAATGCACTAAGGGGGATGATCTACCCTCCCGAGCTAGGGACACCTAACTCACAGTGCACAAGAAACACATTTCCAAAGAAATGACAATTAAAAACAAACTTAGAACAATAATCCCTATACCATGTGATTTATCTAAATGCAGAGTTTTGTAGTGCGGCCAGTTGCCGCTGCGGTACAGCGCAAACGCAAGTCCAAATCCCACCGCTGATCACCAATAAAAAGCCAAAAAGTCCAGGGGTGAACCTGCCAGAAGGGCCAAGTCCAACAACCTGGTTCTATGGCTCTAAAGCAGCTCTTCTGACCTGGTTATCAGGCTCTTAAGCAGCTCTGCTGACCTGGTTCTCTGACTCTAGAGCAGCTCTGCAGACCTGGTTCTCTGGCTCTAAAGTAACTCTGCTGACCTGGTTCTCTCCCTCTAAAAAGCTCTGCTGACCTGGTGCTCTGGGACTAAAGCAGTTCTGCTGACCGGGTTCTCTGCCTCTAGAGCAGCTCTGCTGACCTGATCCTATGGCTCTAAAGCAGCTCTGCTGATCTGGTTCTCTCCCTCTAAAGCAACTCTGCTGACCTGGTTTCTCTAGCTCTAGAGCAGCTCTGCTGACCTAGTTCTCTGGCTCTAAAGCAGCTCTGCTGTCCTGGTTCTATGGCTCTAAAGCAGCTCTGCTGACCTGGTTCTCTGGCTCTAAAGCAGCTCTGCTGACCTGGTCCTCTGGCTCCAGAGCAGCTCTGCTGCCCTGGTTCTCTCCCTCTAAAGCAGCTCTGCTGACCTGGTTCTCTGCCTCTAGAGCAGCTCTGCTGACCTGGTTCTCTAGCTCTAAAGCAGCTCTGCTGACCGGGTTCTCTAGCTCTAAAGCAGCTCTGCTGACCTGGGTCTCTCCCTCTAAAAAGCTCTGGTTACCTGGTTCTCTCCCTCTAAAGCAGCTCTGCTGACCTGTTTTCTCTGGCTCTAGAGCAGCTCTGCTGACCTGGTTCTCTGGGCTCTAAAGCAGCTCTGCTACCTGGTTCTCTTCCTCTAAAGCAGTTCTGCTGACCTGGTTCACTGCCTCTAGAGCAGCTCTGCTGACCTGGTTCTCTGGCTCTAAAGCAGCTCTACTGACCTGGTTCTATGGCTCTAAAGCAGCTCTGCTGACCTGGTTCTCTGGCTCTAAAGCAGCTCTGCTGACCTGGTTCTCTGGTTCTAAAGCAGCTCTGCTGACCTGGTTCTCTCCCTCTAAAGAGCTCTGCTGACTTGGTTCTCTGGCTCTAAAGCAGTTCTGCTGACCTGGTTCTCTGCCTCTAGAGCAGTTCTGCTGACCTGGTTCTATGGCTCTAAAACAGCTCTGCGGACCTGGTTCTCTGGCTTTAGAGCAGCTCTGCTGACCTGGTTCTCTCCCTCTAAAGCAGCTCTGCTGACCTGGTTTCTCTGGCTCTAGAGCAGCTCTGCTGAGCTGGTTCTCTGCCTCTAAAGCAGCTCTGCTGACCTGGTTCTCTCCCTCTAAAGCAGCTCTGCTGACCTGGTTCTCTGCCTCTAGTGCAGCTCTGCTGACATGGTTCTCTGGCTCTAAAGCAGCTCTGCTGACCTGGTTCTAACGCTCTAAAGCAGCTCTGCTGACCTGGTTCTCTGGCTCTAAAGTAGTTCTTCTGACCTGGTTTTCTGCCTCTAGAGCAGCTCTGCTGACCTGGTTCTATGGCTCTAAAGCAGCTCTGCTGACCTGGTTCTCTGGCTCTAGAGCAGCTCTGCTGACCTGGTTCTCTGGCTCTCAAGCAGCTCTGCTGACCTGGTTCTCACCCTCTAAAGCAGCTCTGCTGACCTGGTTCACTGGCTCTAAAGCAGCTCTGCTGACCTGGTTCTCTGGCTCTAAAGCAGCTCTGCTAACCTGGTTCTCTGGCTCTAAAGCAGCTCTGGTGACCTGGTTCTATGACTCTAGAGCAGCTCTGCTGACCTGATTCTCTGGCTCTAAAGCAGCTCTGCTGACCTGGTCCTCTCCCTCTATAGAGCTCTGCTGACCTGGTTCTCTGGCTCAAAAGCAGTTCTGCTGACCTGGTTCTCTGCCTCTAGAGCAGCTCTGCTGACCTGGTTCTATGGCTCTAAAGTAGTTCTGCTGACTTGGTTCTCTGCCTCTAAAGCAGCTCTGCTGGCCTGGTACTCTGCCTTTAGAGCAGCTTTGCCGACCTGGTTCTCTGGCTCCTAAACAGCTCTAATGAACTAGTTCTATGGCTCTAAAGCAGCTCTGCTGACCTGTTTCTCTGGCTCTAAAGCAGCACTGCTGACCTGGTTCTGGGGCTCTAGAGCAGCTCTGCTAACCTGGTTCTCTGGCTCTAAAGCAGCTCTGCTGACCTGGTTCTCTTCCTCTAAAGAGATCTGCTGACCTGGTTCTCTGGCTCTAAAGCAGCTCTGCTGACCTGTTTCTCTGGCTCTAAAGCAGCACTGCTGACCTGGTTCTGGGGCTCTAGAGCAGCTCTGCTAACCTGGTTCTCTGGCTCTAAAGCAGCTCTGCTGACCTGGTTCTCTTCCTCTAAAGAGATCTGCTGACCTGGTTCTCTGGCTCTAAAGCAGTTCTGCTGACCTGGTTCTCTGCCTCTAGAGCAGCTCTGCTGACCTGGTTCTATGGCTCTAAAGCAGCTCTGCTGACCTGGTTCTCTAGCTCTAAAGCAGCTCTGCTGAGCTGCTTCTCTCCCTCTAAAGCAGCTCTGCTGACCTGGTTTCCCTGGCTCTAGAGCAGCTCTGCTGACCTGGTTCTATGGCTCTAAAGCAGCTCTGCTGACCTGGTTCTATGGCTCTAAAGCAGCTCTGCTGACCTGGTTCTCTCCCTCTAAAGCAGCTCCGCTGACCTGGTTCTATGGCTCTAAATCAGCTCTTCTGACCTGGTTATCAGGCTCTTAAGCAGCTCTGCTGACCTGGTTCTATGGCTTTAAAGCAGCTCTGCTGACCTGGTTCTCTGGCTCTAGAGCAGCTCTGCTGACCTGGTTCTATGGCTCTAAATCAGCTCTTCTGACCTGGCTATCAGGCTCTTCAGCAGCTCTGCTGACCTGGTTCTATGGCTCTAAAGCAGCTCTGCTGACCTGGTTCTCTGGCTCTAGAGCAGCTCTGCTGACCTGGTTCTATGGCTCTAAATCAGCTCTTCTGACCTGGTTATCAGGCTCTTAAGCAGCTCTGCTGACCTGGTTCTATGGCTCTAAAGCAGCTCTGCTGACCTGGTTCTCTGGCTTTAGAGCAGCTCTGCTGACCTGGTTCTCTGGCTCTCAAGCAGCTCTGCTGACCTGGTTCTCACCCTCTAAAGCAGCTCTGCTGACCTGGTTCACTGGCTCTAAAGCAGCTCTGCTGACCTGGTTCACTGGCTCTAAAGCAGCTCTGCTGACCTGGTTCTCTGGCTCTAAAGCAGCTCTGCTGACCTGGTTCTCTGGCTCTAAAGCAGCTCTGGTGACCTGGATCTATGACTCTAGAGCAGCTCTGCTGACCTGATTCTCTGGCTCTAAAGCAGCTCTGCTGACCTGGTTCTCTCCCTCTATAGAGCTCTGCTGACCTGGTTCTCTGGCTCAAAAGCAGTTCTGCTGACCTGGTTCTCTGCCTCTAGAGCAGCTCTGCTGACCTGGTTCTATGGCTCTAAAGTAGTTCTGCTGACTTGTTTCTCTGCCTCTAAAGCAGCTCTGATGGCCTGGTACTCTGCCTCTAGAGCAGCTTTGCCGACCTGGTTCTCTGGCTCCTAAACAGCTCTGCTGACCTGGTTCTCTCCCCCTATAGAGCTCTGCTGACCTGGTTCTCTGGCTCAAAAGCAGTTCTGCTGAACTAGTTCTATGGCTCTAAAGCAGCTCTGCTGACCTGTTTCTCTGGCTCTAAAGCAGCACTGCTGACCTGGTTCTGGGGCTCTAGAGCAGCTCTGCTAACCTGGTTCTCTGGCTCTAAAGCAGCTCTGCTGACCTGGTTCTCTTCCTCTAAAGAGATCTGCTGACATGGTTCTCTGGCTCTAAAGCAGCTCTGCTGACCTGTTTCTCTGGCTCTAAAGCAGCACTGCTGACCTGGTTCTGGGGCTCTAGAGCAGCTCTGCTAACCTGGTTCTCTGGCTCTAAAGCAGCTCTGCTGACCTGGTTCTCTTCCTCTAAAAAGCTCTGCTGACCTGGTGCTCTGGCACTAAAGCAGTTCTGCTGACCTGGTTCTCTGCCTCTAGAGCAGCTCTGCTGACCTGATCCTATGGCTCTAAAGCAGCTCTGCTGACCCGGTTCTATGGCTCTTAAACAGTTCTGCTGACCTGGTTCTCTGCCTGTAAAGCAGCTCTGCTGATCTGGTTCTCTCCGTCTAAAGCAACTCTGCTGACCTGGTTTCTCTAGCTCTAGAGCAGCTCTGCTGACCTAGTTCTCTGGCTCTACAGCAGCTCTGCTGTCCTGGTTCTATGGCTCTAAAGCAGCTCTGCTGACCTGGTTCTCTGGCTCTAAAGCAGCTCTGCTGACCTGGTCCTCTGGCTCTAGAGCAGCTCTGCTGCCCTGGTTCTCTCCCTCAAAAGCAGCTCTGCTGACCTGGTTCTCTGCCTGTAGAGCAGCTCTGCTGACCTGGTTCTCTAGCTCTAAAGCAGCTCTGCTGACCGGGTTCTCTAGCTCTAAAGCAGCTCTGCTGACCTGGGTCTCTCCCTCTAAAAAGCTCTGGTTACCTGGTTCTCTCCCTCTAAAGCAGCTCTGCTGACCTGTTTTCTCTGGCTCTAGAGCAGCTCTGCTGACCTGGTTCTCTGGGCTCTAAAGCAGCTCTGCTACCTGGTTCTCTTCCTCTAAAGCAGTTTTGCTGACCTGGTTCACTGCCTCTAGAGCAGCTCTGCTGACCTGGTTCTCTGGCTCTAAAGCAGCTCTGCTGACCTGGTTCTATGGCTCTAAAGCAGCTCTGCTGACCTGGTTCTCTGGCTCTAAAGCAGCTCTGCTGACCTGGTTCTCTGGCTCTAGAGTAGCTCTGCTGACCTGGTTCTCTGGCTCTAAAGCAGCTCTGCTGACCTGGTTCTCTCCCTCTAAAGAGCTCTGCTGACTTGGTTCTCTGGCTCTAAAGCAGTTCTGCTGACCTGGTTCTCTGCCTCTAGAGCAGTTCTGCTGACCTGGTTCTATGGCTCTAAAACAGCTCTGCGGACCTGGTTCTCTGGCTTTAGAGCAGCTCTGCTGACCTGGTTCTCTCCCTCTAAAGCAGCTCTGCTGACCTGGTCTCTCTGGCTCTAGAGCAGCTCTGCTGAGCTGGTTCTCTGCCTCTAAAGCAGCTCTGCTGACCTGGTTCTCTCCCTCTAGAGCAGCTCTGCTGACCTGGTTCTCTGCCTCTAGTGCAGCTCTGCTGACATGGTTCTCTGGCTCTAAAGCAGCTCTGCTGACCTGGTTCTAACGCTCTAAAGCAGCTCTGCTGACCTGGTTCTCTGGCTCTAAAGTAGTTCTTCTGACCTGGTTCTCTGCCTCTAGAGCAGCTCTGCTGACCTGGTTCTATGGCTCTAAAGCAGCTCTGCTGACCTGGTTCTCTGGCTCAAGAGCAGCTCTGCTGACCTGGTTCTCTGGCTCTCAAGCAGCTCTGCTGACCTGGTTCTCACCCTCTAAAGCAGCTCTGCTGACCTGGTACTCTGGCTCTAAAGTAGCTCTGCTGACCTGGTTCTATGGCTCTAAAGCAGCTCTTCTGACCTGGTTCTCTGGCTCTAAAGCATGTCTGCTGACCTGGTTCTCTCCCTCTATATAACTCTGCTGACCTGGTTCTCTGGCTCTAAAGCAGTTCTGCTGACCTGGTTCTCTGCCTCTAGTGCAGCTCTGCTGACGTGGTTCTATGGTTCTAAAGCAGCTCTGCTGACCTGGTTCTCTGGCTCTAGAGCATTCCTGCTGACCTGGTTCTCTGGCTCTAAAGCAGTTCTGCTGACCTGGTTTAATCCCTCTAAAGCAGCTCTACTGACCTGGTTTCTCTGGCTCTACAGCAGCTCTGCTGACCTGGTTCTCGGCCTCTAGAGCAGCTCTGCTGACCTGGGTTTCTGGCTCTAGAGCAGCTCTGCTGACCTGGGTCTTTGGTTCTAGAGCAGCTCTGCTGACCTACTGCTTAGGCTCTAGAGCAGCTCTGCTAACCTGGTTCTCTGCACTCACGATGCACGCACCCGACTATATTTAAAAAGAATATGTTCATTATAAGTACAATTATATATTATTTTTATGAATATCTTACATAATCTCTTGCCCTAATATGTATATTAAAGACACATACATATCATTTTGGAACATAATTTTTTTGTTTGCGGGAGTTGTGCACCCAGCGCGCCCCAGCAGGTATATCACGTCACGCGGGACCCGCAACCGCGCAAGCATCTCATACCATAATGTGCATGTGTCGCGAATGCGCGGGAGCAGGAGTCACGGACATGTTGCATACCAATCGTGCACATCACGTAATTTTAAATGTATATGATGTAACTAAAAAACACTCAGCCGTCGCACACCATACGCGGATCCTTCACGACTTTTCTAAAATGGCGGCTAGAATGCGCGCACTCACCGTGATGTGTACGCTTTAAGTGCGCGACTCCGAAATCAAATTAGAATAAAAAAAAAAAGAAACTAATAAAAATATATTTAAATAAAAAATGAAAACAAGAAAATTAATCAATATTTCTGTTTGAATTTTTGGGGGATATTTTTTTGCAATTTTCAGAAAAATATATAATGGTATTTAATAATTAATATATTTTTAAATAAACAGTTAAAAAAATGTATAGACAATCAGTACAAAAAACTGGTATAACTACTATCACACTTAAAAATTAGCATTTAAAAAACCTTTGAAATTCACTGAAAAAAAACATAGGTTTCAGAGACGATATAGTTCGAAATTAGCTTTTAAAAAAGCTTTGAAATTCACTGAAAAAACCATAGGTTTCAGAGAAGTTATAGTTAGAAATTAGCATTTAAAAAACCTTAGAAATTCACAGAAAAAAACATAGGTTTCAGGGGTGTTATAGTTAGCTGGCCATTTCACTCGTACAAAACCATAGAAATTCCTTCATTATAGTTAGTTCTGCTAACTATAACTCGCGCGCCCGCAGTGCACTGCTGATGATGTCATATATTGCATCATTCATGACATGGTCAGTGACATCACTGATGACATCTCAAATGACATCACTGATGACATCAGCCATGTGATAATCTGATACACCTCATCATACACTAGTATAACCTTTCATCACTCGCTGTAAAATACAGAGTACCATATTTGAAACCATTGACACACCAATACCAGTTACTACATACCCACTCACTGATTCCTAAGTCTACACACACAACTACCCATTCAACAACAAAATCATTTATACATGCAGTCACTAATTAATAGAACACTATCAAATGCACTTATACACATATATAGACATTGAGACATCAGCAGTCATCTTAGTCGGTTATGCAGTCATCCTACTCACTCATGAAAAAAATAATCACACTTACATTTACTCACTTACACAATTATCCAACAACACCTCATTTATTCAAACACATAGTAACTCATAGTTAATATGTTAAAAAATCACCATTACAATTATATACTCATCCATATAGTTACTCTCAAAATCACTGACTCTTGCACATACTTATTTATATACACCAACTCTCACATACAATGCCTTTTATTTTTTTACTTTGTTGAAGATGTACAACTATAACATTTATTCGCTCACCAACACACAAATAAATACACTCTGTCACCCAAACAACTGATTCCACATGCACTCTTAAACCTATACACCTAGTCAATCAACCATTCACACATCTATGCATAGAGTTACACACACCCCATCCAACCAGACACAAACTCAGTGTCCTCACCCAACTAATCAATAACTAATATACACACTCATGTAGTTAGTGACCAACTGATGCAGCATGTTATACAACAACAGAGACAGTGCTGCACACATTCACATAGTTTAGTTACTAATCCATGTATTAAGTGAGACACTTTTAATTACTCACTTAAACAGACAGTCAGACAGCTACTAAATCCTCCATCCAGACAGTTATATATCCACTCAATCTTCAATACAGATTGTTATATATATAATACATATTTAAATTTCAAACTAAACCACATTCACTGGAGGATGTCATCAGTGATGTCATCAGGGATGTCATTTGAGATGTCATCAGTGATGTCATCAGTGATGTCACTGACCATGTCATGAATGATGCAATATGTGACATCATCAGCAGTGTATTGCGGGCACGCGAGTTATAGTTAGCAGAACTAACTATAACGGAGGAATTTCTATGGTTACATACGAGTGAAATGGCCAGCTAACTATAACACCCCTGAAACCTATGGTTTTTTCACTGAATTTATATATTAACACACATAAAGTGTCTGTTTACTTTCACTGTGAAATCCTGTAAAGTAGAATTTCTTTTTATTATGTTGGTGGTCTGGCTTCATTCCTTGCAGTTAGTACTATTGCATTATGTGATGCATTTGTGGGAAAAATTTGGCCCTATGACTAATCACATCAAAATTAAATCCCAGTAGCTTCAAGGGAGCAGCAATGATCTGCTACTGTGCCACTATTGACAGTATAAACAAGTGTTTGCCTGGAGCATCACAAATCGTGTGCCATTTTTTTCTTGCTTGAGCCATCCACAATCATTTTCATTCCATCAGGAGATAGACGCCGACTGTGATGCCAAAGTTACAAGAGATGGCTGCAGATTATCGCTGGCTGGTGGCCTTGGAGTATGAAGAGGAAATGGTATGGACCTACAGTTCCTTGGGCCACCAGCCAGGGTCACCTCCAACCAGTGTACGCTACCGCTGGCACCACCTGAAGCTGGGTTCCACTGCCACTCAGACCATCATCAGCGCCCCCATCTCACCGTCATCTTTCGACCACCTCCTCCACAGCATCCTACATGAGCTAGCGCTCCTTAGGTGTGGGCACCAGAACATGACCTGGGAGGTGGCACATATAAAAAAATGAGAAGTATGTCCTCCAAGCCCTTGTTTAATTGAACATAATTTTGGTGGGAGAGCCTGTAGTGGGTGGAGAGAGTGTGAAAGGGGAATTGGGGAAAGGTTCACAGGGACATTTAGAGTTTTAGCTTGTGGAGGGGGCAGGCATGTTGTGTGGAGAGGGTAGGGAGTTGGGTTGGGGAAAGGTCAAAAGGACATTTGGGATTTTTGCTAGGGGTTATCCTGTTGATGGTGGAGATGGTGGGTTTTATATGTTAAAAAACAAATGGGTCTTTCTTTGTCTTTAGTATCTGTCTTTGCATTGCTAGTTAGAGTATCATTGTGGTTTAGTGACAAGACAAGAAGCTGCCCTATGAAATTGTCACACATTGTATTGTACATCCACTATTCCTCATATAACATTCCCTACCTGAAGTACATTGCCATGTATTTATATGCTTCAGTAGGTTAATTACCTCTTCCTGCAGTCCCGTAAAGGTTGCTACCAGATTAGGAATATTTTATTCCTTGATGACGTTTTGAAGCACCCTGCCAACTATCAGCAATACTTTTTACTAGTTAGTTACTGCCATTGTTCTACCCCTCTGTAACTATTGATCACTATTGGGGACTGCCAACTACATACACAAAAATCTCAATCTTATCTTTCCTTCCCGAGAACAACTTCAGTACTAAGTTCTTAATTAGTTCTTTCCTGAATAGATTAGGTGATGTCTGCTATGAACCTCAATCTTCCCAAACCTTATTGCAGGGTTTCCAAAGGGCCTTCTTAATGCTGGTGTTACTTACTGGTGGGCCTCGCTAACAGGGAAGACATCACAAAACGAGGTCCCACCTATTCCACATGATGCTTGGAGGTGAACTTATACTGTAGCATTATTCAGAAGGTTTATCCATTACAGGAAGCTAGACTTTAAGAAAACACAGAGTTAGTGAATTATCCAAGAATGAGAGTACCATGACAAAGAAGCCATACAAAAAAAAACTAGCAGTAGTAAGCAATCTGTGAAGTTAGTATTTAATTTATTTTTAAAAAAATGAAACTTACAAAAGCCTCAAATCAGGAGTTAGGAATCAGGAAAATGTTTATCCATGCTGCATAGATTTTGTAAACAACACAAGGCCTGATTTATAAAGGTAAAGTAAGTTACATGTTGTGTGTAAGTTTACTCTTGCAGTGTAACTTTAAACCTAGTAAGTTGTCCATCATTAATTTTACTTTATGAGTAGTAACCTTTCAAGTAGTAAGTAACTCTTATTATTTTAAAAGTTGTCACTGGAAGCTAATTGCTACTTGTAAAGTTACTACTCATAAAGTTAGTGGTAGTACTATTACCCCGCAAGAGTAAACTTACACCAAAATTATAGCTTTACGTTCGTGAATCAGGCCATAGTGCACACTAGTATTACCTATCCTGGGACATACATTGTTCTAAGACTCTGCACTATGATGATGATTAATGTCCCTTTAATGCCTGGGTAGGCAGTAGGGCTGGCATGGGCTATTTCATTTAAAAAGATTAAGTAACAGTTCATCACATCAATGAGCATTACATCATCATCACATCTGTTACTGAATGAAGGACACAGTTAAGTTACGAAATAAAAACAGCTCTTCAGCCTCTGAGTCTCAATTTATCTAATTGTTATGTTAATTAGGGTTGCAAAATACAATATATGGTGACCCACACAGTTCTACAAATCTTTATTGTTAAGAAAAGAAAAATGATACATATATAAATGCCAAAATGGATGGTGAATCTGTATTTTTATTCTTGCAAACTCTGTTTAGGGTTCATGTCTGAGCTGGTTCGGTAAGCAGGAGTGTTATGGAGCTTTTGTGAAGAGAAGGTCTGTGGGTTGGAAAAGGGTAAATGTCAATATTTTGGAGTCAAGATAAGCTTCATGGTGGATGAGATTATTGAGAGCAGAGCATAGGCTGATGCGGGTATGTGTGGTTAACTGAAAAGTGAGAACAATCTTTTACCACAAATCCCAGACAAATAGCTGCATGTACCTGGTTTCTCAATCTCACAAATGCCAATATCATTTAGCTGTGTGTGTCCATCATGTGACGTGCCCAGGGACAGTCCCCTAAGACCACAACCACTTAATTAGAGTTTGCCATTGGAACCAGGCCACTACTCTGCATTTGCCTAATCAACGTACCTTTCCCAAGTCCACAGGAGTAGGCCTCTTTGAGTCATGTTGTTTCTCATTAAAGTACAGAGGCATTATTCCAAACTTCCTTCTTCTGGCAGTTGTGATATTCCCATCCGGACACAAATGAGATAGACCTGCAATGCTGATGAAAAAGAAATGGAAACAAATTTGAGCATTTTGTGTAGTGTTGGTAACTAAATTTATTGATCTCAGAAGAACCTGAAATAAAAAAGATGTGCACGAAAGGGCCATGTAAGCTGTTATAATGGAATACGAAAGCAAGGGAAGCATTCAGGCAGAATCATCCACTGGGTCCCAAACATTACAGATCAAGTTTAAAAATTAGTTACAACATCCCCACAGCCACCACATGAATCATCAGTCATGCAGTACCAATATGTCACTCATTGGTGTAACAGTTACCTGGTCCAAGCATGGTGCACATCTGTCTCTTTTCCAATGGAAGCAATAGACTCAAGGTCAGTCTTGTATAATTAATTACCTTTACTGGTAGCCCAGCTAGGGAATGAAAACATAAAGATAGGGATGGGAGGCTTCATCTTCATGTACTGCAAGGAAATGAAGGCTTCCTATGTGCACACTGGTCCACTCCATGCATGCAATTAAAGAGAGCCGCGTAATCCAGACACCAAATATATAAATGTTTTCTATATATATTTTTTTCAAAGCAGTTTCATGATACATGCAAGTTTTGCTGTGGGCTACTTAGTCATGGAAATAGAGTTTGTACTCCAACTCAGGCAGTTCACCCAAACGTTTATCAGCTAATAAAATTGAGTTTAACCACTTGCCCTTCTGTGCCATCCAAGGAACAGTGTAATTTTGTTATATGAAGTGTTGGTTCATTTTTATTCATGGTCAATTTCTCCACATTTTGAGATGAGACACTGGTCCTTCTGACTGTGAAAACTGCACAAGCTGCACTGAACACACTCTCAGAACACACACTGGCTAAAGGATAGCCCAGATACTTTTTGCCATCCTGCTGAGCTCTGGCCAGTGTCGCATTTTCCCATAAAAGTACAGCAATAGGTTTGATCCAGGTAGACCTTTTTTGGGTCATCCAGATAGTCTTGAACCTTCCTCTGAATGGCCATTGGTGCTGCCACTTGCTCTACCTCTGGTGCCTTTGTCTCTGTAATTGACATAAGCGCTGCCACTTCAAACAAAGCCATTCCAGAGGTTGGGTTGAATTCTTCTGTTATTGGTGTTTCTGGTGATGATGGTGTTGGCTTTGAGATAACAGCACTGCCCTCTCCAGAAGTAGCATTTGTGTGTGGCACTTGACTTGCCGCCATTTGTCTACCTCCATTGTCATGCTTTTTTCAGTTGAATCCCGTCCTTTTTGAAGGGGATGGTTAGACATTGGTCTGTACTGTTCAAGCAGATGTTGCAGCATGGAGTAGGTTGAATTCCATCATGTTGGCACCTCTTGTATGAGGGCTTTAACAGTACTCTATTAACATGCTGAATAATCCTCAACTGCTTACAGGCTATGAAAGAATGACTGAAATGAGTACAGATTGTTTGCCAGGTGTCCCTTATGTTACTGACTATTTCTTAGTCCTGCACAATCAGGTTGATGCAATTTGCCAAACAGAGGACCTTGGAAAATCCACCATCTGCCATTATCTGTTGTAGCAAATCCAATTCTGAGATCTCTGGGTTGAAGCCATTCAAACACTTTCCTGTTGAACTCTTCTAATATTTCTAAAGCTGTATGGGATTTCGGCATGCTGAACATTGCTACTGTTGCATGACATTAACTTTCTTGAATGCAGAGAGCTGCAGATAGTGGCTGACTAACCCACACAAAAGAGGTCCAGTGAGCAGTGATACAATTGTAATCAGTTGCTTACCAACTGCTTCACATGTGTCGTCAGGTGGATAGTGTGAACATCGCTCTGCTGTATAGATTCAACAATGAATTGCAGCACATTATGATGTATAGTTGGAAAGTAAACTGTGGTAAAATAGGTCAGTCTGGGAACCTTCCATTTCAGGCACATGGCTGCAACAAATTATAAAAATCCCTCTCCTTCTACAAATAAAAGGGAGGAGGTCCAACATTAACATTTAACCAGCTTCCCACTGTACAAACGTTGCTTTCCTAGTGCCCCTTCCACCTAAACATGCCCATAATAGTACCTTGTATTTCTTTCTTTTGTTGTGCAACTGACACAGGCAACTTCCAAAGACACTCAAAAGATAACGGTCCAGAGATTCAGGGGAATTACACTGTACCAAAAGGGTAAAGAGATCTTTTGAACCAAGGATACACAAATACGTCCACCCTATGTGACGATTTCTGACCTAAAAGTATACCCTCTAGAAAATCATTGTACTTGCAAGGAAACAGTGGGAATACGTGCCAAACCTAGGCACCACCCTGATAGGAGTGGGTAAAGGAAAAAGTCCTTTTTTTATATAACCCTCACCCACTCCAGTAGTGGCATGCATCACCATCGGGTTCACCCTGGCTCCTAAAGGCCACAGTAGGCTTGAGCTTATTCCGGGGAGCTCTTATAAAGACAATAAAATAGGAGGTGTAATATTTAAATATAAAACTCCTCATCCACTCCTAAGGTATCCCTTTATTAGTGAGATGGATGGGAAACATTAAAATCTATATTAGGGGTTAACCATATAATGGTCCTATGACCCTAAAACACCAGCAAGTTACAGGCTTATACTATTGGCCTTAGCGGTCCCGGGCTTTCGTCACGGTGGAATCATACTTATATCTCCCCACAAACTATCCTTGTGGCCGGGAATGAGGTCGAGCCAATCCAGACTTCCGAAGAGAACCACGAGGTGATAGACTCAATGTGCATTTTGGGTGTATCACTGTATGGGACGGTGTCAAGACCTGTGTCGTGTGCCAATTGTCGGTTGCTGATACGGTTAATGCTGGCATACTACATGGGACAGGGCTGCTTTTTGTAATGCCATCATCCTCTTCTTCCTCATGACCACCTTCTTCTTCCCTCTTTGTGGACTCAACTCCTTCCTTGCTCTCATCACCTCCACCATCACCAGCAATCTTTTAAGGTGGTCATCCCACTGGATGGCATGATGTTTTTTCAGTTGGGATGTTTGTCCTCCAGTACCATAGTGAGAACCTGACTTACCTTGACAAACACTTGTGTGGTAAATGGAGCATATTGCAATGTTATCCTTGTACCTGCTAATCATAAAGACTCCCAAACTGAGCAGGATAACTTTTCAGTGCGTCATTCTAATGCCTGAGGAAATGGAGGCAGGTGTGTGTGTCATTTGCTTTTATTTAGGGCGTACTTCGATTGGGGTAGTGGTGGATACAGGTACAGGTACAGGTATCGGCAGGGGTCTTATAAATATGGACACCAGTGGTGGTGGAACCACTTGCCTGTGAGGAGGTTGAATATGAGGGGTCATCTTAGGGTGTACTGACAATAACTGGCTCACCACTACCTCAATCAACTGCCTCCACATACGCCGCAAGACCTTCAAATGGATCCCTCCTGAATGCAGAAAGACCGTCACCCATGCACTCTTAACAAGCAGACTGGACTACAGCAATGCCCTGCACGCCATAATCAACAAAAATCTCCTACACAAACTCCAAACCATCCAGAACGCTGCAGCCAGACTCATCCTCGGAACTCCACGGCGCGAACACATGACCCATCACCTACAAGACCTCCATTGGCTACCCGTCGAGAAGAGAGTAACCTTCTTACTACTCACCCACACCTACAAATCCCTACACAAGATCGGACCCAAATACTTCAATGAGAGAGTCTCCTTCCATGTACCTAAAAGGAACCTTCACTCCACTGACCTCGCCCTATCAGAAACCCCCCGCATCCTCAGAAACAGAGCAGGCGGAAGAGCCTTTTCCTACATCGCAGCCAAGGCCTGGAACGAGCTCACGGTTAACATCAGATGCACCCCAACCCTGCACACTTTCAGGAAGGACTCCAAGACCTGGCTCTTCGACTGAACAGGAGCTGCACTCCCCCCCCCAGCACCTTGAGACCCTCACAGGTAAGTAACGCGCTTTAGAAAACCCCTGATTGATTGATTGATCATCATCACTGTCACTTTCCATAATTTGTAGCCTTTCAGGAACTTTCCTTTTCCCTTGACTCTCTAGGTGGGTTTCGGAGTTGGTTAGAGTCATTGAAGGGGGGATTAGGGAAGATAGTGGAGTACCCTTTTTTTTTCTTGATGAAAATCATCGGGCCAATCCTTGAAGAGCAACATCCTGCTTAGCGGGTAGCTCAACCTCTTTTTCTGCTCCTACTTGAGGAAGAACTAATGCTGGCTGCGGCTCCTGTTGTCCACTTTCCTGCAATGATTGAGTACTTTGCAGTGAGACAAATTCTGTCCAGACTTACTGCTCATTGCCATGACTGCAGTGGCTGCATCGCAGAGAGATGGGCTTGGGTTAAACTTCAGTTCTGGGTGGTGTCATTAATGCAGGAGTGCTACTCCCAACCTTTTGCTGCCAAAAGGATGGAGCAGCGGGTCCACCCTGTTTTCTGAAAAAGGTGGAGGGTGGCACACCAGTGGTGGCAATCTCCTTTCTTTTCTTACAGGTAACTTTCTTGTCAGAAACACCCTTCTTTGGGGCTATCTTCAAGTTCTTTCTTAGCTCTGGCAGTTGCCACTTAGATGCACAAGCAGAAGCTGAGGACTCAGGTGGTGTCACTGCCGGACTTCTGTCTGGCAGTACTTTGTGTGATATCTCTTGTAGTGCACCTGAAAGCAAACAGGCAAGAAAAAAATTCAGTGACACAGGATTTGCAGTTTGAATCTACAGACAATCTAATTTACGGAGGGCATAGCAAATAATTACCTATATGTAAAACGTATGGGCTAATTGCACCTCTATGGCTGCTGCTTTATTGGATTAGGCTATGGACAATGCCAGAAATAGCAGCCTATAGAGAAGGCATCAAAACTCCTAGCTACCAATAGATGCCTAACTTTTCCCTGGCTTAAATTTGTTAAGGAATGGTTTACAGAACTTGATCTCTGCTCATATTGGACAGAGCCACAGAAGTTAGCACAAAGCTGTAAGAACATACTTAAACAAACATACTGGGAGCATGCCCTAAACACACTTCATCGAGACCCTAATTTGGGCAGTCTAACTATGCAATTTCTTATCATTAAACCTAACCCATGTTTTGAAGAGTTCAGTGACAATATCCAAACTCATCTGGTGAGAATCTTGTACTTTAACTTAGGGTACGATGTACTCCAGATCAAAAGCTATACCGCAACTTGGGGAACTCAGGGATAACGAACTTGCACTTTATGCACTTTAGGTCTTAATGAAAACACTGCGCATATCCTCATCTTTTGCCCAGCACAGGCTAGGGCAAGAAAGAAATGGATCCGTCCTTTGTGCAATAGGCTGGGATTTAGGAAGCATCAAAAGGCCTTCAGGGTTTTGAAATATAACACAGCACCGTATGTAATATTTGCTACATCTAAATACCTGCTTACAATAGGGTTTATACAAAGAAAGAAGGGGCTAAAGCTGTGATATTGCAGTGAACAATGCATTCCCTTGTTTGGAATTTGCACTATGAAGGATGTTACTTTTTATTGTAAATACTCTATATCATTTTATACTGTTTTTACGATCTTACATACAGAAGCAGGATGGGGTCTAGATTGTAATATTGTAATGAATAGCACTCGCTCTCCTCACCATGGACATTGTACTGAGCCCAATGATAGCTTTATCGTGATACTGTATATATAGTTCAAGTGAACTTAGATACCATTGATTATAAATTGTCCACTTTTACTGACCGGAAACAATGGCTTTCTAAGGACTTATTGATACATTCAAGGACTAGCATTTCCTTCGCTTATTCAGCACTTAGGGCTGAAACCAAAACAGTTTTTCCAGGTATGTTTATAATATAGTTGATTGTGTACTATTTGAAAATCTTATTGTGAAACTTTTATGGCCTATTGCGGAAATAAAGTACTTTCATTGAAAAAAAAGTAACTAAAGTGTATCCATTCCAAACCATGAATAAATATATTTCAATTATATACAGATTGCAGAGGTTACTTTGTGCGACTCTAAGGCTGGTGTGTGCCTATGGCCTATGAGACACTTAGGGCCAGATGTGCAGGGGAAAATAGAACAATCCTTACACAATTGAAACCCCGAAACCGGTCCTAGGATGCTTGTTTCCAGTCCAGGGATGACCTGGCCTGGGACTTCGGACTGGACTGTTCCCGTGGGCACAGGGTCAAGACTGATTTGCATAAGGCTGGGTCCAAACTGGAATGGCATGGTGAGCACAAAACTGATGATTTAGGCCCAGCTCTCTGTACTGGGGTCAATTTATGACATTGTTCTGCATCTTGTCCATCAATTGTTGTTTTTGCATATGACAAAAGCAAAGCACAGTAGCTCCACAAAATGGCCACCCTGCCACATGGCCACCAAGGGTGAAGGCACTGACAACAAAGAACACATGCAGGCCTATGGCAAAAGAAAGTACACTGACGACACAAAATGTCCACCAACCACATCGACACTAAGGGTAAAGACATGGACAGTGAAGAACACATGCATGTCAATGACAAAAGTAAAGGACACTGGCTCTACAAAATGGTTGCCTTGGCACGTGACCACCAAGGGCGAAGGCATGGATAAGAAAAAACATATGCAGGCCTATAGCAATAGCAATCACCGAATACACAAAATGGGTACTGAACACAAGTTCAGAACAACAACAAAGATGGCAAGATGAATAATGAACACACGGAGGCCTATGGCTAAAGCACACTGGCTACACTAAATGGCCATCCTGCTACATGAAAGACACAATGGTGGCCTATGGAAAACACACACACCCGTTTACACACACACACACAAACACACGCACACATACATTGGCCACACAAAAATGCATACTTGGCCAGCAGATAAAGAAGGCATGGTGATCAAAGAGAAAAACACTAACATTAATTCAGAATTGCCGAAATGAAAATTAAGTCAACTTTCAAAGTTCCTAAACCATAAACATCCCAAGACTTCAAAAAATACCTCACCAAAAAACATATTAACCCTATGCAGAAAAATTTTATATAAACAAAATCCATTTAATAAATGTTTTTTTTTTTTAAATATGGCAGTGGTCCATGGGCAGGCCAGGTCCCAGACAGTAAACTGAGACAAATAGTGGAAAATTAACACAATAAAATGGAGAAAAAATACTTTAAGACCAGACACCAAGCCTCTAAAGAATTTGCAAACCTTTTCCCTTACATAAAAAAGTGTATGCGAAATGGACCCCTAGTGAAACTCCAAGCAAGCTACCCAAAATTAAATGTACAAATTTAAGCAAACAAGAAAAAGGTAAAAGATACTGGTGCATGCCCTTCATAAACAACAAACTTATCCAAAGTTCTTAAACTTACTTAATTTCTCACAAACAAAAATCCTTAACATCCAATGGTATATGCAGCAGGGATTGCAGACAAAGTGAGTGATCCTTTCCCTTCCGAATCCAAATGAAAACTGACCACAGGATATTCATAAACATTCATACCTCACTTTCTCCTTATCAGATGATTTGTTTTTTATTTTTGGTGGGATTTTGTTTATGACACTCAACTCAATCAATCAATCAAAGATACGTTTATTTAGACCGTTTGGTCTTTAAACCACAGCACATATATTAACATTTAAAAATTCTACACATAAAATATCTTATTCATCAGAGCATAATATCCTTAAAACTTCATTCCTAGCAGTTTAAGAAACAATAAAAATATCATTTTAATCCTCTAATACAGCAGGTAGCTTATATACACCCTGCATATATTTCCCAATAGCCATCAGACAAAGGAAGGATTTACGTGAATTTTTAAAAGTTTTGACAATCCAATAAAATATAAAAATATTGAATTTCATCCCTATCTTACACATACATTTACCATCTGGATGAATTGGGCCCGATTTTATGGCACTATATATTAAGGCTGAGTTAATACCGCCACCCAGAATCCATATTCGTCCCCCAATAGCAGCAATTCTTTAACCCGATAAACTTGAATTTGAATATATAGTTATGGTTAAATAAATATCAGTAAAATTAATAGAATACATTTGCAGTTATGTACTGTACTATCCACGGCTCATTGCAATTCAGTTCAATGTATCTTTGTCTAAAACATTTTGCATATGCTAAGTGGGGAAGTCTATAAGGAGAGGAGGGATAGAGATACTATACCTGCTTCAATCTGTCCCTCAAAAAGGTTTGTATACTTTTCATATAGTTGCCCAAGGCAATAGCTATATCAAGATTTTTCATTTCTACTAATAAGACTATTGCTTGGGCTCTTGACCTAATTCCATATTTTAAGAAAATCGGGCGTAAAAACAATTTCCTCAATACTAAAACTGCAAGACAATCTACCAATATGTGCAAGATATCATTTTTAGTTCCAAGGCCACATTTACAGATTCCATCGAGATTTAACATTTCAGCCTTTATTTTTCCCTCCATTAGCCACGGGTTCATTCCAATTCGCACTCTTAGTAGTTCACACCTAAGCTCATAATTTGGCAAGGTGTCCAGGTATGGATACCATGATTCTTTTGTCCATGAAGATTTTATCTCTTTCACTGATTTTTTCATAGTCAAGTATTCCAGATCATTCTTACTTGACTGTTCCTGACCTTGGAACCTAAGAGAGCCCTTAGTAAATTCTAGCTCCAGTGTGTGCTGAGTTAGACTCACGTTTAGTGACTCCGCTATGATTGAGAGCTTTGTTTTTACCTCCCTTGCCCACTTTAAGCTACTGCTTCGGATCTCCTCTCTACACCATTGTGAGATCTTCTTCAAACCCCCAGGGTCCTGGCGTTTCCAAAATCTTAGGAGTGACATTTGAATCTGAATGTTCCAAGCTATTGTTCCTAACTCCATTCTTACTGCCTGGATCATCGCAGAACTTGGTAGAGACAATAAGGTTTTTAGGAACTTCCCTTCTTCCTGGTCCCATCTGCATTTGCCACTTAAGTAGAGGACTTCTGCCCCATACAAAACCTGCGGGGGTATCATGGCATCATATGCTTTTAGCATAGGTCTATGGGACATTTCTCCGAATTCCTTATTACATTTCTTCAGCCCACAGATTGAGGAAAAAGCTTTTGTTTTTTGGGCTTCAATGTGGGTACACCATTTAAGTGCACTATCAAACCAGAGGCCCAAATATTTGTATTCTTTTACAATCTCCAGTTTTACTTGCCCTAAGAACCAGCTAAATTTTTTCCCTTGTTTTCCAAAGCATAAAATCTTCGTTTTATCCATATTTACAACTAAAAACTTTCTCTCACAGTAGACTCTAAAAACATTCAGTTTCCTTTGTAGCCCAAGTTCCGCTTGATCGAGTATCACAAGATCGTCTGCATATAAAAGACATGCCACTTTATTTTCGCTCATTCTGGGGCTTGCACTTCTTTCCACTTCTAAAACTTCGGGTAGGTCGGCCAAAAATAAGGCAAATAATAAAGGAGCCAAGACACAACCTTGTCTCAGCCCATTCCCTACTACTATTTTCTGTGTTAGTGCCCCCTGTGTATCCTTAGTTACCCGGGCCCAATTTCCTGTATGTAATTCCTTTAGAATGACCAGTAAACCCGCCAGTATTCCATACTTAATCAGGCATTCCCAAAGGCACTTACGATCCACTGAGTCAAATGATGCCCGGAAATCAACGAAGCAGCAATACAGTTTCCCATTCTGCTCTATTGACTTCCGGGCAAGTGCCCAAAGGGCAAAGCAGTGGTCAGTGGTGGAATGGCCTTCTTTAAAACCCCCCTGTTCTACCGGTATAATCGAGTACTGTTCCACGCAAGCTTTGAGCCTTCCTAGAATTATTTTCGCGAAAATCTTTTCACCAATGTCTAACAGGTTTATTAGCCTATAGTTCTTTGGGGTATGCATATCTCCTTTCTTATGCACTGGTCTAATTATTGAACCTTTCCAATTGTTGGGGATCTTCCCAGAATTTAAAATTACTTGAAACATTTGTGAGAAGAACTCTGCCCACCAATTCAACTGTGATTTTATTATCAGGGCTGGAATATTGTCTGGTCCTGCTGCTCTTGTTAAATTCAGGGTTTTTATAGTATGTTTTACATCTGAGGGTAAAAAGTCTGCTTTGAGCTCCTCTACTAGCCCACCCCACTCCTGGGGCTCCCTGACATCCAATTCTCTTCCCGGAGTATACAGTTCCAGCAGGTATTCCACCCATGCCGCTTCTTCCACCACACAATTCATTGAGGCGGGAGTGGGTTCTGCTGCTGATTGTACCAATTTCCAAAACTGGCGTAAGTTCTTTGTCTCAATTGCGTCCAGTAATTTTGCCCAACAAGAATCTTTATAAGATCTTTTTGCACTCCTTATTACCGTATTATATTCTTTTTTTAATTGTGCAATCTTATCTACCCTTTCCTGTTCGTCTTTAACCCTTAAGCTACGTACTGCACACTTAGCTCCTTCTTCTTTTTTAGGCAATCCTCAGTAAACCACTTTCCATAGGTCTTTGTTACATTTTGATGCCTATTTACATTTTTTCTATCCTTTCTAAGCTCTACTCGGAGGCTTTGAACCACTTGCTTTAATTTGTCCACATACCAATCTAGACCCTGCCCTCTCTCTTTTCCCAAACACAACAATTGATGGACAGAATGCAGAACAATGTCATACATTCACCCCAGTACAGAGATCTGGGCCTAAATCCATCGTTTTTTTGCTCACCATGCCTTTCCAGTTTGAACCCAGCCATATGCAAATCAGTCTTGACCCTGTGCCTCATGGGAACAGTCCAGCCCGAACTGCCAAGCCAGGTCGTCCCTGGACTGGAAACAAGCATCCTAGGACCGGTTTCTGGCATTTCAGCCGTCTTCAGCCAGGCTTCCTTGATTTCCAGTGGCATGGAGAGCAAGGGACCCACGTCTGGGCATACCCTTCCCACTCGGGGTGACAAATGCAAACACAACACTTGATGGACACAATGCAGAACAATGTCATACATTCACCCCAGTACAGAGATCTGGGCCTAAATCCATCGTTTTTTTGCTCACCATGCCTTTCCAGTTTGAACCCAGCCATATGCAAATCAGTCTTGACCCTGTGCCTCATGGGAACAGTCCAGCCCGAACTGCCAAGCCAGGTCATCCCTGGACTGGAAACAAGCATCCTAGGACCGGTTTCTGGCATTTCAGCCGTCTTCAGCCAGGCTTGCTTGATTTCCAGTGGCATGGAGAGCAAGGGACCCACGTCTGGGCATACCCTTCCCACTCGGGGTGACAAATGCAAACACAACAATTGATGGACAGAATGCAGAACAATGTCATACATTCACCCCAGTACAGAGATCTGGGCCTAAATCCATCGTTTTTTTGCTCACCATGCCTTTCCAGTTTGAACCCAGCCATATGCAAATCAGTCTTGACCCTGTGCCTCATGGGAACAGTCCAGCCCGAACTGCCAAGCCAGGTCGTCCCTGGACTGGAAACAAGCATCCTAGGACCGGTTTCTGGCATTTCAGCCGTCTTCAGCCAGGCTTGCTTGATTTCCAGTGTCATGGAGAGCAAGGGACCCATGTCTGGGCATACCCTTCCCACTCGGGGTGACAAATGCAAACACAACAATTGATGGACAGAATGCAGAACAATGTCATACATTCACCCCAGTACAGAGATCTGGGCCTAAATCCAACGTTTTTTTGCTCACCATGCCTTTCCAGTTTGAACCCAGCCATATGCAAATCAGTCTTGACCCTGTGCCTCATGGGAACAGTCCAGCCTGAACTGCCAAGCCAGGTCGTCCCTGGACTGGAAACAAGCATCCTAGGACCGGTTTCTGGCATTTCAGCCGTCTTCAGCCAGGCTTGCTTGATTTCCAGTGGCATGGAGAGCAAGGGACCCACGTCTGGGCATACCCTTCCCACTCGGGGTGACAAATGCAAACCCAACAATTGATGGACAGAATGCAGAACAATGTCATACATTCACCCCCAGTACAGAGATCTGGGCCTAAATCCATCGTTTTTTTGCTCACCATGCCTTTCCAGTTTGAACCCAGCCATATGCAAATCAGTCTTGACCCTGTGCCTCATGGGAACAGTCCAGCCCGAACTGCCAAGCCAGGTCGTCCCTGGACTGGAAACAAGCATCCTAGGACCGGTTTCTGGCATTTCAGCCGTCTTCAGCCAGGCTTGCTTGATTTCCAGTGGCATGGAGAGCAAGGGACCCACGTCTGGGCATACCCATCCCACTCGGGGTGACAAATGCAAACACAACAAATGATGGACAGAATGCAGAACAATGTCATACATTCACCCCAGTACATAGATCTGGGCCTAAATCCGTCGTTTTTTTGCTCACCATGCCTTTCCAGTTTGAACCCAGCCATATGCAAATCAGTCTTGACCCTGTGCCTCATGGGAACAGTCCAGCCCGAACTGCCAAGCCAGGTCGTCCCTGGACTGGAAACAAGCATCCTAGGACCGGTTTCTGGCATTTCAGCCGTCTTCAGCCAGGCTTGCTTGATTTCCAGTGGCATGGAGAGCAAGGGACCCACGTCTGGGCATACCCTTCCCACTCGGGGTGACAAATGCAAACACAACAATTGATGGACAGAATGCAGAACAATGTCATACATTCACCCCAGTACAGAGATCTGGGCCTAAATCCATCGTTTTTTTGCTCACCATGCTTTTCCAGTTTGAACCCAGCCATATGCAAATCAGTCTTGACCCTGTGCCTCATGGGAACAGTCCAGCCCGAACTGCCAAGCCAGGTCGTCCCTGGACTGGAAACAAGCATCCTAGGACCGGTTTCTGGCATTTCAGCCATCTTCAGCCAGGCTTGCTTGATTTCCAGTGGCATGGAGAGCAAGGGACCCACGTCTGGGCATACCCTTCCCACTCAGGGTGACAAATGCAAACACAACAATTGATGGACAGAATGCAGAACAATGTCATACATTCACCCCAGTACAGAGATCTGGGCCTAAATCCAACTTTTTTTGCTCACCATGCCTTTCCAGTTTGAACCCAGCCATATGCAAATCAGTCTTGACCCTGTGCCTCATGGGAACAGTCCAGCCCGAACTGCCAAGCCAGGTCGTCCCTGGACTGGAAACAAGCATCCTAGGACCGGTTTCTGGCATTTCAGCCGTCTTCAGCCAGGCTTGCTTGATTTCCAGTGGCATGGAGAGCAAGGGACCCACGTCTGGGCATACCCTTCCCACTCGGGGTGACAAATGCAAACACAACAATTGATGGACAGAATGCAGAACAATGTCATACATTCACCCCAGTACAGAGATCTGGGCCTAAATCCATCGTTTTTTTGCTCACCATGCCTTTCCAGTTTGAACCCAGCCATATGCAAATCAGTCTTGACCCTGTGCCTCATGGGAACAGTCCAGCCCGAAGTGGGATGGGTATGCCCAGACGTGGGTCCCGTGCTCACTACGCCACTGGAGTCAAGCTATCCTGGCTGATGACGGCTGATAGCCAGAAACCGGTCCTAGGATGCTTGATTCCGGTCCAGGGAAGACATGGCTTGGCAGTTCGGACTGGACTGTTCCCATGAGGCACAGGGTCAAGACTGATTTGCATATGGCCATGTCTGAACTGGGGTGGCGTAGTGGGCAAAAGAACGATGGATTTAACCCAGATCTCTTGACTGGGGGATAATGTCTGCATTGTCAGCATTCCGTCCATCATTTGTTTGTTGTAACGCTTTCCGCCGTAAGTGGGATGGGTATGCCCAGACGTGGGTCCCGTGCTCACTACGCCACTGGAGTCAAGCTATCCTGGCTGATGACGGCTGATAGCCAGAAACCGGTCCTAGGATGCTTGATTCCGGTCCAGGGAAGACATGGCTTGGCAGTTCGGACTGGACTGTTCCCATGAGGCACAGGGTCAAGACTGATTTGCATATGGCCATGTCTGAACTGGGGTGGCGTAGTGGGCAAAAAAACGATGGATTTAACCCAGATCTCTTGACTGGGGGAGAATGTCTGCATTGTCAGCATTCCGTCCATCATTTGTTTGTTGTAACGCTCTTTTTTTTCCCAGCTCGAGGTTCTGTTATAGTCTTCCCAGCCTTTCAATGTATTCGTCTGTTAGCCTCGTTGTAATACGTCTTGGGTATCCCATCTCTTGATCAATAACTTTATCACAAGGCTTTAGGTAGATCTCTACAAGCTCTAGCTCCAAAGGGTTATGGTCGCTTCCTTCTCTATGGTAAGTTCTAAAATCCTTAGCTAAGGCAAAATTCCAGGGTGACATAAAAACATAATCTATTGGACAATTTTGTGTGCCTGGTTTAAATGTTTTCATCGCTGGGCAGTCGAGGGGTGACCTTCCGTTTAAGCAAAAGAGGCTTTTAGACCCTAAATACATTTCCAGGCTTATATCCCGGGTTGAGGGTTCACAATTGGGGACGGTTGCTTGGTTTACATCATATGCCTCCAATATGTCTGAAAACCAGCCATCAGATTTCTTTGGGTTTAATTTATGGTTAAAATCCCCCATCAATAAGATTACATCCGTGCCATACTTTTCCCCAATTAGATCCATGTCTTCTTTAAAATTGCTCTTTTCAGCGACATAATCCTCCTGACTTCCCCATTTCATATATACATTTAGAAGCATTAACTCTGTATACTTTGTATCAAAAGCAGCTAAAAATATCCTACAAGCCAGCAGCCACTTACATTTTACCTTGAGTTGAGTTATATTCTTTACTATACTTGTTGATATCAATGTCATAATTCCTCCCGCTGGGCGACCAAATCTTTGTTTCTTTGCTGGTCGATGGAATTGACAGAAGCCATCGAATATTGGGGTCTTGCCGCATAGCCAAGTTTCCTGGATACAAAGGATCTCGGAGCTTTTTGCTAGCTCCTTTAAATTGTCCTGTTTTATTTGGTCTCCCAGACCATTTATATTCCAGGAAACCACATTTAGGCCACGCGGTGTCCCCAATACCTATTCGACATCTTCTAGATATCCCTCTTCACCATGCACCTCTCTATACCTATTGGAATGGCCTATGTGGCTAGATCCTTGACTCCAGTTTCCCCACCATTTTCCTATGTCTGAAGTGTTAACATCTATTTTAATATTTCCCATACTTACACCTACTTCTTTCTCTATTATCCTCACCTGTCTCTTACCTAGTCCGGCGTGACAGCTTAGAAAATCCTTTCCTTGTGGCTCCGTTCCTTCTACATCTAGTTCTACTACTTCTTCGGCTATTAACATTATCCCATCCTTTAGTACCTCTCTCTCCGCCTTCTGAATGGCAAATTTCACCAGGTCTGAATATACCAATACCCTGGTAACCTCCTTTCCTTCCTCATTTAGTTTAAAACCTACTTACCGCAGGTCTTTTGTTCCTTATGCCCTTCAAATTTGGGCATTGGGCAAAAGATTGTAGAAGTTGTGCCCTATTTAATGGCCCTCTCTTCTTCTGTTTCTTACCACCTTTACCTGTTTGAATAGGTACAAAATATAGCCACTTACTCTCTCCACCCTCTTTTTTTATCCCTGTGGGTACCATATATGACTGGGTGGGATGCCTACTAGTTCCTGGATCTGGGAGATACCCTACTTGTGGCCTTACGCCATTGCAGGGAATGTTGTAGGGGTTCTTAGACTCTATATGTGGTGGATACCGTACTTGCTTCTCCTGGGCCGTTGGCTTAATTTTAGGTGGGACCTTTTTCATGTGCTTCTTTGTTACCGATCTTATACCTATTTCATTTTGAGTTTTACTTAGCTGAGTTTCCTGCTCAGGGATTCTTGATCTTGCCTTAACCCCACTACTTTTTGCTAATTTAGCAAATCCCTTTTTTTCTAACTTCCGTCCGACTTGTCTCATTCTATTGTATATCCCATTTCTAAAATTCTCACCCCTTCTTATTACCCTCATAGGCCACCTCGAGATATAGACCTCCTGATTTAACTTAGAGGGATCGGCCATCTTCGCATCCTCCCTAGCTGATACAGGAGGCTGCGGATCTGGAACTGGTCTTACTATTGCTGGCATTTGGTTTCTAATTCCTAGTAATTCTCCGTCAATCCTAGATAGGTGCTTTTTTCGAACTTTTAAAATTTCATTATTTGACAAGGTGACTTCTAAAAGCCCCTGAAGAGTTCTTTGCAAAATTATCATCAAATCTATCATAGAGGATGCAGGTGTTGCAGAAAGTTCTAGGTTCAGCCCTGAAGTTTGATTATGATTATGTTCGATGCTTTCCTTTTCCACCGAAAGCTGAGTTCCATGTTGGCCTTGGTTTTCAGTCTCTATCCCCCTTTGCTCGGTGTCAGGTATAACCTCTGCTTCCGTTCTATGTTCCTCGCTGATTAATTCCGGACAGTCCAGACTCATATTTTCTAAGTCCTGAGTAAACAACCCGTGCGGGGAAGAGGACTGGCGAGTAATTTTTTTTTCTTTCTGTCCGAATAAAACTGGAGAGACTGGTTAGCTGGACTTACTGACTTCATTGTAGACTCATCATAAGCTAATGAGCTAATCCCAATCCGCAGTCCGGGCTCTGCATCGTCCTCGTCCTCCTCTATTACAGAGGCCTTTGCTGGTGAGACTGCTTTTTTTAAAGTGCTTCCCCTCAAAGTCTTTCAGTGAACTTGAGGCTGTGCCCCCCCTTTTTGTGCTTGACCTTATATTTGTATCATCGTTCCTTTTTCCTTTTTGTTTCGCTCCTTTTTTTGGTCTTACCCCTGGGCTTTTTGTTCTTTCCACAGAATGACCCAGATCTCCTAAAGTCTCTTTTAGCTTCATCTTTGGATCCTGGGTATTTTTAGCCTTTCTGGGGGCCATTGTTAAAGCCTTTATACGACCAAAGCAGCAGCTCAATCAGATACAATATCGCCTTCAAAAATAGTCCAACCAAGTTTCGGGATCAAGCCTTTTTTTTTTAAGAGCCAAACCACAAAACGCAACACAAACCAGGAACCTCACTTACCTCTGTTGTGCGTCAACTTGTGCTCTCCCCGTGCCCTTTTTCCTCCCGCAATTGTCGGGTTTTTTTCCGTTTTTTTTCAGCCCAGTTTCCAGTTCTGGAGCAAAGAAATGTTGTTGTTTTTGTTTCTCTACTTTCTCTCCCCTGCCCGGTGTCCTCAGTAATAGCTGCCTGAAGTTTGCTCCCTGCAGGCCTCTCAGCACTGGTCCGGACCCAGGTCTGAGCGGGGGGGGGGCGCTGAGCCGGCATGCAGACCGACGTGCGGAATACTTGGGGAATACCCTCTCGCAACGGCACACAACGGCTCAGCTACAGACTTTTGCTATGTCCAGCAACGTCCCTCGGTGGCGTCCTTCGATTGCGGTCTTGGCCGCCGGCTTCCGCTGGCTACAGCGTCTACGTCAAGACGTTGGGCGGTGCTACGGGGAACTAGCACGGCGCGTATCGCGGCACAACAGAGAAAATCTCATGCACTCGGAAAGAGCATCTCAGGGTTTACTCACATCTAGTAAATCACAACACATTCAGAAAACGTCCAACAAAGCTGTCTGTAACTAGCCTAGTGCCATTTGTGCCTTCATAACCTTCACTCAACTCTATTTATTTCTAATTTAGTTGGGTATTTTTTTGTTTGTTTAGTATTTTGACTTCATACTGTTTTGGTACTGCATAAATACTTTATATATTGTCCTAAATTAAGCCTGTCTGCTCTGTGCCATAGCTACAAGGGGATTTAACTCAGGTTAGATTAGTGACTTTGAGGGGTCACCCTGACAAGGAATGCTATTATTCCTTTAGGGGGCAGTCGCCCACCCCAAATAGCAGTGAATGATCTTGCACCTATTAAAAGATAGAAACTCAGACACTCTTCCTTGACATCCAAGCCATCTCAGAAGCCAAGCTACATTTTCAAAATAACTCCCACTGTGTTTGCCCAGTGTTTTAATCTGCCAAAGACTAATCAATGCAAAATTTTAACGGTGGTGTCTAACAACAAGATAGGCCAGTAGCAGTTGAGGTCCATTGACAAATGTTTTGAAATATTGGGATGATAACAAATAGAACCCAGGTGTCATAAAAATTCCTCATTCAATAAGTGTGTACAGGCACAGTCAGTGCCAATACACCGGATTTCAGGGGTCAGAATTGGCCAGAATGGATTTTGTTTATACATATGAAGAGGTATCTCATCAGGACCTGTGCTCTTGTATGAGGGGTTATTTTCAATGGATTTTAGAAATTTCTAGAGGTGTATCTGAACAATGCTACAATGCAGCACATGTAGAAAGAGGAAACAATGAGGAGAAATAAAGATATTTCCCCTCGTTGAGCCTCTGGTGGGAAGGCATAAAATTCTGATGAATTTTTGGGTCTGGTGTTGGTAAATCTGGGAATATGTCACAATGCATGGGTGGATGTGTAGGAATACCCACTCTCCACCGATGGAAGCATCCCTTCTGCAGAGTAAAGAAGGCAGCGTTTTTTGCTGCCTTGTGTTACTCTTGATTTATCAAGCCACGCAGGGCCATGCAAGGTTGCCTTGTGTGGCTTGGTAAATCTTATCTAGATTTTGCGTCGCCCTTGCATTGCCTTGCGTGGTGTAAAGGCGTCACGAATTTCAGAGTTTGGCGGGTGGTATACTCCATCATAGCTGTCACATTACAAATGCTACAGGATATAATGCCCTTGTAATACAGCAAACAGGATATCTGTCATGTTTGTGATGGAGTATCCCATCTGCCAAACTCTATATCAGGCCCTACGTTTCTTCCAGTGTGACAATGCCCAAAGCTTGCTTATGGGTTCCATCTACCACAATTCGCCAAGCAATTAATGCTAATCCCTGATGCCAAATCCTATTTTTACCATAAATTCCTATTGAAATCTTGCTTGGACAACCAGATCTGCTCTTTCACTCTTGTGCCCTACTAGTTCCACAGACAGACTTTGACATAATACTAAAATTCCTGTTCAGCTTTCCTTTGGCTAATATGATTCCAGCTTTCCATTATTTTGTCTAAAAGCTCCATTGTTTCCCCTAAGTGAGTCAACAATCCCTTTATTGATCCTCTTAAACTGTATAAGACTATTTGTATCACTTATGAAATCATCTAGACAGCTTTATATAGCTATGAAATCCACATAAACTGTACTGATAGTCTATTTGCCTGGATCCAACTGGGCCTAATGTAACTTAATAAAAAAGTAAGACACTCATTCTTCTCGGGCTAAAGTGAGGTGTCTAATAACACATTGATTTCACAGGGAGACACCATTTTTTTCAATTGTTTTCACTGGGAGAAAAGAATGCACAACTAATTAACTATATGACTTCCGGGTTTTTCAGTGACCCGAAGGGCTTCACATATTTTTAAAAATTATCAGACACCATAATTTAATCAATGATTCTTGATGAGTGCTTCCATTGTATGTGTAAGAAGCGAGACCTACACAGCCATACACCACGTGTTTAGGAAATTCTAACAAAATTGTCCTGTAAGATTTTCTGCTAGTACACTACCTTCGTTAAGGGACTACCAGTCAGATTTTGACTGTAGGATATTTGTGCGGTTTACACAAGACCAACCCAATTTTACATTATAATCACCCATAATCAGTATACCCATTTTTGTGCAGAGAAACAGTTGTTTAATGTGATGAGAGTAATAATTCACTGTTAAAAAACGATCTAATTTCTAAATTGAAATTATATGGCCATTAAATTATCAGAATGTGTCTCAATCCCAGCTTAACAGTAGGAAAGACTAAGGTACACAACAGTCTGCAGCCCACTGATGCACGTCTAATGTCTGTCACCATGGCTGGAATGTGAAAGGATTGATAAGCATCAACATGGGAGCATTCTACAAACCATGGGGCAGATTTATGAGCCCCTTGCGCCACTTTTGCGTCACTTTTAACATGGGAAAAGTGACGCAAAAGTGGCGCATGGGGCTCATAAATCTGCCCCCATGTTTCCTGTATGCTTTTTTTTTCATTTTATTTTCAAAGAGTTGTTCTCAGGTAAAGCTGTTTTTTTTTTATTAGAACAGGAAAAAACAAACAAATGAAAAAAACAGACATAACATATGGCATCACAGAATAAATAAGAAGAGACACAAATAACAATTCTCCAATAGATAGTAGTACTAGATTACATGGAGATACATTAATAGATCTGAATTAATAGCAACTATACAAGTGCTCACTAAAAAATAATATGGAAAAGATATAACAAAATTCTCAGTAACCTGTATTAAACGAAGGTCGATGCTCAAACTTACTCCCAGTGATTCCCCACAAATACATATGTCTGCTACTGATAGTTGCTGAATAATCTACGATTACGCTCTACAATAGGTACATCAAGATGGTGTACAATCTATTTAAAGTGCATATAAGTCTAGCAGCAGAAAATGTTACTTGAATACTACAATAAGCTAACAGTTATAAGATGGCTACAACAATGTGGAAAATAAATCACAACCCATTGAAAGTGCATTGTGCGAACATCCTAGCAAACAAAAAAATCACGAACGTTTCATGTATGCTGATAACAACCGAACACCTATTAAAGGTAACACTGTCATCGTCACACAGTTTGTTCTTTAAACACAACATATTTCTGATTGTTAAACTAATTTATATGACAAAATTGATCTCCATATCAAAAAGTACAAAGGAGGGCACATTTCATCAACTCATAATCATCCATTCCGATTCAGCTCATTCGCAAATTGTCAAGCATCATCGGCGGTCCTTACAACAATACAAATGTCAAATCACACTGAAAGTAGGGCAGACGCATCAAGAGCTGGAAATGCACTAAAACTTTATTGTATTGGAGAGTAGACCACTCCTGTACCCTCACCATCCCCTGGCAGAATTGCCTTCACAAAGTGATAAGGTTAGTGGTGCAGGTAGAAACGTTTCTCCTGACTGAACACCCATCATTCATCTAACTCCACATAAACTGTCTTGGGGAGGTGCGGTTGGTAAGTTAAACATTTTTTTCTAGATTTTATGCTAATAAATTCCACTCAGTTGTGCCTTTTAGTCTCCATAAACTCGGTCCCCAAATGACAGATATTGGATTTAGAGATTTATCAATACGTATATATAAGACAATTATGCATGCCGTAGATTACCAATAAACGTTTGGAGAAGTCTAGACTTAAAATATTGAAACACCTTGGGCTTATAATGAGGATTTACTTCAGCCTATAAGTACACTGCGAGTGAAAAATGGGTATCCCCAGCAGGTCTGTTGGAAGAAATGAGGGATTATTGAGTTAAAGCGGGGGAACTAAGCGCATTTCTTATATAAATAGAAAAAAGACAGGAGGATCACTGATTCACAAATTATTATAGTCACCCCTACTCAGATTTAGGCAAAATACACTAGATAAGCTCACAGATCACACTGTTCCTCTAAACTTGGAAGATTTGAGAAATAGCAAATAGCAAGGAAAACATCTTAAAGCCAGGATACAAAAGTATATTTATCATTATTTCACACAGCGCAGCAAGCCACCTTGCTGCACTGTTCTACATGAAAGGTAAAGGGCAGGAATGCGCCATATTTAACTAGGCCATGGCGGTAAACTCCACTCCATTTGCGGAGTTATGAAAAACTCTGCTCTGCATAGTGGAGCAGAGTTTTTTCCTCGCTCGTGCTCGCAGACGGTACGTTGGCGAGAGAGAGTGAGGAAAATCCAATGCGAGACCACTTCCCTGTGAGATGGTTGCTACCACTCATGTTGAGAAACATTCCGTTCATGTTGAGGAAGCTACCACTCGAGTAGAATAAGGGTGGGCGTAGTTCGCGAAGTAGCACTTCGCGAAGCTACGCAAAGTGAAGTTCGCACTACGCGAGCTACGCGTAGCACTTCGCGAACTGCGAAGTAACATGTTCGCACTGTGCAAGATGTTGTTTTCAATGATTGCACAGTGCGGACAAGCAACCGGCACTGTGCAATCATTGAAAATGGCATCTTGCACAGTGCGAGCTGTAGTTTTCTGCTGCTCGAGTAGATTTTTACTCGAGCTGCAGCTTTCTCAACGCGAACTGGTAGTTTCTCATCGCGAGCGGTCGCGAGCATACGCGACCCCTCGCAATGAGAAACCTGACCTTCTCGCGTTGGGAATCTCGCCGGGAGGTTTATTTTCCATGCTCGCGATCGCGAACAAGGAAAAAGTCTCGCCAGGATGTCATTTTGCTTGCTCGCGGTCGCCAACTTGACGTTGAGGACCGCGAGCAAGCAAAAAATGACCGCAGCACTACGCAACACTACGCTACGCGTGTTCGCACTGTGCTACGTGCAGTTCGCGTAGCGCGAAGTAGCGCGAACTTCGCAAACTACGCGAGCGTAGCGTAGTGCTTCGCCCAGGCCTAGAGTAGAACTTCTACTCAAGCAGCAGAAAGAAGCAGCGCCCACTTGCGCAGTGTGTGATGCAGATCTCTCAGATTTTACAGCATGGGACGAATACCCGCCGCTAAAAATCAGCACAAACGGTGTGCGGTAACACACTTCGTTGCTTGCATAGCTCCGTGTAACTTGGCGGAGTTTTTTGTCACTTCAGAACTCCGCAAACTCCACCCAGGCCTATATTTAACATTATAGTGCGCATGCCTTGACACACATGCACCTAAGCAGCAATTTGTCAGAGTTTACATGCACATCCACATCAGTCTTTTTGTCAGTTTTAGCTCCGCGATAATTGACAATATGTTTTTTGTACAATTTTCTTTCTATTTAGCCTATAGTGCTCTCAAACCTAACTTCCTCCTCTGCTTGTAGAAGGAAAAACACAAACCCGTAGAGACGCCCGAAAGGATATTCCACTAAGGTCATACACTAATTACGCATCAGTCGAGGCACATTATAGGTATTAGTCTTACAAGAATTTCATATAGTAACAGAGTCAAAGAGAATTTCAAAGTCCACAAACAAATCAAAGAGTTTAGTTAGTTATCATTTGTTTATTATTCTTTTCTTGGATTGTCCAAATTTCATGATAACACATAACAGCCGACACGTGTTTCGTCCATCCGGACTTTTTCAAGGCTGTAACAAATGGATACAAACATACAATATTACAAAATGCATAAAATCATTAGCTATCTAAAGTGTTGATGTTAAAAAACACAATTTTGCTTTAAAATGGTCCTCTTGTTAAAAAACAAATTTACATATATTTATGCGGTATTGATTCCTTATATATTGACACTCGATACAAATGAGGGGCTGGTGCCAATCAATACAACGAAAAAAGAAGGCCATAAATTTACAATTGGTAAAGAAGATGTTAGCAATAGAGTAAAGAGAGCCACCACCAGTAGGACCATCAAGATCCTATTAGAGTGTAAGATACTTTATAGTGTGATAGCAGATTAGTGTGTGCTAATGGTGTAATAACGTGGAACTAACCTCATTGGAAAGTAGAGTCTCTCTCCATATATATAGAATCAGAAATGAATGACCACTCCTTGTTCGCAATAGTCAGTATTGGCATTAAACGGTCAGTGTTTCATGTCAGAATTTTCTTTCTAATGCCTCGAGCATTCCCCACTCAAATAGTCACGGTCAGGCAGACATCTCAATAAACAGGTACTGATATACCTGTGTATCAAAGAATAAACAACCTATCAAAGGAAAGTCTCTGACTCATTTTCTAAAAGAATAAATACATGGCCATATATGTGGCCCGAAAGCTACTAATTAAACAAGTGTTCGTGATTATGCATTGGATAGAGCGGTTAGATTAATAGCCTGTCACCTACAGGCAATTGGTTCTTTCTACTCGTCAAAATGGCTATTCTATAATACCTCTATAGTACCTCCATAATCACGAACACTTGTTTAATTAGTAGCTTTCGGGCCACATATATGGCCATGTATTTATTCTTTTAGAAAATGAGTCAGAGACTTTCCTTTGATAGGTTGTTTATTCTTTGATACACAGGTATATCAGTACCTGTTTATTGAGATGTCTGCCTGACCGTGACTATTTGAGTGGGGAATGCTCGAGGCATTAGAAAGAAAATTCTGACATGAAACACTGACCGTTTAATGCCAATACTGACCATTGCGAACAAGGAGTGGTCATTCATTTCTGATTCTATATATATGGAGAGAGACTCTACTTTCCAATGAGGTTAGTTCCACGTTATTACACCATTAGCACACACTAATCTGCTATCACACTATAAAGTATCTTACACTCTAATAGGATCTTGATGGTCCTACTGGTGGTGGCTCTCTTTACTCTATTGCTAACATCTTCTTTACCAATTGTATATTTATGGCCTTCTTTTCTCGTTGTATTGATTGGCACCAGCCCCTCATTTGTATCGAGTGTCAATATATAAGGAATCAATACCGCATAAATATATGTAAATTTGTTTTTTAACAAGAGGACCATTTTAAAGCAAAATTGTATTTTTTAACATCAACACTTTAGATAGCTAATGTTTTTATGCATTTTGTAATATTGTATGTTTGTATCCATTTGTTACAGCCTTGAAAAAGTCCGGATGGATGAAACACGTGTCGGCTGTTATGTGTTATAATGAAATTTGGACAATCCAAGAAAAGAATAATAAACAAATGATAACTAACTAAACTCTTTGATTTGTTTGTGGACTTTGAAATTCTCTTTGACTCTGTTACTATATGAAATTCTTGTAAGACTAATACCTATAATGTGCCTCGACTGATGCGTATATAGTGCGCATGCCTGTCCTTTCCCTGCCCTCTTGCATGGTGCAAGGGGAAAACAACTAATTAATACATCTGCCCATTAGTGCCTAAATGTTTTATCCAATGCATTAAGCATTCTCAGAAAACAGCTATGTTTTCAAATATTTACAAGCAATAAATCTCACTAAAATATACCAGTGGGATTTCACCTGCACTCTTTTAGGACAGCCAAAACCCTCCCCTGCTTCTGTTGTGCCTCTGTTAATTTTTCAAAATGTAATAACCTGGCAATATAGGTGCCGGCCAAAGCAAAGGAGAGATAGAGAGATTATACAGAGGGTCAGATTTTGATATGACAGCAAAACAAGTGGTGGGGAGGTACTGCTTCCTCTTGCACCTGGCCTTCTTTGCAGGGCCACTCCCAGCTTTTTTGCTTTCTGTTGCTAAACCTGTTGTTGCCAATAGGACTCTGAGCACTTTATCCCTGAATAACAATGGTAAAGTATGTGTGATTTTCACTACCTAAAATATGGTGCAATTAGCATACCCCTGATTGATACATTTAGGTGCCGATTCCGATCCTGTAAAACCCGGGTACAAATGGTCGTACGGAGCGTTTTCTCCATACGACTCGTACCCGGGAATTCCACCGTACAAATCAGCAAGTACGATTCGTACAGAAATACCATTTCCGTACGACTCGTAAAAAACACTGTACGGCTAAACAATACATACAATTCCGATCCTGGACAGCGCGTACGCGACGTCCACACGGAGTCAGGCAGCGTTTTACGGACCAGCAAGTACGATTCGTACCTACAGCACTCCGCACGGCTATATTTTTACGGGAGCCAAAAAGTGCTGGAAAAGCTAAGTACGCTGCGATGCGCGAGGAAAAGGGTGCCCGACACGCGACGTACACGCCATCACTCACATCGTATGTGTCATCATGTACGGTGCGTACCCCAACATTGCATATGTACGGCCCGTACCCCCACCCCCGTATGTACGGCGCGTACCCCCCACCCCCGTATATACGGCACGTACCCCCCACCCCCGTATGTACAGCGCGTACCCCCCACCCCCGTATGTATGGCGCGTACCCCCCACCCCCGTATGTATGGTGCGTACACCCCACCCGCGTATGTCCGCATCGTACCCCAGGCGTACCCTCCAGCCGCGTATGTTCGCACCGTACCCCAGGCGTACCCCCACCCACTTATGTCCGCACCGTACCCCAGGCGTACCCCCCACCCGTGTATGTTCGCATCGTACCCCAGGTGTACCCCAATCCTCGCGTATGTAAGGTCCGTACATACACGAGGATTGGGGTACGCCTGGGGTACGGTGCGGACATATGTGGGTGGGGGGGTATGCCTGGGGTACGGTGCGGACCTACGCGGGTGGGTGGTATGCGCCGTACATACGGGGGTGGGGGGTACGCGCCGTACATACGGGGGTAGGGGTGAGCGCCGTACATATGGGGGTGGGGGGTACGCGCCGTACATACGGGGGTGGGGGGTACGCACCATACATACGGGGGTGGGGGGTATGCACCGTACATACGGGGGGTACACGCCGTACATATGGGGGTGGGGGGTACGGGCCGTACATACGGGGTGGGGGGTACGGTGTGGACGTACGTGGGAGGGGTGGGAGGCTGGGGGTGCCGTACGACTCGTACCCCGGGCACAAGTGTACTCAGGGTAGGGGTCGTACAAAATTCGCTCCGTACGGAGCCTTTTCCATGCGCTCGTGTTTTCACCGGGCGGTATGGATCGTACTTGCACGGTCGGACTTCAGTTTTACGATTTGTATGTAAAACTGACCGGGGACGTCTCGTAGACTTTTCCCTAGGCGATTCGTATGTATTCTTCACGTACAAATCGTACTTCGCAGTTTGTATGGGACTTGTACGATTCTTACGTAAAAAAATATGGATACGAGTCGTACGGGAAAAAAAATCCAGGATCGGAATCGGCCCCTAAATGTACTTATAGGCCCCTAGTATATTGTACTACATGTGCCCAGAGCCTGTATGTTAATTGCGACTAGTGGGCAGCAACACTCATTGTGCTATCTACTAAAGTAGCCTTTTAAAACATATTGCAGGACTGTGACTGCAACCTTTACTGCAGTTTTAAACTGTCATTTTGACCTGGCAAAATAAACCTTATGCCAGACCTAAACCTCCCTTATTATTACTTGTAAGTCACATCTTAAGTTAGTACCTAAAGCTTCATAGGGCAGGGTGCGTGGTACTTGAAAATACAAGTGTATTTATGTTCTACATATCCTGACAGTGTAAAACTCCCAAAGTCTTTTTTCACTGTTGTAAGGCGTATCTCTCCAATTGACTAACACCGAGTTGCCCTATTACTTTTAATAACTACAGACTTCGAGCATATAGAGATATGCTCCTTACACTCAAATGAATGGAAATTTTAAATCTTCTTTAATGGTGGATTTGGATTTTAAATTGCAATTCAGAAATAGGTGCTTTTAGAAAGTTGGCATTTACTTGTCCCAACCAACTTTGCCTTTCTGCCAGTGTCCGGGTCACATGACTGTGAATGGCTCTGCTGTTGAGATTTGTGCATTGCTTCCAAACAGTGAGACAAAGGGGGTTATGTGTGATAAAGGAGTTGGGCCATCCTGACGGAACAGGAGCTATACCCAGCCTCACTTACACTTCAAAGGATTTTGCCTGCAGCACATAGAAAGGATTCTGACACAAGGACTTCTGTTACTTGAGAGAATTAGGAGCCTGGACCACAGTAAGAGGAAGAACTGACCAGAACCAGTTTTGGGGGTAGTTCAGGGGATTCCCTCATACAAAAGCTGGCGCTAGATATAACAATAGCAGTTTCAGAACCACTCATCAGAACCCTCCTGGACCTGTGGAAGATTTAGTAGAAAGAATCTCCTACTGCCAAACACTTGACCTGCTCTTCGTGCTAAAAGCCTCTACCTCAAAGCCTCTACCTCACAGTGTCCTTCAAGGTGAACTGAACTCTTTGCTCCAGACTTAGGAAGGTAACTTTTCAGCAGGACTAACTCAGCCCTGTATCCAACCTGTGTTTTATGGTCTAATCTTGCGATTTTCCCCTGTCTACCTCAACCAGATGACCGCGAGCGGCGCTTAGTGCTTTTAGGTGATATTTTCACACAAAAATGTGAAATCTCAGTGCTCCTGTTCTACTGATTTGATTTTTGTTGTTCTAGTATCATTTTATTTATTAAAACGTACTCTGTTTTTCAAATTGACTTGGGATTTTTCTTGTGTTGCCTTTTCACTTCATTACTGTTTGTGTACTGCATCAATACCTTACACATTTACACAGTGCCTCTAAGTTAAGCCTGAATGCCTTTGTGCCAAGTAACCAGAGGGTTAAGCACAGGTTGATTTAGTCACTTTTGTGTTTCACCCGTACAGCATTGCAGTTGATTCCACCCCCTTTATCCAATAACCTAGTTTCCTACACTTCCCATCATATGGTACCTTGTATATGTTTAAGGATTGGGATGCTAATTGAATGTTGCAAACTGTCTACTCCCATACCATCCTTACCCATATGAAGTCAAATGTTGTGCTGCATGTCCTAACCTTGACTTCTTCCAGAGGACCTCTGGGGACCACTGGTGTCTCGGAGACCAATCAGTATTATTCCTTTCCTGGGTGCTAACGTTTTTGAAAAACAGTGCTCATTACTAAGAAACTACTAAAACAGTATGCCAAAGTGGACCTTAGTTACATGGAACACGAACGTGTTCCATCATAGCTTCTGAGATCCCTACATTTCACTGATTTTCTATAATGAGCTAGACTGATGTGGCAACAGATGTAGATGTTGGAATTGGAGAAGCCTACAAAAATAGTGGTAGAGCAGTGTCACTACCTGCGGTGAAGAAAAGACACACCCCGGTTCTCACCCATGACGTCTGTGCTGACCCTGGCCATACTGTGGAAGGGATTAGTGGAGGACTTGGGACATACATTAAAACACACACCAAGTGAGCATAATCCTTGAGCGTCTCAAGGCAATTATTGGAGAGTTGGGGTTGGTTCTCGTGTTTACTTTATCGGGAGAAACACATGAAGACGGTCAACACCTCATGGAGTGGATGAGAGAGGGTGGGTTTCACACTGTGATATACTATTTCTTCAAGACACCAGGGGTGCCCTGTGACCTCCAGCGGACAGTGTGATTTGCAAAGAAGTAACTATGTGAAGGTCTCGCCAGCATACAGCTTCAGCTGTTCTTTTTTTGAAGACCTATGGTTTCAAATAGATTAAAATATACACATATACTGTACTTTTGGTCAGCCTTTTGCTCTTGATTTGATGGCTTTCTTGTCTATCCCATGTCTCCATTCTCTATTCAATGACTGCCCTACCTATATATTGATTCTTGCAGCTATGTAGCATTTCACCTCTACCAGGTTTTGATTGGATGACTTGTGTCCTTACACTGCTTACATTCAGAGATCTTTACATTTTTTTCTGTTAGTGCTCCATGTGAGTGCATGTGTTTTCTTGTTCCCTCCCACTCTCCCTTGTGAGCTGACTCACCCTTCATACGTCTGTGTTGCTCTCCCAACCAACGCCCATTGCTTCCCAATCGCTCCCCGTCCTGCTCTGCCATTTTTTTTAGAAAAACCCCCATGCTCCATATTGCTCCCTCAACCCTCACTGCTTATTGCCAATGGCATTTCTTTCCATGCTCCCCAGCTCCCCTGCTCCTCTGCCCTCCCTTTTTTATTAATTGACTTTTCTTTTTTTTTAACTTTTTGGCAGCTGCAATTTGTTGTTCCTTTCCTAAAATGAGTTTCCATGCATCTTTTAAATAATTTGTATCACTTCAAAGGTGTCTGTCATCTTGAATAGCAAATAAAGGTACTACCTCATAATATGTCCACACATGCGTGTTGAATCATTCACACATTTACATAATCTAGTAAGGACCTCCATAGCATGAGGGCGCATATGTGAGCATGAGTGATGTCACATGCTTATACAAAATTGTGGTTCATTTTGTTAATGCTGTGCAGCATCAGCAATAACCTTATTTTTTTAACAGTTTTATTGATGCTGAACAACAGTAGCAAAAAGCATTAGAAAAGCCTGAGTCTTCACTGTCAAAGCCAGCAGGTGAGACGATTGCTTTTGCAATGCGTGTTACACATTCTGTTGAATATATCTGAAAAACATACAGGTAGTTTCATTTTATGCAAATGTCAAATGTTAGCAATCAGAGACACACGTGGAGGCCTCCCAACACTGTGCTATTACAGCCCCTGGGCCAGGAGCACCAGCCAGTTTAGTACTGTGGAGGAAACAATGATCACTTATATGAGCTCAGAGAAGCTATCGATCTATAAATCTTATGTCTTAAGGCTTAGTGTTCCTAGGGTTATTTATCCGGAACCATTTTAAGCTGTCATAATGTGCCAAGTTTGGTCTGATGTGATATAAAAGAAATGAGTAAAATAATAACGTGGCACCAATCGCTGAGTGTACCCTGAAGAATTGTTCAAACCCAAATGTTACAACCATGTGCAATGTCACAGTAATGTCTGGTCTGGTTGGACCTAACAGCTGCTCAAATGGTCATTATAGGCTGATAGAGAACAAAGAAAAAAGGGAGTTACACATATTGTTGGACTGATTCTCAAAGGTAAATGTACACTTTTGTGTACGTTTACGAGTGTTTGCTGTGCACAAAGGAATTTTACTGGTAGTCTCTTTACTACTACGGAGTCTCCGCGCATGAAAAGATAGGGCTGTCCGATTTTATCTTTGTGAATCATGCCCTCATTCTTTATTGCGCTGGGCATTTAAACCATATGCTCGTGCACAACACATACCTCTTTTAGTCAAGAAATCATCAAATGCATGCAGCGCACGCTCTCTAAAAGATAGTTGTGTAAGCAGCGACTTCAGCAGATTGGCATGCTGAGGATATCACTTCACAGGACATTATCAAATGCCAGGCATTGCAGCACGAGCTGAAGGTCAAGAATCCATCATCCTTTCATTAAATAACCAAAATGGAAATCAAAGAACAATAAAACACAAAATCAATAGCCATAGTGGCAGCAGGATTACAGCTAACGCTTGCAGGGGGGATTACTGTTAAAGCCTGCTAGCTCTTAAATGGCAAAGCTGTATGTTCTGTTGAGGTTGAAAACCCCGAGCCTCTCCCCTCCAGCGCAATGACCTTTGTAGTCATTCTCCTTTGGGCAGACAGATAATGAGAAAAACGGCAAGAGCGAATGCCAGCCTTTGCAGCAGCCATTTACATTCTTGTTAGGCGCTAACGATTCGCCTTCATTGATAATCCTTCCTTTGTGCTCATTTGGAAACTCATGATCTATTTAAATTGGATCGACATGGAAATACAGTATCATAAATGCTTCTCCTGGATAGTTGAATGTTTGTTGAAGGAAAGCACCTGTATTATTACAGAATGTAATATGTTAGTGGTTGATTTTCAGGCGCTCATACCATTCATCAGCTGTGCGGGCTGGGATTTGTTTTATTTTATTTTATATATATATATATATATATATATATATATATATTCACTGAAAAAACCATAGGTTTCACACACGTTATAGTTAGGAATTAGCATTTAAAAAACCTTGCAAATTCACTGAAAAAACCATAGGTTTCACACATGTTATAGTTAGCGGAAATTTTACTGATAAAAACCAATGAAATTCCCCCGTTATAGTTAGTGCAGGCAACTATAACTCACGCGACCGCAATCCTCTGCTGATGCTAATACTGTATTTAGACACTTATTTACCCATGTCTTCTTCCATACATTTTTAGCTATACATATATTACAAATATTTTCTTTTCATAAAGACACATATGTCATCAGCAGAAGATTGCGGTCGCGTGAGTTATAGTTGCCTGCACTAACTATAACGGGGGAATTTCATTGGTTTTTATCAGTAAAATTTCCGCTAACTATAACATGTGTGAAACCTATGGTTTTTTCAGTGAATTTGCAAGGTTTTTTAAATGCTAATTCCTAACTATAACGTGTGTGAAACCTATGGTTTTTTCAGTGAATTTGTACAGTTTTTTAAATGCTAAGTTACTTTACGCCATTCGTGGCGTGCGCGCCCACTTAACGCAGTTTGTTCCGTGCGCGCACGGTGCGCTTCGCGCACCGTGCGCGCACAGTGAGCACGCGGTGCGCTTTGCGCACCGCGCGCCCACTTTACGCAGTTAGTGCCGTGCACGCACGGTGGGCACGCGGTGCGCTACGCGCACCGCGTGCCCACGTTACGCTAGATGGGCCATGTACGCACGATGCGCTTCGCGCACCGTGCGCACATGGAGGACATATGATGCACTTCGTTTTTAAAGGTAATATTTTAATTTTTCGCAGTAGTTATAAGCCATGCACAAATGGTGCCCTTCGGGCACCATTTGCACACGGGGTGGAGAGAGTGTGGATAATTTTTTTTTTTAATATTTTTTTTTTAAATCTTTTCGTTTTTTACTTATGTGATAAGCCATGCACAATTGGTGAACTTCGGTCACCAATTGCACACGGGGTGGGGTTAGTGTGGATATTTTATTTTTTTTTATATTTTTTTACCGTACGCGTACGGTAAGCGTAATCGGCGAAATTAGCGAAAAAATAAAAATTCCGTTTTTGGCCTTGGGGGATCTTTGGGGACTCCCTGTACATGGCTATGTGTGTGGGAGCTGTCAAAACAGCCCCTTTAAATGTTTTTGTGCTTTGTTTGTTAATCATCTCTCTCAGTGCGAGAGAGAAAATGGCGGCCGCCGCTTCCTGGTTTCGGCTGATTCGAATGTTTACTAAGATCTAAGAGCCAATCATAATCGCGCTCGCGCACGCCATCGTACGCGTACGGTAAGCGTACCGTAAGCGCACCGTAAGCTGGCTCAGATATATATATTGATTTAAAGGCTATTTTCTCAGAATCTACTGAACAGATTTACACCAAACCTACAAAAGGCACTTCATTGACCTGAGGACTACCTCTCTGCCAAATTTCTAGTAATTCTGTTCAGCCGTTCGGGCTGTAGCCCTGTCTAAAGGTCCTATTGAAAAATGCATGGGAAAAACGCGTTTTGGGACCCCCCTTTTATCTCAGCCCCCGCTTGACGAATCCCCCCGAGACTTTCAGGGTAGGAGCGGAGCGTAGCGCCCCACCTATTTTGAAAAATTCGCGAGGATTCGTCGACCGGCGCCAAAGTTATTCAAAATAGAATGTTGCGGATTTCCTATGGAAACGTGGTCCTAACTATAACTACCTACTGGCGACCGCCAGTAGGTAATATATATATATATATATATATATATATATATATATATATATATTCTGCTCCAAGGTTGTCCACCTGTAAGTAGCACTCGACCAGCAGCTTGATTTATGTGTAGGTAGGGACGGGGATCCGCTTGTAGGAGCCGCTCCGTAGTGGATTTGCCTGACGCGTTTCGAAGCTCCATATGCTTCTCTTCAGAGGCTTTAACGGAAACAGTGTGCACAACCGCTAACCCACTTCGCCATTTAACATATGACACACCCACCAATGGGAGGCTCAAATGAGACTGTGCATTATGGGAAGTGTGTTGCGGAAAGCACATAATCAAGTCCTGTATGGACCCTGTAAGTGAACCCGTCCTCGATCCTATATACGGCTGCTGTTCCACTTTCGTGGCCCCCAAGGTTTCCGGGGTGGTGCATACTCCGCGGCTGGACGGCCGCGTGTTATATTCTGCTCCAAGGTTGTCCACCTGTAAGTAGCACTCGACCAGCAGCTTGATCTATGTGTAGGTAGGGACCGGGATCCGCTTGTAGGAGCCGCTCCGTAGTGGATTTGCCTGACGCGTTTCGAAGCTCCATATGCTTCTCTTCAGAGGCTTTAATGGAAACGGTGTGCACAACCGCTAACCCACTTCGCCTTTTAACATATGACACACCCACCAATGGGAGGCTTTCGTGGCCCCCAAGGTTTCCGGGGTGGTGCATACTCCGCGGCTGGACGGCCGCGTGTTATATTCTGCTCCAAGGTTGTCCACCTGTAAGTAGCACCCTTAGGGGCCACGAAAGTGGAACAGCAGCCGTATATAGGATCGAGGACGGGCCCACTTGCAGGGTCCATACAGGACTTGATTATGTACTTTCCGCACCACACTTCCCATAATGCACAGTCTCATTTGAGCGTCCCATTGGTGGGTGTGTCATATGTTAAATGGCGAAGTGGGTTAGCGGTTGTGCACACCGTTTCCGTTAAAGCCTCTGAAGAGAAGCATATGGAGCTTCGAAACGCGTCAGGCAAATCCACTACGGAGCGGCTCCTACAAGCGGATCCCCGTCCCTACCTACACATAAATCAAGCTGCTGGTCGAGTGCTACTTACAGGTGGACAACCTTGGAGCAGAATATAACACGCGGCCGTCCAGCCGCGGAGTATGCACCCCCCCGGAAACCTTGGGGGCCACAAAAGTGGAACAGCAGCCGTATATAGGATCGAGGACGGACCCACTTGCAGGGTCCATACAGGACTTGATTATGTGCTTTCCGCAACACACTTCCCATAATGCACAGTCTCATTTGAGCCTCCCATTGGTGGGTGTGTCATATGTTAAATGGCGAAGTGGGTTAGCGGTTGTGCACACCGTTTCCGTTAAAGCCTCTGAAGAGAAGCATATGGAGCTTCGAAACGCGTCAGGCAAATCCACTACGGAGCAGCTCCTACAAGCAGATCCCCATCCCTACCTACACATAAATCAAGCTGCTGGTCGAGTGCTACTTACAGGTGGACAACCTTGGAGCAGAATATAACACACGGCCGTCCAGCCGCGGAGAATGCACCACCCCGGAAACCTTGGGGGCCACAAAAGTGGAACAGCAGCCGTATATAGGATCGAGGACGGATCCACTTGCAGGGTCCATACAGGACTTGATTATGTGCTTTCCGCAACACACTTCCCATAATGCACAGTCTCATTTGAGCCTCCCATTGGTGGGTGTGTCATATGTTAAATGGCGAAGTGGGTTAGCGGTTGTGCACACCGTTTCCGTTAAAGCCTCTGAAGAGAAGCATATGGAGCTTCGAAACGCGTCAGGCAAATCCACTACGGAGCGGCTCTTACAAGCGGATCCCCGTCCCTACCCACACATAAATCAAGCTGCTGGTCGAGTGCTACTTACAGGTGGACAACCTTGGAGCAGAATATATATATATATATATATATATATATATATTTTGTCGAAAACTCCACAATCCTGTCTGTAAAGGAATCACTTGCACTCCAAGGCTCGTTTGAAAAGAATATTTAATGGCAACGCGTTTCGAGCAAGCGCTCTTCTTCACAGGCCACAAGTTGCAAATCACTCGTCCACCATTTAAGGTATGTATAAACATAAAAAACGGACCAAAGTTTGCTCGTAACCCGAGCATAAAAATAAACAAAAGACTTTCGTTGCAGCTAAAAAATGAGAGAAAACAAATACATATATCCTCTTCAAACTGCCAAACGCTAGTGCATTATTTACAATGAATATTCAAACATATAAATGATATAATCAATGCCCAGTGGCCATGGTAAACAACCTTTACAACGTAACTTTTACAACGCACTACACTTACAACGCAATTTTTACAACGCAACATCCACTACAACGCATTCCATTACATCGCATGACACTACAACGCATTTTTAAAAACTACCTTTACAACGCATTCCATTACATCGCATACTACCTTTACAACGCATACCATTACAACGCATAATATTACATTAAAACCCCTATACTATCCAACACTTACCCTACTGTTGCACCCCCTGGAGTTAGAATAGTAATTTTTACCCCTATACCATCCAACACTTACCCTACTGTTGCACCCCCTGGAGTTAGAATAGTAATTTGTACCCCTATACTATCCAACCCTTACCCTACTGTTGCACCCCAAGGAGTAAGAATAGTAATTTTTACCCCTATACTATCCAACACTTACCCTACTGTTGCACCCCCTGGAGTTAGACTAGTAATTTTTACCCCTATACTATCCAACACTTACCCTACTATTGCACCCCCTGGAGTTAGAATAGTAATTTTTACCCCTATACTATCCAACACTTACCCTACTGTTGCACCCCCTGGAGTTAGAATAGTAATTTTTACCCCTATACTATCCAACACTTACCCTACTGTTGCACCCCCTGGAGTAAGAATAGTAATTTTTACCCCTATACTATCCAATACTTACCTTAAATGCAATGTAATATTATGCGTTGTAATGGTATGCGTTGTAAAGGTAGTATGCGATGTAATGGAATGCGTTGTAAAGGTAGTTTTTAAAAATGCGTTGTAGTATCATGCGATGTAATGGAATGCGTTGTAGTGGATGTTGCATTGTAAAAAATGCGTTGTAAGTGCATGCGTTGTAAATGTGTGCGTTGTAACGACATACATCCAGTGGCCATATGTGAAAAACATCACCAAATTTTCTTTAAACAATTATTAAATATCTCATGAGCAAACTATTGCCACAGGCCAAGTGGCCTGAAAGTCATGGTCCTCATTAAGATTCACATCAGAGTGATATGACAAAGTCACAAAATATTTCTACGAAATTTTGAACACAGCAGGAGCAAACAGGGGGCACCCAATCGGCTGATATCACCCTGAAAACACCGATCCATTACATAAATCAATCACTATTTACCCAATACAGTTAGTATTATTTTTATGTTTTTTTGTACATCCAAAAAGATAATGTTAAAGCACCCTGTCGCACAAATTGAACAAGACAAAATTATAAAGAAACTTGACACAGGGGCATGATAAAGAGAAAATACTCAGGGATAGATACAGAACAGAGATTCAAACCTAATGGATGATCATCCAATATGGACAAAAAGTTCCTCATCTTCATTTAAACCAAAAGGGTTCTTTGACTCTAAAAGGATGATATACTGTGATTCCAGGACTCTCAATTGTTTCTCCCGATCTCCCCCTCTGGGGTTTGCCGGCACCCTGTCAATTCCAAAGAATGAAAAACAGTTAACATCTTTGTTATGATATCTCAACCAGTGCCTCGCAGTAGAATAATTAAAATCCACATTTCTAATCGCTCTTAGGTGTTTAAGAATCCGCTTTTTGACAGGAAAAATCGTGCTCCCAACATACAATTTAGCACATGGACATCTGATAGCATACACACAAAACTCCGTGTTACAGTTAATAAATTTCTTGATCACGCCTGTCCTCCCTGTGGGCAAAGGATATGTCTTGACATTTTTACTCGTACCACAGGCCTTGCATTTTCCACATTTGAAAAAGCCCCTCTGCTGTTGCATCCATGTCAGCTTCTTACTCGCCCCCATATAGCTTCTTACAAGCATATCCTTTAGAGAACGTGCTTTGCGATAAGTTACCTGAGGATATGTGCTCACATTCACACCTATAATTGGGTCATTCCTGACCAAATACCAATGTTTGTTAAGCGTATCACTCACAGCTTTGGTTGCCACATTGAACGTGGTAATCATTCTGATATCATTTCCACCTTTCTCTTCAATAGGTCTCTTCACCAATAGTGCCGCTCTGTTTTGTTTAGCTACTTTCTCCTTCGCACTCATGAGGACATCCTCCGGGTAGCCTCTCTCTCTGAACCTCTGTAACATAGTCTCCTGTTCCCTCTCAAAGGTACTTTCAGAGCTAGAGTTACGTTTAGCCCGTAGGAGTTCCCCGTACGGGATACTCCACTTCAGTTTGGGGGGATGGTGGCTCCTGGCATGTAAAATGCTATTGCCAGCCGTGGACTTCCTGTACAGGCTAGTTGTCATAACCCCAGCCTCAATTCTAACACATACATCAAGAAAATCCATCTTATCCTGAGCAACTTTATTTGTGAAACAAAGGTTGACATCATTGTTTTTTAGGGTTTCAAACAATCTATCCAGGTCTGATCTTGAACCACCCCATATTAAGAAAATGTCATCTATGAATCTAGTATAGAAGACAATATTTTTTGTTAAGTACTCATTCACATCAGTCCACACACGTTGCTCCTCCCACCATCCCATCATAATACAAGCATAGCTCGGCGCGAAGCAACTTCCCATCGCCGTGCCAACCTCTTGCTTAAACCATTGGTCCTCAAAAAGGAAAAAGTTGTTATTCAAACAGAATATTAACATATCCAAAAGCATGTGTGTTTGGTCATATAGGAAGATAGACCTGTCCCTAAAGAAATGTTTACATGCATGTATCCCATCAGAGTGTCTTATACAGGTATACAAAGATACCACATCAATTGTCACAAGACAAAAATTCTCCTGCCAAATTATTCCTTCAATTTTATTAATGAAATCAGTACTGTCTCTACAGTATGATGGGAGAGTCAGAACATAAGGAGAGAGAAATGCATCGAGAAAAATGGATGTATTTTCGAGGACACTACGTTCAGCGGAACCTATCGGTCTTCCCGGGGGGTTGGTCTTATTCTTGTGGACGTTTGGCAGCATATAAAAACAAGATGCTACAGGATGTTTGATGTAGAGAAATCTATACTCACATTCCTCTAATAGTCCCTTTCTCCTCCATTCACCAAGTTTATTGTAATAGATATTTGCTGCCAGAGTGTAGTCTTCCCTGCTTGATTTCATGTAGTTACCTGAGAGGATCAATTGTTTATTAGCTTCCTGTTTGTATAAATTAATGTCCCAAAGGACAACATTACCACCTTTATCCGAGGGTTTGATTACAAACCCTGGATCACTGTTCAAGGTGCACAAAGATTGCCGCTGTTCTGGTGTTAAATTATGTGCGTGTCTGTTTTTGGTCGTATTCCAGACACGCATCAAATCCCTGACAACTACCTCATGAAACGTGTCAAGGGAATCATGCGGAGTATTAAGATTAAAAGTAGATTTGGGTTTGAATTTAGTAGAGATTTTCCCTCCTACCTCCAAACCCATTTGTTCCAACATTGTTCGTTCATCTCGTTCACCCGTTCCCTCACCACACAATTCCACTGCACACGCTAGATCCTCTATATCTGCCAAGCACAGATTTTTAGATATCGGGGAGCCCACCTCAGTTTCCGCAATGTCACATTCCAAAACACACTTTTTCTTTTGCAAAAACAACTTTAACAATCTCAATTTGCGAACAAAAAGAAATACATCAATTCTGGTTCTACTATAATCAAAGTTTGCCATCGGACAAAAAGTCAAACCAAGTTCAAGTAAATATATATATATATATTCACTGAAAAAACCATAGGTTTCAGGGGTGTTATAGTTAGCTGGACTTTTCACTTGTACAAAACCATTGAAATTCCCCCGTTATAGTTAGTTCAGCTAACTATAATTCGCGCGCCCGCAATGCACTGCTGATGACGTCACATATTACATCACTCATGACATGGTCAGTGACATCACTCATGACATCACTGATGACATCTCAAATGACATCACTGATGACATCACTGATGACATCATCCAGTGAATGTGTGTTTTTCTGAAAATTAAATATGTTTTATACATGTATATCTCAAGGTCGATGGAAGAATAAATGGGTATATAAGTGTCTAAATGGATGATTTGTTTTTGAAAAATTGATTGTGTAACTGACTGATTAAGTGTATCATAGTGAATACATGGCTTAGTGAGTAATGTTTAAATATGTAAATATCTGTATCAGTCTCTCACTTTGTGTATAAGTGGCTGCATGGGTTGGTGAGTAGCTACATGGGTGTCTATATAGGTTATTAGTTGGTTTTTTGAGTATCAGTCTGAGTGTCTGCATGGTTCGGTGGGGGGTATTACGTAGTGCATAGGTGCATGAATGAGTGACTCACTGTTAGTATGTGTTGAACACAGCATGTGTGCAGGACTGTATGGGTGGATGAGTGTGTGTATGGGTGTGTTAGTGAGTGAATGACTGTCTCAATAGTGTCTTTATGAGTAACTACATATGTTTTAAACTAGTATATGTGACTATTCGTGTATATATGTGAGTATATGTGAGAGTGAGAGATTGAAAGAGTTCCTGTATGAATAAGTATGTGTTTCTATAAGTGATTGTTTAAAAGACTAAGTATGTGTAAGTTTCCGTAGAAGTAAGTATGGTGGTGTGTGTATAACTGTATATGCAAGTAAATGTATGTTTGATTCTTTATTAGCATGAGTGACTATGTGTGTGAGTAACTCTATGGATGAGTGGCATTGTGTAACAGGATGTATAGGTGTATGAGTACATATGATGAGTGAGTACATGTATGAGTGACTGTATAGGACTGTTGGTGAATGAGTGGATGTGTATGTGGATCTTAGAATTACTGAAGAGGTTGTTGTAACTGGTATTGGTATGTCCATTGTTTTGAAAATTTTAGTCTCTATTTTTGAATGTGTGTATCAAAGGTTATATTAGGGTGAGAGGAGGTCTGCCACTCTATCACAAGGATGATGTCATCAGTGATGTCATCAGTGATGTCATTTGAGATGTCATCAGTGATGTCATGAGTGATGTCACTGACCATGTCATGAGTGATGTAATATGTGACGTCATCAGCAGTGCATTGCGGGCGCGCGAGTTATAGTTAGCTGAACTAACTATAACGGGGGAATTTCAATGGTTTTGTACAAGTGAAAAGTCCAGCTAACTATAACACCCCTGAAACCTATGGTTTTTTCAGTGAATTTCTGAGGTTTTTTAAATGCTAATTCCTAACTATAACGTGCCTGAAACCTATGGTTTTTTCTGTGAATTTCAAAGGTTTTTTAAATGCTAATTTCTAACTATGCCTACAGAGATAGGACATGTGAAGAAAGAAGAAAAAATGCACAGAAAGAAACAAAAGAAGTGCAGAAAGAAGCAACAGAAGTCCTCAAATACGAAGATAAGTGCAGGAAGAAGGATAACGTGCAGAAAGAACAAAAAGAAGAGCAGAAAGAAGCCTTGTTGCAAAATCATCCTGTACCCTCAACTTTTTCAGACGGATACTGGTGGAAACTGAGTCTGACTAACCAGTCCTAGAGCCAGTGCTATGTCAAAAGACACTTAGAATACAGTGAAAACATCTACATACACTAGGGAACATTATGCGTTGGGGTCCCCCTGTGATTAGCATGACCTCCTCTGTAAGCCCCTAGTGTATAATAGGGCATGGGGATTAAAACTACCTCTTAAAACAGGCCACAGGGCGTTTTTGCACACGTTAACTCAGGCCCCGTCCCCTCCCTTCACCACTGTGTAAACACGCCCTGTGTCCCTTTTTAGTTGGGAGATTAAGTTCATTTGAATCCTGAGGGTCCCTAGGGTCCAACTAGCCCACTAGGTACCTCCAGTAAGTGCCACAGAGCTGCGTTGCAGAGAGGTGTAAAAAGTGGCACGGCCTGGACCACCTCTCTGCAATGCAGCTCAGTGGCGCTTACTGGAAGCACTTGGTGGGCTAGTTAGCCCCCAGGGGCCCTCAGTATTGAAGGGAAATTATATCCCCAATTTAAAACGTGCCATAGTGCGTGTTTGCACACGTCACCTCAGGCCCCGTCCCCTCCCTTCACCACTGTGTAAACGCGCCCTGTGGCTGTTCTAAGTTGAGAGATTAAGTCCCCCTGAATCCTAAGGGTCCCTAGGGTCAAACTAGACCACTAGGTACCTCCAGTAAGCGCCACAGAGCTGCGTTGCAGAGAGGTGTAAAAAGGGGCTTGGCCTCAGAACACCTGGCTGCAGCGCAGCTCCCTGGCGCATACTGGAGATGCCTGTTGGGGGCGCGTTTGCAGAGTGCTGCACGGAGGGGGCATGGCCTCCGGCACGATGCCAGTCTTTTATTTATTTTAGTTTTTTAAGAAGGGGGGCTGTTTGGTTCCCCTTCTTATTCTAATTTATTGGCCCTGATGACCCCATCCCCCAGGGCCAGTCTCCTAATTATATTTTTTTGACCCCAAACCCCAGGGCCGGCCACTGTTTTTTATTATTTTTAAAAAATATATATTTATAGACACACCTAGGACATGCTGGACAAACCGTACGTACCTATCACCATGACGATTTGCGTGATATTCATTAAAAGGCGACTATGCATGCAATGAATCCACGTGGAATGTATTTACACCACTAGTGAAGCTCTGACATGTCTGATGCCCTACCGTGCCTAATCCTGGTAGACACCCTTGTCGTTTATTTATACAAACATGGGTAGCTATTGACGGGCACATTTAATACACATGCACACCAAGCCATTCAAAGGGGATTCGACAAAAATTCGACCAAAACTATGCAAGAAACCCCCCTCACGGTTAATAAAACACACATCCACTGCCGGATGTGTAATACTTTTTATTTTACTCTCTGGAAAGGGGACGAACATCACTTGAGAGTCACAGCGTGCTCCTGACAGAGCCCAATGCTGTGTTACACCCACCATTGCCTGCCGAGTGCCACACACCTCTGTGTTGTATTCCACTAGCTAGTGCATATGCTATGACACTCTCTAGCCCATGTGCACTGTAACACCACCCCGTGAATATGTCATGCCACACTTGTCTTCGCACGGGTTATATTGCCCCATCTAACGTGCCTTTCTCGATGCCTATGTTATAACGCACAGTGCTATGCCATACATATTACAATCTGGGATCCATATCTTTGTCACAGTGCATATGCAACGTTACACTCCCCAGCACATATTTTATATTACAACTTTAGAGACTAGTTAGGTTACACAACACTGCCCTGTGCATATTACACTCCAAGGCGCATATCGCATAGCACGCGCTAGTGCCTGTGCTATCTCGCGCTCTCCCATGAATCTGTCATTGCGCACAATGTATTGCATATTATATTTCACGCCCGGTTCATCTTATATCACACTTTTTGGTGCATAGTTTATACCATACACTATATCTAGTTTTCATTTTCAATCGTGCTCTCAGGACTATGTTCTATATAACACTGTGTTCACCTACCCTTTTCACGGGCATTACATTTTGCGATAGGGGGTGGAGGGTCAGGGGGTGTTTCTGCCAAGTGAGCCCGGAGTCACAGTCACAAACGTCCTCTTCTTCCTGAATAAAAGTGAGATTATGCTGCATACTTGTTCATATTTTAAGTAGTTCGCACAGACACAATGTTTTAAAAACAATAAAGTTCCTAATACCCGCCTTCTCTGAACAGTTAGCTTGCTGCCCCATCCCCTTCCTCCCTATCCTCTGTTGTGTGAATCCATGGACTAGCCTCCTCCCTCCTGCCATGCATGGTCTGATGTGCTGCCACTGCCCTCAATTTAGTATGATGTACCAGTCCACTCCTCCTGCCCTCCATTGCCCAATTCTATGCCCCATCATTGACCTCCTGCTTAAACTCTGTGCTTAGCTTGCTGCCCCTATTCTCCTTCCCCCTGCCCTCCGATGTCTTTGTGCATGCCCCTGCTCCATCCTTTTTGCCCACCATGTCCCATGGACCTGCCACTCCTATCTACTCTGAGTGTTCTGTTGAGCTGTCACTCCCCTCCCACCTGCCTAGCATTGTCAGATGACTGTAACCTGTCCCTGCCACCTCCACCCTGCCTGTCCACATGCCATGCCCCTATCCTCTTCCTCCTGTCCTACATGGTCCATTGTACTGCCACACCCTTCTGCCCTCCCTGGTCTGTTGTGCTGCAACTGCTCCTCCTGCCTGCCCCGTGTGGTCTGTTGTGAGGTCCCTTCCCCTGAACTTTCTTGTCTGTGCACAGGTCCTGACCCTTCCTTCTATCCTCCATCGTCCTTTGTGCATGCCCCTCCACCCTCCTTCTTGCCCATCATAGCCATTGTGCTGCCACTAACCCTCCCACTTGCCATGCATGGTCTTCTGTGCTGCCATGGCCCCTCCCACCTTCCCTGTGTGGTCAGTTAGCAGCCCCTGACCCCCTCCCACCTTCCCTCCATGGTCTGTGTGTATGCCATCACAGTCTCACTGTTGCTCTTCATGGTGTGTCTTGCTTCTAGTGCCCATCCTGCCTGACCTACATGGCTATCTTGCTGCTCCTGCCCTGCCCCCTTGCCCCCAGCCCTACTCCCTCCCTCCTGGCTTGTCTGTTCCATTGTAATGCCCCTGATCCGTCCCTCCTGCCCTTTATGGTCTGTTATACTGCAGCTTTCTCTCCTGTCTGTCCATTATGGTCAGCTAGCTACCATTGCCTCTTGCCCCTCTGTTCTCTGTTGTCCATGTGCATGGTCCTGTCCCCTCCCTCTTGCTTTCTATGGATTGTTGTGCTGCACTCCCGTCCTGCATGCCCTGTGTGGTGTATTGTGCTGCTGCAAACCCTGATGCCTGCCCTGCAGGGTCAGTTTGGTGCACCTCTCCATGTCCCTCCTGTCCTCTGTTATCCAAGTCCATGTCCCTATCCCATTTCCTTCCATGATCCAATGTACCATACTTGCGAACATTTTGAACTTGGTAAGAGGGAGATTTTGAAAAAAAACTGGGGTATTGATTTTCCCCTTTGAGTTACATTGAAAAAGAGGATATTGTAGACAGGAGACAGATCAAATAAAGCCCATTTGAGCTTAAAAACATTGGACGTTTCCTGGCTGAATCGGGTCTGTTGGCATGTATGGTTGTACTACCATTGCCTCTTCCTTCTGCCCACAATGGTCTATTACATTGCCACAGCCTTGAAGGAGGGTAGATTTTGTATCACAGGGGGCCCCTGGCCCGTTCTGTCCACACCTGAAGTATGAGACCCTTGTCCTTGCCCTGCCAGCTGCATTTGTAGGCCGTATTAAATTGACCAGCGGGTCCTGTGTTGCTATATAATTATCCTGAGACATCCTTACCACTCAGCCAGCATAAAACCCCTGTGTAGGCCCTTCTGTTCAATATGTAGGCCTCTTTGTTAAATTGACCATAGCTCTGCAATTTTAGTGTATAGCAGTCTGAAGGCAGGTCTGCGAGGCCTTCTGATCCAAACTAGTAGCCCCCACCCTACCCGAGTGCTCCGTGCTCGGTATCAAAGTTCAACATCCCCCTGAAGCTGTCGACATACAGTAGGCTGCATCCTGGACTGGTACTTGCTTCCTGGGCAGGTTTCCCGCTTTTAAGGAAGTGGCAACCGCAGAGCGTCAAGTTAGGAGAACTGAGGAGATTTTATACATGAATATATTGAATTCCCGTACAATACCCATTATTTTCTGCTTGCTCTATGGAACTTACGATAAGCGATTGGCCTGAGAGACTGACCTTTTCACCCAGTCCATTGTCAGCATTAAGTGGGTAAATGACGAAATGTCTGGTAAAATCTGCAGACGAAGCTTTTGGGTAGCATACGTAGGTAGATGTAGCGTGCAAAGGAGCCCACAAAATGATATAAAAAGGGAGCACCCACAGATATCGACGGACTACCTCGCCGTCTGTATGTAGGTTAACAGGCAGTGCAGGTTTTCCCCAAGAGCTGGGAGCTCTTGTCTTCCTTTGCTTAAAATGTCTTGCTCTGCTTTGCTTGAAGTATCTTATTCTATTTTACCTATATGAAATGTCATGTTATGTTTAACCATTGTTCTCTTTACTTTTGCATTTAAAAGATTTTGTATTGTAATTGCAGGAATGCTTGCTCTAAGAGTAAACGTGAGTGTTCCTAGGTAACATTTTCCTTGGTGTAACTTGTTTCTCATGATGCATTTATAGATGTGTTTTCTCTCTCTCTCTGTCAGTACATTAATTGAGATACAGAGAATATTATGACAGCTGTATGATTATCTGGATTCTGTATTTTGTACTTTATGTCTCTATTCTGCGGTTTCTTTGAAGTTGCATCTTCTCATTAAACTGCCATTGTATTCTGCCTCCAATTCCATGTCTCATATGTCTGTTTTCTTCATTTTTGGAGCAAGCGTTCCTAGGCACCCCGGCTCAAATTAAGGTGCCCCTTTTGTCCCTGACTCACTCTCCTGCTCAGTTTTGTGGTGGCTCCCGGGGATCTGGGGACCGCCCCTAGCTTCCTTGACCCGTAATAGATCTTCCCTCCAACAGTCTCTATTGCAAGTCCTGTATTGTTGGTTTGTTGCCCCTGCCCCCCTTTCCACTGCCCTCCATAGTCTGTTGTGCTTCCACGGCCCTTCCTGCCTGCTCAGTGTGGTTAAATTGTTGCCTTTGCACCCTCCTACCTGCCTTCAATTTTCAGAGTCCGTGCCCCTGGCCTCTGCCTCTCAACAGTATCCTAATGAACAACTAGATTGCTAACATTCTATATTTATTACAAAAGTGTGGAACGCCTGACATCATCTTGATGTAATCAAAACTGTAATACCTAGAGCATTTCCTTTAGAAATTACATATATGAGAGGGTCTTATTGGAATTAAAATTATGGTTAGTGCTCTAAAAGACTAAAATAAGGACATATTTTCTGAGTTTTCAAATAGCGACAAAGCACTTTTAAATTATTTGTTATCTTTATGTTTTTTTATCCAGTTGACCACTTGATTAAATGTTGCACTTAGGGGAGAGGATGTGGTGTTACTTCCAGAACTGCAGACTTTGCAACTGGGGAACCAGGTTGAAGTTTCTGCTTCAGCTCGACATTCTGTGATTCTGGTCAAATCACTTAGTCTCTCCATGTCTACAACCAAAATGAATTTGTTCTTGTGTGATGTAACCAATGCTCATGTAAAGCACTCCAATACCTGACAAGTCTGCACTATATAACACTGCAAAAACACAAAATAATAAGTGTTTTGCACACTTCTGTCATTGGGCTATATTTGGGCTACATCTGGGTGATTTTGGGCTACATTTGGGCTCTTTTGTCTCCGGTGGCCATCTTGGGAGATTTATTTGTTATGAAGTTTCCTAATTTCCTCATGTACTGCAGTCTCCTCAGTAGGAAATGCTTTCAGTTTTTTACTTTGATTCCATCATGAAGGTATTCAGATATGTCACACATTTGCCATAAATTCTGAATGTTAGCACTCTAGTTGCTCATTAGATCACTGTAGTAAAACTACTGCACCATGGAAGTCTGCTCCTGGTATTAAAAGTGCATGTTTCAGTCTGCATGTCAGAATTTTTTAATGAAATAAAATAGGATTTGAAAAGTCACTCAAAATGTGCCCTCATTTTCTTTCTTCAGCATTAATCATAATTTCTATGGCAAAATGAACCTCCTCATTGTGTTCCTTTTTAAATTAAATGTTTTAAGTGTTACCAGTTTATTCCAATCAAGATGGCTTCAGGTGTGCCTTACTTTTGTCATAATGAAGACAGTAAGCGCTCTAGTTGTTTTTAAGAACATTCTGGGACATTCTGTCATTGGGCTATACTTGGGCTACATCTGGGTGATATTTGGGCTACATTTGGCCCTTTTGTCTCTGGTGGCCATCTTGGGAGACTTATTTGTTATGAAGTTTCCTAATTTCCTCATTTACTGCAGTCTCCTCAGTAGGAAATACTTTCAGTTTTTTACTTTGATTCCATCAAGAAGGCATTCAGATGTGTCACACATTTGCCATAAATTCAGAATGTTAGCACTCTTTTTGCTCATTAGATCACTGTAGTAAAGCTACTGCTCACCAGGGAAAACTGCTGCTGGTATTGAAAGTGCATGTTTCAGTCTGCATGTCAGAATTTTTTAATGAAATAGAAGAGGATTTGAGAAGTCACTCAAAATGTGCCCTAATTTTTCTTTCTGCAGCACTAATCATACTTTTTATGGAAAAATGAACCCCCTCATTTTGTTCCTTTTTAAATTAAATGTTTTAAGAGTTACCACTTTAATCCAAGCAAGATGGCTTCAGGTGTGCCATACGTTTATCATAAGTAGGACTGTTAGCGCTCTAGTAGTTCTTTGGAACACTCTGGGAAGCTGCAGTAGAACACAAAGGAATCAACTGACAGTCTCTGCCCTTGTTGGATGTACATGTTTTACTGAGAATGTCAGACTTCATTCTCACATGACTGAGAAAGATAATGTGAATTTACAGAAAATAAGCTCTCAGTTTAGCCTATAGATCACCTTCCAAACCTCTGTGGTAAAAGCATGAGAAAATATTTTTCTCTCAATCATGATATCCCAGCAGAAGGCTTTTTCACATGGTGAAATCACCTTAGAACATACCACAATTCCTAAAATGAGTATGGTACCATCAACAAATGATTTATAATGTAACTAAAGTCTTAAAACCTTCTATTAACTGCAATGCTTTTTAATGAGGTGCTATCATGTATATTGGTCCCAAGATGGCTGCCAACACTTCTTGGATGAAGTGCTGACAGCCAATCAGATCTCAGGATGAGATGTGTGGTTAGGCTCCGCCCACATATATATATGCTTTTAAATGCTATTTTCTCAGGAAATACTGAACAGATTTACACCAGACCTGCAAAAGGCACTTCCTTGACCTTATGGCTACCTTTCTGCCAAATTTCAAGTAATTCTGTTCAGCCGTTCGGGCTGTAGCCGTGTCTAAAGGTCCTATGGAAAAATGCATGGGGAAAACGCGTTTTGGGACCCCCCTTTTTTCTCGGCCCCTGCTTGACGAATCCCCCCGAGACTTTCAGGGTAGGAGCGGAGCGTAGCGCCCCACCTATTTTGAAAATTTCGCGAGGATTCGTCGACCGGCGCCAAAGTTATTCCAAATAGAATGTTGCGGATTTCCTATGGAAACAGGGTCCTAACTATATCTACCTACTGGCGACCGCCAGTAGGTAATATATACAATTCAGAGCATATATATATATTTAATTAAGGAAGCAACACTGCTTTAAAAATAGTCGATTTAAAGAAAAATATCAGTTATTTAACTATAAGGGTAGGTCTGTCTTTGCAACAACCCCCCCCCCCCGAATCTGATAACAGTAGCACAATTAGTAATTGTTTACATATTCAGCTGCTCTGCCTCCATGAAATATTTTTTCACCGCGAGCTTGAACTTGAACGCTTAAAGACTATCTCAAATTGGTATGAGTCAAGAATATGGCAGACAGATTACGAAGGGTCACAATTTCGTGACCAGAATATCTAGGGGAGACATGTTGAATGCACTGATGTTCTATACCTAACTCCATACATAAGTACCTCGGTGACATACATATTTGTGTGTATGTGTGGGTGTATATATATATATATATATATCAACACTGTGAATTACTCCTTCCGGTCAGCTCAGGACCCTTGAAGAGTGGCGCACGCACCGGCGGAGAGAACCGGTTCGTAAACAATTTTTGCATGAATCCTCAATAAGTGCGATCACGTGATCAAGCTTGTCTAAGCGAAACGCGTTGTGAATAAACAGCGATATTTACATGTTACACGGAGTTGGTGTTTCTGAGAGCGCACTTATCACTTATCATGAGGATTCATGCAAAAAAAAAAAAATATATATATATATATAATTTCCAAAGTCCTATAAATATGCAAACGAAAGCATAGAGCAGGAACAGACCACTCTGTGACAAGAAAATAAAGTGCTTTATTCCTCAAGAAACAGCAGCATGACGCGTTTCGACCAGGAAACCCGGTCTTGATCACAACTATAACATCCCTGAAACCTATGTTTTTTCAGTGAATTTCAAGGGTTTCTTAAATGCTAATTTCTAACTATAACGAGCCTGAAACCTATGGTTTCTCAGTGAATTTCTAAGGTTTTTTAAATGGCAATTTCTAACTATAATGTGCCTGAAAACTATGTCTTTTCCTGTGGGAAAAAAAAAAAAAATATATATATATATATATATATATATTTTACACCAAGAGTTGCCCCCAATGACGAAGCCACAACACAACGTGCTAGTCCATGACTCCTTGGATTTATTCAGCCAGATAACAGCACACAAATAAGCCAAACGCGTTTCGGGCGTTACGACGCCCTTGATCACTGGCAATGGAGACCCCATTCAAGCAGTCCACCTGAGCACTATTTAATGTCCCGCCCATGTGGACGTGTGCCGTGGGAATTCTGGTCTATGCAGTCCGCTTGTAAATACAACCTCAGTGGGTAATCGGGCCCCCAATCAAAATGAACAGTCTTACCCCAGTGGGTATGTGCAGTAGAAGGCTGAACGCAGGTAACATCCTCCTTGGAGTGGACACGCTGTTCCAAGAGTGCCTCTTCATCTTTTGCACTCCGGACCCGCAGATAAGCAGTGGGGCTTCATCGCGGCTGAGCAAGCCGCCAAAATTTTACACCAAGAGTTGCCCCCAATGACGAAGCCACAACACAACGTGCTAGTCCATGACTCCTTGGATTTATTCAGCCAGATAACAGCACACAAATAAGCCAAACGCGTTTCGGGCGTTACGACGCCCTTGATCACTGGCAATGGAGACCCCATTCAAGCAGTCCACCTGAGCACTATTTAATGTCCCGCCCATGTGGGCGTGTGCCGTGGGAATTCTGGTCTATGCAGTCCGCTTGTAAATACAACCTCAGTGGGTAATCGGGCCCCCAATCAAAATGAACAGTCTTACCCCAGTGGGTATGTGCAGTAGAAGGCTGAACGCAGGTAACATCCTCCTTGGAGTGGACACGCTGTTCCAAGAGTGCCTCTTCATCTTTTGCACTCCGGACCCGCAGATAAGCAGTGGGGCTTCATCGCGGCTGAGCAAGCCGCCAAAATTTTACACCAAGAGTTGCCCCCAATGACGAAGCCACAACACAACGTGCTAGTCCATGACTCCTTGGATTTATTCAGCCAGATAACAGCACACAAATAAGCCAAACGCGTTTCGGGCGTTACGACGCCCTTTATCACTGGCAATGGAGACCCCATTCAAGCAGTCCACCTGAGCACTATTTAATGTCCCGCCCATGTGGGCGTGTGCCGTGGGAATTCTGGTCTATGCAGTCCGCTTGTAAATACAACCTCAGTGGGTAATCGGGCCCCCAATCAAAATGAACAGTCTTACCCCAGTGGGTATGTGCAGTAGAAGGCTGAACGCAGGTAACATCCTCCTTGGAGTGGACACGCTGTTCCAAGAGTGCCTCTTCATCTTTTGCACTCCGGACCCGCAGATAAGCAGTGGGGCTTCATCGCGGCTGAGCAAGCCGCCAAAATTTTACACCAAGAGTTGCCCCCAATGACGAAGCCACAACACAACGTGCTAGTCCATGACTCCTTGGATTTATTCAGCCAGATAACAGCACACAAATAAGCCAAACGCGTTTCGGGCGTTACGACGCCCTTGATCACTGGCAATGGAGACCCCATTCAAGCAGTCCACCTGAGCACTATTTAATGTCCCGCCCATGTGGGCGTGTGCCGTGGGAATTCTGGTCTATGCAGTCCGCTTGTAAATACAACCTCAGTGGGTAATCGGGCCCCCAATCAAAATAAACAGTCTTACCCCAGTGGGTATGTGCAGTAGAAGGCTGAACGCAGGTAACATCCTCCTTGGAGTGGACACGCTGTTCCAAGAGTGCCTCTTCATCTTTTGCACTCCGGACCCGCAGATAAGCAGTGGGGCTTCATCGCGGCTGAGCAAGCCGCCAACATTTTACACCAAGAGTTGCCCCCAATGACGAAGCCACAACACAACGTGCTAGTCCATGACTCCTTGGATTTATTCAGCCAGATAACAGCACACAAATAAGCCAAACGCGTTTCGGGCGTTACGACGCCCTTGATCACTGGCAATGGAGACCCCATTCAAGCAGTCCACCTGAGCACTATTTAATGTCCCGCCCATGTGGGCGTGTGCCGTGGGAATTCTGGTCTATGCAGTCCGCTTGTAAATACAACCTCAGTGGGTAATCGGGCCCCCAATCAAAATGAACAGTCTTACCCCAGTGGGTATGTGCAGTAGAAGGCTGAACGCAGGTAACATCCTCCTTGGAGTGGACACGCTGTTCCAAGAGTGCCTCTTCATCTTTTGCACTCCGGACCCGCAGATAAGCAGTGGGGCTTCATCGCGGCTGAGCAAGCCGCCAAAATTTTACACCAAGAGTTGCCCCCAATGACGAAGCCACAACACAACGTGCTAGTCCATGACTCCTTGGATTTATTCAGCCAGATAACAGCACACAAATAAGCCAAACGCGTTTCGGGCGTTACGACGCCCTTGATCACTGGCAATGGAGACCCCATTCAAGCAGTCCACCTGAGCACTATTTAATGTCCCGCCCATGTGGGCGTGTGCCGTGGGAATTCTGGTCTATGCAGTCCGCTTGTAAATACAACCTCAGTGGGTAATCGGGCCCCCAATCAAAATGAACAGTCTTACCCCAGTGGGTATGTGCAGTAGAAGGCTGAACGCAGGTAACATCCTCCTTGGAGTGGACACGCTGTTCCAAGAGTGCCTCTTCATCTTTTGCACTCCGGACCCGCAGATAAGCAGTGGGGCTTCATCGCGGCTGAGCAAGCCAAAATGAAGAGGCACTCTTGGAACAGCGTGTCCACTCCAAGGAGGATGTTACCTGCGTTCAGCCTTCTACTGCACATACCCACTGGGGTAAGACTGTTCATTTTGATTGGGGGCCCGATTACCCACTGAGGTTGTATTTACAAGCGGACTGCATAGACCAGAATTCCCACGGCACACGCCCACATGGGCGGGACATTAAATAGTGCTCAGGTGGACTGCTTGAATGGGGTCTCCATTGCCAGTGATCAAGGGCGTCGTAACGCCCGAAACGCGTTTGGCTTATTTGTGTGCTGTTATCTGGCTGAATAAATCCAAGGAGTCATGGACTAGCACGTTGTGTTGTGGCTTCGTCATTGGGGGCAACTCTTGGTGTAAAATTTTGGCGGCTTGCTCAGCCGCGATGAAGCCCCACTGCTTATCTGCGGGTCCGGAGTGCAAAAGATGAAGAGGCACTCTTGGAACAGCGTGTCCACTCCAAGGAGGATGTTACCTGCGTTCAGCCTTCTACTGCACATACCCACTGGGGTAAGACTGTTCATTTTGATTGGGGGCCCGATTACCCACTGAGGTTGTATTTACAAGTGGACTGCATAGACCAGAATTCCCACGGCACACGCCCACATGGGCGGGACATTAAATAGTGCTCAGGTGGACTGCTTGAATGGGGTCTCCATTGCCAGTGATCAAGGGCGTCGTAACGCCCGAAACGCGTTTGGCTTATTTGTGTGCTGTTATCTGGCTGAATAAATCCAAGGAGTCATGGACTAGCACGTTGTGTTGTGGCTTCGTCATTGGGGGCAACTCTTGGTGTAAAATTTTGGCGGCTTGCTCAGCCGCGATGAAGCCCCACTGCTTATCTGCGGGTCCGGAGTGCAAAAGATGAAGAGGCACTCTTGGAACAGCGTGTTCACTCCAAGGAGGATGTTACCTGCGTTCAGCCTTCTACTGCACATACCCACTGGGGTAAGACTGTTCATTTTGATTGGGGGCCCGATTACCCACTGAGGTTGTATTTACAAGCGGACTGCATAGACCAGAATTCCCACGGCACACGCCCACATGGGCGGGACATTAAATAGTGCTCAGGTGGACTGCTTGAATGGGGTCTCCATTGCCAGTGATCAAGGGCGTCGTAACGCCCGAAACGCGTTTGGCTTATTTGTGTGCTGTTATCTGGCTGAATAAATCCAAGGAGTCATGGACTAGCACGTTGTGTTGTGGCTTCGTCATTGGGGGCAACTCTTGGTGTAAAATTTTGGCGGCTTGCTCAGCCGCGATGAAGCCCCACTGCTTATCTGCGGGTCCGGAGTGCAAAAGATGAAGAGGCACTCTTGGAACAGCGTGTCCACTCCAAGGAGGATGTTACCTGCGTTCAGCCTTCTACTGCACATACCCACTGGGGTAAGACTGTTCATTTTGATTGGGGGCCCGATTACCCACTGAGGTTGTATTTACAAGCGGACTGCATAGACCAGAATTCCCACGGCACACGCCCACATGGGCGGGACATTAAATAGTGCTCAGGTGGACTGCTTGAATGGGGTCTCCATTGCCAGTGATCAAGGGCGTCGTAACGCCCGAAACGCGTTTGGCTTATTTGTGTGCTGTTATCTGGCTGAATAAATCCAAGGAGTCATGGACTAGCACGTTGTGTTGTGGCTTCGTCATTGGGGGCAACTCTTGGTGTAAAATTTTGGCGGCTTGCTCAGCCGCGATGAAGCCCCACTGCTTATCTGCGGGTCCGGAGTGCAAAAGATGAAGAGGCACTCTTGGAACAGCGTGTCCACTCCAAGGAGGATGTTACCTGCGTTCAGCCTTCTACTGCACATACCCACTGGGGTAAGACTGTTCATTTTGATTGGGGGCCCGATTACCCACTGAGGTTGTATTTACAAGCGGACTGCATAGACCAGAATTCCCACGGCACACGCCCACATGGGCGGGACATTAAATAGTGCTCAGGTGGACTGCTTGAATGGGGTCTCCATTGCCAGTGATCAAGGGCGTCGTAACGCCCGAAACGCGTTTGGCTTATTTGTGTGCTGTTATCTGGCTGAATAAATCCAAGGAGTCATGGACTAGCACGTTGTGTTGTGGCTTCGTCATTGGGGGCAACTCTTGGTGTAAAATTTTGGCGGCTTGCTCAGCCGCGATGAAGCCCCACTGCTTATCTGCGGGTCCGGAGTGCAAAAGATGAAGAGGCACTCTTGGAACAGCGTGTCCACTCCAAGGAGGATGTTACCTGCGTTCAGCCTTCTACTGCACATACCCACTGGGGTAAGACTGTTCATTTTGATTGGGGGCCCGATTACCCACTGAGGTTGTATTTACAAGCGGACTGCATAGACCAGAATTCCCACGGCACACGCCCACATGGGCGGGACATTAAATAGTGCTCAGGTGGACTGCTTGAATGGGGTCTCCATTGCCAGTGATCAAGGGCGTCGTAACGCCCGAAACGCGTTTGGCTTATTTGTGTGCTGTTATCTGGCTGAATAAATCCAAGGAGTCATGGACTAGCACGTTGTGTTGTGGCTTCGTCATTGGGGGCAACTCTTGGTGTAAAAAAAAATATATATATATATATATATATATATATATATATATATATATATATATATATATATATATATATATGTGATCAAGGCTCTGGTGAGCCGAAACGCGTTATGGCGACAATGGAATAAAGGAACACATTGCATGTATTTTGGGTTTGTGTCCATCCTTCGGGAGATCCGTCTGGGGAGAGTCAGCGGAGGAACACTCGTAATATATATATATATATATATATTACCTACTGGCGGTCACCAGTAGGTAGTTATAGTTAGGACCTATTATCCATAGGAAATCCGCAACATTCTATTTGGAATAACTTTGGCGCCGGTAGACGAATCTTCGCAAAATGTTCAAAACTGGTGGGGCGCTCCGGTCCGCTCCTATCCTGAAAGTCTCGGGGTGATTCGTCAAGCGGGGGCCAAGAAAAAAGGGGGGTCCCAAAACATGTTTTCCCCATGCAATTTTACATAGGAGCCTTTAATCGCAGCTAGAGCCCGAACTGCTGAACAGAATTGCACCAAATTTGGCAAAGAGGTAGCCCTTAGTTCACACTCGTGCCTTTTGGTTAAATGGTGTAAATCCATTCAGTAGTTGCTGAGAAAATCAAAAGTAAAATCCCATATATATCTGGGCAGAGCCTAACCACACATCTCATCGTGAGATCTGATTAGCTGTCAGAACATCATCCAAGAAGTGTTGGCAGCCACCTTGTGACCAATATACATGATAGCACCTCATTAAAAAGCATTGCAGTTAATAGAAGGTTTTAAGACTTTAGTTACATTATAAATCATTTGTTGATGGTACCATACATTTTAGGAATTGTGGTGTGTTCTAAGGTGATTTTACCATGTGAAAAAGCCTTCTGCTGGGATATCATGAATCATGTTTGAGAGAAAACTATTTTCTCATGCTTTTCCCACAGAGGTTTCGAAGGTGATCTATAAGCTAAACTGAGAGCATATTTTCTGTAAATTCACATTATCTTTCTCAGTCATGTGAGAATGAAGTCTGACATTCTCAGTAAAACATGTACATACAACAAGGGCAGAGACTATCAGTTGATTCCTTTGTGTTCTACTGCAGCTTCCCAGAGTGTTCTAAAGAACAACTAGAGCGCTAACAGTCCTACTTATGACAAACGTATTGCACACCTGAAGCCATCTTGATTGGAATAAAGTGGTAACTCCTAAAACATTTAATTTAAAAAGGAACAAAATGAGGGGGTTCATTTTGCCATAGAAAGTATGCTTAGTGCTGCAGAAAGAAAAATTAGGGCACATTTTGAGTGACTTCTCAAATCCTCTTCTATTTCATTAAACATTCTGACATGCAGACTGAAACATGCACTTTCAATACCAGCAGCAGACTTCCCTGGTGAGCAGTAGCTTTGCTACAGTGATCTAATATGCAACTAGAGTGCTAACATTCTGAATTTATGGCAAATGTGTGACACATCTGAATGCCGTCTTGATGGGATCAAAGTAAAAAACTGAAAGTATTTCCTACTGAGGAGACTCTAGTAAATGAGGAAATTAGGAAACTTCATAATAAATAGGTCTCCCGAGATGGCCACCAGAGACAAAAGAGCCCAAATGTAGCACAAATATCACCCAGATGTAGCCCAAGTATAGTCCAATGACAGAATGTCCCAGAGTGTTATAAAGAACAACTAGAGCGCTAACAGTCTTACTTATGACAAAAGTATGGCACACCTGAAGCCATCTTGATTGGAATAAAGTGGTAACACGTTAAACATTTAATTTGCAAAGAAACAAAATGAGGGGGTTCATTTTGCCATAGAAATTATGATTAGTGCTGCAGAAAGAAAAATTAGGGCACATTTTGACTTCTCAAATCCTCTTCTATTTCATTAAAACATTCTGACATGCAGACTGAAACATGCACTTTGAATACCAGCAGCAGACTTTCCTGGTAAGCAGTAGCTTTACTACAGTGATATAATGAGCAACTAGAGTGCTAACATTTAGAATTTATGGCAAATGTGTGACACATCTGAATGCCTTCTTGATGGAACCAAAGAAAAAAACTGAAAGTATTTCCTACTGAGGAGACTTCAGTAAATGAGGAAATTAGGAAACTTCATAACAAATAAGTCTCCCAAGATAGCCACCTGAGACGAAAGAGCCCAAATATGGCACAAATATCACCCAGATGTAGCCCAAGTATAGCCCAATGTCAGAATGTCCGAGAGTGTTCTTAAGAACAACTAGAGCGCTTACTGTCTTACTTATGACAAAAGTATGGCACACCTGAAGCCATCTTGATTGGAATAAACTGGTAACACTTAAAACATTTAATTTAAAAAGGAACACAATGAGGAGGTTCACTTTGCCATAGAAATTATGATTAGTGCTGAAGAAAGAAAAATTAGGGCAAATTTTGAGTGACTTCTCAAATCCTATTCTATTTCATTAAAAAAGTCTGACATGCAGACTGAAACATGCACTTTTAATACCAGCAGCAGACGTCCGTGGTGAGCAGTAGGGGTGGGCGGAATTTGCGAAAGCGACTTTTGCAAATTATCGCAAAAATGTTAAAAATCTCCGCAAACACGCGGAAATATCGCAAAGATGCGGAAGTTTTCTTCCCGCCCGTTCGCGGTATTTTCTGCGTGGTCGCGGCTCGCCAACTTACCCATGCGGTTGCTCGCGGGCGCGGCCATCTTGTTTTCACTCTTCTGGCGGTGCATGATCGTGAGAAGAAAGACGTGATCACGCGACGCATGACGTTAATGCGGGCGCGAACTGTCGCGAGACAGCGCAAATCGCTACCAACAATCCAATCCAACATCTCGTGGAGAACGCGACCGGATCGGGAAAACTTGTCGGCGAACGCGGGGATTCAGGTAAGGCGATCGCGCACGCGAGAGAATGTATTATTTTACAGCGCGAGCAAGAAACACATTATCGCTAAGTTGCGGAAAGCGGAAGTTTTGACATTTTCGCGCTCTCCGCCAATGTCAAATTATCGCAATTTCCGCGAGCGGAACGGAAATTTAGCCCAGGCCTAGTGAGCAGTAGCTTTACTACAGTGATCTAATGAGCAACTAGAGTGCTAACATTCAGAATTTATGGCAAATGTGTGACATATCTGAATAAATAAACAGAAGGAGGAGTATCACCAAGAGACAAAAGTCTCAAAGTTTTGGGACAAGTTGCACAAGAAAGAATTATTCTTTCTTTAGAAGACCCCTCACTCACCAACCTAGTTGGTGACATGCTTCATCATCAGAGTCCCACCCGAACAGCCGAATGCCATTCGGGTGTGCTGCGACACCTGATTACAGTGGAGCGGGTTATTTTTTGTGTGTGAAAGTGAAAAAGGTGGTTTAAAATTGGCCAGATGTAACTCTCTGGGATGAATTTATTCTGGAGCAATCTGGACAATGTTAAAAAAATTCTAAGATACCTATTTCTGTTTAATTGGCCTCTGGTATCTACAAAAGTGAACAATAAATAGTGCAATAAAAAGGGTCTACATTTTTCAACCTGTAGAAGGGATTTCCAGGTTTTCGTCAGGAACAAGTGAGCGTGATCCGGGTGGTGTACACACGCTAAGGTGTACCCAACCGCTGATCACAGAAGCCAAACCGTGTACTTACAGTTGGTGTCCTTTCGTCCAAATGTATGAAAGGAAAAAAACTAAGATTAACATCGTTGTGCACCTCATGGGAGTTGGGGTCGTGGTGCTAACTCCATTGCATGATTATGCCAAGGTCAGTCACCTGCAAATGCACCTAAATATCGCCGCCGCTCCCCGTGGTCAAAACCGCTGTGAGTGGATTCAAGCAGTGCCTTTGTGATGTGCAAGTGTGGTAGATGATAGCTCCTCTCCCTCGTTAAGTCAGAGTGGCCCATCCTGCCAATACATATCTTCCCTTTGTCTCATTGTCTGGGAGAAATACTCAAGGACCAACTGCCAGTTGCACCTAGTCATGGAACCCAGGGACTGGCCGCAGGCATCAAATAGTAAGGACAAGAAAATGCCAACTGTCTAAAAGTGTTTTTTTTTAGAATTGTGACTTAAAATCTGACTTTACCATTAAAGAGGGCTTCAAATTACAAATCTTTAGACACCAAATATGTCTGCCTTTTCTTCCCACTCCTGCTGATGTGCTTCTAGCGCAGGGACACACCTTTAGGGGTAGCCAGGCGCTCTATAAATGAACTATTATTATTAATATTATTATTATTATTATTCACAGAAAAAAACATAGGTTTCAGGGGTGTTATAGTTGCCTGGACATTTCACTCGTACAAAACCATAGAAATTCCTCAGTTATAGTTAGTTCTGTTAACTATAACTCGCGCGCCCGCAATGCACTGCTGATGAGGTCACATATTACATCATTCATGACATGGTCAGTGACATCACTGATGACATCTCAAATGACATCACTAATGACATCACTCATGAGATCATCCAGTGAATGTGGCTTAGTTTGAAATTTAAATATGTATTATTTATATATACATATCTGTATTGAAGATTGAGTGGATATATAACTGTCTGGATGGAGGATTTAGTAGCTGTCTGTTTAAGTGAGTAATTAAAAGTGTCTCACTTAATACATGGGTTATTAACTAAACTATGTGAATGTGTGCATCACTGTCTGTTGTTGTATACCATGCTGCATCAGTTGGTCACTAACTACATGAGTGTGTATATTAGTTATTGATTAGTTGGGTGAGTATTTGTATGGGACACTGAGTTTGTGTGTGGTTGGATGGGGTGTGTGTAACTCTATGCATAGATGTGTGACTGGTTGATTGACTAGGTGTATAGGTTTCAGAGTGCATGTGGAAACAGTTGCTTGGGTGACTGAGTGTATGTATTTGTGCGTTGGTGAGTGAATATATGTTTTAGTTGTACATCTTCAACAAAGTAAACAAATAAAAGGCATTGTATGTGAGAGTTGGTGTATTTAAAGAAGTATATATGAGTCAGTGATTGTGAGAGTAACTATATGAATGAGTGTATAATTGTAATGGTGATTTTTTAACATTATGAGTTACTATGTATTTGAATAAATGAGTTGTTGTGTGTATAATTGTGTAGGTTAGTAAATGTAAGTGTGATTAATTTTTTTCACGAGTGAATAGGATGACTGCATAACCGACTAAGATGACTGCTGATGTGTCAATGTCTATATATGTGTATAAGTGCATTTGATAGTGTTCTATTAATTAGTGACTGCATTTATAAGTGATTCTGTTGTTGAATGTAGTTGTGTGTGTAGACTTAGGAATCAGTGAGTGGGTACATAGTAACTGGTATTGATGAGTCAATGGTTTCAAATATGGTACTCTGTATTTTACAGTGAGTGATGAAAGGTTATACTGGTGTATGATAAGGTGTATCAGATTGTCACGTGGATGATGTCATCAGTGATGTCATCAGTGATGTCATTTGAGGTGTCCTCAGTGATGTCATCAGTGATGTCACTGACCATGTCATGAATGATATAATATGTGACATCATCAGCAGTGCATTGCGGGCGCGCGAGTTATAGTTAGCAGAACTACCTATAATGAAGGAGGTTCTATGGTTTTGTACGAGTAAAATGTCCAGCTAACTATAACACCCCTGAAACCTTTGTTTTTTTCTGTGAATATATAGATATATATATACATTCCAAAGGTACTCGCGAAGCAGTGCAAGGAAGGCCCGCACTTCAGAGAAATAGTCAAAGTGGATTTTATCGCTGCTGATCCATTTCGACCAGTTCAGTCTTTCTCAAAGCCAACATACAAGCAATGAAAATGCCCTATTATCTATAGAGACAAAACACCCACATCTGTGTACAAGATATTCATAGTATGCAGACTGATGGGACCTGAGTTATTTGGAAGTAATCCCCCTAGGGAAAAAAGTTGTTAAATATAAATCAGCACATTACAGAAAATGTAGCAATATATAAATAGAAATATAAGTGTATATTCTCAACTGCCATGATAATGTGCACGCACTGCATGATCTATTTTTATATAAATTAAAAGATTGCGCAACAACCCTTTACAACTTATTGACGTCATGTGGCTTTGTAAATTTATCAGGCATTGAAAGCATATCAAGTGGTCAAGTGACCAAAAAAAACTAAGGCCCCATGTGTAACCAAACTTCAATGAGGTGTTTTCTTCATGAGGTCCCACATCTCTACACTGAGCAAATAAATGAAACTTAATCATTAAAACGTGAAAGTAAATTATGATATATGAAAAAATTAATAAAGAATAGTGGGTACTGCATTGTCCTAATGTTCTTATCGGAAAAACAGCCTATCTCACTATTAACATAATTATGTATGTGCTCATCAAACGTCACAGTGCATGTCTTCATAGTCTTAGCAAAAGGATACTAATGGGAGAAAGGTGAAATCAAACCAAAAGAAATTGAACTAGTCCAAATGGGCATGAAGTCCTTCATCTTGGTTGAGGCCACCAGGAAATGTATTGTTGAAGCGAAATCTGTACACTGACTCCAATTTTCACAGAGCTCATTCTCGGTCACCTTCTCTCAGATTCATCGGGATCCTGTCAACACCAAAAAACGAGATTTTGTTAGAATTGGGTCCATGTACCTTGTTGTAATACCTTGCCACTGGTTAACTGGTATCATGGTTCTTGATAGCACATGTGCTCCAAGTATTGTTTCTTAAATGGAACGATCGTAATGCCTACATAGTGACGGCCACATATGCAAACCAACACATACACAAAATATTCATTGTTGCAAATTCAGAAATGTTTTTACCTTGACCTTCCTCCTTGTGGGTAAGCAGTATTTTTTCACATTGGGACTATGGGCACAAGCTTTACATCTCCCACATCTGTAGAACCCTGGTAATTCACAATAAAGTGATGGTCACTCCGCTTCCATAGATCCATAAGGTCACATAAGATGACCTTGGGGTATGTGTCAATATATAGATTTCCGCTGTATGGAGTGTAGTTGAAAATAGTAAATACATACTTAAGTCTGTGCACTTACAATTTTCAATATTTTTTCCCTGAATACTCTGTGTACAAAATTGTGACCTTTTGAGATTATGCCTTCAATATTCCCTACTACAATCCTTTAAATTACATTGAAATTTTGCCAGGGGATAGAGAAAAAACATTGAGTCTATTATAGGATTTACTAACTCAATGTGGTCGCGCACATTAGTTGTGGGAGTTAATAATACGTTTTAGAAGTTAGTCCAGACAAATGTACTGCTACAATAAGACACTCAAATGAAGGCAATGGTAGTGCTGCTCAGGCTTAATCAGATATGGAAAAGTAATGCAGCAACTCTGTCAATTTTGGAATATGCCTTGCTTGAACAACAAATATGCAGAAATAACAACATTCAAATTAAATATTCACAATTTCTACCTCCAATACATAAAACAACATACAAATGAAATATTCACAATTTCTACTCCAACACTACGGAACTGGATGTGGGTGTGTTGTATGGTGCTTGTTTTTTTGTATTGTGTTTTGAAAATTCTGTTGTACCTAGCTATATTTCAGTTGTATTGTGCTGTTGCTGCATGGGTGTAATTGTGTTATGTTCTATAGTTTACCTTAGATATGTCAACACATTACTCCACATTTTCAGGCAAAGGCAGATCAATGCTTCAACCCCTCAAATGCTGACCCCCTCCCCTCTCTCCCCCGGTGCTGAGCCACTTTCGGGCATTTTGGGGTATTTTGTGCTTAGATCTACATTACTTTTTGTCCACATTAGGTATCAGCAAACACTACATTTGTGTCCTTTTTTCCAACATCCTAGGGATTCTAAAGGTACCCAGGAAATGTGGATTCCCCCAGAGGGGACTGAGAAATAGCAAAAATATAGCTAAATCAAGAGTTTTCTGGAAAAAATTGAAAAACGTGCTATGGATAAAAGTCACCGCTTTTTTTCATTCATAAGAATGGCATTAACAAACAGTTTGCTGTGCTAAAGTCATCGTCTTCCCAGTTTTCAGGAACATACAGAACTGAATCAAAACACCTAAGGGCAAACTTACATGCGACTAGCACCAGCGGAACGTCACTTTTTTTGACACTGCAGTGGCGCCCTATGCTTGCCCATATTTACAAGACCACGCTAAGCTACTTTGCGTGGCTTAACACAGCCTGCAAATATGGCTATTGGCCCTCGGCAGCGCAGTTTTATGCGGGAAAGGGGTGTGCAATAGTTGTTGCTGTGGATTGAATGGTATGGGGAGCAAAAAAACAATGGATTTAGGCCCGGATCTCTGTACTGGGGAGAATGTATGACATTGTTCTGCTTTCTGTCCATCAATAGTTCGTTTTGCATTTGTCACCCCGAGTGGGCCAGGTATGCCCAGACGTGGGTCCCGTGCTCCCCATGCCACTGGAGTCAAGCTATCCTGGCTGATGAGGGGTGATACTCCGAAACCGGTCCTAGGAGGCTTGTTCCCAGTCCAGGGAGGACCTGGCCTGGCAGTTTTGGCTAGACTGGGCGCAGGGTCAAGACTGATTTGCATATGGCTGGGTCCAAACTGGAATGGCATGGGGAGCAAAAAAACAATTGATTTAGGCCCAGATCTCTGTACTGGGGAGAATGCATGACATTGTTCTGCATTCTGTCCATCAATTGTTCTTTTTGCATTTGTCACCCCGAGTGGGACGGGTATGCCCAGACGTGGGCCCCGTGCTCTCCATGCCACTGGAGTCAAGCTATCCTGGCTGATGAGGAGTGAAACCCTGAAACTGGCACTAGGATGCTTGTTTCAAATCCAGGGAGGACCTGGCCGGGCAGTTCAGGCTAGACAGTTCCCATTGAGCGCATGGTTAAGACTGATTTGCATATGGCTGGGTCCAAACTGGAATGGCATGGGGAGCAAAAAAACAATTGATTTAGGCCCAGATCTCTGTACTGGGGAGAATGCATGACATTGTTCTGCATTCTGTCCATCAATTGTTCTTTTTGCATTTGTCACCCCGAGTGGGACGGGTATGCCCAGACGTGGGTCCCGTGCTCTCCATGCCACTGGAGTCAAGCTATCCTGGCTGATGAGGGGTGAAACTCCGAAACCGGTCCTAGGAGGCTTGTTCCCAGTCCAGGGAGGATCTGGCCTGGCAGTTTTGGCTAGACTGGGCGCAGGGTCAAGACTGATTTGCATATGGCTGGGTCCAAACTGGAATGGCATGGGGAGCAAAAAAACAATTGATTTAGGCCCAGATCTCTGTACTAGGGAGGTACCATCAATTGTTCTTTTTGCATTTGTCACCCCGAGTGGGACGGGTATGCTCAGACGTGGGTCCCGTGCTCCCCATGCCACTGGAGTCAAGCTATCCTGGCTGATGAGGGGTGATACTCCGAAACCGGTCCTAGGAGGCTTGTTCCCAGTCCAGGGAGGACCTGGCCTGGCAGTTTTGGCTAGACTGGGCGCAGGGTCAAGACTGATTTGCATATGGCTGGGTCCAAACTGGAATGGCATGGGGAGCAAAAAAACAATTGATTTAGGCCCAGATCTCTGTACTGGGGAGAATGCATGACATTGTTCTGCATTCTGTCCATCAATTGTTCTTTTTGCATTTGTCACCCCGAGTGGGACGGGTATGCCCAGACGTGGGCCCCGTGCTCTCCATGCCACTGGAGTCAAGCTATCCTGGCTGATGAGGAGTGAAACCCTGAAACTGGCACTAGGATGCTTGTTTCAAATCCAGGGAGGACCTGGCCGGGCAGTTCAGGCTAGACAGTTCCCATTGAGCGCATGGTCAAGACTGATTTGCATATGGCTGGATCCAAACTGGAATGGCATGGGGAGCAAAAAAACAATTGATTTAGGCCCAGATCTCTGTACTGGGGAGAATGCATGACATTGTTCTGCATTCTGTCCATCAATTGTTCTTTTTGCATTTGTCACCCCGAGTGGGACGGGTATGCCCAGACGTGGGTCCCGTGCTCTCCATGCCACTGGAGTCAAGCTATCCTGGCTGATGAGGGGTGAAACTCCGAAACCGGTCCTAGGAGGCTTGTTCCCAGTCCAGGGAGGATCTGGCCTGGCAGTTTTGGCTAGACTGGGCGCAGGGTCAAGACTGATTTGCATATGGCTGGGTCCAAACTGGAATGGCATGGGGAGCAAAAAAACAATTGATTTAGGCCCAGATCTCTGTACTAGGGAGGTACCATCAATTGTTCTTTTTGCATTTGACACCCCGAGTGGGCCAGGTATGCCCAGACGTGGGTCCCTTGCTCTCCATGCCACTTGAGTCAAGCTATCCTGGCTGATGAGGGGTGAAACCCCGAAACTGGTCCTAGGATGCTTGTGTCCAGTCCAGGGAGGACCTGGCCTGGCACTTTGGGCTGGACGGTTCCCATTGGACACAGGGTCATGACTGATTTGCATATGGCTGGGTCCAAACTGGAATGGCATGGGGAGCAAAAAAACAATTGATTTAGGCCCAGATCTCTGTACTGGGGAGAATGCATGACATTGTTCTGCATTCTGTCCATCAATTGTTCTTTTTGCATTTGTCACCCCGAGTGGGACGGGTATGCCCAGACGTGGGCCCCGTGCTCTCCATGCCACTGGAGTCAAGCTATCCTGGCTGATGAGGAGTGAAACCCTGAAACTGGCACTAGGATGCTTGTTTCAAATCCAGGGAGGACCTGGCCGGGCAGTTCAGGCTAGACAGTTCCCATTGAGCGCATGGTCAAGACTGATTTGCATATGGCTGGGTCCAAACTGGAATGGCGTGGGGAGCAAATAAACTATGGATTTATGTCCAGATTTCTGTACTGGGGAGAATGTATGACATTGTTCTGCATTCTGTCCATCAATTGTTCTTTTTGCATTTGTGGGTGTTCCCAGCAACACCCATGTCTTTTAGTCACTGCCCCAGATTTTCAAAGATACAAAACAGAAATGGTCCCCATGGTAAGTATTTATATTAGGCAGTAAGAAAATTAGGAATGCCTCCAATCAAGGTGGTTAAAAAAACCCCAGTATGAAATTTGAGGGGAAAACATGTAAATGTAAAATAAACTGACTGTACCCAAAAGAGACACAAAGTCTGAAATAACACGTTTTATTAAAATAATTCAAAAATTGTAATGACTTTAAAGAATATATATATATATTGTTTTGTATAATAAAGTTCATAGGTGGATAGTGAGTGCTTGAAGAAGTGCTTGTGAATAAGTAAGGAGAGAGTGAAAGGAAAAATAGGGTAAACCTAGTGCCTGCACAGGAAATAGCCCAAAACGCAATATGGATGCACACATTTTTCCACTCAAAAATGACCCATTTATTGCAAAGTGTGCAGCAGTGAATTTTGGACCCTAACTGAGGGAGCACCTAGAGAAATCTAGCCAACCTGCACATTTTAGGAAGCTAGACACCTCGGGTAATCCAGGGTGGGATGACTTGTGGGGTTCTCATCAGGTTGCTTTACCCAGCTTCCTGTGCAAACCTCAAACCTTGACTAAATTATATTTTGCTCACATTTTTGTGATGGGCAGCTCTGGAATGAGCAGGGTGCTACAAACTTCCTCCCACCAAGCTTTTCCCTAAGTCTTCTGATAAAAATAGTACCTCACTTGTGTGGGTAGGCGTAGTACACGTGGCATGAAATGGCCTAAAATACAACATCAATATCTCACATTTGTCTAGACAACATGGATCCGTTATTTGCAAAGAGGGCAGCTGTAGATTTTGGACCCTAAATTTGGGGGCACCTGGGGAAACTTAGTAAACCTGCACATTTTCAAAACACCTGGGGGAATACAGGGTGATGTGACTTCTCTCGCTCTCACCTGTTTGTTTTACTCACTATCCCTTGCAAACCACAAACATTGACTAGACAAACACACTTTCCTCACATTTTTGTTATGTAAAATTTTGGAATTTGTGGGGAACCGGAAACATCATTCCACTCAGTATTACCCCAAGTCTTCCAATAAAAATAGTACCACACTTGTGTGGGTAGGCTTAGTCCCTGAGGCAGGAAATGGCCCAAAATACAAAATAGATATATCACATTTTTCTAGACAACATGGACCCGTTATTTGCAAAGTGGGCAGCTGTGGATTTTGGGCCCTAACTCTGGGGGCACCTAGTGAAACCTAGAAACAGGCACATTTTTAAAAGCTAGACACCTGGGATAATCCAGGGGGGGGGGGTGACTTGTGTGGTTCCCACCAGGTTGTTTTATCCACAATCCCTTGCAATCCTCAAACTTTGCCTAAAAACTAATTTTCTGCACTTTCTGTGATGGAGTGTTTTGGAATCTGTGGGGTAGCCACAAACATCCTTCCATTCAGCAGTCCCCTAAGTCTTGCAATATAAATGGTACCACACTTAAGTGAATAGGCTTAGTGCCGGTGCAGGAAACTGCCCAAAAGCCAACATGGATACATCACATTTTTCCTGACAATACTGACCGGTAATTTGCACAATGAGTAGCTGTGGATTGTGAGCCCTAACTCATGGGGCACCTAATGAAACCTAGCAAACCTACCCATTTTTTAAAAACTAGATACGTGGGGTAATCCAGGGAGAGGTGACTTGTGTGTCTCTCACCAGGTTGTTTTACCCAGAATCCCTTGCAAAATTCAAACTTTGACTTAAAATACATATTTACCGCATATTTCTGTAATGGAAAGTTATGGATCTGTGGTAATCCACAAACTCCATTCCACTATCTTTTCCATAAGTCTTCATATAAAAATGGTACCTCACTTGCGTGGTTAGGGCTAGTGCTCACAACAGGAAAATGCCCACCACAACGCAACATGGATACATCACATTTCGTCTGATGTTATCCCCATTCTGCTCCGCTGGTCAGATTGGGGGTCATTATTAGGCCTGGGCTAAAATTCCGTTCCGCTCACGGAAATTGCAATAATTTGACATTTTCACGTTCCGCGGAGAACGCGAAAATGTCAAAATTTCCACAATCCGCATCTTACCGGAATTTTTTTTCTTGCTCGCACTGTAAAAAAATACATTCTCGCGTGCGCGCGATCGCCTTACCTGAATCCCCGCATTCGCTGACAAGTTTTCCCGATCCGGTCGCGTTCTCCACGAGATGTTGGATTGTTGGTAGCCATTTGCGCTGTCTCGCAACAGTTCGCGCCCGCATTAACGTCATTTGTCACATGATCACGTCATTCGTCGCGCGATCACGTCTTTCTTCTCGCAATCATGCACCACGAGAGTATGAGATGATTGTGATCTCGCGCCCGTGAGCAACCGCATGGGTAAGTTGGCGAGCCGTGATCACGCAGAAAATACCGCGAACGGGCGGGAATAAAACTTCCGCGTCTTCGCGATATTTCCACATGTTTTCGGAGATTTTTTACATTTTCGCGATAGTTTGCGAAAGTGAATTTCGCAAATTCCGCCCACCCCTAGTAATTATCTGATCTACCCCTGGGGGCAGACAGAATTTTGCCCTATTTACTTGTGGGGCAAGTGGGCCTTATAATACCCCAGGAGGAAGATCAGGGGTAATGATCCCATCTGCCACCTTGTCAAGACAGGAAATATTGTTGCCTCATTTAGTAAGGGTGGGGGCATGGCAAAGCTAATGGTGGGCAACCCCCTATCTCTCTCTCTCTCTATATATATATATATATATATATATATATATAAATATATATAAATATATATATGTACATAAAAAAAAGTGCAATACCGACAACTAATTAGCAAGCTTAAAAAAGACAAGGAGGTAATCATCCGTAATTCAGATAAGGGCGGCAACATTGTGCTGTTGGACAGAAAAGACTATGTGGAAGAGGCGATGTCTCAATTAAAGGATCGGGAATGTTATACGCGCTGCGATTACCAGATACTAAAGAACATGTACAAGGTATTTGCAATGAAATTAATGGCCTGGAAAAGTGCGGGTCTATTAACCGAAGATGAATATAGATATATGCGTAATGACAACCCCACTATTCCGATTATGTATTTTATACCCAAAGTACATAAAAATCCTTTACAACCACCAGGAAGACCAATAATTTCAGCTCGTAACAGTCTACTTGAGAAAACATCGAGATATGTAGACTTTTTTCTCCAACCTTATGTACAAGCCCTGCCCTCTTATATTCGTGATACCTGTGATTTCCTCTCCAAAATCAAAGACTGTGAGTGGCACAATGAATATCAATTAATGACTCTAGATGTTACATCACTCTATACGTCAATCAATCATCAAGACGGATTACGAGCAATGAAACATTTTCTTGCACGGAGGGGTGTCCTATTTGAGGACCACAGCAACATGCTAGTCAACATGGTTGAATTCTGTCTTACCAATAATGTGTTTCTCTTTGAGAATTCTTTATATCAACAACAACGAGGTGTTGCCATGGGGGCCAGTTTCTCTCCCAGCTATGCATGTTTGCATATGGGCTGGTGGGAGGAACTGGTCCTGACACAACAACACTCCATGCAACTCAGGAACAACATAGTGAAATGGGTCAGATTCATTGATGACTTGTTTATAATTTGGAGGGGTGACACCTCTGATGCTATTTCATTTGTGGACAGTCTCAACCAAAACAGCTTAAATTTGAAATTTACAGCAGACATCAGTCCAGTATCAGTTAACTTTTTAGATGTGCAGGTTTATATCAAGGAGGGTCAGATCCACACTACACTACATAGAAAATCAACAGCTGGCAACTCGACACTTCACGCCAGCAGTGCACACCCGCAGCACCTCATACAGAGTATCACTTATGGGGAGATGCTGCGTCTCAAACGTATTTGTAGTGACCACATGGACCTTATACAGGTACAGACTGCCAGTAAAAACAGATTTCTGGCGAGAGGATACTCGAGAAAAGTTATTGACAAAGCTATACAAAAAACTAATGATCTGGATAGAGCAACCCTTTTTCAAACAAAAGGAGTAGCCAAGGGAACTGAGGATCAATTTAGATTTATCCTGAATTACAGCAAACAGGGTAGAACCCTTAGGAATTTAATCAATAGAAACTGGCCTATTGTGTGGGGGGATCCCATCATAGGTCATTTACTTCCTAAAAGAGCGTCAATAACTTTCAGTAGAGCGCCATCCATGCGGGATGCATTAGTCAGGAATGATCTAGAAAATCAGACTCAAGTCACCTGGCTAAGTCAAAGAAAGGGGTTCTTTCGATGTAAATCGTGTAAAGCATGTCAACAGGGCGTTAACACTACTGCCTTTAAGACACCCTTTACCAAAGAAGAAATCCCGATCACCAAATATTTAACCTGCAAAACAGATCATGCCATTTATGTGCTGGAGTGCCCCTGTGGACTAAGGTATGTAGGTAGTACCATCCTACAAGGGCACAAGAGGGTACTCCAGCCTATTGGCCTATTGTGTGGGGGGATCCCATCATAGGTCATTTACTTCCTAAAAGAGCGTCAATAACTTTCAGTGGAGCGCCATCCATGCGGGATGCATTAGTCAGGAATGACCTAGAAAATCAGACTCAAGTCACCTGGCTAAGTCAAAGAAAGGGGTTCTTTCGGTGTAAATCGTGTAAAGCATGTCAACAGGGCGTTAACACTACTGCCTTTAAGACACCCTTTACCAAAGAAGAAATCCCGATCACCAAATATTTAACCTGCAAAACAGATCATGCCATTTATGTGCTGGAGTGCCCCTGTGGACTAAGGTATGTAGGTAGTACCATCCTACAAGGGCACAAGAGGGTACTCCAGCACCTAAGGGCAATTAAGAATTCTGATCCAGCGTACCCTGTCGCAAGACACTTCGAGGACCTCCATAAGTCCGATCCTACTCTGTTAAAATATTTTCTGATCGATAATATTCCACACAAAAAAAGAGGAGGTGATAGGGTCAGAGCGCTTAGACAATTAGAAACCAGATATATGCTAAATTTGGATACTATGCACCCCAATGGTCTCAACCAAACCGAAGACCTATACACTTGTTTGTGAATCTCTGCCATCAACATCTTTCGTCATAGTTAAATCGGCGTTAAAAACTGAACAAGTAGCTTTATTGACTAACAATCGAATTTTATGGGAAAAATCAGATTAATTTAAGGAAAACTGAGATCTATAAGAAAACTAATAGGATGGAACACTATGTCCACATTCTACATTTCCTTATCCCGTTTTGTACATTTGTACTTCTCAACCAACCACACTAACACATCGGGTTCTTTTTCTTAAAATAATTTAAAAAATCATTTTTTAAATTTGGGGATAAAAATGTACACATAGCACTAATCACTTTAGGTAAGAAAATAATTTCTTTTGTTTTTCTTCTTTTCACATGCACTCACCCTACATGCAAACAAGAAAATATGAGGTTGTTAAATATTGATCAGGACTTTTTTTGATTTCACCGCAGTGTCCAAATTATAACCAGTCCACTTAGACATATTGATACATGGTATTTATACGTAGACGGTCTTGGTGGCATTTATATATACACATGTACATGTATACATAAATGATTATGGCCAAAAAAATTCTCTTTGACATATCAGCAATATTTATGCTTTTAGCTTATTTATTTATTTAAATTAGATTGATTTTCAAATTTGACTGATTGTGTCTAACTAAAATGTTAAAACTGGCCACACAAATATGTACATAAATTGACAAGGTTGATTATTGTAGATATTTTAGCATGGTTGCAATAATTTTAACAATTTGCTATTTGCACACTAAATGAGACAACTCAAAATGTAGAAACTCACATGTGAAATTTCTTTTATGTCTATGATCGAACCGAACCTCACTAGCATGTCCCCTTTAAATGAATTACAAAAAAATGTAAAAAAACGCAATATAAGACACCGCGAGATGTGTAGCGCGTCATGTGATCAAGGTCCTTTTGGGACCGAAACGCGTCATGTCGATCGTGTGAGCTGAGGCTGAATAAAAACTTTTAATGGCGTAAAGGATTTTGTGGTCCGCACTCTGATTTGAGGCAGTGAAAATCACGGCTGCTTTTGGAGACTGAGCGCGATATATGTACATATATATATATATAAATATATGTATATATAAATATATATATAAATATTCACTGAAAAAACCACAGGTTTCAGGCATGTTATAGTTAGGAGTTAGCATTTAAAAAACCTTCGAAAATTCACTGAAGAAACCATAGGTTTCAGGGGTGTTATAGTTAGCTGGCCTTCATACTTGTACAAAACCATTGAAATTCCCTCGTTATAGTTAGTTCAGCTAACTAAAACTCGCGCGCCCACAATGCACTGCTGATGACGTCACATATTACATCACTCATGATATGGTCAGTGACATCAATCATGACATCACTGATGACATCTCAAATGACATCACTGATGACATCACTGATGATATCATCCAGTGAATGTGTGTTTTTCTGAAAATTACATATGTTTTATATATGTATATCTCAAGGTCGATGGAAGAATAAATGGGTATATAAGTGTCTAAATGGGTGATTTGTTTTTGAAAAATTGATTGTATAACTGACTGATTTAGTGTATCTTAGTGAATACATGGCTTAGTGAGTAATGTTTAAATATGTAAATATCTGTATCAGTCTCTCACTTTGTGTATACGTGGCTGCATGGGTTTGTGAGTAGCTACATGAGTGTCTATATAGGTTATTAGTTGGTTTTTTGAGTATCAGTATGAGTGTCTGTATGGTTCGGTGGGGGGTATTACGTAGTGCATAGGTGCATGAATGAGTGACTCACTGTTTGTATGTGTTGAAGACAGTATGTGTGCAGGACTGTATGGGTGGATGAGTGTGTGCATGGGTGTGTTAGTGAGTGAATGACTATATCAATAGTGTCTTTATGAGTAACTACATATGTTTTAAACTAGTATATGTGACTATTAGTGTATATAAGTGAGTATATGTGAGAGTGAGAGATTGGAAGAGTTCCTGTATGAATAAGTATGTGTTTCTATAATTGATTGTTTAAAAGACTAAGTATGTGTAAGTTTCTGTAGAAGTAAGTGTGGTGGTGTGTGTATAACTGTATATGCAAGTAAATGGATGTTTGATTCTTTATTAGCATGAGTGACTATGTGTGTGAGTAACTCTATGGATGAGTGGCGTTGTGTAACAGGATGTATAGGTGTATGAGTACATATGATGAGTGACTACATGTATGAGTCACTATATAAGACTGTTGGTGAATGAGTGGATATGTGTGGATCTTAGAATTACTGAATAGGTTGTTGTAACTGGTATTGGTATGTCCATTGTTTTGAAAATGTTAGTTTCTATTTTTGAATGTGTGTATCAAAGGTTATATTAGGGGGAGAGGAGGTCTGCCACTCTATCACAAGGATGATGTCATCAGTGATGTCATCAGTGATGTCATTTGAGATGTCATCAGTGATGTCATGAGTGATGTCACTGACCATGTCATGAGTGATGTAATATGTGACGTCATCAGCAGTGCATTGCGGGTGCGTGAGTTATAGTTAGCTGAACTAACTATAACGGGGGAATTTCAATGGTTTTGTACGAGTAAGAAGGCCAGCTAACTATAACACCCCTGAAACCTATGGTTTCTTCAGTGAATTTCTAAGGTTTTTTAAATGCTAATTCCTAACTATAACGTGCCTGAAACCTATGGTTTTTTCAGTGAATTTCAAAGGTTTTTTTAAATGCTAATTTCTAACTATGCCTACCGAGATAGGACATGTAGAGAAAGAAGAAAAAACGCACAGAAAGAAAAAAAAGAAATGCAGAAAGAAGCAACAGAAGTCCTCAAAGACGAAGAAAAGTGCCGGAAGAAGGATAACGTGCAGAAAGAACAAACAGAAGAGCAGAAAGAAGCCTTGTTGCAAAATCATCCTGTACCCTCAACTTTTTCAGATGGATACTGGTGGTAACTGAGTCTGACTAACCAGTCCTAGAGCCAGTGCTATGTTAAAAGACACTCAGAATACAGTGAAAACACCTACATACACTAAGGAACACTATGCGTTGGGGTCCCCCTGTGATTAGCATGACCTCCTCTGTAAGCCCCTAGTATATAATAGGACAGGGGATTAAAACTACCTCTTAAAACGTGCCACAGGGCGTGTTTGCACACGTCACCTCAGGCCCCGTCCCCTCCCTTCCCCACTGTGTAAACACGCCCTGTGGCCATTTTAAGTTGGGAGATTAAGTCCCCTTGAATCCTGAGGGTCCCTAGGGTCTAACTAGACCACTAGGTACCTCCAGTAAGCGCCACAGAGCTGCGTTACAGAGAGATGTAAAAAGGGGCACGGCCTAGACCACCTCTCTGCAACGAAGCGCAGTGGTGCTTACTGGAAGCACATGGTGGGCTAGTTAGCCCCCAGGGTCCCTCAAGATTGAAGGGGAATTATTTCCCGAACTTAAAACGCGCCACAGGGCGTGTTTGCACACGTTAACTCAGGCCCCGTCCCCTCCCTTCACCACTGTATAAACACGCCCTGTAGCCGTTTTTAGTTGGGAGATAAAGTCCCCTTGAATCCTGAGGGTCCCTAGGGGCAAAATTGCCCACTAGGTACGTCCAGTAAGCGCCATTGCAGAGAGGTGTAAAAAGGGGCACGGCCTGCACCACCTCTCTGCAACGCAGAGCAGTGGCGCTTACTGGAAGCACCTGGTGGGCTAGTTGGCCCCCAGGGTCCCTCAGGATTGAAAGGGAATTATTTCCCCAACTTAAAACGCGCCACAGGGCGTGTTTGCACACGTCACCTCAGGCCCCGTCCCCTCCCTTCACCACTGTGTAAACGCGCCCTGTGGCCGTTCTAAGTTGAGAGATTAAGTCCCCTTGAATCCTAAGGGTCCCTAGGGTCAAACTAGCCCACTAGGTACCTCCAGTAAGTGCCACAGAGCTGCATTGCATAGAGGTGTAAAAAGGGGTGTGGCCTCAGAACACCTGTCTGCAACGCAGCTCCCTGGCGCATACTGGAGGTACCTGTTGGGCTAGTTGGCCCTCAGGGACCCTCAGTATTGAAGGGGAATTAATTCCCCAACTTACAACCGGCCAGGGGGCGTGTTTGCAGAGTGCTGCAAGGAGGGGGTGTGGTCTCCGGCGTGATGCCAGTCCTTTATTTATTTTATTTTTTTAAGAAGGAGGGCTGTGTGGCCCCCCTTCTTTTTCTAATTTATTGGCCCTGGGGATCCCATTCCCCAGGGCCTGCACCCTAATTTTTTTTGTTGAAAAAAATAAATTTGGTAGGGGGCCCCGTGACCCCCTCCCAAGGCCTTAATCGGCCCCAGGGACCCCTACCCCCGGGTCATGGCCTTTTTTTTTTTATTCTTTAGGAGGGGGGCTGCGTTGCCCCTCTCCTCAGGCCACTTATGGCCCCAGGGACCCCATCCCCCGGGGCCGGCCTTTGTGTTTTATTATTATTTTTTTTTAAATATATTTATAGAAACACCTAGGACATGCTGGACAAACCGTATGTACCTATCACCATAACGATTTGCGTGATATTCATTAAAAGGCGACTATGCATACAATGAATCCACGTGGAATGTATTTACACCGCTAGTGAATCTTTGACGTGTCTGACGCCCTACCGTGCCTAATCCCGGCAGCCCCGCCGGTGGTTACTCTTCAAGTAGACACCCTTGTCGTTTATTTATACAAACATGGGTAGCTATTGACGGGCACATTTAATACACACGCACACCAAGCCATTCAAAGGGGATTCGACAAAAATTCAACCAAACTATGCAAGAAACCCCCCTCACGGTTAATAAAACACACATCCACCGCCGGAAGTGTAATACTTTTTATTTTACTCTCTGGAAAGGAGACGAACCTCACTTGAGAGTCACAGCGTGCTCCTGGCTGAGCCCAATGCTGTGTTACACCCAACAGTGCCTGCCGAGCGCCACACACCTCTGTGTTGTATTACACCAGCTAGTGCGTATGCTATGACACTCTCTAGCCCATGTGCACTGTAACACCACCCCGTGAATATGTCATGCCACACTTGCCTTCGCACGGGTTATATTGCCCCATCTAACGTGCCTTAAACGATGCCTATGTTATAACGCACAGCGCTATGCCATACATATTACAATCTGGGATCCATATCTTTGTCACAGTGCATATGCAACGTTACACTCCCCAGCACATATTTTATATTACAACTTTAGAGTCTAGTTAGGTTACACAACACTGCCCTGTGCATATTGCACTCCAAGGCGCACATCGCATAGCACGCGCTGGTGCCTGTGCTATCTCGCGCTCTCTGATGAATCTGTCATTGCGCACAATGTATTGCATATTATATTTCACGCCCCGGTTCATCTTATATCTCATTTTTTGGTGCATAGTTTATACCATATACTATATCTAGTTTTCATTTTCAATCGTGCTCTCAGGACTATGTTCTATATAACACTGCGTCCACCTACCCTTTTCACGGGCATTACATTTTGCGATGGGGGGTGGAGGGTCAGGGGGTGTTTCTGCCAAGTGAGCCCGGAGTCACAGTCACAAACGTCCTCTTCTTCCTGAATAAAAATGAGATTATGCTGCATACTTGTTCATATTTTAAGTAGTTCGCACAGACACATTTTAAAAACAATAAAGTTCTTAATACCCAACTTCTCTGAACAGTTAGCTTGCTGCCCCATCCACCTCCTCCCCATCCTCTGTTGTCTGAATCCATGGACTAGACTCCTCCCTCCTGCCATGCATGGTCTGATGTGCTGCCACTGCCCTCCGTTTAGCATGATGTACCAGTCCACTCCTCCTGCCCTCCATTGCCCAATGCTATGGCCCATCATTGACCTCCTGCTTAGCCTCCGTGCTTAGCTTGCTGCCCCTATTCTCCTTCCCCCTGCCCTCCGGTGTCTTTGTGCATGCCCCTGCTCCATCCTTTTTGCCCACCATGTTCCATGGACCTGCCACTCCTATCTACTCTGAGTGTTCTGTTGAGCTGCCACTACCCTCCCACCTGCCTATCATCATCAGATAACTGTAACCTGTCCCTGCCACCTCCACCCTGCCTGTCTACATGCCATGCCCCTATCCCCTTCCTCCTGTCCTCCATGGTCCATTTTACTGCCACACCCTTCTGCCCTCCCTGGTCTGTTGTGCTGAAACTGCTCCTCCTGCCTGCCCCACGCTGTCTGTTGTGCTGCCACTAACCCTCCCACTTGCCATGCATGGTCTTCTGTGCTGCCATGGCCCCTCCACCCTTCCCTGTGTGGTCAGCTAGCCTCCCCTGACCCCCTCCCACCTTCCCTCCATGGTCTGTGTGTATGCCATCATAGTCTCACTGTTGCTCTCCATGGTGTGTCTTGTTTCTAGTGCCCATCCTGCCTGACCTCCATGGTCATCTTGCTGCTCCTGCCCTGCCCCGTTGCCCCCAGCCCTCTGTTTCCATGTGCAGACCCCTATTCCCTCCCTCCTGGCTTGTCTGTTCCATTGTAATGCCCCTGATCAGTCCCTCCTGCCCTTTATGGTCTGTTATGCTGCAGCTTTCTCTCCTGTCTGTCCATTATGGTCAGCTAGCTACCATTGCCTCTTTCCCCTCTGTGCTCTGTTGTCCATGTGCATGGCCCTGTCCCCTCCCAATTGCTTTCTATGGATTGCTGTGCTGCACTCCTGTCCCGCATGCCCTGTGTGGTGTATTGTGCTACTGCAAACCCTGATGCCTGCCCTGTAGGGTCAGTTTGGTGCACCTCTCCATGTCCCTCCTGTCCTCTGTTATCCGAGTCCATGTCCCTACCCCAATTCCTCCTGCCTACCATGATCCAATGTACCATACTTGCGAACATTTTGAACTTGGTAAGAGGGAGATTTTGAAAAAAAACTGGGGTATTGGTTTTCCCCTTTGAGTTACATTGAAAAAGAGGAGATTGTAGACAGAAGACAGATCAAATAAAGCCCATTTGAGCTTAAAAACATTCAGACGTTTCCTGGCTGAAACGGGTCTGTTGGCATGGGTGTACTACCATTGCCCTTCCTTCTGCCCACAATGGTCTATTATATTGCCACAGCCTCTCTTGCCAGTCCTGTATTGTTGGTTTGTTGCCCCTGCCCCCCTTCCCACTGCCCTCCATAGTCTGTTGTGCTGCCACTGCCCTTCCTGCCTGCCCAGTGTGGTCAAATTGTTGCCTCTGCACTCTACTACCTGCCTTCAATTTTCAGAGTCCGTGCCCCTGGCCTCTGCCTCTCAACAGTATCCCAATGAACAACTAGATTGCTAACATTCTATATTTATTACAAAAGTGGGGAACGCCTGACGTCATCTTGATGTAATCAAAACTGTAATACCTAGAGCATTTCCTTTAGAAATTACATATATATGAGAGGGTCTTATTTGCATCAAAATTATGGTAAGTGCTCTAAAAAACTAAAATGAGGGCATATTTTCTGAGTTTTCAAATAGCCACAAAGAACTTTTAAATTATTTGTAATCTTTATGTTTTTTTATCCAGTTGACCACTTGATTAAATGTTGCACTTAGGGGAGAGGATGTTGTGTTACTTCCAGAGCTGCAGACTTTGCAACTGGGGAACCATGTTGGATTTTCTGCTTCAGCTCAACATTCTGTGATTCTGGTCAAATCACTTAATCTCCCCATGTCTACAACCAAAATGAATTTGATCTTGCGTGATGTAACCAATGCTAATGTAAAGCACTCCAATACCTGACAAGTCTGCACTATATAAAGCTGCAAATACACAAAAAATAAGTGTTTTGCACACTTCTGTCATTGGGCTACATGTGGGCTACATCTGGGTGATATTTGTGCTGCATTTGGGATCTTTTGTCTCTGGTGGCCATCTTGGGAGATTTATTTGTTATGAAGTTTCCTAATTTCCTCAATTACTGCAGTCTCCTCAGTAGGAAATGCTTTCAGTTTTTTACTTTGATTCAAAGTTATTCAGATATGTTACACATTTGCCATAAATTCTGAATGTTAGCACTCTAGTTGCTCATTAGATCACTGTAGTAAAGCTACTGCTCACCACGGAAGTCTGCTGCTGGTATTGAAAGTGCATGTTTCAGTGTGCATGTCAGAATTTTTTAATGAAATAGAAGAGGATTTGAGAAGTCACTCAAAATGTGCCCTAATATTTCTTTCTGCAGCACTAATCATACTTTCTATGGCAAAATGAACCCCCTCATTTTGTTCCTTTTTAAATTAAATGTTTTAAGAGTTACCACTTTATTCCAGTCAAGATGGCTTCAGGTGTGCAAGAGAGGGAGGTAGAGAGAGGAAGAGAGGTAGAGAGTAGAAAGTGAGTAATGGAGAGTAGAGAGTGCGTAGTAGAGAGAAGTATAGAGTTGTAGAGAGTAGTAGAGAGAGTACCAGAGAGTGAGTAGTAGAGAGTAGTAGAGTGAGTAGTAGAAAGTGAGTAGTAGAGAGTAGTAGAGAGTGAGTAGTAGAGAGTGAGTAGTAGAGAGTAGTAGAGAGTAGTAGAGAGTGAGTAGTAGAGTGAGTAGTAGAGAGTGAGTAGTAGAGAGTAGTAGAGAGTAGTAGAGAGTGAGTAGTAGATTGAGTAGTAGAGAGTGAGTAGTAGAGTGAGTAGTAGAGAGTAGTCGAGAATGAGTAGTAGAGAGTGAGTAGTAGAGAGTGAGTAGTAGAGAGTGAGTAGCAGAGAGAGAGTAGAAAAGAGTGAGTAGTAGAGTGAGTAGTAGAGAGTAGTAGAGAGGGAATAGTAGAGAGAGTAGTAGAGTGTGAGTAGTAGAGAGTAGTAGAGAGTGAGTAGTAGAGAGTGAGTAGTAGAGAGTGAGTAGTAGAGTGAGTAGTAGAGTGAGTAGTGGAGAATGAGTAGTAGAGAGTAGTAGAGAGTAGTAGAGAGAGAGTAGTAGAGAGTGTGTAGTAGAGAGTAGTAGAGAGTGAGGAGTAGAGAGTGAGTAGTAGAGAGAAAGTAGTAGAAAGTTAGTAGTAGAGAGTAGTAGTAGAGAGAGAGTAGTAGAGAGTAGTAGAGTGAGTAGTAGAGAGTGAGCAGTAGAGAGTAGTAGAGAGAGTAGCAGAGAGTGAGTAGTAGAGAGTAGTAGAGTGAGTAGTAGAGAGTGAGTAGTAGAGAGTGAGTAGTAGAGAGTAGTAGAGAGTGAGTAGTAGAGTGAGTACTAGAGAGTGAGTAGTAGAGAGTAGTAGAGACTGAGTAGTAGAGTGAGTACTAGAGAGTGAGTAGTAGAGAGTAGTAGAGTGAGTAGTAGAGAGTGAGTAGTAGAGAGTGAGTAGTAGAGAGTAGTAGAGAGTAGTAGAGAGTAGTAGAGAGGGAGTAGTAGAGAGAGTAGAAGAGAGTGAGTAGAAGAGAGTAGTGCAGAGTGAGTAGTAGAGAGTGAGTAGTAGAGTGAGTAGTAGAGTGAGTAGTGCAGAGTGAGTAGTAGAGAGTAGTAGAGAGTAGTAGAGAGAGAGTAGTAGAGAGTGAGTAGTAGAGAGTAGGAGAGAGTGAGTAGTAGAGAGTAGTAGAGAGTAGTTGAGAGTGAGTAGTAGAGAGTAGTAGAGAGTGAGTAATAGAGAGTGAGTAGTAGCGAGTAGTAGAGAGTGAGTAGTAGAGAGTGAGTAGCAGAGAGAGAGTAGTAAAGATTGAGTAGTAGAGTGAGTAGTAGAGAGTAGTAGAGAGGGAGTAGTAGAGAGAGTAGTATAGAGTGAGTAGTAGAGAGTAGTAGAGAGTGAGTAGTAGAGAGTGAGTAGTAGAGTGAGTAGTAGAGTGAGTAGTGGAGAGTGAGTAGTAGAGAGTAGTAGAGAGTAGTAGAGAGAGAGTAGTAGAGAGTGCATAGTAGAGAGTAGTAGAGAGTGAGTAGTAGAGAGAGAGTAGTAGAGACTTAGTAGTAGAGAGTAGTAGAGAGAGAGTAGTAGAGAGAGTAGTAGAGAGTGAGTAGTAGAGAGTAGTAGAGAGTGAGTAGCAGAGAGTGAGAAGTAGAGTGAGTAGTAGAGTGAGTAGTAGAGAGTGAGTAGTAGAGAGTAGTAGAGAGTAGTAGAGAGTGAGTGGTAGAGAGTGAGTAGTACCGGCGCCAAAGTTATTTAAAATAGAATTTTTAGATTTCCTATGGAAACACGGTCCTAACTATAACTATCTACTGGCAACCGCCAGTAGATAATATAGATATGCAGATTATATATATGTTTATATATGTATGTATATATAAATACACATGCATATATATAAATGCATATGCATATATATGCATTATCTATGTGCATATGTGTGCATGTAGAGAGAGGTAGAGAGGTAGAGGTGTAGAGGTAGAGGTGTAGAGGTAGAGAGGTAGAGGTAGCAAGGTATAGGTAAAGAAGAGAGGTAGAGAGGTAGAGAGGGAGGTAGAGAGAGGAAGAGAGGTAGAGAGTAGAAAGTGAGTAATTGAGAGTAGAGAGTGAGTAGTAGAGAGAAGTATAGAGTTGTAGAGAGTAGTAGAGAGAGTACCAGAGAGTGAGTAGTAGAGAGTAGTAGAGTGAGTAGTAGAAAGTGAGTAGTAGAGAGTAGTAGAGAGTGAGTAGTAGAGAGTGAGTAGTAGAGAGTAGTAGAGAGTAGTAGAGAGTGAGTAGTAGAGTGAGTAGTAGAGAGTGAGTAGTAGAGAGTAGTAGAGAGTAGTAGAGAGTGAGTAGTAGATTGAGTAGTAGAGAGTGAGTAGTAGAGTGAGTAGTAGAGAGTAGTCAAGAGTGAGTAGTAGAGAGTGAGTAGTAGAGAGTGAGTAGTAGAGAGTGAGTAGCAGAGAGAGAGAGTAGAAAAGAGTGAGTAGTAGAGTGAGTAGTAGAGAGTAGTAGAGAGGGAATAGTAGAGAGAGTAGTAGAGTGTGAGTAGTAGAGAGTAGTAGAGAGTGAGTAGTAGAGAGTGAGTAGTAGAGAGTGAGTAGTAGAGTGAGTAGTAGAGTGAGTAGTGGAGAATGAGTAGTAGAGAGTAGTAGAGAGTAGTAGAGAGAGAGTAGTAGAGAGTGTGTAGTAGAGAGTAGTAGAGAGTGAGGAGTAGAGAGTGAGTAGTAGAGAGAGAGTAGTAGAAAGTTAGTAGTAGAGAGTAGTAGTAGAGAGAGAGTAGTAGAGAGTAGTAGAGTGAGTAGTAAAGAGTGAGTAGTAGAGAGTAGTAAAGAGAGTAGTAAAGAGTGAGTAGTAGAGAGTAGTAGAGTGAGTAGTAGAGAGTGAGTAGTAGAGAGTAGTAGAGAGTTAGTAGTAGAGAGTGAGTAGTAGAGAGAGTAGTAGAGAGTAGTAGAGTAGTAGAGAGTGAGTAGTAGAGAGTGAGTAGTAGAGAGAGTAGTAGAGTAGTAGAGAGTGAGTAGTAGAGAGTAGTACAGAGCAAGTAGTCGAGAGTGAGTAGTGGAGAGTGAGTATTAGAGAGTAGTAGAGTCAGTAGTAGAGAGAGAGTAGTAGAGTCTTAGAGAGTGAGTAATAGAGAGTGAATATTAGAGAGTAGTAGAGATTGAGTAGTAGAGAGAGAGTAGTAGAGAGTGAGTAGTAGAGAGTGAGTAGTAGAGAGTGAGTAGTAGAGAGAGTAGTAGAGAATAGCAGAGTAGTAGAGAGTGAGTAGTAGAGAGTGAGAAGTAGAGAGAGTAGTAGAGTAGTAGAGAGTAGAACAGAGCGAGTAGTAGAGAGTGAGTAGTGGAGAGTGAGTAGTAGAGAGTCATAGAGTGAGTAGTTGAGAGCGAGTAGTAGAGAGTGAGTAGTGGAGAGTGAGTAGTAAAGAGTAGTAGAGAGTGAGTAGTAGAGAGTTAGTTTTAGAGAGTGAGTGGTAGAGAGAGAGTAGTAGGGAGTGAGCTGTAGAGAGTAGTAGAGTGAGTAGTAGAGAGTGAGTAGTAGAGAGAGAGTAGTAGAGAGTGAGTAGCAGAGTAGTAGAGAGTGAGTGGTAGAGAGTAGTAGAGTGAGTAGTAGAGTAGTAGAGAGTGAGTAGTAGAGAGTAGTAGAGTAATAGAGAATGAGTAGTAGAGAGTGAGTAGTAGAGAGTAGTACAGAGTGAGTAGTAAAGAGTGAGTAGTGGAGAGTGAGTAGTAGAGGGTAGTAGAGAGCGAGTAGTAGAGATTGAGTAGTAGTGAGTGAGTAGTAGAGAGTGAGTAGTAGAGAGTGAATAGTAGCAAGTGAGTAGTAGAGAGAGAGTAGTAGAGAGTGTGTAGTAGAGAGTAGTCAAGTGAGTAGTAGAGAGTGAGTAGTAGAGAGAGAGTAGTAGAGAGTAGTAGAGAGTGAGAAGTAGAGTAGTAGAGAGTGAGTGGTAGAGAGTAGTAGAGAGTAGTAGAGTGAGTAGTAGAAAGTAGTAGAGAGTGAGTAGTAGAGAGTGAGTCGTAGAGAGTAGTAGTAGAGAGTAGTAGAGAGTAGTAGAGAATGAGTAGTAGAGAGTGAGTAGTAGAGAGTGAGTAGTAGAGAGGGAGTAGTAGAGAGTAGCAGAGATTGAGTAGTAGAGCAGTAGAGAGTAGTCAGTCAGTGTCAGTCAGTCAGTGTCAGTGTCAGTCAGTCAGTGTCAGTCAATCAGTGTCAGTCAGTGTCAGTCAATCAGTGTCAGTTAGTGTCAGTCAGTGTCAGTCAGTCAGTGTCAGTCAATCAGTGTCAGTCAGTGTAAGTCAGAGTCAGTCAATCAGTGTCAGTCAGTGTCAGTCAGTCAGTGTCAGTCAATCAGTGTCAGTCAGTCAGTCAGGCAGTGTCAGTCAGTCAGTCAGTGTCAGCTAGAGCAGCTCTGCTGCCCTGGTTCTCTGGCTCTACAGCAGCTCTGCTGACCTGGTTCTCTGGCTCTAGAGCAGCCCCACTGACCTAGTTCTTAGGCTCTAGAGCAGCTCTGCTGACCTGGTTCTCTGGCTCTACAACAGCTCTACTGACCTGGTTCTCTGACTCTAAAGCAGCTCTGCTGACGTGGTTCTATGGCTCTAAAGTGGTTCTGCTGACATGGTTCTCTGGCTCTAGAGCAGCTCTGCTGACCTGGTTCTCTCCCTCGAGAGCAGCTCTGCTGACCTGGTTCTCTCCCTCTAAACCAGCTCTACTGACCTGTTTTCTCTGGCTCTACAGCAGCTCTGCTGACCTGGTTCTCTGGCTCCAGAGCAGCTCCTCTGACCTGGTTCTCTGGCTCTAAAGTAGCTCTGCTGACCTTGTTCTATGGCTCTAAAGCAGCTTTGCTGACTTGGTTTTCTGGATCTAAAGCAGCTCCACTGGCCTGGTTCTCTGGCTCTAAAGCAGGTCTGCTGACCTCCTTCTCTCCCTCTAAAGCAGCTCTGCTGACCTGGTTTCTCTGGCTCTACAGCAGCTCTGCTGACCTGGTTCTTTGGCTCTAAAGCAGCTCTGCTGACCTGGTTCTCTCCCTCTTAAGAGCTCTGTTTACCTGGTTCTCTGGCTGTAGAGTAGTTCTGCTGACCTGGTTCTCTACCTCTAGAGCAGCTCTGTTGACTTGGTTCTATGGCTCTAAAGCAACTCGGCTGACCAGGTTCTCGGGCTCTAGAACAGCTCTGCTGACCTGGGTCTCTGGCTTAGAGCAGCTCTGCTGACCTGCTTCCTAGGCTCTAGAGCAGCTCTGCTGACCTGGTTCTCTGGCTGTACAACGGCTCTGCTGACCTGGTTTCTCTGGCTCTACAGCAGCTCTGCTGACCTGGTTCTCTGCGCTCACGATGCACGCACCCGACTTCACGAAAATATATTTAAATATAATATACGTTTATTATAAGTACAAATATATTATTTTTATGAATATCATAGATAATCTCTTGCCCTAATATGTATATTAAAGACACATACATATCATTTTGGAACATAATTTGTTTTTGCGGGAGTTGCCCACCCACCGCGCCCCAGCACCTATATGATGTCACGCGGGACCTGCCACTGTGCAAGCATCTCGTACCGTAGTTCGCATGGTTGCATACCAATCGCGCATCACGTAATATTAAATGTATATGATGTAACTGAAAAACATGCAGCCGTCGCACACCGTACGCGGATACTTCATGACTTTTCTAAAATGGCGGCTAGAATCCGCGCACCCACTGTGATGTTTACGCCTTGAGTGCGCGACTTTAAAAAATTCACTGAAAAAAAACATAGGTTCCAGAGACGTTATAAAGCGATACCAAAGGGGATGATGGACGGAGCATTTGAGCAAATCAAACACTCACCCCCAGTCAACTGATCTGGGTTTAATCCATCATCATTCTTTAGCTCACTCCACCACCCCAATTCAGACATGGCCATATGCAAATCAGTCTGACCCTGTAACTCATGGGAACAGTGCAGCCCGAACTGCCAAGCCATGTCTTCCCTGGACCGGAAACAAGCATCCTGGGACCGGTTTCGGGTTCATAAGCCTCATCAGCCAGCCTATCTTGAATCCAGTGGCAAAGTGAGCAAGGACCCATGTCTGGGCATACCCTGCCAACTTAGGGCGAACAAAGCGATACCATAGCATAGTTAGAAATTAGCATTTAAAAAATCTTTGAAATTCACTGAACAAAACATAGGTTTCAGAGACTTTATAGTTAGAAATGAGAATTTAAAAAACCTGAGAAATTCACAGAAAAAAACCATAGGTTTCAGGGGTGTTATAGTTAGTTGGACATTTCACTCAGAAAACCATAGAAATTCCCCTGTCATAGTTAGTTGAGCAAACAATAACTTGCACCCCCGCAATGCACTGCTGATGAAGTCACATATTACATCATTCATGACATGGTAAGTGACCTCACTGATGACATCACTGATGACATCTCAAATGACATCACTGTTAACTAACTATAACAGGGGAATTTCTATGGTTCTCTATGAGTGAAATGTCCAACTAACTATAACATCGCTGAAACCTATGTTTTTTTCAGTGAATTTCAAGGATTTTTCAAATGCTAATTTCTAATTATAACGTGCCTGAAACCTATGGTTTCTCAGTGAATTTCTAAGGTTTTTTAAATGCTAATTTCTAACTATAATGTGTCTGAAACCTATGTCTTTTTCAGTGAATATATATATATATATATATATATATATATATATATATATATATATATATATATATATATATATATATATATATATATATTACCTACTGGCAGTCGCCAGTAGGTAGTTATAGTTAGGACCCTGTTTCCATAGGAAAACCGCAACATTCTATTTGGAATAACTTTGGCGCCGGTCGATGAATCCTCGCAAAATAGGTGGGGTGCTACGCTCCGCTCCTACCCTGAAAGTCTCGGGGGGATTCGTCAAGCGGGGGCTGAGATAAAAGGGGGGTCCCAAAACGCATTTTTCCCATGTATTTTTCCATAGGACCTTTAGACACAGCTACAGCCCGAACGGCTGAACAGAGTTACTTGAAATTTGGCAGAGAGGTAGTCCTCAGGTCAAGGAAGTGCCTTTTGTAGGTCTGGTGCAAATCTGTTCAGTAGTTCCTGAGAAAATAGCCTTTAAATCAATATATATATCTGAGCCAGCTTACGGTGCGCTTACCGTGCGCTTACGGTAAGCTTACCGTACGCGTACGGTGACGTGCGCGAGCGCGAATCTGATTGGCTGTTAGATCTTAGTAAACATTCGAATCGGTCGAAACCAGGAAGTGGCGGCCGCCATTTTCTCTCTCGCACTCTGAGAGGGGGTAAAAAAACAAAGGGCAAAAACATTTAAAGGGGCTGTTTAGACAGCTCCTAAGCACCTAGCCATGTTGAGGGAGTCCCCAAAGATCCCCTAAGGCCAAAAACGGAATTTTAATTTTTTCGATAATTTCGGCGATTACTCTTACCGTACGCGTACGGTAAAAAATTAAAAAAAAAAAAATATATCCATACTCTCCCCACCCCATGTGCAAATGGTGCCCGAAGTGCACCATTTGTGCATGGCTTATAACAGATGTGAAAAATTAAAATATTACCTTTCACAACGAAGCGCATCATATGTCCTCCATGTGCGCACGGTGCGCGAAGCGCATCGTGCGTACATGGCCCATCTAGCGTAACGTGGGCACGCAGTGCGCATAGCGCACCGCGTGCCCACCGTGCGTGCACGGCACTAACTGCGTTAAGTGGGCGCGCACGCCACGAATGGCGTAAAGTAACTTAGCATTTAAAAAAACGTACAAATTCACTGAAAAAACCATAGGTTTCACACACGTTATAGTTAGGAATTAGCATTTAAAAAACCTTGCAAATTCACTGAAAAAACCATAGGTTTCACACATGTTATAGTTAGCTGGACATTTTACTGATAAAAAACCAATGAAATTCCCCCGTTATAGTTAGTGCAGGCAACTATAACTCACGCGACCGCAATCCTCTGCTGATGACATATGTGTCTTTATGAAAAAAAAATATTTGTAATATATGTATAGCTAAAAATTTATGGAAGAAGACATGGGTAAATAAGTGTCTAAATACAGTATTAGCTTCAGCAGAGGATTGCGGTCGCGTGAGTTATAGTTGCCTGCACTAACTATAACGGGGGAATTTCATTGGTTTTTTATCAGTAAAATGTCCAGCTAACTATAACATGTGTGAAACCTATGGTTTTTTCAGTGAATATATATATATATAAGAACTTAGAATCCTGACCTGGAAGTCACTCCAGGAAACCACAGGCACGGACCTCAGCGCACCCAGCGCAAATCACGGAGAAGATTAAAAGCAGTGCAGGCGTTTATTGATGAAAAATCACCACCAGGTAGTCAGGCATAGTGCCCTCCATGACGCGTTTCGCTCGCTATATATATATTACCTACTGGCGGTCACAAGTAGGTAGTTATAGTTAGGACCTATTTTCCATAGGAGATCCGCAACATTCTATTTGGAATAACTTTGGCGCACATTGACGAATCTTCGCGAACTTTTCAAAACTTTTTGCCAGCTTCGGTCCGCTCCTGTCCTGAAAGTCTCGGGATGATTCGTGTAGCAGGGGCTGAGAAAAAGGGGGGTCCCAAAACGTGTATACCCTATGCAATTTCCCATAGGACCTTTAGCCGCAGCTACAGCCCAAACTGCTGAACGGAATTACACCAAATTTGGCAGAATGGTAGACCTTGGTTCAGAGTCATGCCTTTTGCTTAAATGGTGTAAATTCATTCAGTAGTTCCTGAGAAAATCAAAAGTAAATTCACATATATATCTGGGTGGAGCCTAACCACACATCTCATCATGAGATCTGATTGGCTGTCAGCACTTTATCCAAGTAGTGTTGGCAGCCATCTTGGGACCAATATACATGATAGCACCTCATTTAAAAACATTGCAGTTAATAGAAGGTTTTAAGACTATACTTACATTATAAATCATTTGTTGATGATACCATACTCATTTTAGGAATTGTGGTATGTTCTAAGGTGATTTTACCATGTGAAAAAGCCTTCTGCTGGAATATCATAAATCATGATTGAGAGAAAAATATTTTCTCATGCTTTTCCCACAGAGGTTTGGAAGGTGATCTATAAGCTAAACTGAGAGCATATTTTCTGTAAATTCACATTATCTTTCTCAGTCATTTGAGAATGAAGTCTGACATTCTCAGTAAAACATGTACATCCAACAAGGGCAGAGACTGTCAGTTGATTCCTTTGTGTTCTATTGCAGCTTCCCAGAGGAGCAGTTGCAGCACAACAGACCAGGGAGGGCAGAAGGGTGTGGCAGTAAAATGGGCCATGGAGGACAGGAGGAAGGGGATAGGGGCATGGCATGTGGACAGGCAGGGGGGAGGTGGCAGGGACAGGTTACAGTCATCTGACAATGCTAGGGAGGTGGGAGGGGAGTGGCAGGTCCATGGAACATGGTGGGCAAAAAGGATAGAGCAGAGGCATGCACAAAGACATCAGAGGGCAGGGGGAAGGAGAATAGGGGCAGCAAGCTAAGCACAGAGGCTAAGCAGGAGGTCAATGATGGGGCATAGAATTGGGCAATGGAGGGTAGGAGGAGTGGACTGGTACATCATGCTAAATGGAGGGCAGTGGCAGCACATCAGACCATGCATGGCCGGAGGGAGGAGGCTAGTCTATGGATTCAGACAACAGAGGATACGGAGGAGGGGGATGGGGCAGCAAGCTAACTGTTCAGAGAAGGTGGGTATTAGGAACTTTATTGTTTTTAAAATGTGTGTCTGTGCGAACTACTTAAAATATGATCAAGTATGCAGCAAAATCTCACTTTTATTCAGGAAGAAGAGGGCGTTTGTGACTGTGACTCCGGGCTCACTTGGCAGAAACACCCCCTGACCCTCCACCCCATCACAAAATGTAATGCCCGTGAAAAGGGTAGGTGAATGCAGTGTTATATAGAATATAGTCCTGAGAGCACGATTGAAAATGAAAACTAGATATGGTGTATGGTATAAACTATGCACCAAAAAGTGTGATATAAGATGAACCGGGAGTGAAATCTAATATACAATACATTGTGCGCAATGACAGATTCATTGGAGAGCGCGAGATAGCACAGGCACTAGCGAGTGCTATGCGATATGCGCCTTGGAGTGTAATATGCACAGGACAGTGTTGTGTAACCTAACTAGTCTCTAAAGTTGTGATATAAAATATGTGCTGGGGAGTGTAACGTTGCATATGCACTGTGACAAAGATATGGTTCCCAGATTGTAATATGTATGGCATAGCGCTGTGCGTTATAACATAGGCATCGAGGAAGGCACGTTAAATGGAGCAAAATAATTTGTGCGAAGGCAAGTGTGGCATGACATATTCACGGGGTGGTGTTACAGTGTATATGGGCTAGAGAGTGTCATAGCATACGCACTAGCTGGTGGAATTCAACACAGAGGTGTGTGGCACTCGGCGGGCACTGGTGGGTGTAACACAACATTGGGCTCAGCCAGGAGCGCGCTGTGACTCTCAAGTGAGGTTCGTCTCCTTTCCAGAGAGTAGAATAAAATGTATTACACAACCGGCGGTGGATGTGTGTTTTATTAACCATGAGGGCGGTTTCTTGCATAGTTTTTCTCGAATTTTTGTCAAATCCCCTTTGAATGGCTTGGTGTGCGTGTGTATTAAATGTGCCCGTCAATAGCTACCCATGTTTGTATAAATAAACGACAAGGGTGTCTACTTGGAGAGTACCCACTGGCGGGGTGCCAGGATTAGGCACGGTAGGGCGTCAGACACATCAGAGCTTCACTAGCGGTGTAAATCCCTTCCACGTGGATTCATTGTATGCATAGTCTCCTTTTAATGAATATCACGCAAATCGTCATGGTGATAGGTTTGTCCAGCATGTCCTAGGTGTTTCTATAACTATATTTGTTTTTAAAATAATAAAAACCAATGGTTCGGCCCCGGGGGATGGGGTCCCCAGGGCCATAAGTGGCCTGAGGAGGGGGGCAACGCAGCCCCCCTCCAAAAGATATATATTTTTAAAGGCCATGCCCCAGGGGTTGAGGTCCCTGGGGCCGATTAAGGCCTTGGGAGGGGGGGCCACGTGGCCCCCTTCCCAAAAATTTTTTCCCCCCCAAAAAAATTACGAGGCAGGCCCTGGGGGATGGGGTCTCTAGGGCCAATAAATTAGAAAAAGAAGAGGGGCCACACAGCCCCCCTTCTTAAAAAAATAAATAAATAAAAGACCGGCATCGCACCGGAGGCCACGCCCCATCCTTGCAGCACTCTGAAAATCCGCCCCTGGCAAGCTGTAAATTGGGGAATTAATTCCCCTTCAATACTGAGGGTCGCTGAGGGTTCCTGAGGGCCAACTAGCCCAACAGGTATCTCCAGTATGCGCCAGAGTGCTGCGTTGCAGACAGGTGTTCTGAGGCCATGCCCCTTTTTACACCTCTCTGCAATGCAGCTCTGTGGCGCTTACTGGAGGTACCTAGTGGGATAGTTTGACCCTAGGGACCCTTAGGATTCAAGGGGACTTAATCTTTCAACTTAGAACGGCCACAGGGCGCTTTTACACAGTGGTGAAGGGAGGGGACGGGGCCTGATGTGACGTGTGCAAACACACCCTGTGGCGCATTTTAAGTTGGGGAAATAATTCCCTTTCAATCCTGAGGGTCCCTGGGGGCCAACTAGCCCACCAGGTGCTTCCAGTAAGCACCATTGCACTGCGTTGCAGAGAGGTGGTGGAGGCCATGCCCCTTTTTACACCTCTCTGCAATGGCGCTTACTGGACGTACCTAGTGGGCTATTGTGCCCCTATGAACCCTTAGGATTTAAGGGGACATAATCTCATAACTTAAAAAACAGCCACAGGGCGTGTTTACACAGTCGGGAATGGAGGGAGCAGGACCTGAGGTGACGTGTGCAAACACGCGCTGTGGTACGTTTTAAGAGGTAGTTTTAATCCCCCTGCCCTATTATATACTAGGGGCTTACAGAGGAGGTCATGCTAATCACAGGGGGACCCCAATGCATAGTGTTCCCTAGTGTATGTAGGTGTTTTCACTGTATTCTTAGTGTCTTTTAACATAGCACTGGCTCTAGGACTGGTTAGTCAGACTCAGTTACCACCAGTATCCATCTGAAAAAGTTGACGGTACAGGATGATTTTGCAACAAGGCTTCTTTCTGCTCTTCTGTTTGTTCTTTCTGTACGTTATCCTTCTTCCTGCACTTTTCTTCATCTTTGAGGACTTCTGTTGCTTCTTGCATTTCTTTTTTTTCTTTCTGTGCATTGTTTCTTCTTTCTTCACATGTCCTATCTCTGTAGGTATAGTTAGATATTAGCATTTAAAAAACCTTTGAAATTCACTGAAAAAACCATAGGTTTCAGGCACGTTATAGTAATGAATTAGCATTTAAAAAACCTTAGAAATTCACTGAAAAAACCATAGGTTTCAGAGGCGTTATAGTTAGCTGGACTTTTCACTCGTACAAAACCATTGAAATTCCCCCGTTATAGTTAGTTCAGCTAACTATAACTCGCGCGCCCGCAATGCACTGCTGATGACGTCACATATTACATCAGTCATGACATGGTCAGTGACATCACTCATGACATCACTCATGACATCTCAAATGACATCACTGATGACATCATCCCTGTGATAAAGTGGCAGACCTCCTCTCTTCCTAATATAACCTTTGATACACATATTCAAAAATAGAAACTCAAATTTTCAAAACAATGGACATACCAATACCAGTTACAACAACCTATTCTGTAATTCTAAGATCCACATACACATCCACTCATTCACCAACAGTCCTATGCAGTCACTCATACATGTACTCACTCATCATATGTACTCATACACCTATACATCCTGTTATACAATGCCACTCATCCATAGAGTTACTCACACACATAGTCACTCATGCTAATAAAAAATCAAACATCCATTTACTTGCATATACAGTTATACACACACCACCACACTTACTTCTACAGAAACTTACACATACTTAGTCTTTTAAACAATCACTTATAGAAACACCTACTTATTCATACAGGAACTCTTCCAATCTCTCACTCTCACATATACTCACTTATATACACCAATAGTCACATATACTAGTTTAAAACATATGTAGTTACTCATAAAGACACTATTGAGACAGTCATTCACTCACTAACACGCCCATACACACACTCATCCACCCATACAGTCCTGCACACATGCTGTCTTCAAAACATACAAACAGTGAGTCACTCATTCATGCACCTATGCACTACGTAATACCCCCCACTGAACCATACAGACACTCAGACACTCATACTGATACTCAAAAAACCAACTAATAACCTACATAGACACTCATGTAGCTACTCACCAACCCATGCAGCCACTTATACACAAAGTGAGAGACTAATACAGCTATTTACATATTTAAACATTACTCACTAGGCCATGTATTCACTAAGATACACTTAATCAGTTATACAATAAATTTTTCAACAAAAAAATCATCCATTTAGACACTTATATACCCATTTATTCTTCCATCGACCTTGAGATATACATATATAAAACATATTTCATTTTCAGAAAACACACACATTCACTGGATGATGTTATCAGTGATGTCATCAGTGATGTCATTTGAGATGTCATGAGTGATGTCATGAGTGATGTCACTGACCATGTCATGAGTGATGTAATATGTGACATCCTCAGCAGTGCCTTGCGGGCGCGCAATATTTTCCCTGGTTGGTTTCACAGCCACGCCTACTTTGCATCTCATTAGCGATGCAAAGTTAGGCGTGCTGGAAACTGGCGCTAAGTCAGCAAGACATGCGAATGCGTGTCTTTGCTGATAAGGAGATGAAATGATCGCAGCTTTTTGCCTGAATACAGACGCAAAAGCAGCGATAATTTCATATCGCCGCCTTGTTAATATGCCCCTTAGATTCTAAATGTATCCCCACCTACTAAACATGTGTGACGTTCATACATTGCAAAGTTTTAGAATGTTGCACTATTCCCACTCCAAAGAAACTTCTTCAGTTTTCAGATTAGATCAGTAGTAAAAACTATCGTTTCTAGAATCTACTATGGTAAAGCATACATAACTAGATCACACATACATGCTCTGGAAATCTAAAGGCTATAGTTCACTCAGCCTTTCAAATAATGTATTTCTTCAGAAAAATTTGACCACCAAACCATAGTGTTAAAAGACCACCGTTGACATTGCATGGAAGCCAGGATCATGTTCAAAGTCGCCTGCTTAATCTTCAAAGTCATTTACCTCCAACAATTTGCCTGTGTTCACTCATTCTTAACAATATCCACTGCAACTAATGATCTCAAAGGCACAAGGGACAAGGGATTTACACTTGGTTACAAAAATATTGTATTCCTGGTTTGACACGGCAAAACCTTTCACCAAATTTGTACCTTCATTATGAAGCGTCCTACTTTGTGATCTAAGGCACCAAGAAAACCTTCTACAGTTTATCAAAATGTGAAAGCCTTCCCGTTCAGCACCTCTTTGCTGTCTTAACTGCTTCTTTTTTCCACATCGATATGAAATATTTCTGCAGGGAAGCTTAACTCCTGTTATATATTTTTATTAAAAGTTTTACTCAAATGGGATAGCGTCCATTTCCATTTCCTTATTGATGGCTATATAGCGATCCTTGATCCCACAATTTATCATTTGTGAAACACACTAACATTCTCTGTTGATAAGTGTTGCTCTATAAATGTCATAAATGAACAAATAAAATGATGCATTCAACAAATCAAGTATTTATTATCACAGACAGGCAGGTGACTGAAAAAATCCTAATTTAGGGTAATTGTTAGATCTAGTATCAAAAAAACTATTAATAATATTTTGCATAATAAAACATTTCAGCATAAAAGGACTGTTGAGCTGAAGTATTTTGTGTCAACCGGCAGGGACTATTTCTACAAAATAATTCTAAAATAATTGTGAATCATTGATGTTGGACGCTACATGGTTGAATAACAGAGCCCCACTACCAAATTCTTTGCATCTTGTAGGCCACAGATGGCTTAAGATACAAGGCCCTAACTACAGGATTTCAGCAGCTTTTTACTGGCCCCTGTCCACCACAGGTAGTTAGTCAATGTACATTGAAGGGCCTGCTCTATAAGCCTGGTGATCCTAAATGCAGTGGCAGCTCCTCGAGGGATTGCTGCAGGGTGGTGGGGCGGGGTGGGAGTCGAAAAATCAGCATACGGCCGAACAGAATTCAGTAAATAAATAAATAAATAAAGCGAATTACATTGCGTGCGTTGCATTGCAGCGCGCGCACTGTAATTCATTTTATTTATTTATTTAGGTACTGAACTCCGTTAAGCCGTATGCCGGAGTTTACTCCCTGACCACCATGCCCCTCCCCCACCCCGCCCTGCCGCCCTGCAGCACTAACTCGAGGAGCAGCCACTGCCTAAATGTGAAACATTTCTTTTTTGGTTTTCAGACTCAAGAGCCCACTCTGAGCAGGCCAAACCCCTGATCGGTAGCCAGAGAGGTTATGTCTTACTTGTGGAGCTGTGTTGCTTTTTCCTTGCCCTTCAATGACCTAAAAAGATAACAAAGCCCCACATTATTAAAATGCTGGATATTCATCCAGATCTCTCCCACCATATCCAGGTTCCTTCGGAAGGTTGCTAATATCTAAGTCTCTCTCAAGCTCGGGCACCAGCAGTGTCCAGCAGTTTCCTGCATGTCCATGCCAACCTAGGAATCTGATTGCCCCATACAGGATAGAGACTTCTTCAAGCATTTGCATCCTTGAGACAAGGCAGGAGGTCAGCAATCTGTCCTGTGGAGAAAACTGCTAGCCCCTAGTTTCAACTGGAGTTCAAGAGACACCTGATTTTTCTTTACAAGCAGGTCCAGGCAATGTGCTCCTTTTTCTACTGAGTGTTCCAGTTATAGTACTGTTTTCATGAGCTGCTACAGTTGTACTGTTTTTATCTTGTGTACTACCTAGTGATTGGTGACATTTGATACACCATCCTTGTGGAATTTATACTATGATTCATCTCACTTTTACAGCAGATCCTGTATTGTCACCCTCAAACTATTCTAGATCCAAGAATCTGGTTGTTTGATGATAGTTTCTTGTCTCATCCTAGAACGTGCCCTACAAGATGAGAAAGCACACTTTTTGGCTGATGTGGGACAACATTTCTCCCATGCTGGAAGCAGAAACAAGTGTCTTCACCTGCTCCTGTTCACTCTTGTGTTCAAAATGTTTTTTTGAATTTTATAATGACATTACAAAAAATAGCACAACATTAGGTACTTACGGAAGTAACATTAATATGAGCAGTAGTATAATGGCAGTACATATAAACAATTATAATATGATATGATGTATAACAGAAAATTAAATAAAAAGGAGAGGGGAACATATACATATTATCATCAATTTAAATATGAAATTCAGAGCTACTTAAAATAACATTAAAATCTTTATAAATCAAGATATAAATAACAAAGTAGATGTTAGAATTTATAAAAATAAAGCTATATAATTATCAATCGATTTCCAAAATGACTGATAAGCAGAGTTATTATGGATAGCACTTGGCAATAACAGATTAGTACCTCTTCTAGTAAAAATGATCCATGACCACCATGGTATGAAGTGATAATCATAAAAACATTTTTTTCAGTTTGTAATAATAGATTTTAAGTCTGACAATAATAACAAATCTAAGTGTTTACAGTTCAAATCAGATATATTTGTGGAAAGAGCAACAGATTTGCAAATTAACAAATTATAGGAAAGGGATTAGGAGAAAATTCATATTTGTTTAATGACACCCCAAACCTCATCCCAAAACGTAGAGACTAAATTACAGTCATTAAGCATGTGTTTTAACAAACCAGGATTCAGCATACAATGCCAACAATTGGAAGAAGATAAAAGCTTAGCCTGAAATATTATTATTATTATTATTAGTAGTATTTTGTAGAGCGCAACAGCTACCTCCAACGGAGGTGTCCCGGCGCTAGCATCAATCCAATGAGGGGGGGGCCGAGAGAGAGGCCTACAAGGTGAGGACCTTACTGAGGGAGGCCAAATAGCCACGTTTTAAGGGCCTTTCTAAAAGGTAGTTCCGCCCTTATCTGTCGCAGGTCGTTAGGCATAGTGTTCCGCAATGTAGCAGTTCTCACGGAGAAAGCACGCCCTCCCGTCCTTGCTTTTCTGAAGCGCGGAATCGCCAGGAGGTTAAGTTGTTGGATCTGAGAGTTCCGGCGTTCTGGTATTTCTGGAGCCTACGACTTAAATAGGGCGGGCCCACCTCTCTTAAAGCTTTGTGGGCTAGGACCAGAACCTTGAACATAACTCTCTTCCTCACCGGCAGCCAGTGCAGACTTTGCAAATGAGGGGTGATGTGATAGCGTAGGGGCACATTTCTAATTAGCCTGGCTGCTGCATTTTGGATCCGTTGAAGTCTCCTCATGAGATAGTCAGGAAGACCAATGAAGAGGCTATTAGCATAATCAAGCTGAGAGGTGATGAGAGCATAGACCACCGTTTTCCTACAATCCATAGGAAGGAAATGAAGACATCTATGCAGTGCCTTTAGTTTCCAGAAGCACTGAGAGGAGATGTGTGATATTTGGGCCTTGCCTGTCAGTTGAGTGTCAAAACTAAAACCTAAATTCCTAGCTGTATTGGCCGGAATTGGAGTAGGGTTTAGTTCTGCTGGCCACCAAAGCTCGGATTGAGGAGGGAGAGGCTGATTAGAAAATAGTATCTCAGTCTTGTCAGTATTAAGTTTCAGGCAGTTATCTGTCATCCAAGATGAGATATTCAGAAGACACTGCCTGAAATTAATGAAGGCGTTCTTACTGTGCTCTTTAAAGGAAAAAATAAGTTGAGTGTCGTCTGCATACGAGACGACACGAACACCCGATCTTTCCACAATAGATGCTAGAGGGGCAAGATACACATTGAAAAGTGATGGACTCAATGCGGAGCCCTGTGGGACCCCTTGAAGCATTGCCCTCGAGCTGGAGACATGGGGATGGAGAACGACCTGTTGTGATCTGTCTTCCAGAAACGACTGAAACCAGCGTAACACGGTCCCTGTAACTCCTAATAGGTGAAGCCTATTCAGGAGGATCTTATGGGAGACCGTGTCAAACGCCGCTGAAAGATCTAGCAGCACGAGCATGGCGCAGTTTCCTGTATCCATCGTTTCACGTATTGTCTCTGCCACCTCTAGAAGGACCGTCTTAGTACTGTACCCTGCCCTAAAGCCCGACTGAGAGTCATGAAGATGGTTATTGGTTTCAAGTAAGTCCGAGAGCTGCCTCTGGACCTCTTTTTCCAAACTTTTTGCTGGGGCCGGGAGCAGAGAAATAACTTTAAAGGAGACATAAGCAATTAAAAAGAATGTGAGTTTGTCTGATACTAGGATATAGGTGACAATCCAGAAATATTATTTAACCAAATATTCTTCCGCATATCCTGAAAGAATTATAAAGATAGTACATTATTCCAAAACATGGATATTATATTAATATTATTAGCCTGAAAATTATTCATTTTTTTATAAATTAATGATACCGCATATGGTGAAGTAGCCACCATTTGAATATACATTTATAAATCAAAAGTAATATTTGAAGGAATATTATTAGAAAAAGAATAGAAGATAGAACTACATAAAAGCAAATATTTAGTAAAATTGTAAGGAGGTAAACTACATTTTGTCTCAATTCATCGAATGATAAAAAAGTGTTATTATATATATCTTTAAATAAAAAGTATGAGCATTAATCCAAGACTGCCAATGTTCAGAATTTCATTTTAACAGTGGATTATACCATGATAATATACTTAAGGTATGTGATATTGAAGATTGAAAAAACAGATCTAGATCATGTAATTTTAATCTTGTGGATTTTAAAATAATAGATTTGTTAAGTAACATTGAAGCATTACACATTGTTAGTAAAGCAGGAAGAGGAAACCCTTTTTCTATGAGAAGCCATGTAGGAGGATTACTAAGATAAGAATAATTAAACCAAAGGGAACTTTCCTTTCACCTAAATACTTTATGATAATTTTAAGCAATTTGGTAAACCAAAATCTCCAGTGCATTTAGCAATTTTTAAACTCATAGAGGAAGTTTTGATGTTCCAGATACATTTTAAAAAAACATTGTGAAGGGAATTGAGTAGGAATCAAATCAAGAAAGTAAATTTATTTTGGAACTAACACCATTTTTTATTGAATCCATTTTCCCCCACCATGAAAGATGTAATGCGGATTACTTACAAAATGTATCTTTAGTATAGTGTAAAAAAACTTTCACAATTGAATGTGATCATGTTTTTTATGTTATGAGAAAACCATATACCAAGATATTTGAGTTCATCCTTTTGTCAACTAATTTCCTTCATAGGTAACATATCATGGGAGCAATGAATATTTAGAGACAAAAATTATGTTTTAGTAGTATTTGACGTATAACCTGAAATCTTTGAGTATAAAGAAATTATATTAAACAAATGATGAAGGGAAGATTCAGGATTAGTAATGAACAAAAGTACGTCATCAGCATAAGCTAAAGTTTTTATATTAACATCATTAATGCTAATACCATTAATATCTGTAATAAGTTTCAATAACCAGAAGAACAACTAAAGGTTAGGAGACAAGACACAGCCTTGTCTAGTACCCCTACAAAGGAAAAATTGATTAGAAATGTGACTATTAAAGAAAAGTTGAGCAGAAGGGCTAGAATAAAAAGCTGAAATCATAGGAATACATTTATCAGCAAAATTAAACGAAAATAAAGTACAAATAAATATTGCCAATGAACTTTGTTCAAAGCGTTTTCACTGTCTAATGCCTATACTACAGAAGGTGGGGATAAGGAAGAACCTTGTCCAAGAGCATGTATAACATTCTTGCATTGTTTACAGAGTATCTGTGTTTCATGAAACCAGATTGCATGAAACCAGATCGGTCAGAATGTATAGGGGGAATCCAATACAGAGGTCAATCTGGTTGCAAGAATTTTAGACTAGAGCGTACAATATTGTTTAAAAAGGAGAACAAAATGATGGTAGGATCGTTGCTAGGTTTTGAAAGAACAATAATCAATGCTTCAGGAAAAGATCCAATAGTTGATCCACAGGAAATAAAATAGGTATAATACTTAAACAAATGAGGAATAAGATGCAAAGTAAATTCTTTATAAAATTCAGCTGGGATGCCATCAGGTCCAGGCAATTTATGAAGTTTAAGGGAATTAATAGCCAAATCAATCTCCTCTATAGTAATTGGCTAATCTAAATCATCTTTAACTGATTGTGATTCAATACATGAATTGCACTAATTTGAGTTTTATCTTTTGTTTATACATAGATAATTTGCCTAAATTCTACCAAATCTATTTGCATTAAAACAGAGGTTGTATGCCGGCCCTTTTGCTTAACATTCATTTTAATTCATAACAAAGTTTTTGCAATTGGATTTTATATGTTAGATCATTAGATGTAATACAGAGTCTCTCAAATTTTGCAATCTGTTTTCCCACATCTTTAATAATAGTTAAAATATTTATTTTCATGAGCCATAAGTAAAATGGTTAGCCCTCTAATATATTCCTTAAACGCATCCCATAGAGTTATTATCGATGTAGAGCCTGCTGGATTAAAAGTAAAATAATCCTGAAGTGGTGACAAAAGTTTTGGTTTATTATTTTCAGTAAGAACAATATGGTGCCAATTACGATCCTGTAAAAAATGTCCCCGTCTGACTCGTATCCGGTCTTTTTACCGTACGAATCGTACAAATGCCGTACAAACTGCCAAGTACGATTCGCATGGGAAAAAGTCCGTACAAATCGCATTGGGAATAATTCCCCACACGTCCTCGGGTCGGAAAAAGTGTCCGACACATCCCCGGACGATTTACCATACAAATGTGAAAAGTGAAGTCCGAGCGCGCAAGTACGATCTGTCCCGTGCGTCCGATGTTACAACCGTATGGAAAATGCACCGTACGGATCGAACTCCCATAGCAACCATGGAGACATGTGCCCGCATACGCGCCCAACACCCCCCAGCCCCCGTGAGTACGCACCGACCCCCCCAGCTCCCGTGTACGAAAGCGCCGACCCCCCCAGCCCCCGTATGTATGCGCCAACCCCCCGTGTATGTATGGACCGTACCCCCCGTGTATGTATGGAGCGTACCCCCGTGTATGTATGGAGCGTACCCCTCTGTATGTATGGAGCGTACCCCCGTGTACGTACGAGTCGTACCCCTCGTGTATGTATGGAGCATACCCCCGTGTATGTATGGAGCGTACCCCCCGTGTACGTACGAGTGGTACCCCCGTGTATGTATGGAGCGTACCCCCTGTGTATGTATGAGTTGTACCCCCCGTGTATGTATGGAGCGTACCCCCGTGTATGTATGGAGCGTACCCCCGTGTACGTACGAGTCGTACCCCCCGTGTATGTATGGAGCGTACCCACGTGTATGTATGGAGCGTACCCCCGTGCACGTACGAGTCGTACCCCCGTGTATGTATGGAGCGTACCCCCGTGTATGTATGGAGCGCACCCCCATGTACGTACGAGTCGTACCCCCGTGTATGTATGGAGCATACCCCCGTGTATGTATGGAGCGTACCCCCCATGTACGTACGAGTGGTACCCCCGTGTATGTATGGAGCGTACCCCCCGTGTACGTACGAGTCGTACCCCTCGTGTATGTATGGAGCATACCCCCGTGTATGTATGGAGCGTACCCCCCGTGTACGTACGAGTCGTACTTCCTGGTTCGTGAAACGCTGCCTGAGAGCGTCCCGACGTCACGTCGGCGCTTTCCCCGGATCACATTTGTATGTATCTTTTCGTTGGTCGGTGTTTTGTACGACTCGTACGGAAATGGTGTTTCCGTGCGAATCGTACTTGCATGTTTGTAAAGTTTTACAACCGGGTACGAGTCAGACGGAAAAAAGCCTCCGTCCGACGGTTCGTACCCGGTTTTTACAGGATCGTAATTGGCACCTATGTGTATTCCTACTTCATCTGGATTGAGTATGTGAAATGGAATTAAGATGTAGAACAACTGAAATGAGTGTATGATCAGAAATATATATATTACGCATAATTGGAGTAGAAACTAAGGGAATTAATTGAAGAGAAACTAACAAATAGTGTAATCTTGAATAAGAGTTCAGAGGATTTGAAAAAAATGTAAAATATTTTCTGTTGGATGATGTAACCACTAAGTATTGAAAAACTTTGTTGTTTTAAAAAAGGACTTTAAATTACATGAGGTTAAAATCTCCCCCAATGATATGTGGAATGGGAAACAGTCGGAACACGGCGGTCTGAATCATGCATGTTCCAACTACGCAAGCTTTACTACACCTACCATAACCAAGCATATGCCATAACCACGCAGATGCATGGTTAAGGCAGTGCACGGTCTTGCTGCTGGAGGATGGAAGCAGGAAGACTCTGTGGTGAGGTAAGTGGTTTTTTTGGAGGCTGGGAGGGGGTCATGTAGGTTTTAGGGCAGTGGATGGTGTTAAGGTAGCTTAAGGGAAAGTGCAGGGAGGCAGGGTACTGTAAGTTAGGGTTTAGGTTTTTAGGCCTTAGGGTTATGGGAGGGAATGCTTTGTTGGGTTAGCTTTTAGGGTGGGTGGGGGTCAGCGTAGGTTTAATGGCAGTGGAAGAGGTTAGGGTAGTTTAAGGGGCAGCATGGGGTGAGGTAGTATAGGGCTTTAGACAGGCCTGGGTGTAGTTTGCAGAGTTTTGTTATGCGGAACTCCGTGAAGTTACAAAACAACTCAGCAGAGTTCCGCAAGTGGCGGGGTGGTCTTTCTGCCACTTGGGTAAAAATTCTACCCGAGCGGCAGATTGCACTTTCAAACTTATCGATCGTGAGCAGGGAAAATACTCTGCTGCAGTATGCAAAGTTGAGTTTTCTGCACTCCATGAGCTCCGCGGAGTGCAGAGTGCAGAAAACTCTGCAAACTCCACGAATGGAGCGGAGTTCACCGCCCAGAAATAGCCTGAGGCCTTAGGGCAGTGAGAGGTAAATGGGAAGTTGGGGTAGGTTTTAGGACTGGGAGGTAGGGGTAGGTTTTAGGGCAGTTGAAGGGGTTGTGGTAGATTAAGGGACAGTGCAGGGGGGCAGGGGGTCGAGGTAATATAAGTTAGTGTGCAAGGTTTTGGGCCTTAGGGCAGTGGAAGGGGAATGGGTAGTTGGGTTAGTTTTTAGGGCAAGGTTTGGGGTAGGTTTTAGGGCAGTGGGAGGGTTTGGGGTAGTTTAAGGAATGGTGGGTGGCAGGCGGGTCAGGGTAGTGTAGGGTTTTAGGCCTTGGGGCAGTGGGAGGGGAATGGGTAGTTGGGGTCGTTTTTAGTTTTGGGTGTCAGGGTAGGTTTTAGGGCAGTGAAAGGGATTGAGATGGTTTAAGGGACAGCGTGGAGTGGTAGGGGTGGGGGTGTGGTCTGAGGAAGAGGGGTAAGGCGACCTTAGCCACACATGCTCCTTTACCATTCATGCTCATACCATGCAAATTTGTCGTAAAGGCATGCATGGTGACGGAATGTGTGGTTAAGATGCATTTGTGGTTGTGCTGCATGGTAGAGGCATGCATGGTAAAACCATTTTGCTTCTATCATACAACCAAATGGAACATTACCTAACTGGAGTACCTCCATAGTAAAAAGAGACCAGAAATTAAGATCATCAATTTTCGGACCATATACATTAATTAAACTTGCCGTCAATTTTGATTTTGACAATAATGTAACTGTCTTCTGCTTTTGAACATTTACTCAGTATTTGAAGATGTAATCTTTTTGCAAAAAGAACAGCCACGACATTTCTTTTGTTAGGTGCAGGGCAACATACAACAGTACTGATGCACATTTTATATTCATGTAAGTTAAAATTGTATAATCAATGTGTCTATCTCGTAGTTAACAAACATCTTTTGTGTGACTTGCTAAGTAATCTAAAATCCTAATGCATTTAACAGGATGTTTCAAATCTTTAACATTCAAAAAACTATTTTAAAATATTTACATTAGCCATTGTTAAAAATGAAAGTAAAAAGAAAACAAGAAAGAAGATGAAAATAGAGAAGAATAAAGAGTAGCTCTAGAACTAAATTACATGAATAAACGGAAAGGCAAGGACAAACATAAATAGGACAACAAAGAAACATAAATAATATTGCTGAGTCACACACACACATCAGCAAGATTGATCTGCCTAGGAAAGCACCCTCATAACTAAGCGTAGAAGGAAGGCAAGATATAAAGAGAAACAATGGTAGAAGAATCTTGTATCAAGCCCATTCGTTTCCATAAACAGTGGAGATTGCTGATCTAAGAAAGCACGAAGATCTTCCCGACATTGAAATGATTTGGAGAAACCATCATTTCAGATCCACATTGCAGATGGGTGTAAACGACCATATTTAAAACTTCAGAGTTGTGGTCGCAGTTCAGTAAAGTCATTGTGTAGTTATACATTTTCTTTAGCAAAGGCTTGATGAATAAATATTTTACTACCATTCACCATTAATGATGGGATTTCTCTGGCTGCCTTCCTGATTATCACAAAATAGTTATGGCACAGAACTTTAAAAATCATTTGTCGCGGCTTGTCATGAAGGAATTCTATGTCCCTTGTCAATTTAAAAATTTTCTGAAAACTTTTAATGTATCAGGCCAGGCAATAAGTTCTCTAAATATTGTCTGCAGTCATTTCCTTCTATATCTTCTGGTAAATTAAAGATGCATAGGTTGTATTGCCGATTACGATTTTCTAAATCCAATAGTAGCTTACTCATTTGTAAAATTGTAGCTCCCATAGGTGTAAGACTGTCACTTTTGGGATTCTTATCTTGAATTTTAATAGCATTATCAGAAACTTTCAAAGAAACTTTCACAGAAAGAGTAGCCATGCCTTTACGAATATTTTTATTTCTGATGCAATAGAATCTGAATTTAAACAAACAGCCCGCAATTCCTCCAACCATGTAGATAATGAAGGCTCATTAGAATCAACATTTTTTTTATTTAATTGGTGGAGGAGATATAGTTTGCTTATACCTATTATTCCCAGTCAGAGCATTTTTTCCTTCCATTTTAGCTGAATTAAGTATGTTAAAATCAAGAACATTTGACTTAGAAAATATATAAGTAAAAGAAAGTGATATTCACCAAATAAAATTAATGTGCAGCAGCTAAAATCAGCTGTAGGGGTGGTTTAGGCCTCAGCCGTACCCTTTCCTGAAGCAGACTCTGCCCTTGTGACTGGAACAACAGCAGAGCAGGAGCAGAGAAACTGGAGCTGAACACCAGAAAGAAAAGGCTTAAAACTGCTCAAAATGCCTCTAAAACCACACCAAAACAAAGCACTGAGGATAGCAATCTACCACACAAACTCTACGTAAGCAGAAGTTAGCTTTTGATGTGAAAATACTTGTCGGTAGAACAGGCTAATTAATGAGAGTGTTAGCGGTCGGCCATCATAAATTTGTTGGCTTGCGTGACTGCACTCTTGTTCACTCTCAAATGTCCCAGTCCCACATTGGAGACTAGTAATTAGCCCTCCCCATCCTCCCTGCAATCAGATGAAGTCTTTCAAATCAGGGAATGATTTCATAACTTTTTTAGGCCTAATCACTGTCAGAGCCAAGATATACTTCTGGAGCCTTGCAGTCCAAATAATGTTATTATAGAGTTACCTTTACAATATAGTTATCAAACTGCATTTTTGATTAATGATTGGGATAACCGTCACAGTGTCTTGCTGACTCTGTAGCAGATTGGCTGTCAGGTCTATGATTTCCACTGGTAGACCCAGCAGAGGCTCAAAGGCAAAAAACCTTTCAGTTCCCCCACCTCTATAAGGAGAATGAGAACTGCGAGTTTGGTGAACATGGCATCTGCCATATTGTGACATCTGCCCAACTCAAAGTAGCTCCTAATGTGTTGTTTTACCTAATTGTAACAGTGGCTGTGTTTTCCCTAATGGTGTATTCTATTGCACACTTCTCAAATGGGGTTCATATTTTGCCTAGGATTAAAAGCCTTCTGTAAAGTGAAGTTAGCAAAAGGAATGGCCTCCTGCCTTGTCGTCTAGGTACTGTGTAGCCTAGATGACTTGTCTTTCTTGCTCTTGTAATGTAGACACGTGACTTAAAAGATGTCCATAATAAGCTGTAGCTAAACTGCTCACCAGCCATTTGAATGTGAAAAGTTAGAGAACATTTTTCTTAAACAAGTTCCTCCCCTCATCAAAGATGAAGTTAGGGTTGACTAAAGTTGTCTAGTGGCTTGCTCTTCTTTTTTAGTAAGCACAATAGCAAGTAACAATTGATTATGCTTGCTGATGCTGACTTTTCAGATGAAAATGTTGCTAAGGTGGAATAGGCAACTGAGGTAAATATATTTGTATATGCTATTTTGAGCTAGGATACAAGCAGAGGCTACATGTAGGGAGGGTCCAAGATGGCGGATTGACACCGCCGGAGTGGTGAGCACTGAAACGGGTCCAGGCGGATACCAAACAAAATGATCTGAAAACCGTGATCTTGAAAACGGCAACGCGATTGGAAAACGGCAACGCAATACTGGAGTGACTGCTTTTCTGTTTTTCTGCTTTTCTGCTTTTTTTCATATGCCAAAAGACTTACGTGAACTGCAGGAACAGAGGGGCGCGTTGAATGTTGCAGCTACGGCTGATCGGTGACCGCATCCTGAGTCAGCTACGGGCTGCTAGCGCTAAGAATACCGCGAAGAATACCGCAGCCTCAACAAGTCAGGAACCTTCGCGCGGCTGGCCGAGTTGGCTGAGTCTGACGAGGTGGACGAGACTGACGGTACTCAATTGGTTTGGCCTGCGTTCCCCCGCAGCACCGGCAACAGCACAGCCAGAGGAGACGAGCGGCAGCGGGAGCAGCAGCACGATGGCTCCAAAACCTCCTACGCGCACGACCCGCACAACAGCTGCTAGCGGGAGAGCGACGACCCCCCTGCTACTCTCAATCGCAGCCACAAACGAACTTACAACAAGTAAGAAAATTTCATGTGTTAAGAACGCAACGGATGTAGCCTTAGATGCAGAACAATTGCATTTAGGTAAACTTGGGGAGAAATATCCGACTCAAAAGAAAAATTATGCAGCTGATTGTGCTGCTGCTGATAACACAGTTGATAACCTATTAGTAATTGAGGGCACTCAAGTGAGAACAGAGGAGTTTGAGAATTCTAGTGCCGCAGCACAGATCGATGATACCTTAAACAATGCAACTATGCTATTTACAACAGACACTACTGAGTTGGCTGGCGCAGAGAAAGAGTTAACTAGTTTGTCTAAAACTCTAACCAAAGAAGATAATGAACCGGTAGAACTGGTGAATAAATTGACTAGTTTTGATATTGATGCTGATACTAGTATGAGCACCCCTCACTTTGAAATAACTAATACAACCAGCATGCCTGCAGATAAAGGGAGCACTGAGGGCGTGGGAGAAAGTGAGGGCGCTGAAAATACTGACAATACCGACATCGCAGAGACAGATGAAGAATATGTGGATCTCAACGATGTAGGTAGTAGCACGATGTTAAAAGCGACCAAAGACAAAAATAAAACACTTACCACAAAGAAATTAAAGGGCAAAAATAAGAATAAAGCTACTAAAATTACAAGCAAATCCAAACCAAATGTTATGAAAATGATTGCGGAGAACAGCCCAATTAGACAATGGGTACAGGCTAAGGGCGGTGTTAAATCTATGGCAATGAGATTATCTGGTAACAGCCCCAACGATCAAAACATTATCTCCAAAGACCTAAACCAGATCACTGTACCACTCAGCCCTACCCAGACCAATATTCCTAATGTAGCAAAGGCGACAAAAGCAAAGACCGATAGTTTTGATAAATCTGGCCTGAATAAGGAATCGGCAGAGTCTTTGGGGTCTTTGGGGTCTTTGGGGGAAAGTCTATTGGATCAGCCACACCCTTCAGTACCTTCAGTACCCTCGGTGCCTAACACGATACTTACGGAAGACAACTCTGCTTCTTTGTCAGAGAGCTGCAACAGTAGCATTAACAAGAATAACAGTAGTGGTAGCAGTGGCAGTATAACCCAAGACCTAACTCATGACTTGCCTGACACTCTAATTGGGCCTACAGATGAGGCATTAATTACTCCGACAGAAGAGAACATACAAGAATTACACACGGAAAATGTCGCTTCTTCCTTATCTAACGGGCCAACAGAATGGGATCCACAAGGGGAGGTGTCTGCTTCTTTTCAGACAATCTTACAACTCCTACATGAACAAAAACAAGAAGCTAAAGAACATTATCAGCAAATGAGGGAGGATAATAACAGAACTCAAACCTCTTTGCAAGAGATGGCGAGCAAATTGGGGTCAGTATCTCAAGATATAGAGGAACTACAGCAAAGAGTGGTAGTGACAGAGGAGAAATCACAGCGCTCTGAAATAGAAGTGAATAAACATGCCTCTCAATTAATTCAGATGCAAAATAAACTGGAAGATTTAGAAAATAGACAGAGAAGACAGAATCTCCGTGTTTTTGGTATTGCTGAAGGAGCGGAGGGGGCGGACCCAAGAGCATATGTTACCCAACTATTTCAAAAGGCATTTCCCGACCTTTCAGATTGGGACTGGGACTCTCAGATACAACGGGCTCATCGCTTACCCCTATTTCAAAAAGATAAGAGTGGTAAATTTCCACGGCCGGTTTTGATTTATATAGGCAACTATCTGCTTCGACAAGCTATTTCTCTAAAAGCACGGCCTAACACTCCAGTCACCATTGACTCTACTATCTTTTTTGTGAGATCTGATTTAAGCAAACTCACGTTAGAAAGACGATGGAAACTGAAGCAATTCATTGATCCAATTAAAGAACTTGGATATCAAGCTTATTTGCAGGAACCTGCTAAGTTGAAAGTGATTAAAAACGGCCGACCTTATTTCTTTGGGGAAGTAAATGAGGTTGAAAATGCTATTGCCTCCTGGCGACAGGGGAAATGATTAAGCTAACAACTATGATAGTGTCTAAGGCTAATGCTAATGCTCAGTGCATACGCTTTTAGTTGATTTTTCAGTTATATCTTGGTTAGTTTTAAAAGTTTATATGGTAACTGAGCGATTGCTCCTATGAACATTGGGTAGCACATTGGGTAGCACAGGTTTCTTCCTCTTTCTTTTTGTGTTGCTGTTGTTTTCATATGATTAGTGTTGAAAGCCTGGACCCTAACAGTGTTTTATCCGCTCACCGACTGCCAAGGGAACGGCAGTCAACCGAAATGGGGGGACCAGAGGGGAGCTACTGGGTGGGAAACGGGGGAGGGGAAAAAATAAAAAAATGCATCATGAGTACAAATATATCTATGTTCTTTTGGCTAAGAGAAGCTTATATGGTTTGCAAGAATGCTATGGTTTTTTTTTGGGTAGAAGCTCTGTCAGAATTTATAATAACAATATCAATTAAATGTATCAACTAAAACTTCTAGTTTGGAATGTGGCTGGGCTTAACAATCGGAATAAGAGGAGACTAGTATATGAGGAACTTAGGATGCATAACCCACAGATGGTAGTTATAACTGAGACTCATATTGCATATAAGGATAGACAGTTATTGAATCAGTTAGGCTATGATCTTTTGGTCTGTACAGACTTCAATGCTTCAATTCGAGGGGTGGCCATACTGAAGCATAAACAGCTTAAAATAGAAGTCAACAAAAAAATGACGGATAAAGCGGGCAGGTGGGCCATGGTACAAGTGACTTTGGAAGGCCTCCAATATATAATTTGTGGGGTTTATGCTTCAAATCAGGATGAACCGAGAATAATTGATCAGGTCAATATGGAATTACTTACTTGGGAAGGGGAACGTATAGTGTTGGGTGATTTTAATTGTGTTATGGATTATAATATGGACACAACCAGAAAGGGTGCGTTGCAAAGGATGCGTAAGACGAGGGCTGCCATCTTAGATTTGGCTAATATACATGCAATCAAGGATGCCTGGAGATATCTTCACCCACACTTAGCAGGGTATACTTACTATTCATCCGCCCATAAGCTCTGCTCGCGTATCGATATGGTTTTTGCCTCTAACTCTATACTGTCAACTAGTAAAATGTCAATATGCCCTAGGGTGACATCGGATCATAACCCGATTTCATTCATAATAGAAATTGAAACGGACAGACATCCACCTAGACCCTTCTCTTTTCCCCGGTATCTTTTTTCTGATGCTAAGTTTGTGAGTTTGCTGAAAGGACATATAAAAGATTTTATCGATATCAATGGGTCCACTACATCTCCTCTGATGGTATGGGATGCTTGTAAGGCCAGTATCCGTGGGTTTACACAACAGTTCGTTTGGCAGCAAAATAAAATCAATAGGGTTCATAATAAAAAATTACTAGATGATATATCTAATATCGAAGAGAGGCTATCTAAGATGCTAGTTAATTCCGCCACTACAAGGGCTAAAGAAATCGAAGATTTAAATGCAAAATTGATGGAATCAAGATTAGTTTTGAAAAATATTTTTAGGGAGAAAAGCATTTCTAAATTAGCTAAATATAGGCTAAATCAATATGAAAGTGGGGAGAGGATAGGAAAAATTTTGGCATATAAAGTGGCGGAGGATCGAGCCCAAGCGTTGATCAAGGAAATAAAAGGTGACGATGGACAATTATATCAAGATTCTAAATCAATTTTATATCAGTTTGCCACATACTATCAAGAGTTATATACGCCTGAAACAATTCCAATAGGAGATAATATAAAAGTATATCTGACAGAAAATGCTGTACAGAATATAAAGGATGAGCAAGCCGATCACTTGGAGGCAGATATAACAGCTGATGAAATACAGGCAGCTATCAATTCCCTAGCACTGGGAAAAGCTGCAGGCGAAGATTCAATCCCCATAGAACTTTATAAAAAATGCATGGAAGAATTAATTCCTCTTATGATTATGGTTATCAAAGCTATTGGTAAAGGTGAACAAGCTCCAAAGTCCTGGAATCGCACTCAAATTATATTTTTTCTTAAGAAGGGGAAACCCCCACAAGAGAGAGGGTCTTATAGACCTATATCATTAATCAATGCCGATGCAAAGATTTTTGCAAAGATACTAGCAACAAGGCTGGCGTCACTAATGCCACAGATGGTTTCACCATTTCAACACGGGTTTATCCCCAAACGGGATACTACCGCACACATTAATACTGCTATATCGGCATTTGATGTTGCTAGGACGTATCCCACCCCACTCGGAATGATCCTTTTAGATGCGGAGAAAGCTTTCGATCGCGTGGGGTGGGACTTCCTCTGGGCAGCCTTGGTTGCATTCGGCATAAAAGGTCAGTACTTAAAATGGGTTAAATCCCTATATGATCAACCAAGGGGTAAAGTATGCTATTCAGGACTGTGCTCACCTATCTTTCCAATTGAACGCGGCACTCGACAAGGGTGCCCTCTGTCTCCTCTGCTATTTGCTTTAGCAATAGAACCCTTTTTGATTGCATTGCACAAACAAGAGATGATTGTACCGTTCAAAAATGGCCTTAATGCATTAAAAATAACTGCTTACGCAGATGATGTAGCGGTTTTCTCTACAAATGTCCCTGAAGCTATATCAGGTATAGGTATTGAAGCAGATAAATATGGTATGGCATCAGGGTATAGGTTAAATATCAGCAAAACACAAATAATTACAAATTTTACTTCACTAACACCAATAGATGGAATATGTAATGTGGCAACATATCTCGGGGTAAAAATATCTTCTAGTATTGATTCAATAATTGCACTCAACTACGAACCTTTATTAAAAGAAACTTCTCTTCTTCTTAAGAAATGGCACAAACTTCCAATGGGGATTTTGGGGCGAATTAACTTAATTAAAATGAAGATCTTACCCAGATTTCTTTATCTTTTTCGGTCCATACCCTTAAGAGTATGTAACACTTACTTTAGCAGACTGGAGGGCATCATCAGCAGCTTCATATGGGGGTATAAGAAAGCACGGCGGGCGATATCTTTGCTCAAACTCCCCTATGACCAAGGTGGACTCGGGCTACCAGACTTTAAATTATATTATTGGGCTGCTTTTTTAACTCGTTTTCGTAGCCTACTTATTTCTGACAAATGTCTTTATTTTCACAAATTTACATTAGGGGATGACGCTACTATGTTTCTGTACAGACTTAATGACCCCAACTACTTTAAACGAGTACGGTTCAAGACGATTCGGGACACAGTGAGCATCTGGCGATCTATTCTTGTTAGGAATAACATCTCCCTATTTCACACCAAAACACCACTCTGGTATAACCCAGGGTTGCCAGGTGTTTTTCACGATCTAGCTACTTCTATGCTCTCGGATAATGGCATAAATAATTTGGGAGATTTGTATGACCATACTGGATTTTTTGATTTTGAAAAGTTAAAGATGATGAATAAAGTACCAGAAAGGGCGTGGTTTAAATATAATCAGATCAAGGATTATATTACCCATAGAATAGGCCTTGATAGTATATCTGAATCCGAAATCTGGAGCTGTATGTATAGGGATTCTGACAAGGCACTGATCAGGTGTGGTTATAAGACTTTCTCTATCTTAAATAAGGATGATATTAGTAAGGTGGCAGAAAAGTGGAGCACAAAGTTGGGTGTGAATGTAACATCAGACTTAATAACTTCCTCATTAAATAGCCTAAATAATGCAGTTCAATCATCTAGTCTGAAGTTACAGCTGTTTAAAACTGTGTTTCAATTGTATTACTCACCAGACAGGATACTAAAATGGGCTTTTAATAATGATCTGAACGATCCAAATGACCGTACAAAATGTCCTAAATGTGCACTTAAGGGGGCAAACATTGTTCACATGTTTTTTTCATGCCCCGAGCTATCCATTTTCTGGAAGGATGTAGTTGGTGTTATCTCGACTAAATTGGCTAGGCCCATTATACTTACGCCATTGGATATTTTGATCGGAGTTGTTGGGGTAAAAAATAGATCTCGTGATTTGATGAATATACTTTTCACATGTGCTAGATTAACTATTGCCAGGGCCTGGATACAAAGCCATCCCCCCACGGTCATGGAATGGTGGCTTCTGGTTAAAGACATTTACGATATGGAAAACACTTTAGCGATGACTAAGGGACTGAGGCAAAAACGAAAGATACAGGAAATTTGGGGAGTAATTATGTCTTAACAATTTAACGGAAATATTGCTTTTCAGTACTGTTTTTGATTGATGCTTTATCTTATATGAGTTAACTGACATTGTTTATATATGTAGCTGATGTTACTCATGATGCTAATAAAAAATTAAAAAAAAAAAAAAAAAAGGATACAACCAGAAAAATTATTGTTCATCTTTAAGTAAATTTCCCAGAATTTTGAAATGCACAGGCATGGAATAAATGTACACTGGGCACAATCGTATCAACTACCCAGTATTTTTCCTTGCATTTTAATATTATAGCTTATATGCCTTTAAAAATTTGCATGGGAAACCATTGGGATGTGGGGCTTTGCCCGCACACAAGTCGGCAAGTGCAGTGGTTGGTTCCTCAACCATTAAAGGAGCGTCTAGCAATGTTCTAGTCTTAGCCCTTCTGTATCTGGTCATCGGGCAGGGTGTCCCTATTGGAGAACAATGCCCTGTAGTAGCCGGCAAAGCTATTAGCAATCCACGTGGAGTCACAAAAAGTAGGAATATGAATCAGCTTCAGTACTTGTTGGCACAGCTGGGGCACCAACTTTATCTTTATCTCCCCATTAGTAAATACGACTTCGAGGGGCCAGCCAGGCACATCTTGTTTCTTCCAGGATTTCCTCTTGATATTATTGTTGTGCTATAACCAACTGTCGACGCACTTGTCCTCCCCCCTCCCTTCGTCCCTGCTGCTCAAGGGCTATAAGACGGGACTCCACCTGGACAAGCCTTTCCTGGTATTGTTTATGTTTTGTTGCACAGAAGGCAATATCATCCCCATGACGAATGGGCTTTATAGCCTCTCAGGGAATCTCACATGAGACGGGTGTTGCTGTATTGAGAGCAAAATATTCGGTCAGGGCTTGGTACATATGGGTCTTAAATTGATGGTCTTGCAGGTAGAATGGAGATATGCGTCAGCAGAATGAGGGTGGTCTGGTCCAACTTGGAGTGTTAGTGTCATTGGAGAGTGGTCTGAGAGACCACTCAGCAAGATCGCGGCTTCAGAGAGTCTGTGTAAATGGCTGGAGGGTACAAAAAGATAATCGAGCCGAGAGAATAATCCATGAGCCTGAAAATAATATGTGAAAACTTGTTCGGCCAGATTAAGTGTCCTCCAGGCATTCACTCACCCAGCGAATCCGCTAAGTGATGCAATCGCAATTCTAGCATCTCCCTGTCCCTCCAGTGGTGTGCCATCTATTGTGGTCTGGATGCATAATGTCATTCCAGTCACCACTGAGTATGACCAGTTTTGCCGGCAAATCAGTCCAAATATTCATCACCCATTCCACCAGATGTGGAAAAGCATATATTACCAAAGACTACCAACTCCCCATGTATTGTTCCTGTCACGAACATGCATCTGCCTTGAGGGTCTTCCCATGACCACTGAAATTGAAAGTGAACCCTATGGTGGACTAGAATGGCCACCCCCAAGAGCCTCTAGTGAACCCTAAGTGATATATGTTAACATAGTAGAATCCAGACCAACATGGGGTTTTGGAGACCAGATGTGTTTCTTGTAATAACAGTATGTCAGCCCCCAGCCGCTTGTCCTGTCTAAGGACAGCGCCTCGCTTCAACTTATCTAGGAGTCCCTGTATGTTCCAGGTGATGATTTTGAGCCACACTCTGTGGAATACTGATATTTACTTTAGCCATGAAGGTGAGAAAATAACATCTTGGGAGCATTTCCTATGCACAGTCACTGCCTGAGGAACATTTACATCACACACTGGTTAAGCAATATGAACAGCAACAGACACATCCCCCCACCCTCCCACCTCAATAACTAGAAACAATTGAAGCATCTATCGCGGAAGGATCACATCCCAGCCCATATTGGGGGCAGACGACGGAGTCCATCCAATGGATCCCCATGAACCTCTCCATTAACATAGAGTCTCTCTGGAAAGGACGAAGTGTATCTCTCCAGCTGTGTATCCCATTGTTGATGCCTTCATATGAACTTAGTGTGCAACCTAGGATGCAACCCATCACTGTAGATTTGTAATTCAAACTTGTGACGTTTTCGTGCGATCCACACTCTGGACCCGGGATCGCCATGACGACCTAACTCGGTGGTGGCGCTGACTTTTGGGCTTGGACTGTCGCCAAAGGGGATCACGTGATGATGAGTCTGAGTCCATGTGAGGATGTGTGTGGGGCTTTGCCTGCATCTCTTTATCTATCCAGTGCGGAGAGTTATAGAGAACTCACAGGCAGGCTGGGAATTGGAGCGCCTAGGTTATCCTGAGGTCTTGGAGGTGAGCCTTTGCTGCCACGAAGGACCGTCGGTACTGCTGAACAGGCTGGTATAGTCCAGAAATATCTGGATCCGCTGGTAGTCAAATGAGAGGGATTCCTGCAGTCTAGTCTGTTTGAGGATATTATCTCGGTCATGAAAATCAAGAATCCTGGCGATGATTGGTTGTGCTTAGCACCAGGAGGGGCTTTCTCACCAGGGTACGGTGTGCCGGCTCGACTATGAAGCAAGGGGAGAGAGTCAGAGGTGGTATCCAATCTACGATCCACTTGACGAGAAACTGGAGGTTATTCCTGTGGGCGCCTCCCTCAGCGTCTTCAACAAATGTTGTTAGTCCTCTTGTAAGGGTCTCTAGGGTGTCAACTTTCTTCTCTGGTGTAATCACCACATCTTCTACACCTGAGATCCATGTCAACTGCACTGCCAACCAATACATCCAAGGGTCCCTTAGGTGGATATGCAAAGTTTATATTGCTGTCCCAGGCCATGCACTGGTCCTCTGTCCCGGTGGAGAATCATGTCACCCCACCCACAAGCCACACTGGGAAGGAGACAGACTGCCTCTGCGGCCAAGAGGACACCCCCATACTCCTAGTGGCCCCTTACCAGTTTTTGCTGCTCTCACTGTCCACAGTGGATCAATGTAGGCAAAGCAGCACACGCAGACCTCAGACTCTCCCCTTGTGACAAGTATCAGGCATCTCTAGATATTCAGGTGGCATGGAGCAGCCTGTCCGGCCAGCAGTACCTCCGCCGGCAATCAACTTCAACTCCAGATTGTGGTAGCAGCCCCCATCATGACATCATCTTTACCCAGGCTCAATGCACCAGAGTTAGCTGCAGGATGACCTTCGGGCAAAAGCAATTAGTGCCACTACTCGATTTGTCTGCCGATCCATGGTATAATACAAACTTCAGCCTTTAGGGACCGACACTACTCTCCACCATGGTGCCTCAGCCCCAAGCTGCCTTGGCTAGAGAACAGCCCTGGCACCCAGCCAAAAATCGGGCCTCCGCCCCAAAACCATGAGCCTGCCAGATCAGGCTCAACTAAGCCCAGGCCCTCTCTGCCACAGCCGGTAGGCTGCGCAGCAACCTGAGGGCTGCTGCAGAGCAAGGCTGCAAGCAGCCACAGTCCTGACCCACTAGGCCCTGCTCCAGGGGACCAGCACACACCCCGCTGTCTCACTCTGGTCACAGCACTGCACACGCTGCACGGAGGCGTGATGCTGAACTCAGGTAGATCGACCAAGGTTACCCCATCACAGTGAGTGATCCACCTCCACCGTGGCTCGATTCAGCTGCCAAGTTCCTCCCCTCAGCGTGCGACAGGCCGTGCGCCACCCATGCCCAGGGGTCCCACTCAGGCTTTTCCGCTCACCGCCACTGCTTGATTGCCACACACACTGTCCCAAAAGGTAGAGGGGGCAAAGTGAAGACAATCTCGAATTTCAACGGGTGTATTGCAGCAGAATAGTACCAGATTTTTAGTAGGGGCTAGTGGAGCTCACCTAGATCGCGTCCACCATGTTGGACCGCCAGCCACACCCTATTTAGTTGATTTTTAATTATGTAATTTATGGAATACTTATTTATTTTATTCATATATTATTTGCTGGCTGCTAGGTTTCTGGAGGTCTAGGGTGGGAAGTTAAGTAAGTAGTAATTAATTAACAATGTATTATTAATTGTTAACTAATTATTTAATAGATCTTTAAATATGTAAAATATGGAATACTGATTTATTTTACTTATATTTTAGTTGTGTGATGCTACATTTATAGGGGACAAGTGGGGAGGTCAAATAAGTAAAAACTAAGTAATAAAATGATTTCTAAAGTAGTTATTTCATTCAATTTTAAATATGTAAATTGTGGAGTGCTTATTTATTTTAATTATATTTTATTTGTGGGATGCTAGGTTTTTAGGGGTAGAGGTTGGGAAGTTTATTAATGAATAATGTAATAACAATTATTTAATCCTTTTAATCCATATAGATTTTTGCAGTAGAATCTTTCCCAACAGTTGCACTGTTTCACGTGGGAGTAGAAAATGTGACTCCTTCGAAATGTAATGCTTTCCCTACGGTTGCACAGACTGGAGTGCGAATAGTACATTTTACCCCTTCAAAGTCCAGTGCTTTTCCTACTGTTGCCCTGTTTGAATTGAGAATAGTAAATTTCACCCCTCCTAAATCCAAAGCTTTCCCTACTATTGCACAGATTGGAGTGAGAATAGTAAATGTTACTCCACCAAAGTCCAACTCGCTCCCTACTGTCACGCTAACTGGAGTGGGAATAGTGCATTTTACACCCCTCCGAAGTCCACCACTTTCCCTACTGTTGTGTTGTTTGGAGTGGGAATAGTAAATTTAACATCTCTGAGGACAAACGCTTTGCCCACTGTTGTGCTGTTTTCTGCATAAACTAGAGTGGGAACAGTATATTTAATATTGTTATATAATAGTTTTCCTAATATCGTTTAAATAGATTTTACAACGGTAATTGTTTATTTGTATTTCATGTTCTTTTTTCATTTTTGTAATTTGTTAAATGTTTATAGTATTTTAGTAAATGTGATTTTAGATTTCTAAATGTTTATTATTTTATTTGTTGCCCACATTAATTAATATTGTGTGTGCGTTTGTGTGTGTGTGTGTGTGTGTATATATACACTGAAAAAACCACAGGTTTCAGAGACGTCATAGTTAGTTGGACATTTCACTCATACAAAACCAGAGAAATTGTGATTGATTCTTTGCATGACTGACTAGGTGTGTGAGTAACTCTATGGATGAGTGACAGTGTGTGAGTGTCTGTATAGATATGTGAGTGCATATAATAATGCCGTATTGATGGTTGACTGCATGTATGAGTGGATGTATGGGTGAATGAGTGGATATATGTATAGATCTAGAAATTAGTGAGTTGGTATGTATTAACTGGTATTGGTGTGTCTATGGTTTTGAAACTGGTAGTCTGTGTTTTAGAGTGGGTGTATCAAAGGTTATATTAGGGTATGAGGGGGTGCATCAGATTATCACATGGATGATGTCATCAGTATTGTCATCAGTGATGCAATCTGAGATATCAGTGATGTCATTAGTGATGTCACTTACCATGTCATGAATGATGTAATATGTGACGTCATCAGCAGTGCATTGTGTGGCGCGAGTTAAAGTTAGCTGAACTAACTATAACGGCTGATTTTCTCTGGTTTTGTACGAGTGAAATGTCCAACTAAATATAACAACCCTGAAACATATGGTTTTTTCAGTGAATTTCTAAGGTTTTTTTAAATGCTAATTTCTAACTATAACGTCCCTGAAACCTATGGTTTTTTCAGTGAATTTCAAAGGTTTTTTAAAGGCTAATTTCTAACTATAACGTCCCTGAAACCTATGGTTTTTTTCAGTGAATTTCAAAGGTTTTTTAAATGCTAATCTCTAACTATGCCTAAAAAGGTAGGACATGTGAAGAAAGAGGAAGAAAAGCGCAGAAAAAAGCATGACAAATGCACAAATATTCAGCAGAAGTCCAGAAAGACGAAGAAAAGTGCAGGACGAAGCAAGAGATGTGCAGAAAGAACCAACAGAGGAGCAGAAAGTCCTCCTGTTCCTCAATTTTTTTGCTGATGGTTACTGGTGGTAACTGACTCTGACTAACCAGTCCTAGAGCCAGTGCTATGCTAAAAGACACTTAGAATACAGTGAAAACACCTGCATACACTAGGGAACACTTTGCATTGGGGTACCCCTGTGATTAGCATGACCTCCTCTGTATTTGCCACAAGTTAATGCCTGAGTCATTGCATGAGTACATGAGTAGTGACTGGATGATTAGAGTGCTACAAGCATAGTGCATGGTGATTTTATAAGTGCTTGGATTTTGGCAGAGTGATTGGATAAGCACATGGTGCTGGCTGGGTGATTGGAGAAATGCATGGGTAGTGACAGGGCGCATGGTGCTGGCTGGTTGATTGGAGGAGAGCATGGGTAGTGACTGGGCAATGGCTGGACTGCATGGGTACTACCTTTGTAATTGCAGGAGTGAATCAGTACTGTGTAGGTGGTTAGAGGTCTGCATGGGTAGTGCACAGGTGATTGTACCACTGCATGTGTTAGTGCCTGGGTCATTGCATGAGTACATGGGTAGTGACTGGATGAAGAGAGTACTGCAAGGAGAGTGCATGGTGAATTTATAAGTGCTTGGGTTTTGGCGGAGTGATTGGATAAGGACATGGTGCTGGCTTGGTGATTGGAAGACTGCATGCGCAGTGCACAGGTGATTGTACCACTGCATGTGTTAGTGCCTGGGTCATTGCATGAGTACATGGGTAGTGACTGGATGATTAGAGTACTGCAAGGAGAGTGCATGTTGAATTTCTAAGCGCTTGTGTTATGGCGGAGTGAGGAACTTCGATTTCCGATCACGATCGAATCGACCCGCCATTTTGTGCTCCGCCGCCATTTTATGTTGCCCTCACCCAGGCAGCACGGCGAACAAAGTCTATCCTGCTTTTTCTGCAGCTTCGTGTCAAAATAAGCCTTCTGCCTCTATTTGCAAAGCTGGTGTTAGGTCTGGCCGAGTACACTAATCCCTGTCTGGTTTTTCTAATCCCCGTCTCAACTATCTGTTGGTTCACACTATTCTTTTCCGACTTTATCTTATCGTCTGGCCTTCACTGTCCTCTGCTAGCGTTCTCTCGTTTCACAACTGTCCTCCAACACACACAAACGTATCTCGCCACCTGCAAGTTTGTTACAAATCCGTTAATAAATTAGTTTGAGGGAGGGGTGACAAACACAGTTGGAGGAGAGGTTTCTTCGAGTCATCTGACACTTTTGTTTTCAAATCTCTCCTATTGGTTCTGTCCTGTTTTTCAACTTTCCTTATTGGCTCTTTCTTGTATTTGTTGGGTGTATACTTGGTTAATGTATATGTTACCTATATGGTATAAAAGTTTGTGCGCCACAGAGTGAAGTGGCAGTCTCCTGAGAACCTACCTTGTGTACTTCTGGAATAACTTTACTAGCTGCAGCTAATAAATCTGATCTTCTAACGCCTAACAGAGTGTCCCGAGTCTCTGTATAGCTGAGCAGGAGAACCCAGGAAAATAAGGTGTACCCTGTGCCGCCAGGCCCAAAAGCTTCTGGTTCTTCAGGAGTGATTGGATAAGTACTTTGTCCTGGCTGGGTGATTGAAGGAGTGCATGGGTAGTGACAAAGAGATTGCTGGACTGCATCAGTTGTGCTCAGGGGATTGTAGCAGTGCATGTGTTAGTGTCTGGGTCATTGCATGAGTACATGGGTACTCATTGGATGATTAGAGTACTGCAAGGAGAGTGCATGGTGAATTTATCAGTGCTTGGGTTTGGGCGGAGTGATTGGATAAGTACATGGTGCTCGCTGGGTGATTGGAAGAGTGCATGGGTAGTGACAGGGCGATGGCTGGACTGCATGGGTAGTGCTCAGGGTATTGTAGCAGTGCATGTGTTAGTGAATGGGTAATTGCATGAGTGCATGGGTAGTGACTGGGTGATTATAGTGCTGCAAGGAGAGTGCATGGTGAATGTGTAAGTACTTGGGTTTTGGTGGAGTGATTGCATAAGTACACACATGTCACATCAGGCCTGCCCCCTCCCATCACCACTGTGCAAACACGCCCCCTGGTGGGTTCTAAGTTGGGGGATTAATTCCCCTTGAATCCTGAGGGTTCCTGGGGGCTAACTAGCACACCAGGTAAGTGCCACAGAGCTGCGTTGCAGAGAGGTGGTCTGAGGCCACGCCCCTTTTAACACCTCTCTGCAATGCACCTCTGTGGTGCTTACTGGATGTACCTGGTGGGCTAGTTGGCACCAGGGACCCTCAGGATTCAAGGGGAATTAATCCCCCAATTTACAATGCGCCAGGGGGTGCGTTTGTACAGTGGTGCAGGGAGGGGGCGGGGCCTGACATAGCAGGTGTGCAAACGCACCCCCCTGGCACATTGTAAATTGGAGGATTAAGTCCCCTTCAATCCTGAGGGTCCCTGGGGGCGAACTAGCCCACCAGGTACCTCCAGTAAGCGCCACAGAGCTGCTTTGCAGAGAGGTGGCCTGAGGCCACGCCCCTTTTAACACCTCTCTGCAACACACCTCTGTGGTGCTTACTGGAGATATATAGTGGGCCAGTTGGACCCCAGGGACCCACAGGATTCAAGGGGGCCTAATCCCCCAATCTCCACCCGGGGGCTTAAATACAACGTTTTTTAAATTTTCTCGGCCGAATTCACGACCGCAGCGCAAATTTGGCCGATTTAAAAAGAAAAATGCTTTTTTTGGCCCTGGGGGTCCTTGTGGGACCCGCTGAGCAGGCCTAGGGGGTCAGGGTGTTTTTACTGTGTTTCTCTGTTTAGAACCGAGTCACAAGATGGCTGCCAACAATTGCTGGTTTGGAGTGTTGGCAACCAATCACAGTGAAGCTTGTGGTCGGGAGGGCTTGTGAACCCACCACGGCTATAGATATTGAAACATTTTCTTTCTCTTTTTTCTCAGGAACTACTGAATGGAGTTACACCATTTAAAAAAAGGGCTCTTTCTGAAACAAGAGCTATCTTTTTGCCAAATTTGTGAAATTCCGTTCAGCAGTTTGGGCTGTAGCTTTGTCTAAAGTTTCCTATGAGAAAATTGTGTTTTGGGCCCTCTTTTTTCTCAGCCCCCGCTTGATGAATCCCCCTGAAACTTTTAGGACAGGAGCTGACCGGAGCGCCCCATTAGTTTTGAAAAAATTGTGCAAATATTCGTCAACCAGCACCAAAGTTATTGGGAAAACAAAAAAGGCTTTTCCTATGGAAACTAGGTCCTAACTGTAACTACCTACTGGCAACCGCCAGTAGGTAATATATATATATATATATATATATATATACTTATATATACCGGAATCATGATAAAGGAACGAGCCACACCAGTTGTGAGTGCAAATTAATCCAATTTATTCAGGCACAAGATAATGCGTTTTGACCTCTTGGAGTCTTGACCACATGACCATACATCGAGTTCCCATCTTTTAAGCGTTCTTGGCATCCTTAGCGACACGCACAAAGACAACATAAAAGATAGACTATTATTTGGCATGGTTACAAAAGCGCCAATGTCTTTCATTCAAAGTCAAATAGTGCATTACATTTTCATGAACAACAAGGTTTATACAATTGTTGGCATCCTTTTACTGAAAATCCTTGAAAAAACAATTATGCTGGAATTACCACATCATCCTTCCTAATAATTATGTTTTATGGTTCCACACATTCTGCCAACCTCACACGATGTGCTTATCGATCTTAACATAAATGTTTACGATTGCAAGGACCCATTTGAACTAACAATATGGTTAAGCTCAGACTTTAATGGCTGCGGTCGGGTAAAGTACCCTTGTCTATGTTTACCACTTGATTTGGTGTCAATCTGTTCAGTAGTTTCTGAGATATTTAAGTTTAAGAATTCTAGATATCTGGGAGCCCAAATCCTACTGACATCATACTGAAATTTGATTGGCTGTCATCACTTTAACCAGGAAGTATTGCCAGCCATCTTGGGACTTGGCTTGAAGTCGTATCCCAAAGTCAAAAACTAAAAAAAGCGGGCAGGGTAGGAATACCCTGAACCCCCGATATGGTGGGGGGATGCCCACATTGACCCACCTATACATTAAAAATAGTTTTTTTTCAATGTTGCCTTGAATTCATGGGTGGAAGTTCAGATTCGCTGCCAAATTTGAAAAAAAACCCAGCCTGCGCTTCTTTTAAAGGAAGCCCCTGGGTGGTCAAATCCCGGGGGCATATGAAAGAGAAAGGAGGGGTGCATGCGGGTCCCCTGCTCGGGTTTAAGTAAACTCCAGAGACCACCACCTCCCCAGGAGTATTTATTTGAATTATGCAGGGGGTGTCCGCACGGCACCCTGCACCCCGGGGACTACCACCTCCCCTGAACTTCTTTAATTAATGAATGTGTGGCCTCTTGGACCACCCTCAGCCCCGGTACTGCCACCTCCTTGGGGCTTTGCAAGTAAAAATGCAGGGGGCAACTGGAACCCCTGCAGCCCCTGGACCTGGCACCTCTTTGGGGCTTTTAACAAGTTGATGGTGGGGGCCCAGGGGCCATTACCTCCACAGGGTAAATTCAAAGAAAGGAGCTTGAGCCATTGATGGCCCTGGGGACCGCCACTCCACTGTTTGGTAAGGCTTGGCAGGAACTTTACCACTTCTGCAATACCATAGCAAACGCTGCTCCACTTTCAGCAAGCTAGAACATTAAAAATGCTCTCACTTGCTGAAGGTGGAGCAGAATTTATTTTGGACAGAGAGAGGGCCATATTCAGCAGCTAAAAATCGGCCCAGGAAGGGGGTACGCATCACTGGCCTCACCATTTAAAAAAGGGCTGGGACCAGAAGATGGGGTCCCTAGGGACCAAACAGCCCAAGGAACGAGGGGCCACATGAACCCCCTTCCTTAACAAGAAAAAAAACTGAAATTCGCAGCGGGCCCGCCCCCTTTCTCCCACACTCTACAAACACACCTCCTGGTGCACTGCTGGTGGGGTATAATGTCCCCTTGGCTGCCGAGGGTCCTGAGGAGCCAACAAGCCCTCCTGTTACTTCCAGTAATTTCCACACAGCGGGATTACTGAGTGGTCTTAGAGTACATGCCCCCTTTCTCCACCACTCTGCAAAGGCAACTCCTGGTGCACTGCTGGTGGGAGGATGAAGTCCCTGTGGCTGCTGAGGGTCCTTGGAGGCCAACTACCTCTTCTAGTACCTCCAGTATGTCCCACCCAGTGGGACTGCTGAGAGGTTGTCGGACGCCAAGACCCCTTTATCCACCACTCTGAAAAAACTTCTCCTGGTGCACAGCTGGTTGGTGGATGAACTCCCCTTGGATCCAGAGGCTCCTCAGAGGGCCAACTACCCCTCCTGTAACCTCCAGTAAGTTCCACAGATCGCAACTGCTGTGAGAACTTTGGAGGACACGCCACCTTTGTTCACCTACTAGTTAAAAAAACATAGAAATTCACTTAAAAAACTAAAGGTTTCAGGGATGCTATTGCTAGAAAATAGATTTTGAAAAACCATGTAAATTGACTAAAAAAACAAAGGTTACAGGTTCTTTATAGTTAGCAAATAGAATTTAGAAAACCTTAGAAATTCACCGAAAACCAAGGGGGTACAGGGACGTTATAGTTAGGCTCAGGTTTCACTCGATAACACCAGTGAATTCAGTAGTTATAGTTACCTGAGTAATAACTATAACTTACACCTTCACCATGCACTGATCTCCCTAATTACATAACTCAAGACATGGTCAGTGACATCTCTTATGTCATCACTGATGACACATCAAATGACATTACTGATTAAATCACTGATTACATCATCTAGTGTTTTCTGAAAGTTTATGAGTGTTAAACATATATACTAAGGTACCACAAATGTTTAATTAGTATACTTTGTGTACTACAAATTAGTGATACCATTTCTGACATATATTATGTAAGTGACTGTGTGTATCTCTGTGTGAGTGGATATGTGAGTGACTGGGTGTGTGAGTGGTTGAATGGGTGAATATGTGGATGTTTGAGTATCTGTATTGGTGAATAGGTGGGTGGGTGAGTATCTGTATAAAGGATTGCATGGCAGTGATGGTGACTGTATGGGTGAGTGAGTGGCTGCCCGATTAGGTGAATGGGTAAATGAGTGGCTGTGTGTGTGAGTAAATGGGTGTGTGAGTGACAATGTGGATGAGTAAGTGGGTGTGTGAGTGGTTCTATGGGTGTGTGAGTGGGTGAATGAGAGGTTGTGTAGGGGTGTAAGTGGGTGTGTGAGTAGTTATGTAGATGATCTTGTCATCAAAGTTTAATAATTTAGCATTGAATGTATCTTGCTATACATCCTTAACACTAAGAATCATTTTTAAAAGATCCACAATCACTGGATGATGTCATCAGTGATGTCATTTGAGATTTTATCAGTAATGTCACTGACCATGTAATAAATAATGTAATATGTGAGGTTACATTTTATATCCAAAATTTCACCTGTAACCTTTTAGAGTGAGTGTGTGAGTGAGTACATGAGTGTCTCAGTAGGTGTGTGAGTGAGTCATGAGTGTCCCAATAGGTATGTGAGTGTCTGAGTAGGTCTAGGAGTAGGAGCATACTTGTCTCACTGGGTGTGTGCGTAGGTGCATAAGTGTCAGAGTGGGTCTGTGGTTGGTTATGGGAATGTCTGAGTATGTGTGTTAAAGGGGGTGTGAGCGGGTCTGTGAGTGGGTGGGTTTGTAGGTCTCTGAGTGGGTGTGTGAGTGTCTGAGTGGGTATGTGAGTTGGTGTATCAGTGCCTGAGTGGATTTGTCAGTAGGTGTGCATATGCCGAAGTGTATAAGTGGGTGTATAAGTGTCTGTGTGTGTGTAAATAGGTATGTCAGTCACGGCCTCTTTAGCCAACAACAGTCCACAGTTTTGCACAAAATACCTACCCAAGAGGAGTACTTTCTATTGGATAATTACTAAGTTCTACCTCCTTGGGTAAATGTCCAGTACATATGGTACACTACAGCTGCATAATGGAGCAAGAGGATATGTCACCAGTGACCAGGTCATGCTCCCCATTAATACAAACAGCACATTTTCGTAATGGGAGCTCCCAACCCTTGCAGGGCAGCTCAGACTGACAGGCACAAAGTATCCTGGTACATTTCAAATACAAAAATGCAAAGCCGCACTTCCACGAAGCAACCTTTTGTTTATTTAATTTCAGAGAGACTGCAGCAGAGTAGTTCATTTCCTAAAGCGTTTTGGTTTGTGGCCTTGTTCACAGGTGAGTGGTTGCTCAATTAGACACCATGCTTTAAAGTACAACGAGCACGTGACTCCAGTAGCATACCATTCCCAGAATCCATCTAAAAAAGAATTTGTATGTTGACTAATAGCCTTTCAGTTTTTAGACGAAAGAATCTTTATAATATAATGTTGCCATGTGCATTTTGATTCATATACTGTTGAAAAAAAATAACACTCATGATTTATGTTGCTGTAGTGTTTTGTAACATATACAAAATTCATAAATTGCTAAAATAGAGGGATAAATCCCTCTCTCATCCCTTTCTCACCTCCGACTTGTAATTCCAGAGAAAATCCTTTGTTCATGCTCAGAGGCAGGCAGGTCATGCTCCCAATTAATCCAAACAGCAAATCTTTGTAATGGGAGCCACCAACCCTACAGGGTGGCCCAGACTGACAGGCACAATGTATCCTTGTACATTTCAAACACAAAAATGCTGAGCCACACTTCCATGAAACAACCTTTTGTTTATTTAATTTCGGAGAGACTGCAGCAGAGTAGTTCATTTAGTGACACGTTTCAGCTTGTGGCCTTGTTCACAGGTGAGTGGTTACTCAATTAGTCACTTTGCTTTTTAGTCCAACCAGCATGTGACTTCAGTAGCATACAGTTCCCAGAATCCATCTAAAAAGTATTTGTATGTTTCTTAATAGCCTTTCAATTTTTAGATGAAAAAATCTTTATAATATAATGTTGCCACATGCATTGTGATTCATATATTTTTGAAAAAACAACACTCATGATTTATGTTGCTGCAGTGTCTTGTAACACGGAAGGATTCATGAATTGCAAAAGAGAGGAATAAATCCCTCCCTCATCCCTTTCTCACCTCCGACTTAAAAGGTGAGAAAGGGATGAGAGAGGCTATTAAGCAACAGACAAATACTTTTTAGATGGATTCTCAAAATCCATAGGTCAATATAATTACTATTTGTGCAACAACATGACTATAGGAAATCCATCTCCTCTGAATGGTCATCCTAGATTTTAATCTTGTTCACAACATTTTTGATGACTTTAGAAGTCTCTGCACTTTACTCCTGCTAACCAAGATTAACGTGCCTGCCCCCCCCCCTTTAAACATGGTTATTTTGGCTTATTCTTGACTGGTACATTTAAATTGCTTAAGGATAGTGCAGAAAGTGCACCCAGGTCCATTACAGTGGCAGTTGAAATATGACTACAGGTCAATATTGTGCATCCGGACGGCTGCACTCTAAAACCTACAGTGCACCTGTCAACCACTTTTTGACAGATGTAGACCTCCCTTTTAAATATAAGAAGCCTCCAAACCTGGGTGCATGGTATTTAAATGTGGGACCAGTAGAAAATTAATTTTACCAAAGCCCTACAGTGACAAGGTCCTTTTTCCTAACATGCAGAGCTGACCAGTGGCAACTGGACTTGAACTGGACCGTGCTCTTAGCCTCTGCCTTTTATCCTGAGAGTCTCTAAGGGCTCTTATCTTGGGACCTGGTGACCTTAGAAGACTACTCCTGTGTTTTTGGATACAAGTGGAAAGATAGGATACTTTGAAATTCTTTTATTCCAGTACTTCACATCCTCAGTGGTACCACAGTGAAAAAGTATCCGACCAGCAGATCCAAAGCATGATATTAAATCTCAACTTTGTCCTGCACTGAGATCTCCTCACCTTAAAAAAAGAGATAAAGTCCCTTTCTGCATTGGGACTTGGAAGATGTTTCTATCAAAAAATGAAAAGCTCCAATATGTTTGCAGGTTCAATCTACTTCCGGTGTCCGACCTGCGGTTCCACAACGACGGCTACAGTTTCAGCCATGACCCTTCCAGAGAGGTTTCCAAACTCAACAAAGTATGTTTTTGAATTAGAACTTTCAAACTTTTTAGTGGGATCAATCCACTTGTTATATCTAGCCCGGCTCTATCACAGCTGGCTTCTAGGTGCATCTATGTCCTGGTCTACTGCAATCAGAGACTATCATTGGTGCATTGTACTTTTTGGGACTATTTCTACTTAAAACTTTAAAAAATCATATCTCTGGTTAATTTTATTGATTTTTTTGTTCCTGTCCCAGCTCCAGATTAGCACCACTACTTATTGTGCCAGATTGTCTTTTTGCTGCCTGCTATCTGCTCCACTAGGAGCCCTCAGGGCAAACCAGGACTCGTGCTCTTAATCTGAGACAGACTGCAGTGAAAGACCTTGGAAAGGTAGCTTTTGAGTCTTGTGGTTGGCAGATACCCACGAATGGGATGATAATTTCTGGGATTCTGGATAATCTTTTGAATCTACCTTGTTACCCAAAGCACAGACCAGACTTCTCCTGTAACTGCCAATGCAGGATCAAGTGGCCTCCATTCCAAGTGATTCCAAGTGATTCTCCACAACCAGCAGTTTCTGGTGACTAAGCACATCGATGAATCACCTCAGCATTGTTCCCAGGCATTGCAAGGGAAACATGAGACTGTAACTCTGACTGTCAAGAGCATTGTGGGCAGTAGTCCAGACTCTATAACGAGCTCTGTATTAACTATACAGAAAATAGTGGCTCAGCCTCATCGCAGCTATAGACCAGGAATATATCTGCTAGATTTATTGTTTATAACCTGGCCTCAGTGGATGCTACTATCTCGAAAGCCCCCTCTTAATAGATTAAATGGACAAAATGGAGTGAAAGGAGTCTCAAATGGTATAGCTGCATGCAAGAGAGTGCAATCAATTAAAGTGTTCCTCATCTCTTACTGCCATAGAAACAGGAGCAAAAATGTCTTGTGCACAGCAGTTTCAGTCACCAATCTCCTGAATTCTGTGCATGATGTTCCCACTGGCATTTCTGGCATGCCAACTATTTTGACTACTAACACTTTCAGTGACCTGGGGGAAATATGGTGGCAAATCAAAGTGATTTGAGACAGGAAATATTAAGAGTGACAGAGAAGTCTGAGATAGGGCACCTTTAGTTATCAATATGGCCACTGAAATGGATATAGCAGGGAGCATGAGCTCATTCACAGGTCCAGCAGATAATGAAATGAATACTGCTGTCCTCTCTGATGGATGATTGTGCAATATATTTGCCAAAATATTAATTAAATGTGTACATTGTTTGAAAAATATCTGAATACATGAGAGGACACCACTCTCAAAATTCATTTGTACTTAGGTAAATAATTGAAAAGCCACTTGTCATCTGTCTGCCACTCAAATCCTTCCAACAGAGCATGGGACTGTCAGCCAGGCTACCTGCATGACTCTCCTATACATTGGTGTCACGTGGGTGTGCCAAGGATGTGGCTGTGAGGAGAAGCCCATCATGTCCTGGGCCTTGATTCTGGCCCAGCGACAAAGGTCTTTCCAGCGATTGAGGCAGAACTTCCTCCTCTGGGTGTGGAAATCCACTGCAATGCAGATTTGGCAATGTTGAACCAGATTTGGGCCCACACTGAATGACCCAGCTGGGTACCCAGGCACACACAGAGCTGACACTATCTCCAATCCCTGATTGGTGAATGGGGGCTTTCTCAACAAGTCCCTCAGCCATGTTAAGGGTTAGATTAAGCAAAGGAAGCTCAGAAGGACCAAAACATTAGGAATGGGTGATAAATTCTGCTCAGCTGGCAGAGTTCACAGAGTTTTGCCCACTACGCATTCCGCTCGGAATGCCTAGCTCTTGCAAAAGTCCCCCAACCATCGCGTGTTGGAGTTTTTTCCTGCATGCAGCTCGCCAACATTAAGTTGGCAATCATGAGCAAGAATTTGTGACTCCTAACGTGATTTATTGGTGCTAAGATTACTCCCGGCGAGATTTTTCAATGCGGGCAATCGAGGCAGGTTGTGACCATTGAGAAAGCTGCCACTTGAGTAGAAAATCTACTGAAGCACCAGTAAGAAACAGCACCCCCACGCTCGCCACATGGTGCTGTTCGTGCTGATTTTACAGCTTTAAACAAGCTCCCAGAGCTAAACATCAGTGCAAGCATCGCAACGTGCCAAATTCCATCCGCTCAGGGAACTCCACGGAAACTTGCAGAGTTTTTAGGTAACTCTGCGGAATTCTGTAGAGTGAAATTTTATAAGTTCTACCCATCCCTAAACAAAATGGCTGACTTCCTCTTCCTGCATGTAATTGCTCGTTTGTTATGGTCGACAGATGGACTCCACCTTGAATGTGAAGTCTCTTGCCCTCATGCAGTACACATAGAAAGAAGAAAAACAAGGAGAAATAAAGATGTTTTCCCTCGTTACGCCTCACCTAGGGAAGTGTATGATTTTGACACATTCCAGGTTTACAAGTCCTTTTAAGTCTGGGAATGTGTCAAAAACCAAGGGAATTGCAAGGGGACACCCACTGCAATGCCCATGGAATGCCTCCCTTAGGCAGAATAAGGCAACACATTGATTTGCATTGCACTGCCTTACTCCATACTTTTGAAGCCACTCAAACCATGCAAAGTGGCTTTGCGTGGGTTCTTAAATCTGATTTAGAGGCTTGCATCACACATTTACCACTTTGCGTGGTGCAAATGTGACACAAGCCTATCATAAATATGCCCCTAAATGTCTAGTAATCTTGGTAGAGACACAAATTTACAATTCATATCACATTGGGGACACCATATGATCCAAAAGGCTGAGGGCCACATGTATCAAAGTATTTTGCATTCGCAAACAGTGCGAATTGCTAAATTTTACTGTGTGTGATTCCAAAATGGCCTTTCTGAATGTATGAAAGGCTTTGGGATTTGCAATTTAGGCAAATGCAATCTATAGCGATTATCTAAATTGCAACTGTAAATACAGAATTGTGATTTACGATTCCCTAATGCGCATGCAGGAAGCCTTTCCTAAATGTGAACTGTGCATTTAGGAATTGCTATTAGCATTGATTTTCATTTGATGGTAAACATTTTCAAATTAGAAAAATGCAAAAAAAGCATTTGCCAAAATGCCATTTAGCCCACACATGTCCCTAGGGCATGTGTGTGCCTTACATGTGCACCTTTTTTTGGGGAGGGGGGGCATTTCGGGGGGTCTTAACCCTCGTTTTTGCATTACCTAATTTGCGATTACTAAATAGGTAATCATAATTTAGGTAATGCAGAAACATTTGCACCTTTGGGCCTTGAGGCACATAGGAATGAATGGAGTCGCAATTACAAATAGCAATTGCCAAATTGCGTTTGCGATTTTTAAGAAATCGCTATTAGGGAATCACTATTTCCTGTATGTTTTGTTACATCACATTCAGCCATTACCTATCTGCGATTCGGTAAAAATTGCTAATAGTTAATAGAACATTCTGAGTTTCATACATGTGGCCCTGGCTCGTTACACCTACAAAGAAATACAACCTCTTCACCTATCAAATAATTTGTACAGTAGTTCAAACTTTTGTTAATTTATGTTTAGATTACGGAAATGCAATCCTAAAAGGAATTCATAAGTTCACTGCCAACAAGAAGAGGTAAAATGTAGATATGTGTCCACTTGGGACCACTTCAGTTTTAGGACCCATGCTGTGGAATGGGACCCCCTTCTTGGGGTCTCACCCATTGTAAACACTGTGCTTATATGGTTTTGAGCTGTTTTGAGTTCATTTTTGAAAATAATGTGTGCTACTCTGCAGCTGGAGTATTAGGCTCTGTGCACTCGGCCCATAAAGACATGCATTTAAATTTGTGTGTAAACTAAGCGAGGGATCTATTTTCTGACTCAGCATGGCATCTGCGCACATGAAGCGCTATGACAGATGGGGCCAAACCTACAATTACTATAATTTGATTGGAAAACAAAAGGGACTGCAGCATCTAGTTTTGGATATATTGTAATGTGTAATTTGTTTTATTGATGTGTGGAACTGAGTAGCAATTATGACAACTGGACACTAATCTTCATTCAGTTCAGCTGCTACACATATTCAACTGGAACCAAGCCATACCCTGCTGATGAGCCCATAACCATGGTGAAACCGGCCGTGGGTTGCTTGTGTTCCGATTTAGGCAGGACCTGTTCTGGCAGTTCGAGCTGGACTGTTCCCATGAGGAGCAGGGTCAAGACTGATTTGCATATGGTTGCCCTGAGATGGCATGGTGAGCACAAGAAGGATGGGTTAGGATGTTACCCTGATTGCTTGCCAGTGGTTGGACAAATTGCAAGCATTCCTCCAATAACTTGTTGTGTATTTCATACATATATTTCACATCAATCACATAAACCAGGATTACAGGTGTTAAAACATCAATCTTTGGGGGAGAGGGGACATGTGCATATGCAGGATCACAAGAGGATGGAAGTGTGCACAGTGTAGGCATCACATGGACAAAGAATGAGCTACACCAAACAGGAGTGAAGATAAGACAGACTACATATTCAATAGAGTCACAAGACTCTCTGAAGACTTGGAAATGGTGGCGCCATCTTGAGAGATTAGAGTATAGTTTCATCATTGTTCAGCTCATTTTTGCAATCATGATATGTAGTTGTTGCAAGTGGGTTTTGATGTTTAGAAATTTCAATCCATGCAACTTGTTTTTACTTACAAATCGGCTATAGACTTTCATCGGAAAATTATTTCAGGACTACTTCATTAAGGATTATCAACTTATATTTTGCATGTTCGTTAGAACAAGGCGTCATCCTTTGGGATTCAAATTTTTTGTTTTCACTTTGTTAATGCAAGGAGTCATCCATCACCATTACAACCACATATTTTTCACTTAAGTTGGTTAACAGAAGGGGTCATCCATTATGAGTGCAAATCTTATTTTGCACTTTGTTAGTTTACAACTATTGCTAGTATAGTTAAATGCTCTCGTGCCCACAGCTCACAGAATGAAGACCCCTAAACAGAACAAGAGCTTGCCAGGAAGAAAAAGCTTGTCCAGTTTGGAAAAGTGGAAAATGTGGTAAAGGTAGAATCTCAATAGCTCTTACCTTCACCTTCCTCTAAAATAGCTTAAAGAATTTACCCACATAGTTCAAAGAGGAGGCTCCAGTCATCACGGGAGGCTTAAATGTATTTTGAGCGGGATGCAACTGGGTTGAAGTAACATGGCTCAGGAGGCGAGATGTGGTAAACATTTGGCGGTAGTTGCCAACTTGCAACTTTCCAAGAATGAACATTGGGTGTGAGACAAGAACAGGGCTTTGTCCTGTGAGTAATTCAAAGAGGTGGGGTGTGATGTAGATTATGTGCGTTTTCTTCAAAGTTAGTAGCAATTAATTAATAAACCCCTCTCAGGGACATTAAAGGGTGTTATAGCTGATCACCTGAAGAAGGGGAAAAACAGGACTTCTGCTGTGGGTACCTCAGGAGATGGCACTACAGGCTTTTGTTGGATGCACAGATGCTTTACCAGTGGTGGAAGGCCTCACAGTCTGAGGAAAGGAGGCATGTAGAGTGTGCTGCTATGGAGCACTTAAGGGTGCTGTTGATCACAAGGGCTCGTTGAGTCCATAAAAGTACCCTAATGCAAATGAGTTGTAAGCAGGAAAGACCTAGACTGTGAAAAGGCAGCAGGAATGCTCATTTGAAGCTCTGTCGGTAAGGACATCACAGAAGGATACCAATGGTAGCTGATTACTCCAGAAAAGGCTTAAAGCAACAAACCCCATTAAACGTGGCTCAATGAGGTCTGAAATATCACAATCAGATGGCATGACTCATGAACAGTGTCCGCTGAGCCACAGCAGATTGCACCATGAAGGGGAGCCGGTTCGGTGTTCTCTGCTGGGGACCTCAATGCATGCCTGATGTATTTGCAACCTTGTCCCTTTCATCAGGTTTGGGACCCATCTACCAATCACCTCCACCCCAGGACTCCCTGGGGCTGTCTTGTTTGGCCCAGGGAGGTGGAGGGCACCCCGGGAACCACCATTCTGGAAAACTAAATCTTTCTTATCCAACTTACACTTACCAAGTCCTGGGGACATGGAAGATATATGTATCCACAAGGACCTGAAAATGATGCTTGGTCAAAGAAAGAAAATGTGTTCCAGGAGGGCAGTGGTGCCCACGCTGAGAACATGGTCAGCATGCTGTATCAAAGGTTTGAAACCACTAGGAAGAGAAAGCCAGTATGTACCGCGCTCTCCCTGGCCACATCAAAAAGAATGGCTTCATAATGAAGGAGCGCCCCATGAGCATTTGGAGCAGTTATGTGACGTTGCAACGCATGCCATTACCCCCCATGTCATTGCAATGCCAAACTTTACCCCGACTTGCTGTCGTGGGAGCGCTGGAAGTTGGAATAGATTACTTTTCTGTTCTATTCCAACTCCAGTGTGCGCAACACTAGGGAAGGTGTTGTATTTAAATCCAACACCTTCTACCCACTGCTAAACACTCTTTGCAACGGCATGCAGGGTAAATGCATGCATTGTAACGGTTGCGGTGTAAGGGCTGTTTCCCATCTGGAGCAGACCTAGAGATGTGTATTGCTCTGCAGTGTCCTTGAAAAGGCTAGGGCACCCGCGAAGTGTTGTGTTTGGTTCTGGGAGCAGTCTGGACTCACAGTGAGTCTCTCCACAAGTCCCTATGTGGAGGGTGAAAAGATCCATGTTAAGTCTCTCTAAAGAGAGAATTATTGAGCACAGGACAAAAAGGTTGAATTGTGAATCCAGTCCTAGTGCTGAGCTTATGCATCACCCTGTCAGTGAGGGGCCCTTTTTATTGTGTGTTATGAGTGGTTCCTTGGCAATCTTATGTGAAGTAAGAGATATTCGTGATTGCTGAAGTGTTCATTCTTCATGCTGAAAATTGAGTCGAAGTGAATGGGTCTGCATTTTTTAAAGTGAATAACACATTTTGTTTCTGGCTAGGAAGGCTAAATAAAGGCTATTGTTTTGTATTGATATAGGAGTCATTGACAGGGGATTTATGTCTAACGTTTTTATTGTGAACACCTTGATAAAGTCACCATGCCTTTATCTAGGAAAAGGTTGAACAGTATAGTTATATGTAGTTCTCAATGTCCTAGTCCCCAGGGTTGGAAGCTGCATTTATCAAACCAAATATCATCAACACCACTTATTCTGAGTTTAATCTGCAGATTCTGGTGTCCCGTTCCTATCAGGCTTTTTTCCCATTAAATTCCTGCAGGTTCACCTGCTGGAATGTAATGGGGTTGCATATTTTACCACTACCGATATTTGCCACAAGCAATCAAATCTGCACAATTCTGAATTCCAATCCCTGCCTAACATGTTTTTAGAATTTACACAGACACCCCTAGAGGCTGCAGGGGTTTTGCTATTTGGTATGCTGGTGAACAAATTGCTCAAGGTGCTTTAGAAGTAAATGGTCTAGTCTGTATTTACAAGTTAGTTTCCAATGTAGCCTCTTTTTAGTATACGTGATTTGCACTCCTCATGTTTGAGAAATCCGTTTAGGAGGGATTTCTATTTGTATTTTTACCTGCCATTTCTGTAAATATTTGTCTTTTTATGAGTAGTATTTAGTTGACTGCATATTAAAGTACTTATTTTGCCTATTAAAATAAAAACCTTTCCTCTGATATTGTGAGAGTAAAGTCCTCAATCAAGATCCTGGTCCCCAGTTTGAGGATCCACAGTATGGGGGCCCAGAGCAACAGAACCCACAAATGTTTTCACCATTTCAGCAAGATGCAGCAAAAGAACTTGAGAAAGATCCTTTAATGTCCCACTTGTTGAGTTCGCACCCCCTTATGCGCAGAGTGCTACAGCACCTCCGCAACCTTTAGTTGTGCAACCTCCGGTTATTGTGCCTCAGGTTCTTCCACAGCCGCCAGCTCCTCTTCAGTTGGCTCCTACTCCTATGGCGCAGCCCCCTCAAGGGCCGCCGACTTTGCTACCTGCTCCATCTGTACTTCCTACGAATTTGTCTACTACATCGACTGCCTCTTCTAGTGTTCTTCCTGATACTGCCTCTGCGTCTGCATCTGCGTCTGCCTTGCCTCCCTCTGGTTTTCCTCCTGTTCTTTCGTCAACTTCTCCTTCTGTCCAACAGAGAATGACTGATACTGTTGCTAGCCTTATATTTCCTCTCTTTGGGTCATCTGGCGTGACCCCTAATTCGGATCGTAAGCAGTCGCGTAGTCAACTGCCTGATTCTCGAGAGAGAGAAACGTTTGACCATATGGCGCGTAAATGGGTTACTTACCCTTTAAGATATGATGTGGAGTCTGTTATGGATGTCTTCCGTCAATGGGAAGCACCGAAACAAAGATGCGTTTTCGAGAAAATGTGTGCTTTCCTTTGTGAGGAATTGGAGGATAATGATTTGGAAACAAATCCGCCTGATTTGTGCCGTGTACGGTTTGAGTTTTCAAAGGGCACGATTGTGGGTTCTGATGTCGAGAAAGCAGTTGCGATGTTGTTGTCCTTTGGGAATAAGGATGCTTCTCAGTCACTGTTTGAAAATGACTCCTCTGTTAGAAAAAAAGTGAGACAGTACCCAATGAGAGAAGTCCCTCCGGTATGGAAGGACGCCGTTGCGGCTGATGCCGCTAATCAAATTGATGCTGTTCCAGCTCATTTTCAGCGTGTTTGGGTACATGTTCCTTGGAAGCGAGCTGAAGTTTTAGCCCTTAAGCAGACTTTGCCTGACCCCTGTAAAAACCCTGCAGGGTATTATAAGGAATTATCACAGACTGCAGACTCATGCATTATGAATTTAGCCGACATAGACATGTTATTTGGGAATGTTGTTCCACAGCCTTTGTGGGGATTGATTCGCCATACAGATCATGCGCAAGAGTTAGGTGACTCATGGGCTAATATTAGTGCTGCAAATGATAGACAAGTTGGTGGTGCCAAGCCTGAGCCTTTGGTAGCAGAACTTCCTGCCAGGATCATTACTTACATGAAGACTTTAATGCCTGCGATGCGTGTGAATTGGGATAAATTGTCTGCGTGTAAGCAGAAGAAAGATGAAACAGTGTCTGATTTCTTCACCAGGTTTGAGGAAACGTTTATCGACCACAGTGGTCAAGATATGAGTACAGAAGGTGGTCAATGGTTGTTCGTTGACAAGTTTGTGCACAATTTGCTTCCCGAGCTGTGCAAGAAATTGAAAGATTCAGAGAGTTCTTGGGCCGTTTCCTCTTCAGCACAAATATTGGCTACTGCACAGTACTACGAAAATAGGAATAAAGATGAGAAGGATAGAGCAGACAAGAAAACAAAAGAATTAAAGATGAAGGTTCTTTTACAACAGGCGTATCCGCCACGTGGTGGTCAGAGTAACTATCAGCAACCTCAACAGTTTCAGAGAAACTCGCAAAGGTTCGAGTTTTCTCAACCACGTGTTCCTGTAGGTCCCAATCAGTGTTCATATTGTAAAGAAGAGGGTCATTTCAAGTATAGTTGTCCTATTTTGTTACAGCGTACAAATGGTGCTTCTGGCGCAAGAGGTCGAGGTGTTCAACAAGCTCCTAGAGGTAGAGGACGTGGAAGTCTCCCCCGGAACGCGCGTTCCCTTCCGTCTCAGAATTCAATGAATAGTTTTGACCAGCAAAATAGTGCGTCTGGTAGGACGGCTCAGTACTATGCTGACGACTACTATGCGGAAGATGAGAATATGGAAGGTAATGATTGCTAGGACAGCCATAGACAAAGAGAGGGAGTTGTTTCAGTTCCAGTAGATCAGAGTGGACCTTATGTTGAGGTGATTACATCAGGTGTGTCAGAACCTTTTCTGTTGGATACTGGTGCTACAAAGAGTTCTATTATGTACTCAAAACTCCCTGGCGCACCTTTGTCTGGCAAGATGAATGTTTCAGTAGGTTTTTCTGGCGCCCCGGTTAGGAACCCGATTTCTAGTCCTATGTCCCTTTCTGTTGGACGTTGTGAATTGGAAGCACCTCTTATTCTGACGACAGGTTGTGGTGAAAACTTGTTAGGATTGGATTTGTTGAAAAGATTGTATGCAACATTATATTGTTCTCCCTCGGGAGTACAACTTACACTGGGTAGGAAAGTGATCTCTCCAATGTATTTGTCGAAGGATAAACTTCCGACCGAATTGTCGTTTCTTCCTGATATTCTTTGGGCTACTGGTCCTAATGATGTGGGTCTTTTGGAAATACCGCCATATGTTGTGACTTTGAAAGCCAATGTTAAATTGCCACGCATTCCCCAATACAAGATCTCTAGTGAAGGTATAAAGGCGTTGCTAGCGATCATTTATGATTTGATTGAAAAAGATGTAATTGAAGAGACAAGAGGCAACGTTTGTAATAGTCCTGTTCTGCCTGTTTTGAAACGTACTGACCCTTCTCAGCCACCTGTTTACAGGTTCGTGATTGATCGTAGAGAGGTCAATAAAATAGTTGTGCCACAGTTTCCAGTTGTTCCTGATATCACTGCCCTATTGACTATAATTCCAGCTTCCGCCACCTGGTTCTCAGTGATTGACTTGAAGAATGCTTTCTTCAGCATCCCGATTGCCGAGGAGAGCAGGGATATTTTTGGCTTCAGTTTAGGAGGCCGAAGTTTCCGCTTCAAACGCGCTCCTCAAGGCTTCTGTGAAAGTCCATCAATATATAGTCAGGCTTTAAAAACACATAAGGCAATTGACAAGGGTGGTTGAATCCACGGTATTTGAAACCGCCGGTGCCCTTAGTAATTTGACTGCTGAGCTCCATTCGGATCGCCTTATGACTCTTCAGAACAGGGTCGCATTAGACGTCATACTTGCAGACCGAGGTGGGGTATGTAAAGTGATCCAATCAAGTTGCTGTGTTTTCATTCCAGATAACGCTCCGACAGTTTACCAGGCCATTTCCAAACTGCATAAGATCTCCGAATCTATTCACGTGGATAAAGGAGATTGGTCATTGATGGGGTGGTTCTGGGAACTGATATCCGCCTGGGGATGGAAGATTCTGATAGTCACGGGGATGATCTTAGCCATTCTTTTCCTGTCCTGTCTGTGTGTACAGTGTGCTCCTGCAATATGTGGCCTCTGTGCTACATCGTGTGTAAGGAAACCTGTATCAAAAGACGAGCTAAGTAATAGGATGATGCTACAGCAACATCTCAACGACTTTATGAATATAGACCTGGACTCAGATTAGCATGAGTATAGGTTATTGCCTATGTAAGGGCAAAAGGAGGGTCTGTGGTACTGAAAATTCTGGACCCGTGTTATAAACATCGTCGTATCATAATGATTTTGGTATCAGCAGACCGTGAATGACTAGAATACTATGCACAAGCATTTTCGTCATATTCGGGTGACAAAATCACCCTGAAATCAGAGTTTCCGTCCTGAACCCTCGGGTTCCCTTTGAACGGTAGCCATTTTGTGATTGCCCTCACATAGACCAATGACTAAGGCCAAAAACGAGTCTGAAGGACACGTACACCTTTGCTGACTCCTCTGTGACCTGGGCAAGCTGAGTCCACTGCCTGAAGCCAAACCTGTTCGGCCAGTTCCTTTCCCAGTGGCCGAATGAGATTAGTATCAAGGCACAACATATCATAAAACCTTTCATCACATCCAAACCATGCCTAATCTTACACACACCTGTCCCTGTTTCTTTCTTTATGACTTGCTTTACGAGGAGGAGGTGCCCGTTTTTATTGGGGGTCCGTCGATATCTGACTGAGCCTTGTTGGGTAATTGATTGAGGGCTGAACAAACTGAAATATGGGCTTGTCATCATGACTCTGCTTTTTCTCTGTAGTGAAAATATGTGAATGGTCAACTGTAAAATAAGGAATGTTTGCCTAAAGCATAATATTTTGTATAAAAGGAGAAGGCTGGCTTGTAAGGGAGCAGTCTCCTGAGAATATACACCGTGTTGTACTTCTAGGATACCTGTTACTGGCTGCAGCCAATAAATACGATCTTTGACTTCACCAAGAAGACTCTGTGTTTCTGTAGTCTGAAACAGGAAGGACTCGAATTCTTAGGGTGTGTTCCCTGGCACCGCTGGGTTCTGAAAAACCCAGTACTTCATCAGCGCCCCAAATAGCAGGAAGTGACAAGCCAAAGAGCAAACTCTTTCATAAGGGCTACAAATGCCATGAGTTCCCCATATCTAAAAACATTGCCCTGTTGTATGTACCCATTTTGAACCCATAAATTCAATACACTCCAACTGCCTATATCAGGAAACACTGCGAGGATCTGTATCGGTAATTCAGGTGTGTATGGGACAGGTGTTTGTAAGCACTGCGACAACATTTCCTAAGCACATCTAATAGTTCACTCCATGCCCTATTTTTATGTCTAGGATTGTGTAGTAAGAGGGTCATCATTTGCAATATTTCCTTATCTCCCCCCTCCTCCTCCTCTTCAATCGTTCCCGAAGCCGCTCATCTGGTAAAAAAACACTTCATCTGAGCCACAAAGAGTACCACCAAAAATCGGATGCGGCAAATCCACCACTGTCTCTGGGGCAGTGTAGTCTGGCCTTGCCATGCTGTGCCTTCCCTGCCCACTGAGTAGTGTGTCTATTTGGCAGAATCTCACCCTGGGCACCGGCACTGGCAGCGTGGCAAAGACATGTAATAATGTCTGCACGCCTATCCTGTTAGCTATTGCCACTCTTCAGCTACAGAAACCATGAGCCTGTTCCAGAATGCTATCCGGGTTTGGAATGGAATGCTGTCATAGCTAATCCCACTCTCCCCTCCAGCAGGTCTGCGCCTTCCCTGTGTTTTCAATCAGACCTCCAGGTATCAGATTGATATGTTTCTGACGTCACCCCATTACATTGTCGTCCCGGGAGGTGTCTGCCCTCTGGGGGTTCACCCAAAACAAGCTGAATTTTGGCCACAATATGCTATAATTTACAAAAAAGAAACCCATTGTAAATGTACAATGATATGTAATGAGTCGTAGCCCTAAATTGTATTCCTTTATAGCTAGAGCCCGGATGTGCTCTACTGCCACAGGGAAAAAGTAGGGGCAGCAGTGGGCACCCCTGTCTCGAGTCTTTTAACCATATAGCTGGCGATATCACGTGGCCTAGTTTAACCCTTGCAGCGTGCTCAGGATACAGAAGCTCTGTCCATCTACAAAATCCCAGTCCGAAGCCCAGTCTGTCGAAGACAGCATTCAAATACTTCCATACCAGGCTCTCAAATTACTTCTTCGATATAAACTGTCCTCACACGTGCGTCAGTCTGGACCTGTTGGCCCCTTGTAATATGGCCATAAGTCTACGCATGTTCAGGTCAGTATTTTTAACTGGAATAAACCTAGTTCGATCCAAGTGTATCAGGCGCCATGTGTAGGGCAACAAGTATTCTACTTAAGAGTTTGTAATCGACATTCAACATCAATAATGGCTGGTAAGAAGTCACATCTGACTGTATTTTTCCAGAACTCAACAGGTAGCACATCTAATCCAGGCACTTCACCTCTTGCCATTCCCTTGACTGCCACTTTGATTTCCTCTAGTTTTATTTCTTGCTCCAAATCATCTTCCTCCTCCTGTATGAGTCTCAACAATGGAAGCTCCTCCAAGTAACTCAACATGTCCTCTTTGCCCCCTTCCAGACTACTAGCATATGGTGTAGTGTAACACCAGCGAAATACTTCATTGTTCTCCCTTTGCTTCTGCACGGTGATGCCCTGGTCATTTTCTATGCCCAGGGTTTGGGATCTTCTTTGCGGTGGGCTTGCCAGCCAAGCCAATAATGTCCCTGCTTTCATCCTCTAATCTGGGGCGCATTTCATGCATTCTTTCTAATCAAAGCAGCGGAACTTTTCTCTAACCTCACATCTCTTATCTTAAAATAATAGTGAGGGTTTGCCAAACCTCGCACTACACTAAGATGTGGGTTATTTCAGTTTTAGAAAACGTGCTCTCCCCAACACTACATAGGATCTTCTCCAAGCGACATCTCCTAAAAACAGGCGATATCTCAATATCCCTGGCAAGAAAACAACGGGAGCAAGGCTTCCATCTGGATCCCTAGCTATTTTTAAAATTAGGCTCACACTGAGGACATCACCTTTGCCAATGCAATGTTGGAGTGTGCACACCTTCTTTCCAATCCCACACCAGTCGTGTCATGGCCCCCAGCCTGCTAAACGCTAAATGAAGCCCTAAGTCAGAAGGTAAAAGCTTTGACTGGGTTGCCTGGCTTGTTGTATCTGGCCTCTACTTCATTGCAGCTGCCTGAAATTCTGCTGTTCTCTTGTCAACTGTGGACTGTTCTTTTTTCAGTAGGACTCTATTTTTCATTCTCTATGCACAACGTTTGCATGATTCACATGGATATCTAAAAGGTATGGACATAATTTAAGGTTTGCATAAAGTACTAATTTTCCACCAAGCATTTGTGAACGTCCCAGACACAACAGCATTCAATAGCCTGGCCAGGTGCCAGACTTCTCATCTCAAAAGCACGTACATCACATCAGCACATTGCATTGTTTGTCAGACATTTCGATCAAAGAGATTGCATTTAGGCTCAGTAGATTTCTTTTTCACTGTAGAAAGCACAAAACTAGAAGTGTAAAGAGTGAATGTATGTGCTAAAATCATGTATTACATTTGTCCTCACCAGTTAGGTTTTGGCGCGACAAAAGCTGCCAGTGTCATAAAATAAAACATCGCGTGATGTCCCTGCACCTCGAATTTGCTATTTAAGCGTGGTTGTCGATTTAATAAACTCGACCAAATGATGTTCCATCCACTAACGACTTCCAGGCCTCTCATTCTACAAATCAATCTCTGTCTCCGTCAATAGTACACTGCGAGCTAAGTGCCTTTGATTCCTGACATCTCGCTGCAGAACGTGCGGCACTTGACCCGCCGCCTCGTGCCCCCGTGCCCGGGCCTGCGTCCACGCTCATCAGCCTCCATGCGCTGATCTCGATGCGCCAATGAAAGGAGGCTTCAGATTTCCCGGACAGGTCCATAGGGTCCTGGTCAATAGCACTCAAATTGTTGGAGAATAGCTCTTTCTAACTGTGAAATACACCTTTCTGCTAATGGGATACGGCCCAATGGAAGGAGCGGGCAGTCTGATGAGGAGGTTGAAGGATTCTGCGCCGTCGTCGCGGGTTCAGGCCTTATATTCGTATAAATATTTATCACCCGTCTGTAATACTTCATCTTTCACTATTCGTACCAACTCTGTAAAGATACCTTTACTATTTACATAATTAATCATATTACAATACAGAACTAACGCTAATCCCCCATTACTGTTGTATGACTCTTCTATGCAAGAGAACCTTATTTAGAATGAGAAACTATGGGGTACAGGCCCCTATCACCACCACAGTGTCACTTTTACTGACGTTGTGGTGGTGATAGGGGCTTAGCCTTAGTTACAAGGCCGTGTTAAGCCGCTTAGCGTGGCTTAACGCTGCCTTGTAAATAAGGCCCCCTTACACGCTATGGTTAGCGTGAAACGGGTGGGTAGTGGGTATTGCGGTGGGCGTTCCAAAGTAGCACCTTCTGTATTTGACGCTGTCCCCTTTCTACAAGGATGGTGTACATAGCAGGCAACGCCAAAATTAAGACCAGGAAAATCCTGGTCTTAAATTGGAAAAATGGGGAGAAATGCATTATTTCTTCTCGTTTTTGCTTTTTCCATGTGTGCTGCCTTGCAGAGTAATATGAATTTTGCTTTGCATTTTGGTTCAACACTGCAAGAAATTGAATTAATATTTGGGGTGGATGACTATGTACCTCAATGAATAATCACAGTCCTTGTCAGGGTGAACACTCAAAGCCACTGAATTATCCTGAGCTAATCCCCTGACAACTATGGCACAGAGCAGACAATCTTAACTTAAGGCAATATTGGGGGGCGCTAGTGATCCTGAAGCAAGTTTGCCGCACTTTAGTGCAGCTCTGCCAGCCAGGCAACCACTATCCGCTAAATATCCACCCATCCAACAGTCTTTTTTCTCAAAATAGAAGCCCTTGTGCGTTGTGAAATCCTGGATGCAGACAGCGGCCTAAAATCGGACAGTTGAGGTGGCAAAGTGCGGGCAGACTGTAAAGGACGAGAGGCTCTGTTAGGCCCAAGCCGCTGGCAGACACGTTGGAAGTAGGCTGTGTGGTCCCTGGCTGCCTCTGGGTCGCTGCCTAGACAACAACAGCCTGTGATTGCTGTGGCCCGACCGCCAGCGGATTGTGTGTGCCTGACCTGGCCTGGGGATGCCCAGCTCTGCTGTATGAGTCACGACTGAGGCAGAAGCGCGGCCTGCGAGTGTCGTGCGCGGCCTGGCCAACGCAGAGAGCATGCGCAGTGGCGGCAGTGGTGGAGCTCGTCTGCGCGAGCCAGGCGGTGCGTACCGTAGGGCCAAGGCTGACCCAGCAGCGAGCTCCGGAGTTGTGAAGGCTCAGAGCATGGAGGGAGACGGATCGGTGGCCACTGACTGGAGGTACGTGGCGCCGGGAGGCTGACTGGGCTGCCGGAGCGTGGCCTCTGGGATTGCCACAGCCGGTCTGGGGCCCGGAGCTGCTGGTGAGGGTCCTGTGCCCGCGGGGGATGCCAATAAAGACCTGACTGACATAGAGAGGCCTGAGCTGGCAAAATCGAGGTCGGACTGTGCATAGCCAGTAGGCCGGGTCTGATAAAGGAGCTCTGCTGTGGCTTGGCGCAATCTGATCGTGTGCCATGGAGAACGCCCCACGGAGTGGTGCACGGACACATTGGATCTGAGACATTAATTGAAGGCTTCCTGTCTCTGTGGGGAGAGAGGTCCCTACTGCAAGCATTGCGGTCACACAGTGAAAGTGCTGCGGAGATGAGTCCAGTGGGCCTGCGGCTGAGGAGACTGTCTGCTACACGCTGCAGGGGGATCCCTGTTCGGCCACAAAAGTAGAAGTAGCAAAGACGCAGCTGAGATCTAGGGCGACAACCGACTGATGCCACATTAAGTGGGCTGAGCAGCAGACTGTGTTAACAACAAGTGGAGACAAGGGGGGGCTTTTTACAGGTCCAGCATACATGTCCTGATACTAATAACAAAGAAAGGAGTATGCAGTTCCTACAGAGATTAAAAGTGGCTGTAAGTAAAAGTGCATCAGAGTGGCTTATCCAATGGGGGAATGGGGAATTCCTCCTTTCGGATAGAGTGCCCTCACACACCCAGCCCGCTGGGTGTCATGCTTCATCATTGGGCATGCTCCTCATCGGGTCGGCGGTGCAATACCCGACGGGCACCCTCAGTGGGGGCTCTTTGGTGGAGATCTTTTTATCCTTGCCGTATGGTGAGTGTGTGTGAGGGGCCCTAAAGTGTAGAAGTGTAATGTTGTGTAGTGGTTACTAATAAGGACCAAGTGAGATAAAACAGGGTAAAGGGGTCAGGGCCACTAATTTAATAATCCTGCCTCCCACCCTGATTAAAAGAAAGTGCTGGTGACTGTCTACAGTGATGTTATAGGCAGTTGTGTACTATCTGTTAAAACGACATGTGGCGCGTGCTTATGGAGAAGGTAGAAGACATGGCCACAAACTTGCGGTCAAAGTTAAGCGTAGAGATGCGCAGAACGCTACCACAAAGATAACTGATGAGTCTGGGACCGATTATTATGACTCCAGGGCAATTCTAGCACAATTCCAGGGGTTTTATACAGATCTATACACTACTCTGGGTGGTGCGGGTCCTACTGAACTGTATGATTAGCTGACAGATTTATCACTGGCCTGGTTATCTCATGGACAAAGGGACTATCTGTGTCAACCATTCGAAGCGTCTGATGTACGAGAAGCAATTAAAGCTCTCCCGAATAAGAAGGCACCGGGTCCTGATGGGCTCACGAGTGAGTTTTACAAGGAGTATGCAGATAAGCTCATACCGCATATGCTAGATATGTATGAGGAGGCTTGCAAATCGGGTATACTACCACTGTCGCTCAGGGAAGCTCTGCTAATCACACTCCTGAAGAATAATAAAACACCATTTAAATGTGAATCATATTGGCCGCTTTTGCTCATCAATACTGATGCCAAGATGCTAGCAACCAGACTCCAACCGCTGATGCCGAACTTGGTCCTACTGGACCAATCTCGGTTCATACCAGAGAGATCCACTTCGCACAATATACGCACGATTTTTGCTTTGTATAATTTGCTGAACCCAGACCTACAGGCCATTGCGGTTTTGTTGGATGCAGCAAAAGTATTCGACTCCATCGAGTGGAGTTAAATGTTTCGCATCTTAGGCTGGGGATACCTGAATACTTCTGTAAGCTGGTGCGACTATTATACACTGCACCCATGGCGCAGATCCAAATAGAGGGACTCGCATCTGAGCCAGTTCGGATTTGCAGAGGGACATGGCAAGGGCGCCTGCTCTCGCCACTCCTTTTCTCACTAATGCTCGAGCCGCTTCCCTTTGTTGTACGGCAATGACACTGTGAATCAGTACTGAGATTTGCTCATAGGCCCGTTGGCATATCATTATATGCTGACGATATGGTGCTTTATGTACGGGAACTGCAAAGATACCTATCCCCAATATTAAGAGAATACATCCGGTTTGGGCGAATCTCAGGACTGGAGCAAATCGATAATAGTACCCCTAATGACCTGCACTGAGCCTCATACACTGGAGTTTCCCCTTCAATGGTCAGCTAATCCGGTTAAATACCTAGGAGAATGGATTCACTGAGACTCCGGCATTGTGATTAGAGAAAATTATGGTGCGGCGTATGCTGTGTTAGAAAACCAGGTTGCCCGGTGGATAGGATTACCATTGTTGCTTGCAGACCATATAGCTCTGGTCAAGATGATTGTCTTACCAAAGTTCCTGTACTTGTTTAGTAATATCCCCATAAAGCTGACCAGACAGTTCTTTAAGAATGTACGCACTCAGCTGGTGAGGCTGGTGTGGGGCGGGAAGCAGCATGTGTGGCCTGGGATACGCTCGCTCTAGACCACAGACAGGGAGGTTTTAATGTGCCAGACTTACATCTATATTATTTATGTGCCCAGGCGCAATATGCACACTATTGGTATAACTCTCACGCATTCATACTGCACGTGGCGGTGGATGATGAGGATGCCCATCCGATCCTGCTGCGCAGCATTATATCACATATTAATAGGGGGACACCAAAATCTGAAATCAACACTATAGACTATACTATTGCAGCCTGGCAAACTATAGGGCAATCAGCAGCAAAGCTTCTGTTATACTCTCCCATGCTCCCATTAGCGCACCACGCTGCACTCTCGATACACAGGAAGCTGGGGCCATGCATTCTTTAACACTAGCGGGAATAGAGAAAATGCAGGATTTATATTATACAAACTATTTGGTAACCAGGCACAAAAAACAGGGGGGGGGGGGACTGGCGCTCTACAGACGTGTCAGGCTTTTTTATAACAAACAAACATTTAATGATGGTGCTCCAAAAGGGGAGAGAGGTTAGTTACCAATTTAACCTCATATACCCCACAATGAAGGGGGTATAACAAATACAAAATGATCCACCCAGAGCACACGTTAATAATTTCACTGTCCAATAATTATATTCAATTCTTGCAGCTTCGTTTTATTGATGGTATATCCACAGCTTGATGAAGTATGATGTCACAAACAGCAGCCGACCCGTGTTTCGACGTGCGGAGTTACGCACACATTACTTCTTCAGGGCTATAAACCCCCAACAATTATTTTTTGCACAATTACTAGAGTAATCGAAGCAATAAAAACAGAAGTATACAGGCCAACACCTGTAGATAAAACCCAGGTGTATGCTTCACGAGAAGATAAAAAGAAATTATCAATGAGTATAAAAAGGGAGAGCAAAACTAGCATCGCACCATTGGTTTAAGTGAGAAATAAAAGTACCAGGAGAGCCACAATCCCATGAACAAGGATTGAGGAAAAAAAGAATAACACCCTTATCCTTCAAGGAATCATAATAACCTGAGAGTTTCTTTTCATTAATCCCGACCAACGAGTCCACCTTCAAGACAACAGTCTAAAGAAAACCTGTGGGTATAAACTCAACCCGTTATCTGTTTCATGAAACAAGTGTAAATAAAGCCATAAATAGAAAAGAATATACAACAGAAAGCACATTCAGACTTAATGAATCAATATATGAAAATCTGGTTCTGGTAAGTATTCCAAGGTTAACTTTTTGAGCGTCACGTATCGTGTGCTCCACACACTATAATAAAGAGTAAATAATAATACCACTCAGAGTTATACGATAATACTCAGGAGCCAAAAGCAAACAAAACACTGAGTATTACTAAGTACCCAGGTTAATCAATAGGCTCACCTATATATATCCGGTGCAGTCGCATATAAATCAACACAGTGGTGCATCGGAATCAAACCGGTGTGACAAACGTACTTGTAAATGCCTGGGAAGATCACGAGTCCATGACCTGAAAATAAGAAACCAATGCAGCTACATTACACTAAAGGAAATCAATCATCCAAAAATATAGGTTCAGATATCCATAGTTTATTTGAGTAGACCATATGAAATGACCAGCAGCAATGGTAGAAGCTCCACAAAATTACCTGTATTGTTTTCAAGCCGTATCGTTTCTTAAGAGTAAAACAGTAAAGGCAAATACAGGGTGTGATAACTAAACACTCTATTCCTATATGTAACAAATTCTTTTGTAGTGTAAAACATACCAAAAGTTCAGTTTTACACTCAATTAAACATACCATGTTTAAGTTACATCATACATCCACCCGTGGGTATTTGAGTGGTCACCAGACAAACCCCAAGGAAAACATTTTTAGACTTGCGACTGCGCTTTAAGAGCGTTTTTTCATAATTTGCATCCCGCTAATAATTTCAAAAGAAAAAGTATTATAAGTACCGGAGCTGAATATGCTCCTTACCGTTTCTCACGTGGTTCCCCGTCCTGTATACAAATCCATCGGCGTGCACCATAAGAGCCATCGTGAAACAGGTTCAAGTACAACCCACCACACCATAAGTGCAAAAGTCACATGCCAAATATCACGGTAACCTGTCCGCCATCTTAGAATGGCTTTAATGCTAAATGTGTCATAAAGGAGACCGCCATCTAGAAAAATGCCAGAATACCTCTCATGTGATATGTGAAAATAATAATGTACATTATCACTTTGTCTCTTGATCGAATCAAAATCTACATAAACTATATGTACTAATCCCTAAGTAACATGTCGCTAGTGACCTTTACAAAATAAATCACAAAACAGATCTACTCACCATCTTAGAGCGGGAAACTTATAACGTGTACCCATACATAACGTAATATGGTTCTCATACTCAAGGATCCTCTACAGTTAAAATTGACACTGTTGAGGATATAGATACAAAGTATACATTGAAACAATAGTACATTTTAAAGATACTGTTCTCAAGTCAAAAACACCTCTACTTCTTCCCATAAATTATGTAAACACAGAATCAGATAATATCCACATGTTTCACCATAATAATAAGTTAAGAAGAGTGTTGAAGTAAGGACATGAAACGCCATAACAGTTTAGGGAATAGGGTAATAAAAGTCAGGGAAAAGAGAAAACATAACCCCCAAGAAGAAATTATGGTAGAGATAACGAAGAGGGAGTACCCACATATTCATAATAAAAGGCAACAACATTTCAATCATAATGTTTTTTAGCAAATACTCATAATCCTATTGAACATCATCCTAATCCCAATGAGCATTATCATCTATCGTTTCTTTTCAGAGCAATCTCCAGAATACATAACAGCAATCAATATAAATCCATCCAATGGTTAACAAGACATGATATTAAAGAGTCAATCATATTAACAGTAAGCAGATCTAGTATATGGGTATTCATGATGATCCTTCTGCTTAGATCAATATTAAGCAGTCATTTCCCATTTAAATCTGATAACCTATTTAATTAACCTTAAATAATCTTTATTCAAATAAGAGTCACACTACAGAGATGGGCAGGTAAAATCATTGTCCCAAAAAATACTGTAGTTCACTGTCCACGTTCAGGCCAAGGTCAACTGCCGTCAATTTCATGATGCACATTACTTCTCTATGCCTTAGTTCTAATTCTCTGTTACCTCCACGTGGATCACAAGTAACTTGGTCCATTCCATGAAAACTAAATTTGTGATTATATCGTTGGTTCTCATTTTGCAATATATGCGAGACAATCGGGTATCTAGTGCCTCCATTCTTGAGTGCTCTAAAGTGCTCAGCAAATCTTTCTCAAAAACATCTACTTGTACTGCCAACGTAGATTTTCTTGCATGTACATCTAATAACATAAATCACATACTTAGTCTCACAATTGATAAACATTCGTATTATGTATTCTCCACAATCATTATAATCTAAACTAGTGATATTATCCACTGCCCATCTACATGTACTGCATCTCCAGCATTTATGGAAACCCTTCAAATTTTCACTCAACCAGTTCCTTTTTGTCTCTGATCTAGGATAGCTTGGGCTGACTATATGAGCAAGTGTCACACCTTTTCTAAATGTTAAGCTAGGTGAGTTGGTGATTTATGGCTGTAGCATTTTATCTGATCTTAAGATGTACAAGTGTTTATTAAGTGCCTTATACAGTTTGTTCTTTATGTACTGTAATTAGTGACCAATCTGATTTTGTTAATCTCTTGTGGGTTAGTCTTTTTGGGTCCTAGCTGTAATTTTTTTATCCTCTGTAATTTGTGCACCTTGCTCTCGGCCCTATCTACTACATTGTGATTATAACCCCTAGCAAGGAATCGGTTCTTAATATCACAGATAGTGTCCACAAATTCCTTTTGTTCTGAGCAGTTCCTACGGGCCCTCACCATTTCTCCGTAAGGGATAGAATTAATTTGGCATTTTGGGTGACAGCTTTCCGCATGAAGTAGTGCATTGCAACTCGTCACCTTACGATAAATTCTACTACAAATCTTATCCTCAACAGTATACAGCTCAACATCAAGAAAAACGATATGTTGTGTGTCATAATGAGTAGTAAATTTAAGATTATACCTCATTATTATTCAAATAAACAAAAAATCTTTCGAATTCTGCAACAGTACCAGTCCATAGCATTAAGCAGCCATCAATGAACCTGCCCCAATAGTAAATGTTGTTAACCCACTGTTCTCCTTTTGGGTCCCAGATTCGCTCCACCTCAAACCAACCCATAAATAGATTGGCAAAAGACAGGGTGAATCTGGAACCCATTGGAGTCCCGAACAACTGTCTATACCACTTGTTATCAAAGAGGAACACATTGTTCTCCAAGACCTGTCTCATCATAGTCAAAAGCATCTCAGTATGCTCAAAGTATTCTACAGGTCGTCTATTAAGAAAAGTCTTAATAGCCATAATCCCAAGGTCATGACTAATGTTAGTATACAATGAGATCACGTCCAGGGTCACCATAATCATCCCTGGCTCCCACATAACGTTTTTCATCATATTTAATACATGTTTCGTATCTTGTATACACAAAGGCAGATTATTAACACAGGGTCTCAGAAACGTATCAATGAACTGTGATAACCTCTCCGTCGGGCCCCCAATGCCAAAAAATATCGGTCTCCCAGGTGGTCGAATGGGGTTCTTATGGATCTTCGGTAAGGCGTATAAACAAGGAAATCTAGGATGACCAATAAGTAAGTACAGATATTCATCGTAACTGATTAAAAACCCTGTCATACCAGGCCTTAAGTTCTTTAATAATTTTAGTTATCAAATCACAAATAGGATTCCTGTCCAATCTCTCATAATATTTCCCATCATTCAATTGGGAATAGATTTCATCATTATAATCATTTCTATTCATTAATACAATATTCCCTCCTTTGTCTGCCATTCCTATGATCACATCCTTATTGTCTTTTAGTTTCAACCTTTAAGTTCTGTTCATAGAAATAATTCTATCTATTTCATGGTTCATCGCTTTATAGAAAACATCTATATTATTCCCAGATGTTAATTGGGGGTTCCATTTGGATTTAGTCTTTAAGCCACTATCAGTGCTCAAGTCTGTATTCAATTCCAAATCCTCAAGTAGTCTAGTCATAGTCAGTGGGTCATCTCATATTCTGTTAAGGAGAGCAAAAGCTTTGTGTTATAAACATCTTGTATCGTAAGATTGCTAAGCTTACGTGAACTCTCACAACGACTCGTCTGAATAGGTTTTGTTGTGAAATGTTTCTTTAATTTTAAGAATCTTACAAACTTGTATAAATCAATTTTAGTCATATACCAATCATTCGCTGTCACAGGACAAAATCCCAAATCTCTCTTCAAAATTGAGATCAGATCAGTAATAAGTACAACATTTGACAAATTAATCATATTGATTTCATTTAACCTGACTAGATGTGCCGGGATCTATTGGTTTTTCCAGGAGCGAGTCCTCATTCCTCGTTTTTCGTTTAGTGGTTTCTTTTCCCCTGACTCCTCACCTTGTCTTTGTATTCCTCCATCCCGACGTCTTCTTCCTGTTTCACTGATCCCCATTATTATGCCGCGGACCTCCTTTAACCCCTTCGCTGCGGTGGAAATTCCGCCGCAGTGCTGGGGGGTGCGGGAGGCAGCGCGGTGGCGCGGTACTCATGACGGAGCCACTCCGTCATGAGCCACGGTTGGGCTGTGCTCATGATGGAGTGGTTCCGTCATGACTCCACCCACGGCGCTAATCGCCCGCACAGGCGGGGAATTAGGGCCGCGTGGGCGGCGCGGCCGCCAACGGCCGCAGCATGACGGAACCACTCCGTCATGAGCACACGGCAACCGTGGCTCATGACGGCGTGGTTCCGTCATGAGCACGGAACGAGTTAAAAAACTATTCTCATTAGTGATGTTAGAGGGGCCCTCCCCAGGATCTTCACTTTCGCCACTCGAGATGTTACTCGATGAAGTACTAACTTCACTGGCTACTGCCAAACCGTCTCCTTGTTGAAAGGTCTTTGCTAACTAGATTGTCAAAACGCTTAGCAAAAGTAAAAATGCGTCCATTTTTATAATCAATCTCATCATGTTGAGCTTTCTGGCCTTCCTACGCTTAATATCTTCCTGTAGTTTAGTCAGAACATCTTCTAAGATGGCGTAATGTTTAGCAGTTGTTTCAGGTAAGTTCAGTAACTTGATCTCATCTTCCAAGATCTGAATTTCCTGTAGTAATTTCAAGACCTCGAGGAATACTGTTTAAGGAGAGATACTGTTTTAAAGATGCAGCATCCCACCACTTAGATAGTTTTGCTCTCTTAAGATTCTCTAAGCGAATACATTTGTCTCTTAATCCCTTTTCCTAGTACTCTTAGTAGTCCCAACAGCTGCACCTTTTGAACAACCAGCACTCAAGACTGACTTTAAGCTACAAACTACTTGGTAACCAAGCACAAAAAACTGGCCCTCTACAGACATGTCAGGCTTTTTTTAAACAAACAAACAAACAAACATTTAATGATGGTGCTCCGAAAGGGGAGAGAGGTTAGTTACCAATTTAACCTCATAATGCCCCACAATGAAGGGGGTATAACAAATACAAAATGATCCACCCTGAGCACATGTTAATAAAAATTTCACAGCCCAATAATTATATTCAACTCTTTACACTGGTTTCAGGAAACAGATACCGGGTTGTGTTTATACCCATAGGATTTCTTTAGTTTGTTGTCTTGAGGGTGGACTCATTAGTCGGCATTAATGAAAAGAAACTCTCAGGTTATTATGATTCCTTGAAGGATAAGGGTGTTATTCCTTTCTTTCCTCAATCCTTGTTCATGGGATTGTGGCTCCCTTGGTACTTTTATTTCTCACTTAAACCAATGTTGTGATGATAGTTTTGCTCTCCTTTTTTATACTCATTGATATTTTCTTTTTCTCCTCTTGTGAAGGACACACCTGGGTTTTATCTACGGGTGTTGACCTGTATACTTCTATTTTTACGTCTCTGATTACTCTAGTAATTCTGTAAAAAAATTGGGAGGTTTATAGCCTTGAAGATGTCATTTGTGCGTAACTTTGCACAACGAAACATGTGTTGGCTGTTGTTCTCGACATCAATACTTCATCAAGCTGTGGCTATACCATCAATAAAACTATCAAATTTTGGAATGACGCAGCAAGAATTGAATATAATTATTGGACTGAGAATAATTATTAACGTGTGCTCTGGGTGGATCATTTAGGATTTATATTCTAATGGCAAGTTCCTCATGACTGCGGAACTCCAGTATATACGAAATAAGACACCCCTGTTTATGTTCACCTTTAATAGGCTTTGGGCGGCAGTACACGTATTGTATCACCCCTTCCCAGATGATCCACCGACACTACAGTCATTACAGACACTGCTGGTCAGCCCCACAAGACACCAACTAGTCACCAAGCTTTATAGAGCGGTAAGGGATGAGTGAATAGTTGACACACCTGGTAGCCTGGTGCGCTGGAATGAGAAGCTGCAACCACAGCTTACACAGAAAGACTGGGAGATCAGCTGCTGTATCAAAGAGAAACTGACGCTGAATAGCAACCTACGCATCATTCACTTTAGATATATCCACCAGGTATACTATACACCAGTCAGGCTTCACAAATATGGTCAAAGAGACATTGACACCTGTAAACATTGTGGCGTACATGGAGCAGATTTTCAGCATTTGGTGTGGGAGTGTCACCGAGTACATGCCTTATGGGTGGAGGTGGTTAACAGATTGCAGACTATGATCAGTGCTGAGCTGCAATGTAATCCACATAGGTGTCTTCTGGGTATCACACCTTCACTAAAGGGTGTGTTATACCTGGCACCTTGGCGTGAGTTTCCCTTCCACTTTTTGCTGATGTGCCTCATTGTGTTTTGTTGGTGTTAGCTGCTCAGGGCACTGTGCCACTGCTAATCAGTGCCACAGTGCAAGTGCTCCCTTTGTAAAGTGTATACATTGATTGGTGTCCATGATTGGCTTATTTGGTTTACTGTCAGCCCCTAGTAGAGTGCACCAGGAGTGCCAGGGCTTGTAAATACAAATGCCGCTTGTGGGCTTGCAGCACTGGTTGTGCCACGCACAGAAGCGGCCTAGTAAAATGTGTCTAGGATCTGCCACTGCAGAACCTGCGCGCAGTCTGGTACTGTCGCGCTGACTGCGCAAGTGCACCCACTTGCCAGTCCCTAAACCTTCCCTTAACTACATATTAGTCACCCCTCTGGTAGGCCCAAGGGCAGGGTGCATTGTAGGCATAAGGTAGGACAGGCCCTGATGTGTGTGGCATGTCTTAATAGTGAATTACAGCCATTTTCGTTTTTCACTATTGAAGGCTACCTGCTCTCCATAGGCCAGAATGGGCTACTGGAATTACTACACCCTGTAATCCCAGTGGACTCATAGAGCATGGTAGGAAGTTATGTTTAGTATGCCTGAACTCAGAATAATAAAATACTTCTTTTAGTAACGTTTATTTTAATATCCTGCGTTTGTAAATACTACTTTTAGAAAGTTAGTATTTACTGACCTGGCCATTTCAGTCCACCTCTGCTGTGTGTGTGTGTGTTCTGCCTAGCAACAGTAAGGAGCAGGGTTGGGGAATCCCCAGAGACAGGCTGGCTGCCAGGTGGTGGGTAGAGAGATTACACCAGGATGGGTGGGAGGAGTCCACCCTTGACTCTGAATAGACCTGTGCTCTGACAGCACAAAGCCGGCTCCGCCCCCTGTGGAGCGGCTGATGTCTCTGCCCTGCTGCTGAAAGGAAAAGAGCAGAGTCACCAAAACAAAGTGCTCAAAAACTAGACTGAGCCAGGCCCAGGCCCCCTGGCGCTAAAGAACAAAAGAATCGCACTATAAAAGTAGGAGCCTGGCTCCTAAGAAATCAGATCCTGTTTACGCAACGACGAACCTCTGCCTGAAGGAGAAGGACCTGGAGAAGCTGAAGGAGGAATACTGTCTCTCTGCCTGAAGAGACTGGCCTGCAGTGGGTGCCTGTCTGCTGGAAGGAGAGGAAAAGACTGAAGGAAAAGACTTTGAATCAACTTGTGCTGAACAATCTCCAAGGGCTTGCTTGTGAACTTGCCCCCTGATCTGCGCCCCAGGAACAGTGGGCGCAACCTACCCCCAGAAGAGGAGAAGTAGCTGGACGCAATTCCGTGACGCTGATCCCCAGAGAACCTGTGTGCCTCTCCCCCTTTCTCCACACCGCGACATCTGCCACCTGGGACTACCACGAGCACCGCAAGGACCTGCCTCCCTGGTCCAAGCACCGCAAGTACCAGCCCCTCCGAGCCATAGCTCGCAACGCGGAGAAAGGCACCTGAAGGCCTGCGCACCGAGCCCTGGCGACCCTGTGCCGTCAAGATCACCGCGAGGCCCTGTGCACACTTGTGATCCCCTGAAAAGCTGATCGCGCTGCAACAGCGCTGTGGATTGCCCTGGAGCTGCTTCCCCCTCCTCTGCCCTTGGTCGTGTGGCTGGGACCTTCTTCGGGTGCCCCACGAAGCACCGCCGCCCTCTGACTGCGAGGGACGACACCGCGACGTGAGACACCGCGCCGTGGAAACCCGAGGCCGCCGCCGTGACCAACCCCGTGAAAAGAAGGTATTTGTGACCATCGCGCGAAAAGTACGGTCCGTACTTCCATCTGAACTCATTGCGCTTTGAAAACGTACTGCCTTGCCTGGTAGTTCGAGTCGTACTGTTGCTTTGAAAACTACTGCCTTGCCTGGTAGTTCGAGTCGTACTGTTCGTACTTCCATCTGAATTCATTGCGCTTGGAAAACGTACTGCCTTGCCCCGTAGTTCGAGCCGTACTGTGGGTACGTCCATCTGAAATATTTGTGCCGTAAATACGGCCCGTACTTGCCTTTGTACGGACCGTACTGACCCCTGAAGTATCCTGTTTTGAACCTTAGCAACCTTGGTTCGACTCGTACCAGCCTTGGTCTGAACCGTACTGGCCTCGGGACAGTTCGAACCGTACCTGCTTTGAGCCGAACTACATTGAAAAGCATTACCCGTGCTCACTCGAGAAGAGTGAGACTCGGCAAGCGTACTCGTGCTCACGCGAGAGGCGTGAGAAACGGCAAGGCCCTTTAAAAACCTTGCCCAAAGCCTAACAACGGTACTACGAAGTGCGCAGAACCCCTAAGAAGCTTATTTTAATCAGAACTTTGCCATTATTAAGACCTGTGGACTACCTTTGAGCATTTAAAGAGTAACTGGATTATTTCCCCAAGAGAACTGTATTTATGCAACCTGCCTGAAAGAAAAGCTTTTATATAAAGAAATATATTTTACTATAAATACAGCTTTGTGTCTTTGTGTGGTGGGGAGGTGATTATTGTGTGGGACAACTTGAACGCTTAACCTTATGCCCTCTGGAAATTTAGCCTGACTGCTCGCGCCACGTTACCTAGAGGGTGGGCAGGTGTTATTTTTAAAGAGGTGATCCTTTGCCCTGACTTAGAGGAAAGGGTCCCTGCTTGTCGCAAGTGCATACCTGCGCCAACCAGAGACCCCGGACTCTAACAGGGTGTAATTGGCAAGTTCATGAATATTGCGCTAGTATTGGCAAAAAGAAGGGTAGCGATGATTTGGGAAAGCAAGATGGCCCCTAAACCGGATCATTGGGTAAAAGACTTACTGTACTGCAAAGAGACACTTAACCTATATGCTGAGGAACTAACGATGAGATCTAGACCCAAGGATATCTCGAAGCCGCTAGTAAGTTACCTGAGATCAAGGGAACCATCTGCACCAGAGGAGGAGGAGGCATAAACACTTGTATGTCACTCTTACTGTCATGCTGTGTTTTTGTAATCTGTTATCAACTTGAATGGGGAGGTAACGTGCAATATGTAATCAGTGAGCCATGCACTGTTGTTTACTTGGTTTTTTTCTTGAAAATGATAAATAAAAAACGTAAGTCAATGTCTGAGGTATCTATGCAGTACTCAAACAGTGATAAAGTCAAAATGCCAAACAATAAAAATCCCAAACTGAACTAGAAAAAAAGAATGCAAATTGTAGGAAATTGGGCTACTGGTTAAAATGGGGGTTGAAACCCTACTCAAGCAGCAACCATATTCCTTGTCAGGGTGAAGTCACAAGCACATTCCAAATTAACCTGTGCTCAACCCTTTAGTAGCTTGGCACAAATCAGAAAGGCTTTACTTAGAGGAAATGTGTAAATTATTTACAGCACATCAAGCAGTAATAAAGTGAAAACACAACAAAAGAAAAATCTCACAAAGCAAATTGGACAAATAGAGTAAAATCTAATAAATAATTTGACATCAAAACAACAAAAATTAAATCAGTAGAACTGGAGTTATGAATTTTAGAATTTTTAGTAAAAACTAGCACTTAAATCATCAAAGCGCCCACTAAGGACATCTACTCGTGCGAGACCGAGAGAAAGCCACAAGTTCAGGCTGAACCTGATGGAGCACGAGTCAGTTACAGAGACCAGGTTCATCTCACTGAAAGAGTTACCTTCTCAGTCCAGTGCAAAGAGTTCCGTTAATGGTGAAAGGGGCTGCGAGGAGCAGGGAGAGCATTGCATGTGTCCATCGGAGTTTGGTGAAGGGCCGGCTGGGCATAACAGACAGTTACTGCTGTAGCATGAAGAACCTGCAAGCACTGCGGACAGTCGTGGCTGGAGCTTTTTGTTGGCTGTCACAGTAGCAGTCAATGCTGTATTGCGAAGCGTTGGTTCGCCAGAACGTTTTATTGACAGTTGTTGCGGGCCTTCACAAAGAGCCCAAAAACTTAATAGGAGATCAAATAAGACTACACTCCTAAAGCCCCCCAGGAGTTCTGGGGAGGGAGACTTTCAGGGTGTCACGTAGAGGCAATCAGTAGGGTCAAGTCCGGGTCCAGTTTCCACTGGTCAGCTAGGTACTTCCAGGAAAAGAGGCCCGCTTGCAGCTGCCATTTTTCCAGTAGTCACAAAGGAGGTAAGCTAACTGACCCTTGGAGTCAATGTCTTTGTCCAAGTAGCAGAGGGAGCAGAGCCAAACATTCAGGACTCTTATGAAACAGATAACAGGTCCAGTCCTCTTCTGACCTTACACAATTCGAGAATGTTTTTGGAGATGGGTGCCAGGAGATGCCTCCTTAGTGACAGGCATGAGCTAGTGGGTGGGGGTGATTGCTGCCCCCTACTTACCCAATGGGGCAAAAGTTCCCAGACCCAGTCCTCCCTCCAAGATCGTAGTAATTTTCAGCCACACTCAACTTAGGCTCAGAGGGCTGTGGGTGTGTGTGGGCAAGCAAAAGAAGACAAAAATGGTGAAAAGAGGTCGAAATTCAATAATGTGCATGGAAAAGTTAACAATTTATAAACATTACATTGCTCTTATATGGATTCAATAATCCACATCTTTTTCAGTCACTGTAATATCGACCGCGTTATGACCTTTTATCATTCACCAGGTCATCATCAGTTATACTTTGTCTGCCTAAAACTCCAGTAGTCTAATTAGCATTAGCCCACCAGCAGCTGGCCCCTGGCAGTGTTTCCCCTTAATGAGACATGACAGCTGCTCCCAGAACAGAAACACTGGTTTAGGCGTTTTGCAGGAATACCTGGCCATAAGAGAGTTGACTCTCCTCAGCTCAGGAAGGCAGCTGTAGTGGGTTCATCAAAGTTCAATTAACTTGAAAGGGGTCAGGGTGGAGCCTGCTCATTCATAGTAAAGTCCAAAGGGAGACAAGGGTTAGAGAAGCTTTTGTTCTCGGGTCAACTGTAACCAGCTTGGCACAAACCCAGTGGGAGGGGTAGCTGGTCACAGAATGAGTTTGGTGTTATTTATGGAAAAGGAGGGTATTGCATATTTCTGTAGACTCCACTCTGGCTGGAAGCTGATCTCCAATTGTACACCTCTCTCTGACATTGCGTCAACCTGCGCTGATTAGCCGCACTTTTGTATAGCTTCAGCTAGTAGACTTTGTGGAAGCAGAAACTGAAGCATTTGACACAGTTGGTTTGAAACTACAACTATTTAGTAAGTTAATCCTTTGACCAATTGCAGCTGATTTGGAGCCAGGTTTGAAACTGAGGTGCAGTTAGGCAAACTGAGAGTGCAGTGCTGGATTCTCAGTTTGTATGCCACTGCCTGGATCTTGTGACCCCGCCACTTCACCCTTTCCCCCATTCGAAGCCAAGAGAGTAGTGAGTGTAGTGAGGTTTAGGGGCAGGGACATGTTAGGCAGTTTCTATGCTGGCACCAGCCTGGTTTGTTTGTTTTTCTTAAAACCTCCTCTGACTTTGAGAGAGTGTACAACATGCATGGGCTTCAATAACCTCAATAATCACTTTACTCTCACCTTGGAGAACTTTGGGTACTTCTACATTTCCATACAGAGAAGCGTGAGAGGGTCCGGAAGCACTGAGAAAAACTGTATTTGTATTTCATTGTGGGTGGAAGTGGCAGCAGATGCTATCAAATTGGTGAATTATCTAATATATTTGTTCTAGATGTTTTCAACTTTGAGTTGTATTTTAACAGGACATACTGCTTCATAGCCAAGAGACTTCTTGTGTATTTAACTGCACTCTGCAACATTTTGCACTGCAATTTTCCAAAAACTTAACTTGTAAAGAACGAGGGGGCATATTTATGCCCCGCTTGTGCCATTGTATTGCCACTTTGTATGACACTCGGGTGGGGAAGACCTTGAAATCATATTGATGGGACCACAGAAAGCCAATTTGCGTGGCTCTGAATGGCCTCATAAATGCAATGAAATTTTAATTTGTAATGCGCTCAAATACCAGAGGGTGTCTAGGTGCAGCGGTTCTGCAAACAAAAGGCTTCCCGGTTGTGGAAAAGCTGAATAGTAGGTAAAGCTAGTTGTTAAACAGGCACGTTTTTAAATGTTTACGAAAAGCAAGAAGATTGCTTTCTTTCTTAAGTGGCAGGGGGAGAGTATTCCACAAGCAAGCTGTGCCTTCCACGAAACCTCTTCCCTCCAGGAGGCAGCTATTGCCCTTCGAATTACAAGATTGAAAGATGTGGCTGAGAGCAGCTGCCTTACTCGGACATACCACCTGAACCTGAATGTAACATATTCGGACCAAGCCCATGTAGAGCTTTAAGGGAAATACAAAGGGACTTAAATTCAATTTGCCTTTAAACTGGCAGCCAGTGCATTATTGGCAAAACATGGGTTACTTATTGATGTTTCAAGCAGCAGACGTGTTGCTGCATTTTGGAGGACGTGCATTTTGTTGAGGAATCTTGCTTGTATACTGAAAAAAGACTCCACTGCAGTAATCAATCTTTGACAGAATATGTGCCAAAACCACAGCCTTCTGAAGCTCCAACGGAATAAAAGGTATCACTTTCCTGAGAGTTTTGAACATAAAGAAGGCGGAAGAGGTGATAGCATTAATTTGCCCTTCGAAAGACAGTTTGGTGTCGAAGTAGACTCCTAAAGTTCCTTGGTGTCCAGAAGGAGATATCGTGTCTAAACAGAAGCACCTCAGTTTTTCCTCCATTCAGCTTCAGACAATTTTTGAACATCCATTTCCCAACTTCCTGCATGCAGCCCTGAAATCTAGACGCAGTGTCATTTGGGTCACCAGCAAAGGATGCTACGATTTGCTTGCCATCGGCGTATGAAACTGTCATAAATCCAAAAGACTTTATAAGTGAACAGACGAGAGTGATATAAAGATGAAAAAGGGTCGGACTCACGGAAGAATCCTGAGGCACCTCGCAGGGGACAGAGAACAAGGAGGACCTGTACCCACCAAGCTCCACCAGTTGCTCCCTATCTTTGAGGAAAGATTTCAGTAATTCCAGTGCCCTACCCGGAATGCCTAAGGCAAAGAGTCGATCAATGAGAAGATCGTGATCAACTGTATCGAAGGCAGCCGAGCAGATAAAGGCCATCTTCCCGCCCTTGTCCTGGACCTCGCTAATTTCCTCTCACACATTAATCAGGGCCAACTCAGCACTGTGTTGACTTCTGAAACCGTATTGAGACATATCAAGGAGATTGTTATGTTTAATTAACTAGGTTCGATATATGCTCATAGCCTTTGTGAGGAGTTGGCCTGGTATATGCTGTCTACTAGTTATAGTGGGCCCCTTGCACCGGTCCAAACAACCCCTTATTAATGATAGGTTAAAGACAACCTTATTTGAAAGCAGCCTTCAGGCTAAGTCTTGAAGGAATGTAAAGCAGCTTGTTTTATCAGTCTATAATCTCTTGAGTGGCTAAATGAAAGGAGACCACACCAGGTATATATATATATAATATATGTATTTATTCCTAAACACACCCTACTAGTCTCTTTATGAGGCTAGAGGTAAAAGCACATATGTTACACTTCAAATATTACAGTAAATTAGCACAATACACAAGAGGCTCTAGGGGGAGACCAAACCATACAATAAGAAAGTGGTATAAGAACCACGACTTGACTAGACACAAGGCCTAGAGCCTGTAGAATCGCTGGGACCCCAAGGAACCACCCAAGGTAGTGACACAGGGGACCCACGGGGGGCGTGTGCAGTGGGAGAACAAAGCCGCAAGCTCCCGTTAGCTTCTATGGGGAAAGTCGTGGTTAGAATTTTAAAGTTTAAGGACACTTAGAGGTGGACTAGGAACAAACCCTTTTGGACATAGATGGTTCTAGGGCCAACACCCACAGGAGCACCGGAGTACTCATGTTACCTCACCCAGGGAAGCCAGGTGCATAGGTGTCAAATGGTATCGGGTCGCGTAGTCGTTTTCAATGGCAGGAGACTGAAAAGTGCTGATGCCGGAAAGAGGAGAAGTGTCCAAAGAGATGTGAAGAACCTGAAATCAGAGGGGATAGAGTCTGGGTCACTTGACCAGGGGCACGATAGACGAATGCCCACCGATGTCGGGTGCTTCAGGTGTGAAGAGGGGAAGCTTGACTCTTCAGCCACGAGGAGCAGGAGGTGTCGAGGACAACCAAGAGCTGGATTCGAGCTGTGCCATGAAGGATGTAGAGTGCTGCAGTGTCGGTTCCTGGATTGGACACAACAAGCCTTGGCAACAGCAACCCACGCAGGAAGAGAAGAAATGCTTCGATGCGGACCAGCAAGGTCCTGGGGACTCCCCAAGCAATTGAGAGTCAGGGCACATCTGGAGCAACTAGGGAAACCCAATGGAAGTAAGAGTTGACTTCACAGGGACCCACCAGTCAATCGACCAGGGATCGCGAAGGCGCCTCAAGCGATCACACAAAGGGGGGGCTCACGGAACACTCGGGGAGTGTAGACCAGCAATCTTCAGTGTAAAAGGTGGTCAGGGTCTGGGTTACAAGTAACCCAATGCACAGCCTCAAGTGACGTCGAGAAGCTGATGTACTTGCAAATGTGCATGGTGTCGAGGTGTTCCGGTTTCACGGCACCCACGAGGGCTACAGGTCTCAGCATGCTGGGGACTCGGGTCAGCCTCTGGGAAGTCTGGAAACCCACCTCCTGTGTTGCAAATTCTTCGGCGTCCGGCAGGGGAGTAACTCCTTTACTCCAAGGGAGATTCTTCAGTCATCTAGTCATGTATTGACAAACAGAAGATCCCACAGCTGACTAATGTTGAGCAAATCAATTTCAAAGTCCCATAAGTCAATGACTCCTGTGCCAAGCGTCTCCAAGACCTGCTGCAGATAGATCTCACTGGGAAACCCGAGAGAAAACTTTTTTTTAAAAAGTGGAGGCGGCACCAGGAATGAAGTAACAAGTCCATAAATGTTGTCTTATTCAAAAGAATCCTTTATTCATCTTCATATTTAAAATAGGAACACACAGGACAACAGCCAACGCGCTTCGTTCCTTTTAATGGAACTTCATCAGGGCTGCAAATAACATGAGACAACATGTAAATATCCACACAGATATACATGAAAAATACAAAAAATTATATACATACATAAAAAAATAAGAGCATACTGTATGCATACATATAATTAACATACAAAGACACATTCACTACCATAACACTGATGACACTGAACCTTAACTCAAAAATGACAGACCAATATATAAATATACACACAACCAATCAACATGTCAAAAACACATAAATCTTTTCACAACACAAAATCTTATTAAAAGCAAAAAGGACATATTTATACCAGTTGTCAATACTGTTGGTCGTGTCGCCATTTAACCATTTGAACAAGTAAATACAATCCATATTGTCAGATTATGGTATGTACAACTAGAGCAGGAGAGAAAAGCTTGAGAGGAAGAGAGCAGCAGGAGGAGAAAAAAACGGTGTGGTAATGCATATAGTCCATAAAAACCTAGACATTAAACAATAAGGACATTCAATACAAAAAAAGGGAATTCAATAGAGAGAAACTTTCAAGATAAAACCTCACCATGGTAATGTAAATATTTCATCAGAGTTTTACAAATAATATCCAAAGTAGAATTCATCCAATCCAACACAAAACTTTGGGTATGATTACGTTTTCCTGAAAATAACAGTATAACAAGCATTTCACTTTGACATAATAACCAACTCTATTTAATACTGTCAAGGTGGTAACAGAGAATCCTTACAAAGAGCTTGCACATGAACAGAAGAAGCTAGTTCCCTACTCCCTCTCAGGGATTTCCCAGAGACCAATATGAATCTCGTCTCAAAAAGACCCCCAAGGGGGAAGGGGGAGTGTATAAAATAATAAACAACAGAAGAGACTGGTTCTGGACCTCTGATTTCCCAACTGCTCCTTTTGTGCCTCTCCGTTCTGCAGACTGCGGTACTGAGGAGACCTGAGGAAACTAAACATAAACAATTGTTGTAAACCCTATTCTACTCTATTCTTACCTCATATTTTCTCTTATGTGCTGCTACGTACCCCAACGTCCCAAGAACTGAGCCTCTCTTCTTTATGATTTTTAAATTAGTGATTTCTGTCTCAATCTTTTTTACTGGCACTGTATTTAGTAGAAGTCAACCTGTAAACTACATAACTTAGTTGCTAAGGTTTTTGTACCTATCATTATTTCAAAACTATGTGATAAATTCTTGCTAATTACACCTACCAGTATTTTCTGTTTGTCAATCTTTCTGCCTTACTTATATTCCATTTCTTCTTACTATTTTGATTTCTCTTTATAAGTCCTTATAATTTTCGCAGTATTGTAAATTCTATTGTTGAATTATAATTTATTCTTTCTTCTTTTCTTATAGGAATCGCAATGTCAATCCAGAAGTAAGTTCCATATCTTTTTGAACAACTATATACATTGTCTTAATGTCCTAAATTGGTTTTCTTTAATGTCAAAAAACCTTTAAAGATTTATGTCACTTAGCTTATATATTCTTCGTTTTCTCGTGTCTTTCAGAATGCCGCAGTAGCCTTCATGAAACTCTTCTTTACAAATGACGGCCAGGAACTCTGAGGAGGAAGGAGGGGCAACACTGTACAGAAACGCCCAGAAATGCGCTCTTCGTTTCAGAAACCCAAAGCACAACTCGCAGAGTAAAATCAGGGAACACCTACTCACGACAGGAGACCGGATGGATTGAAACCGGGAGAAATGACGTGAACCAAGAGGTAACCATCGATTCCATGGAGCAATTTCCACACAATGCAAACTGGGGTAATTCTTCAGTGAAGTGCGCACTCATTAGGGAGAGCGCGCTTCACCTAAGATTCCAAACAGCTGAGGGGAAAATAAACTAGACCGCAAAAGTGTTTCGAATCTCGGCGGCCATCTTTGAGTTTCTTTATTCCATAACGTTCTCCAAGTGTGGTTCCTCATCAGATTTTCTTCCTTCAGGTAGCGTCTTGGGCCCTATAATGCACCACACAGTATCGACCAGATGGTCTGGGGGTCTGACAATAACACACCCATTACCCCTTTAAAAAAAACAATTACCCAAAATAAATATCAAATAATTATCATTAATTAACAACTATATATAATTAATTAAACACAAATTACTTCCCACCCTTTAGTCCTATAAACACCACAACACACACCCAAAATTAATTACACAATTACCCTAATTAATTACCAGTTAATTTATTCAAATTAATTAACAACCAATTATTCATTCATCAATTAAAAATAAATTACCTCCCTGCCTTCTCACCCTTTACATCTATAAAAACCACAACACACACCTAAAATGAATTGCACAATTACCAAAATTAATTACAAATTAATTAATTGCGGACAACGAGGAACATGGCTGTCGCTAGCTAACAGCCGTGGTCACGCTCCCTCAGGGACTGATGTTGGAGTTCCAATTTTCTTTTTTTACTCAGCAACCCTCTTTTATCTGCCCTCACCTGTTGGCTGATATGGGGGGGGATCTCGCCTTTTTCAGTTACGGCGGTCCGGTGGTCCCTGGTCTTCGCTGCAGCAGGGCGGAGGCTGGAGATCAGCGCTGGAGGTGGGGAGAAGCCACGCACGAGAGGAGACGCCGGGACATCGCCTGCTTGCTGTCCTGGTTCATAGAAGGCAGAGTCAGCACCAGTTTTGGTGTACACCTGGGTCTTTTGACTAGGGAATTTTGCGAGGCAGACACCGAACAGCTGGGGGAATTCCCCCGGGTGGGACACCAGCGATCAGCTCCCCACGAAGGCACCAGTAAGATTGGCTCAATTTGCTCATCTGAAGGGAAGGGGGATCAAAAATCTTTTCGGGGATAGAGAGTGCTTTATTGACATCCCCCCCTGCCTTGCCAAGTGAGATCTTTCGTGATTTCCTGGCCATCCGAAAAAAAGGGAGAGGCGTCTCTATATCGTATGGAGAAAAAACTCCGCAATAAAAGTGGGCATCTCTCCATCTAAAATAAGTAGGTATACCCTGCGAGCCAGAGCGGCTCATTTATCTTCTAATACAGCCATTACTCAGCCGTTAAGGGGAGAGTGGTCAATAAAGGTAAAGGGAGAGGCAGGGGCAAGAAAACATCCCCTTTAAAAACGAAAATTACTCCATCTCTAAAAACATACTATCAAGTCATGTCCCTGTCCACGTCCATGGCCCCGGCTTTTTCAACTATCAAGGTATCAGCTTTATCCACCAGTAAAACCACAAGGAATGGCATTATGGCCAGCCCAGCGGGGGGTGAACCTGGGTTTCAGGACCCCTCGGCAGGTAGCGTAGGTGAGTCAACGGTTAAAATCTTGGTAGTTATTGAAGCCACATCTCATAAGCCACGAAACAGCCCAAGGAAGCAAGAAGTATTGGTACCCTTGACTTTCTCCAAGAGATTGGATGATCAAGCACTAACTCCGGCAGTGGTGATAACTGATCCTATACTTTTATCTGTGGTGCCTGAAATTGAATCTGTGGTCCACCCTGCGGTGAGCCTTTCTAATAGATATTCCGTCTTGGGAACATAAGAGGACCTGGAGAAGGAAGCCCAGCAAAGGGTCCATAAAAGTATAAGCACTCCTGTCCCTGATGAACGTGTTGTTTCAGTTCCTACTACGCAATCATTAGTTGATATACTTATGACTATGAAAGACTAAGAAAGAAGAGATGACCAGCAGGTTTATAGTATCAGAGATGAACCAAGCTGAGCTGGCTAGTAGGTTCTCTGTGTCCGAAGCAAATCAGGCTGCTATTCGATCATCGTGTGAGGTGTTGGCTCAGAAATTGGAAGAAGTTACCTTGAGGACTGATGCAATTGAGTCTGAGATTCCCAAGCTAAAAGAAGAAATTCAAATGACTTCAGCAGATTTGGTAAAGCTATCGGCCCAAAATAAGGAACTAAAGGATGACCTCGAGCAATTGGAAAATCATTCTAGGAAAAACAACCTGAAGTTCCTAAATATCCCGGAATATCTTGAGGGGACGGACATAAAGGGGTTTGTGATTTCCTTATTAAAAGGCACAGTTTTGAAAAACTCCCCTAGCATCGACCTTTTACATGAAATCCAAAGAGTACTTCGGGATCCCTTTAAGAGAAACCCGGGAAGGCAGAAACCTAGGAAAATGGTGGTGAACATTTTTGTCCTATTCTGTTAAGGAGTTGATTTTAACTGTTTCAATTAAGGAAGGTGTGATATCATCTACACTTCCGGACTTATGCCCCTTCTCCTTCGCTATTAAATCTGATATCTCCCACATAACTGCAACAAGACAGTGGGAGTTGGGAAAGAAGTTAGCAGAATTAAATAGTTTGGGGGCGAAGGCTCAATTGAGGTTTCCTGCCACACTACGCGTGATGTGGAACAAACATATGCATCTGATCCGTACAACTGAGGAGGTGGATGCCCTTATTGTTAAAATCCAAAGGGAAAGGGAGGGCAACGAAGGAGGGAGTTGAGGTTCAGGGTGCTCTCAGCTTCAAGTTCCAAGTCCCTAGAGTTAAGTATTAGTTCATAAGTGTTACCCGAGGGGGGGGTGACCGAATAGGCTTAGTCTATTGGAAGGGAGGGTTCCTCAGGGTAAAGGGGATGACAGGGGGGGGAGCAGGGATGGTGGGGTTCACTGGGTGGGGAGCAACGGGTAAAAAAATAAAAATATATTCCTTATCTCTTTTGTATTTAAAGAAATGTTGTGTAGCCGGAGAAAGGGGTTCACTGGTCGATGGCAGGTAATTTAAAAAAAGATGGTAAAGTCAGCTTTATTTCTTGGAACATGAACGGTCTAAGGTGCCCACGCAGGCAAAGGTTGATATTTAAGTACCTAGAACTCTCCCCAGCCCAGGTCTTTCTTTTACAAGAGACCCATTTGACCTCTGCAGAATCTCGTTCAATTTTTTCTAAAATCCCTTGGATAAATTGTTTTTGTTTTTCACAACAATCAATCAACAGTAGAGGTGTTGCAATTGTGGTGAAGAGGGGGGCCCCCTGTATAATTAAATCTGTTCAGATGGATCAAACAGGGAGATGGATAGTGGCCCAGATGGACTTTGGGGGATTAGAACTAGTTTGTTCTTCCTACTATGGCCCCAATGTGGATGACCCCTCATATATCTGTAAGTTGCAAGCTAAACTGATGATGGCGACTCCCCCCTTGCTTATAGGAGGCGATGTTAATGTCCTCCTTGACCCATTTAAAGATAGGTCTAATTCGAGCCGTGTTATAGGGGCCCCGAGATCTCGTCGGGCCATGAAAAATCTGTTGTATGATATGGACCTGGCTGATGTTTGGAGGGCTAAGAGGGGAGATCTCCAGGGGTTTACATTCTATAGCAAAAAATATCATCATTCATCAAGAATAGATTATATTGTAGTTAATAGGGACGTGTTAGATAATTTACTCAAGATATCTGTATTACCCAGCCACCTCTCGGACCATGCTCCAGTTTCATTTTCATATCACAGGAATGGTAATATTCCACAAATTAGATGGACGCTGAATAGATCAATGCTGCCAGATCGCGGAATCATCATCCTCTTCAGAATATTTTTTATTAAACATAGGCTGCACGACCATGTATTATGTATGGGATGCTTATAAAGCTAGCCTGAGAGGCATGTTGCATGGTCTGATTTGTAGCAAAAATCGGGTTAAGGCCCAGGAGCTACATTCTATTGAGGAAAGGATTGTGGAATTAGAAGCAGAGAGGAATTGCCTCAACCAGGAGAGTTTAGATAGACTGGTGCAAGTTCAGAAAGATCTGGAGGGGGCTAGGCAGGGGCTCAGGAGTATGTTGGACCACAAGTGTAGGGCACAATGGCTTGCTAAAAATATGCAAAATTTTGACTATGGGGAAAAGGCTGGTGCTCTATTAGCATGGAAAGCCAGAGTGGATCGATCAAAAAATAACATCAATGAATTGGTAATCAATAATAATGGAGATAAATCTAGCAAGGTAGAGGACATGCAAATGCGTCTCCTCTCTCTTTCTACGGATCTGTATAAGGAGAACCTGGTCCCTCCCCAAGACAAAATACAATCTTGGTTACGGGGAAAATCCCTGCCTATTTTAACTGAAGCCAGTCGGGCCTTTCTTGATGCGCCTATCACCGTAGAAGAGATTAGGAATCAAATAAAGAAGTCTAAAAATAATAAAGCTTCTGGACTGGATGCTCTTCCAAACGAAGTTTATAAACTTCTGTCGGACGAATTGACCTCGGTATTGGGCACTTTATTTAACTCAGTTTATAGTCCAACAGGTGAGGTCCCCAGATCCTGGAAGGAAGCTACCATCGTTTTGATATTGAAGCCGGGAAAGGACCCACTAAAGGCCGACTCCTATCGCCCGATCTCCCTTCTGAATGCCAATTATAAAATCTTTATGGGTATGCTGGTGGGGAGATTGGCCACATTGGTTCCTAGCCCGCTTAATATCGATCAGAAGGGCTTCATAGTAGGGAGGTACATCCAGGAACAGACACAATTGTTGATTGGGAACATTGATCAGGCCGTGGTAAGATCAAATCCCTTGCAGTGGTGGCCTTGGATGCAGTCAAGGCATTCAATAGGGTTTGTTGGAGGTATCTCTGGGAGGTCCTTGATGGAATGGACTTCGGCCCTGTCTTTGTTTAAACCTTGAGGAAATGCTATCAGGGAGCCTCCGCAAAGATCCTGTTGAATGGCATGCTGACCCCTAGTTTTGACATCCAGAGGGGAACCAGACAGGGGTACCCCTTATCCCCCCTGTTGTTTAACATCTATATCGAGCCTTTGGTGCAAGTTATTAGATTGGATGACTTAATCTATCCTTTTAAATTGCAAACTTACAATTGCAAGTTAGCATTGTATGCTGACGAGATCATTATATATACCAGTGACCCAGGGGCAGCTATTCCACGGCTCGAAGTCCTTTTGGAGGAATTTGGCTCTATTTCTAGTTATCTAGCTAATTCTTCGAAAACGGAAGTGATGTGTTGGAACTTCAACCATTGGGGAGGCTCTACCAGTAACGAGTTTTAAGTATTTGGGTATTAAAATTGTCAAAGACTTGGACAAAATCCCCCTGATTAACCTGGAGAAAATTATAAAGGAAATCGATCACCTCTTCGCCAGATGGACAATTTATGGGAAGGTCAACCTGGTGAAGATGGTTATTCTCCCTAAGTTGACCTACTTGTTTAATGCAGTTCTTCTGGCTTTTCCTAGTAAGAGCATCAGTAAGATCCAGGGTAAAATCGGGAGTTTTATCTGGGGAGATTAAGGCGCAAGGATACCTTGGAAAACGCTGAGGAGGAGACTCACTAAAGGTGGGCTGGCCCTTGCTGACCTCAGATGGTACCTAATTACCTTTCAATTTAAGGGTATTAGGATGCTGCTTTCGAATCCGGAAGGGACATCGTGGGGTAGGCTCCTGGGTGAGATGGCCATGGTCGAAGGGGGGTGGAGGAGAAGGTTTTCTATATAAGTTTGGGGCCCCAAGATACTTCAAACGTGTACATCTTAAGGTCCTTAAGGCCACCCTGGAAACCCGGTATAAAGTTAGACACAGATGGGGTATTGGATATTTCTCTGATTTTGCTCCTATATGGGACTCCCCTGGGACACCACTCTGCCTTTTAAGAGAGCGGGTGTGGCTATGTGGTCTGACTTGATGGATATAGAAGGAATACTTCCATGGAGGTATTAAGAGCTAAGATAGGCCCTGCTCTCTCTAAGTGTAAGTATTTACAACTTAAATCATGGTATGAGGCAGAAGTTGGCGAAGTAAGGGGGGACTGGGAATTAGAGAGGTTATTGCGAAACCTTCAGTCAAAAAAGAAAGAGGTATCCATGTGGTACACAAGGTTTCTCGATGCAGAAGATACGGACCTCCCACCCCAATCATCGGTCTGGAACCAATCTCCCCTTGAGTCCAACACTGAAGATCTTTTTGAGCCTTCTTTAAAATTACTCTACAAATACATCAAACCAGCCAGCTAAAAAAAGAATAATTTTTTCATTGTCAACCGATTATACTACACCCCGGCCAGGATAGCCAAGTTTGCACCTCTTCCCCCACCTAAATGTCCTAGGTGCAGACTATCTAATGCTGACGACATCCATATCTTCTTTGAGTTCCCGGAGCTGCTATGATCCTACTGGAAAGATGTGGGAGATTCTCTATCGGGTATCTTTGAAGTTAACATCGAGGTTAACCTCCCATTGTTTTTTTTTTTCGGGGGCAATGGACATCTAACTTGGCTTTATCACAGTCCCATAGGGGGTTGTTGTTATACCTGATTTTGCTTGCTCGGAGGAAGCTATATATAAAGTGGAAAGATCCCATTCCCCCGAACAGAGAAGATTGGCTTAAAGCCTCTTTTGCTATGGCATGATTAGAGCAAGATGAGAATCAGGAAACATCGACCAATATCTGGCAGCCTCTACTGAGCTGGGGGCGGGATCTGCGATTAGTTTTTCTTTTTTGAGAGTAACCGAAAATGTGTTGGTCTCCCCCTCGGGTCCTATGATTACACCAAGCCCTTACTACCTGGGGCTGGTCGGGCTGACCTAGGCAAATGCAGTTGCCCTGGGGTGCCCAGATGGAAGGTTTGACAGCTTTTCAAATCTGCAGAAGCCTTTTGGTGAGATGAGTACTAAAGAAAAAAATATATATAATTAAGTAACAACCAATTATGAATTCATAATTTTTTTAAAAATTACTGCTTTCCCTTTACACCTATAAGCACCACAACACACACCTAAAACTAATTACAAAATTATCAAAATTAATTACCAATTACTTAATTTAAATTAATTAAAACCATTAAAATCATTAAAATTAATGTAATATAATCACTCCACACACTATTCCCCTATACACCCACAACCCGCTACAGAACTAAAACCACAAAATTCAAATAAAAAATATTAATAAATGTAATATAATTAAATTAATTCCACCCTAATCCCCTATAAACCCACAACCTGCTACAGAACTTAAATGTGGAAAATTCAGATAAAAAAAAAATAACTGCTAAAAAAGTAACACATATATTAAAAACAATTCTTATACAAAAAAACATAAAAAACACATACATATAAAGATATACTAAAATACATAAAAATAATAAAAAACAATATTTTAAACAACTAAATTTTTGCAAACGATATTAAACACTTCGATACTTTTAAAATCTATATTACTTACCTAAGGTCAATAGTCTTCACCACGATATTCTTGCTGTCGATATTACTGACCCACGAAATTAATTACTCGATATTTGTGCAACTCAATATTTTGTACATGATATTTTGTCTCTGCACCAATCTGCAGATGTACCAAAGCCTTCACCTCCCAAGGTGAGGCGTAACAAGGAGAATTTCTTCATGTTTATTCCTCTTTCTATGTTTGCTGCATTCTGCAGCACACATAGAAATAGGAACAAGGCTCAGTGGATTGTTTCCATGCAGGAAGGTGCCCTTTCCTGCACTTAAACAATCCTACCAACAACACAGGCACCATTTCACCAGGGTGCAAGGGTGCCTACGGTGGCGCTATGCTGCTGAAGCAGAGCCAGTGTAAGGGGAATGAGCAATAATACACTGTATTGGGTAAATCCGGTGCATTCCTGCCCTTTCACTTTGACGTAAGGCAGCACAGCAAGGTGACTTGCTGTGCTGCCCTGCGCCAATCCCCATAAATGAGGCCCTAAGTGGGTAGGAAGATCAAGGTGAATCAAGACGATTAAGTGAATTAACTGGATCAAGCGACAGATAGACTAATCGGATTAATTAAGCAACTTATATTAGACTCCTCTTTCTAATCATGATTAATGAGAAATTTATTTAAAATAAGTCATAAACGTAACACCTCATGAAGCAAAGGGTATTTCAAGATATGTGAGAGACATCCCAATGTGATGAAATTGTGGAGGCATTTTGTACCCCAATTGTTAATCCAGTTGTTTCCAGAAGACGTGGCAGAGCTATAGCACCTCTGTTGTTCTGGCACAACCGCCTCTGCTAGTATAATTAGTTAACAATTTTATGGGAAAACGTTTCAAACCAAGGAGCAATGAAGATTGCCTGCATAACTTAATCTCAAAGTCTAGTGATGTGTTAATAAATACATCGCCACAGGTAGATACACCCCCCATCAGACTATGGGCTTGATTACGATGGCGGACGGACTTAACTCCGTCCGCCATCGTCCCGGGGATTGGGGCAGGACGCTTATATGGCGGTGGTCTCACACATGAAATTACAATGTGACCACCACTATGGCAATCACATTGTGCATGTTTACCATTGCCGCGGGTGCTGATAGCTGCAGCACCCGCTGCATTCGTAAAAATGCATGTTGTGTATTTCCCTGCACTGTGTGGCAGGCACCACATGATGCCTGCCACCTTGCGCAGGGAACAGTAGGGGCTACTGCTACATTCAGATGCCCCTGCAACAGGGTGGCCCACAACGGGCCCCCAAAGTAATTCCCCGCCAGCCTTTCAATGGCGGTTGAACCACCATAGACAGGCTGGCGGGGATGCAGCATCCAAATCTGGCGTGCGGTGCCTGCTAAGCACCACCACCATTTTGTGGATATGGGGTGGGTCCGACATGCAGTTGTAACAACTGCCAATGTAGGACCAGTGGTGGACGGGCTTTCTGCCCGCCAGGCATGCCACCCGCCACCCTGATCTGGCGGGCGGTATTTGGCCAAACGATGGTGGTGAACCCGCTACCGGCAGGCTGCCGATGGTGGGTTCACCACCATCATAATCTCCCCCTATGTTTCCAGAGCCCTTAATCCCCATTTTTGTTCCTCTCTTCACCTGACTAACCCTCTGCTCACTGAAAATGTTTTTAGTTCAGGGAGAATTTTACGAATTAAGTTCAAGAATATGAATATCAGCTACCAGAATTGGAAAGCAGATGGGGGGGGAGCAACTGAACCATCGATTACACGCAATAATCCTAAATGCCTGTTAAGGTTTCCACTACCACTCATTCATATTGAAATCTTATTCAGATTTGCACCCAGAAATCTTGGGAATTAATCCAAATTTGTACCATTGCATATATTGCCTGTATGGTCACATTTGCACTCGATTCTACTGCTTTTCTGGGTATGTAACATTGCTTGCTAATAATTAGTGCAGGTTGAGATTTTTCATCATCACTTACCAACGATCAGTTATTGCCCATATTATCAAAATTGTTCAGTAATACCTCCTGATTTCCTTTACAAAACTCCAAAATTTGCTCATAAACCACTTTCATAAGTAAATGCCATAGGGCCTGGTGGGTCATTGGGCAGGTCACAAATAATGTGTTCACTTGGATCAATTTGAACACCAGCACTTTGTGATCTGTCCAGCATTTTGCAATGCAACTGATGTAATAATCAATCCCACTGCAAAATGCACACTTAAAGGAATTTGCAAAATCTCCTGCACCATTAAAATGAATGAGGGAGGATTCAATTTGCACCTACTTGAAATTGCTGCACATCCAGGGATGGCGCACTACAAAGAACAGCAGACTGCCATTCCTGCATTTGAATCCCTTGCAGATATGGGTATTTTTTTTAAACGTTTTCCTGTCAGTAATGACATCAGGTGGAACATACAATGATGGCAGCGGTGTCAACAAGGAAATAAAAAGGTGCTCCTTTGTGACCATTTCCATTTTGAGACTCTGATGTTAACCCAAGTAGGCTGACAGTATCTGTTCAAAGGTTAACAACCCCAATCGTCTTCTCCAAATGTTAATACCTACCTTTATATATATACCATTGCAACTCCCAAAGAGGAGGAGGACCCAGCTTTCATGACCCCTCCGATTTGTAATGGGTCACAAAACCGCTGTTGTGCGTCAGAAAGCATGTTCGAACTCATGAAATGTTTTTGTTTCTACATAGCAAAGCAATCTTTTGTGATTGCAACACCTGGCATTCTGTGAACAATATTTTTTTTAACCAATACATTATTTTTCACATGCAGCCATCAGTATGTATACAGATAAAACCTAATAATCCACAAGTCTGGGGTGCTACAACTCCTTATTAGATTCTCTTCTAAAATGAACAGACGTTTTGCAGGAGGTCATTACAACGTGGCCTTCTAAATTCAGCAAAAAGGCATTGCACCAAAATTGGGTACCAACTATGTGCTACGAAGTACCCACCACAACATCATAGGCAGCTGCCCGTCGATAAACCAGTCTTGTTAGGAGGGTAGGTTATGTGCTCCATATGGTGCACCAAGTGACTTCACTAGAACATGTTTAATGGTCAGGCAACACTCCTATGGGAAGTAATAGGCGATGAGGGCCTAAATCAGGCCAGAGTTACTGGTGGAAGGAGCTTCAAGGAGCTCTTGGCCAGGTAGGTCCCTTATGGTCCAACACAAGCTTGTTTCAGGACACACGGTTGTGCTTCATCTCTTTTGTACACGCAACCACAGAGCACTGGTCAGATCAGGAACACCTTAGGTATAATAATAACACTACTTGAAGAATAACGATTTAGAGCCTAATAAAGCCTGGGGGATCTTGATATTGAACTGACAAGGAGCGGGAACACGCTGTATAGGCAGAATAGGACATATGCATTTGTATGCAACCTTTATACCTACAATCCTCTTACAGAATCTTGAACCCTTTGCGTTAATTTGTATTAGTATAGAGGAAGACTTTTAACTTTTGCTGTGAAAGCACGAGAAAAGTGTAACTTGCTTTGCTGAGTGTGGTTGTGATATATTGAACCTATTGCCAGCGTCTTACTATTAAGACAACGGTTCAGTGTGACCACCGTCATCAAGAGGTGGAAACTGTATTATGCATTTTGCTCAAATTCACTTGCACCTTGTACGGTAGTGATAGAGGGAATACAAATTATTGAAGGGTTTCTAAATATATAGAGATGCTTGTAAGAAAGAAACGTAATAGGCAATGTATTTGTTGTTACGAGGCTGTTTCACCTTTGCGTTGGCCCACTCTCTAAGGAAAAATCCTTTAAGATGCATGTAGTGCTGACATGTGAATGTGAAATGTTTGCCCACTGTAACTAATCTAAAGCAACATGCATGACATGAGCATAAGGACCAAAATAGCACCAACATATTATTGTCGTGTAAAAGAACTCTCACTGGACCTACATACCCATGTGCAAACAAGCATTTCTAAAGGCTTTTGTCGGTATGTTCTCTATTGAAGCTTCTCGCTGACCAACACAGCCACTCAGGTTTTTATTTCGTTTTTATCAGCAGCCATTAAAGTGCACTGTCCTAAAATCGATGCAAAGGATTATTTAAATAACCTTTATGTCTTAGTTTTGACCCACACAGTTGTGTTGTTTTTTTTCCACGCAGTTGTCATTTTTCCTAACAAGTGAAGTATTTCAAATATGTGAGTGGACAGAAAAGTCAGAATCGAGCTTCAAATGCAATAGTTTGTGTGAGAAATTGGGTTGTTGGTTAAGGGGGGGGAGGCGTGACCCCTGTTCAGACAAAAGCCACAGGGCCCGATTCACAAAACTAACTTAAGACAAAATCCTAAACTTACTACCATTTTTGTATTCACGGAAGGCACTTACTCATTTTGGTATTCACAGAAGACACTTACTCATTTCGGTATTCACAGAAGTTAGGAGTCCTAACTTTAGGACTCCTAAATGCCTTCTGGGAATACCGAAAGTCTTAAAATTAGGATTTTTCTCAGTTTAGGAGTCCTAAAGTTAGGACTCCTAACTTTACTACTACTACACTGAGAAAAATCCTAATTTTAAGGCTTTCGGTGTTCACAGAAGGCATTTAGGAGTCCTAAAGTTAGGAGTCCTAACTATACTACTACTAAACTGAGAAAAATCCTAATTTTAAGACTTTAGGTATTCACAGAAGGCATTTAGGAGTCTTAAAGTTAGGACTCCTAACTTCTGTGAATACTGAAATGAGTAAGTGCCTTCTGTGAATACCAAAATGAGTAAGTGCCTTCTGTGAATACCAAAATGGTAGTAAGTTTAGGATTTTGTCTTAAGTTAGTTCTGTGAATCGGGCCCACAGTCTTTGTTAGGGTGAATCACAAAATTCACTAAATTAACCTGTGCGTAACCCTCTGTTAGCTGGAAACAAAGCAGGCAGGTTTAAATTAGAGGCAATGTGTAAAGTATTTAGCAGCACACAAACAGTAATAAGGTGAAAACACAACACAAGAAAAATCTCACACCAATTTAGTAAATGAGTACATATAAATAAGTTGAAACCAAAACAACAAAAATCCAATCAGTAGAACTGGAGTTATGATTTTTAAAATGTTTAGAAAAAACTAGCACCTAAAACATCAAAGCGCCAACTGCAGACAGCTAGTCGCGCAAGACCAGGTCCTAGTCGAAAAATGTAGCCAAATGCAATGGAGCGTGGGTTGGATACAAGAAGTGGAATAGGCAGGTCTGAACTTACCTTCAGTTCTGAGAAGGTAAAGTTCAGTGGTCAAGGATGCAGGTGGTGCATCTGTGCTCTGCATCAAGTTGCAGAGAAGATTTCTAAGTTCAGACATAGTCACTTTTTTGGAACTTCAAAATCTCCAGTGGGATGAGACAGGAGTCTGTAGCTGATGATAATTCCAGAAGGACGGATACCCCTTTGGCGAAGGACCACTGAACAGGATTTGTTTGCTGTGGAGAAGAACATAGCAGCAGCTGCAGCAAAGTCAGGCTACTCGCCGATGGACCTTGGGTGGATAGACAAGAAGGTTGGTCCCAGTTCTCAGAGCAGTTTTTAGCCAAAAATGTTCTAAGTCCCAAGTTTTGGATATTGGCTATCTGGGTACTTTTAGCACCACCACCAAGGTTACATGCAGGACTGGAGGGGCACCACTTGGGGTGGGGGGGTTCTGACTCACTCAGTCTGGGCCCAGGTGTGGGTTCAAGATGGTGGGTGCCTGTTATGTACTTGCGGCTCTGAACAGGAGGCCATTAAATTAACCATTAGAGTCACTCTGGTATTCATGGGCTTTGAGGATGAAGCAGGGCTCATGCATCAGAGCAGGCCTCTGAAGATTCAAGTAAAGCTGCAGGCAGCAAAGCAGTCTTTTCAGGGGCAGAAAAAGTCTCGTGGAGTACACAACAGGTCACAGTAGCAGGTAGTCCTCTGAAAGTCCTTCCACAGGTCTAGAAACTGAACTGAAGAGTAGGTCTGAGGGCCCTATTTTTTTATCGGGTGATTTCTTAGAAGAAGGAAAAGTTTCTGGCTCCAAGCTGGCTGCAGGAATAATGCAGTGGTGACAAGTCTTTTGTGTGAAGGCAGAGCACAGCCCATTCACTTGCCAGTGGAGCTGTGCCCAGCTCTCCCCCCTTTTGTCAGCAGATAGCCCATTCAGACACACCTAATCCCTCTATTGTGTAGCTGTCTGCTAGGAATAAAGAAAGACCAACTGCTACCTACACAGAGTCATGTGGCCTAGAGCAGGCTTCTAGTACCAAATAGTTTAGGACAGGAAAATGCCAACTTTCTAAAAGTGGCATTTTTAAAATTCTAACTTAAAGCCTGACTATACAATTAACTGTGATATTTATTTACAATTTCTCAGACACTAAACATGAAATGCCAACCTGTTCCCAATCAAATTTAGAACGTATTCAATGTAATAATGTAACCCAATGTTATTCTGCATGACAGTAGGCCTCATATTAGTGAGAAATTAATTTAAGTGGTTTTCACTAATAGGAAATGTAAAACCTTTAAGCGCATATCCAACCTTTTAATTACAATGCACCTGCCCTCTGGGCTACCTAGGGCCTACTTTAGGGGTGAGTAATAGGGAAAAAAAGGAGAGCTTAAGGCTTGTCAAGGGGGTTATATTGCCAAGTCGAATTGGCAGTTTAAAACTGCATCCAGGCTGCAATGGCAGGCCTGGGACATGTTATAAGGACTACCTAAGTGGATGTCACAATAAGTCCTGCAGGTCCACTAGAGCATTTAATTTACAGGCCCTGGGTAAAGGGTATACCACTCTACAAGGGAATTATAAATAAATTAACTATGTCAAACAGCTGTTAGCCAATTTTACCGTGTTTAGGGAGAGAGCACAAGAGCGTTAACACTGGTTAGCAGTGGTAAAGTGCACAGAATACTAAAGCCAACTAAAAGGATTTCAGCACAAATAGGAGGAATGAAGGCAAACTGTTTGGGGGTGACCCTGCAGAGAGGGCCAGTTCCAACAGTGTGGAATTGCTTTCTAGTATCCTTTTACATTTTACAATGCTGTAGATAGATTATTTTCGCACAATATTTTTGTAGGTTATACAAAATGTGAAACACACTTCAAATAAACAATGCCTGAAGGGGGCTGATGCAAAGTTCTTCTCTGAATAATTGTTTGAGTTGGTGATATTAGTTCTGACAGACTGCTAAAGCGGTCTGTAGACAGACCTAAAACTGATGCTTCTAACAGCTGCCAAATAGTAATTATTTTAAATCTGCCAAACACTAGTCAAGCATGGCAGTCCCAAAACAGCTCAGTTGTCAGTGATCTCGGACACTATTGTTTTTAAAAATGTTTATACAACCTTACTCTTGTACTTTTTTTACTCTAAAAAATGCATTGTGTTTGTGTTCACGTAGTGAAAAAACAACCTTATGATCAAATTATAAATTAGTTTGGTGTCACTTTGAGACAAATAATTGATATCTATAACGAATAATCAATATTGAAGAAATTCTTTGCAATAAAGTGAAACATTTCGGATGAAATTTAATTTTTTTTTATTTTTTCAACCTGCTTTGCCAAAAACATGTCAAATTTTATTACTGAGAAAACAAAACTCGTACCTCCCTTTAGTTTTGTTGGAAATATAGAACTTAATCACTGAAAGGGATAGTCATCTTCCTTTATTTTTTCTCTCTGAATAATGTGAATGTCTTACGTCCAGTCATCACACCACTATATCATGAAACTGTGGTTAGATGTAAAATGAGTTAGCTTCTAAGTTCATTTCACAGTATGATCAGACAGCGAAATTCTTAGTAAACTTGATGTAAAAATGTTTTCTTTTTATATACACACTTAGAGATATATGCATGCCAGTTCTGTCTGTCAAGTTTTTGAATTACCATAAGACTATTTGTTCAGGTTCTTGACTCATTTGTTTGGTTCGCATCTACTTCAATCAATCAATCATTTGTAAAGTGCACTACATACCCGTGAGGGTTTCAAGGCGCTGAGGGGGAATGGGGGGGTGCTGTTGCTATTGGTCGACGAGCCAGGTCTTGAGTCTTCTCCTGAAGGTCAGCAGGTCTTTGGTTTGTCGTAGGTTGAGGGGGAGGGTGTTCCAGGTCTTGGTGGTGCGGTGGGAGAAGGATCTGCCTCCGTAAGTGGTTATGCGGACCGTGACCAGGGCGTGGTCAGTGGAGCGGAGTTTCCTGTTGGGTACGTAGAAGGAGAGTCGACTGTTGAGATAGGCTGGGCCGGTCTTGTGGAGTGCCTTGTGTGTGTGGACCAGGAGCTTGAAGGAGATTCTTCTGTCGACGGGGAGCCAGTGCAGGTTCCTCAGGTGGGGGGTGATGTGGTCGTGGCGCGGGACGTCGAGGATTAGGCGTGCAGAGGCGATCTGGAATCTTTGTAGTCTGTTGATGAGCTTCGACGAGGATCCGGCGTAGAGGGCATTTCCGTAGTCGAGTCTGCTGCTGACTAGGGCCTGGGTGACTGTTTTCCTCGTGTTAGTCAGGATCCATCTGTAGATCTTGCGGAGCATGCGGAGGGTGTTGAAGCAGGTGGAGGAAACTGTGTTGACTTGTTTGGTCATGGTGAGTTTCGAGTCGAGGATGACTCTCAGGTTGCATGCGTGGTTGGTAGGGGCCGGGGAGGTCCCCAGTGAGGTGGGCCACCAGGAGTCGTCCCATGCTGAGGGTTTGGGCCTGAGGATGAGGATCTCCGTCTTGTCTGAGTTCAGCTTAAGTCGGCTTTCCTTCATCCAGTCGGCGACGGCCTTCATTCGCTGGTGGAGGTTGGATTTGGTGGTGGAAGGGTCCTTGATGAGGGAGAGGATCAGCTGTGTGTCGTCGGCGTAGGAGATTATGTTGAGGTTGTGCTGTCGGGCGATGCGTGCGAGTGGTGCCATGTAGACGTTGAACAGCGTCGGGCTGAGGGAGGATCCCTGCGGGACGCCGGAGATGATCTCGGAGGCTTCGGCTCGTAACGGGGGGAGGCGGACTCTCTGAGTTCTGCCAGTGAGGAAGGAGGTGGTCCAGTCCAGGGCCTTCTCTTGGATCCCTGCGTCGTGGAGGCGCATGCGTAGTGTGCGGTGGCAGATGGTGTCGAAGGCGGCGGAGAGGTCCAGGAGGATGAGGGCCGCCGTCTCGCCATTGTCTAGAAGGATCCTGATGTCGTCTGTGGTAGCGATGAGGGCGGTCTCGGTGCTGTGGTTGCTGCGGAATCCTGATTGGGAGGGGTCCAGGATGTTGTTGTCTTCGAGGTGACGGGTGAGCTGGATGTTAACTATCTTCTCAATGACCTTTGCTGGGAGCAGAAGCAGGGAGATGGGCCGGAAGTTCTTGAGGTTGCTCGGATCTGCCTTGGGTTTCTTCAGTAGGGCGCTGATCTCTGCATGCCTTCAGTCCTCAGGGAAGGTGGCGGTCTCAAAGGAGAGGTTGATGATGTTGCGCAGGTGGGGTGCGATGGTACTGCCGGCTTCGTTGAAGATGTGGTGTGGGAGAGGGTCAGATGGGGATCCAGAATGGATTGTGCCCATGGTCTTGATTGTGTCCTCGATGCTAACGTTGGCCCAGGTTGTCAGGGTATCGTGGTTGGTGGGGTGCGGTGAGTCCGGTGTGTTGAGGCCTGTAGGGGTCGTCTGGGGGTTGAAACTGTCATGGCTGTCGGTGATTTTTTGGTGAAAGAAGGTGGCGAGGGAGTTGCACAGGTTTTGCGATGGCGGGATGTCATTGGTGATGGAGCTGAGGTTGGAGAGTTCCTTCACGATGTTGAAGAGCCCCTTGCTGTTGTGTGCGTTGTTGTCAAGGCAGTCTGTGAAGGAGGTCCTTTTGGCAGTCCTGAGGAGGTGGTGGTGGTTGCAGATGGTGTCCTTGTGGGCAGCACGGCTGTCCGGCGTCTTGTCGCTCTGCCATATGATCTCCAGTTTCTGGCAGGTGCGCTTAGAAGCGAGGAGTTCCGGGGTGAACCAGCTGGCTCTTTTGCTGGTGTCTCTGTTGGTGGGCTTTCTCAACGGGGCTATGGTGTTGGCGCAGTCGTCCATCCAGCATCTGAGGGTGAGTGCTCCAACGTCGGGGTTGGTGGGGTAGGTTGGTGGATTGAGTGCGAGGCTTGTCTGTAGTTGTACTTCAGTGACTTTGCCCCAGCAGCGGCGGGGGATCTGTAGGGTGCAGTGGTGTGTGAGGGGTTTTTGGAAGGAGAAGTGGATGCAGTGGTGGTCTGTCCAGGTGAGTGTGGAGGCGTGGCTGAAGGTGACGTGGGGGCTTGAGGAGAAGATGGCATCAAGCGTGTGACCGGCGATGTGGGTCGGCGTCGTGACGAGCTGTTTTAGTCTGAGGTTGACGAGGTTGTCGATCAGCAAAAATAGTACATGCATAGGTGCATTGGGAAGATTTTACGTAACTGGATGCACCGTCTTTTCTTAAGAAATCTACAAGAATTGGCATATTCAACATGTCTACCATATGACTGTAATCCCTAATTGCCATCACTCATCTATCTGTCTACATACCCAATCACTCATTAGCCAAGTATTGTCACTCATGCTTACTTTCATGCATCTATTCTTCTAACCATTGACACATTCATGCATTCACCCAGTCTACCTTTGTCAATAAATCTAAACTCTGAAACAGCCGTATTGTGCTTTGGTACTTTCACTTTTACCCTGACTTGCTGCTCTTAAACACGGTTTTAGTCTTCAATGCTTTTTAAATTCTGCAAAGCTGCTATATTATTGATTTAAAAAATTTGTATTATTGAATCTGAATTTGTTTGTGCTCACCTCGCTGTTGCGCTGAGTCCCAAAGTTACTTTCCAGTCTCCCAGTCCTTAACCTGGAAGCCTGGCACTCCAACCCGATAGCCAATCACTGTGGGAGGGGGAGGAGCCAACTCAGCACTTCACCTTTAAATGCCGCTACGAGCGCCGGAGCGCCCGTCTTAGGTGAAACTGCAGTATTGTGCGTTGGTCCTTTTACTTTTTCCCTGACTTGCTGCTCTTAACCATTATTTTAGCCTTCAATGCTTTTTAAATTCTGCAATGCTGCTATATTGATTTAAAAAAATTGTATTATTGAATCTGAATTAGTTTGTGCTCAGTTTGCTGTTGCGCTGAGTCCCGTAGTTGCTTTCTGTTTTCCCGGTCCTTAGCCCGGAAGCCTTGCACTCTAACCCGATAGCCAATTACTTTAGGAGGGGGGAGGAGTCAACTCAACATTTGACATTTAAATGCCGCTACGAGCACGGGAGCGCAGCGGATGTGTGCAGCGGGCGTGCCGATGGTGTGCCAAAAGCAAGCTCGTCAGCGCCCGTAAGCGTAAGGACAGGGCCAGGGGCCCATCATCATGCCAAAATCTTGTGCTACTCCCCCACAGAGTTAAAATCTTTGCATGGTAGCAAGACCTTTGATAGTGCCACTTGCATTAAACTCGATAACTCTGGGATCCTAAAGCACAGAGACCTTTTCCCCAAGATCTACTTGACACCACCCTGCCGGGAGCGCCACACCAGGCAAAAGCCTATTTGTGACCCTTCAACCCGACTGGGCCATGAACAAACTGAACTTACAGTCACCTATCTGAACACCCGCTCTTTGGTCAAACACCAATTAGATATCTTTCAGCTCTTAGACTCTGACAAACCGGACATACTCTTCCTCACCTAAACCTGGCTCACAGACGAGTCCACCCCGGATATATTAGCAGCAGTGCCCAATAGCTATTACAATTATTCAGGCTAACAGGGGCGCAGGGAAAACAGGGAGAGGGGTCGCAGCGATTATACATCAAATGCTACAGTTTACATCGCTAGCGGTGGCTGGTATACCATCTGTTGACAGCCTAATTTTAAAACTTTATTCCCCTCACTCCCCCCTGATTTGTCTATTGATCTTCGGACGCCCATATCACATGCCACTATTCCCCCAGCTATTGGGTGAAATTATTTCCCAATTCTTCATTAACTATGCAAAAGTCATCATTATTGAAGATTTTAATTATTGGGCTGATTACATTATGGAAAGTATCAGTTCTGCTGAATTGACAGAACTACTTTCTGGGCTAAATTGTACCCAACATGTGATTGCGGCAACGTGCATCAAGGGCCACACAGTTGACCAAGTCTGGACATCTAATTTGAGGGTCTCTAATTTAAGGATCACCCCATGCACTTGGTCAGATCATCACTTTATAACATTTATCCTCTCCAATGTTCACTCAAGTAAATCCCTCCCGAAGGTAGGCCGCATGGCTAGAAATTGGAGATGTGCCAATTTGGGGGACTTCTATAATATGCTAGTCACCACTGTTCCGTTAGAGCAGCAGTCTATTAACAACCAAGCAGAAAGTATGAAATCTTGGCTTGAATCTGCAAGCGATAGCTTTTCTCCCATAGAAAAAATCAAAACATCGAGAACATCATGAAGCCCAATGTTGGTTCTCGGACGACTGAAAACTCAAGAAACTTGCACTGTGTCAAGCCGAACATAGCTGGAGACGTAATTGCTCTCCAGACAAGAGGCGTTTGTGGTACAGTTAAAAGAATACAAAAATACTATCCTGCAAACCAAGGCTGCTTATTTTCCAATAAAATGTTAAACTCTTTTAATACATCCAAGAACATTTTTCTATTGTGGATCCAAGCCTGATAGGGTGAGAGTGAAGTCTGCTCCCACTCAAGCCCTATGTGACTCCCTCAAGACCTACTTTATAGATAAAATCACCAGTATCAAAGCTAGCATTCTTACAAACACTTATCCAGCTGTCCCACCAGCCATTTGTGAGAACCCCCTATTACTAGACCAACTCCCACCCATTCCCAGGAAAGTCTTTTTTAGCCTTCTGAGGAAGGTTATTTCTGGCTTCCCCACCGATTGTTGCCCTCTGCACATATTACAGGAAGCCTTCCTTATCTGCCTGGACCCCCCCCCCCCCTTGCACTCCTTAATTCCCTCAAGCGGGGTATCGTCCAAAACGTATTTAAAGAGGCAGATATTGTTCCAATATTAAAAATACCTGGGGTGGACCTCCTAGACCTTACAAATGAATGCCCTATCTCTTTGTTCCCATACTTGGCTAAGGTTCTGGAAGCTCATGTGGCTAGTAGCCTCAGTTCCTTTATTGAAAGCTGTCACTTTCTTGACCCCTTCCAAGCCGGCTTCTAACTGGCTCACTCCACTGAGACCATTATTCTTACAGTCGTGGACGAACATAGGAAGGGGGCAGACATGGGCACTACTCAGGCCTTCATTCTTCTTGATCTCTTGGCAGCTTTTGACATGGCCAACCATGATCTTTTGGTCGACCTTGTCAGCAGTGCTGGGATCCAGGGCCCGGCTCTCGAGTGGATCTTATCTTTTCTCAGCGATTGCTCTCAGGCTGTCCGTCTCTCGCATATCTCCACTCCCAAAATGAAACTGGCTTGTGGGGTACCACAGGGCTCTTCTCTCTTGCTTCTTCTATTTAATCTGTACCTACTGCCCCATATCTGCTCCCTTGGAGAAAGGAAGGTTGGCACCTTTAATTATGCTGACAACCTCCAATTGATATTTGACATCAATCAATCGGCCTTGTCTGTTCTTAATTTCCAATCCACTATGCGATTTATAAGCGAGTGGATGAACAGTAACCATCTGAAGCTGAATCCTGATAAAACTGAGCTGATCCTTATTGGTGGGCCAGCCAACCCCTGGAATTCCAACTTCTGGCCACCCAAACTAGGAATCCCCCCACTATCAGTTCAACTAAAAGTCTGGGTATCACCATTAGCAGTGATCTGTCGGTGAAAGCCCAGATTGGGACATTGGTTGCTTCCCGCTTCTTCCAGCAGCATAGGATCAGGAAGAGTAGTGGATGTTATTACATAGAGGCCCTGACCCAAGTTGTCTTGGTTTTAGTAATCTCTGTCATCGACTACGCCAACTCGCTCTAAGTGGGCATCCTGGCATATCAACTAAAACATCTGTAACTAGTGCAAAATCAGGCGGTCAGATGATTTACCATCAGCCCAAATGGCACCATGTTGCGCCATTAATGGTCAGACTTCACTGGCTTCCAGTAGCCAAACAATGCACATTCAAGCTGGGGTGCATTACCTTCAAAGTTCTTCATGGCAGCAGTCCAGCATTTACATCCTCCTTGATTTATCACTATGTTCCTCTTCAGGACCCTAGGTCTTCCCATCTGAATTTGTTGGTCATCCCGTCTTCAAAACGGAAGAAATGTGGGGGACTAAGATTTGCAGTCCTGGCTCAGCAATTCTGGAATTCTCTCCCTCTGGAGAGTCAATCTTTGACCTCTTTTGCTCCGTTTAGGAAACAGTTAAAGACTTGGCTGTTCCTACAAGCATATGACTAAATCTCCTCTGCAGCAGTTTCTCCTGGACTTCAGCACCATGAAACCACGACTTCAGCGCCAAGAACCTTTAACATAACATAACAACATAACAAATCAATAAAAATGAATTTTGGGTATCAGCCAGACCTAATGGTGTTTCTAGTTTGTGGTGGTTGTGAAAGTTCTTATGGTAGTGTGTAACTATTAGTCTGTCAGGAGATGTGATGCTTCTGATATTGTTTGCCTGTCTCCTAGTCTGTGAGAGGTGTGAGTGTGTCTGGTAGTGTGTCACATCTAATAAGTGGAGTGTGTGTAAGTGCTTCTGTAGTGTTATTTCTTTTTACAATGTTTTGCTTTTCCACCATATTGGCTTTAACAGTTCCTCTTGTAGTTTATTTGAGGCCATGGCTGAAGACACACTGTGTACAGTTTTTTATTGTCAAGAACTCTTGATCATTGACTGATGGTAGACCTCACTTACCCACAGTTTTGCTCACAGGTCATTGACCACCACCTCATGTGCACACATAGTTGTGTTTACTGCTGTCAGCAACCACCAGTGAAAAGCTTTTCAGCCCCCCCAGCCTCACTATCTGTTTCTACCAGCTGCTTTCCCAGCCTGAAACTGCTCCCACTATACCAACTCCACTTCCCATCTATACATGCAAGCACGTGCAGCAAAATTTCCCTCATCATTAGTCAGGATCATCATACTATGCAAATGGAGAAGAGAGTGTACTACATGCGTTAAAGTGCACTATGCATGCACACATTAAAAAGTAGCATACCTTAGCATGCAACCTATCCATCAGTGTCATTGCCTACTGGCAACTCTGGGGACAGAGAAGTCAGTGATTACTTGTCTCCAGTCGTGCAAAGTGGATTATCTTACTTGCGGTCTCTTGGGGTTACATTATAATTGTACTCAAACTGAACATCAAGTTCACCCGTTAATAATTGATCTCTGGGTAGAGAGGTTGAAAATCCCAAGGCATGCTCATGGATGTGGTGTAGATGTGAAACTCAGAACTCTACAAAGCACAGACTAACACATAATAAATCAATGTGCAGCCATTGTTTTGTTTTACTTTTAAAACGAAAACATGTACACACCATTAAATACTAAACATATTGTTAAAACTTTACCCACTGAAAATCAGACCTATATGCACAATGAAAACCAGACCTATCTAGCTCCTCTCAAACTACAGAACCGTGTAGAAGTTTTTTAGTGTTGCTTAATTTGAAGACACTATCTATTCCGTTTGTCACATAATTCACAATATAAACCTCGTCGAAATTGTATAAGTCGGTGAGTTTACAACAAAAATATGAAATACTTTCCTATTGTATTTGGGAGGAGGTGTTAAATCAAAAACGCCTTCCTACTATATTTGTGATGGGGTTACATGAAAGAAGGTAGTCCAGAATGCTGCAGCGAGGTTGGTACTCAAACTGCCCAGATACACCTCCTAAGCAACAGCACTAAAAACCCTCCATTGGCTGCCTGTCCATAAGAGGATTCTTTTTAAGGTCCTGACCTTCATTTATAAAATGACAAAAAAAACCAGACCAGAATACCTAAATGCCAGAACTAAGCCATACACCACCCATCGCACTCTATGGTCATCTTCAGAGAATCTTTTAATAGAACCCAATTTTAAACTAAAAACTAGAGGTGGAAAGACATTGGCGGTCCTGGGACCAAAGCCTGGAACTCCTTGCCAACACAACTTAGACACACACAAACGGAACCCAATTTTAGGAAGTCCTTAAAATTCTGGATCTTTGGTATCTCAGATAACACTGTTTGGTCTCTTATCTAATGCTCTGACATTATAGTTCTTGCTGGCTCTTCTCCTATCAGGTGCTCTTTCTCCGCAAAAGTGCCAAAATACTCCTTGGAGTGAACGTTGCGCTATATAAAGGTACCTTCATTCATTCAGAAGGCCCCCTACTTTATTTGATACAAGGTCATATTAACAGTGTCTCTATCAGTTATGAGCAATGGAATTATTTTACAGGAAGGCTCACACAACTACTGCCAAATCAAATGCCTGTAAAGAATATCAGCACTGGGCATGTAGTTAAAGCCACTTTCACTAATGTTGCTTTTAAATTGTTGTGATAACCTGAACTCAAACAAACAACTAAGCTGCCTCTAGCCAGACCTAAAAATTAAGGTTTGAGCCACCAAATGTTGTCCCTTCCCATTAGATAGGCCAGTTGGTTGCAAGATTGTGCTGCAGTGCTTAACAGACAGCTATGCACTCTTTTAAAAATGTCTTAATCTTTTTTAATTATATGCAGATGTGCATAAAACATGTTGTCGAATTTTTGCAGAGGACAGACGGGCTGGCTCCAGGCACACCCGTCACAAATGGCATGCCTGGGGCATTTCACTTTTTGTGAAGAATATTTATGCCCAATGTCGAGTACTGCATAGCCGTTTCTGTTTTCTGTATAAGCTGTGTGATTGGTGCTGTCTGTATTTATTTGGGACTGTCCTGCTACCTGCTTTTTTTTTAATTATATGGAAGCATGTGGAAGCATGCCAGGAAAAAGAAGCATTGGACTGAGTCTTCCTCTTATTCGTCTGGTTCCTCCTTCTCTTCCCCTTCCCCTCCTGATTCTAAATGCCACAGATAGTGTTAATCAGGGAGACCCTGTTGGAAATGGGGGACTCCTCTAAATCTAATGGAATGTTGCCAGTTTCTTCATCTTCTTCATCAGAGTTAGTGGTGGAGGGGCAAGGCCCTGAGGAGCTGACAGAAAAATATATATTTCCAAGGAAATCAAATTCTCCAAGTAGTTCACTTTCAGTTTGCCATGGCTTTAACAACTGTAACAAGGCTGAATAGAAAAACTTTCTTTTGTCTGGAATTTGATCAACGTAGCTTTTAACGGTTGATTACATTTCCCTTTGTTATGTCTCACCAAACATCCTTCACATTCAGCCATGTTTTCACTGACATTATTTCTGAAAGTATACTGTTGAAGTATTTCATAAAGACACATACTTTCTTGGATAGTATGTATCCAACATGTTACTCTTCCGAATATCTGTACTGTGTGGCTCAAATTCTGCAAGATATTGAGTTTCAGGAAAAGACTTCAGTGCTCTGTTACAAGTATTACCAATCCCTAGTTTCACCCTTCGAACTCCTCTAGATTTAGAAAACAAACTAGCTGAGCTTCACCGGTCTACACATTCATAGGAGCCCATCTCTCAGTCAGTCAGTCAGTCATGAAAGCTTTATTCGATTTTCAGAGTAAAATCATAAAAGCATACATACATATGAAGAAAAATACATTACATGTTAAAAACAGATAAGAACAATTAAAAAAAGATAAAAAGACATAACATGATTTTTAGGATGGTTGCATTGAGTTCCGAAATTTGATAATCAGTTTTAAAAAACTAGTTACTGCAGAGGTAACACATTCATCTTCTAATTGTAGGAGCCTAGTCATGGCAGATCTGCAGGTACGGATTCCCCAGGCTTTTAAAATCGGTTTTAGGAAGGCTCCTCTGGGCAGCTGATAAAATTTACAAAATAGAATACAATGTATGTTTGATTGGACAGAGATATTGTCACAGGGACACAGTAAAATTTCATTAGACCAAAGGTTACAAACAGGAAATGTAATCATGCGGAAAAAATTGCCAAATCTAAGACGGGTCAATAGCGTTCGTGCATAGCAATTTGGCTGCGTTATGAGGTACCTTTGAAGGCCTTCATTGGTAGTTACTTTTTGGAAATCAGTGACTGTAGTTTTAGATTTTTCTAAATTCCATCTCTTAGAGATTAGATGGTTAAGAGCCAACTTTCTTAAGGTTTTTCTGGGTACCATTTCCATACTTGATGGCCTCACAAAAAACTCCAAATGGCCAAGATCGATCAACATATTTTTTACATATGCAAGCCATTTAATGTTTGTCAGACCACCAAGGCTAAAACAGTCAGTAATTAGATCTCTATTTAGTGAGGTCTCAGGAGTAACCCAGATTTTATGCCACAAGAGTATGGGCGCAATTTTAATAACATCCGAGATGTATAGCATGCCCAGCTCAATGTGTATAAAATAAGTTGATGTTGATTTGGGGACTCCAAGTAAGTAGCGTAAAAACTGATTTTCTGTTTGTTGTATCAAGGATGGATTTTCAATCCCCCAAAGGCCTGCTCCATAGGTGGCGGTGGAAACGCATTTAGCTTTGTAGATTTCAATTAGCTCTTTCACTGGCCTGCCACCTATTTTTGTGGAGAACTTTTTTAGGGCGCCTAATTCTCGAGTGAAGGCTAAGTTTCTGGCATTAATTGCTGCTAGCCAGTTTCCTTTCCTATCAAAATTTATACCTAGATAGGAAAATTGGTCTGTGGTCTCTATCCTCTTATTATCTAAGAAGATTGGGCAGGGCATTTTCTTTGTGCCAGGTCCACAGGCCATCGTAAAGGTTTTTGAGATATTAATTTTTAGCCCTCGTTCTTTCATATAGTTCGAGAATTTCTGGACAGCCCTCTGGAGGCCGATGTTAGTTCGAGACATGATGGCAGCGTCATCAGCGTAAAGAAATATTGGGGCAGGAGTGCCCAGAATTGTTGGGTAGTCGTACTGAGATTCCATTAAGTGTTTACCGATGGAGTTTATGTATAGGGTGAAAAGGAGGGGGGCTAAGATGCACCCCTGTCTCACCCCTCTCTTAATACAAAATTTGCCAGAGCACTCCCCTTTGTTTCCAAAGCGTACCCTGGCTCCTGCATCGCTATAAAGTGCTTTTATAAAGTGTAAGATATTTAAATCTATACCCATCTCTGATAAAATGGACCATAATATCTCGTGATTCACGCAATCAAAAGCGGAACTTAGGTCCACAAACGTAACAAAAAGTTTTCCCTTTTTTGCCTGATTATATTTTGATAGAACTAAGGCCAAATTTAGGCTCTGTTCTATAGTACCTTTACCAGGGCTAAATCCATACTGTAAGTGTGACACTATCTTGTTCTCTTCCGCCCAAGATTGTATTCTGTCTAAAATTGCCCGGGCTGCTACCTTCATTAGTGCGTCTAAAAGCGATATTGGCCGGTAGCAGGTGGGGTCGTGCCTGTCTCCTTTCTTAAAGATCGGAACGACTATGGCTTCAGACCAAGACGGTGGGAACCCATGACGGTTAGAGTGGTTTAAAACATTTGTTAGCAGGGGGCCCCACAAGTCAGGTTCGGCTTTGTACACATCTGTCGGAACGCCATCCGGGCCTGGAGCTTTGCCTGAAGGGCTATCTTTGATTGCCTTTGTGATCTCCAGGCAAGAAAAGGTTATGTCTATAGGGAATGAGGTAGGTAAAGTTGTAGTTTTTTGGATAGATAACCCATCCGCCAGTAAGTTATCATAATTGAGATCTTCATGATTATCGTATAGAAGTTTAAAATGGTTCACCCAGGTTTCCCCATTGATGGCTATGTCTATGGTATCTGTCTGGTTATTTCGTAAATAGGGAGCGTTAACAGCTTTCCAAAAAGCTGTATTGTCCTTAGCTTTAGAGGCTTCAGTTAAGGCCAACCAGGCCTCTTTACGTAGCGTTTGTTTCCTCGATTTTACAGCCAAATTATATGCTTTTCTACAGCTACGAATCTCGGCTGGAGATTTATTTGTTTCATGTAATGCCCTTTTAAGAGCTTGAAGAGCTCTAGTGCAATTTTTGTCAAACCAGCCGTGGCTGTTTTTAGGGTTAAAACAATATTCTCTGGTTAGCAATTTTTTAAGCTCAAATTGAATTTTTGAAAAGGAGGTCATAATAACTAGTGGCTCCTCATTTTCTTTTAAGCAGACAGATATATCATTTCGGGAGGTTTCCATTAATTTATAGTGGAAATCTACGGGATTTACCCTATCCCATTTTATCGAGTAGCCATTTTTTGTGGCTAAATTAATGTTAGGGTGATAGGTGAACTGCTCTATGAAGGTCTGATGTTTATTTTTAATTTTTAGATTGAAAGAGATCGGGTAATGATCGCCAAAAATGGCATCATGTGTTACCCAATCTGCAATCAGCCCTGCGTTGGGTAAGGAAATAAGGGTAAAATCAATAATTGAACTGCAACCCCGCCCATGAAAAGTGGGTTGAAAAGGGATATTTGGGGTACATAATTCATTTATAAAAGACAAGTTAAAATGAAAAAGCGCGTTATTGAGGAGATTTCCCAATTTAGAGTGAACAAAGTGGGTTGGGTTATCGTCCTTATGGGGGCCAAGGCCGCAAATTCCTTTAGCTCCATAAGGGCAGATTGTACAATTAAAATCACCCACCCAAATCAATAACGACTCGTCTTCTTTCTGGGTCTTAGGTATATTTATACTCTGAATAAAGTTATCGATCTGGCTTTCTAGGCTATTGATTGGGATATTATTATAAAAATTAATAAGGGTCATGGATTTTACGTGGCCCCAACTAATAACTAAGATCTGATAAAAATCAGTATATAGATAGTTTACAACTTTTATATCCTGTGTCGTAGAGACATATATGGCCAGGCCTCCTTTATTTCTCCCCTGTGGGGTGAATTGTGCAGGTGCATGAAGGGTCTGATATCCCAATATGTGGAGTTCATCAACTGCCCACGTTTCCTGGAGACAGATGATACTAAAGGTAGATACAATGTCTAACCAGGGTTGATGGGATATTTTGTTAATGAGACCTGCAATGTTCCATGAAATAATGTTATGGGCCAACAATGGCTTGTTTGTGGCGGAATCATTGATAATTTCAGCTCTAAGTATAGGGTTTAAAGTTGTAAGGGAACTAGACTCGGTGATAAGATCCAATTGGGGAATAGCTTCCAAAGGAAGTTTATCAAAATCAGTGTGAATCTGATCATTGGGTGCCTCTTTGATTAAGATTCCCTGGGCACAATGATTATAGGCGTCCAAATCAGGGGTACCAATGTTTGGGTACATATTGGGATTCGCAAGAGACTGTTCATAGAGGTGGGTTTCCGGAAGTGCATCCGTCTGTCAGTCCGGATCGTCTAGGTCTGTCAGTGCTTCAAAGCGATTAGTGATAGGGACAGGCCATGAAGGGTATTGAGGTATATTACGAATGTTTCGATATTGATAAGAATAAGGCCTGTGTGGGAAGAGTGGGGGTGGAGAGTAATCCATCCACTGTCTTGTTGTATTAAAGTGGTGAGATAATGACGAATGCCTCATATTTCTACGTGGTTTTGAGGTGAGTTCATTGTTACAAGGGGTAAGAAGAGATAGGGGATAGAAATAGCTCAAAGCGCGAGTTGATATTCCTTCCCTTCCTCTCTCTGAGAACCAGTCCACTATATGGGTTACTGCTCTTGGGTCTTTAAAGTTGGTGATTATAATATCGCCCTCTATGTCCTTGGGCCTGCATCCCAACCAGGACAGCCTTCTAACATGTAATATCTCACCGTTGATATTAGGAGGCAGAGGCCTATGCTTGCTTAACCAATCAATTACTTTATTTTTAAGTTCTGTGAACCCCTCTTTCTTACCCGATGCTAATTTTGGGACTCCTGTCAATATAACGGCATAAGATGCCGCCTCGGGTGGCAGGTCTATGCGCACATCCGTTCTTTTTGGAGACTCAGATGGAGGAGCTACTCTAGTATTGTTAATGGGCTTACAGCCTAAGGTATTGGGTGGGGGTAATTGTTTCCCTTCTCCTGTAGTGCCCAATGCGGTTCTAGATGTAGACAAGGGGTGTGCATTAACTTTAGGTGATGGTGGAGGGTCCCTTGGAATCATAATAGCAGGGGATTTATGAGTGTCAGTTGTTTTAGACATTACAAGATCTTTCAGGAGGATGGTATTTGAGGAGGATGCTACTGCTAAGGTGTCTAATTGTTCGGTTAGCCTTTTTAGTCTCTCAGATAGTGGGAGTATTAAGGATTTAACTAGATGTTCAATCCTCTTAATTAAATCGTCGTTTAAGTCGAGGACAGCAGATGGTCGGTCCTTAATGGCTTGTGCAGGATGTAGTCTCGGTGTTTTGGAGCGATTGCCTTTCATGCCCTCGCCCCCCCGCTTTCTCTTTGCTGTTACCCCAGGTCTTAATTTACTTTGGAGATTATTGGACCTTGATTTTTCTTTGGGTAGTGTTATGAGTGGGGGCTCTGACGGAGTGGAATGTGCAGAGGGGCCCGAGTTAGTGTTAATGATCACAGGTTCTATTGAAGTATCCACTATCAGTGGCTGAGTTTGTAAAAGCAGAGGGATACCTGGATCGGTTATCTGGATAGAAATATCATTCATAGAAAGTGGTGTAGGGGAGGGAATTATTTGAGCGGGACCTAGTGAAGAACGTTTGTTAGGGAATGGGCCGAGCGACAGACGACGCTCTGTATCCGCTATTTGATGGTCTAGTTTCGAGACAGCCTTTGCCAAAAAATGGTCGAGGGTACCTTTCCGTGGGGGTCCTAATAGGGGAGATATCACTTTAGTTCCGTTTTCAGCCAGTTTAAGGGCCATTTTAGGGCGTGACAGGGTGAAATTGATAGGTGACAGCTACTAGCAAAATCTATAAGCAATATAGCTAATAGTCAAAAACAGTGGTATGGATATTATGACAATGATGGAAAAGTCTTACTATCAGTATTGCTTTCAGTCCAAACATCCAGAGCCAAGGGGGGGGGGCCCGGCCTGGCCTCCCTTGGCCCCTGACGGCCACAGACGGCCCGCCCTCTGCCCGGGCTCAGCCCGCGCGCGGTCCCGCGTCACGGGGGTGGTGTCCGTTTTTTAAACTCCTCCGGGAGCGGGAGATGGCTTTGCGCTGCTTCCGGGGTGGGAACAAAGAGGGAGCCTGGGTATTGTAGTCTTTACCTCCCTCCACACTGCGGCCGCGAGATTGGAAACGCGGCGGCGGGAGGGAGGAGGCGGCAGGAACTGCTGGTATGGCACCACTCGTGAAAGAAGCTGCAGAGGTAGGAGCCCACAGGGACAAACGGTGGGTGTATTCAAAAGACGCCCGCTCTGCCGAGGTGGTGTCCGTTTTTTAAACTCCTCCGGGCGCGGGAGATGGCTTTGCGCTGCTTCCGGGGTGGGAACAAAGAGGGAGCCTGGGTATTGTAGTCTTTACCTCCCTGCACACTGCGGCCGCGAGATTGGAAACGCGGCGGCGGGAGGGAGGAGGCGGCAGGAACTGCTGGTATGGCACCACTCGTGAAAGAAGCTGCAGAGGTAGGAGCCCACAGGGACAAACGGTGGGTGTATTCAAAAGACGCCCGCTCTGCCGAGGTGGTGTCCGTTTTTTAAACTCCTCCGGGCGCGGGAGATGGCTTTGCGCTGCTTCCGGGGTGGGAACAAAGAGGGAGCCTGGGTATTGTAGTCTTTACCTCCCTCCACACTGCGGCCGCGAGATTGGAAACGCGGCGGCGGGAGGGAGGAGGCGGCAGGAACTGCTGGTATGGCACCACTCGTGAAAGAAGCTGCAGAGGTAGGAGCCCACAGGGACAAACGGTGGGTGTATTCAAAAGACGCCCATCTCTCTGTGAGAAAGCATTTTCAAACTAAAACTGTACAATTTCTTCATAAGACTCTTTTCTGCGAAATCTCCTCCCACATCTCTTTCATCTCAATTTTCTCTGACTTTGTTATAGAAGATGTAACAAACCGAGCAACAGCAATTGAGTTGTCTGCAAGAAACTGCACATCCATGTTTGCATTCCACATCTTCAGAATCACAGGGTTGTAGTCATTAATGTACTTGGAGGCCTCTGTTCTTTTTAGGTTGTATGTATTTTACTGTGAGTTCCATGTAAGTGTATGTCTGACTGCAGACAAAAAGCAGCTGACTCTTCCTTGTAAGATGACAGGTTGTAGGAATCGAAAACAACATTTTGCATAAAATGCTCTGTATCTTTGCTAACAGTATTTTACGCATCTATGATTTTGGAATCGTAGAACTTGTTGTCTTAAAATGCTGTCACTACTTTCCTCTGGGATGAAACAAGTTACATACTGCTCAGTAAAAGACAACACTGGCTCATCACTGTCTGTTCTAAACTTTGGGGCATCTTTTACCAACAATAGCATGTGAATAGGGGGAGCACCTCTGACTTGGTACTCTTTATGCCAAAAGCAATCAATCACTTCACCAAAGAGGGGGTTCTGTTTTTTTTAAGATGAAAGCCATCATTGCTTGAAATCTGTGATTAAAATATCTGCAAACATTTGCTGGGTCTAGCGAGCACAATTCTCCTGGTATCTTCAGATGAATGTCTTTTATATTTTAATTTGCCCCCTGCAAGAATTCTAGCAGGTCATCCCATGCATATTCAAAACAATTCATCGTCAGGAACCAAGTAGGTGCTCCAACCTTCCAAGCTTCCTCAACATGCACTTGAGTTCACCATGACGCCAATACCAATATTCATTAGTCCCAAACTGACATGCCATTAGGTTTATTAAATTGTATTCCAAGGGCTCATCTTTTCCTTGAACCTTTTCCAAACGTTCTCTTCCTGATATATTATGCAAATTAACTCCTGTTTTTAGAATATATTTCACAGCATATGAGAAGTGAGACAAGTCACTCCCAAATATTAGGTGAACTATATGCGACTACACTGACAAAATGTAGGGTCTTCTGAATAAAGTCCACCACATCTATACTCAGTTGCAGGTATTTGCACAGGCTGCTCATCATTCCTGCCACCTACTCCAGTAGGAAAAAGATGTGGTAAAGACCAAGCTTCTAAATCCTTTTCCCACACACTTAAGGATCTCCTTTTGCTTCCTTCATTTGAAACAGCTCAATGGCATCACCCATAACCTCTTTAGAATGCAAAGGGTGGATGCTATAATGTTCATAAATTTCTTCTGTCCTGGACTGATCCACCTTCTCAACCTGACCTGTTGATGCAAATGTCTGATCCTCCATATGTGTGATATTTTACAGGCTTTCCACATTTCTATAGTAACCATTGTTTTTAAACTAGATAGAAAGTTGCTTTTTCAACTTTTGTAGCACCTACTAGTCCTTTCTCTAAATCTCTATCTACCCATACCTCTTCAATGTTTTTCTTGACATCTCATGCCAAATACACTACTCTAACTTTTAGACCTTTCTGCAGCTCTGTTGGGGGGAACATGCCTGTTTTTGGCTCCATACGTTCTACAGCCTGAAATGGTTGTTTAGTTTGGATGAGAATGGACTCATTAATATTTAAACCTTGAAGTGCCTCTGGAATGCTAACCAGTTCTAACTTGCTATGCACAGCTCTAGCAGGCATTTTAATATCCTCTAATTTATATAGCAGAACTTACATATAACTTGTCATTTGGACAAGTGAAATCTTTCTTCTGCAAATAAGTACAGGGCAAACTTTTGCTAGTTATCATTATTCTCTATTTCACTTTTCAAGTGTAAGTCAACAGTCCACGTTTGAGTGCGTTGACAAAGCATATACAAACATACTCTGGTTTTTTCGCACGTACTGTCTTAAAGTTTGTAATCTCTTTTTCAAAACTATCAACTGTAGTACCTGTGTCCTGTTCTGCAACTCCTCCTGTTATCAGCTCTTCAATTTCCCTAAATTCCTGTTCTGGACCAAATAAACAAAACTGCACATCATCACAAAACTTTTCTACATCTACCACAGTACCATGCTAAAGTGCCCTTTGCATTTCTCCTAAACATACTGCAGGAGTTTTCACACAATACAGCCTCCTAACTAAAGATTGCATTGTTGAGTGGTGTACAGCTAACATCCTAAAATGATTAAATGTGCTTTGGCACACTTTCTTTGATAAACAAGCTAGTGAGTGTTCCTGCAAATGTGTATGCTTTCTCAGCTTGCAAGGATCCAAACCTTGTAAAGTAATTATTTTGTATTTTAAACTTTACCTTGAAATTATACGTAGGAATTTCCTTAATATATCAATGGATTGCTGCCTAATACTACAAATATCACTACAATTCCATTTGTATACAGAGGCCTGACTACACCTCCCTTAAACCTCTTCTGCAATAACTTCTACATTTCTAGATACAATCACCTCTTTTCCCATAGGACTGTCATTCTTCATTTCATAACATCGTCCGCTATCATCAGTAGCATGAACTAATCTGTTATCCTGGAAATAGATTTCTTCATTACAGAAAGGCTCTGTACTAGAAGTAAGCATCCATTTTCCACTAAAACCTGTTCAAAAGAATTTTAGAGAAAACGCTTTTGCTTTCTAAGAAGTTAGATTCATTTCCATTTTACTCAAGTGGAGCTTTACCTGGGGCACGTACTATGTTTATATTTGTAAATGTTTCCAGATGAAGTTTAAGTTATCTGAAAGGAACGTCAAGAATCTGAATGGAATCTCAGTTTTTTTAGACAAGTCCACAATTTTCTGGAAAATATGTACTCATCTGTGTTTCTTTATATTGGCAAATGAGTTACTATTTTGTCATTGTGCAAATGTCTACTCCATATTATACACTACACCTCCAAACGGACCACCCATTTCTGTATTTTTCTGTGTCACTCCTTGTCATTTGTTTCAGTAGCTTAATAACTGTGTGGTTTTTTTTATTCGTCATGAATTTGTCACAAATATGTCACGAATTATCGCGATACTTATGTTCTGGTTTTGTGGAAAAGTCACAAAGAGCCAATTTTTTCAAAAAGTGTAAAACACATATATACACATATTGTAATTACTGTTTGACAATAGATGTTCACTAACAGTGTTTGAAACTTCTAGTTTTGCGATAATTTTAAATGTAAAGCACTTTTCAATTGTATTTCTTGCCTTCCCAATGACGCTGGAAATCACGATGATATCAGTATTCACAAAGATCATGTGATTGTGTAAGGAATAGATTGATTAGAGAAGATAGCTTTCATTAATCTTCAAAGGTTGTTCCCACCCATTTCTCTCTTCTCTCTTCTCCCCTTCATTTTTGGATCATTGTTAGGAGCTGTCCTGTGCTTTTAGTACACAACTCTGGTTAAGGATTTGTTTTTGTCATTTTTTATCCCCAAAAATGGCAACACGAGGCAGTGACCAGCAGGAGGTGTCACAACAGCCAGGGGAGCAGTAGTAGGAGGAACAACTGCAAGACTCTGGTGAATAGGCGCATTCACCCAAAAGGCAAAGCATTGCTTTGGATTTTTTTACGATCCCCACTGGAGAATCAAAGACTGCGGCCAAGTTAAGTTTGTTAAATGCAGTTTGTGTGAGGAGTGCCTTTCAAGAGGAACAATCAAAAGAATTCCTGCGGTACAACTTCTATGTTTTACCACTTAAATACCTACCATAGGAATAGCTTGAAGTGGGGGAACGGAAGGAGAGAGATGGAGAGGGGCCATCTACATCCATGGCTGCACCATCTGTTTCTGGGAGAGAGGGCCTACAGAAATGGAGAGGCGTTGTTCACAAATTGTATCAGTATTAAGGCGAGCCATCAATTATTTTCTTCACTGCAGCACTACACTCACAGTTGGTGAGCAGTCTGTCACCTCCATGCTAGAAGCAGCAGGGCAACATACTTATTAATTGTTTTTATAATTCATCCCAGTTTTTGCACTGGTTTGTGTTTCTAGTTATAATTTTTTACCCTCCTCATTGCCATTTTGATTGATAAAAGACATAAAAATAACAAAATCCCCCCAAAAAACACGGTTTCACAAAAAAGAAGACAAGAAAGGTTCTTGTCAGAACTGCCTTTGATGATTGAAAAAAATAAAGTGTGTTGTATGGGTGCGTGAGAGGGTGTGTGAGTAGCTGTATGGGTGAATGAGTGAATATGTGAGTGGCTGTATGAGTGAGTGAGTGTGTGAGTGCTTGAATGAGTGAGGGAGAGGTATATAAGGGGCTATATGTGTGAGTGATTACCTGTGTGAGTGGCTGTTTGATGGAGTGGGTGGCTGTGTGAGTGTCCATATGGGAGAGTGGGTGGTTGTAGGTGTGGCTGTATGGGTGACTGAATGGTTATATGAGTGGCTGTATGGATGAGTTAGTGTCTGTGTGAGTGGCTGTGGGGGTGAGTGAGTGTGTGAGCAGCTGTATGGGAGAGTATGGCCAAAAGAGGGTTGAAGTGTCATCAATTGCTGCCTGATTTAAAGCATTGTGGATTCCCAACCCCATGACTTCATGATTGTGCATTGTTGTGACAATGACCTAGGCACACTGACTGGGGTAGGACTGGAAAGTCTAATGAAGGATACCTATGCACAATTAATTACCTCTTTTTTCATACTGTCTTGGTGTACTTCAACATATGCCAAAGGCAGAATTGTAAGTGGTCAAACCAATTCTGTCCACAGATTGACTAAGCCATGAAACATGTTAATAAAACTGTTTCTGCATTCCTTAGAGACCATAACATGGGCTCTATCTACAAACAAAACAGTGTTTTGCCATGTGAGATCTATAGAAATGATGGAGTTCACTTCACAGACAAAGGCAACAGGTAGCTTCTCAACTACCTGAATCTCTTTCTCTGGTCTTATGTGTAGCTGTCATATACACATAATAAACACAAAGGCTATTCTCAGAGCCATTCACTGTTCAAAATATATTCATTTTCCTTATAAATATATTTTTTCTCATTTTTTTGAAATTATTCGCAATAACATTGTGATATTTGCAAATACATTGTACATTCACCAAACAAAAGTAGACATTCAATAGCCACAGAACATTTAAAATGTCTAACTATATAATTGATTCTGAGCATCACACTAGATACATCGTCATCTAAATAACTATTGAAAAACATGGATGAGTATGAGTGTGTCTGTGAGTACGTGTATGAGAGTTTGAGTGTGTTTGTTAGTGGGTGCTTAACTGTCTCAGAAGCTCTGTCATAGGGCATGTGAGCCTTTGACTGGGTCTATGATAGTGTGTGAGTAGGATTGTGAGTGGTATTATGAGTCTCTGAGTGGGTTTGTGGATGGGTGCATGACTCTAAGTGAATCTATGAGTGGGTGTACACGCCTCTGAGTCGGTCTGTAAGTTTGTGCATGAGTGTCTGAGTGGGTCTGTGAGTGGTTGCATAAGCTTCTCAGTAAGTGTGTGAGTGGGTGTGTAAGTCTCTATGTGGGTCTATGAGAGGGTACAAGAGTCTGTGATTGAGTCTGTGAGTGTGCATTAGGCCTGGGCAGCAAATTCCGTTCCGTTCGCGAAATTTGCGGAATTTGGGTAATTTCGCGTTCCGCGGAGAATGCGAAATTGGCCAAAAATCTGCGTTCCGCGACTTCGCGAAATTTTTTGCTTGTTCGCGTTCTCAATATGCGTGTTCGCGAGATATTTCACCCCGAGCACGCAAACAGCGATCGCGAACAGGAAAAAAGTCTCGCGAACAAGCAATTCCGCGTGTTCGCTGAATTTCTGCGTGTTCGCGGAGATTTTTTACCGTTTCGCGGAGATTTGCGTAACGCGATTACGCAAATTCCGCCCACCCCTAGTGTGCATGTGAGTCCTGAGTGGGTATGTGAGTAGGTGCATGAGTCTCTGAGTGGGACTGTAAGTCAGTGTATGAGTCTATGAGTGGATCTGTGAGTGGATGCATGAGTGTCTCAGTGGGTCTTTGAGTGGGTGCATTAGTCTCTGAGTGGCTCTGTGAGTGCATGCATGAGTGTCTTAGTGGCTCTTTGAGTGGGAGCATAAGCATTAAAATGTCCAACAACACAATGACCAATTTTAATAAAACAATAAGCACCCTGAAAGAAGATACACTAAGCATCCTTTCCTGGGACATCTTGGGTGCAAGACCTAAACTTATAGACAGTGCATTGTTAGACACCTGGGTTAAATACGACATCACAGCCTTGCAAGAGACCTGGCTGTCAGGTCCACTCCATTGCCCGGTTACTCCCTTCATCAGGTGGATGCCAAAATAAGATGCCTATTTGAAAGGTCTAAAGGGGGACTATTGGTCTACATATCAAATACCCTAAAGGCTGAATCAGAGCAACTGTCAAACTACAAGCTCAAACATACAGATAATTAAGTTCAATTTTGGCCAAGACCTTTGGACACGTTTAGTAATCCTGTTAAATATCTATGCCCATCCAAATGTCCAAGATACATCTGCAACAATTGAAAAATGAATACATGAGATAGTCAAAGTAAGCTATAACACGACAACTTGATAAATAATGATAACAGGTGATATCAATACTCATTTAAGATACACACCAGATGATGATGAGCAGCTAGTAGCCTAAAATGAAATCTGGTCAGTAAATTTCCAAGCGAGGCATCCCCAGGAGTGAGCTAATAGAGTCGTCCTTGAATATTTCGGTCCGAGAGTAGTCAACGACAGAATGCTGGATGATAATCCTCCAAAATTTACATATTACGGACCAACATCAGGATCAATAATTGACTATCCCATTCTCTCTTCATCGTTACTACAACAACTAAGAAAGTTCAAAATCAAATGTTCGACGGACAGTGACTACTCAATCCAGCAACTAGCTATCAACATAAACTCTGACAGACACCCATTAGCACCAGTAGTTAGTGGGGGAAGTGAAGTAACAAATCTAAAACAACTGAACTGGTCACATCACTTACTTCCAAAATTAGCAAAGAAAGCGAAATCAATGATGGAGGCCAGTAAAGCTTCATCCCCGTTAATGACATGGTTGATAATTTCCCCACCCAATATAGCATCAAGAGGGTCCAAAACACCTACACATTCAGTGACACGGAAAAGCAGAGAACTAAGGAAAGAACTGAGGAGGGAAATGAGAAAATGAGAAAAAATTAAAAAAGGAATACAAGAAACATCTCTGGCAAGAGCGGAAAGAATTACAGAAAATTTCTGGAGTAAGCTTCTGTACACCTGCAAACGATCAAATACCAAAGCCTTCTGGACAACAATAAATGGCATAGGCAGGGAAGTGAGAGTGACGAATACTTTAAATGTCACCTAAAAAGACTGGGCAGCTTACTTGAAAATATCTTTCCTAATGAAGACCAGCATTCAATGTAGAAAATGAATAAAGCTATTGAGTCCGACAGTATAAATAACTCTGCAATATTCCCTCTGTGTGACAACTTACTCCTTTCATAACACGCACATTGTACACCGTTGAGAGTGGAAAAAGTATTTGAGACTGGCAGAAGTGACGTGCCCCAGGCCCAAATGGCATCCCACAAGCAATATACAAGTTGGATCCAAAATACAGGACCAACCGTATAATGGCATCATCCAAAGAGGTGAAACACATGGGCATAGTCCCAGACAACTGGTGGGGGTCGATAATAATGTATGTATGTTCGACTTCAGGAAACAACTCAAGACCTGGCTGTTCGAGCAGTAGGGCCCCCCCTCCCCCCAAGCGCCTTGAGACCCTCCCGGGTGAGTAGCGCGCTATATAAATGTTATGATTGATTGATTGATTGAATTTTAGGCCCTGATGAAGTCCCACTGGGCCAAAACGCGTTGGTTGGGCCAAAAGGATTGCTTCTGTCAAATTGTTTTTTTAAATAAAATTGGATTCAAAGCAACACACAAGACACCAGAATAACGTTTATTAGTCACATCATGACTACTTCATCTATTGCTGGAGAACAGTTTACTCATCTGTTGATTTTGCAACAGATAATCCTGTATAGAATTGAGCGCTCCTTTTTATTTGTTATTTCTTGAGCTTGTGTTGGGGTGGCCTCTTGGCAATGGGGTCACAAAAGTGGGGCATTGGAGGAAACAGAATTTATATTGGTTACAGACCAGTGCGCCGTTTGGAGCCCACATTGCTAGTGTGCTGTTTACAGGGGTCGATAATAAACCAAATCTTCAAGGGGGTGATTGAACAAATCCAGCGAACTACAGGTTAATAGCGCTCATCGACTCAGAAGCAAAATACTATGCTTCGTTAATACTGGAAGATTTAACAGATTGGTCTAATACCAACAATCTGACCACCACAACAGACGGGTTTCCGGAAAGGGTATGGAACCACCATTAGCATGCTAACAGTAACAATGATTATGGAGTAGTACAACATCTAAAGAAAAAACTGCAACTCTGCTTTATCGTCCTTAAAACAGCTTTCGATCGGGTTGATCAAACCCTCCTGTGAGTAAAATTAAGACGATAGTGCATTCAATACTTTTTTTTTAAGAGCTATTGAATCATTATATACTGATATGTGGATCCAAATCAATGTGGTGTATGGTACATGATTATCCAGGAGAATACCAACAGCCATGGGCCTTAAAGAAGGGTGTGTGCTTGTTCCACACCTGTTTAATCTTTTTATAGCCAGCCCATTCCCCCAGCTTGATCGATAAACTCCCACGGTCCGAGACTAGGACCACTGACCTTATCACATCTTTCATATGCAGATGATATTGTATTGCTGAGCCACAAGAGGGTGGGACTTCAAGAATTAATTGAGGAAGTTGCTGTATTTAAAGAGACCAACAAATTGGAAATCAATATTACAAATACAAAACCATGTCAATAGGGAACAGATCCAGTGATCCTCTGAAAATCAAACAAGGAAACGGTAGCATAGAAGAGGTTAACATCTACAAATATTCAGGCTTCTACTTTGATAAGAACTTTAAATTTCAGGCACACCAGCAGTGCATGGTTAGAATACATAATGCCTTAATACATGCCCTCTGTGCACTTGCAAAAAAACCATGATAGTGGGGGTTAGTTTTGATCTTGTGTAGTAAGGGTTCAAGACTTAGGATGAATAATAAAGGGGAGAGGGGGCAGCCTTGCCTCGTACCTTTTTGTAGCTTAATGGCAGCGGAAAGTAAACCACCAGACCTGACCTTAGCAGACGAAACTCTGCATAGGGCCATGATCATTTTAGTGAAGGTATCCCTTCAATTACATTTCTTGAGAACTTCACGGAGAAAAGTCTGTGAGACTCTATTGAATGCTTTTTCAGCAGCGAGGGTAGCCGCTACGGTTTCAGAGGGGGCTAATTTAGCCTTTTCAATGATATGGCAGAGGAGCGGGTGTTGTCATTGGAAAGTCTGTGTTTCATGAAGCCCACTTGTGAATTCCGAATTAGTCGAGGAAGAAGGGGCTCTAGTCTTTTGCAGATAATCTTAGCATAAATCTTTGCATCCAGATTAATTAGGGAGATTGGTCTGTAATTTTCGACTTGAGTTGGGTCCTTCCCTTCTTTGGGGATTACAACAATAGTGGCTTCACTGGTGGTGCTAAATATGGTACCAGAGTCGGCAAAATGCTGAAAAATGAACAAGAGAGTTGGTTTAAGTACATGGGCAAAGTTTAAAAAAAAATTGTCCATATAGCCATCTGGACCAGGGACTTTGTTAATTTTTAACGAGCGAATTGCTCAGATTATCTCTTCCAGAGAAAAAGGAGACCTTAGGCTAGCTTTTTCTTGATCCGTGATGGACGGGAGTGTGATGTCTCTAAGATAATCGACACAGGTGGAAGCATCTGTCTCTAAATCATCTGTGTTATAAGATTGGTAAAAATCTTTTAGTATTCCCAAAATTGTTTGGGTTCTGGTGTGCGTGATGTTGGATTTATCCATGAGGGAATCAATTCCCTTGCGATTTTGTTTATTTTTTAGGTAAGAGGCCAGAATTTTCCTACCTGTCACGTGCTTTAAGAAAGATAGATTCCCTTCTTGCGTGTTGGAATCCTAAATTCCTGATGTGGTGGGGCTGAGTTGAGACCATCAAATTGATGATCACCCCCATAGCCAATTACCTTTCAAATATGCTTCCGTTAACACTGTCTGAGGAATTTCTTCGAAAAATTGACAAATTACTAAATAAATGTCTTTGGCAAAACAAAGGACCAAGAATCTCGATAAAAAAACTATGCATCCCAGTTCACCTCAGAGATGCTTATCTAGCAGATTTTAAGGTCTACCAAACCGCCTTCCTAGCCAGACAGGGCTCGCTTTGGTTCACTCAATCTCCCGACTATACTTCCACGTGGTTAGTGGTAAAAAGGGAACTTATAGGGGAATTACACCCGATCTCTCTCCTATCCAGTAGCCTCAAACCCCCGTCCTCGGGTAGATATATTTTCCAAAATACCAAAAGGGCCCTCTTGAAAATCGATAGAATCCTAGAAATCCCGATCTCTAACTCGAATATGACCTCCCTTTTGAACAACTCTAAAATTAGAATCCATGGCTCTCCAGCCTGCTGGTCTCATTGGGCCTCTAAGGGCATTCACTTTCCAAAAGACCTAGGGCCCTCCCAAAATCAGCTATCGTTTAGAGACTTGCAAAAGCACTTCAACCTGCAAAACGTAGACTTTTACGATTTTTTTAAACTTAAGACCGCACTTTCTAAACTAAAGTTTTCAAATAACGATCCTTCCCTCATCAGTCATCCAATCCTTTAATAAATCTGGCCACCAGGACTCCAAGCTCTACCATCGTATACAACTGAAGTCCTCCAACACATCCTCTAGACTCCAAGCTAAATGGGACTCCAACGGAACGAATTTGTCACAATCTTGGCATCAGATTTGGAGATCAGTGGTCTTGTATAAAATATCCCCCTCCCTTGCTAAGACGAAATTCTGGTAACTACACAGGACCTTCTGGACCCCAGCATGCCTCCACAAACTCTCCCTAAGAGAGACTCCAAGTTGCTGGAACTGTAATGACCCTGTGGGTGATCTTCCACACCTTCTCTTTTACTGTAGAGCGATCGCTCCATTTTGGGATTCAGTGTTTAACTTTATTCATTCTATCTGCGGAGTCCATTTGGAACAATCGTTTTTAACATTACTCAAGGGATTTTTAGACCCAAACATCAGATCCCGCAACAACAGTCTATTAATCGATATCCTTCTTACTGCTGCCTGCAAATCTATTTGAACTAACTGGAAAAACACAGCCGCCACCTCCTTCTGCCCCTGGATAAACTGGATCTCTTTTCTGAGAGGCGCAGATAACACCTCATAACAAAACTCCCCATGGATTACACTCAATACATCTATCTAGAACTCCTTTGAAAAGTATTTCACCACTTCCAATCCACCGTGATTCTATACCTCCCACCCCCTACTCCCCTGTACATCTGCCCTCACTCGCTTGGATACAAATATGAGTGATATTTAGAACTGATATCACCTCTTCCTAAAACACTGAACTGAATTCTTGGTTTGAGTGGAGCGTATGACCTGGAATACACCTGCAATTATATACATTAAGACCTCCTTGGATTTTACATGCTGATACATGAGTTTCGTCTGTATACCGACTAGTGCCCCTTCTTTCCCCTTTTTATCTAGCTTCTTTTACTTTTCTTCTATCGCTTAATTTTACGCCATATCACACATCCTATGGGTTTATCTAATCTTCATATGTGGCTTTTCTCTCACTTACCATCTTCTACCTGGATTTTGCTCTGTATTCTAGACCCTCAGGTCACAATCAGATCATGATCAACCCTTTAGGACTCTATGCACCTGAAATGTATATCTTAAATTGAACACCTGATTCCTCTGATTGTCCTTTTTTCTCTGTTCATTTGTTTATGAAAATTTGCTCAATAAAATTTGACGTAATTGTTAAAAAAACTTGAAGGATCGTCTGTCCAGTCATTAGGGTAGGTGTTGTTTTTTAAATGGTTAGGGATTTTGCACATTTTAAGGGGTTAGGGTGGGTATGAGTTTTTGGTGGCATGGATATTTTTTATGGTTTAATGTGGTATGAGTACTTGGCTGGCATGGGCATTTTTAGGGTTAAGGGTGGATATGGGTTTTGTAGAGGTAAGGTATTTTTCAGGGTTTAGGATGGGTATGGATTTTTGGGTGGCAATTGAATTTTTAGGATTTAGGGTGGGTTTGAGTTTTTTGGGTGGTAAGGGATTTTTTAGGGTGGGTATGGGTATTTGGGAGGTAAGATATTTTTTGAGGTTTAGGGTGGGCATGTGTTTTTGGTTGGCAAGAGGATTTTTAGGGTTTAGGGTGGGTGTGGTTTTTTGGTGGCAAAGGATTTGTTAGGGTTTGGGGTGGCAAGGGAAGTTTTAGGGTTTAGGGAGAGTATGAGTTTTTGGGTGGCAAGGGAATTTTTAGGGTTTAGGTGGGTATGGGTTTTTGGGTGACAAGGGAATTTAAGAATTTTTTGACTTTCCTACATCTTTGGTGCCAGTTGAAAAATCTTCCCAATTTTTTTTTTAAGTGTGCCAGTAGTTCTAGCTGGATATTTTCAGATGATTCGTCAAGCAGGAGATGAGAAAAAGGAGGGGGGTAAAAATAAATGTGTTTACCATGTTAATTCCCATTGAGTATTTAGACAAGTCTGCAGCCAGAACTGCTCGACGGAATTAGAACAAATTTGGCAGAAAGGAGCTCAGGCTTTTTGTAATTCGGAGTAAATCTGTTCAGTAGTTTTGGGTGATGCGCAGGTGTTATTTTTATAATAGAAGGTGTGACTTATAATGGCAATTGATTAACGAGAGGCAATCACTTCTGTTGCACCATGTTCTGGAGCAATCTCCATGCTCTCCAATGGTTGGTTATGATAGCATTTCAGTTCTACTCTCCCTTAAAGTTGCGATCTTTCATCTTTAAGTTTAGACACTTTCGTGATGATTCAATTCTTATCAATAAAGAGATCAAGAGCTGAAAAGCAGAACGGAATTAGGAAATTCATGATTGTACCTTAGAGTCAGTATAGTGGAAAAGATGTACTCATTGGGGGACACAATCTCTCATTGCAACAAAGCATTTGTATCCAGATAAAGGAATGTAGCTGCTTCTTCATTAAAATTGATAAATATGTTGACTGCATTTTGCAAATCTGCCTGCAGCAAATGCAACAGCACAATGTTTTGATCATGGTACAATCTTGTTTGCCAGCTTCCTGTGTAAAATCTCTAAGGGTGTAGACATTTTGATCAGATAGTCTATTATCCACCATTTGTCAACATTCATTGGCATGGCTTTAGATATAGGCTTTCCTCCTCTTTGTGCCCCATAATTGTTTCAAACCTTTTTCTGCTCACACGTTTCTTGATTTATGTGACACGTGAAGCTACAATACTAGTAGTAGTAGTAACTACTTTATTGTATTAATCAATTGATTACAATAAAAGTATGATTATTATTATTTTTTTAAATGGTCAGCAGTGTAAAATTAAAACTTACAATTGAACTTACAGCAATCAGGTTCACTACAAACACTTCATAGAATAAAATTCTGTATGTTTCGACTTAAGCAATGATTTCCATATATTATTCATCCATCTACCACTGTATCACTATTTTCTTTACTTCGGACTATTCCTTTAACAATGATAAAGTGCTAATGTGCTAACTATACAAAATATATGCATCTGGTTTACCATAAGAGATTCAATACCAAGACCTCCCAGGTGTAAGTGCAGTTTGTTTTCCATCTTCTACAGTAATTTGCATATATTATTTAACCATTTACCAGAGTATTATTATCTTCTTTGGCTTAATCTATGACTTCATAGATGTATTAAAGTGCTCATGTGCCAGATGTTCAAAACATATACAGTTCATTGTATTTGTGCAGATGGTTTCTTTAGCTTTCATAAAAAAATCAGTTCTCCTGTCTACCTCTATATTATGTTCTTTTTTTGGCTCAGTTTATTACTTTCAGTAATTTACTAAAGTGCTAATGTGCCAGAAGTGTGAGAGACATAATTCTCTTATAGTTATACAACTTAAAGTTCAATTCTCTGTTGATAAAATCTGAGTTGCTTCCCATTATATATGGACATTTATGCTGTTAATGCTTAATGCACATGATCTAAAACCCTTATCATAATGGTTTTTGCACGTCTTCTCTGAACCTAAAATAGTATCTCAGCCATTATTCTTCTTTTAGCATTTTTAAACAAGGAGCGTAAATATATCCTACGTACGGGCAACAGTTAAGGGAAGGTATATATTAAGGTGCCGATTCCGATCCGGTAAAACCCGGGTACAAATGGTCGTACGGAGCGTTTTTTCCGTCCGACTCGTACCCAGGAAAAACACCTTACAAACTCGCAAGTACGATTCGCACAGAAAGACCATTTCCGTACGAGCCGTAAAAAACACCGACCGGCAAAAAAATCCATACAAATCTGATTCTGGACGGCGCATACGCGACGTCCGGACGGAGTCAGGCAGCGTTTTACGGACCAGCAAGTACGATTCGTACCCACAGCACTTCACACGGCAATATTTTTACGGGACCCAAAAAGTGCCGGAAAAGCTAAGTACGCCAGGATGCACGGCAAAAAGGGGGCCCGGTACGCACCGTACCCCCATCCCTACACGTCTGCACCGTACCCCCAGCCCCCCCATGACCGCGCCGTACCCCAGAACCCCCCATGTCCGTGCCCCCACCACCCCGTATGTACGGTGCGTACCCCCGTATGTACGGTGCGTACCTCTACCACCCCGTATGTACGGTGCGTACCCCCACCACCCCGTATGTACGGTGCATACCCCCACCACCCCGTATGTATGGTGCGTACCCCTCGTATGTACGGTGCATACCCCCATGACCCCGTACGGACGGCCGTACCCCCAGCGCTACGCGCTGGGGGTATGCACCGTACATACGGGGGTACGCACCGTACATACGGGGTGGTGGGGGTACGCACCGTACATACGGGGGGTTCCGCACCATACATATGGGGGTGGGGGTATGGCGCGGACATGGGGGGGTGCTGGGGTACGGCGCGGACATGGGGGGTGCTGGGGTACGGTGCGGATGTACGCGGGAGGGGTGGGAGGCTGGGGGGGGCCGTACGACTCGTACCCCTCGCCCAGGTGTGCCCGGGGTAGGGGTGGTACACAGTTTGCTCCGTACGGGACGTTTTACATGCGGTTGTATATTCGGACGGAGCGTATTACCTGCGTTTGTATATTCGGACAGACGGTACGGATCGTACTTGTGCGCTCGGACTTCAGTTTTACAAATCGTACGTAAAACTGTCCGGGGACGTGTCGTAGACTTTTCCCGATGTCATTCGTATGTATTTTCCATGTACGAATCGTACTTGCCCATTTGTACGGGACTTGTACGATTCGTACGTAAAAAAATACAGATACGATTCGTACGGGAATTTTTTTTACCGGATCGGAATCGGCACCTAAATGTACAAAAGTTTAAACAGTAGTTACACAAAGCCGGCAAGTTTGACTGCCTTTAAGTGCTGGGTTCCATTTCCTTTTAAACTCACAAATCGGTATATAAAGTAGTCTGAGTCTTAAGAATTTCCTTTTTATATGACCAGGTAGGTTTAATCCTAAATATTTTTGACTCTGTACAGTATAAGTATCAATTTCCAAATCTGTATGATTGTATTTCCAGCTTGAAGCAGATCTAGGGCCCACTGCTTGGTAGTAAGCATATTGCGTATTAGATTTTTCCGGACAGATTCAGTCATTTGCTCCAACTCCTGTATGTCAGGCAAGTCATGAGATCCTAGTCCCATCAGTGTACTACAATTATGTATCTCTATATTTAGATCTCCGTAACTCTTCAAAATAAGATGTTTTGATGAAGATGAATCAGCCTTGGCACAATCAATAATATAATTCACACAACTCCTGTTGTGCAATGATATCATGATTTGAGACCAAGTTCCAATCTCATATTTCAATGAGGGGTTGTCTGCCAAAGATGCAATAAAGTGTGTACACATTTCAAAAAACATTTCTCAAAGTTGAATATGATGTTCTTACTTATTACTGGGGATGCATATAGTATATGTGGAACTAATTTCACATGTAATGCTTTAAGTGATGGGCTGATTGCTTTTCCTCCAAACATTTTCATGAATCTTGAAATTGACTTAGTGATAACAGTTGATTTAGAGTTTCTACTGGCCGGGTGTCTTGACCAGAATAACTTATTATCAAAAATCACTCCCAGGTATTCGTATTGCTCCACTACTCCAAGTGACGTTACTCCTGGTGTCCACCTTTCAGGTCTTATAGGCTGTCCAACGGTCACAATTTTTGTTTTGGGCATAATGGCTTTCAATCCATTCACTGTATTATAGATGTATAATTGTTTTAATTGGTGCTGGAGTCCTTTCGGAGTTAGAGATAGGATCACTAGGTCATCAGCATACACAAGGTATGGTGTTTTTGTACCTCCTAATTTTGGTGGGATACCCATGTTAGACTTTAGTGACATATCTATAGCTGCAATGTCCAGGGAGAATAACAACAATGCGTGGACACAACCTTGCCTAAGGCTGTTTTCAGTACCAATTTCAGGTGATAGCGTATTGTCAAGTGTTAACTTTACCTGTAGCCATATTTCAGTCTGCAGTTTGATAATAAAATTCAGGAGATTTGGGTCGATTTCCCAGGTTGTAAGGTTATTCCACATACCTTATTGAACGCTGTGGAATAATCCACGAAACAGGCATATAATGTTGTTTTTTGCATGCATGCTTTTTTCCCAAGTAGAGCCAATGAAATTTGGTTATCAATTGTTAACACCCTGCATGAAATCCTATTTGTGTTGCTGGTATTAAAAACATTTCCTCTGCCCAGAACCTTAGTTTATTTTTAAGGAATTTTGAAAACAATTTCCCTTCAAAGTCTAATAATGCTAATAATCTATAGCTGGACGGGTCTGCTTTTAGACCTCATTTGTATATCAGATGCGTAATCGCTTCTTTCCAGGAAGATGGTATTTTTCCTAGCTTGGTTACCTGTGAAAACAGCTATTCTAACAACATACTCCAGAAGGTTATGTTTAACTTAACCAGATCTATAGAGATACTATTTGAACCTGCTGCTTTTGATGAGCATGAACTTTTTATTAGTTCTGCTATTTCTTCCTTTGTTACATCTGGAAATATTCCATCAACTTTTGGCGATGTATGGTAAAAGATAATGGTTGACTTATCCAGAACTTTAATATGAGTTTCCCACTTGTCACTTGGGATAAACAGCTCATCTGGTTGTCTATATGAAATTGTATCGTATCCCACCAGAGACCAATACTCTCGTTCATTCTGAGTTGATGTAGCATGATATAGTTTTGCGTAGGCACTGTTCTCACTATCGCACTTTATTTGTATATTTCGGTTCTTAAATTTTCTCCTTAAGTCTTGCAGCCTCAGATTGTGATCATTAGACATTGGAAGTTTTAGTATATGTAGCCCCATCTTGCGGTAAACTCTCTTTGATTCGATTAATTGCTGAGTATTGTGTAAAATTGCAATGTTTGTTCGCAGTTTCTGTGATTTGACCACAAGGTAAGTAATATGTTCCTTAGAATGGCTTGCCAAGTAGCTATCCAACAGCACACAATCTTTTCTAATACATGCTGTCAAGGTTCCTTCTAAATTAGATGCCTTCTCTTCTAGCAAATTATTCCAAATGAGTTATTTCCCATTAACAGCAGCCATTCTGCCACTGTTGTCCTTTACATAGGTCTCCCAATGATCATATTTAACGTTGATAATAGACTTTGAGGATCATGATCACTCTAAGGTCTTGGTATGATAGCATATTTTTTCCACAGGTAAAAATATGAATAATGCACAAATGTGTAGTCTATGGTGGTAAAAACCATGGGCCCTCTGTAAGTTGGTGTGGCCGGTTCATCTTCTGATAGCCTTCCATTTAATGCTCTAGAGCCTGAATCTGTCATAAAATCATTTGTGAACCTGGTTAAAGTACAATTTTTGGGGGGGGCTTTTGGCAAAGACATTTTTGGTTGTGGGATTTTGTAGCTCAAATCTGGTTCCTGGCTGCTTGCAGGTTTATTTGTCTATAGCAGTAAGATTTGATTTAAATCCCAAGTTATAATTATTTGCTCCAGTTCTTCTAGTGTTGTACGATATCTACAATTGCTTTTCACTAGTTGAGGAGGAAAATATGTTTATGATCAAAATCTTTGTGGCATTTTGGTTTGTTAAAAGAACTGGCAATACATATTTCGAAGATGTTTTTATTTTTTCACTTATCATACAAAGTTTTTGCTTATTGATATTGTCAGACCTCCACTTGGCCTTCCAACGGCATTCTTTTTTGCTTTAATGTTGTGTGTTGTATAATTTTATATGGTTAAATTTGCAGAATGCCAAGTCTTCTGAAAACATATAACACATTGTTCTTGTATAAAACTGGACATTTTTTCCCCGGCATTTTTTAGTTGCCAATCAAAGTCTGCAATATTCCACAATCAAATTAAGAAATCTTTATACCATATTTCTCTTACATCATATTCATAAGTAGTACTGTTGGCCAGGTATAGAGGATGTATCACTCCTAGGTTAAATTATCATCTAGCTGGTCGAGTGTTTGCCTCTATTTTCTTTACAGTGATTTGGAAATTTTCAAATCCTATGTGTTCTTTAAGACCTTTATGAGATGGTCTGGTACTTAAGGGCGATTTTTCATATTCTGGTTGTCTGTGGGAGGTTGTCTACATGTGCAGACAATTAGGTTTTTCTAATTGTCTAATTGTAATTTCCCAGTCTGCTAAGAATTATTTTACAGCCAATATACTTAGAGACAAATTCTGAGATGACTCTGTTGTTCTAATAGTTTCATAAGCAGTTTTTATTTTATGGTCTACAATGAAGTGAACAGCAACAAATGATTTTGAATCTAAATCTGTCAAGCCTTCAAAAAATGGAATAGCTTTAGTATTTTTTGCCAATTTATTATATTATGTGGTCCTTCAAATTTATATATCGGTGTAAATTAAATTATATATTTTTTTACACTAAGTGAACTTCCTTATATAATAACTTGGTATCTTGGATTTAGTTTCCTTTAACTGCTCTTTTAATTTCCCGTCTGCTTGTCTGTTGAGTGTACACAGGATCACTAGTTTGTATGCTTTCTATTCCTGAGCAGATTTTCACTTCCTCGTCTGTACCAGTACCAATTGAATCTGCCAAGCCACTTGGGTCTTTGTCTTCTAATTTTTTAGTTGACGCTGTCTGCTATTCAGAATCTGTTTCTGTGAATCAGAATTATTGCTTGAGAGTGGCACAGTATTATCTTTATTTTGGCTGATCGCATTAATGATGGACGGCCCTACATTTTGTGTTCCAAGCTGTACTACTTCACTGTATATTGGTTGTGGTACAGTGCTAATATTAGTTGGTACAGTAATATTAGTTGGATTGGAGGACATATTTGTAGCCCTATTTTCCAAAATTAAGGAAGTTTTCTGTCCCTGTTCTAATCTCTTCTCTTCCGCTAATGTAATTTTATTTTGCTCTTCCATAAGACACGGTTCTGCTTGGGTTTGCATTTTTGCAGCAATTGTATATGTCCCATCAATAATTACATCATTTCATGATTTTACTTCTATAGTTGATTTATTAAATCAAAGGACATTTTTTCTGCCTTCTGGTAGTTGACCATCAGAGAGTATTTGTTTAGTACCATTATTTCTCTTGAGTCTTCTTAATTTTTTGAGTTGTCTCTTATTGAGATAAGGAACACAGACAACTTGATTTTCTTCTATTGGTATTTCTCTACAGTTATCTTTTATATTTGTATTTACTAATGTCATATTAACAATGCACTCTCTCTGTTCAAGGCTGTCTTGATTTAAATTAGTTGTTTCATTATTCCTTTCCTTGAGGCGATAATGCATACGTATTAATATGATCCATTATAAGGTTTCCAATTTTTTTGGGTAACAGTTGTAATAAATCAAAAATATCATCCACACTCTCTAGATTTTTAGAGGCAGTTGCTGCTTCACTCATAGCTTGTGTTATTGATAGCAATATTTCAGAGTTTGCCTTTATTGATGACATTTCAGCTGCAATTTGTTTGTAAAATTTGACCTGCTCTGTAAATAGGATAGATTGCGGTATTGGAATATCCGATATTTGCGACAACGTGCTACTGATTGCCCCCATCGCAGACAAAACCGGAATAGTTGGAGGCGTATTTTATTCATCTGAGGATTTGGTTTCGTTTTCAACCCTAGTCTGATTTTTTATATATTGATCCTCTTTAGTACACTGTCTTATGCCTGGATTGTTCTGTGAAGTGTTTTACTGTAATTTCTATGATTTTAGGTTTGAGTTTAATGAATTAACTAAATAATCCTGCTCCAGTAGTTAACCAGATGTTATCGAGACATTAAATGACTCATATGAAATGTCTACTTGCTCAGATTCCGGGTCATTAATAGTATTCCTGTCCCCTGATATGTTTGAGTCTTCACGCCCATATATTGAATCTGTTTCTGAGTTTATTTCCATGTCTTCATTATTTCCTGCATTACTTACAGCATATTTATTTTCATAGTGCATTGATTTCTCATTCTCATTCTCATTGTCCTCTCCAACCACTCTGAGCAGAGAAGACAAGGGCGAACTTGATGTAGTCGAATGATCCCCCATTCCGTTATTACTACCTTGAAGGCTCTGTACAGCTTGTGTAGATTGTATAGGTAGTGGGATTTGTTTGGCCTGTATTAACAGTGGTAGCGCAGCTTGTGCCTGAGATATATTTACAACTATCTCACTTCTTAACGTGACATTATCAATGGAACCTAAAGCAGCCGTAATCTATTTTCTCTCAAAACATTATTTAAGAATGGTGATTCCATTAAGTCATATGTTAATTTTCTAGGTGTATCTTTTGGCAAATCTTTTAACATTTTATCAAGTGCCAAGCCCCTCCCCAGAGTTCTCTTTATTATTCTAACATAATTGGCTTGTTCAGCAGTGTGTGATCTTGAGTCTACTGCTATACCTACAATGCAAGACTCTTTTGCCATATCTTTTTTGAGTTCCATAGCTTTCTTTTGAGCGCTGCTGCTTTGATTACTCTGCACCAAGACTTTTACTGATCGAGTTTTCATCATCGGTTATTCTTTTTTTGACGTAATTTGATTGAATCCCCCCCAAACCCCTTATTCGATTTGAATTTGACACAGCTTGGTCGCAGCTTAGTTTGTCCAGCTATCCATTTATTCAGTTATCTAATTTTACAAAATCATTAAGGGTGCATATAAGGTGCATATGAGGTGATCATAAGAGGCTCTCCCCAATACTGCCTCTGTAGACCACCTGACACTATGTTAACCAAAATGTAAGAAATTGCAGCAATCAGGACAAGGTACCAAGATGTCCCCCTGGTCCACCACAGAGCACCGGTTTGTGGAATACTATGCATTCTGCAATGTATTTTCTCGAACTAATTGGCATATTTATGAGCCCCTTGCACGGAAGGAGCATCCCTTTTTGTGACGATAGGGGGACACAGATTACAAAATCATATCACATCTATGTGGTCATGAAAGCCACTATGTTTGGCTTTGAATGGCATCATAGACGTGGAGTAAGACAAGACTGCTCAAATCGCTATGTCTGCGCTCGGGAGGCATTCAATAGGCATTGCAGTCGGTGTTCCCACATAACACTCATGGATTTCGGTACTTCCCCAGATTTGCAAGACCATGTAAACCTTGGGATGTGCCAAATCCATATGCCTCCAGAGCTGAGGTGTAATGAGTAGAAATAACTTTATTTCTCCTCATTTTTAACTCTTTCTACGTGTGTTCCATTCTGCAGCACACATAGAAAGATGAAAATGCCTCTTAGGATTCTTTTTGTGCAGGAGGTGCCTATTTCTATACAAAACAATCTTGCGGACAACGCAGACACTCTTGCACCATGGTGCAAGGGTGTCTGTGTAGGAGCTAGGCTGCTGAAATGGCTCCAGCACAGGGGTAAAGGACAGGAATGCACTGTATTTCAGAAATACGGTGCATTTCTGCTCTTTCACATGGGCATAGGGCAGTGCAGCAAGCTGATCTCCAGAAATGAGGGCCTAAGTGTAAAGACATTCTAAACCAGGAAGGAGAGCTTTCTTTTGGAGCCAAAGCCTTAAGTTGCACAGGGGCTACACATAGTTGGATTTACTGAGGGAGGCTGGGACTGTGATGCAAATTTTTTGTGCTTATTTTGGGATATTTGACAAGATGGAAAAAGGTAGTGGTGGTAAAATAGCAGGCATCTTCAGAGCGACTCTCAACATCAAAAACAACAGGTTCATCTTCCTCCATGCAAATTCTCCTTTCTGAAAACTTCGTTTTGTTTTGTCTCCAAGGGTCGGCTTGGGTCTGCTCCTTGTCACCTTCGTCTGAAGGGGGACTTGTAGAAGATGTGGAGTTATTCTTCTTTTCCTCAGTGAAGAAGCAGGTGAAGACGACATGTCCGATGTGAGTCCAGTCACAATATTCTGCTGTGCTGCAAGTCCAATATTTCAGCTAAGATCCTACTCCAGGAGTACCTGGTGTACCAGACCTGTGTTCTGTTCAGCTTTCAAGAAAGATTTGGTTTGTCAAGACAATTAGAATTTGAACTCACAGGCCTCAGCCATTGTTACAATGACTGTGGCACTGTAATACTCGTATTGTTTGGAAGTGGTGTTTATCCAGTGATGATGCCAACATTTTCCTCCGAGAACAGGATACATCATGTATTCTGCATTGCACACCATCACAGAGAATAGTTGAGGGATTAATGCCAGTGCTTCGTTTTAGTGGATGCAATAGACAGTACCTCCTCTATGGCCTTATTCTTGATAGGAGCCTGCTTCTTGGATCCTATCCTTGTCTCATTACATATAGTCGGTTAGCAGTAACACTTAGCAGAGAGAACTCTGGCGCTAATTCACAGACCTTTCTCTGTTTCAGTTTCATCCACTTGCAGGCAAGAAAAAAGAAGGATGGCAGCCAGACTTTGTCATTCTAATGCAATACAATGTTCCATAGCATATGATAATATTACTCCTGCGCAAACTAATTGGTACACTGGACATGATTTAGAGTAAAGTTAATATAAAACTACATTAATGTTAAAAGTGTTTTTTAAGACTGGAAACTGCTTTGATACTGACAATTGGTTAAAAGAGTCTAGCATAATACCACAACAACAGTACCCACAGAGGTATGTGTTAAAGTGAGGGAGGTGATAAATATGTGGTGGTAATTCTGGGGCCTATGCGACCCCCTGTTAAAGCAAGAGAGTGATTGGAAAAAAACAATTATTCAAATACAATAACCATGGACAACACAGGCTATACGCAGCCAAGAAGCAAATTTAAAAGCAACATATGTAAAAAAGGAAATTGTACAAATTATCTGTGGGTTCCGAAATGGCAGTCATATACAATGATCTCAGAAAAAGACATTTAAAAAGTGGCAGAAAATTGCTAAAAATCGACCATCAGACACACTCACTGGTTTTACAAAACATGGATGAGCAAGAAAGGCAATGAGAACAAAGAAAAAAGGCTTACTTACAGACACACAGTGCTGTTATTAAATGGTGCATGGGAACATAACTTAGCAGGGAATAGGCATGGAGAACAAATAACAAAATGACTGTCTATAAAATACACTCTGGTTTCACAAAATTATGGCCAAACATATAGCTTTGCAGGGAAGATGTCTTGGGGAACAGAGACAAAATGGTCAACTATCTGAAGCAAACTAACTTCACGAAATAGCGGCTGGACAGACGGTTTGGCAAGGAATGGATGGAGAGCAAAGATAAAATGGCCACTGTTAGGCCTGTCATCCTTAAGGGGGTGGTCTTTCCTACAACCTTTTGCCTCTCATTTTTGTTGATTACTTTTGGTTGGCCTTAGGACTCGGAGCACTTTACCACAGCTAGCAAGTGCTGAGGTGCATGTGCTTCTCCCCTAAATATGATGACATTGGTGCATACCTGATTGGCATATTTGGTGTATTGGTAAATCTGTTGTAAAGTGACATACCATATACCCAGGGCCTGTACTTCAAACGCTACTAGTGGGCTGCAGCACTGATTGTGCCACCCACTGAACTAGCCTTCCAAACCTGTCTCAGGGCTGCCACTGCAGTGCCTGGGGGAGCAGCTTACTCCCACTTCGACTTGGCATTTAAAACTACTTACCAAGCCTGAAATTCCCCTTTTATTACATATGTCACCCCTAAGGTATGGTCTAAGTAACCCTAAAGGTAAGGTGCTATGTAAGTAAAAGGTAGGACATGTACCTGTATGTTTTGCATGTCCTGGTAGTGACAAACAGCCTATTTCGTGTTTCACTACTGTGAGGATACCACTCTCATAGGCCAGTATTGGGAATGCCTTAATACACTTTTAAGATGTAATTCCTGATCAGAGAGGAGTTTCATGTTTGATATGTTGTGAATGGTAATGATAAATCCTCCTTACTGATGAGGTTGGATTTAACATTACTGTTTTAGAAGTGCCACTTTTAGAATGTAGACATTTCTCTGCACCGACTTCTCTTTGTGCCTGACAGCCTATCTCCAATACACATCTGGGTTGTGTGACAATTACACTTTGTGCATTTCTTCTAGACAGCCACAAACACAGGAAGGTGAGGCTCATATGCATTCTGTGCACTCATCTGCATTCAGCTGCATTCTGCTGGGTCTTACTGAGCGGGGAGGAATCGGTCGGGCTGACACTTACCCTTCGATAGGTAGTGTCCTGTCCACTCACAAGGCACTGATTTACCCCCAACATATGACCTGCAGACAGGATTAGGTTGAAAGGGATCCTTGTGAACTTCAGAGAGATCTTTTCAAGTCACCCCCTACATTAAAGGCACTTTTGGGTATAAGTTCCAGGGCCTCAGACCCCTTAAAATCAGACACTCTGGTTCTTGAACTGAACGTATGTCAGAAGGACAACTGTGCTGCTTAAAGGACTCAAATGAACTGTTTTTCTAGAAGGATTGCTTTTCTGCTTGTTGCCCTGCTCCACCCTGACTCTGCTGTAAGGGCTCTGCCTCCCATCCAAGTGATATCCAAGGGCATGATGGCTTGCCTCCTGTTTTCTGAAGTCTCAGGGTCACAAAAGATTTCCTACATTTCTGCAGTTGCTGCTGGACTCTGTCTTGTGTGAGTCCTATGCTTGCCTGAGGTGCCCCCTCCAAGCTCTGGGCCTCAGAAGTGGGTTCTGCAGCTGTTTTCATAAAAAAACAGATGCATTGCATCAACTGTGTGAGAAATTCTGCTGCATCACCCTTCAACATAGAGGCTGCCTGATGATGGGGGTTCCACTCGCTGCGAGGCTCGACGGCGACACTCTGAGCGGCTGAACTATGATAGATTGCTTTCACTTCAAAGGAGCTCGACAACGACACAGGACCCCCTTTGCACAGATTGATGATGACGCAGTAGACTTTTGACGTTGACAAAAACTCCATGCAAGGTATTTCTTCAGCGGGACATGTTTGGGTCCTGTAGCTGGGCTGTCACTGTTCACAGTTGGCCTGAACTTTGGATATGCACAGGCCCCTCATGACCTCAAGAAACCTTTTGAACACCAATGACTTTAAAGCACTATTTTTCCAATTGATCTTTAAACATTCATATCTTAACTTCTACTAATTGAATTGTTGTTATTTTGGTCTTATTTTGATCAGATAAATATTCTCTATGTTTCTTAATATGTGTGGATTCTTTTTGCGATGTATTTTTTGTGTTACTGTATGTGTGTGTTGCACAAACACTTTACACATTGCTGCTTTAGTTAAGCCTGACTGCTCTGTGACAAGCTACCAGAGGGTGAGAACAAGTTATCTTTTAATACAGATCTAGCTTAACCTGACTAGAGTGGTGGTTAATGTCTGGCCTGGGTGCATACCTCAGCCAACTTGGAATCCCATTTATATCAGAAAGCCACAAAACCCACATTGGTTTCACAAAGTGGTAGATGAGCGCATGGCATGGAAAGAACAGGCATGGAGGACAAAGTGAAAGTGGCTGCAGATCCTCGAGTCCCTCTCCCCCAGCTCACATAACCAAAAACCACATGCAGATATAGCATGGCATTCAAATTGACAAAAAATAATTAAAACTCATTTTAAACATTTCTCAAACATAAGCAACTATAGGCAACAGTTACCTAGATAAAGACTTTCAAAAGCTGGTAAAAATTCACATTAATCAACAATCTTTTGCACAAACATACACACACACATTGGTAGACAAGCACATTGAGAAGTACTGAGAACAATGGGAAATGGCTGGCTGCATGGGCATGGATTCACAAATCCACCCTTCCAGCCGCCTACAGACACATGCATACAAACTATAACATAAAGTTGTCATTTAAGACCATCAATAGTCCTCTAAATTATCTCTAGCACAGAAGCAGTGTAAAAGTGAAAAATCTGTCTAAATAACTGAAAAAAAACTTAAAGGACCGTCAGCAGACAAGGCCCCTAATAGTAAAACACCAGACTATTATCCCAAATCTGAAGAAAAAAAACTGCAAAAAGGAGGAAATACAACCACAGGACTCAACCACCCAAAATGCCAATTGGCCTAACATTCTTATCTCTTAAAGGCCACACGAGCATTCCTTGAATGTCCTAGTTCAACATTCAGCACAAAAACCTTTAAAAAAATCCAGAAAATTGGTGGTGCCTGCCCTCCTTCAAGGAGTTGATACTGTTTGCACATTAGCATCACTCTCTATGACATTTCTACTGTGGATAAAATGATATTTGCACGAAAATATTTGCCCAGTGGTACTTTGACGTAAAAATCTCAACTCGAAATGTATGAATGACAGAGGGGCTTTTTTATGAGCACTTGCGACAGTTTTGCAACACCGGTGCGTCACTTTTTGTGACGTACCAGTGGCGTAAAAGGTAGATGCGTCATTTTGTAAACCCCTGCGCCACATTATACCTGTGCCAGATATAATGGATGCAGGGTGGGCGTTCCGACGCAAGTAAGCCTCATAGAAGTGACGCAGTGAAATCTATGAGATTTCGCTGCGCCACTTCTAGGACGCAAATATGTAAATATCTTACGCCTGCCTCACAGCAGGCGTAAGAGTGACGCAGACACATTTGACATGGGACTTGCCCATTTGAAATTACCCATTGCTGGAGCTGTGTCACTTTTGTGACACATTCCAACAATGTGTAATTTTTGCGCCTACAGATACGTCAGAAATACTGACGTATACTCTTCGAGGTTAATGACTATTCTCCCTAACCTAATATCCCAAAGCAGGTTATGCTTGTTAAGATCATCCACTTGGGTCTGTTGGAGAATGTTATATAACATACCAATGCGAGCCCGCTTCCTTACCCCTTCTACTAAAGGATTAGGTTCGATTATCCCTCCCCTTTTAGATAGGAAGTCCCGAAATTGCAGATATTTAAAGAAATCATTTCTGGGTATACCAAATTTCCGGGAGAGATCGGTGAATGATGATATAGCCCCATCCAAATACAGATCCCCAATACAGGCTATGCCAAGTTCCCTCCACTTCTTGGCGATCTTATCCCAAAAAACAGACGGGAGTAGTAGCGATGCTGCTGTTGGTGTATAATACCAGATTTTTGTAATCTTATACCGTATCCTTATAGTTCTCCATATTTTGAAGGCTGCCATTAGAACTTTAAATCTTGTCCGCTTGTAATAGTTTAATTCAAGAGATATGAAGAAGCGGTTATTGGCGTCAGTGCCTAACAAAATTTGAAATATCGATGGATTTTCGGCAATGTTTGCCACCTCTTCCCCGGATAGTAATATACGCATATGTTGAAGCATGCAGGCATAATAATATAGTGTGAAATCAGGGACCGCCCAGCCTCCTCTTTCTCGAGGTAGTGTCATATACCGCATAGCTCTGCGGGCTTTCCCCTGTGCCCTTCAAGGCATTAACCTTGAAGAGTATATTAATGCTGCGGCAAAGGTTTTTGTCTCAGCTAATCTCAGAGCGCAATATTATAAAACAATGTTCAACCTCTACTATACTAAGCCTGGGCGAAGCACTACGCTACGCTCGCGTAGTTTGCGAAGTTCGCGCTACTTCGCACTACGCGAACTGCACGTAGCACAGTGCGAACACGCGTAGCGTAGTGTTGCGTAGTGCTGCGGTCATTTTTTGCTTGCTCGCGGTCCTCAACGTCAAGTTGGCGACCGCGAGCAAGCAAAATGACATCCCGGCGAGACTTTTTCCTTGTTCGCGATCAGCAACTTCAAGTTGGCGATCGCGAGCATGGAAAATAAACCTCCCAGCGAGATTCCCAACGCGAGGAGGTCAGGTTTCTCATTGCGAGTGGTTGCGTATGCTCGCGACCGCTCGCGATGAGAAACTACCAGTTCGCGTTGAGAAAGCTGAAGCTCGAGTAAAAATCTACTCGAGCAGCAGAAAACTACAGCTCGCACTGTGCAAGATGCCATTTTCAATGATTGCACAGTGCCGGTTGCTTGTCCGCACTGTGCAATCATTGAAAACGACATCTGGCACAGTGCGAACAAGGTACTACGCAGTTCGCGAAGTGCTAAGCGTAGCTCGCGTAGTGCAAACTTCACTTTGCGTAGCTTCGCGAAGTGCTACTTCGCGAACTACGCCCAGGCCTATACTATACACCTGCTAGAATGGCCAAATGGGGAAGCTCAAATGATGGAAAATGCTTTCGATGTGGTAGTGAAGCTGCTGATATTGTGCACGTTTTTTACACATGCAGAGAACTAGACACCCTTTTCTTACATATTGAACAGTTTCTTTTGGAAATATCAGGAGTAACTATCAAATTATCAGTTACGGACATGCTACTAGGGATGGACACAGAAGTTATATCTACACATCCTCGATATAAAATACGTTACTTAATTTTCTTAACTACTGCTATTACTAGGCTATGTATTGCCTCTATGTGGCTTCAAAAAGAGGTACCAATGTTTGAACAGTGGCGGGCAAGATTCTTTAATATATTTTATTTAGAACACAATATATATGCTGTGAAAGGCTTAACCAAACAAAAGCTTGGCAAGGAAATATGGGGGCCAGTAATAGATTATATGAGAGATTGAAAATCCTATTCTTCCTTTGTAATATGGTTGTACGACCTCTTTATTTTTTTAAATGATGCTACACTATTTTATTTTTTTGAAATGATGCTACACTATTTTATTTTGTTCTTTTGCTGCTAACTCGCTAGCAAATCTGCATCTGCTTATACTGGATTATGTAAAATCCAAATACTGATAACTTATCTATTGATTTTGAATGTATTTAATTTTGTATAAGACAACTTGTATATCATGAACTGAAATAAAAATGTAAAAAAGAAATACTGACGTATCTGTAACTCCTTGCAACATGATGTGTCATACTGTAAATATGACGCATCCAGCATGTCGCAAGGAGGGCGCAATGAAAAGTGACGCATCGCTGTTTTAATGCAGCGATGCATCACTTTTCAACAATGAGGCCTAGGTAACTAGGTCTTAGCACAAGGGAATCTGCTGTTCTATGTGTGACTGTACCTGGAGGCATGTTGGACTGTGTGTGCAAGCATTTCAATAGGCACTGTACCCTGCTCATTTGATGTATGCGCCACTCTTGTCAATCTGCACATGGATTTTTTATATGTTTCTGCATAGGAACTTGCACTATAAAAAGGTCAAAACTATTGTCTATTTTAACGCATGGAATAGTAACTGAGTAATAATTATTTGACGCAAAAAATAATTCCGATGGTTATTACCTGGATCGTTTTCTCTTGCTGTTTTACCCAGCTTTATATTTGCTTTTTTTTCTTGCTAAATGGGAACGTGGTTTAATGGTCACATATGTCGTTTTTTGCTAGGACATCAGCATTTTCAGGCATGTAGAATTTTCACTTTCTAACCTATATGTTAATTCTCCACGGATATAGATCAAATACATGTGTAAAAGATTGCAGGTCTTTGTAAGGGGGGATTTGGTGCAGCTCATCCGAGAGTAATTCATAAAATGATAGTTTCATGTTCTCAGCTATGCTATCATTCAACAAGACTATTTAAAGATTATGATACAGCACCCTTCTATTCAAAACCTTGAAACGGCATCCCTTTTGTCCTTAGACCGCAAAAAAACTCTTATTAGGCACCACCAAATGGCTTCGGTCCCTGCTCTCAGTCTCAGCATGATGCTTTTGTTTTACCTTGATAGACATTTCATTTGAATAAAAACTCCTCGTCGTTGTTCTATGGTTCTCACTTTTTCTGTGACAGCATCAAACTGTAATGTCAGCTGTAGGGCACCCCACAATATAATGATCCGAGGACATAATATATATTTTTGGAACAAAATATAGCTTTGCGTTCAATACTTTTTTTAAAATAATTCTGCTATGCATTTTTTCCCATATAAATCCAATGCTAAAACACACGAATTCTGCGGGGTTTCATTGCAGACTTAATTAACAGTAAGTTACACTTAATTTAAAATGTGCTATTAGCATACCATCAAGCACATTTGATATGATTTACATGTACTGATAATACATGGTTTCTAATTAGTGTTTAGCTCCCTAGGCTAAACCAGCTGTATATTATCAGGAATAAAGTGATCTTCTGTCTCAAGATGTTCACCCTTTCCGGAGTCTAATGACTTACGAGGCTGACATTTTCAACATTCCAATATGACTGCAGGAATTGGAAAGCTTTAAGTTTGACTTATATAACTCCTTAGCAAAAGTGACACTTCTGCAATTCCGTTATCATAAGTGAAATGAGTTGAGCTCATACCATTTTGAGAGCAAACACGATAACAGAAGGAAGTAAGTTAATCTAAACAACATGAGGAGATAAGGTAACCCATTATGGTAGACCAGCGATTTTCTATGGTAGGACAATTGACTTTTTAGTGGGCTCTGGGTTAATTGAGCTTTAGCAGAATTCTGATAGGTTAGAAGATAGGGATGTTTGTACTTGAAAATACACTTCTTTTCGTATGATTACCTTTTCAAGAGTGAGCAAGGCATGAAAATGGAATTTTACTTTTCAAGATAAAGGGAGAAGTTAAATTCCACTGATTCTGAGTAGGCCCTAGATCAAACAAAAGAGCAAGTGCGAGAACTTTTAAGTACAGACAGCATCATGCAGCCTCTTGTCAAATTTCTGTCTTGTCTGGGGGTGCAGTCTGCGAAAGTCCGTGACTCTTTGCTCGATACCCGAACCCGAAATTAATCTCGTCACTCTCCACGTGAGGTGTAGATGTTCTAGGAGCAGAACACTTTTCGTGCAAAATGTCTTCCTTTAGATACCAAACTCACTACCCTCTGTCTCATAACAGACTTTATGAAATCAAGCAGACTGAAAGCACATCTAGTTTGACAGTCTCTTGGAATAGATTAATAAAGGATTCTCTTAGCTACTGAGGAAGCTGTGGGCAGAACCAGATAGCCAGATACTCACTTGAGGCAGCTGTACTGATCACATACAGGGCAAGAGAGCTAAAACCAATCAACCCTCTACCGAATACTAAATAGCTCAACAAACTCATGCATTCACCTCTCCTGCCACAAACATGGAGCACTCATGGATTCACCAGCTCCAGAATAGTGCATTGCAGTTCAGGAAACCTGCTGGCTCCCTTGCTCATTTGTGTACCTGGGGACCCATCCATGCCACCGGAACTTCGCATCAGTATGCTGCTACAATGGCTGCAGCCGATGTGGTGGCACCCTCCCAATATTGGAGGCATCAGAAGAGGAGGCCTGGGAGAGCTACCATGAGAGAGAAGGCAGGTATTACCTAAAACCTCCCTTGACACGGATACAGCATCCACCACTGCCACTGAAAGGAAACAATTCATATTTTGCTGGACATTCCAGTGCATTCCGAATAAGGATCACAAATTACAATGCTATTTTCTGACTATGGGCTGAGCATGTGCACTGACAGGTATAAAACATTTCTAATTGGGTGTGTAAGTACTTTCATAGACAGTGATCAAGAGCAGAAACCAGCGATAATCCAATTAGCCAAGACCCCAGCCATAGACGTCTAAGAAAAGCAGGCCATATTCATCTCTAGAGAAGCTGAGTCTGCTTTCTTCTTCGTGACAAAAGATTCTAGAAACAATACCTTCTAATATTTTTGCAATGCATAATACAGTGATCTCGGCTTGCTGCATGTCTTGTGTAGATATCACCACAAACATGTCTATGACTCTTTGAATGCTCTTTCAATTTTATTTTAGAACCCTCCCTACTTAGTTACAGAGGAATGACCTGGTGCATAACAGCCGCACAGCGCCCATTCCCGGAACCGTACCATAGCAGTGTATCTGTATTACTACACACAGCCAACAGTCATTGTTTTCGTGGTGGTTGTTGGCCGCAGTTTTATTTTACATTACATACGTCATATTTGTACAATTCCCCTGGACACCTTCTCGGGCTGGGGTCATAAATCATTATCATACATTAGCACAATTGGTTATCACTCAGTGTCATCTGGACATCATAAATCATGGGTCATAAATCATCGGGTATCATAAATCATTCGGTCACAAATCTGTCATCATTTTGTTGCCATAAATCATGGTCATAAATTATTGGGATGTCATAAATCATTCTGTCACAAATCTGTCATCATTTTGTTGCCATAAATTATGGTCATAAATCCTCGGGCTGTCATACATCATTCTGTCACAAATCTGTCATCATTTTGTTGTCATAAATCATTCTGCATGGGCATCATAAATCATCAGCCATAAATCATCAGATGGCCATAAATCACTGGTTTGTCTTTTGCTCATTTGCATATCATATGGGTCGTAAATCACCCTGACAGCTTGTAGCTTGTTCTTTGTTGTTTTCCACGCCCCTTTATGTGTAGGGGGTAGCCTTTTCCCAGAGCCAGGCCACAACTCGCTACCTTGCTAGTCTCTCCTGCGACCTGCCGTCTGGCGGGGGCTGGGCTGCGAGTGCCGTCTCCGTTTGCTACCCTATTTTTTGTCAGGCGTACTCACCTAGCCATAAGGCATCCCCGAGTGAGTGGCCCTCCTTCTACACACCGCTCTGTCGGTGTGTTTCCATTACCGAACCAATACACCTCTTGTTTCGCCACGCCGCCAGGGAGGCTTCCGTCTTCCTGCGGCTCCCCCTACCCTGTGTCGTCTCTTTGCTCCTCCGTTGCTCTTTGTGGGCCTGCCCATGCTGTTGTACCACTCAAGCGCTAGGATACCCACCTCTGGCTGTGTCTCCGGGAGGCTGATGTCTGGTAAGGTCTGGCAGCAATCTACCCCACAAACACCATGGTGTGCTCCACTCCGCCTTTGCCCTCATGTGGTGGCACGCTTGTGTCCTGTTCAGCGTCTTATGGCACTGTGTTCTCTCGCCATGGGTCACACATGAAATCAAACAAAATAGGGAGATAGTCAGATACCACCTGTGGATATGTGATACCCATTACTTTCATAAATACCATCCTCTCCCTCACTCGTTCTCCTGGCAGGCTCCCCCCGGTAAGCACCTCTGTGAGACCAGTACCCAGGTTGTCCCCCCATGGACTGTGTTATTACCAGCAAGTTGCCGTTGTTATACTCAAGTGGTTAACCGCTAACCCATCCTTCTTCCAAAATTTGTATTGGACCTTTTTATCTTAAACTTCGTATGCGCGCCCAATGAAATGCAATGATTTCACAACCTTCGTATATTCCTAATAGAGTCACCGTAAATCCTTCCCCTCTTACCAGAATTTGCCTCTGCAAATTGTTAGCTTAGGCTTCGTAAGCGTGCCCCACTCATACTTCGTACTGCAATACTGATACTCGGAGTAGCAAAGATTACGGTGCATACTCGAGCTGTTACCACCTCATGGTTCTCACTCATTGCAGTTTTTCCCTCAAGTCTGTGTATCAAGTAGAACTGTGCCTTTCATTGTGGTACTTTCACATTGGACATTTTCTTTACATCCTTCCCACTCAACTGTAATTATCTTACTGTGGGAGGAGAAATCCTGTGTTGGCCCTGCTGGGGGCCCAGGGAACATAACCTACGTATTGTTATGGGCACATCCATCGAGGTATGGTGCGCGCCTCTGTGCAATGCGCCAGACCACCCTGGGCACTAATTAACTTGCTGCCTACCCTAGTTTAGGTCCCTGCCGGAAGCGGCGCACCCAGGAACCCACTTTATACTTCCACATCCAGTCTCTGCCTGGTAACCTTCTCATCTGAAAGTTGTCTAACAAAAACAGAGCGATGTGCCGTCCCTGTATTGAAGTTGTATTTATCCTGCGCTGCATTCCCTATTGCCAGGATCAAAGCGCTAATGGCTTTCCCGCTTCCTGTTTCCTTCCCCTTCCTTCCTGTTGCCCCACCGGGGTCGCGGAAACCTAGCATACCTATTTGTAGCGCGCCTGTTAAACCAAGGGGAACCCTAGCGCTGCATAACAGTTGTTCATGGTTACCCATTCAATGGTAATTTTTTTCTTTTTTCCGTTTTCTTTTTGACGGAATGAACAGCTGAGGGGCCCGCCATGTCCGAAACTGAGGTCTTGAGGCCAAGCACTGGCCCCTGGCACAGCCACATTAGTCCCCTAATCCGCTGGTTCAGGTCTGTTGTTACGCTTACCCTATGAATGCGCAATTTATAATGGACTTGTGGTACTATTCTTTTGCCCCAGGTAAACATTTTTCAGGCGTTGCTGTGATTGCAGCACTCCTTTGCCCGCGTCCTAGATATGTTGTTTGCACCTATCGCCCTGCGCCTGGTATCTTGAGCCAACTCCATCGATCTGATAAAAGCTGCGCAACATTCTTATATATATGAGGCACACGCCAGATGGTTTTGGGTTAACATATCTCCCCCCACTGCTGCCACGGTCTTGGATTGCTTATGTGTGACATTTTCATAATTTCAGTAAAATTATGAGTGGTATTCAACGAATATGCGCCGGGACGCCCCTTTGCTGGGGCAGCTGTGCGCTATATAAATCCGGTTAACATAACATAACATGAGTGACACTTTGCTCACAAGCAAAAACCAAGCAAGCAGACCACTGAAAAACATCGCATTTAAATATTTGCCTTGGTAAACGCCCGTCAGCCACAATAGCTTTCATTGAAAAGAGTAAGAAAGGGCCTGTACTTCTGTTTCCACTGTGCTCGTACCGCCCCTCTTTTCTTCTACGAAGCCACCCATTGTAGTTCTCGTAATGCAAACAAGTTAATCATTTATGAGGCCTGACCCAGATCCAACTACGAAGAGCAGGCTCACAGGGCGTAGTTCCCCCACTTCGGCAGCTCTAGCGCCGTCCCCACTGTTACCTGGTGATACAGGCTTGGCGCTTCCATGAAAGCGCTGTGTTGTTTCAGCACCGTCCTCCCTCTCTGAGAGCCTGAACCATACCCACTGGAAAGGGACTCCATTATGGGCCGCTGGTGGCCCGGGTGCAGTGCCCGTGGGGAGAGCAGAACAAGAGACTGTTCTGCTCCCCACACCCCCTTTTAAAGGGGGGGCACGGGCAAGGCCGGTCTAAACCGGCCGGACCCCCACGCTGGATGCCCGCGTGAACCGGAAGCACTAAAGTGCTTCCGGTTCACGCCCCGCAGAAACTTCACCTATTGGACGCATAATGAGGGAGGTGGGAGTGCTCCCACTTCCTCCTTTCCCCCGGGGACCGGTCCAACCGCCATAATGGCGCCGCACGCTAATTAGCGCTCGGCCTTGCCCATTATCTTCTGGCACTTTTATATAGCGCAAGCTCGACCCGAAGGTATTAGAGCGCTTTCCATAAACACATGCTACATTACACAAGGACGCATTCATTTTATGGCACGGGGATATAATGTGATTTGCCCAGGGTCACAGGATGTTTTGCGCAGACGCCGAGACTCGAACTTGGATCCCTGGCTTCAAAATCGGCTGCCCTAGGCATGCAGCCACAACTCTGTGCTGGATTTTTAAACTCTCGCCAGCATTTGTCGAGATCCACACCCTGGTCCCAGAGGACGAAAATTCGCCGTACTTAAGAGTTATTTTAAATTATGGTATCCCTTGTTTGTAATCTCTTGTACCTGAATTAGAGCTTGCGAATGATGGTGTTACCAGGGTTTATTCCGTGAACCCTCACTCTTTTGCTGCATATCACACTGGAGTGTTCATAGGGGAAACCTTTAATTTGCTGAGACATCTAGCACATCGTTATCCCCGTGCTTAATTAGTTTACCTTTTTGACTAGTTATCACAAAGCAAAACTATTCTGCGTTTTTTTTTTGCCACCAAATATGCATATTTTCAGTTTCTAACGTGCCGCTGTAGGCCTGCCTTAGTACTAGGCCTGGGCTAAATTTCAGTTCCGCTTGCGGAAATTGCGATAATTTGCCATTTTCGCGTTCCGCGGAGATGTCAAAATGTCAAAATTTCCGCATTCCGCAGCTTAGCGATAATTTGGTTCTTGCTCGCGCTGTAAAATAATACATTCTCGCGCGCGCGCGATCGCCTTACCTGATTTCCCGCGTTCGCCGACAAGTTTTCCCGATCCGGTCGCGTTCTCCACGAGATGTTGGATTGTTGGTAGCCATTTGCGCTGTCTCGCGACAGTTCGCTCCCGCAGTAACGTCATGCGTCACGCGATCACGTCTTTCTTCTCGCGATCATGCACCACGAGAAGAGTGAAAACAAGATGGCCGCCCCCGCAAGCAACCGCATGGGTAAGTTGGCGAGCCGCGAACAGGCAGAAAATACCGCGAACTGGTGGGGAAAAAACTTCTGCATCTTCGCGATATTTCCGCGTGTTTGCGGAGATTTTAAACATTTTCGCGATAATTTGCGAAAGTCGCTTTCGCAAATTCCGCCCACCCCTACTTAGTACCAGCTGCTCTGGTTGTTACACCATATCATCTCCCCATCCCGCTTCAAGTCAGTGACTTTATGGCGTAAAACACATTAACCCTTTGTATTCGCCTTAGGTCGGATTTATCTATCTAGCTACTGCTGCCTGCCGCAAACAAGGGACGCACATGCATTCTGCTACCAGTATACAATTATTGAACCCTTACCATTGCCCTTGGTCGGGGGGAGGCGGCGTGTTCCCCCCAGGACCTTTTGCTTCTTCCTCTTGTTGCTGTTGGCACATCTTCACCTGGTGCCTTGTGCTCTCATGCCACCTCAAACCATGGACGTTACTTCCACCTCCTGATTCTCGCTGAGGCCTCCGTGCGCATGGACGTGGGAAGGTGCAGCGCTGTACCTATGGCTGCCCGGTACAGACCTGTTAACCATTGGAACCAGCACTTCCTCCTCATTCTCTGCTGGGGGGTAAGGGGGGTCATCCTCACGCCACTCGAAGATCGTTGGCGCCGCATAATGGAGTTTTTGTTACCCATCTCAATGAGCATCAAGTTATCGACCCCAGATGGATGATAGGCTGAGCGGCCCCACAGGGTTCGAACCAGTGGCCTTGTGGTTGAACAAAGGCCACTGGCGCAGATGCATTCATCCAGTGCGGCACCGCCCGGCTGTGTGCAAAAATTGTACAGGGAAAGATGGGCCCTTCACTCCGTGACTGCCTCCTCTCTTCCCCTTGGAATTATCTGAGGCATGCCCCGAAAATTGCACACTATCACAGGACGCTTTGCCTTCGTCTTGGGTGGTCTCAATAATCACGGCCGTGGTGGTCGCTCTCCTGCATCCCCTTCACTGGTCCCGCTTCGCCAGCCAGAGTTGCATCACCCCCGATACTGTGGTGGTCCCATGCTGGTGGGCAGCCATAGGGGGAATCACAGCGAGACGTGATCGTGGAACTGGGTGTCCCGCGTCCTAGACCCAGGCAGCCTGGTTATCAGTAAAACAGGCACTGGGCAAACGTTGGCCGGCACCAGACCGGCACAAGAGGAGCAGAGCGGCTTCTGAAATTCTTCCTGTGCTGCTCGTCAGCACTCAAAATATGTTGGTGCCGCTCCCCCCAGCTCCCTGAGGGGGAGGAGAGGGCCTTTGGCGCTTTTGCAGCGCAGCGATTCCCGGCCGCACTGACCAGCGCAAACCGGATCCTTTCCTTGTGGGCACGGGTGACCGTAATGGCGCCGGACCTCGAGGCCCCCTTCGGGTGCGGCATCTGCGACACCCGCACCATTACACATTTGCTTATTTTCACTATCCACTCTGTCCTTCGAATCCATCTGAAAGGAAACCAAATCAAATTTGAAAAGAGGACCAGTGTAAGTGAACATGCAAACATGCTAGTGTAACTGCTAAGCTAGACATTTCTCAAAAACCAAATCAAGAAAGTAACACTCCTTGCCAGTATCTGATTTAACAGTGAGGATCAAACATTGTCAATTCTATTGATCTGTTAAGTGCTTGCAGAGCTCTGTAAGGGTGCCTGACCTCTTGAGACAGATGCTCAGACACCCCAATGGTGAGTGAACACACACACAAACACATATGTATGCTTGCATGCAAACACAAACATATACACATGACAGTTGACTATTGGCCAAAAAACGACTTTGTAAGGTCACATATTTTTATAATATTCTTGATTAATTTTCATTACCATCTGTATATTTAAGGCATATCTGTGTGTGGTGTCATTGTCTAAAACACTTTGAAGACTATGGGCCCAATTTAGATGTTGGTGTAACCAAATGGAGTGGCTTTTTTGATGGTGTTCCCACCCGCCAACCTGGCAGGCTGCACGCCCTATTTAGATGTTGACTGGCAATAGGGGAAAAGACCACCTCAAGTCACACCGACTCCGCTGGTACTTCGCTGCCCACCCCTATTGCGGGATGGGCTGCAGCAGGCGCTGATGGACTCCAGAGAAGATGCCCACCCTCCAAATTTGGATATTGTCTGTTTAAAAGGGAATTCTGGTGGTAATCCCTCCCACTTTGAGTTGGGGGAATTGGAGAAAACAGGGTAAAAACTCACCCTTTTATGGGGTACAGGCTGCAATTTCTTCTTCTTTTCCATTGTCCTGATGCACCTTGACCATCAGAGACCTGCACCCCGTTTTGACAGAATAGAAGGTAGGTGTTTGTGGTATGTGCATCTATACAATGCATGGTGCGTGTATGTTGCTTGGTAGAAATGCTGAACGTATAAAATATGTTCACTACACATAACCTACATACACATCTGTACACATGCACAACATATATGTGTTTTCGTGAAAATAAAAATCCCACTCACCACCAAGGATGCCCCCATCAGTGCTCTTCTGACAGGAAGCCACCAGCCAATCTAAATCAGACCCTATATTTTATGTGTGACTTTCAGGGCAGCGGTTAGTCCCTATGATCAGTGTTGTTCCTATTTCATGGCAGCTTTTTGGGCAGATTTGGTGCCAGGAATGGTTCTTCTGAAATGATGCTCTCACAATGCCCTCATTCTGATAGCACCAACTCTGACTTTTATATTTCACCAGAGTATTGATATCGCCAAATGGGGGAAAGGGAAGTTAAGGTGGGTCCTGCAGGGAAGGAGACCCGGAAGGAAAACATTTTGTTAACAATTCTTAGTCCTATATTCACAATGAATTGCTTTTACGATTCACACTAGAAAATGGTGGTTGTTTGCCCTAAGTAAACAAAGTCCAGAATGACAGTTCCTTATGTTGAATAACACAAAGTTCTTGAAATTCCGGAATCAAAAGATGTAATGATTAATTTCACGGTTAATTGAGAGTTCCCCAAAACACGTCTTTATATCCAAAAACAAATCTCATCTGAAAGGAACTTGGAGTTCATACCCAACCTGTCTCTTGTGCTATGGTTGGTTGCTATCCCTTCACTAACCACTAGTGCAGGTCTGAACACGCCCAGCAACTCGCCACCTAATCAGAGTGCTATTTCCTAGAAGAATTTGTGCTCGAGCTCCAGAAATATACTACCTCATCTGAGCGTCTGAAGATGATGAGTGGAGACTGAAAACACAGAGAGCCAGAGAGTGCGGTGTCAGGAAGCAGGTGCAGCCTTGATCTGCATGAAGATCAGAACAGCTCTCTGGAATCAAGAACATCTCTAGGGTGTTTGACTCCTCTGTCAAAACCAAACATGAATAACAAGCACGTATGAAACAACACACCCTCTTCAAACAGAGGTGCTGTCCCAGAAGGCCGTGCCCTCAAGCATGTTCTAGAACTAATAAATGCTGAGTCATGATTCATAAGAATCAGAACAAACAAATGAGTCATCAGGGTCAGGAGGAATGGTCAATTAAGAATGTTTCAAAACTGATACCTGTTTCAAAAGAGAAACAACAAATGAGTCATCAGTGTCAGCACAAACAAATGAGTCATCAGGGTCTGAAGGTCAATTAAGCATGTTACATAAGTGACAGTGCTGCCAAAAGGAAACAACAATTGACTCATCAGAGTTAGCACAAACCTGAAACAAGCAAATTGATTATCAACTCACACATCAGGATGCCTTCTTCCCCTAAGAACTGCGAGTGAAGATCACATTATTCTAAAAAGAATGAAACTGTTCATCTAGGCCAAAGAATGCCCTGCCAGGATGCAGGGCTAGAAGTGCTCCTTACCAGTATATCAGGTTTGTGTGTGAGGAAGCAGTATCCCAAAACTATCTACGCTGAAGGCCTTTTAACTAAGGAAAGGCTTATGGTCATTACAGAGAGTGCGTTCTGACTGGATTTAACCAGTGTGCATGCTGGGAACACATTGCGCAGTGAAGTATCAGCAGTGGACTATGCTTGCTAGTATGTCACTGACTCTAGTGTGTATACAGAGAGGGTGGCCATGTTTGATCTGCACCTAAATCACTTGTCGCAGTGCTTGGTGTTCTTGCTAGGCAATTTGTGCTACAAAATTGCTACAGCCTAACCTTTCTACATGGATATTGTTTTTCGGTTGTGAAAGCCTGTTATTCAGTAATGATTATTATATTTTTTAACTGTTTGTGATTTGCAAGAAAATGTTGACTTATTTTGGGCACTGAAATCATATGGTGTGCTAAAATGTCCTGTAACAGAACAAGAATGAAACTAAAGGATATTTCATATGTATATAAATAATATTGCACACAGTGTATAAGCTATTGTAATTACAGGATGCAAATAGATTGCTAAGTGAAGGGAATTACAGGGTGTTAATGATGGTTCTTATGTTTTCACTTTACAGCAATCAAGTAGAAACCATAATAATAGTTTAGAAGAGAATGCATAGTGCACATCTTGAGGTAGATATTCTAACCTAGGGCCAATTGGGCATTGCCAAAATGGTGGCCGCATCAGATGGTCACTGAGAAACTCCATGCTGGTTCTGAGCAACCTCCTGATATATATGTGGTGGTGACCCCCTAGCAAGTTGCCAAACTGATTGCAGAAGCACTGGAACACCCTGCAGCATAAATTTCCCGACCCCAGACTCACCCAGTGACCGGAACGGAGCGGAGTAGTGTGACTAATCCATGATGACCAGCGCTGGGTCGCGGACCAGGGCCTGCTACTGTGGCATGGCCCCAGATCCACTGCGACACACACTGGAAGATGGAGGTGCCCTCGGCTGTGGGTGCTGAGGAGAGTGGTGCGCTTGGACTGTACTGACCCATGACTTAGAGTCTGTGGTGGTGACTCAGTCTGAAATCCCACTGTGGTGCACATTGATACACCAAGGAGGTTATCGACTGGGGCCTGGAGAGCGGACCAGCGTCCCCTTGGTAGGAGTACCCTGGCTGGTGGGTGGACGTGGTAGGCCCGTTGACCTACATCGCACCTGGCACCCACCTCCAGAGCCAGCTGCAAAGTGGCTTGACCCTCACCCAAGGGAGTAACCTGCAGGAATAGATTGTATCCCCCAAAGATGGAACCGGGCTGCCTGGCGCACACAGTGGGGTCCATTGACCTTTGCCATACTTAGCTTTTGCCTCTGAAGCCGGTCTTCCAGCTAGGGCCTGGGATGTGGCCCGCTGACCCCTCTTGTGGGAGTGCCGTGGCCTGAGCCCGGTCATAGCGGAGCGCAGCGGTTTGCACTATACTGGCCTGACACCCCCAGAGCTGGCCACAAACTGACTTGGCCCTTGCCTAAGGGAGTAACCTGCCAGCATAGACTGCTTCCCTAATGGTGGAGACTGGGATGCCGGGCACATACAGGGGGGTGTGTTGACCCACGCCATACTAGACCTTTGTCTTTACAGTCAGCCATGGAGCAGCCTGTCCCCACATGGGAACTGAGACCTGAAAATGATATTTAAAGGCCCCCCCTGCCTCTTAGGGATTGCTGGGTGGCGGGAATTGGTTGAGAGGCACTCGATGGGGCCGGCTGCCACTTCCCATGAGGAACCCCTATACTTACCTAATGCTTCCCCACCCGACGATCCAGCAGCCAGAGGGCAACAGTTTCCTGGAGATGTGACCAATGGGATGCCCAGCGACTGCCTGGGAGAGAGAGGAGACCTGATGGGCTGAGGCACACTGAGATCCCTGCCACTGAAGTCTGATACGGCCCTACCTGTCCTTCTACTAGTGTGCAGGACCTGATGCTGATAGCTGATCCACCTCCCTGGGGGACGCTGGGATCAGGATGATGGCTGTGCGTCCCTGGTTGTGGATGATCCACCTATTTGGACTGGTGAGCAGTGGAGGGGCTCGCTGGGAGGTGACCTGCACATTGATTGGCATTATGTCCTGAAACCTTGTGCTGCAAGGGGGACTGCCCTCCCTGCCTTGTTGATTTAGGAAGCCTAAAAAGACTTCTAGAGCTCCTGAGGGGGAGCCTCACCTCTTCCCTGTGTAAGTTCTGATGTGCAATATTTACTGACCCACACAATGATCCCTGCCTGAGCTTTATGACTTACCAAACCCAGGGGTCTCACATAGGAATCATCAACAACCAGCTCACAAACTTCATAGAATCCAACTCGATCCTCAACACTTCTCAATCTGGATTCAGCAGCAGAGAGACTGCCCTCCTAGCCACCAAGAAGACTTCCGCACTCTCCTCGACCAAGGCCACACAGTAGCCATCATTCTACTAGACCTCTCAGCAGCCTTCAACACCATCTCCCACTGCACACTAGTCGCCAGATTGCAATGTTGCCGGCATACAGAGAGCTGCCCTAGACTGGATCCACTCCTTCCTCACTGTCTGAACTCAAAGAATCAGACTCCCGCCCTACCTCTCCGAGCCTACAGAGATCAGATGCAGTGTACCCCAAGAATCCTCCCTCAGTCCAATGCTCTTCAACATCTACATGGCCCCGCTCTCAACCATGTCAGAAAACACAGACTCAGCATAGTATCCTACGCCTGCTCATCCTCTCCCTCACCAAGGAACCTGACATTACCAGGGAAAGTTTCCAGTAAAGAATGAAGGTCATCACATCCTGGATGAGCTGCCGCTGCCTGAAGCTCAACTTGGAGAAAATGGAAGTCCTCGTCCTTAGATCCACCTCCTCCGCATGGGACGACACCTAGTGGCCCCCCTCCCTCAGCAAGCCTCCCACACCCATGGACCAATACTGCAATCTCAGCATCATACTTGACTCCTCTCTCACCATGAACCAACAGATCAATGGCGTATCATCCACGTGCTTCAACACCCTCCACAAACTCTGCAAAACCTGCAAATGGATCCCCTTGAGTCCTGAAAGACTGTCACCCACACACTCATAACCAGCAGACTGGACTACATGAACACCCTGTATGCCGGAATCAACAAATCTCCACTCCACAAACTCCAGACCATCTAGAGCGCCGCAGCCAGACTCATCCTGAAGATCCCACTATAAGTTCACATTACCCAGCACCTACAAAATCTCCAATGGCTCCCGGTCGAAAAGAGAGTGACTTTCTAGCTGCTCACACACACCTATAAAGCTCTCTACAACACCGGACCCAAATACCTCAACGCAAGAATCTCCTTATACTCCCCCAAGAGGAACCTCCGTCCCACAGACCTTGCCTCTCACGCATCCGCACAGCCAGAACCGGAGATAGATGCTTCAGACGAACCCCCACACTGCAAGCATTCAGGAAGAGCCACAAGACCTGGTGAGCCGTAGCTGCCTGAAATCCCCCTCCCCCCAGCGCCTTGAGATGCTCACAGGTGAGTAGTGCGCTCTACAAATCCCTTATTGCTTGATTGATAGGGGGCCCCTTGGGGTGTGACGTTATTGAGAATGCTGCAGCTGCTGGGTGTGCGGGACTCTGGAGTGCTGGTGCAGTGATGCGGGTTGGTGGCAGAAGAGGAGGCTGGATGCAGCAGCTGAACATTTATAGGTGGCAGATTCCTATTCTCACTTGTGCCCCCATCCCAGGGCATTTGTTAGTCTCCAGCAAGGTGTGGGATATGACCCTCCTATTACCTGACTGTGTTGGGTTCCTTATTGCTGCTGCATCCAGTCATGCATGAGGCCACTCCCATGTCTCACACCCATATGGGTAGAACAGGTCCAACAGAGCAGCACCCAGTGAGGCAGGTGCAGTGATACCCTCCTTGTCTATGCTGATTCCACCCACGAATGCACTACAACATTTTGAAAGCAAACTCCACAAACACTCTGAACAGTTCAAGAAAGTACCATATGCTATCCTAGACACCAAGACCTCACTGGAAGCAGATTGATGCAGTGTCCCTCGACATGGGTTTCCTTCATGCGGACCACTGCAAGTTGTCCGAGAGAGTTAATGAATTAGAATCAGTGATAGGCCAACTGTCCCCTTTGGTACGTGACTAACAGTCCAAGATAGTGACGATGTAGGAGGAGGTGGTGGCTTTGCATTGCAGTGCGGAGGATGTGGAGGTTTGCTGATAGTGCAACAATGTTTGCTTCATTTGATTCCCGGAGAGAGCAGAGCTTCCCAGTGCTGAGCTGTTCTTGGATAAATGGCTGATGGACACAGTATTGAAGGATAGGTTATCTGCTCTGTCCTCTATTGAGAGGGTTTATCGTGTCTTGGGGCTTTTGCCTTGAGCTGGGTCACTGCCCTGCCCTCTCATTGCCCTAATTCTCAATTTCTGGGACTGAGACCTTGTCTGCTAGCTCTTCCACACTAAGAGCCCATGGGGCTTCAAGAAGGCAATCATTACAAACTACCCTGACTACACTTTAGTGGTCCAACATCAGCATGGTTCCTACATGAAAGTTAAATAACATTTGTGCGAATTGCAAATCTGCAAAAGAATGCGCTCTTATTACCAGTGAAACTTTAGGCCATCCATGGTGACTCCTCATATCTTCGCCATCCCAGAAGATGTCCACCACCCCATGAGATGTCCGGACCTGGCTCCACGCAAAGTGCCTAGTCCACACAGCTGACACTGAGCCTGAAGAAGAAACATGGGCGACACCTAAACCATGATATTGACACCACAAGACATCACGCATCCATCCAGACCAGGTACAAGCAGCTGTGGAACAGGCATGAGACTTAGGTGGCAGAATATCACAATCATGTCAACTCCTTTGCTGTCCTGCAGGAAAAGCCATCTTAGGACTCTTGTACTAAGACCTGTGTTTCTGAGTTTTCTTTGGCCTCCAGCACCACGACCCCCAAGGTCACCCCAAGATCCGCTAATGACCTCCTTTGACTTTCAGCGATGGGATGCTGACCTCATTCTTCTTTCTACCCACTCTGTTTGTCCTGGGTTTTTCTTACCCCTCCCCTCTTTGTTATGTCCTAGTGGTCCATACCTGTTTCCATCTTACAAGGGCCTGGCTATTGAACATAGTTGTCTTGCTCCTCTGCCACATCCTACCACTGTTCTCTTTGAGGAATGTTACTTGTATTTTCTTACCTTTTCTTGATTATTATTTTCGATTTGAGGATACATGGGTAGGTCCTTCTATGAGTACTGCCCGGGGTAATGTTGCCATACTGGCTAGTTAATGATTATTTTTGTAAGTTTTACTCTGAGGCTACCACTACTGACTTGAGGTATTCTCAAACATTTTCCAGCAACATATCTGCACCCTGAGCACCTTCATGATATTTACATCCATGCCAGAACAGCTATATTATTGTTCTGTGCTGCAGTATCACATTCTCTCTTGGAAGGTGCTGGGCATGGCCACTCCTGCCAACTGCTATCGCATTCATGCATATCTCAAACATCTGCATACTCACATTGCTATGTTACAGGATACCCAACTCAAGACATCTGAGCTCCACAAACTGCACTCTAAATGGGGAGGGCAGACTTATGAGAACGCAGTGTCGGCATATGCAAGGGGTGTTCTTATCTGGATTGCACCTGGGACCTCCTTCTTTCTAGGAGCACAGCAGGTGGACACAAATGGGAGGTACATTATATTAGAAGGGCACTTAGATGGGTGTCCCCTCACCTTGGTGGCTTTGTATATTATAAACCCAACTGCAACCAATCAGAGTTTGTAGATAGTCTCACCCCAGCATTCCCTCATGACCCACTCAGGACCCAGGATTTGGGGGTAACTTTAACCGATTTACAACTCAACCACTCTAACCCACCTATGCATGCAGTGGCCAGTATCTGCACCACACAGCACTTTGATCAATGGCATAAGCGCATGCACCTACACGATGCATGGTGTATGGGGCACCCAAATGACTGCAAATATTCCTTTTATTCTGTGGTACACAATCTGCTTACCAGGATCAACCTTATTCTGTATATGACTTGGGAGGAGCAGTTGGCCTAACGGCTACGGCAGTCCACCTCGAATCTGGGGAACTGAGTTCGAGTCTTGGCAATGACGCTGAACATCCTGTGATTCTGGGCAAATCACCTAATCTCCCTGTGCCTAACAAAAATGAATGTGTCCTCATGTAATGTAACTGGTGCTATGCAAAGCGCTCTGATACCCGGTTTGGGTCAAGTTTGCTTTATAATAAACTCAGTAAAATAAAAAATAAAAAATATTGGCTCCAGAGTCGGGCACTCAGAATACCTTGTGAGATCTCAGTCAGATCACTGCCCCCTGTTGGTTATGCTGAGCTGTGGCAGGCAATGCCCCACCATACCTACTTGGCGATTTCAAGTTGAGGCTCTTTCCGACCCTCATTTTCACAAGGAACTGTCTCTCTCCCTTACTAATTACTTTATAGAGAACCAGGGCTCTGCCTCGATACGCACCTGGGAATGGGATGCACATAAGGTTGTGCCACCTGGGGTATCCACCGCTGCCTAACTAAGGACTAACCCTGGGCGTAGTTTGCGAAGTAGCGCTACGCGTAGCTACGCGAAGTGCACTTCGCACTATGCGAGCTACGTGCAGCTTCGCAAACTGCGTAGTGCACTGTGCAAGATGCTGTTCACACTGATTGCAGAGTGCCGGATGCTTGTCCGCACTGTGCAATCAGTGCAAACTGCATCTTGCACAGTGCAAGCGGTCGATTTCTGCCGCTCGAGTAGATTTCGACTCGAGCGGCAGCTTTCTCAACGCGTACTGGTAGTTTCTCATCACGAGCAGTCGCGAGCATATGCGACCACTCGCAATGAGAAACCTGACCTCCACGCGTTGAGAAGCTCGCCGGGAGGTCTATTTTCTACGTTCACGATCGGCAACTTGATGTTGCTGATCACGAGCGAGGAAAAAGTCTTGCCGGGATGTCATTTTGCTTGCTCGCAGTCGCCAACTTGACGCTGAGGCCTGCGAGCATGCAAAAAATGACCGCTGCACTAGGCTACGCTACGCGTTTTTGCACTGTGCTTCGTGCAATTCGCATAGTGCGAAGTAGCGCAAACTTCGCAAACTACTCGAGCGTAGCGTAGTGCTTTGCCCAGGCTTACTAAGGACCTTGTATCCCTTGAATGAGATCTCTGCCAGATGGAAATACAAGTGGCCAACCGGATGGTATCACCTACCCAGTTCAGACAGCTGCATGCACAGTGGGGAAGGCAGAGGCGACACCTAGTCACAATGATTACAATAAGAGAACGGCCCTACAACATGCCCAGAGTAATCGCTCTGTCAGATTGCTGGCATGGCTTGTTTAGTGAGGAACACCAATGCGCCCCCATTGTGGTGCTTCGTGGCCATGATGGTGAACTTAATACCTCCCAGATGGTCCTTAATGCAGCCTTCTGCGATTACTATCGCAGACTGTATGGGGCACCTGCCTTTTCATCCCCTGATACTATACCCAGATTCTTGGATCGCCTCTCCCTCCCTAAACTTAACCCTCTGCAGCAGGATGACTTCAAAGAGACTCTACAGCTGGGAGAGGATACATGCTGCCATCTCTCAGATCCCCCGAAATAAGACCATGGGCACGGACAGCCTGTTGATAGAGTATTATGCTACTTTCCCCACACAGACTGCTCCACACCTACTGACTTTGTTTAACAAACCCAGTTTTCATGGTGAACTCCCTGATACCCTTCATAGCCCACTGGATGTTAGATCAAATTGCTCCCTCTTTACCCTTTCTCGCTGATGAACATGGACTGCAAGATTTTGGGTTGGCAACATGCTTGTGCATGACAACCAGTCTGGTTTTATACTGGGCTGCAGCACATTTGTCAATGCGCGGAGAGTACTTTGCCTCATGCACAACACCCCCCAGCTGCTTATAAACAAGTGGCCATGCTATTGCATATAGAAAAAGCCTTCAATACACCATGAGATTTGGGCTGGGGTTTTGAGGCTGGGTATGCACCCTATACACGACCCCAACTGCCAGGGTGAAGACTGGCCAGGTAATATCAGTCAATTGTGAAATCCAGCAGTGTACCTGCCAGGGCTGTCTGCTGTTCCCACTCATTTTTGCTCTAGCCATGGAGCCGCTTGCTTGCTGACTGTGGAGCAGGGTGCGGATTTTGGGTGTTCCGGAACTGGGGGCCACCACGCCACCTTACTCTATGCTTATGATGTCTCGATCTACATGAGGCTGATCTACCCAACCTCATGTATCTGCTGGATGACTTTGGAAATGTGTTTGGCCTATGAGTGAATTTTTGCCAGACTGATGCAGTACCTGGAAGGACAGATTGCTGTCTGAAGCCTGCCTTGAACTCTGTGAGGCAAGCCCTGCTGTTGAGCCCTGCATCTTCACCTGCACCTAGGACCACCAGAAATGACTCCAGGGGATAGTTTGATGGCCTGCTGTTCAGAGCTAAAGGGACATAAAAGGCTCCTACCATCTTGAACCTGCACCTGAACCCAGCTGACCAATTTCCAAAACTGAGGACATAGCCAAAACTTTAACAAAAAGTACTCTATGAACCAGGAAAAGACCAGGACCAAACTGCTGGCCAATCCACCCGAGGTGCCTCACCAAGACGATTGATTTTGGGGCTTCTCCCATTACGTTCTTCTCTGCAGCAACAAATACTTTTCAGGGGTACTTCGCCGAAAGAGTATCTGACCTTGTGGAAATGTCTTTGACTACAGCCCTTTGTCCCGTACCGCTGGAGATTTTTTACTTCCATTTTGACAACTAGGTCCAAAGGTAAAGAAAATCTTCACCTCCCCTTCATTCCAAGGCCATCCAACCACCACACTCCCTCCTCAGACAATCCTGTAGCCTTGTCCTGACAATCTTCCACCTTCTCAGACATTGTTCTTTGAAAACATGTCTACGTGTGAAGGTAAGTGTGACTGGGCTCAGTTCATCCTTGCATCTGAAATGTTTTCCATTGCGGACAGCCTTAAATTTCAACCTTGACCCGGTCTCACGCAACTAGGGGCCAGATGTATGACCATTCCATTTTGCGAGTCACAAATAGCGACGTTTTGAGACTAGCAATTTGCGACTCGCAAAATGGAATGCACAATAGTCTCTCAGACACTGTTTGCAATTCCTAAAGGGGTTGCTAAAGACCTACCTCATTAATATTATTGAGGTAGGTCACAATTTGCGACCCCTTAGGAATCGCACATATCACAGGGATGGTGACCTGCTGGGAACAGAAGACCACCATGTCTATGTTTGCTTTTTAAATAAAGCAACTTTTTTTTTCAAACACGGCCAATTTTTTTTACAGGAAAAAAAAAAAACTTTTAAAAGAAAAGAAATGAAAAGTTTTATTTTTATTTTTTTAGGGCGGTCAGTGGTCCATGGGACCTCTGCCTGCTCTTAAAAAAGATTTTTGTATAAATTCACAAAGAGGATGGGGTCTCCAGGAGACCTCTTCAAATGTGTTAGTGGCTTACCACCTACTTGCAGTAGGTGGTAACTGCGATTGTTTTACAACCGCATTTGTGGTTGCAAAAGAATCTTAAGATACTTGCTGTTAGGAAGGGATGGCCTTGGCATGCTCCTTCCTAATAGTGACTCACAAACCCTATTTTGTGATTCAGTAATTGATTACCGACTCACAAAATTGGTTTTGTACATACCACAAACCTTTTTAGTGGTCGCAAACGGTTTGCATCCACTAAAAAGGGGTTTGCATCTGGCCCTAGTTGTCCATGGTTGGCGCTTGGAACTTTTAGGTGCCAATTTTCACTAAGAACTTTTAAAATGCATAACTCCGGTTCTACTGATTTAATTTTGATTGTTTTGGTGTCAAATAATTTTTTTAAATGGACTTTAATTTTCGGAATCGTTCTTACTTGTGTTGTGTTTTTATGGTATTACTGTTTGTGTACTGCATTAAATATTTTACTCATTACCTCTACGTTAAGCCTGACTGCTTTTTGTGCCAGGCAACCCACTGTTAAGCACAGGCTAATTTAGTGACATTTTGTGGTTCACCCTGCAAGTGATTTTGGTTGTTGCTTGACAAGGGCTTACACCCCAGTCAACCAACAACCCAATTTCTCACATTGGCCTTCAGCAGTGTGAATCAACACTTGTGTTTTTTTTTTTTTATTCTTCCTTGCTTTTTCAATTGGCTGTTTTTTAAATTTTCTAAATTTAAGTACCTCTACCTGCAAACAGAGGGGGCTGAAAGCAGACAGGAGGGCTACCAAACTGGGGGGCAAGTTACGCATCATAACAATTGGACAATTTACTAGTAAGCGGGTAATAAGCATTAAAACGTTCCAAGATAGTATTTACATAGACAAATATATGCGCAATCCATAACGCGGAGAAGTATGTAGCCTTCACGGGCCCACAGAGACAAATCCTCAATACCAGAGTTTGGAAATCTACAGGAGGAGGCAGCTAGATAGTGGGGGAAAACAATGTTCTCACTAACCCGGGGAAAAACGAGTAATACTAAACGGCAAGTATCAATGCTGTGATGCGATGACGGGAGCCTTGGACCGCAACAGTGACTCGATCAGAGGAGTGAATTAAACTGGTTTATATGTGTGAGAATAGAGGCGGGACTAAGTAGGCAGTGGTGTCGCCCATTTTGAAATGCTGATTTTGGCTGCTAGAATGGAGGAAGGACTAGATCTGTAATGGTGATGGTGTCGGCTACATTAAAAGCAGTGCAGGCGTCATAATATTATGTGACTATACAACATGCAAGTGCAAAGAAAGAAAATACAGTGGAAATTAGGTATAGAGTTTATGTCATTTGCAAAGGAAAACATGTAGTCAAGTTAGCCTCTTAGTTCATGTAGTATGTTGGAGCAATATTTTTAAAAACCAATTGTAAGTAAGGTGAATAAAACCACTACAGAAGATAAGGCACGGAGAATTATCAGAACACATATATCCTCTCAATAAAAGGAACATTTATACGGCACGGAATGATTTTCAATTATTAGATCTGGCAAGCTGCTCATATTTACTAGACAAAGGGGGCTCACAGTATGAATCCTATACCAAGGCTGCCCAGTCTTCCATTCAGTTCGGGAAACATCCATTACCACGCGGGTATTGCACCGCAATGCCTTTACATCGCGGGTATTACAACTCAAGTCGTTACAATGACTTACGCTGGATGGTGCTCTAACCTAAGGAATAGTATGATTTACTATTCCAACACCTTCCCTACTGTACGTAGACTGGTGTTGGAACAGTAAATCATAGTATTCCTAAGTCCTGTGCCCTCCAGCGCAAGTCGTTGTAATGACTTGCGTTGTAAAAACTGTGATGTAACGTTACGTGATCATTTTGATCGCATTGTAACGTCACCTATTCATTCTGTTCAATACATTGTTGAAGCTGTCCATTTCAAGTATCCATTTAAGTTTCACTTTGTTCAGAACTGTGGTGATCTCAACTCCTCAATTTTACAACTTCAATCACCTAATGTCATTTTCACTGTGTCCCGTTGTGTTGACATGTTCAACCAATGGTGCTGTAGTCACTTTGCACCCAATACAGCTGCGTTGCTGGAAAATCCTTATTCATATTTTCTGAGTGGTTTGGCCAATATATATCAAATTACATGGACAGGTGATAGCATAAATTACATTAGAGGAATTGCATTTGGGGAAATCTTTATTAGCAATGCGTATTGTATTCTACTTTTTTTTTTTATTCAATTGTGTAGTCACACTCACTGAAATCACTGTATTTGTAATGTCCCACCAGTGGTGTGGTTCCCCAGAAGTCATATAGTGAGATCTGAGGTCTTGATGATGGTAGGCATGCTTTGACCAAGTGCTCTTTAATGTTTTGGGCCCCTTTGAAGGCCAAAACGGGTGTCCTAATGTCAAGCAGCCCGTGTTTAGGGTGTGCCAATGTCGAACCACTATTTTCTTTATAGTATTGGAAATGTGGGAGAATGTGGTAACAAAACCTTTGTTTGTCCTCTCCTTGGGTTTAGAGGAGAGTAATGCCTCAAAGGGAATATACCATGCCCTCTTAAGGGACCTAGAAATAAGTTTCCAGGGATACACCGTTGCCACCAATTCAGATTTCAATGTTTCAGTTTCTCTGAAAAAACAGTTTTTCCTAATCCTCAGAAATTGAGAGTATGGTAAGGAGCCCCGAATTCTCCTGTGGTGGTGGCTGGAGAAGGCCAGAAGTGTGCTGCATTCTGTGGTGTTGTGTTAAGCTCCCCCTCTACATTCTTGATCAATAGTCTTAAAAGGAAACTTTCTCTGTAATAAAGTGTGAAGTGAACTTGAGTCCCTGGCAGTTGTTATTGAACCACATTACAAAACTGATCAAGTCAGTCACATTGCAATTCCAGATTAGGAAGATATCATCAATATACCTCTTCCGTATTTTAATTTTTTCATGGAATTGTATCAGAAAGTATGGTGGTGTTTTCACTACTGTCGATAAAGATAATGGCAACATTTGTTGCATAAACAGCCCCCATTGAAGTTCCCTTGATTTGCTGATAGTTTTGTCCATCAAATTGAAATATTTTTTATATAGTGTCAACTGTAGAAGTTCAAGAATAAAGTCAAAAAGTACAGGGTGGGCCTGTTCTCTTCTGTCAAATGTCTGTCTGATAACCTCCATCCCTTCTCTTTGGGGAATATTTATATATAGGTATTCTACATCCATGGTACACAGAAGGCAACAAGTGTTATCAAACAGCTTCTTTTTCATTAGATTAATCATATCTGTGCTGTCCTTGGCAAAGCTTCTGGTATTGGGTACAAAGTCTCTCATAAAAAAGTTGATGTATCAGCCAATTGGTTCAAATATAGATCCACAACCAGACAAAATGTGTCTACTTTGGGGAGAGGTTTGTTTTTTGTGTATCTTTGGTAAAGTATAAATTACTGGTGTAAGTGGGTTCTTGATGTTCAGAAAGCACGCTAATTTTTAGCAAGGTATCCTGCTTCCAGACCTTTCTTGGTGATGGACAAAATTATGGCCTGTACTTCCTTTGTGGGGAATCCTGTTTGTCTGATGTAATGTACCTGATTGTATAGTTAACTCATAATTTCATTTTTATAAGCATTGGAGTTTTGTGAAACAATACCACTGCCCTTGTCAGCAGGTTTGACAACTATCTGGTCATTAAATTTAAGTTCATTGAGTGCTTTCTTCTCAACTATAAGTATATTTTATGGGACCAACAGTGTTTGTTATTCCAAATTATAAATGTCTTTTAGTACCAATTTCTCGAAAGTCTGGACCGCAGGTGTTTTTGATGAGTAAGGTGGTGAAAATGTAGAAGGGGATCGAAATTTGGTAAGTGCATTGTAATGGTTGTAAGTATTATCTTAAAAGAAAGCATGCAGTCTAATTTTCCGGATGATAATATGTATTATTTGCACACAAATAAATGTAATTATGCATGTATTTTGAAGTCCTGATGATGATCCTGCATTAATCACAGATCAAAACAGCTTCAACCTTAAACACTTTGACCCTTTAAATATGTGTATATGACTTCTGGGTGCAGTAGTGTTCTCCTTGATGTAAATAAGTGACCCCTATTGTGGATGCAACTGACAGTCATTTAATGTCTCATGCCTGTTGGTTTTCATGTTTTTAACGCCCGTTCTCGATTACCCAGTGAGGTTAATCTTCCACACATATATATGTTTGATTAAAAGTGTATTACATATCCATTTTTGCTTACTACTGGACATTATTCTTGTCTCCAGAGTATTGTTATCGCTTTATTAACAAGTGGCATTTTCAAAGTAGTAATACCAAATCCAACATTACCATTGAAGTGGAATTACCATTACAATTCAATAGGTACTAAACATGATATATTCACTTCATTCAATTAGAAAATGCAGATTAGTAAATGTAATAAGGAATCCCTAATGTTAACCTATGAGAGGAATAGGCCTCTCAGTAGTGAAAAATGAATTTATATGTTTTTTACTATTACTACCAGGACATATAACAGTTAAACGCACATGTCCTACATTTTAGTTACATAGCACCTCGACCTCTGGGCTGCCTGGGACCTACCTTAGGGGTGGTTTATATGTAATAAAAGGGGAATTGAAGGCTTGGAAAGGGTTTTAAATGCAAAGTCCACATGGCTATGTAACCTGAACACATAGGTCCTGCAATGGCAGGCCTGAGACGTGTTTAAGGGTACTTTAGTGTGTGGCACAAGTATTGCTGCAGCCCCACTAGAAGTATTTAATTTACATGCCCTGGGTACATGTAGTGCACTTTGCTAGGGACTTATAAGTAAACGTAATGTGCCAATTGTGAATACAGCAATCACACCTTATTTAGCAGAGAGAACACATGCGCATCAGCACTGGTTAGCAGTGGTAAAGTGCCCAGAGTCTGAAGGCAAACAAAAAGAAATCAGCAAAAATATGAAAGCAAGCAAGCAAAATGTTTAGGGAAGACCACCCTATGGTTGTCAGGTCTAACACTGGAGCTAGCCAAGTTGAAACTGGAGAATGAGAAGGCTGAGAGAGCCTTGGAGGAAACGAGACTGGACTGAGGATGTCCCATGAGCTCTTTCTTGTAGAAATGGATTTGGGGCAAAGTAGATGAGTCAAGCAATATTGCTGGCAGCATACCAGTAGTCCCCAATGGAGGGGTGAGAGTCCACATCCCCAAGGGCCTGGTGCCCAGTGGTGTGTTGGGAGCTTGTAGCTAGCCGGCTCTCTGTATAGTACAGTAAAATAAAGTACACTGTGCAGAGAGTCAAGAGAGTCCCAGATTTGTATACAGAGGCAAAAGTAGATAATACTAACACTCTGTGGTAGTGTGGGTGAGCAGTTAGGCATATTAGAAGGTAGTGCTAAGCATTTGTTGTACTCACAAAGATAATAAATGAGAACTCAAGAAAAGATTTGAGAACAATTTGCAAAAACAATACCTATTTCGATATAATTTTTCTGACCAAGAACTTTGTTCACAGGTAAGAACTTAAATCTTTATGATTTATCAAAGTTAAAAAATCGTTTTTTTTTAAATTACGCGATACTTGTAGGCAAGTCCGAAGGACCCTCAATGAGGGATCAGGTTCCAAGGGCCTCATGAGTATGGGAGCACAGCTGGTTCATCGATACCCTGAACAGGCAGGCTGGGTTCAGAGAGGGTTGGTTTGCCAGGCTCTGTGTGTCAAGATGGTCTTCGTGGTCAGGGCAAGCAGGTTGCAGGGAAGATTTCAGGACAGCTGGGCCACTCATAGAGTAGGTCCCAGGTGTTCTGATGTTCCTTGAGTGGGCTTGATTCCTGGGCAGTTGGAGTTCAGATTGTACTCTTCATCTTGGTGTAGTTTGCCGGGGGTCTGGTACCATGGGTACTGCTTCAGCACTGCTCTGGTGGGTCCTGGTGTCTTCACACTCAGTGGGGAGACAGATCTGACCATCCGGAGCTGGTGTAGCTCTTCTGGTTTGGTTGGTTATCAGCGTCACCTGGGGACGGCAAGCCAATAAGCCGGAGTCTGTGGGTTTGATGCCTTCGGTCTGCAGAAGAGTAGTTCCTCTACTCCATGGAAGTTCTTCGGTGATTTGTGAAGTGTTGGAGGTCCTCCAGGGTTCTTTGAGTCCTCACAGCAGCAGTACAAGACAGCACACCACATGGTTGAGTCTTTGTAGCGGTAGGCAAGGTTTTACGCCCACTTTTTTCTTCTGAGGTCCATCAAATCTGAAGTTCGGGGTCAAGGGTTGTCAGCTAAATGCTGAATTTAGGTGTATTAAAGTGGGTGACAGGTAGTAGCCAATGGGTTACATACCTTTAGGGTGTCTACACCCTCTACGTGACCAATAACTGTGGGAAGGGATAACACCCTTACTCTGATAGGCTAATTCCTTCCATCCAAAAATGGAGGGATTGGAAAAGTGGGGTCCACTTCACCTGCTCCACCTTAAGGGTGGGCACACCTCCTAATCTATCAAATGGTCCCACGTGTCCTCCAGTCAGAAGTTGAGCAGGACAGGGGGTTTTGCATCTTCCACTAACTGGAGATGCCTGTGTTGCATTTCAAAGGTGGCATCACCTTTGAAGCTTCCCATATTGGGATGCCATTCCAGCCTAGAGGAAGAGTGAAGCACCTCCGCCCAGAGCAGGCATTGTTCCGGCCTCTGAGAGTGAAGGCTCTCATCCCATGAGGTCAGAGACATGTCTGCTGGTGTCAGACTTGCTAAGACTAGTCAGAGACCACATCAGTGTTTGGTAGGTGTTCAGATGTAACCTCTAAGGTGCCATCTGTCTGCATTTATTATTACATTCAACACTGGCATCAGTGTGAATTTATTAAGATGAGAAGTTTTTTTTTACCAAACATCCCAGGGTACACTGAAGCCATCATGGTGCTGGGGAACTCGCAATGATGGGTGTCCTGCCCATGTACTCTCTATGTCTTCCCTTTGCACTTGTGGTATTGTGTACCCTGCCTTGTGGCTGGAAGGCCTGCTGTAGGGGTGACTTACCTATATCTCAAGCAACCTGCAATGGCAGTTTGCATGGTCTTAGTGAGGGACCCCAAGGGGTGGCACAATTTGTGCTACAGCCCAAGTGGACCCTCTTCAGTCCCAATGCCCTAGGTACAAGGGGTACTATTTACTTGGGACTTGCAAGGGTTGCTGAAGTTGTGCCAATCGTAGTGCAGTTTTGGGAAAGTGCTCTGACACTGGAAACCTGGTTAGCAGGGACCCAGTACACTTTCATTTAAAATCACATCCTGTTCAAGGAGCTAACCATGTCAAATGAGGCACTTTCCTACAGAGATGATATAGAAAATGGCTCTAAGGGTACACAAGGACCCAGAGAAGTACTGGGGGGATAGCTTGTGGAGGTACATGGGGAGGGAGGGACACATTCCTGACACTTGGGGTAGAGGACCAAACCAAGTATTCCCCGATGAAGGATATTCTTGTTGCCAAATTTGGGCTGACCCCTGAGAAGTATAGACAGAGGTTCAAGGACAGTCACAAACCTCCCAGTCAGTCCTGGGTAGAATTATTAGACTATTCCAGCAAAGCACTGAATGGTTGGGTGAGGGGCAGCATGGTATGATTTCAATGGGCTGTACAACTTGATTTTGAGGGAGCACATGCTCAATGTCTGTTTTGCAAAGCTGTGCCAGCACCTGGTTGGTAGGAAGCTTGCTGACTCCGGAAAGCTTGCTGAGGGAGCTGACCTCTGGGTCAGTACCAGAGTGTCTAAAAAGGTACCTAGGAGTGACCCCATGAAGGGTGGTTCAGGTTCCCTGCCAGCAGAGTGAGGGGGAGGTCAAGAGAGACCCAGACAAGTCTCAAGTTAAGGGAGAAAGAAAGGGATCCCATGTCCCTTCTGAGAAGAAGGAGGGAGGTTCTCGTGGGCAGTGGCCCACGGCTCCACACTTCCAACCGTACTGCTTTCATTGTTCTCAGCTATGACTCAAACAGGGGGAATCTATCTGTCCTAAGAAACGACACACTGGTGGGACCTCTACAGGGGTAGCCAATTTGGCCTTAGGGGCAAGTAATTTCCAGGGACAGGTCATAGACCATGTCATGCTCTCCTTTAGCTGGGAGATAGATACAGAGTGTGAGCGTGTGCGTTCCAATAGCCCTTGACCCTTGTTTGTGGTGCTAAAGGTATCCAAATAGCCAATTTCCAAAACTGAAGACAGAATTTATTTGCCCAAAGGTGCTCTGAGAACCAAGAAGAGACTGTGACCAACCTACTTGCCTAACTGCCCGAGGTGGATCGTCAGTTGGATTGACTTCACAACTTCTCCAGCTACGTTCTTCTACTCAGCAGCAAATCCTTTTCAGTGGTCCTTTGCCAAAGGGTCATCCAACCTTGTGGATCTGTCTTTGGCTAAGGCACTCTGCGCCGCCCTGCTGGAGGTTTTCAGCATCCACTTTGACAACTAAATCAGAAGGTAAAAATCCTCACTGCAGCTTTGCTCCAAGGCCATCCAAATATGAAACTCCCTCCTCAGACACTCCGGTTGCCTTGCCCCACTAAACTTCTACCTTCTCAGATACTTTTCTCCAGAATTTTTCTAACTCCGAAGGTAAGGGCTAACCAGGCCCAATTCATTTCTTGAATCCGAACCACGCTCGGCCTAACTTTAGAATTTGACCCGGTCTCACGTGACTAGATGTCCAGGGTTGACACTTTGAACTTTTTACTACTCATTCTCAGTAAATACTTAAAAATCTCATAACTCTGGTTCTATTGATTGGCATTTTTTTATGTTGGTGTCAAATATTTTATTGAAATGTATTCTATTTTCAAAATTTGTTATGGATTTTCCTTGGGTTGTGTTTCAACATTTTTACTGGTTGTTTTCTGCCTAAATACTTTGCCCATTGCCTCTAAGTTAAGCTTGACTTCTTTTTATGCTAAGCTACATAAGGTTAAGAACAGGTTAATTTAGTGACCTTGTGTTATTCACCCTGCAAAGGACTGTGGCTGTTGCTTGACCAGGGTTCATACCCCAGTCAACCAACAACCCAATTTCTTACATTCATGAACGACAATTATGATCTTGTATTTGAAATTACATCTGTTCACTTTGGTCAATATGTAGTGCTGTTCTATCTATGCAGGCAGGATTTCCAGTATTATTGGTTATACTGGCTAAATGCTCGTATTTATTCAATAATACAGTAATATCTCTTAGCAGTCATTCTGTGTCAGGCTGCACATTCGACTTTTCAGGATTTTTTGGGCAGGTAGTCAGTTGATATTCAACCGGTCTATACCCATGCTTCCAAACGAGAAAGGCAGCTATACAGTACCAGATCTTGAACTGCACTACACGATAGGCCAGGTAAAATATTCCTATTTTTGGAATCACCTTTACCAACATACTCCACACACCCATATTGGGACTGACCATTTGGAATCTGGCAATTTACAAACAGTTCTGGCCAATGACATGCCACATTCTGCCTCGCGGATGCACATGGTGCAATGTACAATGTGGGCAAGAGAGATCAAAAGGGTTGGACTTAATACTCTTCATTCTCCCACCATACATATCCTAGATATCCTGAGTCTTCCCACGACATAAGAACGGCTGGTGTACTGGTCAGGGTAACTGGCAGGGTATGACTATCCAATCCCAGATAGAGCCTTCTTGACCCCCCCTTCACGGTTTGATGGGAATCACACTTTCACATCACCAACAACATACATTTATCTTCAACTGAAACGCTATTAACATTATGTTCTTCACGTTCCTGGATGAACCTCCTGAATTTGTTCTGCTCACTACAATTATCCAAACTCCCACCATGTATAGATGGCTTCCGAAATCCTTAACATAGTTACATCAAGCCTTCCTATGCCTTCACATCCCATCAGGGCTCCATGATCTTGAGATTTGAGCACTATAATCGGTGATGGTTGTTGGAGACTCTGATGCACACAAACCTGGGCTACTTCTGAGAACTATAGACATAACATTTTCATTATAAATATCTGACCTGTATGCACTGTATTCCATTACAGATAAATAAACTTTATCATGCCTCAAACCCCAAGAGCTCCAAATGTTTGCCTACCCTGCTGACTTTTTTCTTTTGGCATTTCCCCACTGCTTTCTTACAGTGCGAGAAGCAGAAACATAAACTGGTATTATAAATACCATTTAATCTTGCTGCTTCTCGCATTGCGAGAAACAGTAGGGTTTGGTTGGGGGCAAGTGGGTGGGTGGTACTGCTCTAGGGCAGGGGAGGGGTGTCTTGCCGACTGTTGAGGGTGCTGAGTGCTTTGTCAGCCCTCTGGGGCCGACCAAACCAGTCAGGTGCACTTTGCCTTTTCTCCATGTAGGCTGCATGCAGACACCATGGAGAAAACAGCCTCTTAATAGACGCCTCACTGGTCGGCGTCTCAACCAATCACAATGCTGCCATTGCAGCATTGTGATTGGCATAGGGGAGGGAGGGTGCCTTCTTTCAGGAGAGGAGCAGACACGATGCAGGACCGGGCCAGCAAAGGTAACATTTTAAATTATACCTGCCCCCTACCCGTGCAACTCCCCGCACCCCCACCTGCGAGGCAGCCGCTACTGCTTACAACACTAAAATAACACATACCGTTTAAGAACCAAAGTAAAGGGGCCAGTAACCATGTGAGGGTACAAATGAAGACAAGGCAGAACTAAGGAGGGACTAACAAGCCTATTAAGGAATCAGAAACCAGCATTTACAAAGGACAAAGACACAAGCCAATGAAAATTTTGAGCGGGGAGTGGGCAGGGCTTCTCTTCAGTACTATACTACAGGAGTTCCCCAGAGCAGCGCTTACGCTTTGGCTCAGGCTCGACCGAAAAATGGCAAGTTTTATTTAGCACTTGTCCTAAATACAACATGTATGTAGTCCACATGTGCTATTTAATGCATGCACTAAATAACGACTCCGCTGTATATGGTAAATCTCATGTTATTTAACACTTGTTATTTAGTGAACCCCGTGGGGTCTGTATTTACCCTACCTGCAGGTTTGGAGGTATTTATCATCAAACTCATATTCAAGGCTTGAGTGCTCTAGCACATTCTTCTCCATACTGCTGCTTCTTGCAGAGAGATGTTTTGCCAAATCCTGGATGCAGGGTCCTATACCAAAGACGACCGGCTGGCTCGTTTGTAATAATCTTGATGAAACAAATGCTTGCCTCCTACACCTTGCTGTCAGACCACACGGCATTTGGAGACTTAGGGCCAGATGTACAACCCTTCTTTGCGGGCGCAAACGAAAGAACCTCCCATTTGCTGCCACAAAAAGAGTAATAGCATGTACAAATGCTATTTTGCGAGTCCCTGACTAGCGAAATAACATTTTCGACTATTGTTATTAGGAAGTGGTGTCCCTTCCTAATAGCGACACAACATGCGGCCGCAAAACACTTGCAGTTTACCACCTACTTCAAGTAGGTGGTAAACCACTCGCTAAGGGGAAGGGGTCCCCAGAGGACCCCTTCAGTCTTTGTGAGTATGTTGGAAAATATTTTTTAAGAGCTGGCAGTGGTCCCAGAGCCCACTGTCTGAGCTTAAAAAAATGAAACTGAAAAGTTTCATTTTTCTTTTTTAAATGCATCCCGTTTTCCTTTAAGGAAAACGGGCTGCATTTAAACAAAAAAAAAAGCTGCTTTATTAACAAGCAGTCCCAGACATGGGGTCTGCTGAGCCCAGCAGGCCTCTATCACTGGGAGGGAAGTCATTCCCAATGGGCTCGCGAATTGCGAGAGGCTCATTACTATTAATGAGCCTTACATTTTGCGACCCCTTTAGGAATCGCAAAGTGTGAAATACACTGTTGTACTTCGGAAATTGCGCATTGCAAATTGCGAGTTGCAAAAGAGTTGTAATTTGCGATGCACAATTTTCTTGGTCGTACATCTGGCCCTAAATCATTCCTACTTTTCAAGCTTACCCATGGATGTGGTAGCTGGTACAATACTGAAGTCTGGTTACCCTTCAAAGCGATTGATAATGTTATTGTGCCTCATAAGCCTACCCTGTTACATAAGTTGATACTGATATTGTAGTTGTATTGTTATTCTCTCAACTACTGTATTTTTCTTCTCTTCTCATTTAGGTAAACACTTGCTTTTCCCTTACAGCAGGGTTAAAGACCACAATCGAACATAATCGGTAGCAGCATGACTCTATTTTAAGTGTTTACAATTTTTACAAATGCAAATGAAACACAAAGCAGTTGCTTGCCTTTAAAAAGCAGAAATTATGTGTGATGTTCCTATTTTATTAATCAGTGCTTTAACGAGATTTCGCTCGTCTAAAATATACTCAATTTTCATGCAATGTACAGCTTTGAAATAATTGTATGGCGATATGTTACCTCTAACGTGGGAGATCATTATGGGATAGGGAGGGTTTACAGTTTAGATTTCAAATCTCATAAAACGTTTGATTATATTTTTAACGTCCAGTTCTTCTCTCTTACTACTCTAAATTAATTTAATTTCATAATTGTATGTAGAAATCAGAGTGCAAGTAATGCCAGCAAGATATTATTAACGAATGTTAATCCTATTGATTAAAAATTCTACGACGTGCTGGTTCCCGCCTAATTAATTCGACAAAATATACAAGACAAATATTGAAAAACCATACAAAACAGGTGCGCATTTTTTGAATAGTACTCTTGGAACGACTGAAAATTGATTTGTACTAAAATAAAAACAAATATTTTCATTTTTGAGTAGTCCATGTTAGCAGCTACTTGATAACATCTGTTTGTGTTGAGTATGAGAACAAGGACAAGGGATGTTCTTGTAATTATGCACACACGTAATTGGCTGGCAGGTATAAAGTGGACGGTCGTTGTCAGACAGCAGGCCTGTCTGCACGTCCACGGCAGATCTGGGATCTGTAACCTGACAGTGATGGACGATGCAAATGTTCACGCTCTTCTCAAAATGCGAGTTGCTATGACAACCACCCAAGAGTACTTCGGGATGCCTCTATGCAGAGTCGTTGGCCTTTAAGTTAATATCTTTTATGTTAGAAAAAATGTTTTAATTTTCCATATATATATATCAGTTGAAAATGTTATTTTAACAAAATGTATGTTTTCCTTGCAGTTTCACTCACAAACTTTTATATCTATAAATCTATATCTAATTTGGCAGATGTTTTTGATATACATAACCTCAAGTTCCAATGCACTGCTCATGATCTCATGTGTATTATCAAAGCTGACATCAGAAATGACATTATCGATGGCAAGACTGGTGAAATTGCATAACATCCCGCTGGTTTTATCAGTAGCATAAAATGACATTACTGCAATCCTGAGCTCTGCATACTAAATCGTATGTGATTCCAGCAGTCTTTGGGTGCAAAAGCTGCCCTATATCCAGAGCCTGGGATAATAGTGGAAGAATGTTAGTCCACATCTTGCATTTCCTGTGCAGATGGGTCTGGGCAAAGGGTATGACCTTCAGACAGGTCTTACCCTTCACATACCTAATCTAAAAGTCAATTGATACATACTTTGTAGGGTTCAGTATAATTTGGATGCAGGGAGTGATTCTGCACTAAGCAACCCCACTCCCTGGTCACAATGTACATGGCATTTAGCCATGCACCTTTGACACTCTCACAGATACTGGTCTTAATTTGGGCCTAGCGTTTAGAACACTTAACCCATGATGACTTTGTGTGCTGACTCAGGCTGAGTAATTTATGCACCGAATATAGGGCTAGACCTCTAGTCAGGCCCTGCACTCAGGCTTTCTGCTCTTTACCATCTCCCCCATGACTCAATGAAAATGTACGCCTTCCAGAAGCAGGGCATAGAGTAAACTTGTTGCAATGCGCAACATTTCGCTAGGTCACATGTTCCGCACTACTTCCGTAACAGTACACAGTGGCGCAAGGGGCTTGTAAATCTGCCCCAGTGTTCGTATATATATATATATATATATATATATATATATATATATATATATTCACTGAAAAAAACATAGGTTTCACACATGTTATAGTTAGCTGGACATTTCACTCGTAAAAAAACATTGAAATTCCCCCGTTATAGTTAGTTCAGCCAACTATAACTCACGCGACCGCAATCCACTGCTGATGACGTCACATATTACATCACTGTATTAACTAAGATACTGTTAATAAGTCAGTTATACAATTAATTTTACAAAAAAAACATCCATTTAGACACTTATTTACCCATTTATTCTTCCATTAACCTTTAGATATACATATATAAAAAATATTTATTTTTCAGAAAGACACATATTCACTGGATGATGTCATCAGTGATGTCATCAGTGATGTCATTTGAGATGTCATCAGTGATGTCATGAGTGATGTCACTGACCATGTCATGAGTGATGTAATATGTGACGTCATCAGCAGTGGATTGCGGTCGCGCGAATTATAGTTAGCTGAACTAACTCTAACGGGGGAATTTCAATGGTTTTTTACGAGTGAAATGTCCAGCTAACTATAACATGTGTGAAACCTATTGTTTTTTCAGTGAATTTGCAAGGTTTTTTAAATGCTAATTCCTAACTATAACGTGTGTGAAACCTATGTTTTTTTTAGTGAATTTGTAAGGTTTTTTAAATGCTAATTTATGTATGTATTATTATATTTTTTATATATTTATTTTACAATAAACTACCTATGTATATAGTTATAGATTGACTGTATCCCGTAATATGGAATGGCTCAGCTCTTTTTTTTTTTTTTATTTGGATAAATTTGAACAGCATAGTTAATATCTTCTATAAACTTACAAACAGTTTAAAAAAACAAACATTTTTTTATGAGCTTTTCACCGTGCGCGCACCGTGCGCGGACCCCGAGATTTTTTGAAAAAAAGTAAAATGTTTTTTTCACCCTTCGGGGTCCTTCAGGGACCCCCTGACAAAGGCTAGGGGGTCAGGAACTCTCTACCCTGCCACCTTTTCACGTTCTCCACCTTTCTTTTTCACTGTCACACACAAAATGGCGTTCAACACTTCCTGATTTCGACTGATTCGAATGTTGACTGACATCTAACCACCAATCAGAATTATGGTCGGGGACATTTGGTGCGCGCACCGTGCGAGCACGGTGCGCGCATATAGATATTTAAGTACTTTTAACTGCAATTTTCTCAGGAACTACTGAACAGATTGACACCATATATGCAAAAGGCACATGCCTGACCTGAGGACTACCTCTGTTCAGCCGTTCGGGCTGTACCTTTGACTAAAGGTCCTATGGGAAAATGCATGGGGAAAACGTGTTTTGGGACCCCCCTTTTTTCTCAGCCCCCGCTTGACGAATCACCCCGAGACTTTCAGGGTAGGAGCTGAGCGGAGCGCCCCATAAGTTTTGAAAATTTCACGAAGATAAGTCAACCGGCACCAAAGTTATTCAAAATAGAATTTTCAGATTTCCTATGGGAACTCGGTCCTAACTATAACTATCTACTGGCGACCGCCAGTAGATAATATATATATATATATATATATATATATATATATATATATATATAGATATATATATATATATATTCACTGAAAAAACCATAGGTTTCACACATGTTATAGTTAGGAATTAGCATTTAAAAAACCTTGCAAATTCACTTAAAAAACCATAGGTTTCACACATGTTATAGTTAGCTGGACATTTCCCTCATAAAAAACCAATGAAATTCCCCCGTTATAGTTAGTAAAGGGAACTATAACTCACGTGACCGCAATCCACTGCTGATGACGTCAGATATTACATCACTGTATTTATTCACTTATTTACCCATTTTTATTTCCTTTAACCTTTAGCTATACATATTTAATAAATATTTAGTTTACAGAAAGACACATATGTCATCAGTGATGTAATATCTGACGTCATCAGCAGTGGATTGCGGTCGCGTGAGTTATAACTCCCTTTACTAACTATAACGGGGGAATTTCATTGGTTTTTTACGAGGGAAATGTCCAGCTAACTATAACATGTGTGAAACCTATGGTTTTTTAAGTGAATTTGCAAGGTTTTTTAAATGCTAATTCCTAACTATAACATGTGTGAAACCTATGGTTTTTTCAGTGAATTTGTACGTTTTTTTAAATGCTAAGTTATGTATTTTTTTTTTTTTTTAAGGTTTTTCACCGTGCGCGTACCGTGTTTGTGATTGTGTTTGCGATATATATATATAGCATTTATTAAAGTACAAGCACTTTTTTTCTTGGATGAAACATTGCACCTTTTAGCACTTAGGGGCATATTATCAATGGCCAGCGATAATTATCGCTCGCCGTACATAGCGATAGAAATATTATCACCAGCTATCGCTGAATATTATCGCCATGATAACGCTATATTTACAATGCATAGCGCTATGGCGATAATTTTTCAGCGATAGCGGTGTTTTCAATGGAACATCGCTGGTTTTCCAGCAATGTTCCATTGAAAACAGCGATAACATTGCTGATACGACCCTGTGGTCCTATCAGCATAATCCATCTCCTATTAAAATTATGCCTTAGTCAGGAATTGAACAGACGTTAAATTCCTGCGTTAAGGCTGAGGTAGCGCGATTTTTTTTTATCGCTGCACCTCCTTCTTAATTTCACGAAGCTTCCTTCACGATATTACCATGTGTTGATTTCACAGCCATGCCTTCTTTGCATCTCATTAGCGATGCGAGGCTGTGAAAAAACAGGCTCTACATCAAGGAAACACGCTAGCGTGTCTTTGATGATATTGCGATAAAATTATCGCCGCTTTTCACCCAAAAACGGACGCTAAAACGGCGATAATTATATCACCAGCCCTTGCTAATATGCCCCTTAGCACTTTAAAATAATATAGTTGCACTTTAGGCACATGCCGCTAGACAATCAAATACTTTACATGAGGGATAAAATATCCAAAACAAACAAAATAGATAAACGTGTAATAAGTGAAATTGAGAAACATGTAAAGGTTAAGAATGAAAAATATAAAGGTGCTGTTGAAATAAATTGTAACATGACTTTGACACCATGCAATGGGGTAAATGAAGAAAACAGCATAGAGAGGATTATGTCACTAAGGTTGAATAAGCACAATTCAGCATTTAGGCTGCTATATGACAACAAGAAATTTTTATAACAGAGAGATATTCACGCTTGGATTCATTTGGTTACATGGTATAATCAATCGCGATATTATATTTCCGTGATTACGATATGCAGTAATAGTCATGGTTGGAAGAGTTTCTTCTATGTTTAGCATCACATGACACTTGGGGGGGGGTGTATTCTAAATAAAAGATAATGGCAGACTGCGTCCCGAATGTGAGCAAGGGCACTGTGATGCCAGAAATGCGTCAAGCGGCAGAGTACAATGAATAAAACTTGCCATCCTACCTTTGGTGTCCGTTTCTCTCTGTTCGCTGCACGAAAGTCAGAGGGTCTTTTGGGTTTTGGTTTCAATATATATATTACCTACTGGCAGTCGCCAGTATGTAGTTATAGTTAGGACCTATTTTCCATAGGAAATCCGCAACATTCTATTTGGAATAACGTTGGCGCTGATTGACGAATCTTCGGAAAATTTTCCAAACTTTTGGCCAGCTCCGGTCCGCTCCTATCCTGAAAATTTCACGATGATTCGTCAAGCGGGGGCCAAGAAAAAAGGGGGGTCCCAAAACACGTTTTCCCCATGCATTTTCCCATAGGAACTGTTGACGCAGCTACAGCCCGAACTGCTGAATGGAATTACACCAAATTTGGCAAAGAGGTAGTCCTCAGTTCAGACTCGTGCCTTTTGCTTAAATGGTATAAATCCGTTCAGTAGTTCCTGAGAAAATTAGAGTTAAAAAGATAGATATATCTGGGCGGAGCCTAACCACACATCTCATCGTGAGATCTGATTGGCTGTCAGTACTTCATCCAAGAAGTGTTGGCAGCCATCTTGGGACCAATATACATGATAGCACCTCATTAAAAAGCATTGCAGTTAATAGAAGGTTTTAAGACTTTAGTTAGATTATAAATCATTTGTTGATGGTACCATACTCATTTTAGGAATTGTGGTGTGTTCTAAGGTGATTTTACCATGTGAAAAAGTCTTCTGCTGTGATATCATGAATCATGTTTAAGAGAAAACTATTTTCTCATGCTTTTCCCACAGAGGTTTGGAAGGTGATCTATAAGCTAAACTGAGAGCATATTTTCTGTAAATTCACATTATCTTTCTCAGTCATGTGAGAATGAAGTCTGACATTCTCAGTAAAACATGTACATCCAACAAGGGCAGAGACTGTCAGTTGATTCCTTTGTGTTCTACTGCAGCTTCCCAGAGTGTTCCAAAGAATAACTAGAGCGCTAACACTCCTACTTATGATAAACGTATGGCACACCTGAAGCCATCTTGATTGGAATAAAGTGGTAACTCTTAAAACATTTAATTTAAAAAGGATCAAAATGAGGGGGTTCATTTTGCCATAGAATGTATGATTAGTGCTGCAGAAAGAAAAATTAGGGCACATTTTGAGAGACTTCTCAAATCCTCTTCTATTTCATTAAAGAATTCTGACATGCAGACTGAAACATGCACTTTCAATACCAGCAGCAGACTTCCCTGGTGAGCAGAAGCTTTACTACAGTGATCTAATGAGCAACTAGAGTGCTAACATTCTGAATTTATGGCAAATGTGTGACACATCTGAATGCCTTCTTCATTGAATCAAAGTAAAAAACTGAAACTGACAGTATGCCTACTGAGGAGACTGTAGTAAATGAGGAAATTAGGAAACGTCATAACAAGTCTCCCAAGATGGCCACCAGAGACAAAAGAGCCCAAATGTAGCACAAATATCACCAAGATGTAGCCCAAGTATAGCCCAAAGACAGAAATCCCAGAGTGTTTTAAAGAACTAGAGCGCTAACAGTCTTACTTATGACAAAAGTATGGCACACCTGAAGCCATCTTGATTGGAATAAAGTGGTAACACTTAAAACATTTAATTTGCAACGGAACAAAATGAGGGGGTTCATTTTGCCATAGAAATCATGATTAGTGCTGCAGAAAGAAAAATTAGGGCACATTTTGACTTCTCAAATCCTCTTCTATTTCATTAAAAAGTTCTGACATGCAGACTGAAACATGCACTTTGAATACCAGCAGCAGACTTCCCTGGTGAGCAGTAGCTTTACTACAGTGATCTAATGAGGAACTAGAGTGCTACCATTCAGAATTTATGGCAAATGTGTCACATCTGAATACCTTCTTGATGGAACCAAAGTAAACAAGCATTGAAAATGCAATAGGTCTCGCCCTCGTTTCAGTTAAAGCAATTCTGTTTGTAATTAGGTGGCTTTTTAGCTTTGATTTTATTAGTGTTTTTCAAAATTTCATGTACATAACATGCATATATGTATATGTATGCATGCATTTATATTTGTATTTATATAGATATGCAGATTATATATATGTTTATATATGTATGTATATATATACACATACATATATATAAATGCATATGCATATATGTGCATATGTGTGCGTGTAGAGAGAGGTAGAGAGGTAGAGGTGTAGAGGTAGAGACATAGAGGTAGAGAGGTAGAGGTAGAGAGGTAGAGAGTAGTAGAGAGAGAGGTAGAGAGAGGTAGAGAGGTAGAGAGTAGAGGATGAGTAATAGAGAGTAGAGAGAGAGTAGTGGAGAGTAGTAGAGAGAGTAGCATAGAGTGAGTAGTAGAGAGTAGTAAAGAGTGAGTAGTAGAGTGAGTAGTAGAGTGTAGTAGAGAGTGACTAGTAGAAAGTAGTAGAGAATGAGTATTAGAGAGTGAGTAGTAGAGAGTAGTAGAGAGTGAGTAGTGGAGACTGAGTAACAGAGAGAGAGTGGTAGAGAATGAGTAGTAGAGTGAGTAGTAGAGAGTAGTAGAGAGAGAGTAGTAGAGAGTAGTAGAGAGTAGTAGAGAGAGTAGTAGAGAGTGAGTAGTAGAGAGTATTAGAGAGTGAGTAGTAGAGAGTGAGTAGTAGAGAGTAGTAGAGAGTGAGTAGTAGAGAGTAGTACAGAGTGAGTAGTAGAGAGTGATTAGTAGAGAGTAGTGGAGTAGTAGAGAGTGAATAGTAGAGAGTAGTAGAGAGTGAGTAGTAGAGTGAGTAGTAGAGAGCAAGTAGTAGAGAGTGTGTAGTAGAGAGAGAGTAGTAGAGAGTGAGTAGTAGAGAGTGAGTAGCAGAGTAAGTAGTAGAGAGTAGTAGAGTAGTAGAGAGTGAGTAGTAGAGTGAGTAGTAGAGAGTAGTAGAGAGCGAGTAGTAGAGAGTGAGTAGTGGAGAGTGAGTAGTAGAGTAGTAGAGAGTGAGTAGTAGAGAGTGAGTAGTAGAGAGAGAGTAGTAGAGAGTAGTAGAGTGAGTAGTAGAGAGTGAGTAGTAGAGAGAGAGTAGTAGAGAGTAGTAGAGAGTGAGTAGTAGAGTAGTAGATAGTGAGTGGTAGAGAGTAGTAGAGAGTAGTAGAGTGAGTAGTAGAGAGTAGTAGAGAGTGAGTAGTAGAGAGAGTAGTAGAGAGTGAGTAGTTGAGAGTGAGTAGTAGAGAGTGAGTAGCAGAGTAGTAGAGAGTGAGTGGTAGAGAGTAGTAGAGAGTAGTAGAGTGAGTAGTAGAGAGTAGTAGAGAGTGAGTAGTAGAGAGAGTAGTATAGAGTGAGTAGTAGAGAGTGAGTGGTAGAGAGTAGTAGAGTGAGTAGTAGAGATGGAGTAGTAGAGAGAGAGTAGTAGAGAGTAGTAGAGAGTGAGCAGTGGAGTAGTAGAGAGTGAGTGGTAGAGAGTAGTAGAGAGCAGTAGAGTGAGTAGTAGAGAGTAATAGAGAGTGAGTAGTAGTGAGTGAGTAGTAGAGAGTAGTAGTAGTAAAGAGTAGTAGAGAGAGAGTAGTAGAGAATGAGTAGTAGAAAGTAGTAGCGAGTGAGTAGTAGAGAGTGAGTAGTTTAATTTAAAAGGAACACAATGAGGAGGTTCATTTTGCGATAGAAATTATGATTAGTGCGGAAAAAAGAAAAATTAGGGCACATTTTGAGAGACTTCTCAAATCCTCTTCTATTTCATTAAAAAATTCTGACATGCAGACTGAAACATGCACTTTCAATACCAGTAGTAGACTTCCCTGGTGAGCAGTAGCTTTACTACAGTGATCTAATAAGCAACTAGAGTGCTAACATTCCGAATTTATGGCAAATGTGTGACACATCTGAATGCCTTCTTGATGGAATGAAAGTAAAAAACCTGAAAGTATTTCCTACTGAGGAGACTGTTGTAAATGAGGAAATTAGGAAACTTCAAAACAAATAAGTCTCCCAAGATGGCCACCAGAGACAAAAGAGCCCAAATGTAGTACAAATATCACCGAGATGTAGCCCAATTATAGCCCAATGACAGAATGTCCCAGAGTGTTTTAAAGAACAACTAGAGCGCTAACAGTCTTACTTATGACAAAAGTAGGCACACCTGATGCCATCTTGATTGGAATAAAGTGGTAACACTTAAAACATTTAATTTGCAAAGGAACAAAATGAGGGGGTTCATTTTGCCATAGAAATTATGATTAGTGCTGCAGAAAGAAAGATTAGGGCACATTTTGACTTCTCAAATCCTCTTCCATTTCATTAAAAAATTCTGACATGCAGACTGAAACATGCACTTTGAATACCAGCAGCAGACTTCCCTGGTGAGCAGTAGCTTTACTACAGTGATCTAATGAGCAACTAGAGTGCTACCATTCAGAATTTATGGAAAATGTGTGACACATCTGAATGCCTTCTTGATGGAATCAAAGTAAACAAGCATTGAAAATGCAATAGGTCTCACCCTCGTTTAAGTTAAAGCAATTCTGTTTGTAATTAGGTGGCTTTTTAGCTTTGCTTGTATTAGAGTTTTTCAAACTTTCATGTACATACCATGCATATGTATGCATATATGTATATGTATATGTTTGCATGCATTTATATTTATATAGATATGCAGATTATATTTATATGTTTATATATGTATATATATATACACACATACATATATATGAATACATATGCATACATATTAGGGGTGGGCGGAATTTGCGTAATTGCGTTACGCAAATCTCCGCGAAATGGTAAAAAATCTCCGCGAACACGTAGAAATTCCGCAAACACTCGAAATTGCTTGTTCGCAATGCTTTCTTCCTGTTCGCAATTGCAGTTTGCATGCTCGAGGAGAAATATCTCGCGAACATGCATTTTGAGAACGCGAACAAGCAAAAATTTCGCGAAATCGCAGAAAGCAGACTTCTGAGCAATTTCGCGTTCTCCGCGGAACGCGAAATTACGCAAATTCCGCGAGCGGAACGGAATTTGCCGCCCAGGCCTAATATATATACATATATATATATATGCATATGTGTGCATGTACAGAGAGGTAGATAGGTAGAGGTGTATAGGTAGAGGTGTAGAGGTAGAGAGGTAGAGGTAGAGAGGTAGAGAGTAGTAGAGAGAGAGGTAGAGAGAGGTAGAGAGGTAGAGAGTAGAGAGCGAGTAATAGAGAGTAGAGAGTGAGTAGTAGAGAGTAGTAGAGAATGTATCAGATAGTGAGTAGTAGAGAGTAGTAGAGTGAGCAGTAGAGAGTGAGTAGTAGAAAGTGAGTATTAGAGAGTGAGTAGTAGAGAGTAGTAGAGAGTGAGTAGTAGAGTGAGTAGTAGAGAGTAGTAGAGAGTGAGTAGTAGAGAGTAGTAGAGTGAGTAGTAGAGAGTAGTAGAGAGTGAGCAGCAGAGAGAGAGTATTAGAGAGTAGTAGAGAGTGAGTAGCAGAGTGAGTAGTAGAGAGTAGCAGAGAGAGAGTAGTAGAGAGTGAGTAGTAGAGAGTAGTAGAGAGTGAGCAGTAGAGAGTAGTAGAGAGGTAGTAGTAGAGAGTAGTAGAGAGTGAGTAGTTGAGAGTGAGTAGTAGAGAGAGAGTAGTAGAGAGTAGTAGAGTAGTAGAGAGTGAGTAGTAGACAGTGAGTAGTAGAGAGTAGTGGAGTAGTAGAGAGTGAGTAGTAGAAAGTAGTGGAGAGTGAGTAGTAGAGTGAGTACTAGAGAGTAGTAGAGAGCGAGAAGCAGGGAGCAAGTAGTAGAGAGTGTGTAGTAGAGAGTGAGTAGCAGAGAGTGAGTAGTAGAGAGAGAGTAGTAGAGAGTGAGAAGTAGAGAGAGTAGTAGAGTAGTAGAGAGTGAGTAGTAGAGTGAGTAGTAGAGAGTAGTTGAGAGCGAGTAGTAGAGAATGAGTCGTGGAGAGTGAGCAGTAGCGAGTAGTAGAGAGTGAGTAGTACAGAGTGAGTAGTACAGAGTGAGTAGTAGAGAGTGAGTAGTAGAGAGTAGTAGGGTGAGTAGTACAGAGTGAGTAGTAGAGAGAGAGTAGTAGAGAGTGAGTAGTAGAGTAGTAGAGAGTGTGTGGTAGAGAGTATGAGAGAGTAGTAGAGTGAGTAGTAGAGAATAGTAGAGAGTGAGTAGTAGAGCAAGTAGTAGAGAGTAGTAGAGTAGTAGAGAGTGAGTAGTAGAGAGTGAGTAGCAGAGAGAGTAGTAGAGTAGTAGAGAGTGAGTAGTAGAGAGTAGTAGAGAGCGAGTAGTAGAGAGTGAGTAGTGGAGAGTGAGTAGTAGAGAGCGAGTAGTAGAGAGTGAATAGTAGAGAGTGAGTAGTAGAGAGAGAGTAGTAGAGAGTGAGTAGTAGAGTGAGTAGTAGAGACTGAGTAGTAGAGAGTAGTAGAGAGAGAGTAGTAGAGAGTGAGTAGTAGAGAGAGAGTACTAGAGTAGTAGAGAGTGAGTGGTAGAGAGCAGCAGAGAGTAGTAGAGTGAGTAGTAGAGAGTGAGTAGTAGAGAGTGAATAGTAGAGAGTAGTAGTAGACAGTAGTAGAGAGAGAGAGAGTAGTAGAGAGTGTAGTAGAGAGTGAGTAGTAGAGAGTAGTAGCGAGTGAGTAGTAGAGATTAGTAGAGAGTGAGTAGTAGAGTAGTAGAGAGTGAGTGGTAGAGAGTAGTAGAAAGTAGTAGCGTGAGTAGTAGAGAGTGAGTAGTAGAGAGTGAGTAGTAGAGAGTGAATAGTAGAGAGTAGTAGAGAGTGAGTAGTGTTGTAAATTGAAACAACGATGTGATTAAGCATTTACCGAAGACATGAATTCCCCTTCCTTAGAGCATGTCTCTTCTGTGTGTTGACTACAGTTTGGACTCCATTTTGTATTGTCATGCCTCCACGTGCTCAACATGAGAAGAGTCCTACCTTCGTGTTAGTTGCTCTTGTAATCTGCCTAGAAACAGTCTATAAATAGCTCCTTTGTCCATCTGGCGCATGCCCAGACTTGACCACATCTGTTATCAGTTAGTCCTTGCTTGACCATGTTTTCGCGGGCTCAAGGAGTGTGTCAGCTCCGCCCATATATTGATTCAGTATCGAAAATGACCATAAAAGGTAATATTCCTTGCCTCATGTTGTATCCACCCACTTATGAGCCCCTCTGTTGTGTATAAAAGGGGACCGTGTATGCAAGTTCTTTGTGCTACTCTATGCAATACTGAAGGGTGTTGTATGGATTGTAGGACCACCCTTAAGGGTTAATAAACGTTGTCTTTGTACTTTGCAGTTTCCGTGCCAACTTCCTTATAGATTCCATTGCAGGAGAGCGAACCCTTGTGTCCTGCGGGCCTAGCTGGGGCCTGTATTCATCAATTGGCGCCCGTCACGTGGGGCTCATCGGCGACTCGGATGCTCGTAGGACTGGTCGCGACGAAGGTGAGGAATTTGGCCGGGGATGTGATCACTGCCAGAGGCACTTTAGTCCTGGCATCCCGAGGTTTTCTTCCTTCCCTTCCGAGCTGACCATCTGGGTGGCGCCGGTCCTCGACTGAGACCTCTTCTGTCGGTCCTGCCGTGACAGCCGTTTGGGCGAATTTTGGAGCTTGGCAGTTGGAATCTGGACTCTTGATTGGTAAGAACCGTTGTACGGTACTTGCTCCGAGTTTTTGAAGCCTGGTTTGGCTATTTGAGTTTGATTTGTGATGACCGGTCATATCTTGTATTGGCTATTGTGAAAATATATGCGTTGCAACACATATAGGCAGGTAATGTGGAGAGATTTCTCCGGAGCTGTGTAACTTTGAACGGCGCAACGTTTAAGTGCCATTTTTTTGATAATACTGCATATTCTGCATTATTTTTGAGCATGCCTGCTTTTAGCGCACTCCGTAAGTGGTGCTGCTGTTTTGGAAACCGGTTAAACCTTGAGGAATCTGCTCCAGCTCCCCCAGAGGGGACTCCTAATAGGGATATGTATGTGAAGCATGGTCTTTCTTCCATAATGTACAGCACAGTATGGAGGAAATATACCAAGAAGGATTCTGAGTTACGATGGCCTTTGTATGGATCGTTTGATATGCGTAAGATTGAGTATGTGGAACAGTGTATGTGCAAACGGCGTGCTCGTCAAGATATGTTTGAGTGTGTGCGGTTATGGGTGAAGGAAGTACGTGAGCGAGAGAAACGTGAGAAAGCGCTGTTTGATAAAGAGCAACGGAAAAATGATCATGTGCGGGCACAGGACGCGAAGCGTCGGGAGGAAAGAGAACAGGCGGAGAGACAGGAGAAAGAACGTAGGCTGCAAGTGTCGGGTCAATATGCTGTTCGGCAGCCTCTTTATTCTGTCCTTACTAATCTTGATGATGATTTTTCCCTCTTAGATCGTTCCCCGCCACCTTATGTAGGTGCGTCTGCCCCGACGGTTCAGGATTCGGGATCGGGTAAAGATAAGATAGACACGCGCTCCATGTTGTCTCTTGAGCGTTCGGGTGAGCTTCGGAAACTTTCTTATCGTGCAGTTTCAAATAAACTGTCTTTGGCAGACCTGTTGCCGGATCTGGAAGGATGGCAGGATAGGGAGAAGTTGTATTTTGCTGCCGTTTTTTCTGATGAAGTAATTGCTGCTTTTCGCAAACATTCTGATGTTTTTGAACCACAAGAGATAGCGTCGGAGTATAGAGCACTACGTAATGGTACTTTCTCTCCCTCTCAGGTGCCTGATGCGGTCCGACGTCTGTTTGTGCTACGGGATGAAATGCTTCGACTACGGGACGAAGCGCATCGGTCCAAGGAGAAGGGGAGCTCGACCTTGCAGGCGGACGATCAGCAGCCATCTTCCTCCCACTCAGATAAGAGCGAGCTAGTGCATGCTAAACCCATGCGAGAGGTGGAACCTTTGTATGTTCCTCCTAAAGGAGCGGGAACTAGTTCGGATATTACGTCTGCCGACGCTAAGGGGTATTTTGTGTATAATTGGGTTTATACTCCCTGGCATAGAGCGGATGTTATGGCATTGAAGAATGCGTTGCCTGATCCCCGCAAGAATCCAGCGGCCTTTTACGAAGAAGTCGAAGGGGCCTTGAATTCTTGTACTATGACCTTAGCGGATATAGATTTGTTCTTTGGCCTTATTCTACCACCGGATATGTGGCGATCTGTCCGGAAGGTGGATGATCATGCCGCTTTTAAGGCCCGGTGGTCTGAGCTTGAGGATGCGGATGGGGAGAGAAAGCCCGCGCAGAAACCACCTCAGATTATCTTAGATCTCCCTGCTGCTATTCTGGCTAAGTTGAAGACAATTATCCCCCCTAAAAAGATTGACTGGAATATGTTAGCTTCGTGTAAGCAGAAAGTTGACGAGTCAGTTGCAGATTTCTTTACGCGCTTTGAGGAGACGTTTCATGATTTTAGTGGTCAGTCGCTTACGGATGATACGGGTCGACACCTCTTTGCTGATAAATATGTGGCGAATTTATTGCCGGCGATTGCGGCCCGTCTCAAAGCGAGTGAGAGTTCTTGGTCTTCTGCGACCCCGACAGCCCTCCTGACTATAGCTCAGTATTATGAGCGTCAGGAGCAAGAAGCGAAGGGACAGGAGGAGAAGAAATCGAAAGATTTAAAAACGAAGGTGATGTTAGCACAAGTATATGGGCCGCCCCGACGGGGTGTTAATAGAGGTAGGGGAGGATTTTATGGTCCTCCCTCGGGCCGATCTGATTTGAACAGGAATCAATGTGCATATTGCAAGCAATCGGGACATTGGGCCAGAGATTGCCCGGCGTTGCATGCTTCGCGTCAGGGACATAATCAGGGTGGCCCGAGAGGTAGAGGGGGTTTCTCGAATTTTAGAGGGACTTCTAACGATCACGCTCGTTTTGACCCTGCCGGGCAGCAACGAGATAGACCTAATGTCTTTGACTGACAAAACCAGTATCAAGTGTCAGGGATTGACCGCTCTGGGTACCATGATTCTCAGCATGCATAGGAATGCGTTGGATGGGGGTTAGAATCAGTTGAGGTGCCGGTTGATCAGAAGGGTCCTTATGTATCAGCTGAGGTTTTGGGTTCTACTGATCAGTTCCTTGTAGATACAGGAGCGACTCGTAGTGCGCTGTCTAAACAATTGGTTCCGAGGGCTCCCCCATCTGGCTTAATGGTTACATCGGTAGGGTTTGACGGTACGCTCTCCCGAAGCCCTCTTTCGCGGCCCCTCACATTCCAGGTTGATTCCTTTTCTGCACCCTGCCCGTTTCTGCTGGCCCCGAACACGCCGGACAACATTATGGGCCTTGATATGTTGAAGCACTTCAGAGCTACGATCCGCTGCTCCCCTGCTGGAGTACGGGTGATATTAAATGACAATTACCCTCGGTCTGAACGGATGTGTGTGGTTGCAGAGGATGCTGTGTTGGCTACCCTCCCTCGTACTTTGTGGGCCACTTCGGATACTGATGTGGGACAGATGGTGATTCCGCCTGTTCACATTAGTGTCCAGGAGGGGGCGGTGCTACCACGCCTCCCACAGTATCGTATTTCCCAGGAGGCGGAGGAGGCTCTTATACAAATTGTGCAGGATTTGATTAAGGTGGGAGTAGTGGAGGAAGTTCCCTACAACGTCTGTAATAGCCCGATTCTACCCATTTTGAAAAAGGATACGGATGCCAAAGTTTATCGGTTTATAATTGATTTGAGAGAAGTGAACAAGATCGTGATACCCCAGTACCCAGTGGTTTCTGATATCACGACGTTGCTTACTTTGGTCCCGCCTACGGCGACCACGTTTTCAGTCATTGATTTGAAGAATGCTTTCTTTTCGATTCCTATTCATCCCGATAGCCGATACCTTTTTGGTTTCACTTTAAATAATAGGTCTTATCGATTTTGTAGAATCCCTCAGGGCTACACAGAAAGCCCTAGCATTTACAGTCAAGCTTTGAAAAGACAATTGGATTCCTTTGTTCTGCCCGAGGGTGTCGCCCTCATTCAATATGTTGATGACATCTTGCTGGCGGCCGACACTCCGGACTTGTGTGAACAGAGTACGTTGTCTTTGCTTTCCTTTTTGGCATCCCACCATCATAAAGTATCTCGGAAGAAATTGCAGTTCTGTAGACCAAAGGTGACTTATCTAGGTCACCTTTTGTCTAAGGAGGGGCGTGCACTCACACCAGATCGTATCCAAGTAATTCTGGACACGCCGACGCCGTCCACACAGAAGGACGTGCGTGCATTTTTGGGTCTTGTTTCTTTTTGCAGGCAATGGATATTAGGGTTTTCACACATAGCTAAGCCATTATTAGCCCTTTTGACAAAAGACACACCTATTCCGCTTCCTTGGTCGAATGAGTGTGACGTTGCCTTCCAGCAATTGCGACAGGCCCTTTGTTCAGCACCAGTGTTAGGGACCCCTGATTATACAAAACCCTTTTCGTTGTATGTGCATGAGAGAGATGGATGTGCATTATCAGTGTTAGTGCAGATGCACGGCGACAAGCAGCGCCCGTGTGCATATTTTTCGGCTGTACTTGACCCTGTTGCCCGAGCGTTGCCTGGTTGTTTTCGCTCGGTTGCGGCGACGGCTGTGTCAATACGCCAAAGCGAGGGAATTGTGTTATCTCATAAGCTGTTGGTATTAGTCCCCCACGCTGTTGATGCCCTGCTTAATCAAACAAAGACGCAGCATTTGACCAGTGCCCGTTTAACGGGATATGAGCTGACGCTTTTGGCTCCTCATATTACGTTAAAGAGGTGCGTAACGTTAAACCCGGCTACATTGTTGCCATACCCCGAGATTCAGTCTGAAGCACAGAAAGCACATGATTGTATTCTTGTGACTGAGGAACAAACAAAGGGTCGTATTGATCTCCAGGATGCGCCCTTTCCAGATGTAGATGGAGAACTGTGGGTGGACGGATCATGCCTGAAGCTACCGGATGGTACGACTTCAGCAGCGTATGCAATTACCACATTGCAAACAATAGTGGAGACAGCACGCATACCACAGAAATCAGCTCAAGCAGCGGAACTGATAGCATTAACACGAGCATGTGAGCTCAGTACAGGGCTGTGTGTGAACGTTTATACAGATAGCCGGTATGCCTTCGGAGTAGCGCACGATTTCGGCCTACTCTGGAAGGAGAGAGGGTTTTTAACGTCACATGGAGTACAAATAATGCATGGGGAGTTAGTTCACAATCTTTTAACTGCATTGACATATCCTAAGAAAATTGCTATCGTTAAATGTAGCGCCCATAGGAAAGTAGTCGATAAAGTTGGAGAAGGGAATGCGTTAGCAGACCGGGTGGCACGGGAGACTGCGATGCAGCCCGGTACTACTGCCATGTATGTAGTGAAGTCACAGGTAGAAAGATGGCACGATGCGAAGGAAGAAGTGCGAGAAATGCAGAGGACCGCTTCTGATAAAGAACGGGAGCAATGGTCCAGTGAGGGAGAATTGGATGATGAGGGTTGCTGGAGAAATAAGCAGATGGATAGATGGAAATTACCCACGGCTTTTGTACAACCTATGGTTCAGATGGCACATGGGCTAGCACATGTTGGAGCTTCCGCAATTGTAAAATTGCTTACCCAAGTCTGGGAGCATCCAGAGATTGCTAGCACGGCAAAGAGGGTAGTGCAGACCTGCATGATTTGCCTAAGGTACAACCCAGGAAAGGGTACTCGAACTCCAGCAGGAGGATTTGTGACACCTACTGCACCCTTTGAGGTTTTGCAGATGGATTACATCCAGCTTGAGCGCTGTAACAATTTGAAGTATGTTCTAGTAGTGGTTTGCGCCTTCAGTAAATGGGTTGAAGCATACCCTACGAAAGACAATACTGCAATGACTACCGCTAAGCTGCTATTGAAGGAGTTCTTCCCCCGATATGGTGTTTGTAGACTTCTGTGGAGTGATAACGGACCCCACTTTATAGCGGATGTTATAAAGTATGTTTTGAAGGGTCTGGGCATCACCCAGAAGTTCCACGCAGTGTTTCACCCTCAATCTGCGGGGCTAGTCGAGAAGTATAATGGTACGCTGAAGCTCAAGATCGCTAAAATCCAAGCTTCGACGTCTTTGACTTGGCCAGATGCTTTACCGCTGGCGTTATTGTCAATTAGATCGGTACCGCACTCTCGAACCGGTCTTACACCGTACGAGATCGTCTTTGGACGCCCAATGAATATTTGGGGTCCACCAAAACCTAAGACTGTGTATGATGTACCTTGTGTAATGATGAATGATTATCTGGCGCAGTTAACGGATAACTTGGTTTCTATTCATCAACAGGTCCGGGAGGCGCTCCCTGATCGGTCTACCGGTGAAGGACATAGTCTCCGACCTGGCGACTATGTCATGGTGAAGATTTTTGACAGGACGAACAGCTTGGAGCCGAGATGGGTTGGTCCTGAGCAGGTCCTCCTTGCAACGAGGACGGCTGTGCGAGTTTCCAACAGAAAGAATTGGATCCATTCCCTGCACTGTCGCAAAGTACCGCCCGGATTGGTGGAGCCTGCTGTATTGACCGATCAACGAGAAATTCTGGCTGCAGAGAAAGGCCGTGCTGCGGAACCAAACGACATTGAGGAGCTCTTCCCGGACCACGTAACTCCTGGAGGAAAGCGATATCATCTCAGGCCAAGGAAGTGAATTCTTCAGTACCGGGACATGTTGTCAGAACGGCCCTTGGGTTAGTGAAACGGAGAGCCAATGAGGCAAGGGGGGGGGGATCTGCCCTGCATTAGTGTAGCGACACCCGTCTTGGCCCGCTGGTGAAGAAATCGACCGCTGCCCAAGGGGAAGAGTTCTGACAAACCTTTTAGTTTCAGGAAGATATTGACCCTTCATTCTGACATGGAGAAAAAGAAAATCCTTTGTGCATCAGGTTTTATGCTTACAGTAGCTATTGTTGGGATAACCACATGGTTTGTGGAGGATGTGACTCCCGCCCGAAAACTACTTGTGTTGACTACTCCAGTGCCTGAGGAGCACTACTTTTATACATTACCGTATCAAGAGTTGAAGCATCGTCAGTCTTATTTGAATAACACTTTCATCCAGATGTTGCATCATACCCATGTTGCTACGAATGCTACGAACTGTTGGATATGTGGTATGATGCCAGCTCATCAGAAGAAAGGAGGAACGCCATTCATACCTCTTCCTTTCTCTCATAATGGCTCTTGTAGAGCATGGTACACTTTGCTCTTTGCCACCCGAAAACCCACAGTGGGACGATTACTCTTCAGACTCAATAAAGAATGTCATCAGGATAAAGATGGATATCCACAAGCGAATGGGACAATTTGGGAGTGGGAAGAGTATCGACCGGACAATGAATCGATCCCCTATATTTTCACGAACACTCGAGACACTGTGGGGAAAGACAGATTTGTGATTCAAGTGGCACAAGCTCAAGCGGACCTGTGTGTCCAGAGTGTGGGTTTTATTCCTGTTGGCGTTAGTGATTGTATTACCGTTTTGAATATTGATGGGTTGAATAACAGTACCTTTTTAGCCTCCCATAATACATACTTTGTATGTGGAAATAAAGGTTATTACCGCTTGCCAGCTGGTTGGTCCGGGGTATGTTATGTGGCATTCCTATTACCTCCTGTATTCTTAGCACCAGCATCCTATCATAAAGATTTGAAATTGTTGAACAATGTGACTGTAAATAGGTATAAACGTACTCTATCAATTGATGACGTGGATCAGACTGACACTAGCCTGCAGCAGTATATTGATTTTAATCTAGGATTTTTCTTCTTTGTTGGAGCTGCCCTAAATAGTAGGAAAGTTCGAAGGTTAACAAGAGTGGTAGAGGCTGTGACAAATCAAACCGCTGCTGCTCTTGGGAATCTTACGGAAGAATTGCAAATTACTAGAATTGTTGCATTGCAGAATCGTATGGTGTTAGATGTTATGTTAGCCGACCGAGGTGGTGCTTGTAAAATTATTGGAAGTAGTTGTTGTGTGTTTATTCCTGATCACACGCCATCAGTTTATAATGCCATTAATAAACTGCATAAAATTGCAGCTGAAATCCATTCAGAAAACGGCACTTGGACCTTTTCTGGATGGTTTTGGGCATTGGTCACCGCATGGGGATGGAAAGTTTTAACTGGTCTCTGTATCATTGTAGCAATTTTGTTTTCCTGCTGCATCTGTATTCAATGTGGTCCCTTGTTCTGCTCCTTATGTGTATCATTCTGTATTCCTGATAAGAAAGCTATTGCTGATGTCACTTATCAGAAACATTTAGCTAAAGAAGTAAAAGAAATGATGATAATTGACATATACGATGATTATCCTAACAAACCGGATGTCTTCAGTAAATGCTGAAAGGGTCGTCTGTTGTAAATTGAAACAACGATGTGATTAAGCATTTACCGAAGACATGAATTCCCCTTCCTTAGAGCATGTCTCTTCTGTGTGTTGACTACAGTTTGGACTCCATTTTGTATTGTCATGCCTCCACGTGCTCAACATGAGAAGAGTCCTACCTTCGTGTTAGTTGCTCTTGTAATCTGCCTAGAAACAGTCTATAAATAGCTCCTTTGTCCATCTGGCGCATGCCCAGACTTGACCACATCTGTTATCAGTTAGTCCTTGCTTGACCATGTTTTCGCGGGCTCAAGGAGTGTGTCAGCTCCGCCCATATATTGATTCAGTATCGAAAATGACCATAAAAGGTAATATTCCTTGCCTCATGTTGTATCAACCCACTTATGAGCCCCTCTGTTGTGTATAAAAGGGGACCGTGTATGCAAGTTCTTTGTGCTACTCTATGCAATACTGAAGGGTGTTGTATGGATTGTAGGACCACCCTTAAGGGTTAATAAACTTTGTCTTTGTACTTTGCAGTTTCCGTGCCAACTTCCTTATAGATTCCATTGCAGGAGAGCGAACCCTTGTGTCCTGCGGGCCTAGCTGGGGCCTGTATTCATCAGTAGGAGAGAGAGTAGTAGTAGACAGTGAGTAGTAGAGAGTAGTAGAGCAAGAGTAGTAGAGCGTGAGTAGTAGAGAGTGAGTAGTAGAAAGTGAGTAGTAGAGAGTAGTAGCGAGTGAGTAGTAGTGTGAGTAGTAGAGTAGTAGAGAGTGAGTAGTTGAGAGTGAGAAGTAGAGAGTGAGTAGTAGAGAGTGAGTAGTAGAGAGTAGTAGAGAGTGAGTAGTAGAGAGTGAGTAGTAGAGAGTCAGTAGCAGAGTAGTAGAGAGTAGTCAGTCAGTGTCAGTCAGTGTCAGTCAGTCAGTGTCCGTCAGTCAGTCAGTGTCAGTCAATCAGTGTCAGTCAGTGTCAGTCAATCAGTGTCAGTCAGTCAGTGTCAGTCAATCAGTGTCAGTCAGTGTCAATCAGTGTTAGTCAGTGTCAGTCAGTCAGTCAGTGTCAGTCAGTCAGTGTCAGTCAATCAGTGTCAGTCAGTGTCAGTCAATCTGTGTCAGTCAGTGTCAATCAGTCAGTGTCAGTCAGTCAGTGTCAGTCAATCAGTGTCAGTCAGTGTCAGTCAATCAGTGTCAGTCAGTCAGTGTCAGTCAATCAGTGTCAGTCAGTGTCAAAAAGTGTTAGTCAGTGTCAGTCAGTCAGTCAGTGTCAGTCAGTCAGTGTCAGTCAATCAGTGTCAGTCAATCAGTGTCAGTCAGTGTCAGTGTCAGTCAATCTGTGTCAGTCAGTGTCAATCAGTCAGTGTCAGTCAGTCAGTGTCAGCTAGAGCAGCTCTGCTGATCTGGTTGTCTGGCTCTAAAGCAGCTCTGCTGACCTGGTTTCTCTGGCTCTACAGCAGGTCTGCTGACCTGGTTCTTTGGCTCTAGAGCAGCTCTGCTGACCTAGTTCTTATGCTACAGAGCAGCTCTGCTGATCTAGTTTTCTGGCTCTACAACAGCTCTGCTGACCTGGTTCTCTGGCTCTAAAGCAGCTCCGCTGACTCAGTTCTATGGCTCTGAAGCAGCTCTGCTGACCTGGTTTTCTGCACTCACAATGCACGCACCCGACTTCCCGAAAATACATATTTAAAAATAATATAAGTTTATTATAAGTACAAATATATTATTTTGATGAATATCTTACATAATCTCTTGCCTTAATATGTATATTAAAGACACATACATATCATTTAGGAACATAATTTTTTGTTTGCGGGAGTCGCACACTCAGCGCGCCCCAGCACGTATATGATGTCACGCGGGACCCGCAACCGCGCAAACATCTTGTACCGTAATGCGCATGGGTAGCAAATGCGCGGGATCAGGAGTCGCAGACTGGTTGCATACCAATCGCGCATATCACGTGATATTAAATGTATATGATGTAACTGAAAAACACGCAGACGTCGCACACCATACGCGGATCCTTCATGGCTTTTCTAAATGGTGGCTAGAATGCGCGCACCCACCGTGATGTGTACACTTTGAGTGCGCGACACCGAAAAAAAATGGATTTTTTTTTTAAAGAAAATAATATAAATATATTAAAATAAAACATGAAAACAAGAAAATTAATCAATATTTCAGTTTTAATTAAGAATTTTTTTTGTTGTTGCAATTTTCAGAAAAATATATAATGTTATTTAATGAATAAAATATTTATAAATAAACAGTTAAAAATCTGTAGAAAATCAGTACAAAAAAATAGATATAACTACTATCACACTTAAAAGTTAGCATTTAAAAAACCTTTGAAATTCACTGAAAAAAAACATAGGTTTCAGAGACGTTATAGTTAGAAATTAGCATTTAAAAAACCTTAGAAATTCACATACAAAACCATAGGTTTCAGGGGTGTTATAGTTAGCTGCCCATTTCACTCACACAAAACCATAGAAATTCCTCCGTTATAGTTAGTTCTGCTAACTATAACTCACGCGCCCGCAATGCACTGCTGATGATGTCACATATTGCATCATTCATGACATGGTCAGTGACATCACTGATGACATCACTGATGACATCTCAAATGACATCACTGATGACATCATCCATAGGGGTGGGCGGAATTTGCAAAATTAACTTTCGCAAATTATCGTGAAAATGTTTAAAATTATCGCAAACAAGCGGAAATATCGCGAAGATGCGGAAGTTTTTTTCCCACATGTTCACGAGATTTTCTGCATGGTTGCGGGTCGCCAACTTACCCATGTGGTTGCTTGCGGGCGTGGCCATCTTGATTTGAGTTGTCTCGCGGTGCATGATCGCGAGAAGAAAGACGTGATCGCGCGACGCATGACGTCACTGCGGGCGCGAACTGTCGCGAGACAGCGCAAAATGGCTAAAAACAATACAACATCTCATGGAGAACGCGACCGGATCAAGAAAACTTGTCGGCGAATGCAGGGTTTCAGGTAAGGCGATTGAGCGCGTGAGAATGTGTTATATTACAGCGCGAGCAAGAAACAAATTATCGCCAAGCTGCGGAAACCGGAAATTTTGACATTTTCGCGCTCTCCGCGGAACGGGAACATGTCAAATTATTGCAATTTCCGCGAACGGAACGAAATTTTCGCCCAGGCCTAATCATCCACTTGACAATCTGATACACCTCATCATACACTAGTATAACCTTTCATCACTCACTGTAAAATACAGAGTACCATATTTGAAACCATTGACACACCAATACCAGTTACTACATACCCACTCACTGATTCCTAAGTCTACACACACAACTACCCATTCAACAACAGAATCATCTATACATGCAGTCATTAATTAATAGAACACTATCAAATGCACTTATACACATATATAGACATTGACACATCAGCAGTCATCTTAGTCGGTTTGTGGTAAATAATTTAATTACCGGGACTTAATTTGATACAGAAACATAATAAAAATAGCTCAGTAAATAAGAGGCAGAATCCGTGGTATTAGAGGTTCTAAATGGGCTTTATTCCAATGGTCGATTATAATCGGTTGCTCCAGGTTCCATCACCACGAAGGTTCAGGAAGTGAAGTACATACGTTATTGACAATCAATTACTTTTATACAATAGGCATTACAGTGAGGCCAATACAAGAGGCGTAACAATTGATAGTGGTGATAATATATTCATACGTAGCAAAAATAGGCGTAACTGGGAGTGATGAAAGAACGTCATCAGATGTGATGTCATAAGAGGGTGGTTACGTGAAAGAATTTCGCAATGTCAGCAGAAATACTTGGCAGATATGCGCGCGCAGCAGTATGACGTGTGATTGACGTGCAACTAGGGGGTGAAGGGGACTTGACATTTAGCTCTACATGTGGCGACAGAAGTCTGGAGGGTCAAGTCAACCTAATCCCAAATCATATCTAACATCCTATGTTTAAAGAACTATGTTATCCAAAAGAGAGGTCTTTTAGAGTAGAATCTTATTCTATACTGACTATACTGACTGTTAGTGCGTGTACAAGCGTCTAAGTGTCTACACTAGATGCGAGGGCGGAATCTTCCATAGTAACAGGGCTATGAATTACTTGTATGAAGACAGAGAAGTCGGGCCTTTGCTTGGTAGCTGGAAGAATGTTTACTTAAGCTACTAGACAGGAATGCATTGGGCAGGGAGCGGAGCAGATAATTTTCGAAGGTGAAATACAGTTCTTGGCAAGCAGCAAGCTGATGTCAGGCTTCGTGAGCCGCGCAGAGAATGAGACAAAGTTCATGGTCACAGATGCAGGCTCGGACTGGAGCTTTCAGAGGTAGAAGGCAGAAAAAGGCTTGATGACAGAATCAGGGTCTACTTGCCTGGACTGTAAAATGGCATAAGTGAACCATATAAAGGCGGTGGCCTTTCGTACTTAGGAATGGAATATCCGGCCCATTCATGGCGGATCAACAGAGGACATGTTAACGGTGGACGCACATATATTTGCGTCTTCATAACTGGAACTGGAGGGAACATACATGTACTTGTAACATGCACATAGAACCGTTGGGGTCCAAGATAGGGGACATAACTGACCAGAAAAATCCATATTTCCACATTCCCTCCTTGTCCCCTACTTGCCCGTCAAGAGATATCAATCTTCATTAATCCATTGATCTGTTCATATAGCATCATTTGTTCTTCTTTCTTCTTCCGGGACCTTGAATGAAAATCTTGATGTGGAATGCACGATGTGGCACACAGACCACAAATCGCTGGTCCACATTGCAGGCATAAGCAGCAACTGAATAATATGAGAAGGCCAATACCTAGGAAGGATAGAACTCTCCATCCCCAGGCTGATAACACGCTCCAAAACCAACCGGACCAAGTCCAGGTGCCTGGATTCTGGTGTATCTGGCTTATAATCTTATGAAGGCGGGTTATGGCTTTATATACAGATGGCGAATTTTCTGGTATGAATATGCAACAGCTTGATCCGATGACCCTACAAGCTCCGCCCCTATCGGCCAGGATGACGTCAAGGACAAGACGATTTTGAAGCACAACAATCCGCATAGCAGACTGCTCTTCTGTTAAATTGCCTAAGGCGGAAATAGTTTCGTTCACTACTGCTTCAAGGGTTCTAGTCAATCTACGTATCAGCTTACTATTAGTAACGGTACCTATATAAGGAAAGAGACCTTTATTGAAATCTGTGTATTTTTCCCATGCCGTTTCAGTGTAATCGACTATTGGGAGATCTCTCCTTTCTCTATTGTGTACTAAATGAGTATTTCTGTGATAATCAGGAGGAGCTAGGAAAACAGGTGGCAAAAGGAATCCAATGTAGCAGGTACCATCCCAATCTAGAGGCAAACGTACATATGCCGTCTGACCACATATAAAATAGGAATGGCGGGAAGCTCTAAATGTAGACTTGCCTTGATCACTAAATTCTACTACAGTGGTGCATCTACTATGGCCCATATGTATGGAACCATTCTTTCTTATACATAATTCACCTTTTACTGGAAATATTGACATAGCGGGCAAAATTGGAGTAGCTTCGGATTCGACATTTAGGATCATAAGATTAAGCGTAAAATTACCTAATCCATATACTTCATTTTCTAGATCAGTTCCTGTTCTTTTGGGAAGTCCCTCCTTGTTAGGATAGCAGACCTTAAGTAAAACTAAATTCAAATTTCCCCATACCCAGTTATCTTGATAAACTGCAGAATTCGAATCCAGAGAATTAATTAAGCTAAACCATGCTCCACAGGAGCCGTTGTGTGTGAACGGGTATGGAAAAAGAGGTAGAATTCCTTTATAGTTCTGATAGGGAGGGAGTCGGCCACATATCCAACAATTTGTAGCATTGCTAACCTGATGGGAATGATGTAACATACTAATAAAAGTGTTATTGCGCAGCGCAAATCTGTATGACAATTCAAGCGGAGGTAATTCACTAAAAGAATGTTCAGCAGTAACATTATAAACATGTCTAGAAATAGGATAATATATGTGCAACAATATACTTGCAGTAATTATTAAAAGACTTGAGAAAAACAGAATTAATAACGTCACTATGCAATGACTACGCAGTGATTTACAGTACGCCTGTCGTTTCAACATTTTTCGGGTGCTTTCTCTATTCAGGTCCAAGGGATACATGTCAGAGACAATTCAACCGCTTCACCTTGGAGAGGACTTAAACAATCAAATTGCTCGACGGATTGGGCCTGAGCTTTAATTTATAATGTTCGGAGTCACTTTTTTCCACAAAAGGAAGTTTTGAGTCAATGGGTGAAGACACACAAGGTGTGGTATTCACATCTGATTTCAGTCCATTAAATTTCTTGATATGACTTGAATGAATCCATCCTTTTCTGCCTTCGATCTTCACGGCTGTTCTTGTTGTGAGCAACACCAGCTGAGGTGACCTCCACCTAGGTTCCAGCTGAGTCTTTCGATCAAAGTTCCTCACGAGGACCAGGTCTCCCGGAACCACGTCATGGGGTTTCACCTCAGTGTTGTCAGGAAAAGCTGCAGCTACCTGTGAACGACAAGATTGTAGTGCAGACATCAAGGAAGCCAAGTAATCTGTCAGCATGTTACAGTCAATATCAGTTATTTTGCGTGGTATAGGCGTCCCCCACATATTTGGTGGTCTGCCGAAGATCACTTCATACGGGGATAGCCCTGTTCGAGAGTGTGCTACCATTCTTGTGTAAAAGAGTGCAACTGGTAATGCTACTACCCAGTCAACACCTTTCTCTCTGCATATTTTGGATAATCTTATTTTCAGAGTCTGATTATGTCTTTCTACGAGACCTGCTGCTTCGGGGTGTCGGACACAGTGGAATTTCCACTGATAGCCTAACAAAAGTGAAACGTGTTTCATTAATTCGGATGAGAACGGCTGGCCGTTATCTGAGTGAACAACACGTGGTAAACCGTATCGTGGGAAGAATTCTCGAACCAACTGTTTGGCAGTAGTCGGGGCAGTGTAATCTGAAACCGGGTATGCCTCCGTCCAACGGGAAAGAGCACACACAACTACGAGAACATATTTGAATCCTCTACATCGTTCCATCTGGATATAATCCATCTGGAGGACTTCAAAAGGGTGATCAGGAGGCTGAAATCCACCCTGTTCTACGGGAACGCTTTTTCCTGGGTTGAACTGGCAACAGATCAGACAGGTACGAACCTTTTGTTTGGCTGCAGCTCGTAAATGCTTGTTGAACCAAATATGTTGAATGCTGTCTAGCATAGCTTTCTCTCCTAGATGCGCTGGACTATGGATAGTGTTAATAATGACTTGGACCATTGAATCAGGAAGGAACCACACAGACTTTTCCTTCATCAACCATCCTTGATCCGTTTGGATCCCTCCTAATTCAGTCCATTTCTTTATTTCTTCTGGTGTAGCATGTGTCTGTATATCAATTACGTCAAGAGTAGGATCTTTAACCGTCATACAATGTGTTGGCGTCGGGACTATTGTCTTTGTCATGTCGGATGTTTGAGTTTGAGCAGTCTGTTTAGCTGTTCTATCAGCTAAATCATTGCCTTGAGAAATGATATCAGTAACTTTCGTATGTGCTTTGCATTTCATAATCGATATTGCAATGGGTAAATGTATTGCATCTAATAAGGCATGAATGAGGGGTCCGTGCTGAATGTGGGCACCGTGAGAAGTTAAATAACCTCTCTCTCGCCACAGCACGCCGAAGTCATGTACGACTCCGAATGCATAACGTGAATCAGTGTATATGTTGACTTTTTTATTTGTGGCTTGAATACAGGCTTGTGTCAGAGCGACGAGCTCTGCTGCTTGAGCGGACAAGGTATTTATGCAGTTTGTTTCAATGATTTCAGTATCTGTTGTGACTGCGTAAGCGGCCACTAACTCTCCTGTACTTGTTCTCATACATGAACCATCTACATACAACGTCAGGTCTGGGTCTGACAATGGGACATCTGTCAAGTCTTGTCTGGGTTTCGTCGTGATTGTAATAACATCAATACAGTCATGGGCTAGTGGGTCTGTTCCATTTACAGGTAAAAGTGTGGCAGGATTCAATGTGTTACAACGTCTGATTTCTATATGTGGCTGAAACAGTGTTAGTTCATACCCTGTAAGTCTTGCTATAGTCAAATGTTGTGTTTGCGTTCGATTCACAAGAACCTCCACTGCATGTGGTACTTGTACTGTCAATGGATGTCCTAACACTATGGCATCGCTTTGTCTGATTGCTAAAGCTGTCGCTGCCACTGATTTCAGACACGCAGGCAGAGCCTGAGCTACGGGATCTAATGTACTAGAAAAATAAGCACATGGTTTGTGTGCTCCTGCTTGTTCCTGTGTGAGTACTGACAAGGCAGTACCTTCGCGTTCTGTTATAAAGAGTGTAAACTGTTTACTGTAACATGGTGTTGCTAAAACAGGTGCTTGGCATAGAGCTTTCTTTAAGCTTTCAAAAGCTTGTGTATGTTCCTGAGTCCAAGGGAGAACAGTCGATGTGGCTGCCTCCTGTGTTGTCAACTGAATGAGTGGTTTTGCTAGAAATGCATACTGAGGGATCCACTGTCTACAATATGAAGTGAGGCCTATGAAAGCCCGCACCTCCTTTTGTGTCTTGGGTATTGGCATGTTAGCTATTAACTGAATGCGGTCTGGTGTAAGCTGCCTTCCCTCCTTGGACAGCGAGTGACCAAGGTAAATAACTCGCTGGACACAGAATTGCAGCTTAGAAGGGGACACCTTGTGCCCCTTTTCGGCTAGAAATTGTAAAACTGTCAGTGATGCTTTTTCACATTCAGGTTCGCTTCGGGCGGTGATCAGCAGATCATCGACATATTGAAGCAAGGCAGTGTTAACTGGCATGTGGATACTGTCGAGTTCTCGTTTCAGTGCTTGGCTATAGATGCTGGGGCTTTCTGTAAATCCTTGAGGTGCGCGTGAGAATTTGAAGCTACGTCCATTTAAACTAAATCCGAACAAATATTGGCTTTCCGGATCTATTGGGACGCTGAAAAAGGCATTCTTGAGATCAATTACAGTAAAAAATGTTGCTTCGGAATCAATAGCTGTCAGTAATGATGAGATATCGGGGACCACAGGGAATTGTGGCACAATACACTTATTTAATTCGCGCAGATCAATAACCAATCGATATACTGGCGGGGCCTTCGGATCTGTTCGTTTGAGAATCGGAATTATCGGTGAATTGCATACATTGGAGTCTGTTTCTATAACCACTCCTTGGGCAATGAGTTCGTCAATGATTTGCAGTAAAGCCACTACAGCATCTGGTGGTAACTTGTATTGTCGCATTCGTGGTAGTACCACTCCTGCCTTTAGTGTGACTCGATATGGTGTAATATTCATACAACCAACATCAGTAGGGCCTTGTGCCCATAGATGTGTAGGTAAAGTCTGCAATCGGGGATCCATGTCTCTAGACACATAATGACCTTTAAAATCACGTAAAAACAATCTTACTCCTTCCGGAGAACAACATATTATAGCTCCTAGAGCCTTCAGTGTTTTTATTCCTAACAGGTTTTCTGGACATGATTTAGTAAGCAATAAATCTGTAGTTCGGGTCAAAGGTCCTATCGTAAGTGGAAGAGGTTGTGACACTTCATTAACAATAGGTTTTCCTGAAAAACCAAGGGAAATATTCTGTGAGCCTGAGAGGGGTGCCCCTGGAACTTCACTGCGTTTTATGGTTGTTCGACTTGCCCCTGTATCGAGTAAAAATTTCCTGTCTTGGCCTAATAATTCACTATGTACATAAGGTCCTTCTTGATCTACAGGGATCTCGATAAGGGGTAAGTCAACTTCCCTCTCTAGGCTGGTTCATGCATATCGTTGATAATCAGGATAGTCATACTGTGCGGTCTGGTACAGTTGTCGTGTCGTGGTTTGTGTGGCAGCAACAGGCAGCGCTGGTGCAGCCGGCACAAACTGTATAGTCTGTTGTGGAGCTGGCATGGACTGTGCATGCTGCAAGGCTCCTTGTTCATTCTGATCCTGTCTAAGTGGCCGTGGTCTTTCTTTTGTAATGCCCGTGGCGATATTACGCTTCAGGACTGGACAATCGTGTACATGATGACCTAGTTGTTTACAATAGTTGCATGTCCCTTTTACAGGTCCTGCTGAATCGCCAGAATGTGTCGTACCCTTTTTATGTCCTTCAACTGGAACTGTCTGGGAGACTAGCATTTTCATTTTCGTGTCTTTCATGCGTCTTTGTTCATGATCTTGTTCCTCTCTAATTCTATTGTGATGATACTGTAACATTTGTAACATTTGTGATGGAGTGTTACCTTGCCAGGTACTCTCGAATTTTAATACTCTGTTCTTCACTTGGGGCAAGGAATTTTCAACTAATTTTGTCACAAACAGATGTGGGTATGATTCGCTACTTGCTTTTATACCACTATTTATACCAAAACATTTTTCAAATCGTGCATAGAAATCACTAGTGTCTTCATCTTGCTTTTGTTTACAGGCTGAAATTGCACCCCAGTCTTGCTTTTTCGTGGTTAATAAACGTGGCAGTACCTGTACTAGTAGACCTGGTAGTGCTTTAGTTTTGTCCCCAAGCCCCGAACCTGGACCTCGGGCCTTTTCTTCTGCTTCTAATGCTGTCCAATCTATCTTTTGGTCTCCTACCTCCCACTCTTTTTCCTTGAGTTTTTCATAAATGCCAGCAGGCATCAATACCTTTAATATTGTCATAATGTCGGGATAGGTATACTCTCCCATGAGTAACATGTCTTTAATTTCTCGGTGGAAACCCGCTGGGTCTTTGTCATGACTGGGTACCACTTTCTTCATTTCCAACAATTCTATTTTCGATATGGGCGTATATACATATACACGTTTAAACTCATTGTCCTCGCCCTTTATTGGGTGCACTTCTCGTAAGGGATTCTGTCTGTCCATGTAATACGTGGTTCTTTCCTTGATGGGCAGTGAGACATGTTCTGGGCATATAAAAAGAATGTACTGCTTTCTTGATTCTAGTATTTCTTTAATTAGCTTAGTACCTGAACCTCTCCATCTATTCGTGAGTAATTCGGTCAATATATCAGGTAAGGGACCAGGATCTGAATGTTGGCTTTTATATAGTATAAGAAGTTGTTGAATCATATAAATCCCAGCTAAACGCTGTTCCTCTGGGGTGAGATTCAAAAATGTGTGTGCTACTGTATCATCACTATACTTCCCGGGACTGTCAACCCATTGGACAGCTGACCTGGCTAATTCTTGTTCATCCATAGAATCGAGAAAATGATAACCCCTTCGTTCTCGGAGTAATTTATCTGCTGCTTGGAATGAATGCTCGTTAGACCTTATATTTATTATTGGTGTTTGAAAATTCCTGTTATTTTCTAGACATATCGGACGTATCGGATCATTAAGACATCTAGTACTATTACAAGATCTTCCTCTACCTACATAGGCTATAGTTTCTGACTGTCCTGTGGGCAGTCCTGATGCTTCTTCCTCGCTTTGTTCGAACTGGTCTACCGCTAATCTTTCTTCGTGTAGGCGTTCTATTTCTTTACGGATCTTTCGGCACATGGCTATTATACAGTTTTGCTTATCATGTCTCCCTTCTGATATATTCTGGCTCCATCTGGTAAGAATCTGCATTGCTTCCGGGTCTACCCCCGGTCGGTCTTGATTTCTGATCACACAATTTATGAGGAAACGCAACAGTTCCCCCTGTATTTCCACTTTCTGGTATTCCATAGCTCTGTTAATACATTCAGAATCTCGCCCGGTTTGGACAAAATGGTATATATTATCTAGATGTGCAGTCATTCCTGGTAATTTCCCTAAATACACTGCGGCTCGTCTGATACGTAATGATGCTAGGGTCATTTCGTCCTCTTTTCCGGGCACAGGGTCATATCTACAATCTATAAGAAGTTCCTTAAGCGTACGGGCATTTATGAGTTTGGGGGTACGTGAATGTGCTGACTCTTGAAAAGTAAGTTTATTTATTCTAGGTGGCGTAGAAAAGATATTGGTAGCACCTCCGGTAGCCCCGTCTGGGGTATCGGGTGTGAAAGGATTCGTTGAACGTGATACAGCAACTATAGGCGTGGATACAGCTATAGAAGTAGCTGTAGGAACAGATGCAGAAACAGATGTGCTTGCCGGAACTTGTGTCAGAACTTGTTGCTGTAGGGATACGGGTACTGGATCTTGGCGTTGAACCTCCCTGGCAGGCGGTCTATGTGGGGCGGGATTAGCATACTCGGGAGCTGCGTCATCTAAATATGAGGAAAGAAAAACATCTTCTGCGGTTCTAGGATGCCCCTTAGGATGTACCTTTATTGGAAATAATGGGGTTGGCAAGTCTTTTGGTATCCCTGGAGTAGCCTTAGGTAATCCTTCGGCCAGAAGGGGATACATACCATTCATAAGGGCATTTCTTTGTCTGTCTACTTGTTCTGATTTCACTCGTGCACCTTCTTCAATTAATAGATTTTCTCGGACTTTATTGGAATTCTCTTTACTCTTCTCTTCCTGTCTACGTGCTTTTTCTGTACGTCTATATGATTCTTTACGCCATAATTCAATGGCGTCTTTCTGTGATTGTCTAGCTTTCTTTTTCCATAATTCTTCCTCTACTTTCACGATGCACTCTGCATCCCAGGTCCCCGCTACGGGCCACCTCTGACTTTCTGGTAATTCCTTAGTGTAGTCTACCCATAAATCAAGAAATAATATAGCGTCTAAGCCGTGTTTATGATACATGAAGTACCCTGGAGTGTCCCTAGGAGGAATAGGAACAGCTTCTTCGAGTACCCCTTTTCTAGTTGTGATCTGTCTTAATTTCGAAAAGAGCGGCATATTGAGAGCTGATCTGATACTTGATCTTGAACAAACTTAATACAGTAATCACAATAATGAACAGTCATTCATACCACAATATGCAGAACGTACTAAAAAACATTTAACATTTAACATTTAACTGAGCAACAATAATGATGACGATCTAAAGAAAACTTAATCACTAAACATAATACTCGACTTGAACTGAATTATTCTGAATTTATATACTTGATATACTAGATATACTGCTAAACAGTACAGATACACTGCTGAAACAGTGCAGACCGAGTTTGTGTACCCAAACCCGTCTGGACCGGCACAACTTATGTGCACGCCAGAACGCCTCCCCAGTAATGGTACTCACCGGGTAGCTCGGAAACGGAAGGCCTCAGAAACTGGACTGAACTTGAACCGGACTGGACTCGACTCGAACGCTTCGGACACTGGACTCGACTTGGGACTTCGGAAACTGGTGGGCCTCTGTATACCTCGGATCTTGCTCTCCCAGCTAGGCTCTGGTCGGGATACTTCGCACTTCTCACCGCCTCGTCTGGGTGTTGATCGCAGCCTCAGTCGCCCCCGCTTGACCGGAGGGAGATACAGGAAATCCTGCTGGTACGCGTTATTGTCCGTCCAGCTGTGGCAGGAGACCGGGCCTGCAACGCACCGCCGGCGCGTGAGATGAGAAAGTGTCCCTATTCGGGCGCCATTCATGTGGTAAATAATTTAATTACCGGGACTTAATTTGATACAGAAACATAATAAAAATAGCTCAGTAAATAAGAGGCAGAATCCGTGGTATTAGAGGTTCTAAATGGGCTTTATTCCAATGGTCGATTATAATCGGTTGCTCCAGGTTCCATCACCACGAAGGTTCAGGAAGTGAAGTACATACGTTATTGACAATCAATTACTTTTATACAATAGGCATTACAGTGAGGCCAATACAAGAGGCGTAACAATTGATAGTGGTGATAATATATTCATACGTAGCAAAAATAGGCGTAACTGGGAGTGATGAAAGAACGTCATCAGATGTGATGTCATAAGAGGGTGGTTACGTGAAAGAATTTCGCAATGTCAGCAGAAATACTTGGCAGATATGCGCGCGCAGCAGTATGACGTGTGATTGACGTGCAACTAGTGGGTGAAGGGGACTTGACATTTAGCTCTACATGTGGCGACAGAAGTCTGGAGGGTCAAGTCAACCTAATCCCAAATCATATCTAACATCCTATGTTTAAAGAACTATGTTATCCAAAAGAGAGGTCTTTTAGAGTAGAATCTTATTCTATACTGACTATACTGACTGTTAGTGCGTGTACAAGCGTCTAAGTGTCTACACTAGATGCGAGGGCGGAATCTTCCATAGTAACAGGGCTATGAATTACTTGTATGAAGACAGAGAAGTCGGGCCTTTGCTTGGTAGCTGGAAGAATGTTTACTTAAGCTACTAGACAGGAATGCATTGGGCAGGGAGCGGAGCAGATAATTTTCGAAGGTGAAATACAGTTCTTGGCAAGCAGCAAGCTGATGTCAGGCTTCGTGAGCCGCGCAGAGAATGAGACAAAGTTCATGGTCACAGATGCAGGCTCGGACTGGAGCTTTCAGAGGCAGAAGGCAGAAAAAGGCTTGATGACAGAATCAGGGCCTACTTGCCTGGACTGTAAAATGGCATAAGTGAACCATATAAAGGCGGTGGCCTTTCGTACTTAGGAATGGAATATCCGGCCCATTCATGGCGGATCAACAGAGGACATGTTAACGGTGGACGCACATGTATTTGCGTCTTCATAACTGGAACTGGAGGGAACATACATGTACTTGTAACATGCACATAGAACCGTTGGGGTCCAAGATAGGGGACATAACTGACCAGAAAAATCCATATTTCCACAGGTTATGCAGTCATCCTACTCACTCATGAAAAAAATGTATCGCACTTAAATTTACTCACTTACACAATTATCCAACAACACCTCATTTATTCAAACACATAGTAACTCATTGTTAATATGTTAAAAAAGCACCATTACAATTATACACTCATTCATATAGTTACTCTCACAATCACTGACTCTTACACATACTTATTTATATACACCGACTCTCACATACAATGCCTTTTATTCTTTTACTTTGTTGAAGATGTACAACTAAAACATATATTCGCTCACCAACACACAAATAAATACACTCAGTCACCCAAACAACTGTTTCCACATGTACTCTTAAACCCATACACCTAGTCAATCAACCATTCGCACATCTATGCATAGAGTTACCCACACCCCATCCAACCACACACAAACTCAGTGTCCCATACAAATACTCACCCAACTAATCAATAACTAATATACACACTCATGTAGTTAGTGACCAACTGATGCAGCATGTTATGTGCTGCACACATTCACATAGTTTAGTTACTAATCCATGTATTAAGTGAGACACTTTTAATTACTCACTTAAAAAGACAGTCAGACAGCTACTAAATCCTCCATCCAGACAGTTATATATCCACTCAATCTTCAATACAGATTGGTATATATATAAGACATATTTAAATTTCAAACTAAACCACATTCAGTGGATGATGTCATCAGTGATGTCATTAGTGATGTCATCAGTGATGTCACTGACCATGTCATGAATGATGCAATATGTGACATCATCAGCAATGCATTGCAGGCGCGTGAGTTTTAGTTAGCAGAACTAACTATAACGGAGGAATTTCTATAGTTTTGTATGAGTGAAATGGGCAGCTAACTATAACACCCCTGAAACCTATGTTTTTTTTCTGTGAATATATATATATATAAATTTTTATATACATATATATATATATTATCTACTGGCGGTCGCCAGTTGATAGTTATAGTTAGGACCGTGTTTCCATAGGAAATCCGCAACATTCTATTTGGAATAACTTTGGCGCCGGTTGACGAATCCTCGCAAAAGTTTCAAAATAGGTGGGGCGCTCCGCTCCGCTCCTACCCTGAAAGTCTCGGGGGGATTTGTCAAGCGGGGGCTGAGAAAAAAGGGGGGTCCCAAAACGCATTTTCCCCATGCAATTTTCCATAGGGACCTTTAGTCCAAGGTACAGCCCGAACGGCTGAACAGAATTACTTGAAATTTGGCAGAGAGGTAGTCCTCAGGTCAGGGATGTGCCTTTTGCAGGTCTGGTGTCAATCTGTTCAGTAGTTCCTGAGAAAATCAAAAGTAAAATCATATATATATGTGGGCGGAGCCTAACCACACATCTCATCCTGAGATCTGATTGGGTGTCAGCACTTCATCCAAGAAGTGTTGGCAGCCATCTTGGGACCAATATACATGATAGCACCTCATTAAAAAGCATTGCATTTAATAGAAGGTTTTAAGACTTTAGTTACATTATAAATCATTTGTTGATGGTACCATACTCATTTTAGGAATTGTGGTATGTTCTAAGGTGATTTCACCATGTGAAAAAGCCTTCTGCTGGGATATCATGATTGAGAGAAAAATATTTTCTCATGCTTTTCCCACAGAGGTTTGGAAGGTGATCTATAAGCTAAACTGAGAGCTTATTTTCTGTAAATTCACATTATCTTTCTCAGTCATGTGAGAATGAAGTCTGACATTCTCAGTAAAACATGTACACCCAACAAGGGCAGAGACTGTCAGTTGATTCCTTTGTGTTCTACTGCAGCTTCCCAAAGTGTTCCAAAGAACAACTAGAGCGCTAACAGTCCTACTTATGATAAACGTATGGCACACCTGAAGCCATCTTGCTTGGATTAAAGTGGTAACTCTTAAAACATTTAATTTAAAAAGGAACAAAATGAGGGGGTTCATTTTTCCATAAAAAGTATGATTAGTGCTGCAGAAAGAAAAATTAGGGCACATTTTGAGTGACTTCTCAAATCTTCTTCTATTTCATTAAAAAATTCTGACATGCAGACTGAAACATGCACTTTCAATACCAGCAGCAGTTTTCCCTGGTGAGCAGTAGCTTTACTACAGTGATCTAATGAGCAAAAAGAGTGCTAACATTCTGAATTTATGGCAAATGTGTGACACATCTGAATGCCTTTGGAATCAAAGTAAAAAATTGAAAGTATTTCCTACTGAGGAGACTGCAGTAAATGAGGAAATTAGGAAACTTCATAACAAATAAGTCTGCCAAGATGGCCACCAGAGACAAAAGAGCCCAAATGTAGCCCAAATATCACCCAGATGTAGCCCAAGTATAGCCCAATGACAGAATGTCCCAGAGTGTTCTTATAAACAACTAGAGCGCTTACTGTCTTCATTATGACAAAAGTATGGCACACCTGAAGCCATCTTGATTGGAATAAACTGGTAATACTTAAAACATTTAATTTAAAAAGGAACACAATGAGGGGGTTCATTTTGCCATAGAAATTATGATTAATGCTGAAGAAAGAAAATGAGGGCACATTTTGAGTGACTTCTCAAATCCTCTTCTATTTCATTAAAAAATTCTGACATGCAGACTGAAACATGCACTTTTAATACCAGGAGCAGACTTCCATGGTGAACAGTAGCTTTACTACAGTGATCTAATGAGCAACTAGAGTGCTAACATTCAGAATTTATGGCAAATGTGTGACATATCTGAATGCCTTCATGATGGAATCAAAGTAAAAAACTGAAAGCATTTCCTACTGAGGAGACTGCAGTACACGAGGAAATTAGGAAACTTCATAACAAATAAATCTCCCAAGATGGCCACCGGAGACAAAAGAGCCCAAATGTAGCCCAAAATCACCCAGATGTAGCCCAAATATAGCCCAATGACAGAAATGTGCAAAACACCTATTATTTTGTGTTTTTGCAATGTTATATAGTGCAGACTTGTCAGGTATTGGAGTGCTTTACATGAGCATTGGTTACATCACACAAGAACAAATTAATTGTGGTTGTAGACATGGGGAGACTAAGTGATTTGACCAGAATCACAGAATGTCGAGCTGAAGCAGAAACTCCAACCTGGTTCCCCAGTTGCAAAGTCTGCAGTTCTGGAAGTAACACCACATCCTCTCCCCTAAGTGCAACATTTAATCAAGTGGTCAACTGGATAAAAAAACATAAAGGTAACAAATAATTTAAAAGTGCTTTCTCGCTATTTGAAAACTCAGAAAATATGTCCTCATTTTAGTCTTTTAGAGCACTAACCATAATTTTGATGCCAATAAGACCCTCTCATATATGTAATTTCTAAAGGAAATGCTCTAGGTATTACAGTTTTGATTACATCAAGATGACGTCAGGCGTTCCACACTTTTGTAATAAATATAGAATGTTAGCAATCTAGTTGTTCATTAGGATACTGTTGAGAGGCAGAGGCCAGGGGCACGGACTCTGAAAATTGAAGGCAGGTAGGAGGGTGCAAAGGCAACAATTTAACCACACTGAGCAGGCAGGAAGGGCCGTGGCAGCACAACAGACTATGGAGGGCAGTGGAAAGGGGGGCAGGGGCAACAAACCAACAATACAGGACTTGCAAGAGAGGCTGAGGCAATGTAATAGACCATTGTGGGCAGAAGGAAGAGGCAATGGTAGTACAACCATACATGCCAACAGACCCGATTCAGCCAGGAAACGTCCAATGTTTTTAAGCTCAAATGGGCTTTATTTTATCTGTCTCCTGTCTACAATCTCCTCTTTTTCAATGTAACTCAAAGGGGAAAATCAATACCCCAGTTTTTTTTCAATATCTCCCTCTTACCAAGTTCAAAATGTTCGCAAGTATGGTACATTGGATCATGGAAGGAAATGGGGTAGGGACATGGACTTGGATAACAGAGGACAGGAGGGACATGGAGAGGTGCACCAAACTGACCCTGCAGGGCAGGCATCAGGGTTTGCAGCAGCACAATACACCACACAGGGCATGCGGGACGGGAGTGCAGCACAACAATCCATAGAAAGCAAGAGGGAGGGGACAGGACCATGCACATGGACAACAGAGAACAGAGGGGCAAGAGGCAGGACCATAATGGACAGACAGGAGAGAAAGCTGCAGCATAACAGACCATAAAGGGCAGGAGGGATGGATCAGGGGCATTACAATGGAACAGACAAGCCAGGAGGGAGGGAGTAGGGGTCTGCACATGTAAACAGAGGGCTGGGGCAAGGGGGCAGGGCAGGAGCAGCAAGATAGCCATGGAGGTCAGGCAGGATGGGCACTAGAAGCAAGACACACCATGAAGAGCAACAGTGAGACTGTGATGGCATACACACAGACCATGGAGGGAAGGTGGGAGGGGTTCAGGGGCAGCTAACTGACCACACAGGGAAGGTGGGAGGGGCCATGGCAGCACAGAAGACCATGCATGGCAAGTGGGAGGGTTAGTGATAGCACAATGACTATGATGGGGAAGAAGGAGGGTGCAGGGGCATGCACAAACGACGATGGAGGATAGAAGGGAGGGTCAGGACCTGTGCACAGACAAGAAAGTTCAGGGGAAGGGGCCTCACAACAGACCGCACGGGGCAGGCAGGAGGAGCAGTTGCAGCACAACAGACCAGGGAGGGCAGAAGGGTGTGGCAGTACAATGGACCATGTAGGACAGGAGGAAGAGGATAGGGGCATGGCATGTGGACAGGCAGGGTGGAGGTGGCAGAGACAGGTTACAGTCATCTGACAATGCTAGGCAGGTGGGAGGGGAGTGGCAGCTCAACAGAACACTCAGAGTAGATAGGAGTGGCAGGTCCATGGAACATGGTGGGCAAAAAGGATGGAGCAGGGGCATACACAAAGACATCGAAGGGCAGGGGGAAGGAGAATAGGGGCAGCAAGCTAAGCACAGAGTTTAAGCAGGAGGTCAATGATGGGGCATAGAATTTGGCAATGGAGTGCAGGAGGAGTGGACTGGTACATCATACTAAATTGAGGGCAGTGGCAGCACATCAGACCATGCATAGCAGGAGGGAGGAGGCTAGTCCATGGATTCACACAACAGAGGATAGGGAGGAGGGGGATGGGGCAGCAAGCTAACTGATCAGAGAAGGCGGGTATTAGGAACTTTATTGTTTTTTTAAACGTGTGTCTGTGCGAACTACTTAAAATATGAACAAGTATGCAGCATAATCTCACTTTTATTCAGGAAGAAGAGGACATTTGTGACTGTGACTCCGGGCTCGCTTGGCAGAAACACCCCCTGACCCTCCACCCCCTATCGCAAAATGTAATGCCCCTGAAAAGGGTAGGTGAACACAGTGTTATATAGAACATAGTCCTGAGAGCATGATTGAAAATGAAAACTAGATATAGTGTATGGTATAAACTATGCACCAAAAAGTGTGATATAAGATGAACCGGGCGTGAAATATAACATGCAATACATTGTGCGCAATGACAGATTCATTGGAGAGCGCAAGATATCACAGGCACTAGCGCGTGCTATGCGATATGCGCCTTGGAGTGTAATATGCACAGGGCAGTGTTGTGTAACCTAACTAGTCTCTAAAGTTGTAATATAAAATATGTGCTGGGGAGTGTAACGTTGCATATGCACTGTGACAAAGATATGGATTCCAGATTATAATATGTATGGCATAGCACTGTGCGTTATAACATAGGCATCGAGGAAGGCACGTTAGATGGGGCAATATAACCCGTGCGAAGACAAGTGTGGCGTGACATACTCATGGAGTGGTGTTACAGTGCACATGGGCTAGAGAGTGTCATAGCATATGCACTAGCTAGTGGAATACAACACAGAGGTGTGTGGCACTCAGCAGGCAATGGTGGGTGTAACACAGCATTGGGCTCTGCCAGGAGCGCGCTGTGACTCTCAAGTGATGGTCGTCCCCTTTCCAGAGAGTAAAATAAAAAGTATTACACATCCGGCAGTGGATGTGTGTTTTATTAACCGTGAGGGGGGCTTCTTGCATAGTTTTGGTCGAATTTTTGTCGAATCCCCTTTGAATGGCTTGGTGTGCATGTGTAATAAATGTGCCCGTCAATAGCTACCCATGTTTGTATAAATAAACGACAAGGGTGTCTACCGGGATTAGGCACGGTAGGGCATCAGACATGTCAGACCTTCACTTGTGGTGTAAATACATTCCACGTGGATTCATTGTATACATAGTCGCCTTTTAATGAATATCACGCAAATCATCATGGTGATAGGTACGTACGGTTGGTCCAGCATGTCCTAGGTGTGTCTATAAATATATATTTTTAAAAAATAATAAAAAACAGTGGCCGGCCCTGGGGATTGGGGTCAAAAAAATATAATTAGGAGACAGGCCCTGGGGGATGGGGTCATCAGGGCCAATAAATTAGAATACGAAGGGGAACCACACAGCCTCCCTTCTTAAAAAATTAAAATAAATAAAAGACTGGCATTGTGCCGGAGGCCACGCCCCCTCCTTGCAGCACTCTGCAAACGCGCCCCCTGGCGAGTTGTAAGTTGGGGAATTAATTCCTCTTCAATACTGAGGGTCCCTGAGGGCCAACTAGCCCAACAGGCATCTCCAGTATGCACCAGGGAGCTGCGCTGCAGACAGGTGTTCTGAGGCCAAGCCCCTTTTTACACCTCTCTGCAACGCAGCTCTGTGGCGCTTACTGGAGGTACCTAGTGGTCTAGTTTGACCCTAGGGACCCTTAGGATTCAAGGGGACTTAATCTCTCAACTTAGAACAGCCACAGGGCCCGTTTACACAGTGGTGAAGGGAGGGGATGGGGCCTGAGGTGACGTGTGCAAACACGCACTATGGCACGTTTTAAATTGGGGATATAATTTTCCTTCAATACTGAGGGCCCCTGGGGGCTAACTAGCCCACCAAGTGCTTCCAGTAAGCGCCACTGAGCTGCATTGCAGAGAGGTGGTCCAGGCCGTGTCACTTTTTACACCTCTCTGCAACGCAGCTCTGTGGCACTTACTGGAGGTACCTAGTGGGCTAGTTGGACCCTAGGGACCCTCAGGATTCAAATGAACTTAATCTCCCAACTAAAAATGGACACAGGGCGTGTTTACACAGTGGTGAAGGGAGGGGACGGGGCCTGAGTTAATGTGTGCAAAAACGCCCTGTGGCCTGTTTTAAGAGGTAGTTTTAATCCCCCTGCCCTATTATATACTAGGGGCTTACAGAGGAGGTCATGCTAATCACAGGGGGACCCCAACGCATAATGTTCCCTAGTGTATGTAGGTGTTTTCACTGTATTCTAAGTGTCTTTTAACATAGCACTGGCTCTAGGACTGGTTAGTCAGACTCAGTTACCACCAGTATCCGTCTGAAAAAGTTGAGGGTACAGGATGATTTTGCAACAAGGCTTCTTTCTGCTCTTCTTTTTGTTCTCTCTGCATGTTATCCTTCTTCCTGCACTTTTCTTCGTCTTTGAGGACTTCTGTTGCTTCTTTCTGCACTTCTTTTTTTTCTTTCTGTGCATTTTTTCTTCTTTCTTCACATGTCCTATCTCTGTAGGCATAGTTAGAAATTAGCATTTAAAAAACCTTTGAAATTCACAGAAAAAACCATAGGTTTCAGGCACGTTATAGATAGGAATTAGCATTTAAAAAACCTCAGAAATTCACTGAAAAAACCATAGGTTTCAGGGGTGTTATAGTTAGCTGGACTTTACACTTGTACAAAACCATTGAAATTCCCCCGTTATAGTTAGTTCAGCTAACTATAACTCGCGCGCCCGCAATGCACTGCTGATGATGTCACATATTACATCACTCATGACATGGTCAGTGATATCACTCATGACATCACTGATGACATCTCAAATGACATCACTGATGACATCACTGATGGCATCATCCTTGTGATAGAGTGGCAGACCTCCTTTCACCCTAATATAACCTTTGATACACACATTCAAAAATAGAGACTAAACTTTTCAAAACAATGGACATACCAATACCAGTTACAACAACCTCTTCAGTAATTCTAAGATCCACATACACATCCACTCATTCACCAACAGTCCTATACAGTCACTCATACATGTATTCACTCATCATACGTACTCATACACCTATACATCCTGTTACACAATGCCACTCATCCATAGAGTTACTCACACACATAGTCACTCATGCTAATAACGAATCAAACATACATTTATTTGCATATACAGTTATACACACACCACCACACTTACTTCTACGGAAACTTACACATACTTAGTCTTTTAAACAATCACTTATAGAAACACATACTTATTCATACAGGAACTCTTTCAATCTCTCACTCTCACATATACTCACTTATATACACCAATAGTCACATATACTAGTTTAAAACATATGTAGTTACTCATAAAGACACTATTGAGACAGTCATTCACTCACTAACACACCCATACACACACTCATCCACCCATACAGTCCTGCACACATGCTGTCTTCAACACATACAAAGAGTGAGTCACTCCTTCATGCGCCTATGCACTACGTAATACCCCCCACCGAACCATGCAGACACTCAGACTGATACTCAAAAAACCAACTAATAACCTATATAGACACCCATGTAGCTACTCACCAACCCATGCAGCCACTTATACACAAAGTGAGAGACTGATACAGATATTTACATATTTAAACATTACTCACTAAGCCATGTATTCACTATGATACACTTAATCAGTCAGTTACACAATCAATTTTTCAAAAACAAATCATCCATTTAGACACTTATATACCCATTTATTCTTCCATCGACCTTGAGATATACATATATAAAACATATTTAATTTTCAGAAAAACACACATTCACTGGATGATGTCATCAGTGATGTCATTTGAGATGTCATCAGTGATGTCATGAGTGATGTCACTGACCATGTCATGAGTGATGTAATATGTGACGTCATCAGCAGTGCATTGCGGGCGCGCGAGTTATAGTTAGCTGAACTAACTATAACGGGGGAATTTCAATGGTTTTGTACAAGTGTAAAGTCCAGCTAACTATAACACCCCTGAAACCTATGGTTTTTTCAGTGAATTTCTGAGGTTTTTTAAATGCTAATTCCTAACTATAACGTGCCTGAAACCTATGTTTTTTTCTGTGAATATATATATATATGTATATATTAAAATATACATCAGGATAAGCTGACAGTTTGATTTCAAGGAAGTAATGTTTAAAGCCTGAAAACAGTGTGTTACAATGAGTATGCTTGAGGAAAAAGGTTCTAGGGGAAGAATAAAAATCAAAGGAGAAAGGGGACAATCTCTATGTAAATGAAAATAAGGGGAAACACATCCACTAACAAAACACTAGCGCAAGGATATGAGTATAGTAGATTTATAAAAGAAATATAATTTGGACCAAACCCCCCAAAAAATGGAGCGTAGAGTAAACATGAATTGCAAAATGATGCAGTCAAAAGCCTTTTCAGCATCAAGAGACAATGATGCAAGGGGGAATTATATTTTTTTACCAAATGCAAGAATATTGGAGAACATTCTAGCATTGTCTACAGCAAGCCTACCCTTAATGAAACCAGATTGATCAGATTTGACTAGTAGGGGAACTATATTTTTGAAATGGGATGCTAAAGGTTAAAGGTTATGTACAAATTTTCCAATCACACTTACTGAATGAAATGGAATGATAGTTTTTGCAGACAGTGTTATGTTTGTCTGGTTTAGGAATAATAACAATTAATGCTTCTAAAAAAAGAGGCAGTGGCCTACAAGAAAAGAATAAAAAAGTTCTAGTATCTTTGGGGCACAAAAATTATTTAACGAAAATGCCATCCGGGCCAGGAGCCTTCACTTTTTTTAGGGATTTAATAGCCTCTATAATCTTGTGAAGAGTTATTTCAGCTTTAATGATTTACATTTTTCAGGAATGAAAGAAGGTTTAGGGATACTATTGAAAAAGGTATTCATATAATTTTCTAAAGGGTTGGTGTCTTCTGAAAATAATGAGTCATAATATTCTTGGATATATTTTTAAATATCAGTATCTGGAGATGCAATTTTGTTGTTGAAATAATTTCAAATAGAGCCAATATTTTTACATCCAGATTTAGTTTTTAAAAGTAGCCAACATTTTACCAGCTGTATTTTGACCTCGGTGATAGTTTGATGGAAATTTTAGGAGGATATTACAAAAGTCAATAGTAGCAAGGGTATTGAGGGTAGACTTGTCTTTGATCAATTTATGTAAGACTGAAGGAGATTTGGAGGTAAAATAGGTTTGTTCCAGTGTTTTGATTTGTTTTGATAAAGCAATGTATTGGGCATTGGATATTTTTTTCTTTTTGGCTGATAAGCTATAGTGAAGGCTCGAAAAGAGGCCTTGAAATCATTCCAATTGTGAGGAGTGGAGGTTTCTAGGGGTTGGTTAAAATAAAATAAAAAATCATTGATGAGTGCAGTAGTTAGTAAAACAATTATCAGGTCAAAGAAAATTATTCAATTTCCAACTGACAGTTTTAGAAGTGGCGAGAGATGGATCAAAAGAAGAGGAAACAGGAGCATGATCTAAAATAAAAGTTGAGCCAATTTCTGAGGAATGAATAGAGGTAATTGAGGGCTTAGTAACCAAAGTATAATCAATTCTAGAGTTGGGATAATCAGAGAAAAATGTAGCTTAACAAAAGTCAGGATTACAAGTTTTCCAAACGTCAAATAACGGGCGAGTGACAATGGCGGACTTAAATGCCTTATGAGATTTATCAGGATTGAATTTACATTTAGATTTTCTATCAGTAAAAAGGTTTAACCAATGTCTAACATCTACTGCCACAATAATGTTAGGATTATCAAAAGAAGAAAATGAACAGGAGAATAAGGAGAAGAGATAACAAAGAAATAGGTAGATGAATAAACAGATCAAGGAAACAAATCCAGATCTGAGACAAAGAGCATGAAGAATGAGCACGGGACGCAACAGCACGAAGATCAAGAAGAGCAGCAGAGTCATTAAGAGTTGAATATATAAAAGACAGCCAAAATGTTTAATTAAAGAGAAAGATATCATATAGAAAAGACATATGAATAAACTAAGACATTTAAGAGCACTGGAGAGTAGTATACATAGAATGAGATAAGATGTTTTGAATAAACAATTTGAGCTTGACAGGATCATCAAAGGATTGTGTAGTGCCTTCAAGAATAATTTTTCACAAACAAGGATGGAAGATGCCATAGCTATTGTTCAAATGTCTCATTTAAGGGCAAAGGGCAAGTAATAATATTTTTTTATCTGGCATTGTAGCATTGAAATATGAAAATATGATGGCTGGACCAGAAAAGTCGTAATTTTTCTTTAGCTGCCTTCAAAACACGCAGATCAGTAAATTCCAAAAATAACCGTATTATGCCTCCAGTTATAGTTGAATGTGATTTAAGCTAACCAAGGTAATGTGCTCGCTAAAGGCTCAGAGGTGGGGCATGTTGAAGATCCAGAAGCTCAGAAAATAATTTCTTCAAGAAGACGAGAAGATCAGATTCTCCGGCAGGCCATATAAATGAAGATTTTTATGCTTCTTTCTGTTTTCTATGTCTTCAATACGTACTTAAGTTTTTGCATTTCCTGCTCTAGCTAATGAATCCGAGTAACAACATCTTAGAGATCACTTGTATGCTGTTCCATGTCAAACATCTTACTTTCCATAGCACTCTATTGATCTTCGATTTGTTGAAGCTTTTCATTATTGACACTCATGAAAGGTTTCAGACCCCTCATCTCATCAAGTATAGTATCTAAAACAGGGTTATGAGAAGACGGAATAGGGTATGAAGGATCATTTTTTTGCCCTTTTGAGTTTTGTGCTATAGAGGAGGATTTTGAAGATGCTAGAATTTCGTTGGCCATTTTTCCGTAACGCATAGGGCGATGTGAAATCTCTTGAAGTCCATACACAGTACTGATATAATCTCAAAGAATATTGGTGTAACAAAATGAAGCACATTACTTCCAAAATGTAAGTATTAATGACAAAGTTCAGTTCAGACCCTTAGCCACAGAAGCAAAGAAGACACTTGGGAGACATTAAATTCCACATTAAAAGTATAAAGTCTGGTGCAAGGAGGTGAAGCAGCCATAAGAAAAAAAAGAGGAGGGATGCAGCAGAAAAGAGTCATTCCATTATAATATTGAGTAAGTAAAGCTATATTTAAAATAATGGAACATTAGTGGCATGCTTAAAAGAAAGATAAGATACTTATGTAAGAGTTGTGAGTTCTGAGTGGCACTCAAAGAAAATGGAGGCCTCTAATTTAAAATATTCAGTCACAACAGTAAAGAAGCAATATGTGACAGCAGCCCTCACAAAGAACTTATGAATTCTTACTGGGCAGCATGAGCATCTGTTTAAAATTTAACGACAGGATGCAGCTGGGTGTAGATAATACGAGCGGCACACTGACAAGATGGTGACCGCTCGTGTGCCACGGCACCAGAATCAAGATGATGCTCCAATACTGCTTTAAAACAACTCAAAATGTTGCTGTGAAAAAGCAGAGCCTCTAACGCAACGCTAGCACAATATTGCACTCAGGAAACGGCTAATAGAAATGAAAGTAGCTCCACACTGAAACAGAGCTAAATCATCCACCACCCTCTTCTTTGGTGTGGAAAACCACGCCCCTCGTATATTGTTTTTACAAACAGTTTCCGTGCAAGTGCCCACACTTAAGTCATTCCCCTATGGCAGCTTGCATGAATGTTAAAATTATACATGATATCAGCAGTGATGTATTCAATTATGTTATTTGTGATGTCATACATGAAATCATTGTTAAAAGAATGAATTGTGTACTAGGCGGAAGTGATGATCACATAGCTCATCACAATTGATGAGAGTTTAAGGCAATTTCTCAGTTTTTTTCTAATGGCTATAATTTTGTGACCTCAATTTTTACGGCCAACAGATTCGGCAAAAGCGCCACAGTCCACTGTGTAAAAGGCTAAGCATAAGTCCATAAAGCAAACAGAAAAGTTGTTTCATCTTTGAAACTATGTGATGCACCACAGAACAAAAAATGCATTTTAACTTACGTGAGCCCTTTCTGTTCCACCCATCCTTTTGGTATAGTAACAATAATTTTCCAAAAAGCTAAGCTAATAACTCCAGCTAGTAAATGAGGCTGAATAATGCTGGATCTTACACATCCCCTTCTTGAGGACAGCTATCAATGTAGGAAAACTTGACCAGCATGAATTGCATGGAGAAAAAGGGGAAGAGGACCATGTAAACAGTGTTGTAGGTGTACCACAAGGTCCCAGGAATCTGCTTCCTTTCAGGGATTTAATGGTGTTTGTCATACTCGCTATTGTGAACTTGGTGTGAATATGGTCATCTAGTCATAAATATGACTCATAAGAAACAAGGTGTCATTAGAATTTTATAAACACATTAAATCATTACTTTAATTTTTGTCATATATATAAAATAGCGGGATTATGTTGAATGATAGCAGAGCCCATTACAGCAAAGGACTAAAACCTACAAGAGTCAGAGAACCCAAAAACGTCTTCCACTCACATTTATTCACATACCTTTATTCCTATAATGCCTAAGTAAATATGTAAATACATTTTCAAAATAAAATCTTACTCTCAGTGAAATCATCTGCCCTTATAGGAGCCAAACATTGTCTCAGGTACTGCTGCAAATTATTCTATTATTAAGGGAATCTTTAACACACTGAGTTCTCTTTGAAGGTTTGCTTTTCAAAATGGGAGTGCTTATCTTCAAGAGCCCGCCTTTCTGTTCCAAGTAGAGTTCCATCGTAACATCCTCTCTAGTAGCTTTATGTTCAATAAGCTCCATCATTCCCACACCCACTCCTGGAACCACATCTTCTCAATGTTTAATTCTTCTTTTGTTTAGGGTAATGTTTCCACCACAAAATCTCTCCATGATCGGCAGAGTGAAATGCTGCAAAGGCCAATGGGAAATGGCTTTTACAATCCCAAGACCAAGAATGAAATAGTGTTGGACCAAGTATAAGCGTAAAATATTAAACGTTCTCACATCAGAAGGAGAAATATAAAGGAGGGAATAAACATGTGCCAGATATACCAATATGCAAAAGCGAAATAATGGAATACAAGAGAGGGACGATGAGAAAGAGCAGAATAACAAAAAAGACATACCTACATAAATAACATATAGTTGGGGGTGGTGAGACCACATGACAAAGTAAACACAATTGGACTCCTTGTCAGGACTTATAGGGATGGTGACCAATAGAGGTGATTATGGACATAACAACGACTGCATTTTCTTGACTATTAAAGAAGAACAAAAGAGGAGAGAACAAATAGAAAGTAGAATATAATATTTGATTTGATTTGATTTCAGATTTGTAAAGCGCGTAGCTACCCTGGGGCGTCCCAGCGCTGTCGGTCAACCTGTAGCATTCAGAGAGGGGGAGCTGTATGGAGGGTTTTATGCGAAGAGCCAGGTCTTTAATTGCCTACGGAAGGCCAGTAGGTTGTGTTCTCTTCGGATGGGGAGTGGGAGGGAATTCCACAGCTTTGGAGCATTATATGAGAACAGTCGCCCCCCTGAGCGAGCCTTTCTTATTCTGGGGACACTGGCCAAGGAAAGGGAGTCTGATTTGAGCTGTCTGTTGGAGTGATGTGGTTTGACGAGAGATCTCAGAATGGGAGGGCCTCTGCCTTGAAGTATTTTGTGTGAGATGCAGAGGGTCTTAAAGTTGATCCTTTCCTTGATCGGGAGCCAGTGTAGTGATCTGAGGGCCGGTTTGGCAGAGCATCTAGATTTGGTCCCGGTCAGGAGTCTGGCCGCAGCGTTTTGGGCACATTGCAGTCTGATGATGACTGATGAGGGAGCACCTAAATATAGGGCATTTCTGTAGTCCAGTCTAGAGTTAACTAGCCCCTGTATTAACAGTTTCCTGGACTGAAAGGGGATTAGAGGGAGGATTTTTCGAGCTATCTGAATGAGGCCAAAGCACGTTCCGGCTGTTTTTCTGGCCTGGACTTTAAAGTTGAGGTCCTGGTCCAACCAGATACCCAGGCTTTTGACTTCGGTCTTAGGGGAGGGGGGTGCTCCCATGCAGGGTGGCCAAGAGAGGGATGGGGGGAGTCTGCGTGGGTCCCCCAGCAGAAGGATCTCAGATTTCTCTCTGTTTAGTTTCAAACGAGAGTCGCACATCCATTGGGATATATTCTGGAGGCAAGATGACAAGTTGTCCAGACATTTGGTCGACTGGTTTAGAGAGACGACCAGCTGGGTATCGTCGGTGTACATAACAGTTTTTATGCCGAATGGGGTTACGATGTCTTCGAGGGGAGACATGTATACGTTAAAGAGTGTGGGGCTCAGGGAGGAGCCCTGGGGGACCCCACACTGGAGGGGTAGAGCTCTGGAGTTAACTGAGCCGTCGGTCACCTGGAAGGTTCTGCCTTCTAGGAAGGATTTGATCCAAGACAGGGCGGTACCGGAAATTCCTGCCATGCTAAGACGGTGGATGAGGATGGCATGATCCACCATGTCGAAGGCGGTGCTCAAGTCCAGGAGGATCACTGCCACTGATCCTCCCTCATCTAGGATGGATCTTGCCTCTTCGACCACGGCTAGGAGTGCGGTGTCCGTACCCTGTCCTGGTCTGAACCCTGTCTGGGATTGGCGAAGAAGGCTGTTGGATTCTAAGAAGAGGGATAATTGCTGATTGGCAATTTTCTCGGCCACTTTGCTGATGGCCGGGAGGAGTGAGATAGGTCTAAAGTTAGACAGGTCAGCAGGATCGAGGTGGGGCTTTTTGAGAAGCGCACGGACTGTGGCGTTTTTCCAGTTGGTTGGGACGGTGCCTTGTGCAAAAGATGCATTAATGAGATTGGTGAAGGGGGAGGAAATCGTGGAAGCAACCAATTTCAATTTGCTCATGGGGGCCGGGTCTGTGGGAGCTCCACTCTTCACTGTATGAAGGATGGTCAAGAACGATTCTGTGGACACCTGGGAGAACGCTTCGAAACATGGGGCCTCCGGGCAGGTGAGAGGAGTCGGGGGGTGTAAGGGGATGTTGTGGGTGGGGAGGGTTTTTAAAATGTTTTTGATTTTTGTTGAAAAAAACTCAGCGAGCTGGTTGCATCTAGTGCCAGATGGGTCTGGTATGGGCAGTGGTTCCGGAGTTTTCGTCAGAAGACGGACGATGCGATAGGATTCTTTGGCGGAGTTAGCTGCAGCTAATATTTTTCCCTCGAAAAAAGTTACCTGGGTGTTTTTTATGCAAGTTTTGTAATCCTTCACGGCAGACCTGTATTCAATTTTGCTTTCGTTAGCCCAGTAATTTCTCCAGAGGCGCTCGAGCTTTTTACACCTTTTTCTGAGTTCGTGTAGATCCGGGGTGAACCAGGGAGATTTGAAGGTTCCCTTTTTACTGGGGAGAGGTTTGACGGGGAGGACTACTTCGAGGGATTGTTCAATCCAGGAGCGGAGTTGGACATCTGCTAGGGAGGGATCTGGGTCGAGCTCAGGTGTAGTAGAGGCTAATTCGTGGATCCATACTGCCGTGTCCAGTTTTTATGATGAGTAGCATTCATAAAATGGATTTTAATCTTTAATGAGACAACAATGTATATTTCATAACCGATAAATAAGATAAAATTAACAACTGGACAATCAAAGATTATAGAATTTTGATGTGTCCATCTCCTATTCCCTGCAGTTGTCCAAGAATGTATTCAATACAATCGGATCTCTATAAGTTGAAGTCTTATTTTCCTAGGAGAACTTAAATACATAGAGCTAGAAAAGTGCATATCAAGGATTGAGGTTGTGAAGTGTTGGGTGCACATCCCAAAAAATCTTGAGTCCATCCACTGTTGATTTTGCAAGATCCTGGAAAACACAAAGTTTTACCTGTACAAGAATTGCAACCTTTTAAGAACTCGATGTACATCTGTAAACTCCAGAAAAAGGAGCATTGCAACTCTGGGTTCTTGCTAAGTAGACCTGGACGCTGACTGTGTCCAAGTCCATGAGCTTGCTGAATGCTAATGAGATCAACTCTGGTGTCCCCAGCACTTTAGGATTGAAAGAAAAATAACAGGTTTGAGCCTTCTGACCTCTCCAGTATATCATATGTTAAAAGATTGTTTATTCTGCTTCTGTTTTCAAGATTCTCCGACTGTTTTTTCAGCAACAAAATTTCTGATTGAAGTTGGGAAATGTTATGATTTGTGTTCTGGAGATCATTAACACCCTCTTGCACCTCAGTGACTCTATTATCAATAAAAGTCCATTTCTTATTCAAGTGCTAAAGACGTTTGTTAGCCTTCTTTATGAACAGCTTGAGTGCCCTAAATTTGTTTAGTAACAATTCCATTCAAACAAAAAGAGGGAATTTCACAGACATAGGAGGGTCATTTTTTGCTCTTTTGTTAGTTGAAATATTTTATATTTTAATAGATTTAGCAATCAGTTTGGAAAGTGATGCTAGTTTGGAAATAGTTTTTTGAGTATAGATGATGAGGCCTCCATATTGCAGAAGATATATGATAAGAAAGGTGTGTCCGATCCAAGAGAGCTCCTAGAATAAGATGCTGATCTAGAGCTGAATGATTTTAATTGTCTCATTTTGCCCATAGAAATGTCGGCAGACAGTGAGACAGGAATGTTCAAGTCATGAAAATATGTTCCAGAGGTATAAAAGATGGCCCAACTATTTAATATTAAATGTAAATAATTAAACCAAGACCAGGAGTGTAAACCTTTCAATTCCTCCCTTGTAATTAGCAGTAGTCCAGGGCGGAATTTATGTTACATTGGAGTAATCTGTGTAATTTTGGTAATCCTGCAGTACTTTTTGACACAGAATTTCAGATATTAACACAATTACTTTTCTTCCCATAAGTAAGTAATTTTAATGTCCTGCTGCAATGAGGGCTATCTCTTAGTGCAAAATGCATCCTCATGTCCATTTTGGATCCTAGGATGTATTTTGTACTAAAAAATAGCGCTAAATGTCGGGAGTAAGTTAGAAGGAAATCCAACCCCAAGAGCACATTTAGAGTGCATGAGCGCCTGCTTGCTATTTGTGTTCTGTCACATCAAGGGCTGTTTCTTAGTGCAAAATGCATTCTTGCACCCATTTAGGACATGAGGGGAAATGTATGTGTTACAAGTCAAGTCAAAAGCTTTTATTTCGGTAAAATACCATAAAAAGACATAAATAGTTATTTACAATAAAATTGATTAGAATATACAATGCATAGAGTACAATCCATCAAGAACATTATTTTTAAAAATAAAATTGCAAGCACAGTTAAAACATTATTAGTAAAGGCAGAATAAAACAGTATCCCTGTCCCAAAATAATCTCACATCTCAACATGCTTTTACTGTAGCGCTGATATCATCTCTAAGGACAAAGAGTTATCTAACAATTTGTATTTTTTAGACCTAGAAAACCACATAGAGAGAAGAAATATAGCCGTCGCAAACACTATCAGAGGAGTAGTGTCGTACTTAAGGATTCTAAACACCTCCTGGTAGTCCCTGAGTCCCCTGGAGTTACAGAGTTGGATGATCCACTTCTTCCTTGCCTTAGTGTAGAGCGGGCAAAAAAGGACAACATGCAACTCTGACTCACAGGTATCAATACATTCAGGGCACGAGCTCGTAGAGTAGGACACGTTAGACCACCAATGTGTAAAAGCCCTCAGTGGTAGCGAGCCGTGTCTAAACTGAATGTATAGTTTCTTTGCCAATGGGGGTTGAATAACATCCAGGAAAACTTCAAAATGGGGACTGGTCTTCATGTCGAGGAAGGTGTTAGTAAGCCTTCCCAAAGTGGAATGTAATAGAATTCCCTTCCGATACAACTGTAGAGCCTCAATCAATGATTTCTTGGTTAACGAACAGCTAGTCTCTTCCGGTGCAGACCACAGGTCCCCCATTCCTACAAGATAGCAGAGATTCTTTACATATGTAAGCCATGGTATTTTCCCCAAATTCCCCCTTGACAAGAAATCACCAAGATCATGCCTATAACTTGCAAGCTCGGGTGTTGACCAGAGCCGTCTCCAGTACAGGAGAGGGCGAATCAGGGCGATCTCTTCAATAGGAACTAGGCCTAGATCCCATCTCAGGGGAATTAAGGGGGTACTCATAGGTAATTTCAGGAGTCGCCTAATGAAGGAATTCTCAATTGAAGTTAGCCGGGCAGTACTACAATGTCCCCAAAGACTCTAAGGAACGCTGGATGCCCATGAATGATTTAGACAACAGGAGCGTATCATCCGCGAACATTAGGGCAGGTATTTTACGCCCCGCTAGCATTGGGGAATCCAGATTAGTGACACACAGAAGGTGCTCAATCAGCCCATTAATAAAAAGGGAAAAAAGTGTTGGGGCCAAAACACATCCCTGCCTCACACCCTTTTCAACCGGAAATCGATCAGAGATTTCCCCACATCTCCCATATCTCACCCTTGCAAAGGTGCCTTCATGCATACGTTGGAATAGGTGGCAGAGATAAGGGGGAGCACCCATCTCCCTTAATAGAACCCATAATTTCTCCCTTTGGACCATGTCAAATGCGGACCGAAGGTCCACAAAAATCAAATAGAGATTACCAGCACCCATAGCGACTGTCTTCCAATAAATTAACTGTAACCTAAACAGTTGATCAATGGTAGAAACCTTTGCTCGAAAGCCCGCTTGGAGAGAGGTTAGAATTTGATGGTCCTCCATCCAAGTCTGTAGTCTTGTTAAAAGGACTCGGGCAAACAGTTTCTGTAGAACATCGATCAAGCTTATGGGGCGATAATTGGCCGGGTCCAGAGGGGAAGATTTTTTATGGATGGGTATAATTTCGGCTCCTAACCAAGTATCGGGGATCTCAAGGCCCTGCAGAATAGCATTAAAGTAAACCCGAATGTAAGGGGCCCAGATTTTTATTTTGCTTCGATACAGATCACCAGGGATCCTATCGAGCCCCGGGGCTTTCCCCACAGATAGGGTACTAAGGGCCAGCTCGATTTCCGAGAGGGTGCAGGATCGACTTTCCAAATCCTCATAATCAGGATGAGCCACAACAATATCATTTGGCTGGATTGCTAAGTCTAGTCTACTACTAGTATTACTAAGCGAATAGAGGGGCTTGAAATACTCAAGCCACACCTCCTCGCTAAGATTGGGGGTGATGGCAGACCGGCTTTCTGCCGAACCTGTTCATACAAGATTCCAGAAGGCCCTCGAATCACGGTCTTCTAGTGCCTGCTTCATACTTTGCCACCTTAAATCCTCCCACTCGGATTTTGCCTCTTTGATCAGATTTTTATAATAGGCCCTCGCAACTCTAATGCTTGACTGAGTACCCTCTTTTACTTCCCTAATCAAGGCAGTCTTAGCCAACCTACAGGTTCTGTTATACCAGTGGTCAGTCTTTGGGGTCCTTGGCCTCAGTGTAGTAGGGCTATAGAAAAAGCCAACCAGGCCACCAAGCAGTTTATTATGAATGTCCTGCAGGTCTGGGAAATGGTTCTGCAAAATATCACCATTAGTACTCAGAAGGTGGAAAACCTCCTCTAGGGAGCAAGCAACGCTGCGGTATAACTCCGCAACCCTTGCCTCATCGGTCACAACCCTTGCCCACCTAATGCGTCTACCACCTGCAGCTAACACCAAATTCTCGCTACTTGGTAATGCTGGGCCCAGAGGAACTAAACAACCACCAATATTGGTTACCAGTTCTAATGACAGTAAATTGTGGTCGCTATCGACCCTAGGTATAACAGAAAAGGCTGCTAGATGACCCCAGAATTCGACATTCACCAGGATATAGTCAATTGTCGAGCAATTCCCGGGTCTATTAAAGGTATAAGAACCCGGGACATCGGGAAGGAGTTTGCCATTACAAGCCCTCAGGGAATGAAGAATAACTAACTTATTAATCTCAAGGGCCAGAGGCAAAAGACGTTTTTCTGGGTACATAGTACAGTCTGGGATTTTATAATTTTCATCCTCATCTCGAGTAGCTGAGGGAATCCCTAGGAGAGGTTCACAGTGGCAGTTAAAATCAGCACCTATTATTTTATGGGACAAAGGGGGAAGAAAATGTAGGATAACATCTAAGGCACCCAGAATCGATAAACCCAACTGTACCGGATGAGGACGCAAGTAGACATTAAGTACTACCAGCGAATATCCGGCAGGGAAAGTAAGTAACAAACACAGAATATCAGGGCACTGTGAGTCTATGGTCTTAATTGTGCAACCTAAGTGAGTTGCCACCCAAACAACTAGCCCCCCCGAAGGTCTGCCCCTGCCACCTTGAATCGCAGGGACGAAAAAGGACGCATAGCCCACCCTCACTGGAATGTGCCGTAGCCACGTTTCTTGAAATAGGCAGATATCATATTTGTCCACTAGCTCTCCCCACTCTGGATTAGAAAGTTTGGACCCCAAACCGGCCACGTTCCAGGACCCTACTAGAGGTCTGCGTGTATCTACATGGGGGGGACTGACCGCTAGAGGAACACAAACGGTACAGCAGTGGGGGGCAATTCGGTCTGGAGAATCAGACTCAGAGGGCCCTTGAATAGAGCTATTGCTTTGGAGAGACAAGGGGATGGAGATAAGTCCCATCCCGGTTCCATCTGCTACATTAGAAAGGGCCATCTCCACACTTGAACCACCCCTAAGCAGGCCCCCTTTCATAAGCAAATGCCTTCCTTCAATATGCCTCAGGGATGATGGTCAATCCACAGAGCTAAGTGCATCAAATCGGTTAGCAACCGGGATATTAAAGTAGGAATTGTGGGTGTCTTGGTGAAAATAAGGTAGTTCCACAGGGTTTAGTGCGCAAGGATAGGTATAAAAATATCCCAAGTGGCAGGTGTCAATAGAACCTAATTTAGACTTCCCTCCCAAATTCAATATGTGGCCAACTACTCTTGGATCTCTAAAGTTAATTAGGACACAGTCCCCACCAATGTCCTTCGGTCTGGTCCCCAGCCAGCAAACCCTGCAAACAAAAAGGATCTCCCCCCGGCCTACACCATTCAATGGTCTGTTTTTAGATAACCAGTGAATGACTGTATTTTTTAATTCGTGATATGTTTCCCCCTTATCACTTGATAGTGGAGGAACTCCTGTAAGCACGGCCACATAGGGTGAAGCCTCGGGGGGGGAGCTGTGGATAAGGAGAGGAGTTAACCGGGCCCAATGTGCCTAAGTTCCCACCCGAATTAGATGGTGGCCTACCCACACTCAGGCTCCGTATAGAATAGTCCTTATTGCTGGACTGTTGATCACAAGCTACTGGATCAATAGGAGCTCTGGAGTTGTTAGAGGGGATAGAGGGACCACCAAAAGGAGAAGGAAGAACTGGCAACACCGAGGGCAACTGAGCTAAAATAGGTAGAGTAGGTTGAGAGGAGGAGGAAGTGGGAACCTGCAAGGTGGGTTTACTAATCATAGGTTGTGTTCCAACCCCCTCCAAGCTCCCGGGATCATGCAATGTAGGATTTGGCTGTTTTTTCCCAATACCTTTGGTAGTAATCAAGGATACCAATCTGTCAATCTTAGACGACAGAGTTTTTAAAAAAACATTTAAGGACTGGTCTATATGAGACTGAAGGTCTATTAATAGATCGGTAACCAAGACCGGCGGGCTTGAAATAGGTGGATGATGAAGTATATCTGAATAGACAGGCCTAGCTACAGAAGGGGCAGAATTATTACCCATTTTTTTCACTTTCTGTTTTTTTTTCTTTGTCTTTACCCGCTTTTTAAGTGCCACTATGGATACCAGGGAGGATGAAAGTGGACCAACTTCCACTTGCTCAGGCTCTACTGGTATAGTCTGGGCACATGGTAGGTGAGTAAAAGAGGGCAACATGAAAGACAATGCTTCCGCATCCACCTGATTTGAAAAATCAGCCGAACCATCATCCAAAGGGGGTGCCAAAGAAATAGCGGGAGTGATAGACAGCCGCCTTTCAGTGTTTTCAATAGCTGTGGCGACCACCCCGATGGTTTTCTGGAGCATTTTGTCTATAGCTGTGAGGCTCGGGAGCGGCGGATTTGAATTAGCAGGTTGCATAGTCATTGGGCGGCCAGTAGAGGGTTTACAATGTTTCCCCATAATTGGAACAGCAGTAGTAATAAAAAGAGAAAGAAAGAATAAAACTCCACTTATGGGCGTTAACTAGTGGCTAAGCAAAGAAATATAAAACATACAACACTCTATGCAAAGCTTATGACTGAATACATATAAAATAAAAGACAATTAGATTACTAAACATCATGGAGGACAAGCACCAAACTAACCCAATGTCACCAGTAAGGAGGTATGGCCCAGCCCAGCCTCCTTCGGCCTTTGACGGGCAAGGACGGGCCCACCCTTGGCCCGGGCTTCGCCCGGGCGCTGCCCGCGCGCTTCCCGCGCTGCGGGGGCACCTGGCGGCCTTTAAGGAGTACCGGCGCTGCCAGGCGTCGTCATCCGCATGCGCCGAAGCAGGGGATGCTGGGGAATGGAGTTCGCGATGGCCCTTCCCCTCACGGCGGCGTAGTTCGTGGGCAAAGTGACAACCAGAGAGCCCGCTGCAAGGCCGTTCCCCTCACGGCTGGTAGGTAATGTTGAAGCAAAGAGCGCGTCCCGCCCTGCGGGGGCACCTGGCAGCCTTTAAGGAGTACCGGCGCTGCCAGGCGTCGTCATCCGCGTGCGCCGAAGCAGAGGATGCTGGGGAATGGAGTTCCCGATGGCCGTTCCCCTCACGGCGGCGTAGTTCGTGGGCAAAGTGACAACCAGAGAGCCCGCTGCAAGGCCGTTCCCCTCACGGCTGGTAGGTAATGCTGAAGCAAAGAGCGCGTCCCGTATGTGTTACAAAATAGCGCTAAACATAGAACTGCTCTTCTCGCATAATCTCGCTGAACACTAACGTAATGCTGCATGATTACGCTGCACTAAATTACCCAAGTTAAACTCACTCCTAATTAAAAGGAAGCCGAGGAAAATTGGAGGAGTATATTGAAAAACCTAAGACAATGATCACATTTAGAATCTCAGCACACACACCGTATATCCCCATTTGATAGAGGAATCATTGACATGTTTTGAAAAAGTCAAAAGTTAATTCAGGAAAATGTGTGGAAATATATTAGCCCTTGAAAGTAGACGTAAAGTTAATGAGGCAGAATTAGGAGCAATATGGCAAATGCTGCAGCCTTTTGTTCCAGACATGCCGCATTGTGACATAAATGAAATAAAAGAGAACTTCAATTATGTTCATTTCATTTCATTTTAAAAATTCCGTTTGAAAAAGACAGCTTTTTATTTGCAAAAGGTTGCGCTCATGGGAAAAAGAAAAACAAACAAAATGGTCGGTGTGATCAGTGTGATGATTGTCATCAGCACCACCAACACATTAGTGTAATTGGAGCTGTGGCAAGATTTATAGTCACAAACATCCTCCAGCAATGTGGAAGAAACTTTCTTGAAGAAGAACCTTACTTGTGATGGAAGAAGACACTGACGAGCCAATGATGAGGAGCATTCCTTCTTTGTGTCTGCCTTGGAGCTGCTTCTGAAGACTACCTTCTCCACTAAACATGATGTCACACCTCAGCTTTGGTGTTGTTTTAATGAAAGTAGTTACACCACCTTAAAGAAGGTCCTTACCTTTCAGCATAGTGGCAGCAGGGAATGTATATAAGATTATGTATGCCGCACTCAACATAGCCACAAACAATTGCTAAATACAGGCACATTCCACGTCTTATGCCAGAGACTGCTTAGCACGGCTAGAGAACACATGAATGACACCAAATTGGCATGTACAAAATGTATAGGGTGTGTTTTTTCAAATTTAGCACACATGTACTCGGTAGTTGTTCCATTGCTTCAGATACAAAACATGATTCATATCATAGTGGGGAAAGTGTATGAAATCCCCGGATATCAGCAGTTTTATTTTTGATGTAATAAATCCGAATACCTGTTTGGAGAATAACATTTGCTCCGTCTGCCATTTAATGGCAGATGGAAGAGCAACGTGAGCACCCAAGAGTCCTGTGAAAGACTATCTGCCAGATGTACTAGAGGCTTTTGTTGCCCTTGCCTCATGCCAGGTGACAGAAGGGCAACAAAGTCCTTAAGTGAGGTTTACTATGTCACACTGAGCCACCTTTGTAAATGTGTAGTAATGCAAGGCTGCGCAATTTGTTGTCGTGAGTTACTGTGCCCCGGGAAGGCATTCCATGGGTGAAACATGGATGTTTTCCCATGTGTTCCTGTTTTGGCTTCATGCTCAGATTTACCAACAACAGTAAACCTAGAAGTGCGTCAAAATGCGACACATTTCCAGGCGAGGCGTAAAGGGGAGAAAAATGTTTATTTCTCCTTGTTTTTTCCTCTTGCTATGTGTGCTGCAGATTGCAGCACACATAGAAAGAGGTATATGTCCCAGAGGATTGTTTTTTGCAGGAAGGTTTCCCTTCCTGTATAAAAACAATCCTGGCTGCAATGCAGACACTCTTGCATCATGGTGCAAGGGTGCCTGGGTTGGTGCTTGGCAACCAGTAGTGTGCCAGTGCAGAGAGAGCAGGAATGAGTCTTATCTTAGCAGATATGGCACATTCCTGCCCTCTCCGTTTGATGCAGTGCAGCACAACAAGATGTCTTGCTGTGCTGTGTCAAATGTTAGTAAATATGCCCCAATATTTTTCTATAAACCCTGCAAAGTTGGTGATCAATAGGTCTAATGTTTTCCGTAAAATTCAAAAGCAAGGAGATATGACAATAATGTAGCTCTATTATATCCCCATAACCTAAGCCATATGCAAAAGCTTAACATAACCCTGAAACTTTTAAACCTTCACTGTTATCAACGTATACTGTGATCTGTGAGATGCACTTTCCATAAAACCATATTTTAATGCATGCAACACAGGCCAACCCGATATAAAACATCCACTGGCAATTACTTGACAACAAAATATGTTCAAATAATTTTTATTTTGGAAAGGTAATAGCAGATTGATTAAGCCAAAAGAAAGTTATGCGCAGAGTTCAGTGGTAGTACTTTGCATCGTGGTTGGCTTAAAACATTATTCATAATCAATAATGCACAAATTGTTGAATCAAGACAATGACAGGTGGTACTGATAAAGGGATATTGTTAGACCTGGCTTGTCCAGCAGTTTTATCCCCAGACTTTTTGGCCTCCTCTTTTAGACCCTGTTTTTGTTGGGCTTATGACTCTGGGCACTTTACCACTGCTTATCAGTGCTAAAGTGCATATGCTCTCCCTGTAAATTATGTTTATGGATTGGTGATTCCATGATTGGCATATTTGATTTGCTGGTAAGTCGCTAGTACATTGCACTGTGTGCACCCAGGGCCTAAAAATCAAATGCTGCTAATGGGCCTGCAGCATTTGTTGTGCCACCTACATGAGCAGCCTGTACGTGCAACTTAGACCTGCCACTGAAGTGTCTGTGCGCAGTTTGGTACTGCCAAATCGACCTGGCAAGTGCACCCACTTGCCAGGCCCTAACCTTCCCTTCTCTTACATGTAAGTCATGCCTAAGGTAGGCCTAAGGTACTCCTGTGGGCAGGATGCAGTGTATGTGAAAAGTAGGACATGCCCTGGTGTTGGTGTGTGTGGCATGTCCTTATAGTGAAATATTGCCAATTTTGTTTTTCACTATTGGAAGGCTATCTGTCCTGTAGGATAGAATGGGAGTTTTGTTAACATCTTATAAAGATAATTTTGCATGGGGACAAGATACAAAGTTGGTGTTTAGTATGCCTGAACTCAGAATATAAAAATGCATCTTTCAGTAAAGATGATTTTTGTAATGTGTGTTGGAAAATACCACTTTTAGAAAGTGGATATTTTCTTGCTTAGCCATCCTGCGTGCCTCTGCTGGTTTCTGTATTGACTGTCTGGCTTTGGAGTGACAGGGGCTGGTGATGTGCGTTCTCTCAGACAGCCACCGGGGGGGGTGTTGATGTGTGTTCTGCCTTTCCTGAATGAGTCAGTGCTGGGCTGACTAGTCCTGGGCTGCATTTTGAGTAGGGTGAGGAGTTCTCACTAGCACCTAAATAGGCCTGGTCTGCATTTAGATTGGTAGGAGGAGATTTCCCTTGCACCTGAATAGCCCTATCTGCCTTATACAATGCAGTCTCCACCTCCTGCTAGGAAGCTGCACCAGAGAGGACAGAACTGGGTTTGGCTGGACACCAGAGAACAAAGGAATTTGTGCTATAAAAAGTGGGGAGCAGACCCCTGAACTTTAGACTACTGCTGAATTAAGGGACCTGCCAGGAAGAAGAACCAGGAAAGCTGGAGGAGGAGTACTGCCCCTGTGCTGTGTGCTGTTGTGGTTGGCCTGCAGTGGTTGCTTCTGTACTGGGCAGGGAAAGGACTGGACTGTGCTTTCATCAACCTGCTGTTAGAGATTTCTCCAGGGGCTTGAAGTAGTGCTTACCTCCTCTTGGAAGTCTCAGGGATAGAAAAGACTTCAAAGATTACTTCTGGGAATCAAGAGAAACCTTTGCAAAGGAGAAGAGCTGGAGAAACTGAGGAGGAATATGGCCCCTATGCTGTTTGCTGTCTGGGGTTGGCCTACAGTGGCTACTTTCTACCAAGGAAAGAAGAAGTATTTTGCTGTGTGCTGTGTCTCCTGCTTGAGGGAGATCTCCAAGGGCTTGAAATAGAGCTTGCCTCCTGTCCTGAAGTGACAGGGAAAACAAAGACTTCACCCCCAATCCCCCCTGAACTTTAATGCTGGGAGTTCTGACCTGTGAGAGGTGCCTGCCAGTTTTCTGGGCCTCTGGAGGGTGTTTTGGGACTGGAAACTGCAAGAACTGCGAACATCGAGGCATTGGCTGTTTCCAATGCATCGCAGCAGTGCGAGAAGAACTTTCCGATGCATCACTGCTACCAAAGAATCGAAAAAGCTCCTGCTCGTGGCTGAAGTGTCTGCCGTGCGACGAATCCTGTGCAATGATCTCCAACGTCCGAGATCACCGAACCGATTTGGATGCAGGCCCTGTTGTGAAAGAACCAATGCATAGAGGGGACGCTGCTAAAATCATCGCAGCGCATCCTGGGTCTTCATGTGTCACATTGCACCAGATTGTCACGCATCGCATCGAAGCGGCAAGTCTGTCGCATCACTAGGAGATGCAGTAAGAAACCAACGCATCACCTCCCCATGCAGTAAGGAACCATCGCGTCACCTTCTCTCAGGTAACGAGTTGAGGCATCACCTTCCCTGCGCAGCAGTAAGGCACCAATGCATCATCTCCCCTGGAGCAAGGAACCGATGCCTCACCTTAACGGATTGTAAGGAACCGATGCATTACCTTCCCTGCAACCCTTTACATTGTGTAAAAGTGTTGCATCCAACATTTTCATGGAACAGAAGTGTTTCTACCATTTAACCCCTTCAGTGCCCGCCCCTTTCCCCGCCCAGTGCCGGCCGTTGCATTAGCGGGCGGGGTCTATGACGAGCTGGACTCGTCATGGGCACAGCGCCACCGCGGCCCATGACGAGTCCAGCTCGTCATGGGCTCTGAAGGGGTTAAGAATCATATTTTTAGTACTGTGTATTCTTGTCATTTGGGTCTTGTTTTGGTTTAGATAAAGATTACTAATTTTTCTAAACTTGTGTGGTGTCCATTTGTAGTGTTTTTACTGTGTTACTGTATGCATGCACAAATGCTTTACACACTGCCTCTGAGATAAGCCTGTCTGCTCGTGCCAAGCTACCAAGGGGGTGAGCAGGGGTTATTTTAGAAGTGTATCTCCCTTACCCTGACTAGGAAGAAGGGTCCTTATATGGACAAAGGTGCACATCCTTGGCAACTAGAGACCTCCATTTCTAACAGATATATCAGATGAGTACAATGCTGTCTGCAAAATGTCCATTGACGATGGCTGCTACGTGTTTGTAGTGAGGCTTGATGCCAAATATCTGAGCATGTGGCTTCCATGAAGGTCAACCATTGCACTCTGTAGCATTTGGACATTGTAACATGACTTGTCCAGATGGTTTAAAGTGTACAATTACAGAGCACAGGGACTCTATAATGAGTGATGTATGTAAGGCAGAATGGTTAATTCTGCATCACTTGTAATAGTGAAATAAATGCTGGATGTGGACAAGTGCGGTACTTGAAGTCTCATGGACTTTGCCCATTGAGAGGTCAAGATAGCTGTCCGCTTCCATCCTCATCTGCCTGCACAATTAGAAGGGTGAGAAGGGTGGTTCTAGTGACAGAAGGGGCAGGATGTGTGGATGGCTTTATCCTGCACACATCCTGCAACCATTAAACACCAGGAATGCATAGTGGACATTGGATACAGTGGGTCTGAAAAAAGAGCTGACCAAGGTCTTTGGGCCTGAATCAAATAGGGCCTCCACACTTGTGCTTTAGGAGCCACAGTTTTTGGGGTGTCTGTACTTGGGTCAAAATCTCCTCAATGAGAATTCTCATTGTCGGGATTACGCCTTGAGTGCGGAGACTCCTCCACGACTGTGGGGAATCCGCCAAGACTGAGGAGCTCCTTTTTGAATCAAGAAGTCTTTACGTGAAAGGCATGGGGACTGAGTGAAGCGTGCTGACTTCAGAGTGTGAGCAAAGGACACTACCTACTCACCACCATTGCTGAGCAGAACTACTGGCTTCGCCAGTGAGATTTTGGCAGCTGTATAATTCTAACAGCCATGTTGTGTCAGCTTTAGGGGCAGACCCTCTGCATGCATGGTTTGGCTGAAGGTCACACCCTGTTTTCTGAAACTATCGGACATTACTATGCGTTGTACCATGCTTTTTGGCTTGGGAAAGAGTGCTTTGAGTGGGTTTACCAGAGAATACATTTTAAGAATTTAAAATGAAATGTGACTGTTATCAATGTAGTTAGTACTGTGCATTGCATACTAGCATTTCTGTAGAATTTCCAGTTTGTTGCTAGCCTTTGCATCAATTTCAGCAGCCTTCATCGGCTATTTGAATGTGTTTTGTTGGAAATTACCCTATTTTGCATGTATTCCCCCAGATTTTGTCTTCTCCTACTGAACCTATTTTTGTTTGCCATAGGATTCTACCTCAATGTTGTCTTTCTAGTCTGGCTGGCTCCAACCCTATTGGGGAGCTGATCAGAATTGGTTTAGAGGGTGTGCAAAGGATTGCCCATAACCCACAGAAACAAATCCAAATGGAGTACTCTAAAGGCCCGCAAAAGAGTTTTATGTGGAAGGATTTCCAGTCTAATCCTGACCATAAGAAGTGGGAGTTTAATGGGAAGAAACCCATGGGGCTTTAATGAGACCAAGTTCTATGAGTGTTACCGATTCAGGCATAGGAATGGGGATGTCAACTGTTCCCCACTGGTAGGCCTTCCATGGCCATTACAAATGTAGTGTTGGGGGAGGAGGTGATCCCAGTTAGTTTTGGGTGAGTACAGACGTTACCCGAGTATCCCTGGGTGACAAGGAAATGGTGCCAAACGCTCAAATGCCTGATAACACTAAGAACTATGGGCAGTGGCTCATCATTAATGGGGAGAGTCACTAACTAGGTTCCCTTTAAGGTAGTATTAAGTCTAACCATGCCTGCTGACTCACTGTTAGGAAATTACCTTGAGCACACCTTCTGTAAGGAGGTTGAATGCAGGACCCATTTGGAGATGCTGGGATTGCATGATTGGATGTGCCTGACTACAGGGTCCATGGCAGTCTATTAGTGAAGTCAGAAGGATCTGGATGTTAATGTGGCGGTACGTGGTCTAGGGCCCGCCCCACCCTCTGTCGCAGAATTGCCATGGTGGTTCTGTTCTCAACGCCAGCGGCAGAATTTGCCATGTGGAAAGGTACATGCCCCTTTCCTACGGTCTCGCTGGTGGTTGTGCTGTGTTTCACGAAGAGGGTTGCTGCATCTTGTTTAAATCCTGTTTAATGCACTTGTGATGTCCCTCTTCATCTGTTGATATGACAGGGCAGGATCCTCCTATTTGTTAAATAGTGTTCTTTGTTTATTTTTTATTAAGATCTTTTCCCGGTATTCCTCCCGGTCCGCTGGTGCTTTTCGCCTGCGGCGCGGTAGCGGGATTTTTTCCTCCCCGCAGTTAAATCTTGCCTAACAGCGAACTGTAATTTCATTCTTCCGGTGTTTGATTTTAGGCAACTTGCTTTATTTTTTCTTTTGGCACATTTGTGAATGCGTTTGTGACGATTAAACAAACGCGCACTTATTAAGTATTTGTTATTTCGTGGTAACTCATACCACTCTTGCACAATGAATGACATATACATGTTTATGATACATTTGTGACTTTAACAAAGTGCGTACGTGTGCAAGTGAACTGAGGTGTTCTTATTGGCAACATACAAGTGTGTATGAGTGTTTATTTGAAAGGCATTTCTTTATCGATATAATAACATTTGGAATTTCGCTGGCATCACTATATTGGTTCTGAAGAAGCTTTCTTCAGTTTCACCTCATATGTGATCTTCTGGGTTTTGTTTCATATTACAGCAATAAATATTCTTGGAGGCATTGTGTTTTGTCATTATATGTTTTCTCTGTTAACCTCTCAGTTCATTACCAGAACTCCTCCTATGTACAGAGGTAAACAAAGGAATAACTTAAGCATTTATTAAGTTATTATTCTGATCGCTATATATCTATATTTGCTATTGTGTGTGTATTGACTTTTCTTTTACAGATCTCCTTCCCCGCAGTCCCCTTCCTTCCCGTCCCTCACCTGGCCTCTCCAATACTCTGTGCTATTATAGCTTTCTGAGTTGGAGCTGCCTGGAGGTAGAATAAACAATCTTCACACAGATCCCGAGGAAGGCGCACCGTTGACACTGGAGCATAAAAGTGTGGCCCGGGTTCCTGCCAGGAAGGGGAAGGGCTAGAGGTGCTGGAAATCCTTCTGGGAAACTTCAGTTCTCTTGAAGGAGGCTGATCCTGAGGGTGATGCTCTAGAGCCTACAGGGGAAGACATTGCTGCCCTGGGAGACATGCATGAGCTAGCCAGGTGGCACGGCTAAAAGAGGACCATCCCAGACAGAATTCAGGAAGTCACACAAGGAGTTACTCACTCTTGAGTTGCAGGCCGGGGCCAGGCAGCTGGCAGCACTTCTCATGATCATCTCATTTATTGGGAGAATTGTCTCCTGTATAGTGAGCCTAAGGTACCTAAGCCTGCGTCAATGTGTGATGATAGACTCCTAGTGCTATAAAACTTTCCTAATTGAGCTGGCCCATGACACTCCCCAGTTGAACATCTGAGTCAGGCCAAAACATTAGACTGACTAGTTACCCAATGTGATTGGCCCTTAATGAGTATATATTCAGATGCATTCTGCTGATCCTTGTGTAACCTGCACGGCCAGTGGGTAGGCAGGTGTAAAGCATAAGACTCCCCTGCTTCCATTCAGTGTGGTGGGAACACCCTTTAAAAGGGTGGGCATCGCTACTTTGAGGCCCCAAGTCAGCATTGGGAAGCAGGTTAATCATGGTCTTGGTGGATCATACCATGCGGTACCCTGAGACCAAACCCTAAATTAGGCCTGGGTGGAGTTTGCAGAGTTTTATTCTACAGAATTTTGTGAAGTGCCTGAAAAACTCGGCCACGCTGTATGGAGTTCCGCAAGTGGCAGATCCTGTTACGTTTCGCTGCTCACACTGATTTTTAGTGCCAGAATTTTGTCCTGTGCAGTAAAATCAGATTGAACGTCACTACACATCGCGCCAGAGGGTACTGCTACTTTCTGCCACTTGAGTAGACCTTCTACCTGAGCAGCAGCTTCCTCAACGTGAATAGCAGATTTCACAACGTGAGCAGTTGTGACCTGCTGCGACTGCCCGTATTGAGAAATCTCGCCTGATGGTCTAGTGCGTAATTTCTTCTCACAAGCACTCGCCAACTTACTGTGGGTGAGCCTTTTGAGAGACAAAAACTCTGTTCTGCGTCACTTCGCCAAGTTTTTCAGAACTCCCCACTCCGTGAGGATTGCGAATTGGGAATAACTCAGTGAACTCTGCCGGCAGAGCGAAATATTACACGCATCCCTACTCTGAAGTCTGTAACTGTGTCCCTGGTGGCCACTCCACTGATGGGGATATTCATCCATGTGAGTTTCCCCAAGGATATTGTGTCTGACATTCGTATATGAAGTCCATGTGGGACAAGTGTAGGATAATCAACAAGACTTCACATCATACCATCCCTAGACCAATGACTTGTTGACAGATTCAACAAGATCTTGAAAAGCATGATTATAGGCATGTCAGAGGCCTCGAGGTGTAAGTGGGACATCCTCCTACCATGCCTGTTTTTTGTATACAAGGGAGTGCTTCAGAAAGGAGTGGGACTCAGAACCTTAGATCTACTGTTTGATCACCCTGTGTATGGACCTCTCAGTTTTGTTAAGGAGGAGTAAGAGGAAGCTTCCCAGAAGCCACTCAGAATGCAGCAACTTACATGCTAGTCCTTAGTTCTCAGGTGAAGCACTTCTGGAAAGAGGTCACTGGGAAACTAGAGGCCTGCCAGGAGGTAATGAAATGCTGGGACGACCAAAAGTATAATTCTGACAATGTCCCATCAGGTATCAATATTTTATAAATCTTACAATAACATTCAGTGTATTGTACAATGCCAACATGATAAAGATAAAAAAGAGAAATTGTTGTCATACAAAAGAAGTTGGAATCTGTGAGACCATCTGGTGCAGGCTTCGATTTTGGACCAAAAACGTCACATAGATGATCCTACTATCACTAGCTCTTGAGGCCTCCACCCGTGATTGGTCATTTCCAATGTCAACATTGATCTTTATGTTGTCAAGCTATGAAAACAAAGGAATTTAAACACAGGTCCATAACTCACACAATACAACAGTTTCGAAACCGTAATTAATTAAATTTCATTTGTTGCTCGGATATGAGTTTACCTTAAATAAATAAAAATTCAAGAGGCATTTGGCAAAACAGGAACACATTGTTTTTTTATCAAATGCTGTGACCGGGAGAGCCTCAACAGAGGGCATCTGCTCAAAGTGTCTCAGAGTCCAACGTTTTTGCAACTGTTATATACAGTTCATGAGGAACAATAAAGCAATTTTCTACATTCCATAAAAGGACCTCAGTCATAAATCACAAAATGTGGGAATATGATAAGGATACAGATGGCGCTCTACCTCAGGAAGAACTAGTGTGGGCCAGTGTGTATGTGTCCAGATATCCAGCATGAGGAGCTTGTGATCAGTATGTGTGGTGTGCAGTCATGTCCTGATTGGTTGAGTGCTTCATTCTACATGTGGTACCTAGCTTTGTCATATTTTGGGCAATGCGAGCCCCTGGCCAAATGTGTTTTATTTTTGCTAATCAGTAAACAGACAGCCAGGAGTCTATTTACAAAGATTTAACGCAGTGTTTGCATCACAAAAGTCCCGCAAAACAATTCTAAATGCATTTTCAACTAATTTATTGCAGCGCTAAATTTGTTTAGTGCTGGGAAACACTCGAAAGCAAGCAAAGCTTTATTTTCCAATTTTGTATGTGTGCTGCACTGCACAGCACACATTCAAATTGGGAAAAGGTTTCAAGTTAGTCTAAGCATGGTAATTTAAACTTAGATGGTTTCCTTCCAGTACAAAACGTATGCTAGACTCATGGAGACACACTTGTACAATAGTGCAAGAGATGTGTCTGTGGCGCACAGCAGCATATTTCTGTGCCAGCACTATGGAGAGAGGAGGAGAGCGCCTTTGTATTTCTGTAAATATGGCACTCTCCTGCTCTCTTCTTCTCACGCAGTGCAGCATTTTTGGCTGCTGCACTGCGCTGTATTATAAACTACTAAATCTGTGCCCCATTGTGATCAATTGGTTTGCAACTTAATTGGCAAGCATTTGTGCCACTCTCACTCTACTTATAGCAATTGGTCAGTTTTTCCAGGGCAAGTGTTTCTTTCGGCCCTTACCAATTTATTTGGATCCCTACCTAGCATACAACTGGTGTGTTCGCTCGGTTCTGCATCTTCTCTTCCAAAATCAAGCATATTATGGATTGTTGCTCCTGGGCTTGAAATACCATCCTCTAGCCTGCACCTGGGATTTTTCACCCCTGGGCACCCATCAATCTTTTACATATGTGTGAAGGAAGCCTTCAGATGTATGCATGCTTTTAAAGCATTATTTACAGTATTGACTTGGTCCTCCCTACTATGTGCTTACATGATGTATTCATTCTTTTTCTCCACAATTTCACCTTTTGTGCAGCAGTGTACGTACTTGCATGAACTATTCGTTTTTTGTTTTCTACTGTAGGTATTTCAGGGGTGGTTTCAGGTATCTTGGATATGAACTTTGATTCCAATGTGGTTGATTGATTGATGTAAATAGTGGTCTTAATTATGTTCTTGTTTTATGAAGCACATGGGTTGATTGTGTTAAGTTTTATTTTTCTTGGTCCTGATAACTACCATTCCATAAAACAAATAATGAAACAACATTGACATTCCTGCGGCTGAGAGAGATTTTTGTTTAATGACCCACTATAGACTGGAAAGTCCAGGGTACCTTGCTTTGTTGATGATATGATTTTCTGCTTGTTATTTGCACCTTTCTGCCATTCCCTTGATTTTAGTTGTGATCACCTCTATTGTTTGCACCGTTGCACATATTTGGGAGCATGTTCACATTGCACTGAGGATTTATTTCTTTGGATTGATGTGCTGCATCTATGTACAATTGATTTAAATAATTATTTGATATACGTTTCCTCTTTTGGTCATATCCCTTATCTCTTTTTTCTCTTTACCATTTTGATCTTGTTGACATTGTACAATACATTGATTATTATAATACGCATTATGAAATTTCAGTCTAAATGATACCTGATGGGACATTGTCATATTTACATATTTCATACCCAGGTCCTGTTCAGGTTTATGGGCTGCTCCTGTGGTTCAGAAAATGTAGGTATGACCAGAAGGCCCCTTGTTTAAAGGATGAATGGAGCAGTCCCCATAAGGTAATGGAGCAGAAAGGGGAGCTCACCTATCTGGCGGACTTCAAGACCTAAGTTTCAGCCTCTTCACCCCAAGATACAGACCATCATGGCTTGAGATTCTCCCAAGACCCAGGGGAGAGCATTTATGGGCCTCATTGAGTACTACAGGAGATTCATAAAGGGGTATGACACCATTGTTGTCCTCTTAATGCAGCTCAATTTCAAGGAGTGGCCCAATAAGGTGAATGTGAACAGAAGTGTACCAGAAAGCTTGTCACACACTGAAAGAAGCTATGTGCACCACACCAGTGTTCATGGCCTCTGGGTTCTCTAAAGAGTTCTTACTACAGGCAAATATTTCAGAGCATGGCATTGGGGCAGTCTTATCACAACTAAGAGATGAAGGCTTGGACCAACCTGTAGCCTTCATCAGCAGGAGGCTATTTCTAAGGTAACATAGGTGGAGTACAATTGAGAGGGACACTAAGAGGTTTAGATCGTATATGTGTGGGACTCACTTCCTGGTTTAGACAGGCCACAGACCCCTCATATGGTACATGTAAATGCACAGTGAGAAGTCAAAACTGTTGAGGAGGCTCTACAAGATATGAACTTTATGATGGAACATCGCCATGGGACTGGTAGTGCCAATGCTAATGGTCTTTTCAGGTTTTTCTGCCTTGACGATGAGAGCTCCCATGAGTATGTGTAGTTGTCCATGCCTTCTACTGGATGGATCACATGTTGGAAATGAAAATCTTTTGTGTGGTATTTCCCAAGATGTTTGCTTTCTTTCACTAAACATGATTTTGTTAGACATAGGACTCTGTGCATATTATCCCTGCTAACCAGGGCAAGCTCTTGTGCTCTCTCTTATAAACACGTATTAGGTCAGGTACCCTGTAACTACCTCTAGTAGTGTTTGTTATACTATTCACATATATGTCCATAGTATATGGTACTATACGCACCATGGGGCTGTAAATTACTTACTACCAGCAAGCTGAAGTACTCATTGTGGCACCCAAATGTGCCACTGCAACCTCGGTGTGCAGTTTGAAGTACAAATTTCACCTTTCAAAATAACCATTTTAACAGGCCTATACCTTCATTTTTATTCGGCCTGGGCAGAGTTCTTGGAGTTCCGCTATGCTGAACACCGTGAAGTGACCAACAAACTCTGCCATGGTACTCAGAGTTCCACAAGTGGCAGAGTGGGTTTGATCATGCCATTCGCTTTGATTTTCAGTGCCGGTAATTGTCCCGTGCTTTAAAATCAGTGTGAGTACCACCATGTGCAGAGCAAGAGTGCAGTGCTTCTTTTTTTACCACTTGAGTAGATTTTCTATCCGAGCAGCAGCTTTCTCAATGCAAATGGAAGGTTTCACAACTCAAGCGGTATCGACCATCTGCGACCGCCCACACTGATAAATCTGACCTCCCATGTTGAGCAATCTCGCCGGGAGGTGGCTTTTCCTTGCTCGCTCTTGCAAACTTGACATTGGTGAGCGTGAGCTCCACGTAGCATGGAGTGAGGAAAACCCCGCAAACGGTGTGGATCACCGCTCAGGCCTAATTTTTTTATACCTAATAAGGGCATGGTGGATGGTATACTATTTGCAAGTAGGGCATATATATTTAATGTATTGGATGTCCTTGCAGTGCAAAAACCTTCAAAGTCGGTCTTCACTGCGGCAAGGCTGGCTCTCCCATATGGAAGCACTGGCTTACATTATAACAACTTACAATGCTTAATTTCAGTTTGACACACTAAAGTATACAAAAAAAGTGATTGATGAATGCTTGAATTAGTATCAGGCCCCAGCAATTACTCGGGGCCTCATCCCACTCCACTAGTATTTTGCACACCATAGCATATAAGTTTGGATCCAGCCATATGCAAATCAGTCTTGACCCTGCTCCAGTGAAAACTGTCCAGCTCAAACTTCCAGGCCAGGTCATCCCTGAAACAGAACACAAGCAGCCTAAGGCCACTTTTACCCTAGCTCATCAGCTAGGTATAGCTTAGTTTCAGTGGCACAGTGTGGATGGCACCCACATCTGGGCATATCCGACCTACTTAGGGTTGCCTAAAGTATACAAAAAAGGGATGGATGGAATGCTTGAATTAATTACACAGGGCTGCATCACAAACCTTCTACTTTGCGCACAATGCAACTTCAGTTTGAACCCAACCGTATGCAAGTCAGTCATCACTGGAAGCAAGCTATATGTGGCTCATCAGCCAGGTATGATTAGGGGTGAATGGTGGTCTACCACCACTAATAATGTCACTTTCTATGTCGGTAGATGTAAAAGGTTTAGTAATTTATGCCCGATCTCACCCACTGCTGGCTATGGCACAGAGCATACAGGCTAAATTTAGGAAAATGTGAAAAGCATTTAGAAGTACCAAAACAGTTAAAAAGTTGAAAACAGTGCACAACAAAAATCCTACTGAAATGTATAAAAATAGAGAATAATGTAATGAACAAATTGACACCAAAACAACAAACACTCAAAAAAGGAAACCAGAGATATGCATTTTCAAAGTTTGATATAAAAGGTGCAAAGAGCTAATTGAGAGTAACTGTGCTAGACTGGGAAAAGGTAAAGTTTAAAGCTGACCGCTATTGAGCGCAGATTGGATACAAAGGCCAGGTTGGTCCCAGTCAAAGAGTTACTTTTGGACTTTTGTATTTTTTTATGTAAAGTAAGATAATATTACAATTCCTAACTCTAATGTCACTTTAACCTTTGTTTTTTTCTCTGATTGTTTATGGTTTTGTTAACAGAAGGTAAGATGCCCATCCTTGTGCACAGCGTGTGGGTTGGCTACAAGGCATGGCCGATTGCTGGGCCCTACACCCTCCACCCAATGGGGCCCTCATCCCCCTCTGTCATGCCTAGTCTTCTAATACCTGAGTCGTAAGATGGCAACCACAACTTTTCCTTCAGCCTGCTGCCAGCTAATCACAATGCATGCTTGAGCTTGTGGATTGCAGAGAAACCAATTTAGAGCCTTAATTTCTCAAGAACTACTGAATGGATTCACAACAAATTACAAAAAGCACACTTTTATGATCTAGATTTCTGCCAAATTTGATGTGATTCTATTCATCTGTTTTTGCTTTATTGTTGTTCAGTTTTTGCTCTTTTGCTCTTTTTCTCAGCTAGTCTTTGACAGATCACCCCGAAATGTACCATGAAGAGGCTGAGGTGACATTGACTATTTTTGGAAAATTTTGTGAAGATTTGTCATAGAACATGTCATGAGTGATGTCATATGTGAGGTCAAATTTAGTGTATGGCTGGGGCGCACGTTATAGTTACTGCTGCTAACTTAACTATATCTGGTGAATTTTAATTTTTTTTTAGTTCAAAATGTAAATGTTAACACTGACAAATTCACCAAACTATAACATTACTTTAACCTTTGTTTTCTTACTCTGTGCATGGTGTTGAGCTTGCTTTTGAATCCGTTCGTAATCTTTTCAATACTCTGCCCTCCTAATTAATCTACCCCTCATTTTCAGTTATTGTATTAGTGTGTGTTTTTGTGTCTTTTTATTTTACAGTTTTTCATACTTTCAAATTTTTACCTTTACCTCCTTATTTCGTCCTTCTTTCTTTCAATTTGCTGTTTCTTTTCTTTACACTACCCAGCACCATAACAGAGTAGGGTGATCAGAGGGGCAGTGGTGCCAGGCCTCTCGAACAGCCAGCAGCAGCCGCCTACCTCGCAGATGACGGTGCCGCCAAGGGGTGCAGCCTAGCAATCTTTTGTGAGGTGGTAGTGGCAGCGCTGGTTTCATGCAGCGCCACCACCCCCCCATGCTGGCATCAGGTGGCAGGTCAGGCAGTGGGTACACCCTGCAGGAGCACCAGCTGCATTGGGGAAAGTGTGCAGTGAGTGTGGCACACCAGCCAAGTCCAGGGCACCACCAGCAGCTGACGCACTGCTGGGGGGATATCCTAGACCAGGAGCAAGACCTGCTCGAGCTGCTAGGTGTCAAGATTGTGGAACTTGGTGAGGATTTATTATTTGTTACATTTGTGTTCTGAACAGCATGCTGCTCACACTCAGAGGTAAGTTACATTTAGTTTACATTAGGAATATTGTTATGTGATCCAGTTTAAGCTAGAAAGGTGCTTGGCACTACCTAGTCGTACTCGTCGGTGCTCGCTTTGGATGATTATGTAAGAAGCCATTGCAGACTACTCTGTCCTCCTGTCACCATAGTGAATTAGTGATATCGTGAGTTAGGGTTCTTTGTGACTTTATTTATCTAGCTTGTACAGTCACAAGCAAGTTCACAATGATGTGTAGTACTAGTATGCATCTATGGATTGCAAAAAAAAGGAGACTGAGTAGGTCCATCAAGGGGATTGAGAAACAAGAAAAAAATTAAGATCGTTCATTGCAATTCATTAGTTCTAAATGTAGTTTTTGTTAAGTAAATTTGGAATTGGGATTTTAGGATTAGTACGGGTAACTCATAGTCAATATCTGATTTAAATAAGTACAATGTTACTGAGTTTACCTGTCACAATAATTTTGTGGAGATTAACTGTACCGCTAACTATTTTTTTTATCTTCTTTATTTCTGACACTAGCATCCAAGAGCAAAAAGAGGGGCAGCACAGAGGCAGGTCCGGGAAAGCTGGGGAGGAGGCGCCAACCACCAGCGCCACTTCTGAGGGCTCGAGTCAGCCCAGTAAATCCTATTATTTATTATTATTATTTTCCTAACTTTTACCTCTGCCCACCATCATATACTACATTTAATTTTGCATTGTTTATTTTGTTTTATACTGTCTCTTTTTTTTCAACTTTCCTATCCAATTTTTGTTTAACTCCTGCCATCCCTGCACTATGTTTTTTTTCCTGATTACCTTTTTCTATTTTTTTTGGTAGCTGAATTTTTGGGGTTTGTACTAGTCTGTAGTTTTCCTCTGCTTTGTTGGTTATCATTCCCTCTCCCCTATATATCTTGTTGTACTGTAAGACTAAGAACAGATTTTTGGTACTCTACTGTGAAGATTGCAGGCCCAAGCAAGATAGCATTATAATTGATATTCACCATTTATGTTTGTTGAGAAGGCTTTGTTTTTCTTGCTCATACTCTAACAGTTAAGAAGAGAGTGGCCAAGTTTAGGGACCATCCCCCAACCCCAATGCTGTGCTGTGTAATTCATTTATACAGTATACCAGTAGTTCCCATGACACTGCAGCATGCAGCATGGCTAGAAAGTTTGAGGTCCCATCGCATTTGCCAACCAACAACATATGTCTTTCATTGACCATTATTATTCCACCCCTTCACTGTACTTCAATGGCTCAGAGTCATCATCATCATAGACTATAGCTATGTACCTCCATTATGAAATGTTTTTGGTTGGCTTGACTACCTAGCTTTTCTAACAGTGTGAACTAACAAATAGCTCACAGCGATATTTTTGTGACAAGATCCTACAGTGCTATTTTTTTTTGGACACAGGTGCGACAAAAAGTTCAGTTTCTCGAAACATGGTCCCTGTGACAGCTCTGTCTGGCCATAATAATGTTTTGGGAGGGTTTTCTGGAATACCGGTTGTAAGCCCCATTTCAAGATCCCTTGTGTTGACCATTGGTCCTTTCACTGTGGATTCGCCATTCTTGCTGACATCTAATTGTGGCAAAAATGTTATGGGCTTAGATTAATTGAAGAAATTGCATGCTACAATCTATTGTTCTCCGGCAGGTGTCTATATGATAATGGGTCCGGATGTACTACACGCTAAACAGTGTTTGTCTAAGGATACGCCTCTTCCTACTGAATTTGCAGATGTGCCACCCACTCTTTGGGCGACAGGAAACACAGACGTGGGACTGCTGCAGATACCACCAGTTTCGATACAGGTTAAAGACTGTGCTACTTTGCCTCGTATCCCTCAGTATAAAATACTGCAGGCAGGAGAGCAAGCCTTATTACAAATTATACAGGATTTGATTAAGAAAGGAGTGGTTGAGGAGACAACTGCTAATATTTGTAATCGCCCCATTCTTCCAATTCTTAAAATGATGGTCTCAAGTTCTCTTCATGAGAATGAAGATGTCTATCGTTTTGTGATTGATCTGCGCGAAGTAAATAAAATAGTGGTTTCCCTGTTTCCAGTAGTCCCTAACATCACTACTCTTTTGACAATGATTCCTTCTACTGCTAAATTTTTCTCTGCAATTGAGTGAAAAATGCTTTCTTTAGTATTCCTATTCATCCGGATAGCAGGTACTTGTTTGGGGGTTTACACTAGCTGGCAGAAGCTTTAGGTTCTGTCGAGCTCCACAGGGCTATACAGAGAGTCCAAGCATTTATAGCCAGGCAATAAAAGGTCAGTTGGATTCCTTGTCGCTCACATCTGGTAATGTATTAGTGCAGTATGTTGATGACCTCCTTAGCATTTCCGATACTGAACAAGGTTGTAAAGACAGTACAGTGAAGTTATTGCTACATTTAGCTCAACATGGACATAAGGATTCTCTTTCTAAATTTCAGTATTGTCGATAGGAGGTCACCTACTTAGGTTACCTACTGTCAAAGGAGGGTAGGAGATTGACCCCTAGAGCGCATTAGCACTATTGTTAAAAGGCCCATTCCACAGACTCAGAGAGATGTGTGCACTTTCATAGGTATCACTTCTTACAGTAAGCAGTGGATACGTAACTAATCCCTACTAATCAAACCCTTACTTGCACTAACCACTAATGAAATGCATGAGCCCCTGCCTTGGACGCCTGAATGTCAGCTGTCTTTTGAGCAATTTAAAACTGCGCTTTGTTCAGCTCCAGTACTCCACACCCCTAATTACAGCAAACCGTTTGTGTTGTATGCCCATGAGATGGCTGGTTGCACACTTTCTGTTTTAACACAAAAATTTGAAGATAAGCAACAACCGTGTGCTTATTTCTCTGCTGTACTTGACCCTGTCACACAAGCCCTCCCGAGCTGTCTAAGAGCAGTCACAGCTGTGGCTGTCTCAATTAGACAATCGGATGGACTCGTACTTGATACTGACCTCACAGTAATGGTACCCCATGCTGTGTATACACTTTTGAACAAGACAAAGACACAGCACTTCACCAGTGCACGTCTGACTGGCTATGAATTAACATTGTTTGCCAAACATATAATGATTAGAAATGTGCCACTCTGAATGCAGCCATGTTACTGCCCCTCCCTTCTGAGAGTGATGAGATTGATAAACCTGATGGATAAAGAGAGGAAAGGACGGGTAGACTTGAGTGACGTTCCCTTATCTGACCCACAAGGGGAACTATATGTCTATAATTCTTGTTTTAAATTACCAGAAGGCACTACAACTGCTGAATATACTATCACTACCCTGTGTACAGTAGTTGAGACATCACAAGTTCCTCATCAATCAGCCTAAGCTGCTGAGCTTGTTGCCTTAATACGAACTTGCGAATTGAGTGAGGGATTGGTTGTCAATCTTTATACCGACAGCCAATACGCCCTTGGAGTCGCACATAACTTTGGGCCACTCTGGGCTGAGAGAGGGTTTCTTACTGCGCATGGCACCAAAATTCGGCGTGGACACCTCATATTGAGTTTTTTGTCGGCTTTGACACTCCCTAAGAAATTGGCTATAGTAAAGTGTAGTGCCCACCGGAAAGTCACTGATGATGTAGGTAGAGGAAATGCTTTTGCCGATCAGACAGCTAAGGAAACAGCCTAGACTAAAATGAAAAGAATGTTCGTAGCAGGGCCCACTAGGTGGGTGCCTGAAGTTACCATGTTTGAGAACAGACTTGAGAATGTGAAAGAAATACAAAGCGAGGCCACAAAAGAGGAATTAGCAATGTGGCAAGAAAGTACAGCACAATTGAACGGGTGTTGGATTGATAAGTCAGGGAAGCAGAGATGGATGTTGCCAGATGCATATGTTCTTCCTGTAGTTACAATGGCCCATGGCCCAGCCCATATCAGTGCTAAGGGAATTTGCAAGTTGTTAGACCCTGTATGGCAAAATGATAATACCCCGAAAACAGCTACACATTTAGTGAAGTATTGCATGGTGTGCATGATGCACAATCCTGGGAAGGGCCCCCCTACACCACCCGGTAATTTTGCACCAACTACTTTTCTTTTTGAGGTCCTCCAGATGGACTACGTTGATTTAGACAGGTGCAATTATTTGAACTATGTTTTGGTGGTTGTATGTGCGTTCAGTAAATGGGTCGAAGCTTATCCCACTAAAGGCAATACAGCAGTTACAACTGAAAAGGTGCTCCTAAAGGAGTTCTTTCCTTGTTTTGGCTTGCCCCGTTTGATTTGGAGTGGTAACGGAAGTCACTTTAATGCATAGGTAATTCAGTTAATTTATGATGGCTTGCACATAGAACAGAAGTTTTATGTCGCTAATCACCCGCAGTCAGCAGGTTTGGTTGGGAAATACAATGGTACTCTCAAACTGAAATTAGCAAAGATTCAGGAGACAACAGGGTTACAGGGGCCAGATGCATTACAGTTAACTCTTTTGTCGACAAGAACAGCAGCACATTCTAGGACAGGATTGTCACCATACAAGGTCGTGTTTGGACGCTCTGCAAATGTCTGGGACGTCCCGAGACCCCGGCGGTTTTCGGATATTAAATACCCGCTACTGATTGACTGTCTTGCTCAGTTAACTGAGAATTTGCCTTCTATTCACCAACAGGTCCCGGAAACCCTGACAGCTACACCAGAGGGCACCGGACATGACATTCAGCCTGGAGACTTTGTTCTTGTAAAAGAGATTCCGCGGAATAAGAATTTGAAGCTGCACTGGAAGGGACCTGAGCAGGTCCTCCTCGCTACACCACATCTGTCAAGGTCGCTGGCTGAAAGAACTGGGTGCATGCCACCCATTGTAAAAGGGTGCCTCTGCCCTATGACCAATGGGCAAAAGACGGAGTAGGGGATTCCGAGTGTGAAACAGTGCCTTGATTTATCCCTTTCAGCGACGCCAGGCTAGCCTGGACCAAAAAGGATGAGGAAAATGATGAAGTGCTGAATACAGCAGTGCCCCCGGAAATACGGGCCATCCAGGAGCCCCTTATGGTTATCCCAATGTGCCTGGAGTCACGAGGTACAATTTGCGCCCTCAGCTGAGAAACAGTGCTCCAAAGGAGAAGTCAGATTTGCTAGAAATGGACTGTGTAAGTTAGGGTGTACTTTGTTATAGTACCAATGGAGTTCGTTTAGGGTGATGTGAGACTTGTGCACTGGGCAGGAAATATCGTAAGTATTCTCTTGGAGGTACATAATCCTGGTCAATGTGGGAAACTGAGCTTAAGACAGAGCAAGCTCCACTGCTCAAGAGCGCCAATGTTTTGATGGACAATAGGAGCCTGTACCAGTGAGGCTCTGACGGATACTGGGAAATTGTATATACCTTTTGCTGGCATTTTCTCCTTTGTTTCATCATTTGCTATGCATACCTTAGGCAGATTGGTTGCTGATGAAGAGCAGCCAGTGCTTTGCCCTGTTCATATACATATATATTGGTCAACAAAGAAAAAAATATTATGTACTATCTTTGTGATTTTACTGCTATTGATTCAAGGTGGGTTGTCCTGGGTCCTTGAACGAGATCTGAATGCACCGTCAAATGTTGAGATCAAGGTTTTTTTTCAAGTCCGCACAAAAAGGGCAGTCTCAACTAATGTATTTCTAGACACACATAAGAGATTTTTTGGGGCAGGTAGAGCTTGCTATCACACCGAATCTGTTGCAAGTTTATGTACTGCATACCCATTGTCGCGTGTAATTACAAGTATACTCACCCAGCCTACTTCATAGAGGTGAGGGGGGAATTTGGTATGGGGTATCCTGGCCCTTGTCTGTATTACAGAAAGCCACGAGGAAAGGGATACCCGGGGTGTGATAATACCACGTATTGTGATAACCTGTATATGAACTTTACCTTAGTGGGCTGGCATTATCAAGATTTAACGGTTACTTGAAAAGCTGGATATTACCCTGCATGTTGCCTAATAATTAATAGCACTGACGCATTTTTGTATGTTAATTGTTCTGGGGTAATACTGTTCAAGAATACAATGGCTCTAGTGAAAAAAAAGGATCCGAGAAGCTCCGGAATGAACACCAGATATGCCCCCGTAGATTATCAAGGCCCACTTTATGCACACCAAGGATTTTATTTTTTTGTCCAATGGTGCATACTCAAATGTTCATAATGGTACACATGATGTTGCTTTAGGAATGGTGCTCCCCTGGCTGTACCCTGTAAGTACAGTAAACCTAGTAAGAGGTGGGAAAAAGAACATTGACTGCAGAGTTTTGCGACAGAGTGACAGATTTGGGAGTCAATAGATATAGCAATGGTATCACCTTTGGGTACACTCTCTCTTCCATTATTACTATTGGTGGTACTGAATTGGCTAGGCGTGAAAGAGCCAGAGAATATTTTGGGTCTAAACTGCAGATATTGTCAAACTCTACAGTAGCAGCTTTGCCCGACATCACAACTCAATTGGAAAATGTGCAAATAGTTTCTCAGCAAACTAGATATGCTGTTGATTTCATCTTAGCTAAGAGCGGTGGAGTGCTCGCGGTAGTAGGAGACCAGTGTGTAGTCGGGATGAATAATATGGAAAAGAATATTATCCAACCCATTTTGAACATCCTAAAAAATGTTAAAGGAATGGAGAGTGGGAACTGGAGTTTGTCACTTTTTGGTGGGTGGGGCTGGATTCTTTAAAAGGTGATTTATTTAATTGTGATTCTGATTTCTTGTTGTGTCCTGGTCCAGTGTCTCCCCTCATGTTGCTCTTATTGCACCAACTTTCTTGCCCCTAAGAGAATATCGATTCATGATACTAATGCAACATTTTTAATTCTGAAGGAAGTCGACGACCTCATGCACATGATGAGGGTATTTTTGAGACTTCTTCCCTCCTTACTACTTCCCTTCCTGAAGCTGAAGATATGGAGTGCTACTAAGATAGTTTATTCATGGATTATTGAATTACATGTCCTTTTATCATAACACAAAATTACTTATCTCATGCTAAAAGGAGGGTCTCTTGGAAAAAAAATTATACTTTCGCATTGTTGTACGTAAGTTAGCATTCGCTGTGCCATCATGTGTACAGGCACCATTTTTTATCATGATCGAAACCAATCCTTTGCCACTTTCAGGAAATGGCCTTCTCTAAGTTATGTTTCTCTGGAGTTGAGTTTTGCTACACTAATGAATGCACTGTTTTTATTTGTGCATACCTTTCCTTTAGATGTAAGCCTTCTCCCACTTGTCTGGTGGTGGGCACAGGCAGAGTGACCTCAAATAAGTAGATAATGTGTGCCCAGCCTCAGAATCAAAACTTACTCCTTTGTAATTTGCTGTCCAACTGCATCTCTCTGAAAAATTCCATGGTGGGTGTGCTTACATTTGTTTTGAAATGTACATAATCTATTGTTATGCTTGCTGAAGTCAGGCCCTCTGCAGCAGCACTCCTAGCAACCTGGCAGGCAGGGCTCCTCTCTGAGTGTACTTTGAATAAAGTATTATTGGTTTTTATTCTCTATTGTCCGACTGACTCTTCATTTAGTATGGAAGGCTGAGAGGTGGTTATGAGTGACCCGGGTTACCCTAATCGGGCCACTTCCTTCACACTTGAGGTGATTTCAAAATATATTTCATGGTTTCCCATAACAGATTTATTTTATGCCTGTTCAGATTTTTCCTTTTAGACATTCGGCTAGTACAGTGATTTCATAAGCCAAAGCTTTGGTACATGATGAATCGATGATCAGTGACAACCCTCTATTCTATAGCAAAAGCTCTACCTACTCACCTAATCCCTCTACCTTACCCTGCAGTAGAGGAAGTCAGGTTTGGAATGAATTGTTTGGAAATAATTTGTGGTGGTAGGCAAGGCCAGTGAGTAAAGAGGGGCAAAATGCTTGATTTCTTTTCAAGTTTTCCATAACGGATACTCTGTGATGAACATGCCAAATACAATCTATATAGCCCGTTCCTTTCCCTGTAGTGCAGTGATTCATTTTCCCCAGCATCTACTTATGGCAGACAGGACATTAATATTCACATTTTATACATGACGTGTGTGATGTAGTATATTAGTTATTATTCATCTGTCTGATTGGAGTCATGGTACAAAGTGAAAGAGCAGGGCCATTATAATAATAATGAATGGGATGAGAAGTCCTGACGGTTGTAAAACAGAAAATGCATTGTAGAGTCGAGGTGAAGGGAAGAATGAAGGTAAGCTTCATGAGGAGTGTTCCAAGCAAACTCCAAGACAGAACAAAAAACAAGTGGACTTGGAGTTTTACTTTCCCAACCAGTGCAACACATACACTCAGTAGCCTTTCCCAAATCAACACACCTCTCTCCATTCCACATAGTTGAGTACAAGGCTTCTTCCTTCTAGCTGTTGATGAAATGGCCCCGCCCTGAGTTCTTCCATCCTCCTACTGACTCTGATACCTCCTTTCCCGTCCCGACCTGAGCAAGATAGATGTGTAGTGCAATGCTGTTGAAGATCAAGTAGACAAACAGAATTGCAGTATTTTGTATAGGTTTTTGTTTGTTAACTACAGTGACTGGTCTTGACTCTGAAGAACCAGAAAAAAAGGAGTGGACTCAGCAAGTAAATCTGGAAATGTTTAAAAGGGTCAATCACCTACAGGAAAGATGATCTCCCAGTATACAGGCCTGAAACATTCTAAATCATCTCATTCAAGTTTAGAAAATTAGAGTTGAATATACTCCCTCACTGTCTGCCATCACATGAATCATCAATCCTCACTCACAATCGGTCCATAGTATTTCACTCGTTGGTGCAATAATGACCTGTTCCAATCCAAGCACGATAGTAGGTACACAATTTGATGCAAACAGCAGATTGGAATTTGGCAGTCTTGTAAATCAAATTATCATCTGGGGTGAGGAAAAAAAGAAGGATTATAGGAGTGAAACACATTTTTTATTTAATCCAATGCCATCCCAGGCCTAAATGGTGCTTTAAAACAACATATACCACAGAAACAGTGGTTTCTTGCACCCATGACTAACACTGGCCTTGGCCTATTAGCTGGATGCCCCCTTGGCAGACTAGGCTACATATTAAAATGGAGAAAATATACTAAACTGTGCAACATTGTTCCGTTTGCAAAAGAAAACAAATGAAATGCTATACAAAGTCTTTGAATCTAATTGTATATATGCAGCAGACAAGGAGAGTAATTCTTCCAGGTCCAAATCCAAATGAAAAGTGACCAGGAGATAGACAGTGGCACTGGAAGGAGTCTGCTGGAAAGGAACAGGAAGTTGGAGTCTCTGGGGCACTTCCTTTTTTAACAGGCTTCTCGCACATAAAAAACAACTCCAATGCTTCATTGGAGAATAACATCCACTCAAAGACATCTTTAGCTGCTTCTTGAGAACAAAAAACTACTCAAGTGGTGCATTTATGACCGTGATCGCAGAACATTGGCACTGTTGCAGATGGAAGCTGTGCGAAGTCTCACTCACACATGCAGCAGCCCAAGAATATAAGCAAATCTCAAGTGTGAATAGAAAAAAACCTCAGTTTCGCACATGGAAGGTGGAATTCAGGAAATCTACACTCCGCCGCAGTGTACACACTGTCCAGATTCCATAAACTAGCTGTACCATAACGCTTTTAACAAAATGCGCAGACTCTCGAGAGACGCTCACGTGAGTTGAACAATCAATCTCTTCTCAGAACCCTCTTGTGAGCTCATACATTTAGGATTCAGTTAAGAAGAGTGTTTTCCAGAAATTCGGAATAAAGTAACAGATTACAGACGTAAGTTATATTAGTAAAATTGATTATGATTTGTTCAATTGAATATTTAAAGCAATAATATTTTTACGATTTCACAAGAGGCTCATGGGAGTCGAATAAGCAATCCCCTGCGTGGATTCTGAGGGGGATGTACTTTCTGTTCGTCTCTCGCAATGTACCCACAAAAACGTGCATTTGGCATTATGTTAATGACAGTGGTTTCTTGTAATTCTGAACAAATTAATACATTGGAGATGTTAATAGCTTAGAAAAATTGATTATGAATTTGAACATAAAATATATAAAGCAGTAAGATTTTTATGATCCTGAGAGATGCTTGTTGGAGTTTTGCGTGAGGTATGGGAGAGGAACCACACCCTAATGAAGGATTGTGATTGGTTCATAAGGATGTATTTTTTTAGATGAAGATTCCACCCTTTGTGCTTAATTTGTGCTTAATTTCATCATTAGATTTTGGAGAAAGTAGACATATTTGGCTTGCTCTCTGATTCTGTTTCTGTTTGAGCAGAAAGATGTCTTCATCTGATTCACATGAACAGCAAGGTGTTCTGCACAACTTCAGCCACCACAGTCACCCAAAGAATCCTTGGTGTGGTATTTCATCGAAATGAGGGCAGGGGACCAAGAAGGGGCTGTGTCTTTACAGGTTCTAACTGCACAGATGGACAATAATTTGGCTTTTTTTAAATAAAGCACTGTTTTTCTGCTTATGCGAGCAGATAATTTTTTTCATCTGAAACAAGCATGGAAGCCCCTGGCAAACTTATCCAAGAGCACAAGTGCCACCCTAGGCAATCATTTTTCTCCATTATTTTTAAAGGAGATGCTGCACCTGTTTAGCACCTCAATTTTTATGTTTTTTCCTACCCTTTAAAATATCAAATACCTCAAAATATTAATGTTCAAAAACACAAAAAATTTATTATAGTTTTTTTAAACTGTGAACAAAAATAGCTCTTTTCAGAGCTACCCTATGGTTTGTTGCTTGTGCTATGTTTCCCTCTTTTCCCTTCTCGCGTGAGCCAGCAGACAATCTCTTGCATGCAGTCTGAGGGGAGAATGCTTCCTAGTTTGAATATTCAATCACTACTTTTTTTACGATCTCACAAGAGTCTTGCAGGATTTAAAAAAAATTTTAGAGGAAGAATTTACACTTTTCTTTGTTACAGTACCTATGCCTTATAGTACACATTAGCAGGATGTGGGGAGAAAGTAGACTCTCAAATGATACCATTTCACAGTATAATTACAGTACACAGTAGAGTCTAAGGTGACACTTGTATCTTACTGACACCTCTCCACTCACACCTTGCCCCAGCTTCAGTAATATGTGTAGTAGGGTGGAGAGGGTACACACCTCACATTTAAGACCTTACTATTCCATATTAAGCATAGCAAGTACTGACCTCTCCACTGACACCCCTCCTCAGGTATGCTAGCCATATATATTATGGTGGGGGAATTGATTTCACTGTCCAGTCACAGCTCTCCCCAGGATGAATGACATATACAGCAGTGATTAGGGAACATTCCCCTCTCCTCTAACACCTATCTCCAAGACAACATGGATGTGCAGTACGGTATTGGCAAGCAGTGGTCTCTCTGCCAACAGCCTTCTCTTGCATAGTAGGGTATGGGGTGGCACTGTCCTCCCTGCAAAATGTCTCTCTAGGATGATGGATCATCTGCTAAAAAATAAGCACAGACTGCTCTCTTTCGTAAAATCTCTTTCATGCATGACTGAGTCATAATAGGATGGGAGAGGGACTAGCCTCTCCACTGAGACCTCTGTCCCTGATGATACGTGTGAATAGTAGGCTGTGGGGAGGAAAGCAGGCTGGTTTGCTAAGACCTCTGTCTCAGATGACACAGCAGTGTTCTAGGGTATCTTTTGTAGGATGTAGAGAGGAACTGTCCTCTCCATGACACCTGTCTCTCATATCACTGGTATGTTTAGTAGGATGCAGGGAGGGACAGGTCTCTCTCTTGGATGTCAGCTGGATGACATAGGGTGTGGTAAATTACTGCCCACTATCCTTAGATCTCGCTCTTGGATGATGACCATGTATACAATGGTATGAGAATGGACTGGCCTCTCTGCTGAGACAAGTCTCCTGAATGACAGATCTACAACTAGGGCGTGGGGAGTAAATGAGATGTACGTTGAGAAGTGTTTGTTGTATGATAGGCATACAGTTCAGCATATAGAGAGACTGCTAAGTCAGCTTAGACATCTACCCAGAGTAGGTTGTGGGTATAGACTGCTCTCTCAGCTCATACCTCCCTTCATGATAATGAATGTTCATAGTAAAGAATAAATGTAGTATCCTCTCTGCTGTCAACTGTGTCTTGCACAACCGCTGTGCATATTTGATTGTAAAAACACACTTATCTATCTCTTAGGCATCTCCTTATGGGCACAATAATGTGTAGTAAGGTTTACATGGAGATAAACCTCTCTGCTGAAATGTCTCTCCAAGTAACAAGCATATATAATAACATGTGGATAAAATGCACTTGTGCCACATTACAGCAGTGCATAGTATACCGTGATGATGCAGTCACCTCCATGCCAAAATCTATCTCTTGCAAAAAAATCTATATGCTACAGTGTGAAGAAGCGCAAATATGTCTATAGTACTGTACACTTACATATACATGCAGCAGCGTAGTCAGAGGTCTTAAAGATGGAACTGCCACTATAAGTCACCATTGCAACATTGTAACAATATTGAAATTTTAAACGCTATTAGGGCCAGAAATCAGTCGTAACTTGAAACTTGTTATTAAAAAACTATTCAACAATACAAACAACAGTACATTAACAAACTAACATCAACAACTGTAAACAATCAAAATAAGAAATGTTACTAATTTATAAAACATTTTCAACACTCTCATCTGCAGGCACCAACATCTCCTCCCCTTTTGTTTTATTTGACAACTGGATTTTGATGTTCATGGATTTTCTTTTCCTTTCTTCCCCCCACCTTAGCCTTCCCAACAATATCTCCTTTTGTAGTCTTTTTATGGCAGGCTGGATGGCAAAATAGTTTATGCAAAATTGCAGTCTTATAAAATTTACAAAAATAAGTTCTACTGCGAATATAGAAACAAAAAGTGTATTACATCCATTGCAGGAATATAGAAGTATTGTTTATGCAGTCATTCTGAAAAGATAACTGAGACAAACTTAGCTCGTACACGAAACTTGATGGTTCTTAAGCTGCCTACATGTTCTTTTAACTGGCAGATACTACCTCACCCTGGGTACATACTGCTCAAACTGATAATAATCCTCCTTATGTGAATACAGCATTTTTTTGCCGTTTAAATTAGCAGATCATTTTATCATGAGAAACAAGTAGAGCTATACAGAACAGGTTTCTCGTAGGGTACAAATGTCACAGTAGGCAGTAAGAAAAACATCAGTTATTCAATATAACTTTTTCCTGACTTTCCACACATTCACTGTCCCCTCCATCTTTCGAAGTAAATCTTTTTGTTTTCCTCCTCGTTTTATTGTGTGACATGGTAAGTCTGTTTTTCAGAGCTTCTGTTTTCCATTTTCCTAAAAAAAATCAAAACATGTAAAGTTACATACTGATTAATAATTGATAACAGTGATACATCATTATATCCTTTGAAGTTTACTACATTTTTCACCTGCAATCACATATTTATGTGTACTGTACCACTAACTTCATATTCCTTTTTGTAAAAAATTTCACACCCTCAAACACTACATTTTTTAATCCATTAAATTATAGCATGACTTCAAATATGGTTCCATAACAGTTTGTAAACAAACACATTCCTCTCTACACATCTTTTCTAACAGTGAGCACAGTGTTTTACTCTAGAAATATCAATACCTCTACTCAAGCATCTCATAGGGGTAAAATATTTGTACTCTAATGTTCATTAACTCACTAGGCCTTGTCTTAACTGATTCTTTCTTTTGTAATTTCAGAAACACTGCCTCTTTTTCTTAAACAACATACAAACTCAGCATTTCATTTTTTAACACAACATACAAAATGGTGTGATATTTCTCTGCATTCTGATCTCTCAGACGCTATAACTCTCAGAAGCTATATTACCAAATATACACTTGTAGAAACAGCTTTTCACTCAGCCTTGACTATACCTTTACCAAATATGCTAACACAAAGTTCATAAACTATATTTTAATTATCAGAACTTAGAGCAGTTTCTTATATTCAACTGAAGACACCAGTCTGTCTCACTTCCAAATTCAGTCACTTCTATTGAGCACATCTCAAACAGGCTTCATTCTCCTCCAAGAAAATTGTGAACTATTTCTGGTTGTGTGCCCAGTCACTTTACAGTATTTCTTTAACCATGTGTGAAGACATGACATCTGGGGGAAGATGTGGACTGCTGTGAGGTAAGAGGACTGTAGAGAATGTTGGGGGATTGAAGTTGTGGATATGGAGAGTGTTGAGCTTAGCTGGGGTGCTGTGTACCAGAATAAAGATTTAAGACGACACATGGACGTTTTGTGATCTTTACATCATGAAATAAAAATGGTAACTATTTTGTTGAACCTTGGCCCTTTTGTTCTACTTCTCCCCGTTCACGATGTTGCAGAAGTCTCATGGGATTGCAACAAAATTGTAGGGAAATAGTAATTTGTAGGATGGAGTGTCATCTCCAATGCCATCTCTTTATCCGATGAGAGGTGTGCATAGTAGGGTATATGGATGGAATGGCTTCTGCACACAGACCTCTTTCTTAGATTACAGGTGTGTATATTAGTGTGTGTTGAAGGACTGTCCTCTCCACTGAAAACTATCTCTCAGATGATAAGTGTGCATAGTAGGATGTGTGGATAAAGCCTGGCCCTTCCACTAAGACCTCTGTCTCAGATGACAGGTATGCCCAGTAGGGAGTTGGGGAGAGAGACTGACGCCTCCTTTGAGATGTCTTTCTCGGATGACAGGTGTATGTAGTAGGATGTATTGGAAGTGACTACCCTCTCTGCTGAGACCTTCATCTCAGATGATGGGTGTGCATAGTAGGGTGTGTGTAGTAAGACTGATCTCCCTGCTGATACATCTCTTTCTGATGGTACGTGTGCGTAGTACTGATTTGAGAGGGACTACCTTTTCCTCTCAGACCTCTCTTTCAGATGGCGGTTTTGAGTAACATGGTGTGTACATGGAGTGGCCTCTCCTTTTAAACCTCATTCTCAGATGACAAGTGTGCCTAGTATGGTGTGTTGAGAGAGACGGGCCTCTTTACAGAGACCTCTTTCTCTAGTGATAGGTGTGGGTAGTAGAGTGTTGGCAGGGACTGGGCTCTCCTTTCAGACCTCTCTCTCAGATGAACGGTGAGTGTAGTAGGGCGTGTGGAAGGACTGGCATCTCTGCTGAGACCTCTCCTCGTAATGATTGGTGTGCATAGCAGGGTGTGGGGAGGGACTGAGCTGTCCTCTGCGACCTCAATCTCAGATGATGGCTGTGCATAGTAAGGTGTTTGGATGAGGCTTAACTATCCTTACAACCCTTCACAAACCAATGAGAATTTAATAGAAAGATGAATATGACTAACACACAGTACTGGAAATGGTATTGTGATTTATTTTGCATATGTTTAGGGACATTCCAGTAGGGCAAGATAATATTTTCCCTGTGATCTGTTCTTTTATATCTCATTTATATCCTCTGGTTCTCTTCCTTCTAGTTCATTGGGGTATACCATCTGGGATAAACAGATATAAAAGGGCTTTACCAATCAGGTTCTTTAACTATCTAGGGGTTTCTTCACACAGTAAGGTGACTGCCTTAAAGTTAAAGGCAGTGAAGCGAACCATTTAAGATCGGCCTTCCACCATTATTCAAAAGTGGAAACTTCCGGCAACGCCACTCACACTGTTGTTTTTTGCTGACACTGCTGTTGGGGGGACTCCAAGCCCCAGAACTGTTTGTGCTCCCAGGAGGAAGGAGCCTGTATCCTGCCAGCACTTTAAAAAGCACCAACAACACCGCAGTGCAGGACGCTGTTGTTTTTTGCTGACACTGCTGTTGGGGGACTCCAAGCCCCAGGACTCTTTGTGCTCCCAGGAGGGAGGAGTCTGTATCTTATCAGCGCCTTAATAAGCGCCAACAACACTGCAGCGTGGGACGCTGTTGTTTTTTTGCGAACACTGCTGTTGGGGGACTTCAAGCTCCAGAACTCTTTGTGCTCCCAGGAGGGAGGAGCCTGTATCCTGCCAGCACTTTAAAAAGCGCCAACACAGCAGCGCAGGATGCTGTTTTTTTGTTGCTGACACGGTTGTTGAGGGACTCCAAGCCCCAGACGTCTTTGTGCTCACAGGAGGGAGGAGCCTGCATCCTGCCTGCGCTTTAAAAAGCGCCAACAACACTGCAGCCCGGGACGCTGTTGTTTTTTTGCTGACACTGCTGTTGGGGGACTCCAAGCTCCAGAACTCCTTGTGCTCCCAGGAGGGAGGAGCCTGTATCCTGCCAGTGCTTTAAAATGCGCCAATGACACCGCAGCGTGGGACGCTGTTGTTTTTTTGCTGACACTTCTGTTGAGGGACTCTAAGCCCCAGAACTCTTTGTGCTCCCAGGAGGGAGGAGCCTGTATCCTGCCAGCACTTTAAAAAGTACCAACGACACCGCAGAGTGGGACGTGTGCGGGCTGTACCCGGGCAAACCACAGGCCAAGGGTGGGCCCGTCCCTTGCCCATCAGCGACAGGAAGAGGCAGGGCAGGGCCACCCCCCTTAGATTTGGTCCACGACATAATGAGCTGAAGTGACTTGTGTATTCCCCTCTCTGCAACTAAGGTTCGTCCTGTTGATTTCTCTCATCTGACCCTCCTGATTTGTGTACATAGCCCCTGGGACAATTGACTATTGACCTTGATATTTGAGAGTTGACATTGGGGGACTTGTGGTGGGTCTGTAGTGGTTTACCTCTGCAGCTTAATTGCTGTTAGTCTTAACAAATCGGATTTGCTACTATTTCTGGTCATGGGAAAAATAAAACATCTGGGCGGGGCTGCTAACTCAAAGAGTAGTGCCCACCCTCCCTCTTCCGTTTTGAACTATATTACAGGTGCAATGGGGATATTGGAGGAACAAATTATGAGCGTGGAGGAGTCTCTAACTAATTGCACCAATAACATCTCGGGTCTAATTCCTACTGAAACAGGTGCAACAGTCATTCCTACGTCTGCTTCTAGCCCTAGTCCTGATAGTGCTGATAGTTTACGGTTAATGGGGCAGGAGGAAGATAAGAAACTAGAGAAGTGTCCTGAAAAATCCCCTAGCATACCCCTTCCTGATACTCAATTTGCCAGCCAACCCCCAAGTAAACGCTTTAAAACCCCGTCTACCGTATTGTCCCAAGCCCCTTCAGCGTCAGTATCTGTATCTAGTGGAGTAGGTGGAGTAAGTGGGGGTGGACAGCGTACCAAGAATACTCAAAAGCAACCATTGACCAAACAACGTAAGAAAACAGGGGCAGAACAGCTGCAAGCTGATTATGTAGCCCTGCCTGCCCTAGTACATTCCTTGTCTGAGTCAGTTAGGGTTGCATTTAGTTCACTGACGGAACAACTAAAAGGTGTGCATTGGTGTGCATAGCAGGGTGTGGGGAGGGACTGAGCTGTCCTCTGCGACCTCAATCTCAGATGATGGCTGTGCATAGTAAGGTGTTTGGATGAGGCTTAACTATCCTTACAACCCTTCACAAACCAATGAGAATTTAATAGAAAGATGAATATGACTAACACACAGTACTGGAAATGGTATTGTGATTTATTTTGCATATGTTTAGGGACACTCCAGTAGGGCAAGATAATATTTTCCCTGTGATCTGTTCTTTTATATCTCATTTATATCCTCTGGTTCTCTTCCTTCTAGTTCATTGGGGTATACCATCTGGGATAAACAGATATAAAAGGGCTTTACCAATCAGGTTCTTTAACTATCTAGGGGTTTCTTCACACAGTAAGGTGACTGCCTTAAAGTTAAAGGCAGTGAAGCGAACCATTTAAGATCGGCCTTCCACCATTATTCAAAAGTGGAAACTTCCGGCAACGCCACTCACACTGTTGTTTTTTGCTGACACTGCTGTTGGGGGGACTCCAAGCCCCAGAACTGTTTGTGCTCCCAGGAGGAAGGAGCCTGTATCCTGCCAGCACTTTAAAAAGCACCAACAACACCGCAGTGCAGGACGCTGTTGTTTTTTGCTGACACTGCTGTTGGGGGACTCCAAGCCCCAGGACTCTTTGTGCTCCCAGGAGGGAGGAGTCTGTATCTTATCAGCGCCTTAATAAGCGCCAACAACACTGCAGCGCGGGACGCTGTTGTTTTTTTGCGAACACTGCTGTTGGGGGACTTCAAGCTCCAGAACTCTTTGTGCTCCCAGGAGGGAGGAGCCTGTATCCTGCCAGCACTTTAAAAAGCGCCAACACAGCAGCGCAGGATGCTGTTTTTTTGTTGCTGACACGGTTGTTGAGGGACTCCAAGCCCCAGACGTCTTTGTGCTCACAGGAGGGAGGAGCCTGCATCCTGCCTGCGCTTTAAAAAGCGCCAACAACACTGCAGCCCGGGACGCTGTTGTTTTTTTGCTGACACTGCTGTTGGGGGACTCCAAGCTCCAGAACTCCTTGTACTCCCAGGAGGGAGGAGCCTGTATCCTGCCAGTGCTTTAAAATGCGCCAATGACACCGCAGCGTGGGACGCTGTTGTTTTTTTGCTGACACTTCTGTTGAGGGACTCTAAGCCCCAGAACTCTTTGTGCTCCCAGGAGGGAGGAGCCTGTATCCTGCCAGCACTTTAAAAAGTACCAACGACACCGCAGAGTGGGACGTGTGCGGGCTGTACCCGGGCAAACCACAGGCCAAGGGTGGGCCCGTCCCTTGCCCATCAGCGACAGGAAGAGGCAGGGCAGGGCCACCCCCCTTAGATTTGGTCCACGACATAATGAGCTGAAGTGACTTGTGTATTCCCCTCTCTGCAACTAAGGTTCGTCCTGTTGATTTCTCTCATCTGACCCTCCTGATTTGTGTACATAGCCCCTGGGACAATTGACTATTGACCTTGATATTTGAGAGTTGACATTGGGGGACTTGTGGTGGGTCTGTAGTGGTTTACCTCTGCAGCTTAATTGCTGTTAGTCTTAACAAATCGGATTTGCTACTATTTCTGGTCATGGGAAAAATAAAACATCTGGGCGGGGCTGCTAACTCAAAGAGTAGTGCCCACCCTCCCTCTTCCGTTTTGAACTATATTACAGGTGCAATGGGGATATTGGAGGAACAAATTATGAGCGTGGAGGAGTCTCTAACTAATTGCACCAATAACATCTCGGGTCTAATTCCTACTGAAACAGGTGCAACAGTCATTCCTACGTCTGCTTCTAGCCCTAGTCCTGATAGTGCTGATAGTTTACGGTTAATGGGGCAGGAGGAAGATAAGAAACTAGAGAAGTGTCCTGAAAAATCCCCTAGCATACCCCTTCCTGATACTCAATTTGCCAGCCAACCCCCAAGTAAACGCTTTAAAACCCCGTCTACCGTATTGTCCCAAGCCCCTTCAGCGTCAGTATCTGTATCTAGTGGAGTAGGTGGAGTAAGTGGGGGTGGACAGCGTACCAAGAATACTCAAAAGCAACCATTGACCAAACAACGTAAGAAAACAGGGGCAGAACAGCTGCAAGCTGATTATGTAGCCCTGCCTGCCCTAGTACATTCCTTGTCTGAGTCAGTTAGGGTTGCATTTAGTTCACTGACGGAACAACTAAAAGGTGTGCATTGGTGTGCATAGCAGGGTGTGGGGAGGGACTGAGCTGTCCTCTGCGACCTCAATCTCAGATGATGGCTGTGCATAGTAAGGTGTTTGGATGAGGCTTAACTATCCTTACAACCCTTCACAAACCAATGAGAATTTAATAGAAAGATGAATATGACTAACACACAGTACTGGAAATGGTATTGTGATTTATTTTGCATATGTTTAGGGACACTCCAGTAGGGCAAGATAATATTTTCCCTGTGATCTGTTCTTTTATATCTCATTTATATCCTCTGGTTCTCTTCCTTCTAGTTCATTGGGGTATACCATCTGGGATAAACAGATATAAAAGGGCTTTACCAATCAGGTTCTTTAACTATCTAGGGGTTTCTTCACACAGTAAGGTGACTGCCTTAAAGTTAAAGGCAGTGAAGCGAACCATTTAAGATCGGCCTTCCACCATTATTCAAAAGTGGAAACTTCCGGCAACGCCACTCACACTGTTGTTTTTTGCTGACACTGCTGTTGGGGGGACTCCAAGCCCCAGAACTGTTTGTGCTCCCAGGAGGAAGGAGCCTGTATCCTGCCAGCACTTTAAAAAGCACCAACAACACCGCAGTGCAGGACGCTGTTGTTTTTTGCTGACACTGCTGTTGGGGGACTCCAAGCCCCAGGACTCTTTGTGCTCCCAGGAGGGAGGAGTCTGTATCTTATCAGCGCCTTAATAAGCGCCAACAACACTGCAGCGCGGGACGCTGTTGTTTTTTTGCGAACACTGCTGTTGGGGGACTTCAAGCTCCAGAACTCTTTGTGCTCCCAGGAGGGAGGAGCCTGTATCCTGCCAGCACTTTAAAAAGCGCCAACACAGCAGCGCAGGATGCTGTTTTTTTGTTGCTGACACGGTTGTTGAGGGACTCCAAGCCCCAGACGTCTTTGTGCTCACAGGAGGGAGGAGCCTGCATCCTGCCTGCGCTTTAAAAAGCGCCAACAACACTGCAGCCCGGGACGCTGTTGTTTTTTTGCTGACACTGCTGTTGGGGGACTCCAAGCTCCAGAACTCCTTGTGCTCCCAGGAGGGAGGAGCCTGTATCCTGCCAGTGCTTTAAAATGCGCCAATGACACCGCAGCGTGGGACGCTGTTGTTTTTTTGCTGACACTTCTGTTGAGGGACTCTAAGCCCCAGAACTCTTTGTGCTCCCAGGAGGGAGGAGCCTGTATCCTGCCAGCACTTTAAAAAGTACCAACGACACCGCAGAGTGGGACGTGTGCGGGCTGTACCCGGGCAAACCACAGGCCAAGGGTGGGCCCGTCCCTTGCCCATCAGCGACAGGAAGAGGCAGGGCAGGGCCACCCCCCTTAGATTTGGTCCACGACATAATGAGCTGAAGTGACTTGTGTATTCCCCTCTCTGCAACTAAGGTTCGTCCTGTTGATTTCTCTCATCTGACCCTCCTGATTTGTGTACATAGCCCCTGGGTTAATTGACTATTGACCTTGATATTTGAGAGTTGACATTGGGGGACTTGTGGTGGGTCTGTAGTGGTTTACCTCTGCAGCTTAATTGCTGTTAGTCTTAACAAATCGGATTTGCTACTATTTCTGGTCATGGGAAAAATAAAACATCTGGGCGGGGCTGCTAACTCAAAGAGTAGTGCCCACCCTCCCTCTTCCGTTTTGAACTATATTACAGGTGCAATGGGGATATTGGAGGAACAAATTATGAGCGTGGAGGAGTCTCTAACTAATTGCACCAATAACATCTCGGGTCTAATTCCTACTGAAACAGGTGCAACAGTCATTCCTACGTCTGCTTCTAGCCCTAGTCCTGATAGTGCTGATAGTTTACGGTTAATGGGGCAGGAGGAAGATAAGAAACTAGAGAAGTGTCCTGAAAAATCCCCTAGCATACCCCTTCCTGATACTCAATTTGCCAGCCAACCCCCAAGTAAACGCTTTAAAACCCCGTCTACCGTATTGTCCCAAGCCCCTTCAGCGTCAGTATCTGTATCTAGTGGAGTAGGTGGAGTAAGTGGGGGTGGACAGCGTACCAAGAATACTCAAAAGCAACCATTGACCAAACAACGTAAGAAAACAGGGGCAGAACAGCTGCAAGCTGATTATGTAGCCCTGCCTGCCCTAGTACATTCCTTGTCTGAGTCAGTTAGGGTTGCATTTAGTTCACTGACGGAACAACTAAAAGGTATTGAGAAGAATATTCTTTCCCAACTGGGTCTGCGGGGTAACAATCGGTCATTATCAGCAAACTTCCAGCTATTTAGAGCCAACAATGTCTCAGACCAACCCTGTCCACGCCCGATAAGACTCCTAACACTCAAGGTTTATATCAACCTTACTACACAGTGCCTGATAGGACAGGGGACGTGATTAGCTCCATTTCAAACACCAGCCAGTCAGGGTGTGGCCAATATTTCCCTTCTCAGCCGTATTTACCCTGCCTCAAAAATAGAGCTTCCACCTGCAGCAACACCCTATGTAGTAATTTTAGCAAACGTCCTGGGTGTCCCTAGCTCTGTACACGAATCATGGGAATCTCTTAGCAATAAATCATTAAATTGGTTGAATGCGAGGGAAGGGCTTAGAGGGGCACATTTTGCTGACCTGAAAATGATTAGGAGGGTCAAATGGGTGGGTACAGGAAGCAAAACTTTAGAGGGCGACTGTGCGATGCTCTCAATCACTTCTCTCAGTTTATCTTCTCTTACCACAAAGCAGATTATGGTCTTACCACTTGGATTCTTCTATCAACCTCCTGCCTCCCTCCAAATGCTGCCCCAAGCAGTCCGCCCACATTTTCTGTTGTATCGGCTAGAGCACCAACAGCCAATTGAAACCCACAACAGGTTTGATTGTCTTTTCACATTAAGCGGTGTGGATTGACTAAAGACTACTGTTAATTGAACCAGGGAGAACCAGACTGGTTTTGTGTCCCTTTTGGTGCATATGAGGGGGCTACATAGAGAGCTAGATGAGGTGTCTCTGTCCTTGGATATTCCTATACTCTGTCCTGTGGATGACTCCCTAGTTTCGTGGTTACCACCTGTGGCGGTTAAGTCTCCTGCAGCAGTCCTTACTGTCTTTTATTGGAATGTAGCTGGTTTATGTCAAAAATGTATTATGAACCAATGGGTTGATTTTATGTCTAAATTCAACATTCTCGGCCTACAGGAAACTTGGGCAGTGGAGCCAATACACTTGAATGGCTTTAAAACATTTCACAGCCCAGCCATCTAGTCCAAATATGGGCGACCCAAAGGGGGGCTGAGTATTTATGTGTCAAACATGTTGGCTCCTCTAAATACTACAATGATTGCCAAAGGAATGTTCTATTAAATTGTTTGTTTTCAAATCTCTACTCTGGCGATTGTTAATTTTTATAATAACGTGTGTACATCAGAAATTATTATAGCTCTTCACCAACTGGATCATGATTTGGAGAAAGCCTTTCCCACCAATTGCAGGGACCCAATTATCATATGGGGCGGAGATTTTAACATACGTTTATGCCCTGTATCATCTAATAAATGTGCGGTATGACAGCTCCTGATAACTACGAGATTAGCCACTTTCTCCATTCAGAGTACGGGGATATTCTTAATGATTTAATTTTTAAACAGAATCTGGGGTTCTGTAATGAACTAAACCATATACCAGTTACAGTGAGGTGCACCTACCATGGAAGGTGTGATAACAGTGTGATAGACATTTTTATACTCACCCAGCGTTATTCAACACTGGTCTTAGAGTTTCTGTTTTACAAAATAGCGATTAGCAATCCTTTCCCCCAAAGTGTCGCCTTGAATTTTGACCTTTCTGGCCAGCCACCAGATGCAAAATAAGTTACTGCACTAGAGGAAATGATAATTTCCCGTCGTAATGGGTACGCGTTAAGATGGTCCCTGGTGGATCCATCTAACTTCTTAGGTGAACTAATTCAAAAAGAGATGGAGGCTTTTGAAGTATGCCTGGAAAGAATTATAGAGGCACACAAGTTTATTTTAGCATTCAATCACCTAAAAAATGGTATTAGCGAGGGGCTCCACGCAAAGCAGAAAATAGCAAAGGCGGGTGATGGTGGCTGGTTTGATCAAGCTTGCACAAAAACTTATAGAAATTTAAAATTAGCCCTAGCCAAACAACAAAGATCTGTTAGTAAGGTACGGGAAAGTAGACATGCTTATAAACTAGCCATTAAACAATGGAAAAGAAATCTGAAGGAGGAAATATGGAACAGATTACTTGATGCTAGTCTGTCCAATGATAATACCACGTTTTCGCGTGTCATCAACTCTCCTTCCTATAACTCCCCAGACTGCCCTTGAGCAGAGATAGCCATCACAGAGGCCGCATGGATAGCAAATTTTACTAATTTGTACTCTCCCAAGGAAGACACTGCAATCCCCCCCTTATTTTCTCTGCTCATACTGTGCCTGCCCCTGTTATCAACGCTTACATTTTCAATGGACCTTTAAACAACTCAAGATACCCAGAATTTTCCTTGGACAAAGTTGTTCTGCCACTGCAAGCAAGTGAGGGGGTTAAAGCCCCGGGCCTGATGGGATCCCTATTGACTTGTTCAAATTTAATACTGATCTTTGGAGCCCCATCCTCCCCTTGCTCTTCAGAGCCTGCAGGGAACAAGGTTTATTATTCACTTGGCTTGAGTTGTTTATTGTCCCCATATTTAAGAACGGTGACCGTAACAACCCAGCGCAATATAGGCCTATTTCTCTTCTGGACTGCTTGGTATAGGTGGCTGGCCGTATGCTTTTAGGATGACTTCAGGACTAGGCAGAAACAAACAATATCCGCTTGGATCTACAGTATGGTTTTAGGGCTGGGCTTGGGACTGTAGAGCAGGCCATTAATCTAGACTTATTAATTGGCAAATACGTGCATCTGAAAGGTGGCAATTTGTTTATAGTTTTTGTAGATTTATCTTCTGCATTTGACTTGGTAGCACATGATAAGCTATGGGAAATCATGGCTAGTATGGCCGTGGACCCCACTATCGTTAACTTTCTTACAGATTTGTACGCCTGAGGCAGAGATAGAGTCTGCTATGGCCTTAATGGCAATTGTACCGGGCCATTTAAAATGGGAAGAGGGGTATGCAAGGGTTGCGTACTGGCCCCCTTCCTGTTTAATCTCTATATCAATAGTGTAGGTGACATATTGGCAAGCAAATGTGCGGACCTACCTCAGGTGGGATATCGGCCTATACCAGCTCTCTTTTATGCCGATGACGCGGTACTACTGGCCTGCACTCTATTGCCCTCCAGCGTCTAGTTGATGAGTTTGCTCATTTCATGCAAAACCTTGGGCTAAAAATGTATATTAGCAAAACCTTTGCTGTGAAGATCGGGAAGAAGGTCACTCGCTGCTGTGACATCTTTATTGAGGGATCCACAATTCAGTACACAGCGTCATTCTCATATCTGGGCATTGTTTTTAGTCAATCTGGATATTGGCACGGGGCGATTAAATGAAGGCGACTCCACTTTATGAAAACAATAATGGCTCTACTAAATTTTCCTAGACATCTTGGTGGCATTAAACATCCGAAGGAATTGATGACAATTTATAAGGCCAATGAAGATCCACTGCTATGTACGGGGCTCAGCTCTGGGGACATGGAAAGATTGATATACTCCAGCTTGAAGAAAATGTGTTTCTAAAGTCTTTCCTTGCTCCCTCGAAAAGCAGCCCAACCTATGTGTGCCACTCCAAACTAAGAGCCCCTTACATAGCATATTTAATCAGGATCCAGCCAGTCCTACTATGGCACAAAATATGGTCATCTGAAAATACTACTCTCAATCGAGCCATAATTGCTGACTGTCTAAAATCTTCACATGCCCTCAACATCCCCTGGCTTAAATATGTGTACAATTTCCTTACAGACCTCGGCCATCCCGAATATTTCAATCTTCCCGAGAGTCTGGTTAGTGTACAAAGAAAAGCCTTGAAACTGAAATGCATTTCATTACTGGAGGAAACCAGATTAGCCTCTGAAATCTGTAAACCCACTGTGTTTGAGGAATCAAATGATCTTGACTAGTTTCTATATGCAACCATACTTAGTCAATGTGCATAATCCGCGTCACAGGTTCATGTTGACCCGATTTCGGTTAGATATTTTCCACCATTTAATTTGCTTTCCTACTATTAACATCTGGTCACCTGACCTGGGGAATTGCACAAGTGATGATGACACCTCACCACAGAATACCATGCATACTGTGCTTTTCTGTAAACACTTTTCAGGGCTGAGAAAGAAACTCATAAAACCCTTGTTATTACAGCTGGGTTTTACAAAATGTCGCCCGGCTTTTATTTACCTGCAAATGATACCGAATTTATAAACATTTGTAGTTATGTCATGATTTCTGCTGGCCGCTATTAACTACAGGAAACAGTTGTAAATAGTAAATTGAGTGAGTATGCAGTTGATGATTGTTTTTTTTATATACATGTTTTTATACAGAATAACTTCTTGTACTCTGTTTTAAATTTGCACTTTGGTTTTTAAACTCTGTCATGGATGTATTTTTGTAGCTTTTATGATTCCCTCTGTGACTTCCAATAAAGCTTATTTTGATTTGATATTTTCATTTGACTGCAAAATGTTAGTTTTCTCATGTTTAGGTTACTTTAGAATCACCAGTGCAAAGCAAAAGATCCGTGAGGTATCACCGTGCTACCGTCCAACATGTTAGCACCTTGGTGCCCTGTGAGTACCACTTGCCTGAAGCCACGGCTCTATGATAGAGCTGCAGAAGCCTAATCCACATTACCTCTCGTGGAGGAAACCGTCCGACTGTCTTCCCCTCCCAGAACAGGACCTGCCTTCTCCTGATTTCTCGATAACATTGTGCACACTGCCTGTCTTCTCTTCTCCAACCGGCTGCCACTGACAGAACTGCCAAACTTTGGCTCTCTGGTTGAATTGCGCAACTGGTCCCTCTGTGGTCCTTCAAGGCCCGCTGCCCCCTTTTGTCGTCTTCCAGCTTTCCTCTTCAACATGCTCTTCTTGGCTTCAATGCTCCTTCAGCTTCCCCGAAACACCATACCTCCCGTCCCTGCCTTCTTTAAGATTATTGGCGGAGAGGTTCTCAATGACTCAAACATTGGCCCAAGAGTCCTTGGTACCCAAGGGGTCCCTTTCTCAGCGTATCTCACCCGTTTCCCCTTGCTTTTCAATACAGAACTTTCCACCCAGGCCTGGCTGATTGGGCCATGAAGCACCAGCAGTGCGGGAAAGGAAATCAGTGTTACCCTGTATTTTCCCAGGGAGATGCCGGGTCTGGAAAGAAAATGGTTGAAGAGCTAAACACCAGAGTAGTACCCTGACATTAGCATTCTTATGTCTTGCTATCAAGACCAGAGAGACATGATCAGTGAGCAATACAAATGGCTGACTCACCAAATAGTACTGAAGAGCCCCCACACCCCTCTTGATGGCCAAACACTCTTTCTCAATCGTGGAATAATTATATTCGTAGGGTGGAAGTTTCCTACTCATTTAAGCTACTGGTCATAACCAATCAGCATTGTCAGGCTGTGACAGAACAGCTCCAATACCCTAAAAATGGCATCTGTCTGAAGAACAAACAAACGTGCAAACTCCGAGCAGACCAGGAAAGGAGGTTTTCAAGAAGCCAAAACTACATTGATGTTCTGTTGTCCACTTAACAATTTTATTTGGTTCGGTCTCAACTAACAAATCCATCAGAGCAGCCAACATCTCAGCGAAGTGGGGAAAGAACCAGCAGTAGTAACCTACCAACCCAAGAAAAGAGCATACCCCTCTTTTGTCTTTTGGCCTAGGCAAGTCCTGTATTGCTTTATCGTTATCAACTTGGGGACTAATATTCCTTTCTGTATGTGATATCCCAGGTATCAAATGGAGGTAGTGGCCAAAGTACATTCATCCTGGTTTGCAGTGAGACCTGCCTCTCTGAGAGTTTAAAAAAATGCCTCCAGGCATCCTAGATGTTGATCGCAGTTAGGGTTATAAATAACTATGTCATTCAGATGGGCCCCTGCATAGCCAAGGTAGGATGTTAATATTATTTCCATAAGTCTTTGCAATGTGGCAGTGACTACATGGAGGCCAAAGGGTAATACTCTGAACAGGTACAGACCTGTGGGAATGGAAATGGTTGTCTTTTATTTGACACTTGAGGTGAAGAATTTTGCCAGTACCCTGATGAGGAAGATGATCCCAGATTTTCTATGAACTCGCCAACCAAGAGTATGGAGTACGTTTCATATTTGAACTTACTGTTCAACTGGCAAAAATGAATGCAAAGTCTAATGAACTCATTAGGTTTTTGGAACAGAACTACAGGGGAACATCAAGCGCTGTTGCATAGTTCTATGATTCCTTCCCTCAACATGTTATTCGATTCCTTCTCCATTGCCTCCCACCGGGCATCAGGGAATTCTATATGGCCACAGTTGAACTAATTGGTTGCCCTCAGTTATAATATCATATACAATATCAATAGCGTGATACACCCTAGTTTTGAGGAAATAAATGTCTGTATAGCAGTCTAAAATGTTTTGTATTTATTTCTTTTTGCATGGTCTCTAGACCGTCTCCCACTTGGACATTCCTTTGTTCGGGGTTTGTTCCCTCAGGCACGAAGGAGATCTCTAAGGGTTGAGAATCAGTTACAAACACAGCTGATGGAGCTTCTCCTCCTATTCAGCTATCAGTATCTACCTCCCACTTCTTGAGCTGATTAATGTGATAAATCTGGCACCTTTGAACTGTGGGATACCATTAATGTATACGTGAGTACTGTGACCGAGGAGAGCACCTCTTATGGTCCCTGCCAGCGTGCTAGTAGCAAGTTGTCTGAAGAAGGTAAAAGAACTGACTGGCACATGCATCAAGGATGGCTTTTGCGATTCCTTAATTGTGATTATTACGGAATCGCAATTAAGGAATTGTAAAAGCCTATGCATGTAGGAATCGCTAAAAAAATAGCGATTCCTACACATTCCTTAATTGCGACTCGGAAATTGCGCGTCGCTATTAAGGAATGGCTTCCCATTCATTCCTATGGGCCTTCAGGCCCATAGGAATAAATTGGAATTGCATGTGCAATTTGCGAGTACCCATTAGGTACTCGCAAATTGCGCATGCAATTTCAAGGGTGCAAGGGTGTAAAAAGGACACCCTGTTGCACCCATGAAATTGTAATGTGCAACCATGATGCGCACACACATGCCCCAAGGGCATGTGTGATTGCAACATGTAACTTTGAAAAATGCTCTTCAGTGCATTTTTCAAAGTTTTTGGAAATTACCGACCTGTTTTAATTTTTGGTAATTTGCAACCCCTGATAGCTAAATCACTATTTTAAATTGCTTCTAGCATTGCATTTAAGGAATTGCAATTTACGATTCCTTAAATGCAATCAAAATTTGTGATTTTTGCATTTGGGATGATGCATCCCTAATGCAGAAATACTGGTCGCAAAGGGGCAGATTCTGAGAATCTGCCCGTTTGCGACTGGTTTTTAGTTTAATGCATAGGGCCCTGAGGCCTTTTCTCCCACCTGTAGTTCTCTTGCTTTGCTATTCTGATCATACTCTGTCTTTCATTTGTCCTGAGTTTTTCAAACCTCTCCCAGAGACTATGGACTTTTTGCTTTAGACTGGTGGCATACTCTAATAAGCCTAGACCCTTGTCTTACTTCTCCTACAACTGTTCCACTGCCATGTCTCACGGGGTGCGGCGTTGTCTCCCAAACACAAGCTCAAAGGGGCTATACCATGTAGACAACTGTGCATGGATTAACATGGCATACAGTACTAAGGGAAGCTTCCTGTCCCAATCCCTCCCGGTTTCTGACCCCCTGACCCAAACGTTTTAAAGGTACTCTTGATAGTACAATTATAAAGTTTTACAAGACCGCCTGTCTGTGGATAATAAACTGAGGCCCGTATATGGATAATGCCTAGTATGTTATGTACTTGTGCCATTAGTTTTGTTAGGAAGAGGGATCCCCTGGTATGTGAACAGTTCTTTGGGAAAGCCCACCTGTGAAAATAACATAGTCATGGCATGGGCTACCGAGTTTGTCCTTTTACTTTACAATGGTGTTCTGCTTGGGTTTTCGGATCAGATAGAACCTGCTCATCAGAGCCTCACTAACCCAGCCAGAACGTTACCCCCTCCCTAGAACCCATTTACAATCCTGCAACCACATATATCTATCACCTAAGGACAGGGGATTCCTACTATACATACCAAGACCTCTTACAATCGGCGGCCTCGCGATCCCATACGGATCCAGACCTCTCTGCCCATACGACAGTATCACAAGTGGCGGCCTCGCGGTCCCATACGAACCCAGACCTCTCTACCCAGACGGCAGTCTCAGCACAATTGGCGGCCTCGCGATCCCATACGGATCCAGACCTCTCGGCCCATACGACAGTATCACAAGTGGCGGCCTCACGGTCCCATACGAACCCAGACCTCTCTACCCAGACGGCAGTCTCAGCACAATCGGCGGCCTCGCGATCCCATACGGATCCAGACCTCTCTGCCCATACGACAGTTTCACAAGTGGCGGCCTCGCGATCCCACCCGGATCCAGACCTCTCTGCCCATACGACAGTATCACAAGTGGCGGCCTCGCGGTCCCATACGAACCCAGACCTCTCTACCCAGACGGCAGTCTCAGCACAGTTGGCGGCCTCGCGATCCCCTACGAATCCAGACCTCTCTGCCCATACGACAGTATCACAAGTGGCGGCCTCGCGATCCTATACGAATCCAGACCTCTCTACCTAGACGGCAGTCTCATACGACAGTTCATCCTATGATCACCATAACATACAAAAAGGGAATCAGTCTCACTATTCATCAGATCACACAAGGATTGCCAGTTCGAGCATAGCCTGTTTTCAGGTTCGAGGGGCTCCTCTTTCCCTTATTCAGTTACCACTTACCTGATCAGGGTTAACATCTGTTCATGTAGCCGCAGCTGACTAGAAGAATAGGCTACCCTCTTATACAAGAACACGCAGCACATGTTGGTTCACTTCAAACTGGATACTTTATTACTCATTACATACACAATCACCTAACATTACGATATAACACATAACCTGCAAAGAAAAGGGAAAGATTAAGTTGTACACTCTAATAAGAAAGGGTCGACATCACCTTAGTAGTATGTAGCCTGCACTCAGTAGTCATCTAGGTTCCCTTCTCGTCTGTGCCTCGGCTCGCCTGGAATCACCCTTCTCCGAGTCACTGGGACCTCTTCCTTATCGGCTACTCTCTCCTCTCTGGCTATTCTGCTAGGAAAGCATCTGTCTCTCGGTTCTTCTCCACCTTCAAGATGGCGTCTGTCTTCCCTGGAATAAGTAGTAGCTTTACTGCTAACGGCTAGATGCCGCCTACGGACTGAACATGTAACTGCCTCAGACTTTCACTAATATAGAGGTGCATTTCCTCATGGAAAATTCCGGCCCGTAACCTGCCGCCCACCAAATTCTTGTACCTCCCCGTACCAAGGACACGTTCCCAGCCGGCCGGCCTGATGTAGTGTCTTCGGCATGAAGAAAAATACAATCCTTCGATAAGGGCCGGCCTGAACCGGTTCTCTCCAAGCGAATAACACCTCATAACTAAAACATTACGTTTGACCTAGAAGCATCCCAAGCTGCCGGAGCAGAAAGAAAGATGGAGTCTCTCCCGTTTGAGGCCTACCAGGCCTGAATTCAGCACAGCTCCGTGAAATACCCTCACTACAGGACAGGTTATCCCTAATACTAACGAATCTATCCCCTAGGCTATGTGTGCAAGCCCTGATCTATGGGGAAGAGCACAGAATCATGTCGAAGTGCCTAGTAAATAGGCTCCATTCACTACTCTAACCCTTAGACTTGAATGATAAGAGACTGAAGTCACATTACATTATTGTTCCTCACAAGAAGGCCGGGAAAATTGAGCAGAACAAATGGATTAGCTTCAGGGTATCTAGTTGCATAATCAACTAAGATAAGAATGTACTGATAACCCCAAACAGAGGCCACCAAAGGGCCGACTAGGTCCATGCCCACTCTTACAAAAGGGATGTAAATAAAGGGTTATGGTCTTAAAGGGCCTTTAGCTGTGTGGGGAGGATTTGTGACGTGGCATCTCTCACAGGCATCACAGAACCTTCCTATGGCAGAAAAGACAATGGTCCAATAAAGTTGGCTCAACAGATATTCTCACGTCTTTTCCTGGCCATAGTATCCACCTCCCACCTTGACTATGGGTTAGATGTAGGACCTGAAGAGAAGTGGTACCAGCAACTGGCTAAAAACTGAATCTCCTTTTTTGCCACTATATGATAGTCCTTTGGTGACACAAAAATAAGGTCCTATCCGACTGCTGTCATCCATCATTGGCTGGCCCCATGCCTGGGTTAAGTTTGGGCCTTCCTTCTGGGTGGCTTGGAAGCTAGGTTGTGCACCCCATGTCTCTGCTGTAGGTGAAGAAACAGGAGAGATGTTAGTAGGCCTGTGTGGCGCTTGTGGAGTTCTGCTACACAGAATTCTGTGAATGGGCCAAAAGCTCTGCGCCACTGCACGGAGTTCCGTAGGCAGGCAGAGCTGCTTGACGCACCCGTTCATGTGCCGCTTTTGCATGCAAGTAGCGTGATGTGCACTCCTGTGCTGGAAATTGTGCAGGAACGGACAATGCTGGTGACATGGGCGCGGACATTTTGTTTTCTGTTGTGTGCTTGGTGCTGGGCCTGTTTTCTCACTTTACCCATAATCTTTTCAATCCTATCCCTATCCAACTCATCCACCCCTCATTTTGTTTCAGCCCCAAAAACTTTTTGCATTATATCAGTATATGTCTTTGTGTTTATTTTTTGTTTTTTGTACTTCCTGAGTTCTTCCATTCTTCCTTCCTTTTCCTATTTCTTCTCTTTTTTTCCCTCACCCAGCACCAAGGCAGAGAAGAGTGAGAGAGGGAGCAGCAGCACCAGTGCAGAAGCAAGCCTCACAGCTTGTGGTCATTGGCACCACCAAGGGGCGCATGCCTGTACCATTTTCTATGAGGCAAATGTGGCAGCACTTATTTTTTATGTGCATCACCACCTCCCCTGCATGCTAACAGCAGGTGGCAGGCTAGACAGTGGTTAGCCCCTGCAGGAGTGTCAGCTGCATTGGAAGAAGGTTATCTGGTGTGTGTGCTATACCCATCATGCCCATAACACCCTATTGAAATGATGCGGGACAGGGCAAATATTGTTGATCGCGAGCAGCTTCTTGACCTGCTAGGTGTCGAGATTGTGAGGCTTGGTGAGTAATTATTGACTGTGGGTGTGTTCTAAAATGCTAACATTTTTTTCCAAATAGCATGCTGCTCACACTCAGAGGTAAGTTACGTTTATGTCATGAATAGTTCCAAATGCAGTTTAGGTTTAGGAAATTTGGAATGGGGATTAGGATTAAAAGGGTCAAATCGATATTAGTATTATAGGCGATCTGATTTAAAACAGTAAAAGGTTACTGCGTTTACCTGCCAAAATTCTTTTGGGGATATCAACTGTACCACTATCTATTTTTCGATCTTCTTTATATCTTTCATAAGTACCCAAACGCAAGAAGAATGATGGTTCATACAAGGTGGATCAGGGAGCTGGCGGGGATGAGACCACCAGCGCCAAGGCCAATGGTTCTGTTCTTATCAGTAAGGCCTATTAATATTAACTTTTACCTCTGCCCACAATTAGACTAATTTTAATTTTGCCTTGTTTATTTTTTAGCATACTATCTCTTTTTTTAAACTCCATCTTGGATCTTTTTATCCCTGCATTCTACTTGTTTTCTAAATTTCATGAATTTGTATCTGACTTTCTTCTGTCTGTACTAGTCTTTAGTTTTCTTCTGCTTTGTTGGTAAGCTTTCTCTCTCCCCTATATATCTTGTGGTACTGTAAGACTAAGAACAGATTTTTGGAACTATATCTACCATGAATATTGCAGGCCTAAGTAAGCTACTATTATTCACCATGCATGTTTGTTGGGAAGGCTTTCTTTTTCTTGCTCATGCTCTAACAGTATTGAGAAAGTTGTGAAACATCTGAATGTTGTGCTATAATTAATGTATACAGTATACAAGCAGTTTCTGTGACAGTGCAGCTTGCCAGAAAAGTATGAAGTAAAAACAAAGAGATGATGGACAGAGTGCTGAAACTTTTAAGACATTCAACCCCAGTCACAGATCTAGGTTGAATCCATCATCATTCTTTAGCTCACTTTACCACCTCAATTCACACTCAGCTATATGCAAATCTGTCTTGACCCTGTGCCTCATGGGAACAGTCCAGCCCGAACTGCCAAGCCAGGTATTCCCTGAACTGGAAACAAGCATCTTGGGACTGGTTTCTGAGTAACACCCTTCTTCAGCCAGGCTAGCTTGAATCCAGTGGCAACCCTGATCTGTGACTGGGGTTGAGTGTCTGAAAAGTTTCAGCCCTCCGTCCATCATCTCCTTGTGTTTGCTTTGTTCGCCCTAAGTTGGCAGGGTATTCCCAAACGTGGGTCCCTTGCTCACTTTGCCACTGGATTCAAGCTAGCCTGGCTGATGAAGGGTGTTACCCAGAAACCGGTCCCAGGATGCTTTTTTCCAGTTCAGAGAAGACCTGTTTTGGCAGTTCGGGCTGGACTGTTCCCATGAGGCACAGGGTCAAGACTGATTTGCATATAGCTGGGTCTGAGGTGAGGTGGCAATGTGAGCTAAAGTATGATGATGGATTCAACCCAGATCTGTGACATGGGGTGAGTGTCTGAAAAGTTTCAGCTCTCCGTCCATCATCTCCTTGTGTTTGCTTTGTTCACCTCAAGTAGCCGTTAGCAGACCCCACATATCTCCAGAACTACTGTCTGATCTCCCTCAATTCCCTTCCCAACCAAAGTCCTGGAGAACCCACCTGGAAAGTCACAACCTACTTGACGCATCCCAGTCAGGCTTCAGAACTAATCACAGCACCAAGATAGCCTTGATCACAGCCACAGATTACATGGGAGCACTACTTGACAGAGACAAGGTGACCGCCCTCATCTTCCTAGACCTCTCCACAGCCCTTGGCACATCTCCCACGACACCTTCATCTAAAGCCTCTGCCAGATCAGAATCATGGGCAACGTACTCAAGTGGATAGAGTCATTACTCACAGGACTCACCAAGAAGGTCCACCTCCCCAAACATATATATCTGTTCTGGTCAGCCCCTAGCACCTAGACATAACATGTTAAACACAGCTTCACAGCTGGGGACTCGTGCTTTCATATTACGAGGATGCATGTTGTTTTAACACACACTTTTCAGAGAGCCTTTCCCTGGAGAAGAGCTATGCTGTTCCTACGATGTAAACCTTACATCCAGGCTTTAAGGTATGGGGTTTGCTGTCAAAGCCCAGAGATCGTCTTTTATATAATATATGCCTTCCAGTCTAGGGGAGGGTGGTAAGGCCTTATAGTCCCTTTTCTACTGTCTTTACATAATGACTTTCCCCTTTTTAGGTCTCGCGTGGTGTGGCAGCGCATGCGCTGCTCAATGTGAGATTTATTGCTGACAAGGACTTTCAGAAGAGGGCTATAAGCCCCACCCCTCATTTCCATTTGCTGGCATCACCGTTTATGCTAAACGGTGGCCTGCCTTTGGAAATGAGGGTTTTCTGTAGATGCCCTATCGCCTCCGAGCTGAACTCGTTGGCCTGTTTGGCGTCTGTCGCAAAGCACTTTCTTATCTTTATGGGGCCGTGTGTTTAAACACATGGCCCCATAAAGACAAGAGATCCCCATGCTCCGGCTGCAGCGCGGTCCTCTTTCACTTTCGGGACCGCACTTATTGGCATTGTGATTTGTTGTGATCGCACCTCATTCCCCTCTCTGCTTCTACTTCTCACGTTCTCTCTTCTTTTCCTGTCCCACTTTGTCTCTCTTTAGTGTTCGCCTGCCTTCGTTCCTCTCCCATCCAGTGTCTTATATCTTTAGTTCATTATGCTTCTTCACTCTCGCCTCTACCCCTTCTTTCGCTCTTTTCATACCTTCTGCCTCTTTCCTCCGATTCTTTCCTCTTCTTCTTTCATCTTTGACTGGGGGCCCAGATTTCATAAGATGGCACTGGGTAAAAGAAAGTCCTGGTGAGATAGAAACATACAGCTGACGTGGAGAGACAACTCACTTTCCCTGGGGGGGGGGGCCTTTAAACATGGGGGATCCGGGCAATTGCCCACTTTGCCTGTGTCTTAAAATACCTCTGTCCTTGTACTACTAAGCTGTTGCTCATTCACGAGCCCTGTGTGCCTGAGTTGGGAGGAGGGAGGAGGGATTCGGCCCCTCAGCCCCCAAGCATAAGGTGGAGGGCTCGGACGGCCCCTCTGTGGTGTCGTCGTGACACCTTTTGGGGGGCGAATACCACACTGGAGGGCTGTGGGCCTTGCCGCTGGCAATTAAAACACGGGGACAGTGTGGGTATGTTAATCAGTCCACCGCCGCAGCTTCTCTGCCGTACGTGCGTGCGTAACTGCTTTTTATTCAACCTCATCATGTGACCTGACGCGTACGCCCAGGCGTATCGCGTCACGGTCGCGACATCACACTCCTCCCCAACAAACACAAAATCAAAACTTTTCAATAATTTCCTGGCCTAGAGAAAACTTCCCGCCCCACCATTACTCTTTATTGACTTACGCCAACAATGGGCGGTTAAACCGAAACAGTCTTACGTGAGGTAGTCCTGAAGGTGACGGGAAGGCTCTGGATTGTTCCGGAGGTTGTACCTCGACGCCCCCCGGGTTGGTGAGCTTCCTGGTCCTCCGCCCAGTTCTCTGCTGGGAGCGCTGCTTCCGCCCGGACTGGGCATCTCTTGTGGCTGCCCCGACCTCGGAACCTCATCCTCACCGGACCGTAGTGTGGCATGATCCGTCGCATCATCGGTGGGGGCTTCATTTCTCATTGGACTTTCTGCACACCCCGGGTTGTTACTGGGAGCTCCCTGCTCCGGACCGACCACACTTTGTGGTGGATTGTACCTTTTGAAGTATGACACGTTTCAGGTTATCTTCTCCCCTCCCCGGGTGGCAGTGATGCAAGTTCCTTTGACGGTTTCTACGGTCCATGGTTCTTTTTCAAACTTCAGGCGGAACTTACTTCCGAGTATTCTATTCTTTATGAGCACGGTGTCCCCTGGGATGATGTTGGGCACCGCCGCTTTCCGCCGGGTGTTGGCATGCGCATGGGCGCTCCGTCGTCGGGCATCAATGACACTGTCCTCCGGGGTCTCTTGTCGCCACTCAGGGTGGTGAGGTATGGTGTCCGTAACCACTCTTCCCATCAGCAGGTGCGCCGGGGCTACTCCAGTGGTGGTGTGAGGCATCTGGCGATAGCTCCTGAGGTTCTGTAGCGATCCGAACCCGTGATTTCGGTATCGTAGTACTGACACAATTTCGGTACCAATGAACCACAAATGATCCATTATATGCATGACAGTGTTTTCGCTACGCAACTAGCATGAATTCACTGAGAAATAGGGCATTCTGTTGTAAAGTCATGGCATCCATTTTAGTTACGGCATCCATTTTGTTTCTTGCCCTCACATAGTCAATGAACGGGTGATGACCCCGGCAGAGTCACCTTGTTAAGGACACGTAAGCTCGAGCCCCGAAAAAGGCTGACGCTGTATGACTAGGCAGAATCAAGCTGCCTCCCTTGCCTGAAGCCAGTCCTGCTATACTGGTTCTCGTGTCCGTTGTCCTTACTGAAAGGCCGAAGACGGTAGCCATGCCTGTTTATGATCCATAAACACCTCTTATCCTACTTTTCAATCCTTTGCACCTGGCTCTGCTCCTCTCCTTCTGGGCTTTTACAATGGGGAGGTTACGATTTTTATGATGGGGAGGATCGGGTAAAGAATGGAAAACTGACAAGGGGACCTGATCGAATACCGAAAACCTACCATTAGTTATTGTTTGATATCTATTTACTGTTTGTTTGGGATACCGGGTTGGGCATGAGAAATATTCGTGTAATGTTGCCTAAAGACATTTTTCGTGTATTTAAGGAACAACCCACTTAATGCAATTTGAACAGTCTCGTAGATTCTGCCTCTGTGTGGTTCCTATGACTTCTGTGTCCCTGCAGTAAATAAATCTTGGTCTCTGACGCCACCATCGAGAAACCCGCGTCTCTGTTTATTTGTGCACCGAGACAGGAAGGAACTCAGGGGTCTTCGGGTGTTGTTTCCCTGACACCTCTGGACTCTTAAAAGTCCAGAACCTCAAATTGGCACCCAACGTGTGGCGACGTCATCCGGTACTGGTCCAAAGCCTGAAGAGTTCGAGAAGTTTCGTGTGAAGATTCCGGAGGGAGGTACCCCGCTTCATCGATCCCTGCATGTCGTAAAAGTGGCCCGACGATCTCTTCCACGAGGGTTCCCGTTCCCAGACAGCTACAGAGGACCGCTGCCCTGACTGTCGCCCTGTCTTGGACCCGAGGTGCAGACCTTAGTACGGCGAGACATAGACGGGTTCTCCTTGGTGACGTCTTCCACATTTCAGTTAAGTATTAAGTGGGTTACGCTCAGTTTGGTTGTTCTTTGTTGCTCTGGTTTAATTCGTAGATTATCATTGGTTGCTCTTGTTTAGATAATCTTTGTTTTGGTATTAGTTTATTTTGATAGGCGTAAGTTCTCTGCGCATTTTGTTGGAATTTTTCTTTGTTCGTCATGACTACCAGTAGTAATTGTTTCCTGTCCTGGTTACGTTGCAACGGGGATTCCCGGTTGGAGGATTCGTGTTCGGTTCCTCCGATTGGAACTCCTACATATGAGCTCTATTGTAAACATGGTGTGGGTCCTATTACGTATAATGAAGTATGGGTCCGTTATACCAGGAAAGATGGTGTCCTTAGTTGGCCACCGCATGGTAGCTTCGAAACCGAAATACTAGACAATCTAGAAATGAAGTTGTTTAAGAAAAAAGCCCGGCCGGCAATGTTTGATTCTTTTTGCGTATGGCGTAAAGAAGCCAAACAGAGAGAAATTAGGAAGATGAAGAAAGAACAGAAAGAGAAAGGGTTGACTTTAATGGAGTCTGCTAGGCAGCTGCATGTCAACGAGACTGAGAAAACAATGGAGATGGCGAATAGAAAATATAATTTGGCAATTGATAAATGTTATCCTGTATTGCCATCTTGTCCTACTAAGCCGAAGGAGGATCATGAAAAGGATCCTCTGTTGTCTTACCTGTTGAATTCACCTCCACCGTATGCACAGGGTATTACAACACCACAGTTACTACCTGTTGTACAGCCAGCTGCTGGTCAGCCTGGAATAGTTGCTCCATTTCCTTTGATTCCAGCTCCTGTCCTTCCCGTGGTTAATGTTCCTTCGGCACCCCCTCTTCCTGGGTCGCCTGTTCCGCCTTTGCCTGTCGTTTCGCAAACTGCTTTACCTACTACTCCCACCCTTACTATTTCATCTGCTCCAGCTGCCCTGTCCCCGAACCCTGTGGACATTCTGACTCCGCTTTCCGTTCGTCGGAAAATAACCGACTCTGTAACTAATATCTTAACTCCTCTCTACAGGTCTTTAATTGGGACCCCCGTTTCTGACTCTATACAGAGACGTAGCCAGCTTCCTGGTCCCCAGGAACGAGAAATGTTAGATTCGACAGCTCTTAGGTGGATGTCGAAAGCTGTGAAATATGATGCACGAAGAGTGTTAGATACCTTTATGCAATGGAATGAACCAACTCAACGTTACGTTTTTGACGTGATGTGTTCTCTTGTGCGTGAAGAATGGGAAGATGATGACTTAGATTCTGTCCCCTCTGATCTGATAAATGTTCAGCAGAAATTCGCCGCAGGAATGGTGATAGGTTCAGAAGTAAGAGGAGCGATAGAACTGATTTTAGCTTATAGGGATGATTCCCCTCTTCGAACGCTAAGGGACCCTGATGGTTCACCGATTACTAGGAAAAGACGAGGTCAATATCCAATGGGGGAAGTTCCACCGATATGGCGTGATGCAGTTCAAGCTGATGCGGCTCAGGGTATTGCAGCTGCTCCGGCACAATTCCAGAGAGTGTGGATACACATCCCTTGGAAGCGGGCCGAAGTATTAGCAGTAAAACAGGCGTTGCCGGACCCGCGTAAAAATCCTGCTGGTTATTATAAAGAGTTAACGCAGACAGTTCAAGCGTGTGTCATGAATCTGGCAGACATTGAAATGCTATTTGGCAATGTAGTGCCACAGCCTATATGGGCCAAGATTCGGCAAGAGAACCACCCAGTCGCCTTAGGAGGTGATTGGCCAGCTATTGTAGCAGCAGATGCGCAACAAGTTGGCGGTGCTAAACCTGAACCTCTGATTGCTGCCTTACCTGGCAGAATAATTAATCTGATGAAAACGCTGATGCCCGCGTTACGAGTAAATTGGGATAAACTATCGGCATGCAAGCAGAAGAAGGACGAAAGCGTCTCTGACTTTTTCACTAGATTTGAAGAGACCTTCGTAGACCACAGTGGGCAAGATATGAGTACTGAGGGAGGCCAGAGGTTATTTGTCGACAAGTTCGTGTTTAATTTACTACCTGAGCTTAGTAACAAGTTAAAGGATTCTGAAAGTGCATGGGCAGTGTTGACGACAGCACAGATACTTGCAACTGCTCAGTATTACGAGAATAGAGAGAAAGAAGAGAAGGAAAAGTCAGAAAAGAAAACGAAAGATTTAAAGACTAAAGTTCTATTGCAACAGGCGTATCCGCCTCGCTCGAATCAGTTAGATTCACAGCAGCGACCCCAGTTTCAGCAACAGCCACAATTCCAGCAAGGGACGTCCCAAAGATTTAATTATGGTTTTTCCCGACAACAGTTAGCATGGAATCAGTGTGCCTATTGTAAAAAGGAGGGTCATTATAAGAATGAGTGTCCGGTACTACACTCACAGACTAGTGGTGTCCCAGCTCAGAGAGGTAATGTTGGGTTTATGCAAGCTCCTAGAGGTAGAGGACGTGGTACAATGACACCACAGGCTGATTGCCCTTCAAATTATTTCGATCAGTGAAATGTACAACCTGCGCAACCAGGTAGATCTCCACAGTATCATGTTGAAGATTATTATGATCATAATGAAGAGATTCAGAGAAGCGAGTACTAGGACAGCCACAGGCAAAGAGAGGGAGTAGTATCAGTTCCAGTTGATCAGAATGGACCTTATGTCGCAGTAGTTACATCAGGTGTGGTCGAACCGTTTCTGTTGGATACTGGTGAGGCAAAAAGTTCAATTATGCATGCGAAACTCCCTGGCGCACCTTTGTCTGGCTTAACGAACACTTCAGTAGGTTTCTCAGGCGCCCCTGTTCACAATCCTGTTTCTAGTCCTTTATCAATATCTGTTGGGCCATGCGAACTAGAAGCACCACTTATTCTAACAACCGGTTGTAATGAGAATCTGCTTGGTTTAGATCTGTTGAAACGCCTGCATGCGACACTATACTGTTCTCCTTCAGGAGTACAGCTCACATTAGGCAAAAGAGTCATCTCTCCAATGTATATGTCGATGGATAAGCTCCCACCGGAGCTGCGTTCTCTCCCTGATACTCTTTGGGCGACTGGTCCTAACGATGTAGGCCTCTTGGAAATTCCCCCTTATGTGATAAGTCTGAAAGCAAATGTTAAATTCCCACGAATCCCACAGTATCGGATTTCGAATGAAGGTGAACGTGCACTCTTGCTGATTGTGAAAGACTTAATACAGAAAGATGTGATAGAGGAAACTAGAGGAAATGTCTGCAATAGTCCTGTTCTGCCGATTTTGAAATGCACTGACCCGTCCAAACCTCCAATCTACAGATTTGTGATTGACCTCAGAGAAGTTAACAAAATAGTGATTCCGCAGTTTCCTGTGGTACCAGATATCACTGCACTATTGACGTTGATTCCTGCCTCAGCCTCATGGTTTACAGTGATCGATTTGAAGAATGCCTTTTTCAGCATTCCGATAGCTGAGGAAAGTAGAGACATTTTTGGTTTCTCCTTAGGAGGTCGCAGTTTCAGATTCAAACGCGCTCCACAAGGTTATTGTGAGAGCCCTTCAATTTACAGCCAAGCATTGAAGAGTCAATTAGATGCTCTTGTGCTTCCTCCTGGTGTTGCTCTGATCCAATACGTAGACGATCTTTTACTGGCTGCTGATGACAAGGAAACCTGCAAAATAGCTACAATTTCTTTATTACGTCATTTGTCAGACTTACATCACACGGTTTCACCTTCTAAACTGCAATATTGTTGCCAAGAAGTGACCTACTTAGGTCATCTTTTGTCAAAGGAGGGAAGAAGGTTGACCCCAGAGAGAATCAAAGCAATTTCGCAGATGACTGTACCAAGCACACAGAGAGAAGTACGTGCGTTTTTGGGTATTACGTCATACTACAGGCAATGGATCCCAAATTTTTATCTCATGGCGAAGCCATTGGTAGCCCTGACTGGAAAAGGTGTTCCGAGCCCTTTGCCATGGTCTGATGAATGTCAACAGAGCTTCTCCGACTTACGTAATGCGCTGTGTTCAGCTCCTGTGTTGGGTACTCCTGACTACAGTAAGCCGTTTACTTTATATGTCCATGAAAGAGGTTGTGCGTTGAGTGTATTAACGCAACAATTTGGTGACAAACAGCGGCCTTGTGCATATTTCTCATCCACATTAGACCCGGTAGCCAGAGCATTGCCAAGTTGTTTGAGAGCTACAGCAGCAGCTGCAGTGTCTATCCGACAGTCTGCTGGACTAGTCATGAACAACATGTTAGTAGTCATGGTTCCACATGCTGTGGATACACTCATGAATCGAACGAAAACTCAGCACCTCACCAGTGCTAGACTATCAGGCTATGAGCTGACGCTTTTGGCAAGTCACATTCAGATCAAGCGATGCAACATATTGAATCCAGCAACGCTGTTGCCGACTACTCAGGAGTCGAGTGATTCAGAGCCCCATGACTGTTGTTTCAGAACTGAGGAAGAGACAAAAGGTAGGATTGATTTAAAAGATACTCCGTTACTAGATCCAGACGGCACTTTATATGTCGATGGGTCGTGTTTTAAACTACAGAATGGTGATGTGACGGCCGCGTATGCAGTTACGACTTTGAGTACGATTGTTGAGACTGCAAGAGTAAGTCAGAATTCTGCCCAAGCTGCAGAATTAATTGCATTAACAAGAGCGTGTGTTTTAGCTGAGGGAAAGAGAGTGAATGTGTTTACTGATAGCCAATACGCCTTCGGCGTAGCACATAGCTTTGGACGCCTCTGGAAAGAAAGAGGTTTTCTCACGTCCCATGGGACTAGGATCCAACATGGACAGTTAGTCAGCGATCTATTGGAATCCCTGACCCTACAGAATGAAGTTGCGATTGTGAAATGCAGTGCACATCGAAAGATTATGGATGATGTTGGCCGAGGGAATGCGTTTGCTGATGAGGTCGCCAAAGAGACGGCCAAGAACATGACGAGCCGAATGTACGTTGCAACGTCTGCAAGATGGATTGCTGAATCAGGGATGTGTGAGAATACGATTGAAATTGTAAAGGCAATCCAGAATGAAGCAACTGAAAATGAGAAGAATGAATGGAAGGAGAAAACGGGTAAAATGGATTCGAGTGGATGTTGGGTTGATTTGTCTGAGCAGCAGCGTTGGATGTTACCTGATGCGTATGTGCTCGCAGTAGTCACGATGGCGCATGGAGCGGCGCACATCAGTTCGAAAGGGATCTGTAAAATGTTAGCTCCAGTATGGAAGAATGATGGAATTACTAAGTGTGCGGAAAGAGTGGTGAAGAACTGCATGATATGCCTGATGCATAATCCTGGCAAGGGAACCCCAACCCCAACTGGTCATTTTGCTCCCCCTTCTTGTCCCTTTGAAGTGATTCAGTTGGATTTTATCCACATGGACAGGTGTAATAATCTTAAATATGTCCTAGTGGTAGTCTGTGCCTTTTCAAGATGGATTGAGGCATATCCGTGAAAGGATAACACTGCTATGTCCACTGCCAAAATCCTCCTCAAAGAATATTTCCCCAGGTATGGTATGCCACGGATTGTTTGGTCGGACAATGGAAGTGAGTTTGTAGGGAAAGTCATGAAGAGTGTGTGTACGGGTCTGGGTATTACCCAGAAATTCCACAGTGCGAATCACCCACAGTCAGCGGGTTTGGTTGAAGGGTACAATGGCACCTTGAAGCTGAAACTTGCTCAAATTCAAGCTTCCACTGGTCTATCTTGGCCAGATGCACTGCCTTTAGCTCTATTGTCCACCAGAGCGACTGTACACTCTCGAGTAGGGCTTAGCCCATATGAGATTGTGTTCGGTCGTCCTGCTAATGTTTGGGGAGTCCCTAGGCCAAAGGAATTCAAACAGATCGAATACCCAATGTTGATTGATTATCTTTATGACCTGACTGCTAAACTAAGTCTTATTCATCAACAGGTATTCGAATCCTTGCCTAAACTGCCAGAGAGTCCAGGCCACACGTTGAAACCAGGCGACCAAGTTGTGGTGCGGAATTTTGAGCGAACTCGGAACCTCCAGCCAAGATTCGTGGGTCCGTTCCAGGTACTCCTAACAACGAGAACTGCTGTACGCCTAGCTGGAAGGAAGAATTGGGTGCACGCTAGCCATACGAAGCGTGTCCCTCTCCCACTCCCCTATGACAACTGGGTTAGACAGGGATTTGGTGTATCCGAGACAGAACCTGTTCCTAGGCACATCCCTTTCAGTGATGCAGAGTACATGACGGACCCACGAACTGAAACACAGAACTTTGACACCTCAGCAGGAACCGCTCTTTTGAATCCTGGACCGAGTGTTGTACAAAGTGAACATTTGTCACCTGTGGAGTCGAACATTTCCGCACCTGTAGACCAGCTATTTCAAGATCAGACAAGACCCGGAAAGTACAGATATAATCTACGTTCTCATGTTATGAACTAATGACATTGCATAATTACCTTTCTGTTTGAAAACTGTTTTGATCTTATTGCATTCCATTCAGTCAGGAAGTTTGCTCTAAATTTTATTCTTTTGTTTTTGTTGTTTCTCTCGCCTTGCCATCTGGGTTACCGTAGGGTCGTAACGTGTGCCTTGTTTTAATTTGCAGGGAACCAGACACAAGGTCGGTTTCTTCTGTTTATTTTGGGAACTCCCAGGGTAAACAGAGGCAAGTTTTTAACAGGTACAAACCATCCGTTGCGAACGGTTGTAGAAGATGGAGCTTCCTGAACTGCGACGAGTTAACGTCATAAATGTGCACAAGACAAAACTATATGACATATTGTATAGCAAATGTTTTCTAATGCAATGTACTCTGACACTTCTAATTGTTTTTATAACTTTGGTAGGCGGAAATATTTTTGGTATTCAGTTGATCTTTACACCTGTTACATCTACAGTATCCCCCCATGCTCCTGTTTCTCCGACTGTTGTTTCTCTTCATTCCTTCCATTCTTTTCCTGCCCACGAGCAAGCTCGACGCTCTGAGTTTATAAATAACACTTTCATTCAGCTCTTGCACCAACATCAACTAGTGGTTAACACAACAAACTGCTGGGTGTGTGGCTTGATACCACATACCATGGACAAGGGCATCCCTTATCTGGTTCTGCCCTTTAGTTATAATGGATCATTCTGGGCATTTCAGACCATGTTCGCTTATGCCCTAGAGACCTATCCTCCACGACCTCCGCGTTCCACTAGGTATAACTCTGCTAATAGAGCCTTGGTAAAAGGAATCACCGACATGGTTAGAGATGTCAATAACACTCCGTTCATTCCCAAGGATGAATTGCGAGTTTACATGGGTTGGAATGTTACGGAATATGGCATTACTTTGGGTGAGAACAAACGTAAAAGCTCGACTCCGATCTGGGTCGTACCCCACCAAGGTCAGGTCTGTTTGCAAGGAAATGGGAGGAATCCGAAAGCTCGACTAGGGAAGAGTGACTGTATCGAAACATATGTTTTCCCGTCACAATCTTCCCCTGCATTCTTAGCTGCTAAGGGTACCTATTTTGTTTGCCAAGACAGAGCATATACATGGCTGCCTGCTGACTTTTCAGGCTCATGTTATATCGCTCAACTGTTGCCTCCGACATACACTGCTGCACCGGATTATCACAAAACTAGAGTTGTGAGAGGCGTTTTCAGTAAAGAAGATACTGCTGGCCAAGAAGCAGGAGACTTCTTCAAAGGGTTCCTTCCATTCTGGGGGCCTATGGCCAACAGTAGAAACTTACGCCAACTAACACGGCTAGTTGAATCCACTATCACTGAAACTGCGGGTGCCCTTAGTAACCTGACAGCTGAGCTTCAAGCGGATCGCCTCATAACGTTACAGAACCGTATGGTCCTTGATGTGTTACTTGCAGATCAAGGTGGAGTATGTAAGATGATCCAATCGAGTTGCTGTGTTTTTATCCCAGATAATGCGCCAACGGTATACAAGGCCATCTCTAAGTTACACAAAATCTCTGACTCTATTCACGTAGAGGAAGGTGACTGGTCATTAATGGGATGGTTCTGGAGCCTGTTATCTGCGTGGGGATGGAAGGTTCTAATAGTCACTAGTGTTGCGTTGGTATTTTTTTTTTTTTTTATTTTATTTTTTTTAAAATTTTTATTGAACAATAAATCGGTTACAAGCGTGGGCCTACAACCACCAGGGCCGGCCGCTAGATGCAGAAAGGATCGTACATTAGTTAAGGCAGTAGGCGACTCCTGGGGCCCAGCCCCGTAAATGGCTCCGGATAGTTCGAAGGAGGCAGGAGACATAAACTTAACATAAATAACAACTAAAAAACAAAAGGCGAGGCATAAGGGCAAAAAAACGTGGGTCAGGCTACATCCGGGGGACTCCACTTCGGACCTTCAATTAGCTATCAAGAGGAAGGAGTACTGAAAGATCGGGGGGGGTATCGGGAGAGGAACATCTATATTCGATTATTACAACAAGTTGCAAGGAACTATCAAGGGTCAGGGGGACAAGGCAATATCGGTGTCCACAAGGGGGGGAGTACAAATACCCCCCCGATACGCGTTCCATTGCCCCCAAATTCTACCCCATGCCCCGGGTTTACCACGGGCCACATACACAGTCTTCTCCCGGAACATACACCAATCCATGTTCTCCTTCCATACTGACACGGTGGGAGGCCGCTGGGAGCCCCAAAGCTGCGCTATATCCCTCTTGGCAATCATGTTCCCCAGGGCCGCCCACCGAGTCTGAGCCGCGTTATAATCATTGGGCTCCCACACATTCAGGACACAGCGACGCACCTCCGGCAGCAGCGCAACTCCGGTGACTTGTCCCATGACCCCATGAACCCGACGCCAGTATTCCGCCACCTCGCGGCACTCCCAAAGGATATGGAGAAAGGTGGCACTGAGCCCACATCCCCGCTTACAGAGCCCATCTTCCGAGAATCCCATTGAGACCAAACGGGGACCCGTCACATACACCCGGTGGAGAATCTTTAACTGGACCAGGCGGAGACGGGCTGGAATGGCTACTTCCTTAGGGGACGACAGTGCGGACTGCCAGTCCTCGTCATCTAATTCCACCCCATCCCCCGTCCACGCCTCCCGAAGGCGCACCAATAGGTCAGCCCGATTATTAATAAGTTTTTTATAGATTAAAGAGATAGTACTGTCGGGGACATGACCATCAAGTATGCGGTCCTCGAGGGGCGAAGAGGCGGGGATCTTAGTCCCCTCTCCAAAGACGGAGAGCAGGGCGTGCCGAACCTGGGCATATCGGAAGAACTCCCTGTCCGTGAGTTCGTATTCGCTCTGGAGCGCCGCAAAGGTCTTAACCGCGCCCTTCCTCCATAGGTCTCCCACTCTACTAATACCAATCGTGTCCCAACGGTCAAACCCTTTCGTCGTCCAGAGGCTTCCCAGTCGGTCGGAGGCAAATAAAGGAGTAGCACATGTTAGTCGCTCACTCCAGCCCATGGCTACATTGGCCGCCTTCCAGATCCGCACCGCAATCTTAGTAGGGCCCTTCAGGGTCCGTCCAGCCGAGCGAGAGTAAAGCGCCCTGTTATAATTCCCGCCAGGAAGCAAGAATTTATCCATCTCATACGCCGGATTCAAGCCAGGCGCATACGTGGCATGGTTAATGGCCGATAACTGCGAGGCCCAATAATACCTGCGAATGTCGGGAAGCGCGATGCCCCCATCGTACCAGGGGAGAGTAAGCTTGGCCAGGGCGATACGCGCCCGTCCGTCCCACACCAGTCTCCTCTGCAGGCTCTCCACCTCCCGAAAGTAGGCCACTGGAATGACATCGAAGGAGTTCTGAAGTGCATAGAGGAATCTGGGAAGGGACATCATTTTAAACAGTGCTGCCCGACCCAGCGGGGACAAGGGCAGCCTACACCACCGAGCCGTGTCTTCCCTCAAACGCCGAAGTGGAAGCAGGAGATTTTGCTCATAGCGAGCCACCGGATCCAACGAGACGTATATCCCCAGGTATTTAAAGCCGGCCTGAGATACTTGGATCGGAAGCCGAGGCGGCAAGAGAGGAGGGCCACCAGAGATAGGATAGACACAGGATTTAGACCAGTTAATCGTGAGACCCGAATTTCTCCCAGAGGAAGTCAGAACATCAAAGAGAACATTAAGCGACTGCCGCGGCGAGGTAAGATACAGGAGAATATCGTCAGCATATAACGAGACCCGATCCTCGAAGCCCGGGGCCCACCGGATCCCCTTGATCGAGGGCTCCCAGCGGAGCCAAGCAGCGAGTGGCTCCAGGGCGAGAGCAAAGAGCAGAGGGGACAACGGGCACCCCTGCCTCGTACCCCGACCGAGCGCGAAGGGCCGAGAGACCCGCCCATTAACCACCACCTGAGCCATGGGTCCCGTAGCGTTGGTATTTTTATTTTCGTGCTGTCTCATTGTTCAGTGTGGTCCTGCCTTATGTAATCTCTGCGTTTCAACATGCGTAAGAAGACCACCTGTCTTTAGAGATACGCCACGGGATAGAGTAATGCTTCAACAACATATCAGTGACCTGATGAACATAGAAATGGACTCTGACATAGAGTAAGTTATTGCCTATGTAAGGGCAAAAGGACGGTCTGAGGTTCTGTAGCGATCTGAACCCGTGATTTTGGTATCGTAGTACTGACACGATTTCGGTACCAATGAACCACAAATGATCCATTATATGCATGACAGTGTTTTCGCTACGCAACTAGCATGAATTCACTGAGAAATAGGGCATTCTGTTGTAAAGTCATGGCATCCATTTTAGTTACGGCATCCATTTTGTTTCTTGCCCTCACATAGTCAATGAACGGGTGATGACCCCGTCAGAGTCACCTTGTTAAGGACACGTAAGCTCGAGCCCCGAAAAAGGCTGACGCTGCATGACTAGGCAGAATCAAGCTGCCTCCCTTGCCTGAGGCCAGTCCTGCTATACTGGTTCTCGTGTCCGTTGTCCTTACTGAAAGGCCGAAGACGGTAGCCATGCCCGTTTATGATCCATAAACACCTCTTATCCTACTTTTCAATCCTTTGCACCTGGCTCTGCTCCTCTCCTTCTGGGCTTTTACAATGGGGAGGTTACGATTTTTATGATGGGGAGGATCGGGTAAAGAATGGAAAACTGACAAGGGGACCTGATCGAATACCGAAAACCTACGATTAGTTATTGTTTGATATCTATTTACTGTTTGTTTGGGATACCGGGTTGGGCATGAGAAATATTCGTGTAATGTTGCCTAAAGACATTTTTCGTGTATTTAAGGAACAACCCACTTAATGCAATTTGAACAGTCTCGTAGATTCTGCCTCTGTGTGGTTCCTATGACTTCTGTGTCCCTGCAGTAAATAAATCTTGGTCTCTGACGCCACCATCGAGAAACCCGCGTCTCTGTTTATTTGTGCACCGAGACAGGAAGGAACTCAGGGGTCTTCGGGTGTTGTTTCCCTGACACCTCTGGACTCTTAAAAGTCCAGAACCTCACTCCAAAGGAAAGTGAAGATGGCCAACTCCAGAGACTGAGTCTTGTCGTGCGCTATGCGTATTACCTTATTGAGGGTCCGCATGAATCTTTCCGCTTCTCCATTGGCCTGCGGCCAGCGGAGTGTGATTCGCCGATGATGTATGTCCAATGCTTGCAGATATGCGGCAAATTCCTGGCTCTGGAAGGGGGACCCATTGTCCATCCTGATCTCTTTCACCAGCCCATGGGTGGCCATGATCTTCTCTAGCTTGGGGATGACTTCACTTGCACTGAGGGCCGACAGACTCTCCACTTCGGGGTATTTCGAGTGGTCGTCGATCGCCACTAGAGTGTGGCGCCCATCCGGCAGACTGCCAAAATCCACACTGATTTGAGACCACGGGACTCTCGGCCGAGGCTCCATGATGATGGGGGCTGGTCGAGGTGCTTCCCCAGTGACTTGACACCAGTGGCAGGCCCGAACGGTGGCTTCTACGAGGTCATCCATGAGTGGGAACCAGACTTTTGTGCGAAGTCTCAACTTGGTCTTTACCATGCCTTGATGTCCTACGTGGGCCAAGTCTACCATTCTCTGGGTCAGCGATGTCGGGATGACTAGCCTCTGCCCCCGCAGCAGGCACCCGGTGTTGTCCTTGGTGAGTTCATCTCTTACATGGTACAAGCTGTCCATTATCCGTTGCGCCATCATTGTCAGACTCCTCCATTCTTCCTTTGCTCGATTCCAACTGTTTTTCTGGAATGCCTTCTTGGCACGTTGCAGACATTCGTCCTGGATGCTGGCCATGGAGATGGGTATGGGACATGACCGCGCCGTGACACATCTTACATACTCCTCGGTATCAGCGGCTTCTTCCATCTCTTGGGGAGTGGGCTTCCGAGGATGGTGGGAGAGGTAATCAGCCGGATTTCTTGACCCGGGTTGGTATTCTATCTTGCAATTATAGTTTTGTAACTGCAGCATCCACTTCTCAATTCGTGGTGGTGGTTTCGTTGAGGTCCTCGAGAACAGTGACACCAGGGGCTTGTGGTCCGTCGCCACTACAAACGGTTTTCCGTATACGTACAGATGAAAATGGTGACAGCCCCAATGGATCGCGATGGCCTCTTTCTCTATTTGTGAGTACCTTTGCTCCGTCTCGGTGAGTGATCTGCTCGCAAAGGCCACTGGGGCCCACTCGTCTTGAGGCGTCTTCCTTTGTAGGAGCACGGCACCCAGTCCGACCGGACCGGCATCCACGGCAATTAAGGTGAGCTTGGCAGGATCAAAAAACGCGAGTGTCGTGACTTCTGAGAGCGACTTCTTCATCCTTTCAAATGCCTGGGCTTGCTCGCTGCCCCATGTCCACGGGGTGGATTCTTTGGTCAACTCTCTCAGGGGAGCTGTCAGATTGGACAAGTCCTGGATGAATCTTCCACAGTAGTTAACCATCCCTAGGAAGCTTCTAACCTCCGTGACATTGGTGGCAGCTGCCGCATCTTTGATGTCCCTCACCTTCTCGAGATCGGGGTTTACCCCTTCCGCGGAAAAAGTGTACCCGAAGAATTGCAACTTGTTGCACAGGAACTCACATTTTTCTCAATGGAGTGTGAGGCCGGCCTCTCAAATTCAGTGCAGTACTTGGAGCAGTCGTTCATTATGTTCCTGGACCGTCTTCGCGTGGACCATAATGTCATCGCTGACATTGATCGCCCCCGGGATTCCAGCGATGAGCTCCTGTATCACGTTTTGAAATACCTCGGCGGCACTCGACACACCGAAGCTTAATCGGGGGTTCCGCCTGAGTCCCACATGTGTAGAAAATGTTGTAATATTTCGGGAGGCTTCGTCTAGTACTAGTTGGTGGTACCCTGATCTGAGATCCAATTTCGAAAACCACCGGGCGCCAGCCATTTCCCCGATGAGGTCGTCGATAGTGGGAGTAATGTGGTGCTCCCTCTTGATCGCGACGTTGGGTAGTCACATATCGACGCATATTCTTACTGCGCCCGGCTGCTTGGGCTTCCTCGCAACTACGATGGGAGACACCCATGGGGTGGGGCCTGACACCTTCTCGATTATTCCGGCCGCTTCAAGCTTCTTGAGCTCTTCTTCCACCAACGGCCTGAGGTGGTACGCTATCCGCCGGTGTTGTAGGGCGACAGGCTGGACTGTGGGGTCTATGTGGAGGTGGATTTCTTTCCCTCAAAACTTGCCAATCCCTTGGAACACCTCTTCGAACTCGTTCAAGATATGTTGCATGGACTCTTGGTACACCCCGAACGCAAATGTCACTACTCCCAAGTCCTCTGCCACTCGGCACCCCAGGAGCATGCCCTGGCCATCCTCCGTAACATAGATGTTGGTGGTGACCGACCTGGTTCCGTGAGAGATGACTGTCCTGAAGCGTCCCTGCACTTTCAATGGTGCTTCTTGGCCATATGCAAACACTGTTATTGTTGACGGATGTAGCATTGGTTTCAGGTGCATCGTGCTGTACAGCGTGGCAGCCATGATGTTGATGCTGGCTCCGGTGTCCACAACTGCGGTAACGCCTTGCGACCCTACCCGAATGTTGCACTGTGGTAGGCATCTTGTTTTGCGCGTGGCGGTACCTATCATATGGATTTTGTGCACCACTCTCTCCTCTTCTTCATCGTCATCCATGTCGCTGGTTGCCAGCTCTCCTTCCTTGACAGTGTTCGCCACCGGCCGGGGCTTGCGGTACCTCTTCGACCGACATACCTTTTTGAAGTGATTGAAATGCCCGCACCCCAAGCATTTCTTCCCTCTTGCCGGACACTCCGCCGCGGCATGTGCCAGTCCCCCGCAGTATCCGCATGATTTTGGCTGCTCTGGAGCTGTGGCTCCCGCCCCTTTCTTACCCCATTTTTGCGTGGGCCTTGCAGACACTGCATTGACAGGTTCAATCTTCACCGGCGCTTGAAGAGCCGCCTCCATGTGCGCCGCCCGCGCTTTCGACAGTTCTTTGGTACGACCCATCGTCAGTATTTCTGCCAATGGTTTACCGGATTCTTCCAGTATCCGCTTGCGCAATTTGGCTGACGCGCATCCCTGGATGATTTGCCCTCTGATTTCTTCTGTCTCGTCCCGGAAACCACAAGTGGCTGCTAAGTTTTTGATGCGGGCGTGAAACCTATCCAGCGATTCTTCTGGAAGCTGGCGCGCTTGTCGGAATATGAATCGCTCATAGTCGCGGTTAGCCATCGGTTCGAAGTGTTCATTCAGGGCGGCTATCAGCATCAGGTGCATTTTGGGCGTAGCTTCTGCGAGCGTCTTGACATTATTGTGAATGTCCTTCCCTCCTAGGTGGATGATCATTGCCCGTTTTTGGTCTCTATGGACTTTAGTAGCTTCAAAGAATATACGTAGCCTAGCCTCCCAATCTTTCCATCTGGCCGCCACTGAAGACGGTGACCCCTCCACTGTGAATGGTTCAATTGGTGGTGTGTTCGTCATGGCTTGCGTGAGTCGCTCCTGACAGGCGAGACCTGCCAGTCACGTGGGTGTTCTCCCCCTTTGTACCCCCCTTGACAAGGGAATCAGACTTCCTGACTAATGCAGAGGGAGGCAGGGATGTTTCTCCAGTGTGTGCATGTAAGGTATCCCCTCCTTGGGGCTTCAGGCGCCAAGCCACAAGTACTCACGGGCACCCACTATGGGCTGGCACTCTCCACGCAGCACACGCCTTCTTCAGTGCCCAGTGCAGCGCTCACGAGGTATGGTCCTCCCTTGGGGCACGAGGTAGCACGCTCCAGTCACCTCCTTCATGGCAGCGCTACGACCGCCTTGCAGGCCTGGGTCACATGGCACACATGAGCAGCACCACCCCCGTGTGCACGCGCCCACTCGGAGCTCCGTCAAGCAGCGCGATGCATTCAGCGCACCGGACCCGTCACCGGAGGCGGCAACGGCTGATGAAGACGCCGCGAAGGGGCACGAGCGCCGCCAGTGAGAGGTCGCTCGCGGCCGCCACACCGGCGCACCACGCGTCAGCGAGGGCACGCCCACCCTCGTCGCCAGTTTATGTGGTGTCGTCCTGACACCTTTTGGGGGGCGATTACCACACTGGAGGGCTGTGGGCCTTGCTGCTGGCAATTAAAACACGGGGACAGTGTGGGTATGTTAATCAGTCTGCCACCGCAGCTTCTCTGCCGTACGTGCGTGCGTAACTGCTTTTTATTCAACCTCATCACATGACCTGATGCGTACGCCCAGGTGTATCGCGTCACGGTCACGACATCACACCCCTCCACCCACAACTGCTGCTTCAAAGCACATTTCCGGTTCACACACCCAGAGACAGTCCACAGAGAGGGGCGCATGCCAGCACTTGTGCCACATACAGCAGCATGGAAAGGGAAGACGGCGGACACGAGAGGCCCAGCTCTGAATTTAACAAGCACCTCACAGAGAAAACCAAGACCGGAATAATATACATGCACCTGTGAAAACACAACGATACCCTCAGAAACAGACACAAAACTATACACAGAAACAACACAATGCGCAGACACAGAACACAAGAAAACACACAGTACATTATATAATTCATAAATTGATTTCATTTAACGTTAGAAATATTACCCACGTCATGAAAAGGAAACCTACCAGTAATGTTTTCTGCTTTTGAAAAGTTTGGTGTAGGCCTTCTCTTTTCAAACGTATGTTTCGTTTTTTTGTGTAAACATTCTTTTTGTGGTGGAAACATTTTTGGGGTAAAAGTAGCTTCCCTTTACTCCCTTTTAATGAACGTGTTTGTAATATAATTAAGTATACCTGCTGATAGTTTTGTGTTGGTAACATCACATGCATCACACCAGGTGTGTTCACATGATTCAGTTCTCACGTGTGTTAATGTAAAATAGCGTACTATAAAGTAATTGCGGACAGACTGGATAATGTAGCGCAGTGGGCTGAGCACCTGCTGAGATTCCCGCAGTCTGCGAGGTCCGTACTGACCCTGCCTTTGATCATTCTGAAGCTGTTGTAGAAGCGCATAGAGTCGCTGAGACTTATGGTGCGCACTCTACAGGTGGAAGCTGTGATTGTGGTCTGAGTGGCGGTTCGAACTGGTTACGGGCTTGTGCCCCGCGACGAGTGGGGCTGGGATCCCTGTCCCCACACCTGCGCCCCCTGCTGGGGCTGGCACCCCTGTCCCCGGCGCTTTGTTCCCTGGTGGCAGTGCTGCCTATACGCCATGCAGACCCAGGGTGCCCCAGATGGACCCACGAGAATAGTTTAGTACTTGACTTTGCGAGGAGCCGTAGAGAAGACATAAGATTGGGTCAGAGCACTCATTGAACGGGAGGGGTGTCCAGCAGAGAGCAGCTCCTTGTTACAGTGCTCTGACGGGGCCAGTCAGTCAAAGATGCAGCATCTCTCAAGTACTCTGCTTTACTTATTGCTCGTGGCCCCTTTCAACTCTCTCGTCTTTGTTACTAACATACAGTGAACCGAAGGAAGAGAGTGGAGCAGAGACACCCGGCACATTCTGCAGTGTCCTGCCTCCCTCCCTCTATCTCCCCCCTTCCCTTTCCCCTCCACAGATTTGCCGTACCGTGCGGGCGCCATGCGGCTCGGGGCGGGTCCCTGTCCCCTGGCCTGCCATTGCACACGCCCGGCAGTATATTAGCTGGAGGTGAGCATGGGTGCGCGCTCTTTATTTGAGGTGATAAAGCGGCCCCTCAGCAGTAATCTGCATCAATATGTGCCAGCAGCGATGAGAGATGAGGGGATAGGCTGCAATTAATTGTCCTGTGGTGTGTGGGAGCAAGTAGAGCCAGCACTGACCAGCCATTGATCCTTCAGCGGGGCCGATTTATCATTCGCGGCGGGTGTGGGGTGTTCGGGGATGGGGGTCTGTCCAGGCCCAGCTGCCCCACCCGGGCACCGGGGCTCTCTGCTCACTGCTGCAATCAATGTTGGAAGGGGTGGGACCGGACTCCACACACCCGCAAACACACACGCGTCTTAATACACTCACACGTAAACACAGACTCACGTGCAAATACTAACACACAGAACAGACTGTCCACAGTCACACACATTAACGCAAAGATGCACTCACACAAACACACCCCTAAACACATTGAAAGTGATAATCAACCGCAAATAGTGACACAACCAAATACTTAGTCATATACACTCCCACAGAGCAGCAGACACTCACACACAAAGACATGCATGTACACACACAAATGGACATACACATAAGACACTGTTTCTCACTCACAGGTCACACCTCAGACGGAGCTCTTGACCTGAGAGAGGCAGGTGAGTGTTTGCATTAGTTTATCTCTGAATGACTCCTCGCTACGCTTTTAAGCTTTGGTCGTGTGTTGTTCACAAGTGTTTGGTCTCCTCTATATCAGGTAGTTCGGCGTAATTTCAGTTACATCAAAATGAATGAAAAGTGCTTAGACAGCAGCCATGGTGACTCCTCTACGTGCTCCAGGCGGAAGTGGTCACCATTGCAAGGGTCTGTGGGAGTCGTGACAATGTGGGCTGAACAACGACATCCCCGCAGGGAATCCTCATAAAAGTGCGGCCCCTTTAGTGCCACAGGATGGCAGACTAGACAGCCTAGTGTCTGGAGACACCTTTGGGGACCTGCTCATCACTTCCTGCCGAGGTAGGGGAAGGGGAGAGGTATAAGTTCCTTCCCCGCCCACCTGGCGGCCTCTTTGTCCCTCACCCTGACGCCATGCTGGTCTGGCGTCGGGGGTTTGACGGCTGCATCCGCGTGTATCATTTGTCGTGTGGTGCGGATGCATTGCGGTGGCCGTCCTCTTCGGTTCTCGAGGTGAGTGCTTGGGGGTTGCTGCGGGCGAGTGGCCCCCACCCTCACCGCTGTAAGCAGTGCCCGGTTGTGTCGGTCGTGTCACGCTCGAGATACCTGTGTCTTTGTTTGTGGTGTGTTTGGGCCTGCGTGGCTGGTGCTCTGCTAGTCCGAACCCCCCCTTCGCTTGGAGGCAGTTACTCGGCCTAGTTCGATATCAGGGCAGAAAATCTGCAGCAGAGCAGGGCCCTCATGTTTAGTGTGTTGCGAGTTTCTGGGTAGGCCTCAAAGGGGCTCGGAAGTAGGGCCCGCATAGTACAGAAAAGGGCCGACCACAAAATTGTTTTAAGTGCGGTTGCGGTGGGGTTTTCGGATTACACTGCCAGCGATTCACGGCAGTCACAGAGATGCAGGGTTAGTGGCCTGCTTGTGATCTATGACTCAGTGGGAGGTCGGACTACTCTCCTTTGTTGGAAACGGGTGTCCCGTGATTAAGGTTTCGTAGGTCAAATGGGGTTTATACACATAAATGATGGGTAACACGTAAATGATGGGGAACAGTGTACAGCTTGTGGTGAGCGGATCTCCAGTCAAAGGGTGGCTTTCAAGTCTTCATTTTGTGCCAATTGTGCTAGTGAAACATTTTACAGATGCTTCTGGAAAAGTGAAGGGGGCCGGGAAAGGGGCTCGGGGTAGTGGCAGTCCTCCCCTGGAGCCCAGTTGCGGGCGGCCTTCTTCACTCCGGGTTTACATCTTGGCCAGGGAAGGGCTCATGTATCAGTTGTCCTCCTCATCCGACACGCAGTTTAGAGTGAGGGGTGGTGGCCTTACGCCTGCCCGATTGAACCCGGGTTCCCCGCAGTGAGAGGGTGCTCACCGGGTGGCCGCTGAGCCGCAGTAGCTAACCTTAATATGGGGTGGGGGATTGCCAGTTTTGCCAAAGGGTGCCTTGGAGCAGTACTAAGGGGGGGGGGGGGCGATGGCTTTCCCCGCTGCACAGCCGTGTTTGTGGCTCGCTGGGCGGTTGTTTCTTTTGGGTGGCTTCAAATTAACGGGTGGGGGAGCCAGGCTGCGCGACCAGCAGTGGTGGAAGCTTTGATCCCCAGGCCCCCAGAGCGGGCAAGACATTGCACAGTCGGACCCCCACATGTGTTGCGGAACGAGGGAGGCTGCGGGTTTTGTTCGGCACCATTTTCACACCTCCCAGGATAGCGTGTGGGGCCTGGCTCGCAGAGCTGACCGTCTCAGGGCATAGCGAGCTGGAGCTCGCTTGCACCCGGCTTGTCCTTGAATTCCGACTTCTGGCCGGGGCCAAAGCAGGTTGCGGTGCTCGGAGGAGCGCACGCCCTCGTGCCAGGAGGTTGCTTGCGTGACTTTGTTCAGGTCCGGGAGGAGCTGCTTTTAGGTCGGGCGACATCATCAACGAGGCGTTGGAGGTGACGGGGAGTCACGGTGCAGGGGCATTGTTGCTGCCTTGGAGTGGGGCAGTGATGTAGTCATATGCGGGTACGCTTTCATTGTCAAGTGCGGGAACCCTTGCGGGGCTGTCCTCCCCTGTTTGCCATTGAATATGCCCGGGAAAATCTGTTTTAGGTGGCCGCCAGTCCGGACCCCGGCCATGGTATGGGGGGGTTAAGTTGCAGTCCCGGCACCAGTTCAGCTAATATTCCTTCCCCCTAATCAAGAAGGGCCCAGTCTGCGCTAGACATCATACACTTATTGCCTCTGGCTGGGCTTGGGTAGTTGCATGTTTTCGTTTTCATGCAATGCTACACACGTTTTATGTGGCAGCGGTCCAGTGTGGTAAATTGAGTTCATCAACTTCACCATACGCGGAGTGGGGATTTTCCAACCTTGAGGCCACCTTCAAGGCTCTTACCCGGGTCCCGGTTGTTATTACAGATCTTGCCCTACCTCAGTATTCCAGAATTTAGGTATTTTCAAAGTTTTTAATCGAAGACATAATAATGGCTTAATTCCGGTTACAACTACCCTCCATTGACAAGGTCTACAGCCCTGGCTGGCTATAGGTGGAATTTTCCGTGTTATATAGCTGCAGACACTGACAGAGGAAGCAGAACAAGGCAGCGCACTATGCCAAGCAAAGAAACGGAGTAGCTGATGGTGCTTAGTGTATGTTCACCAATTTCCATCTGCACTGTATCAGCGCCTTGAGACCCTCACGGGCCAATCCTGATTGATTGTCGGGAATGTAATGACGGCGGCACGTGTAGTGCGAGGAGAGGGAAAAGGCCGCGTGCCCAATGAGAGAGCGCAGTGGAATTCGGTAGTGGCTGAAGGCATAGAGTACAGCGGCACCACTGTGATCTGAGGCGCGCAGAGGCGCACTGACTGCCCATGTCCTTCTCCAGACACAAGCTGATCTCGGCAGTTGATAACGTACAGCACAGCAGCACCCATGTGTCTTCATATTTAAGGAGCCACGGAGCCCGTAGCTTTACTCCTGGGAGTATTTACTTAGAAGCGTTTAGAGTGTCAGTAAGCACCTCTTTCCCCTTGGGTGGTAGTTTTGAGTAACTGACCTCAAACAGAGCAGCTGCACCCCTACAGTTGGGCACAATTTTCAGTTATTGAGACTTAAGTTGTCTCGTCAGGTGAAGGAAAAAAAAAATGCGTCTTTGGTATGGGTGCGTTGAAACCTCAAAGGCATAGTGGTGAATCGTTGGAGCCTGGGGTCAGTTGAGCCTCTCCCGAATTTTCCAGTACTAAGGTGGGGCATGTTGTGCACCACCTGCCATGGTACTTTCTTCCCAAATGAGCTAGTGTACAAGGCACCGTAACATTATGCTGGTGAAATAAACTGGCATTTCCACCTCCTGTAATATTTCTAAATTGTCCGTTGTGGGTACAAGTCACCTGCCTTCCTTAACATCCAAACTGTTCTCGTTCAGGCTCTATAGTGATTTCGATGCTGGGTGGACTTATGTCCCGGTTTTAAGCGGGATTTATGAGGGTGCACTTTTGTTAAATGTTGCACATACACACATTTCTCTGTCCCTTACACACAGCACGCAAAAGACAAGTTACTCAATTGTTTTAAGGGGTACCCGGCGGGCCTGCTTGGGGACATGTGTGAAGTACAAAAGGTATTGAGAGGTGTCCAGTGTTGAGGACACTCCAGCAAAATACAGGACTGACCTGCCTTCCTCTGACTTCATCACACTAGATGGAGGATAGGTAGGGAAAATCTTCCTCCTTTGTACTTGCCTCATTGGCTTTATTTCACTTTATGCATGGCATTAATTTTAATAAAAGTAAGTGCCTGGGCACTCGCCAGTAACGACTCCAGCTGCTGCCCAATACAATACTTTAGCCTGGGGGGCCTGGACCAGACTGAATCGCCACACTGGCTCAACTGTTAGGGTATAGGTGATGTTTCAGGGGGTTTGGCTGCACGGCTGGAGCAGTGTGCGGTGCAGCCAGGATTGGCCTCCTGCCGTGAGCCCGGGCTTCTTGTGGGTCATGTTTCAGGGTTGGTAGTTGGGTTGTTATTTTACCGGCAGCCCGCTGGTACTTTCCCAGCGTTGGGTATACATAAGGATAAGTTCCCTATTTTGCCGCAGATGCAGAGCTCTCGGCCTTGTGCCTGCCCCAGTTTTGTGTTTCTATGATAATTTACCATCATCGCCCTGGTACATCTTACTGCCTGGTAATGCTCAGCAGTACTTGGAGAGACAACTACTGTACTATGCAGGCCGGTGATGTTTCTGTTAGTTGCTTAATATAAATATTAGACATAAGGGTCATGTCTCTTCATCCTAATCAGTTAAACATCTATGGGCAGGGCAATGGAATTGATGGACATACGACAGAAGTGCCAGAGACTACAACCTCGGTCGCCTTTCCCTTAATTAGATGCAGTGTGATGTACATACATTACTATCGCATTCATTCATCTTCATACCGTTTTGTTGATATACAATTGGGAATTGAATAATGCAGAGGGAGGGTAGCAAACATATTTTCCACCCTGCCACAAATGGTCACAGTGATGGACAACTTCATATGCGACCAAGCTTGATATTTACAGCCTCTTGTTTATACCACACTGAAAAAGTTGCCCATGAACATTAATAAAGTGCTTCAATGGCCTACTATTGCCATATTCAGCAGCTGGTTTACCTGGCTATTTTGGACCGGGTGGTTTCTGGTGCGCGGCTAGGAACAACACAAACAGCCTGGGAATTTTATTCATGCAGTCCCTACATAACCCCAGCTCAGTTTCCTCCATCACGCGGACAACATTAAGAATTCTTTAGAATGTTGCACCAAATAGGTCAATAGGTGATGGGGAGTTGGTCAACTTGTGGGGTTGTCCAAATTCCAGGGATCCTCACTCAGAACTGACGGATTTAACTTTGCCCACATTAACTTAAGTTGTATCACAACATCACCATTTTCTTAGACTCAGGGCCACTGGCATTATGGGGAGGCAGCAGCAAGTTGCACAAACCTTGGGGCCTGCAGTAACCTCTCATGTACCTCCTCCATTCTGACCCACACTTAGTCCATTCGGCTCTGACTCCACTGTTGGTCTGGCTGATACAACAAAGCCTTTTATTTGTTTAATCAGTTGGATGCATGGCATCTAGGATTGGGACGATCGCCGAACCTTACGTGCGCCTCACAAATCCAGGGTCAGCATCATAGGAGTAGTGGAGAAATCCCAGCAGATGGTATTTTGTTGACCACAAAGGCAGACTGGGTCGAAATGCCACCTATGCCATTGAATCGGATGACATCTGCATAGCAACAGGTGGATAGCTCATTGGGTGCTTGTGGCTCATTTGATAATGGTGCAGGCTAAGTATGGTTTTACTCTAGGAAACGGGGATCTTATGCCCAGGTTTTGCCTTTCTTTGCCGTCTGGAGATCTTTGGGCCTGCATTAGTCACACATACCTCCTCCAGTCTGACCCCCACCAAGAACATTGAGCTCTGGCTCCACTTTGGGTCTGGATGATATATTAAAGCCTCTTACTTGCCTAATCTCATTGGACACATGTGGGTACGTTAATGGCCATGTAGATTGTGTCCTGACAGGAGGGCCTGCAATTGGGTTGGCTGGTTTTACTTGAAGGGTCCGGATGTGGTCAGGCAAAAACAACAGTCTAAAACACAATAACGGGTTCACACGCAGTGGAGAGCCCTTGGCTAGGTGCACTGGTAATCTTTTACCATAGACAGTATTTATTTAGTGGTTATTCAGGTACTAAGGTGGGGGATACCTTTTGCAGTATTTACATGCCTGGAAGTACGTAGTGAGGAAGTAATAGTGCCCCCAGTTGCGCAACATGTATATACATTTGTATAGGGTGCTTGTTAAAAGCTTCATTGGGTCCAACGAGTGCAGGCAAACGGGGACGACTTGTACAAGAGATAAACATGAGTAGTTACTCAGCACGGTGTGTTAGAAGGGATGTTGCTTAAGCAGAACTCAAAATGGCCTTAAATGCATGATGGAGACAATTAGTGACGTGCCTAAAGAGGAAAAACCTGTGTTAAAGTGAGGGTATGCCAAGGGAGATAGCTTACATATTTCACGAAATTCCGTCAATCCAACATGCCTAAAGTAAGCAAGGAATGCCCAAGTGATCGGTTGGACCTGTTATTAGTTTTATTAAACACACTGTTAGAATTGGGGTCACCAATTCGGACACAGTAGCTTGGCGCGAGGTAGGAAGGCACCTGACGGCAATGTATAAAGCACTGGTGCAGCACTCACTCACACCGATTCAGCCATGCACAAACAATGAAGGACACAACAACAGATGGTTTAGTGAAAACACAAGATTTTTATCTACTTCACAGTGGGGAAGATCAATTCATTTCATGAATAAGCAGTTACGATTGCAATAACCTTGAATTCATTTAAGTAAATGTACCAGACAACTGCAGGGCAATAGTCAATTCATCACAGGAACTAAATCAGTGCATTTCAGAAGAACAAACAATTCATCAAGCCACAAGAATCAGGGACTGGCAGGGCAACAAATAAGTCATTGAGATCAAACGGGCATCAATTCACCCAAGTGCGCCAGGGCCTGAAACTGCAGGCCGGCCAAAGGCAGTAGCACAAACCCTTCCAGAAACATGGGTTACGGTAGGTAATGGGTTACAGGTTAACACAGGCTCAAGTTCATTCAGGGTAGTCCAATCAATTAGGAAGTTAATGCCGGTAGGCAGTTAGCATGGGCAGCATTATCGAGGCACACCTTCCTGAAGAGCAACCCCCTCAGTGGGGATATCCAACACCAGCACCATTTCCTGAACCTAGGTATCATACAGGTATTATCCCAACAGAAGGGCCGCTCGGTGCGTAATTCAGGCCCCAGGGCCCAGCAGGGGCACACCATGTCAGGCCCTCTCAGGAGGAAGGTTAGATACTGCCCCCTATCGCCTGGTCTACCTCTCCCACCGTCTGGGGCGTTCCTGGGGCTGCCACTCGAATTTAGTCCGCCTCCCCGTGATGTTCGTGGGCCTTGCCTCCCTGTGGTGATGGTGGGCCCCACCTCCCTCCCCGGGGGAGAGGTTACCTGGCGCTGGGGAGAAGAGGCAAGTCCCATTTGTTCGCTCCGTGCCGTCCCCTGGTTCCCGGCCTCCGGTTCTCCTTCCGGCCCGGGAACCAATGAGGTCACGGCTACTTGGGGGCCGGGTGCGGGGGCCAATGGGAGTGCGGCTGTCACGGGGGCACAACCACAAGAGCCAATGGATTCACGCCTGCTGAAAAGGCGCGACTGATGACGGCCGCAAGTCAAGGCTCCGTGCACGGTCTCAAACCTGGCGCGGTCCCAGCCGGAACCCCGGCGGTCCCTCACCTGAGCGCTCCTCTGCCTCTCAACGATGCAGGGTCAGCGCGGCTTCCCCACCGGCTCGGGGGAAGCCTGCACAGCTCTCCTTGCCTGAGCGCTCCTCCTGTCTCGTGGGCTGCGGCGGTGAACGGGGCCAGACAGCGCTTCCGGAGCACAGCGCAAGTTAAAGGTACTCCGGCGGCGATGATCTTGGGCGGCTCGCGCTCCTCAGCGCGGAAGGGGGCACTGCCTGCATCGGTAGGTTCCAGGGGGGGACAGCGCGGTCAGGGCACGACAAATAATTTCAGGTCGGTACCAATTAGCCCTGCGCTAGGGAGAGGCACAGGTTCTTCCAGCCAGGCGCTCAGGTCGCTCCAGTGCAAGTAACAGGCGACCAGTTCCTCAAAGATAGCGCTTTGTGAGCACAGCGCTGGCAGGGGGGTGGGGGTAAATCCTGGAGATGCAGCGCTTGGATGGCACAGCGCTTACCTTGGTGGGCTTCCAGCGCTTCCTAGACTTGGCGCCGGCAGAGGTTGACAGGTAGTGGTTGTAGAAGGTAGTTGCAGCGGGGGGGGTTGGAGTTGGCTGGCACAAGAGGCAGGGTGGTCCCTGCAGCACACTGGAGTTGGTCCCCTGGGCTCCCCCCTCGCTGGGCAAGATCAGTAGGCAGGCAGAGTCCCTCATCTAACTTGGATCCAGCAGGGCCTATACTCAGTCAGTCCCAGTAGTGTAGGTTCGTCCCCTAGGCCCAACCGCCTACGCTCCGGCAGAGGTTCCCCCAGTTCCAGTGGTGCCCCAACCGACTAGTCAGGTTTCCCTCCTTTCCTCTTATACCCCCAGGTCAGGTGACCCTCCTGCAAAGGCAGCAAAGCATAATCCCTCCCAGGGCTGGAAGGTTCCAGGAGCTTTCACATAATAGTCTATGGGACAAAAAGGCGGGATGGAAAAAGATACTGTATCAGAATGTCCCAGACTGCTCCTAACCACTAGTGTGTATATGCAATGGCCACTCTGGAGTAGCAGGGGCCTGTGGCAGCCATGTTGTTAGGAGAGACACCTGCACCTCAGCACTGTTTAGCAGTGGTAAGGCGCCCAGAGACCTAGGGCCAACAAAACGATGGCGGAAAAAATGAGGCCACAGGGGCAAAAAAACAGGGTAGACCACCCTAGGGCTGACAGGTCTAATATACACCTAGTAATGCGAAGTAGTGACATTTGAACTCATATCAATGGTACTTCCAGGACACATCTCCTTCAATACACACACCGACAGACAGGGCTGCTCTTCCCTGGAGCAAAGGGAAGCTAAACACCATATACAGCATAACGCCAATTTTAGGAAACAAGAAAGATGGTGAGGGAGTGGGGAGTGATGAATCTTGGTCTGCTAGCACAGGCAAGCGATTTCCGCAGGTGCTTAGCTAAGCTTGCGGCCAGGCAGTGGTTTTGTCCAACTAATGTGATGATGTTAAGGGTTGCAAGCATGCACCGAGAGATGGATCCTCGAAACCATCCAGAACAGACAAAAACACCCGCCCTATAGCCAGGGAGCCAGGGATTTGCGGAGTGCCAGCTAACTAGGGGGTTGCGGTGCAATATGCTGATGGGCACATGGGGTCAGAGCACAATTTGGCTACAATGACTGAAGAAGGATTGTTTTGGTGTTTCCACTGCTCAAGAAGGGACAAGTATTCGTTCATGTTGTTCCCCCTCTTACACAGCAGGTAAACGAGGACACCCGTGCTTAACGTCTCATATCCCATGACATCACCAAGGGGGGGGAATGGCCATTGACATGCCTAGCCAGTACAGGAATAGCCACTCACACTAACTGGAGCCTTTAGGGAGGATAAATGTTGGCAACACGGACTGGGGTGTGTTGGGCCCAAAACCCCTCACCAAAGCTGCGGGGGGCATCAGGCTGTCAGGTGTCTTTGAGGTACGGGCAAGGGAATGTAAGGGCTGTAATGCGTTACACAGCATTTGCAGGGATGCAGAAGGGTCCCAGCGGAACCACCGAAGGGACTACAGCGAAACGTGACACAGAACCTTGTAGTCCGACACCATTACTGGTGTAAGTATCAAAGGTCACAGGTGGATAGCAGGGACTGGATATCTGTGACCGGTTGAAGGTTCAGCAAGCAGGGTGGGCTGAGTAAGTGGTCAGTCCACAAAAGGGTGCAGTGTCTAATAACGGGCACCATACACATATTCCCTCAAACCTGTGTTGACACCATTACTATGTATGCCAGGGAGCAATCCAAAAGAACTGTAAAATGATCTGTTCAATAGGGCGCAGTAATGCACCCTAGAAGAAGACCATGAAGACCACAATATGCAAATTAGCAACCAGTTGGGGACAGGTGAACTTTTGTGGTCTGAAATCACCCCCAGCTCCCGTGGCATGGAGCACGGTTGGGGGAGGAGATGGAGCCTGCGCGCAGGATGGTTATCTGCGCTATGCCTAAATTCACTGAGCAGAGGGGATTTGGCTTCCTTAGACATGGGTTGCTACATGCCAAATTCACAGGGTGCTTTGAGGACGATTGGGTACATCTGTTCAGTATAAGCATGGACCTGTTCTTGTTGGATAGGGGAGAGGCCTTAGAAATAGCAGGATGTAAGTAGGAATGCCGGCCTTAGTGGAGGGCCCTGGCTGCGACGGTCGCCACACCCAGGGCTGTGGCAGAGTTACAGGGCAATCCAGAGGTGGAAAGGTACTCAGGGGTACCCTCTTCAGGAGCACAAAGGGTGCGGAGGCCTAATATCCCCAGGAAGTCTTTGCGGTGGACCCTGAGGTGCGACAGCGCCCCGTCTATCCTAGGGCAGTTGTAAATCTGTACAACCGGGGGTCGCTTGAACGCTCCGCCCCTTGTAGGGGGCGCATGAGTAAGGAGGTGGACCGACGGTTCATCAGAAGTGGGAGGGGCTATCCCCTCACCACAACCACTAAGCACCGATTGGCTAAGGACACAATGCAAGTTGGCCCATCAGGTGGTAGGCTGCGAGGGGCGGCTTGCCTTTGGATCACCTGTAAGATAACCCACCATGTTGGCATATTTGGTATGCTGATAAACCTGCAGCAATTCTTTCCATCAAATAGTTGTCTTGTCTGATTATTTATGTTACCTGTATGTTACTGCATGAGGGCTGGTGAGTGTTGCCGATATTGGCACTATGAGGGCTGACCGACGACGTCCCCGCAGGGGACCCTCATAAGAGGGAGGCCCCTTTAGTGCCACAGGATGGCATACTAGACAGCCTAGTGTCTGGAGACCCCTTTGGGGTCCGGTCGTCACTTACGGCCGAGGTGGGGGAAGGGGAGAGGTATAAGTTCCTCCCCCACCCATCTGGAGGCCTCTTTGTTCCTCACCCTGATGCCGTTTCCCTCCCTACCGCTTACCCGGCGTAATCAGGGTGAGGGGTAAGGATTTTCTAATCTTTTTATTTGTGTTGCAGGCGGAGTTACAGGGTGATCCAGAGGCGGAAAGGTACTCAGGGGTACCCTCTTCAGGAGCACAAAGGGTGCTGAGGCCTAATATCCCCAGGAAGTCTTTGTGTTGGACCCTGAGGTGCGACAGCGCCCCGTCTATCCTATGGGCGGTTGAAAACATGTACAACCGGGGGACGCTTGAATGCTCCACCCCTCGTGGGGGGGGCGCGAGTAAGGAGGTGGACCGATGGTTCACCGTTAGTGGGAGGGGCTATTCCCTCACCACAACTGCTAAGCACCGATTGGCTAAGGCCACGATACAAGTTGGCCCATAAGGTGGTATGCGGCGAGGGGCGGCTTGCCTTTGGATCGCGTGTAAGATAACCCACCATGTTGGCATATTTGGTATGCTAATAAACCTGCAGCAATTTTTTCCACCAAAAAGTTGTCTTGTCTGATTATTTATGTTACCTGTTGTAGGAGAGTAGGATCTGCTTCACATGGGTACCCCCACTTTTTGCTGGTGTTTCACTGTTTTTCGACCTTAGTCTGGCTGTGGCCCTGCTAATCAGGACCACAGCCTAGCTGCTTCCTCTCTAAAATGGTTTGCATGTACATTAGATACATATCTTAATGGATTCTGGTGTGCCTTATAAGCCCCTAGTATATGGTATATTATGTACCTAGGGCATTAGTACCTCAGAGGCCTACCAGGGACTGAAGCATATATTATGCCACCCCTGGGAAGCACTCCAAAATGGCACCACAGGTCTGCTACTGTAGCCTGGGTAAGGGTGTGCTTGCACCCCTTACAGTGGTACAGGCTACCTATATCCACACATATATACAGACACATATAAACCTATAAGCCACTCCTATGGCAGGCCTTCATAATCCTGAAGGCAGAGTGTTTGGTTTTATGTGAGAGGGTGCCCAAGCATGAGCTGAGACCCTCTGCAGCTTTTGGAAATCCTTCCTTATAGCTGTTCTGTGATACAGCCATACCATATACTCTTAAGTGCATTATAACCTCGCGGTAAATGCTAACTTTGGAATGGCTGCAACAAAACATGTCATGTTTGGTGTCAAACGCTTTGGAATACTACCCTCCACCCCCCCCCCCCCGACAGTTCTGGTGGCAGGGGTAGCATTCCACCCTTCTAGAGGGAAAGACATGTTCACACTGGCTAAACCCGGTAGGACTTTCCTGAGCCCTGGCATCGCAAAATGGATGCCTCTGCCACAGACACGGGTCTGGCCTCCTGCTGCTGACCGAAACTCCGTCAGGGGAGGCCTGGACAATAGGTTTCCTGTCGAAGGGAGGTGTAACCACCTCCCCAGACAGGCAGATGTGTATTGGGGCTGGGCGGGAGCACTCTCTGGTGCTTTGAAGTCCTGCACTGGGGGCACATTTGCTGTCCCTGTGCATAGCCCAGTTCAAACTGGTTGCAGGGACTACCTGCCCCTGTTCTGGGGCGAAACTGGACAAAGGAAATGGGTGTAACCACCCCTCTTTCCAGACCCACCCCTAGGTGGGGCCTTAGAGTTGTCCATCCCCTAAACTTACTATAAGTATGGGAATCCAGTCCCTAGGACTTTAGATTACCCTGGACGAAACTCTGCTACATATATCCTGGACCTTCGACGTTCTATCCTGACTAGAAGACTGAAAAAATCTCCCTTGGGGTCAAGGAGTGACTCCCCTGCTTGGCAGGCACCAAAGAAGCAACTGACCAGTCTGCATCGCTGAAGCTCCCGCCGGACACCAAAGTCTTTGCATTGCCAGTGGTAGATTTTCAGACTTCCCCAAGGCTACCCTGAGTCCACAGCAAAGCTGAGGCCCGTGGCTATCGTGGGTGACGTGGAACCATGACCCCTGGACACCGTGAACTTTTGCAGCAACACTATCTTCCTGGTCCTCCTTGAAGTTGTGCTTAGGGCTCCAAGTAGCCCCAGCCTTAAGCACCTCTTGCATCGAAGATTGTTGGCCTCCACTCCACGAGTGACCCATGGGCTAGCTTCAAGTGCAACCGCTCGAGGCTCCTTCGTGATCACTATCCCATTGGCTAGCAGGTCCCCATGAAGGCAACTCCTTTTCTGCTTGGGCTTTCCTGGTTGCTCCAGATGTGCCCTGACTTACTCTTGCTGGGTGAGTCCCTCAGACCTTGCTGGTCTGCACCGCAGTCCTTTCTCTACATTCCAGTGACTTGCCGTTGCCAAGGCTTGTTGGGTCCATTCTGGTCACCGACACCGCAGCACTTGACAGACTTTGTGGGACAGCTCGAATCCGGCTTGTAGGCTTCGTCGACACCACCTAGACCTCGTGGCTGAGGAGTCAAGCCACCCATCAACTCACATGAACCACCCGACATCTGTGGGCATTGGTCCATCCTGCCCTCGGTCACTGGCAAGTGACCCAGACTCTGACCCCTCTGCTTTCAGGTTCCTTCCATCCCAGATCCCGGCTTGGATCTCTCCGGACACTTCTCCTCTTCACGGCAGCAGCAGTTCTTTGCAGGCTCCCATTGAAATCGACGACGCAACCTGACACCAAAAGACACCTATGCACCCGGCTTGCCTAGGTGAGGTAACTCGAATACTCCGGTGCTCTTGTGTGTACTAGCCCTAGAACTTCTTAAGTCCAAAAGGGTCTGGTCCTGACTCGATTAGAAGTGTCCCTAATCTTTAAATTTCCAACTGCGACATTGCCCATAGAAGATAAAGGGAACCCACGGTTGTGTTTACACACTGCATACAGTCCCCGTGGGTCCCCTGTGTCACTACCTTGGGTGGTTCCTTGGGGTCCCAGCTATTCTACAGGCTATAGGCCTTGTGTCTATTCCAGTCATGGTTTTTATACCACTTTTTTGGTATATGGTTTGGTACGCCCCTAGGGCCCAAACGTGTATTTGTGCTATTACTGATAATTGCTGACTTGTAAACTAAGTACTTCGAACTCCAGTCTCATAAAGAGACTAGAGGGGTGTGTTTTATCTTAAATACATATATTTTGAATATATACCTGGTGTGGTTGTCCTTTCATGTGATCATTCAAGAGATTATAGACTGGTAAAACAAGCTGCTTTACATTCCTTCAAGACTTAGCCTGAAGGCTGCTCTCCATAGCTACCACTAGGATAGCTTTCAATAAAGGTTGACTTTAACCTATCACCATAAGGGGTTGTTTGGACTGATACAAGGTGCCCACTAGAACTACTGGACAGCATATATCAGGCCACCTTCTCACACCTGTATGTTGCTGCATGAGGGCTGGTGAGTGCTGCCGATATTGGCACTAGATGCGTACACAACTCGTGGACGCATGAGAGGGTGGGAGCATCAGTCGAACACCCCTTCCTACCCCGGACCGTCGGAAGGTCGCCGTGATGTAGTTGTAGGCCGTCCTCCATTCCTAGACCCCTGGCAGAGTGGGGCAGATGCAGGCACCACCTCTCATTCCAGTCTCGCAGCTGGGCAGAATGCAGTAGATGCCTTCCACCCCAGACCATCGGCAGCACAGACTGCGGTAGCTACTACAGACGTTTCTTCCCTGCCAGGTCTCGCATTTGTGAGATTTTGAGCTATTGGCATTGTAAATGGCAAAGCGTTTTATTTAAGTTTTTAAAAAAACATGCAATGATAAAAGGCATTGTCATTTACAATACCAATAGGTCAAAATTTTGAAAATACGAGACCTATTGCATTGCAAATGCTTTTTTTTTTGTCTGTCAGATGTTGCTTTTCTTCTTATGCTTGTAACTAGTGACCCAATCCATATATTGGGGCATATTTATAATAACTGACGCATCCCTGCATATCAGCAGGGATGCGCCAGTTATTTTGCGCCCCAGCTCCGCCATCATGGATGCGCCGCATTTATAATGCGGCGCACCATGGGGCAAAAACGGCACAGATGCGTCACGCATCTGTGCCGAAAAGTGGCGCATTGCTGGAGTTGCGTCGCAAGCGCGACGCAGCTCCAGCAAGGCTCGAGGGTGCCCTATCTGCACAATGCTGCGTCAATCCTTACGCCTGCTTCAAGCAGGTGCAGGGTTTTGACGCAGCATGGGCTCAAAAGTGACTGAGTGAAATCTTGTAGATTTCACTCAGCCACTTTTATGAGGCGTTCCTGCGCCGGAACGCCCCCACCTGCCCTGGAACGCCTACATGTGGCGCAGGGCTTTACAACGTGACGCATCTCCCAGATGCGTCACGTTATAAATACCCCGCACCATGGCGCAGGATTTGCGCCGCTGCTGCGTCACAAAAGTGACGCAACGGCGGCGTAAATGAGGCGCAAGGGCTTCATAAATCTGCCCCATTGTCTTTATCTCCACTAATGATTATCGTTGCCGAACACAAAAGTGAACACCAAAAAGAGCTGCATCTTTTTTGTAAAGGCGAGTTTGAAAACCTCCTTCATATCATTGTTCTCGGTGAGGCTGCTGCCCGTGACACGCTTGCTGTAACTAGTGGGCACCAGTGTGGTTTTCGTTTTCGCTGCCTCTGTCCCGCCTGAAACCAAAACAGTAAACACGGATTGGTTTCTTATGCGAATAGATTTGACGTGCCGGAGCAGAGCCTTTCAGAACCTGTTCTGTCAGACAAGGATGGAGAGACACCCCTGCGCTCTATGTCCAACACATCTCTTCTAGAGACTTGCCACAAGACTGGGCAACAACTCTGGGCTTGAAGGCAAGTCACACATGTACTCCGTGTCCAGAGATATCATACAGCCCCATGGTGGCCATCTCATCTCATACCAGATTCATGTCGCACCATGCTCTGTGCAACACATCTCGCCTCTAGACGAGTAACCTCTAAACTCGGGGCTGATTATTATTTTGTTTTTTAAGTTGAGAATATTTGCAGGCTAAACGTGATCTGATCGCTTTCTTTATTTTCGAATGAATATTTACAGCTCGGAAAGTAAAGGTCAGCCTGTTACACCAATAACTGTATAGCTTAACAGCCTGGCTGCCCGCTGATAACTTGCCTACGGTTTTTAATACTTTGCCATAAATAGGCTTGGTTAATAGAATCTGTTCTGTTTTTGCTGATAGGTTCTAGATTGTACATCATTGAAACAGTGAACATCCCAGTACGACCTGTCCCATATGTTAGCTTAGAGCTGCTAGAACAATTACAACGGCTTTGTTTGTTTTATTTATCCAAAAGCAAACCGTTCTTGACTGGATAAAACGCGTACCACGACCGCCCGCGATAATAACGCTCGTTATTTACAGCGCTTGGGGGCATATCAACAACAACCGGCGATAATTATCGCTCAGCGCTCTTAGCGTGAGGATAATTATCGCCGGCTAGCGTGAATTTTTATCGCTGAGATAGCGTGCTATTAGCAACGCTTATCTCAATAGCGATAAAAATCTACACGCTAACAGGCTAACGTGAGATTATCGCTGGAAACCCAGCGATAATCACACGTTACCTTGTTGATAGGGACAGGCAAACTTAGCCATGATATCCTCCTTCCATAGGATATCATGGCTAAGTCTGAAAATTAGCAGACGTAAAAAAGCAGCGTTAACCGCGGTTAGCGCTGCTTTTTTTGTCTCTAACAGGGTTAGCGACATTCTTGATAATAGGAGAAATGTCACTTAGTGACATTTCTCCTATTATTTTACTCTGGAACGCCCCCTTTGCATCTCATTAGAGATGCAAGGGGAAGCGTAGAGTAAAAGGGTGCTAACATGCAAATTTGCGTGTTAGCACCCTGTTGTTGATAGGGTGCTAGTTTTATCTCTGCTTTTTTGGCTTTTAAAGCCAAAAAAGCAGAGATAAAGCCCTTGTTGATATGCCCCTAAGATATCACCCGTGGGGTTACAGCGCTACAGACAGGGAAGGGATGTTGTCATATTAAATCCTGCTACCCTGCTGAGCAGTGCCACTGAGAGGCGACGCGCGCCACGGAAAGCAATTAACTTAGGAGAACAATATTATTGTGTGTGCGGAACCAAGGCAGGCAGAGCCGCGCAGCCCTCCAGCACAAACACCGCCCACCGAGAGTAAATAGTCCAAGTCAGCACAGTGCACCCGCCCAGCAGGGTGCCACTCGACACGGACTCAGCTTCACTCGGGAACGTCACCCACCAGACTTCAGTGATTCAGCTGTCTTCCAGCCCCCACTCCACCCACAAGACAGACAGTCTCAACCACCTTAGACCCTCCACAGAGTGAAGCTAAGGCTTTGTGTTGTATCACTCCGCGAACCAGTCACATCTGTGGTTTAACTAAAAAGTGCACAGCCCCCACAAAGAGCGTGCCCCCCAGCACCATCCGCTCTGGCAGCTGGTAGCACTGTGCATTCCAGCTCAGGGTGCAGGTGTGCACACACCTGAGATCCCATCTTACTGCCCCCAGGTTGGCAAGCAAGGAACTCGACCCTCTCTCCAACCCAGCTCAATCTTTATCTTTTGTTAGGCAATATGTCCGGCGTAAAACCAGTCTGACCTATTGCATTGCCAACACTTCTTAGAAATATCAGATCCATGATTCACAGCAGTAATTTTGTAGTGAACAATTACAATTGTAACAGCTTCATATTCTGAAAATATAAGACTTACTTAAACACTACTAATGTCTGCGGAATGTTAGTGGTCTTTGGAGTGTCTGTCACCTTCACACCACTTTCGTCTACATTCTCTCACTCAGTTTAGCTGCTAAGACCCATTTTCTTCCCCATCTTTCTAAAATCCTCCATGTGCATATCTCATACCTTCCCCCAATCCCAGTTGGCACATATGAAACCATTGCTGTGTGCGCTCTGCAGAGAGGCCAAGATTTGGATGTGCATGTAATCTGCACACCTTTATGACTCACTGACAGGCACAGAAAAACTCGCACTGCCTTCATGTCAATTTGAGAGGTCTCAAGTGCTCCCTGTCATAAACATCCCCCCAACCCCACCACACTTGAATTAACTTGGAGGTGACTCAGTCCAAAGTATGAACAATATAAGAGTCATATGGTGCACGAAAAAAACTATAGAAAATAAGGATTGCATGGTTGATATGGCATATGGTAAGGGTTTTTACAGTCGTTGTAAAATCGATCAGTGTTTTAGTCAGTAACGTCAAAGACATGAATATTGAGCACGAAAAGAACTCAATATTTAAAGTTGCTTTTTAGTTACCCGGCCAGGCCCGTCTCCTTGAAAGTCCTACTTGCGGCACAGGCATGTGCACTTGTGCACAGAGCTTGTTTTCCTGTTCAGAGGGAGCGTGGCATGGTGGTTCATGCCAGACTGTTCTTATTTGCAGGAGAGCTAAGGCTAATTTATAACAAGCATTTGCAATGCAATAGGTCTCGCAGTTACACAAGTTTAAGCTATTGGCATTGTAAATGACAATGCCTTTTATTTATGCTTTAAAACAAAAACAAAAATAAAAGGCATTGTTATTTTCAAAGTCAATAGCTCAAACTTGCGTAAATGCGAGACCTATTGCATTGCAAATGCTTGTTACTTTATTGAATTGTAACAATGCTAATTGTTTTGAATTTTTACATTTTGCTGCTGGTAATGGCTTGTATACTGTACTGTAGAGCATGATAGTAACAATAAAAATGTTGAACTATTACAGTGACTCTGCCAATCATTATTGTGGACAAGTACAAGTGAGTGATTAAAAGGGTATGTCTTGCTACCGCGATTCTTGAGAGAGTCGGGAGTGTTGTGTTCTGGGTTGTCTAATCATTTGTAGCTTCGTGATTTTGGAGGAGAATGAATGAGAAACTATAGCTAGTTGGTTTGGGGATTTTGGGTACTAAGATGATAGGTTGGTACACCCCTATCAACCAAGGTCCTGTTTTCCTGCACATAGTTCTGTTTAGGTGTAGAATCCCCGGAATACCTCTTCTCAAGTTTCTTGGAATCCTATTGTGAAAAAATAACAGCTTCACTGCATCCCTGTTATGTAGCTCATAAAAATGTCTAGCGACAGGGTACGTGAAGTCTGTATTCTTTATTACATGCTGGTGCTCCAATATGCATTTACGGAGTGGGAAAATAGTGCTACCCATGTACATTAGAGAACAGGGGCAAACTAAGACATATATACAGTATTCAGAGATGGAATTATAGAAGCTACCTATTTTTCTCTCGTATCCATCAGATGTAGCGTACTCTGTTGTATTGGATATGAATCTACAAGCTTTAATGTGCCCGCACCTGTAAAACCCCTTAGATTTAGTTAACAAGGAATCCATCTTGTGGGTCCTAGTTTAATGACTATGTGTTAATTAATTCCCCAAAGTTCTACCTCTTGTAAAAGCAAAAGAAGTTCTTGTGGACAACTCTGGACCAATTACTGTATTATTTTTCACAATGGCCCAGTGTTTACGAATCATATTCCTAACTTTGTAAGAAAGAGAGTTGTAACATGTTATAAGCTGTATATTCTCTTCTTTCTTACTTGTTGTAAAATCAGGGTATAGTGACTGATCTCTATTGAGGGTCTCTGCATTCTTTGCAGCCCGTAGTTCAATACCTGATATGTGAAGCCTCTCTCTTCAAATCTCTCACTTATTTGCGATTTCTGTTTCAAGAATCCCATTTTGTTGCTACAGATTTTCTTCAATCTTAAGGTCTCCCCATAGGTACTTTCAATCAAGTTCTTTTTTTTTTTTTTTATATCTTTATTCAGATTTTTTCCAACAATTATCACCCCGACCCCCACCCTCCGGAGTCAGACAGATATACAAACAAATTCCTTATACTCCTTAGCATAAACAAAGTATTCAGCAAAAGCATTCTTGTTCATCATACATTTGGTTAATTTTAAAGAAAAACAGATTTTTTAGCGGTTAGCTTTGAGCTAGGCTCCATTGCAGAAGAGGACTCCAAATCCTCAAGCCCCTTTTGCACCGTAGCTTGCCCTTCCGCTTATAGATGGAAACCTCCAAATTAGACATAGCTAATAGCCTGGCTAACCACTGTTGGAAAGATGGTGCTATAGGATCTAGCCATGCAGAGGCTATACACAATCTTAAGACCGCCATTGCGATAAAGATAAACTCGCTGCCGAAACCAAGGCTATCAGGGTCGTCGACCCCTATTAGAATTATTCCACTAGTTAGCGTTATCTCCCTATGCAATACAATAGTCAAGAATTTCTCTATGTCTTGTTTTAATATTGTTAATCCAATGCAAGTAGCGAAAATATTAATAGAATCAGCATTAGACATCAAACATCTGGGATAACAGGTTCCCTTGCCACTCCCCCATTTAGCTATTTTATCTGGGGTGTAGTATAAAAAAAACAGGTTTTGTAGAACTGTGCCTGAAGTTTGGTAGAGATGAGTATAGTTTGAGAAAGAAGATAGGCATAGTTAAATCCATCAGCAGATATCTCTAGCTTACCCTGCCACTTCTGTGAAATTTTCTCCAAATCATCCGAAAAAATAGTGATAAGAGAAGAGTAGACTTCTCCTATAGTGTGATTCCTGGTATGTATGACTGTTTCCACTATGGATATTTTTTCACCCAATGGCCTCCCCCCTAGTTTATGTGTAAGAAAATCCCTGATTTGTAGAAATTTTAAAAAATCACGCCAATCCAAGTGATACTCATTCTTCAGAGTTTCAAAAGATTTGATCCTGGATGGGCAGAAGAGGCATCCTAACTGTACTATTCCTGCTTTATTCCATCTGTTTATGCAACTGTCTCTAAAAATAGCGCACGGAAGAGTTGGATCATTACAGGGGTATAATGAGACACTTGCCCTAAAACTAACATTTTCCTCACCGCCTTCCAAACCTTAAACCCACTGTAAAGGGTTTTAAATTTTACCTTGTTGTGATAACTATCATGTAGGTGTCTCAATAGATACCCTCTGCTTTTGCTACCATGAATTAATTGGAAAATAGACGGTGTATTATCCTCACACATTGCTTCAACCCCCACATTTTGTAATTGCTCACTGCTATAGAGTAGTACCGGTGCCCAATATTAAGCTTTTAGATTAGGGAGAGCTAGGCCTCCTCTATCCTTAGGGAGAGTGAGAAAGCTGTAAGCACGCCGAGGTTGAGAATATGCTCAGATAAAACTAAAGAACATACGTTCTATAGACTTAAACCAGTGACTGTTGAATTCAAGACAGATTGCTCTAAACAAGTACAACATTTTCGGGAAATACACCATCTTCACTGCATTCACTCTTCCAATTATAGACAGATGAAGATTGTCTAATCGGCGTAGATCTTTTTGCATTGAGCCCATAATCGGTTTTAGGTTTATGTCGACCATATTATCAAGATTAGAGCAGATGGCAATTCCCAGGTATGTAGCTTTTTCCACCACCCGAGGATCATCCATTCTGCTTTATTTATTTAAAACAATCTGTGTCTTCCCACGGTTGAGCGCATAACCAGAAACTAGACCGAATTTACTAGCTTCGCTCTCAATAACAGACATTGCTGTAATAGGGTTGGCAGTAACAATAGCTATATCATCGGCATATGCCAATGTTTTAGTTGGATATATTTGTAATACAATAGGTATTATTTCCCTATTCCTTTCCAGTCTTCGGATAAAGGGATCTATGTAGATTGCAAAAAGCAATGGTGAGCATGGACAGCCCTGGCGTGTTTCTCGGGAGATTGTTAATTCTTTAGTTAAGGTGCCATTCACCAATACCACGGCTCTGGGATTAATATATAGTTTTTGTACTGCCTGTATAAAGCCTTCCTTGATCCCAACCTTAGACATAGATCTCCACAGAAATTGCCAGGAGACCCTATCGAATGCCTTCTTGGCATCGAGGAGGATCAGTGCCATAGGGTCTCCCGCAACCTCCGTACCGTCAAATAGGGTAATCACTCTCTGAATGTGATTAATGGTTCACCGCCCTGAAATAAAACCATGTTGGCACTTAGCAACCACTTTGTAAATAATGGGGGCTACCCTATTAGCTAGAATTTCTGCATTGATGAGGGTGATAGGGCGGCACGAGCCTAGCTGTTCTGGAGGTTTATTCTTTTTAGGGAAAATAACTATTTTTGCCCTAGACCAAGAGTTTGGGGGTTGGCCGCCTTTAAAAATATGTATGATTAGTTCTAATAGAAGATTTTTAATTTGCTCTAGAAACGTTACGGAAAATTCAGAAGGGATACCATCCAATCCGGTAGCTTTCCCCTTCGGGAGATTTTTAGTGGTAATTAGGATTTCATCTAGATTAGGTGTTTCCTCCAACATACTCTGATCTTCCTCAGCAAACTTATCATAATTGCCGCAGTCTAGGTATCTATCAACCTCGGATGAACCCCCCCTACCTTCTTCAGTGTACAGATCTCGGTAGAATCGCCAAAAAGCTTCTCTAATAAGTTCTGAATCGGATAGATTGCCCTCAACGGTGTCATGTATTTCGCGTATCAGATTAGATGTAGTTTGTTGTCGCATTCGTACGGCTAGCTGATGACCCACTTATTCGTTAACTTCATACACCATTTCTTTTCGCACAATTGCTTTCCTGACAGCTTTGTCAGTAAAGATATTGGTGATTGCCGCTTTAGCGATTGCAACCTGACTTTGGATTTTAGTAATATTTCCTGCCACTTTAATCCCATTTGTTGCTCTTATCAGCTCTTCTTTGGCCAACCTAAGGTTTTTCTGTAAACCCCGCATACTTTCCCTCTCTAATTTATTAGCCCTCAACGAATACTGCAGTGTCTCTCCCCGAATCCCTGCCTTCAAAGTGTCCCATACTATTTCAATTGAGGCACTGCCAATATTATCAGCTAGGAAGTTGAAGATCCATCCTCTGATATGAGAACAATAGTTAAGATCTAGCAGCAGGGATCGTTCAAAAGTCCAGGGTGTTGGTTCTTTGTTTACAGGTGCCATTTCCAGGGTGCAAACTAGAGGGTTGTGGTCTGATAATATTCGAGGCAGCTTCTCTATTTGACACTTAGTTTTGAGTGAGTTTGACATTAATACATAATCTATTCTAACATGAGTAGAGTGTGGATTAGAAAAAAATGTATACCCTGGGTCGCTAGGATTGGATCTTTGCCAGCCATCCACTAATCCATGTACATAACACATATTCTTCAAAGACTTAAATACTTTAGGTTTGCGGCCTTTATAAATCCAGTCATTTTTCAAGGACCAATCCGATGGGAGATTAATATTAAAATCCCCACAGACTATTACAGGTAGAGGCCAATGTGCAAGCTCATTAGAGATTTCGTCAAATACAACAGAGTCATCGCTATTACTCCCATATAGGGCACACAGTGTTAGCTTCTGTACTTTTCCATATTGGCATTCCGTAATAGCCCATCGGCCAAATTTATCAGTTTTGGAGTGATTAAAGACATACCCACTGCCCTTGGCTAAGATTGCAACCCCCCGAACCCGTGCCCCCTGTGATGTTGCACACACCAACCGATACCCTAGTGTATTTAAAATATGGCTCTGAGATCCCTCTATGTGAGTTTCTTGGAGGCACACAATATTCGCCCCCCAGGCTCGTAATCCTATTGCAACTGTTTGTATTTTTTTAATGTTGTTTAATCCACAGATGTTTAGGGATAATATTTCTAACACCCCCATAGTTTTAGGATAAGTGGACTATATATTGCACCGAGTTTGCCAAAAGCCCGCTTATTGTTTTGCCTTTGCCTTTTAGTGTTGCCTAATGTACCTTCTCTCAATAGTTTTAACAACCTGTCTGACCCAGCCACTCCCCACCACCCTCCCCTTCTCCCCTCCCCCACCCTCCCCCATTCATGGAAGTTATCTGGCCGCCATGGGGCCAGGAGTTTGACGTCCGTCATCCGATCCCACGTGAACCCGCTGAGCGCTCACCCCTCAGTGATAGAATCCATTAGAAGAGCTATGGTGAATATAAGACTAAATATATATATAAGTATGAATACCCCCTCCCAGCAGTACTAATCAAGATACCAACATCTATGCATCCCTTAGCAGAACTAACACCATTACAATTAAGTTCATTGTTTGTGCCCCGCAATATCCTCTAGATAGTTTTTAGCCTGTATCTCTAAAATGAACCTTCTAGTAGTCCCTTGATGGACAATTTTGAGCCTGGCCGGGTTCTGCAAGTATACAGTTGCCCCCAGCTTCTGAAAAGGGTCAAAGAGCTGTCGAAGTCTCCACCTGCGCTCCACTGTGGCGTGCGCAATGTCGGGGCGGGTGAAAAAAGGTATTCCTTCAAATGAGCGTTTGTTTGTGGGTCTGGCCAGATCATAGAGAGCTTGTCGAAGCAAAAAGTTGCCAAAGAATAGCAGCATGGCCCTTGGATGTTGTTGAGTTGCCGGGGCGCGCTTGCTAGGGAATAAAGGAAACCTATGAGCTCTCTGGATTTCTTTGTCCCAATCCCAATCTTGTAATTCTGGAAATGCCCCTTTAAGGAATGTTATCATAAATCTCCTTAAATCATCCTTTTCGATACCTTCTGGAATCCCCAGAAAGTGAAGATTATTGCGCCTCTGCCGGGTTTCCTGCTCCTCGGCCTTCCACATCAAGTCTTTGACAATTCCATCATGTTCGTCACTCTGTATTTTTAACATGGTGAAATCCTTTTCCAATTGTTCAGTTCTTATTTCAACTGAAGCCATGCGGTCAACAATTTCGGCAAATGTCTTTCCTACTTTCCGGACAGCTCCCTGTAATTTTTTTGCAGCCAGACGAGATCTGTGACTGTCAAATTTAGCTTCTGCTTGGAAGCTCTTGATGGATTGCAGGATATCAGTTAGTTCTAACTCTTTATTCTGTTCACAATGCTCAACCACTTTAATGTTCTCCGTAATCGTTTGGTTGCCAGAGGTTGAAATAGGTTTGGAAAATATAGTAAGAGGGGCATCTTCATAGTCCCAGTTCAAATCTGTTTCATCTTCTTTATCAGTGGAGTCACAGTTTCTTTTAAGTTGGACTCGATTTTTTTTCCTTTTGTATTTTTTTGAGAGATGTTTATGCTTTAGAGAGTCGGTAATTGAGCTACTGTACCACTTAGATCCCTCCTCCCCACTTGAAACCAAAATGCTTATATCGGATAATTCAATTCCTCAGTGAGGGAGGAGAATTTATCCTGGATGTCCGGCGTTTTCAGGATGTATTCTTGTTGGCCATAGCTACTGGCTTGCCCCGAGATAGATATATTCAGGAGATCTTCTAGGGGGTTTGAGCTGCAGTTTGCCTTGCTGCTGTCACTGCGGGGAGAACCATTGTGTTGCGTCAAGCTCCCTTCTATCTGTATTGCCGGAGCTGTGACTGCGGTGGGTGCTACGCAATCTAAAGATTGTGGTTCATTAAAAGCTTCTGATGAGGCAGACTGTTGATTTCCTCTTTGCCCATTTTCGCTCAGCCACTGCACTGCCTCAATCCCTCTCGGGCATTTTGCAGTAAGATTCTCTGCCCTTGTTGCAATACCAAAACTTGTAGTAATTAAGGGTTGCAGATTTCCATTATCTTTAATCAAACATGAGGGGATCCTTTTGATGGTCACTGTTTTAATGAGTTCACTTTCGTTAGTTTTCCTTCAGAACCATCCATCCTCTCCCCTTTTTCCCCTTTCTCTCCCCCACCTTTAGTTTTACCTCCCAGCGTATCCGCTTTTTTCTGCCGGGTTGCGGCTGACACAGTGCTCACCTCTGAAGTAGAGTTCTTCGCTTTGCCTCCACGCGCCCCCTTCCATGTCATGCTCGCTTGTATATCGCAAGCGTTGAGCAAAAGCTGCACTACAATACCGATCCGCCCAGGATCTCTATTGCAGTTATCAGGGTAAGAATCCTTCGGCTTCTAGTGTGTAGACAGAGCGTGTAGCCGCTTCCAAGAACGCCTCTGTGACTCCATTTGTTCGGAGAGGTTGTTGGAGCTGAAGGGGATGCACGCAGGCCAGCGCGAATCCGGGATGCCGGAGCAGTACGAGCGTCCACACGGCGGAGGAGATGCTGAAGCTCTGATCTCGGAACGCCGGTAAAACTGACACACGGATGTCTGGAGGTGTTTTTACGGTGCATTCCTAACAATCTTTTTCCATCGGGGGTGAGCTCTATCTCGTACTTTACTCCATACTCTTCGTTTCTCGAGCCATGAGTAAATTAGTTTGCGGGGGAACGCTCAGCGGAGCATCACAGTGGTGCTGTCAGTCGGTCGCCATCTTCCATTCTGGTTTCTCTTAAAAACGAAAAAATCTTTCGCCTTTTACTTTCAATCAAGATCTTGAGGTGTTGACTCCTGTATTGTCGTGTGCTTTTCCCTTCTGTTGCTTTTCGGTGTACAGAGGTATATATCTTCTCTTCCTGTACCCACAATTGAATATCAAGGAAGGCAATCCCTTCAGAGCTCATGGTTACCGTAACTCTCAAAGTGTAGTGGTTATCACTCACTTTTACTAGATGTTTACATGCTTTTTTTCTCGGACCATTCCACAACTATAACAAATTGTTTATGTAACTGGTCCAAATCAAAATGTATTGCAAAAATTCCTGGTTGTTGTTCGCCTAGGCCACCTGCTTCTCACACCAGCGCATCACAAGATTTGAGAAGCTAGGGGCGAAGCAGGTGCCCATCGCGGATCCAATCCTCTGCTGATAAAAGACCCCATTCAGAAACAAAAATGTTCTCCTTTAAACAAAACTCATTCATGCTGCTGAGCATTCTCTTGTGTTACAAGAAACATGCTGGCCCTGCTCTTAAAAGATGCTCACCTGCACTCACTCCAAACACATGATCTGTATAAGTAGATAAGGAGACCACATCCATTGCAAACATTCAAAAAGACTCTGACCACATCAGGCTATGAATTTTGGAAAACAAATCTCCAGTGTCTTTACTATATGTGGGGAGGGCCACCAAAAACAGGAAGAGGCAGGCATTGATGTATAGAGCAGTAATTTATAAAAAATCTTTCATTTTAGGAAACATCAGCCCCCGAGCATTGATCATACTTGTATGCACTATAAGCAATACATAAAAAGATGGGACTCTAGGATAATCAGACCTTAGGAAACTATACTCATGATTGTTCAGAATCCCCCTGTCCCTCCACTCCATGAAATTCATTTGATACTTGCATACAGAGGTCTTATATTTATTCACAGTGATTACTTCATAACACTCATTCTGGGACAGCTGTTGCATGATCTCTTCCTCATACATGCCAGCATCCAGTATCATGACATTGCCTCCCTTGTCTGAAGGCTTAATTACTATGGAGGAATCACTTTTCAGTGCCTCTAAGACTGCTCGTTTAGCAGATGTTAGATTATAAGATGTTACCCCACCCTTATCCCTCAGATTGATCAATTCCTTAATCACTATCGCGTGAAACACACCAAAGGTATCATGTGGCAGCATTGCAATTGCACATGATTTAGGCTTAAAACTGCTTCCACTCAGTGTTTCTGTGCCTATACCCAAGGCGCCAAGGACCTGTCCCAGTACCACATTCTTGTTATCACACTCATTCTCTCTATGCAATGCTTCCAGTGCTAATAGCCCGCGACCTCCCCAATCTGGAGATCACAGGTAGTGGAACCAATCTGCTTAACACTGGGTTTGCTTTTTGACATTTTATGAATTTTTAAATCCCAGCCTCAAGCAGAATGACCGTACCAATTCTAGAAGTGAGATTTTGTCATTGGTGTGTTCACTGTGGGTTAGATTCATGGTGGCATTTTGGGGCTTAGTTCTTCTTTTTCTGGCATTTTGTCCACCCGGTCTGAGATGTTTCGCCCCACCCCTTCTGATTCTGCACTTCTGTTGGTACCTCTGCCTCATCCCCCTCCTTTTTCCTTCTGTGGGGGTCGGTCTTTTCTCAGTTTTGTGGCCTCACTTAAGAGGGGGTCATTCCTTCTGAGATCCTGATACTTCCATTCTCCGTGCCTGATCAACTGGATCATCATTCCCGTACTGACGTCTGAACTAGATTCTGTTGAGATACAATCTTGTGTTTCTTCCTGGTGCATTTATTTCCCATAGAAATCATATAAAGTCAGAATTCGATACTCTGCATAATCGCATCTGTCATGCTGAATTTGTGTTTGCTTTTAAAATGTCACTTCTTTTTATTCATATTTGGTCTGTTTCTCAGACATTTTAGTTTGTAATTTCTTTATTGCACTTTGCTCTTCAACACCCTAAATATCTTTCATCAGGTTTTTCAATTCATTACAATTGTGGGCCAATTCAATTCAATTCAATATTTATTAAAGATTTGGAACTCCAATGAGGTCCACATAAAAAAGGTACATACAAATTATTACATAAAATATAATAAAACGTAAGGACAGCTCATTTCTCAGACCATTATATATTATCGAAAGCCTTCATAGCAGGTCTTAGATTTTCCCTTACATAACATAAGTGGATATTGTCATTTACCCTAATGAGCGAGACAACTAAGGTTCTCAACAATAAAACCAATTGGATTATAGGCAAAAACAGAGGCCCAAAAGATCTCTACCAAAGCAAGTGGCATACGTTTAGGACCATACTAAACATTAGCAGCTTTCTGTAATAATCAGTAAAGGATAATGTACATCACATCAGTGCTGGATAAACAATGCATTTTCCTTTTACAAAAAAAACTAAAAACTAGATCTACTTCTATTTTATGTGGAAATGCATTAATGGCAGCAACTACATATACCCATTTTTCAAACATTTAGTCAGCAACGCATAACAGTTTTGACAGAAAATAAAGTTTGAGATTAGCAGCAAGAGGATTGAAGTAACAAAGCATATCCCAAATTGTGCAAAGAGCAATTAAGTAGCAGCCAGTTCATGTGCAAAATACAATCCAAAATTCAGCTTCGGCAGAAAGTTGAGTTTGAAATTAGAAGCAAGAGAATAGGAGTAACAGAGCATATCCTAACCTGTGCAAAAAGCAGTTGAGTAGCAGCCAGTTCATGTGCGGAATACAATCCAAAATCTAGGCCTGGGCGAAAATTTCGTTCCGTTTGCGGAAATTGCGATAATTTGACATTTTTGCGTTCCGTGGAAAGCGCGAAAATGTCAAAATTAACGCATTCCGCAGCTTAGCGATAATTTGGTTCTTGCTCGCGCTGTAAAATAATACATTCTCACGCGCGCGCGATCGCCTTACCTGAATCCCTGCGTTCGCCGACAAGTTTTCTTGATCCGGTCACGTTCTCCATGAGATGTTGTATTGTTTTTAGCCATTTGCGCTGTCTCGCGACAGTTCGCGTCCGCAGTGACGTCATGCTTCGCGCGATCACGTCTTTCTTCTCGCGATCATGCACCGCGAGGCAACTGAAAACAAGATGGCCGCGCCCGCGAGCAACCACATGGGTAAGTTTGCGAGCCGCAACCATGCAGAAAATCTCGCGAACATGCGGGAAAAAAACTTCCGCATCTTCGCGATATTTCTGCGTGTTTGCGATAATTGTTAACATTTTCGCGATAATTTGCGAAAGTGGATTTCGCAAATTCCGCCCACCCCTACCAAAATCCAGCTTCAATAGAAAATTGAGTTTTGAAATTAGCAACAAGAAAGTGGGAAAAAAGCTAAACATATCCCAATTGTGCAAAGAGCAGTTAAGTAGCAGCCAATCCATGTGCAAAATACAATCCGAAAAAGGAGAGAATATTAATACTCCATAAAAACATATCCCAATTGTGCAAAGAGCAATTAAGTAGCAGCCAATACATGTGCAAAATACAATCCGAAAAAGGAGAGAATATTAATACTCCATAAAAGGACGACAGGCACGGGGGTTAACAGCCCATTTAAAAGAATATATAAAAGATTAAAATATATATGTAAACTCCTTAAAAAAGTTTAATAGTTTTACAAAGACTGCTTCGGTATTCGTGCAAAAGAGAAACACAATTTTGTAAAAACATCGGCCGAAGCCAGCGATGACGACTCATAATCAATGGTGGACAAACAATTATATACTTGAGAGTATCCAGTAGCCACCATTTAAAGTTTAACCCCTTCTGTGCCCATGACGAGCTGGACTCGTCATGGGCCGCGGTTGCACTGTGCCCATGACGAGTCCAGCTCGTCATGAACCCCGCCCGCTAATGCAACGCCCGGCACAGGGCGGGGAAAGGGCGTGGCACACAAGGGGTTAATCAAGAGAAGAGCCAATGGAATAAATTCATAGGCTCTTGTGATTCATTTCACAATTTGTCTGGGTTATTCCGTAAATGCAACAATATTAAATTCATGTCAAACATCAAGGACAACACAAACTGATGACGTTTTTCAACACAGGAAATACAAAAACAATTAACATATATGAAACAGTATTTGCAAATGTGTATAATACATTGATAAGTTGTGTATAATCAAAAGACAATTACAGAAACACAAAGGGGTAAATAAAGCACCAGTCCATAAATCAAAAACAGCATCAAGGCGGAGTAGCATGTCACAGCTTACTACCACTATTTATACTCCTGCCTGTATGCACACCTCTGGGTATCCCATGAATTTGGTTGATAGTGGCCTATGGAGGGAATGGATTAAGCCTTCTCCTTCTCTTGATTAAACTTTAAATAATAGCTACTGGATACTCTCAAGTTTATAATTATTAGTGGTCTAATCCAGTTAGCTTAGGACCTAAGCCTTCATTAGGTTACAAGGACAGACAAACAAGACATGTTCTGAATGCTTAGCTCACAGAAATTACACATTTTTCAATTTTTCATGTTCTAGAACCAGTTTACTGTTAAGTCGTTCAAACATAGAGTGAGCCATCGTAGTATTCCATGTTCTAGATGCCAGAATAACTATATCTGAGAAATTCTCGGGGAGTTCGTCCTGGCTATTATCTTTAATCTCTCTTTAGAATTACAAAATGTATCAACTCTATTATAGCTGACCACTTAAGGTTTTTAAAAAGGATTTAAATTCTAATGGCAGGAAGGTAATCACCTACTCTTCTTGAACACAGAAGAGTTTTAGTGCCAAAGAGAAATCACGAAAGAGGGAGTATTTTCCTACAATACCACCAAAGATTTCTTGATACATGAAACCTCTTAATGAATAAGGCTCGCTATTTTTTAACTGATATCTCCAACATAAAACCCTGGATAAACCTTGGATATAGGAGCTTATCAAGCCAGATTCCAATCTAATAGCAGCTGATGGAACTAACGTATTAAAATTGCATAGTTTACGTAAAATCTGTGGGCCAGATTGAGTTCCACATATTTTACTAATATCTCCATCATCCCATTACAGGATTTGGCCGTGATATCTGCCCACTCCTCTAACTATCCTGAGAGCGTGGTTTCATAGATGGAGACCGTAAATATTCACAGGCCCTGTGAGACCCGGTTTACTTCAATAAAGCACACCAGGGAAGTAAACTCCCACCATTTGCCTATCTCTTTTTTAGCCTGTATTTTAGATCTTCATGCCACCGGCACTGCTTGCCCTTCCCGTCTCTTCTGTATCATCAAAGATATGCATGGCTACCTCCTTCCTCTCTGAATTAAAATCGGTCAAATCCGTTGCAGCTGTTACCCATGATATCACACGGTCCTCCTCGAACCCACACAGTGTCAATTCCTGGCCGTGGACACTGCTGCCAAATCCACCAATTAATGCCAATCACCGAGAGACACTTGGAGCTGGCCAGACCACTCAGGACCACTCTCCCTGAAGCTCAACCATTCCAACACCAGTGGCAATAATCAAAAGGCGGTGGCAGGATCTACCCAATTTCGAACTCCTGCGGCTGCCTCAGAAGTGGTTACATCCATCTACGTGTGGGTGCTCCCCGGCTGGCAGGACTTTAAGCCTGTATATTTCCAAAATCGATCGGCGAACCGAAGAAATGCAGACACTCCAGGTAGTGTGTTGCAGTAAAACCTTTTATTATTTTTATTTAACATCACATAATCCAAATGTGAGAATACAAAGCCATTCCTCTTTTTTTAAATGTATGCAAAGGATAGTAACTTCGTGAAAACTTCATTTGTATCTTTGTGGTATCATCCAATATGAACATTCCCCAATCAAACTCTCAGTAGGCATGTTCAGCCACCTAGCAGAGAAACATATTAAGTTTACAAAGCCTTACAAAAAATATAAAGTATTTGAAGTAATACTAAAAAATAATTCCTAGTTTAGAAATCGATCCATGTAGACTGATATAGCAACATTTTGTTTACTATCAGAGTACTGCTTTGATACGTATAATTCGCTATAGATATCTGTAAATATTATCACCTGCACACAGTCTTCATTTATAGCAATGTTTAAATGTACTTTTATAAATTTACAACAAAAACAAAAGCACAATGACAGAAAAGCAAGTGTCTTCCTTATCTGTTACTCAGAGCCACACAACTGGCTGTAGTAAGACAGGCCCTCGTCAGTAAACATGAGTAGTTCTTCTTCTGTGAAGTTGGGGCCCCTGTCTCCTGAACTCTCAGCCATTTTAGATCACAGAGGTTAGTGAACAACAATCTTGGAGGAGGTGTTCACTGTACAATGGTTAGGAGGCAAGTGAGAAATTGTGGGAGATATATGTACCCCACAGTGATGGATTGCATACATCAACAGACACCTACACCATTCATTGCATTTGCTAAAGTCATGCAATGTTAATTCATGGATCTGTTTTTAGAAATTTCAACAGAGGTGCATGAATTGGCAGAATGGGTTTACAGGAACGGTGTAGCATTAGTACATCCATCATGGATACTTTGCAAACAACATAGAGCATATAGTGTTGCCATCATCAATAAATAAATCACACAGCTTGTAAAATGAATCTCCATAGATGTCAAATAAAAAATATATCTATATATTGCTAACACATGATAATTCACATGCCCTCTTTACACGTATGATGATTTGTGAAAAATTAGTTATCAATGTAATTTTAAAGAAAAGATATGTTTGTATTATTTTTCCTAGTTATTCTTTTTTATCTAAACACAGGTACTGCAACCAACTCACCTTGCTCTTGACAGAGGCAGAAGACGCCAACAAAGAGCATTCCATATCTTTCCAGATCTTGCCACAATGCAAAAGAGGGAGAAAATAGAGAAATAATGACTTAAACAGCAGACCCTTTTGCATTTGACGAATAAGCTGTCCCTAGAATCAATGCCTCTGAATCAAAATCTCACAACTGTAATACCACTTTTAAAGACAATGGCATTACTGCATCTCACATTAACTGGCTCCTTCTAGTACACCATTGGGGATTGCAATGGACTGTCCCAAGCTGCTTTCTCCTGTGAGGTACAACAGTTTCTGAATGTCATGATCATTCACTGAAATGATTTTATTTAATTCCCTAAAGATGTAGTTACTTTAAACAAAATAATGTCAGAATTCTTTGCATTTAGTACCATACCACATGCTGTTGGTGCACTCAATGGGACTCCCATTACTTTGGTTCCACCCCAGGACAGATACCAAGTTTACCACAATACTAAACATTTCCATTCAATCAATGGGCAGGTTGTCTGCATTCCAGACCTGTGCATTACCAGTGCATGTACCATATTTCCTGGACCCACCCATGATTTTGTTGAGCTATACGATAGCAAACAACAACAAATAGCACAGGTTGAAAATGTGAAGGCATGTCTTGTTAGGAAGTGCTGCAATCGAACATTGTGTACCAAAAAATTAATTAGTGGCAATATGTTAATATTGTATTTGAGACATACATATATTTTTGTGCCACTTTTGGGAAACTCTGCATATTCCAACAGACAATGGTTGTTACCACTCTAAGCAATCCAACAATGCCAGGGTAAGTCAGCTGTAATGAGGAACATCACTGAACTAGGAGGCCTGTGGAATGGGCTTTTGGACTGCTCAAAGTACAATTGCATTGAAGAGATGAGTCTGGCGAAGCACTCTCTTTTCAGATGACAGTTTGTGCCAAATAACTATTTTATATTGTATGCTGCACAACATTGCCCTGCAGTGAAACATCCCTTTCATCCCTGATGATAACTTCAATGAGGATGCCCAGGGTGATGCTGTTGATTTGCACAATGAAGATGACAATGGTGAGAAAGAAGGAAAAGACCTTACACAAAAAGTAGTAAACTTCTCATGATGGTAAGTTCTTGAAGTACAAACTAACAAATATGTAATTTTATTCTTTAGAATGTAACATTGACATTTTTACCATTACTTTCTGGTTATTATCATCGATGATGTTTAATGTAGATGGCTAGACATGATTAAGTAAAAGTGTATTTGCAAGTTTGATACAAAGAACAATGTCATAGTTGGTATACAGGTTGATTTTTTCCTATGTTTTAAGTGTCTAGGGAATACATGTAAGTGCAAAATGAGATCAGTTGTGATATGAGGATGTCAATTTACATAATGTAAAGGAGTACACATTTACAGTCTTCTCCAAATTGATCCTATAGTCCACATCTAGTTTCCATCTTTTGTAGCACTGGGGAAACATTGCTGACTCTTGGTTAGCGTAAATGATTTAATAAGTGATTTACAGTCCTAGAAGGTGACATACTTGCATATTGATGTGTTGGTGTGTATATCGATCTCAAACGAGCGTAAATACGGAAGGACCCCTGCTACTAATAGGGAGTTCCTCTAGGTCGGGAAATAATGCGCATTAGAAATTCCCAGGGCAACTCAAACATATTATACAACATAACTTTAATCTTTCTATGACATTAGGAGGGACAGAATCAAACTGTATATATTGCAAAGTACAACATTTATTTTTAATGAAAAATAGATACTAAATATATGTACAAATCAAATATGAAACAATCCACAGGCACACCACAACCGTATCATCATTCACTCTTGTTACACACTATTCATCTCCGACAATCAAATTGTATACTTAGAAGGCAGATAATGTGTAGGACAGATATCTATGATTTTGTCATATTTGTAATCATATAGTCTCTTTGAAGATTTGTGATTAGGTCATTAATGTCTGTAGGCTGTAGATTCAAATTATTAGATGGATTTAAAACTGGTGTCTTTGTCAATGAGTGGCTGCAACGCAAATGGTATCCTATGCTCGTTTCGGCACAGCAGTGCCTTCTTCAGGAAAAGCCACAGCAGATGAATTAGAATATCCTCAAAATGGAGTCTGGCCCCCAATTCATGGAGGGCTGAGTAATTCACAGAACTCCTAGGGGAAATAATGTTCTATAAAATCATTGAAGCTCATTGCAGAGGTGGTCGATATGCAGTGTTGAATATTTTAAGACAATCCCAAGATGAGGGCTGTCTGGAAGGTTCCTTGTCTGCTGAATGCAGAAGATCTACCGATGAGCGGAAATAAAGGTCCTGGTGTCATAAGATTAAAATGGTACGGGCCAAAAGAGCATGAGCAGCCTAACGCCATATGTGATCTCAAACTACATTCACAGTCATGGATCGATACTAATGCATGTGTTTCATTAATAGCAAGTACTGATTTAGATGTATGTCAAACACCTAAATAATTAACATGCTGTCAGTTTGAGTTTATAGTTCTAAATTTTGTGTAGACGTATATATTGTACAAATGAGAGGTGGCAATTACCTCAAAAGGTTTGTGGAATAAAACATATATTTGTTTGAACTTATGTATGTCTGTTCTATGTTAATACACGTATAAATAATACTTTAATATTTGTTTTAAAGTAGAACAACAAGTTATTTCTTATTTTAGAACATTGTGTGTAATGTCAATATTGATGAACTACATTATAAATCTTGAAAACTTTTCAATATACTAGATCTGAAACATAATTGAACCAAGGGTTACATCCACATGTGTTGTTCAAAAATATTTGCTTATAGTACTGTATGTAAGTCTTTTATTACTGTGTTTTGGAGATGATTAATTGTTCGTCTATTGTGAAAACCTTATTCTTAACATTATAGATGCAGTGATAACAAGTAGAAATCCCAAAGCAAATTATAAAATGCCTTCAGTTTCTTTATATGACAAGTGGCACATACTCACTAAACAATATTTTATTGGCTTAAGGATCAATACAATTTAATAACAGAATAAAAACATTTTCAGAGACATAATTACTTTGTGCGACTGAATGAGATGATGAGGGTGAACTCAGAGTTATTTTGAGCCCATGTCCAGAAATGAGATCTTTGTCAAACGGCAAATGTGGTCAACAAATTAAGCCAAAAGTGAATGAGGTGATTTACAGAAGGAAATTAGTTTCTACGCCTCTTGGAAGTGGTCTAGTCAATGGTCCAAACAAATGGCCACTTCTGATGGGGACTGATGTCTCCACAGTCGCAGACTCAGAAGTGATGACAGGTGTCTCCTCGGTTTGCAGGGCCTACCTTTCTACGAAAGAGCCTGGTTGGGTGGTGGCTGTTGAAGCAGGCTCACAGAAATATGCAGATGAGTGACTAACAGCCACACAAATGTCCTTCAAACCATCCTTCTACATCCCTGAAAGTGATCACAAGATTGAAATCTGATGTTCCATGAAGTAACTGCGCTCCCTCTGCAACTGATTTTGTTCTCCCGGGTGTTCATAGTGTTTTTTGTAGAAAAACTATGGCCTGCCCTATCAGATCTCCCTGTGTGGGGGCTGTAACAATGATGCTTTTGCCCATAGGTATATGAAAACTATTGGCTTTTCACCGCAGATAATTCCAGGGCTTCCTAATATCCTCTTGTGAGTGCCTGTTGTTAGAGACTGCATTCTGTCATGTGACAATTCTAGTCCAAATTTGTATTTTCTGTGTAATAGTAGCATTCTGAAGAAGGGCACCAAACAAATATGGCTCTACCCTCATAATCTCATCCACCTTGGCAGTTAATTCTGTCTCTAAAAATCAGGGGTTCATGCTTTTCTGTTAAAATTATACTCTTTACATTGTTACATCACATAGTCTGCTGTGGGGCCCAACACTCAGCCGCACATGTTCTAAGGGCATGTCCTGCGGGAGTGTAGGGTGCCTGCAACAGGTTGGGAGCAGGGCCTGGTGGCCAAAGGTCCATGTGTGGTGGGGGATTGGGCAACCAGGGGTCTTAAATTTAAAAAACACTTCTTAGGATTTCCAACCCCCAACAACAGCCTCAGAAACATTCACATTGATAATCCCTGCAATCTCCAGAGTATTAAGGATATTAAAAACACACACCTACTCCTCTCTCTCACGGACATGGACGATCCACCTATTTCCTTAGAACATCTTATGCATGAGCTGTACATAGATACTGACCAGACCATTGCCAGTGGCCTCAAAATTAAATCTAAATGGACTCCCACGCTACCAGGAGGCAACCATGTAAATATCTTCTACAACATAGTTTTAGAGGACATAGACAATTATGAAAACAAAACTGTTAGACCCAAACATAAAACTAAAGACAATCCGTCCAGGAATGAACGTCTAGCCCTCAGAACCCTAAGTACTGACCAGGACATTATCATTAGTGAGGCGGACAAGGGGGGAAACTTGGTGGTCATGAACAGAACAGACTACCACAATGAGATAATGACACAACTGCAAGACAATTCATATTATGAATTATTCGAGAGTAACCCACCTGACTCTCTGGATCAAAAGACAGCTAACGGACTGGCACACTCTAGGTCTCATAGACGAAGATAAGGTCCTTTACATGAAAGTAGTGAGACCCACCTTTCGGTGGTTATATACATTCCCTAAAGTACAAAAATAGGCGGCATTCCCACTGGGCAGACCCATTGTGTCTGGCATAGGGGGCCCCACAGAAAAACGTGCCCAGTACGTTGACATATTCCTAAGCCCTATGGTCAAGAATCTACCATCCTTTATCCAGGACACAAAACACATTCTGAGCATCCTTGCTGATGTCCAATGGCAACCGGACATGATCATGGTGACCTTGGATGTGGTATCCCTATACACCTCCATCAAACCAGATTTAGGTCTTGAAGCAGTAACTCACTTCTTACACAACAGGTCTGCTAACCTATGGCAACACACTAACATGCTTGTTACCAGGATGGACATTATACTTAAAAACAAGTATTTCATGTACGACAGGCAATGGTACAAACAGACTAAGGGTGTAGTCATGGGCTCAAGATTTTCGTCCTCCTTTGCTAATCTATACATGGGCACACTGGAATCTGAATGGATTTGGGGCAGAAGATGTGCCCCCTGGATTGACTGTATCATGTACTGGGGGCGCTACATTGATGATTGTCTTCTACTTTGGTCTGGAACGCAGGAGAAACTCAAAGCTTTCTGTGAACACCTCAATCCCAACGATATGGATATGAGGTTTACTTGCAATTCCAGTAGGACCAATGTTACATTTTTGGATGTGAAATTGTATGTAAGAGACAACATGCTGCACAGCCGACTAAACCACAAAAAAACTTCATGTAATGCCATCCTACATATGGAAAGTTCACACCCTGCCTATCAAATACAAGCCATTCCATACAGCGAATTTGTCAGAGCAAGAAGAAATTGCAGCGAGGAATCCGAATTCCAAAACTGCATGGCGGACATGAGAAATAGGTTCACAAAACGAGGGTACCAGCCACACACCATACATAAAGCAGTACTTATAATTGGTAAGATCAAGCGTGACACCACACTACGTGCTAAAAACCTCACACAATCACAAATGCAACCTGTCAGACTAATCACTGACTGTAATGATACGAACTTAATGATTAAGAAAAGTCTCAATAAACACTGGGGCATTTTAATTGCAGACAAAACTTTAAGAGAGGTCATTACCACCAGGCCCCAGATCACCTACAAACGTGGCAGAACACTGAGAAATAGACTTAGCCTTACGGTGCCACTTTCCGTAACCAACAACTCTTGGCTCACACCACACACAAAATGTTTTTTCAAATGCGGTTGCTGTGGGGTATGCCGATGGGCTTTGAACGGGGTCAAGAATTTCACTGGCTGTGACAAAAAGAACTTCCAAATCAATTGCAACATTAACTGGAACAGTAAGTATGTTGTATATATTCTTGAATGCACTTGCAAGAGCAGATCTGTCGGGAGCACTATCAGATCATTGAAGGAACGAATCAGGGAGCACATTAGAGCTATCCACTATCAGGATGCTAGATATCCCATGGCTGTGCACGCCGCATCCTGTCCATCACAAGGTCCGCACAAAAGATTCACTTTAATTGGTATCGACGTGACTCAGCCCAGCATCAGAGGTGGCAATCATGAACTTAGACTCAGACAGCAGGAGGCAACCTGGATTATGCGCCTTCATACCGTGAGACACGGGCTAAACATTGACCATGAACTGCATTATTTTTTGGGCACCTGACACTGCATCTGCTACTCTTTAGTACTTATGGGACTATAAACGTCTCTGGACTACTTCAGTTTGCATTTGCACATGTCATACATTGCAACTTTACCATTCTAGCAACTGTCTTTTGTCATGTATCACTCAGCAATGTACTGTATCGTTTTAAATATTCAAATAATTATCGTCTCTCTCTGTCATGTTATGCAATGTACTATGCAATATCATAGAAACTGTCATTGTTATTAATGCTGTTTTTTCACTATATATTTACTTTTGAGCTTTTTTTCATGTCTCTTTATTATTTCTCTCTTTACTGGTTTCCATTGAGGTAAATACCCCCTTTTTTTAACCCTTTTTCCCTCACTTCCGGCCCATTCAGTCCATCACATGAATTTTACTGCCAAGGGGGCCCCAGGGGGAGCGGAGAAACAGTCTCCCCCTGGGGCTGTTCGCCCGAATGGAACGGGCCACGTAGGGACGCTAGAGAGGGGCGTGCGCGTAGTTAATTTATGCAGGTGCGCGAAGAGCAGGGAAGCGCGAGCGAGGGGGAGAGGAGGAAAACGAAGTTAAGAGGAAAACGAAGGCAGCGCTGAGGGAAAAGGTTTTGCCCTGAGGTGGAAAAGGACCAGAATCGACGGGGAGGAGCAGGAGAGGCATGGAGGACGACTAGCAAGTGAGGGCAGCAGTGGAATTACTAAAGAAGGCAGGGAGAGAAGACCTGCTGTCAGCTGAGGCGAGGGCGGCGTCGGCGCCCAGGGGAAGGACAATGAGGCATCGTGCTGCAAGCGGAGTGCAGAGGGCAGTAGCGGCCTGCTTGCCACAGCAGACTGGTAGAATAAGAAGAGCCACGCGCCTCAGGAGCGGAGGTGCACATGGCAGTGAGGACAGAGGTATGGCAAAATGCCTTGCACAGCGCCCGGTGATAGCAATGCCTCAGGGGGTGGTAGAAGGTGACATAATAGGGCGGGAGGTTAGCATGAGGGGGGCCCCATTGGCAATGTTTAAGGGGCTTATTTCCAGAAGAAGTAGAGTGAGGGGCAGAAGGGGTGGGGGGAGGGGTACTGCACCATGCCTCCTCAGCGGGGTGCAGCAAGGTAGCGTCGCGAAGGTGGGAACGGAGGACCAACCGGTTAGTGAGATGACAGAACCGCTGGGTATGACGTTGCACGCTAGGGGGGAACAAGGCTGTCCGTTGGTGGATTATTCTTCAGACACAGGGAGTGACAGGGACCAAGAAGAGGTGGTGGGCATGTTGCGGCCAGCGCAGAACAGGAATAAGCAAGGGCCTGGTGGGGGTACTGGTAGCAAGGGAAAAAGGTTGCAGCCAGTGAGGGGTGAAGGGTTTGGTATAAGGGAGGTAGGTGCGGATTTGGTGGCGCAGGTGGTAGAGACAGGTGGTGAGTCCAGTGCAGAACAGGATGAATGGGTATATGGCGTAAACCAGCTGGGTGGGAGTTTGTGGCAGAGCGATATTTGGCCCTCTCATAGGTCAGAGCCCGACACGGAGGAAAGAATTTTTCCGGAGCCTAGGTTACCACCAGGTCAAATAGCGCCAGGGGATGTAGCAGAGATAGGGTGCAATGAAGGGCAATGGGTGTGGGTGCCACACTCAGGGCAAAGAGGCGAGGCGCAGGAGAGGGAGGCTGCTAGAAAATCACCCTTTACGAGAGTACCAGTTGCGGAGCAGCCTACCGGCGGGAAGAGCGCCCGGAGGTCGAAAGCTGTTTCTGGGCGGACTGTAGCTCAAGGCGAGCAGCGGTCTCGACTAGCGCCACAGGTAGCGGTGGCTAGCAAGTTACCGGCTCAGCAAGAGAAGTTTAGTGCGGATTTTTCACAAAGATGCAGAGCTCAAGCGCAGATGGGTGTCCAAGATTGGCGCCTTTTTGACGGAGGGATAGGAGATGGAGCCCTGCCTAGCAGTAGTAGACAAAACGTGGGGTATGGAGAAGAGGGTGGGGATGAAGAGGTGATTTGGGATGAAGTTGCAGAGGAAGACAGTGCAGTACTG